>NW_026991715.1:107748751-108948751 GCF_029215605.1 Mirounga angustirostris
AGCGACTTAAAAAAGTCAAGTCATCTTGACTCAATTCTAAATTCTGGTTAAAAATAATACATTGGTTTCTGAGAATATAGAAACATCTTTAAATTGCCACAGGTTGGTGGAAGGCAGATGGAGATCTAGAGAAATAGCACAAGTTTTGCAAGAGTCCTTAAGAGCAAATGTACCAGGTTGTTAAGTTTGATAGAAATTTCCCAAGTAAAATGCTCTGCAAAGTGCTCATTTCTAGCATTCTTATTTATATTATTTTGGTTTTTTAAAAGATCTGTTGAGTTATAATTGACATAAACTAAACCACATATATTCCAAGGGTACAGTTGGGTGATATTTGACATATGTTCACGCCTATGGAACTACTTCCACAATGAGGATGATGAACACGTTCATCAGATCCAATAATTTCTTTGTTTCCCTCTGTCATCTCCCTTTCCTACCCCTCTCCAATCATCAGCTTCCAAACCAGGTAACCACTGACATGAATTATACATTGCTATAGGTTAGCTTGCATTTTCTGGTATTTCCTAAAAAGGGAATCCCACAGTATGTACTCATTTATTTGTCTGGCTTCTTTCAGTCACCACAATCATTTTGATTTTCATCCATGGTATTGCATGCACCAATGGCTTGTTCTATTGCCTGGAAGTTCTCCACTGTATGGATGTATCACATTTGTTTATCCATGCATCTCTTGCTGGGCATTTCTGTTGTTTGCAGGTTGGACTACTACAAATAAAGCTCCAGTGACTATTCATGTATTATTGTTTTGTGTGGACATATGCTTTCTTTACTCTTGGGTAAATACCTAGCAGTACAATGGCTGGGCCATATGCTAAGTGAATACATGTTTAACTTCTTAGGAAACTGTTGAACTCTTTTCCAAAGCAGCAGTACCATTTTGCATTCCCACCATTTATGGAGGAGACTTCCAGTTGTTCACATATTCAAGAACACTTGGTATTTTCAGGTTTTTTGTTTGTTTGTTTTGTTTTTAACTTTAGCCTTTCTAGGGATGTGTAATGACTGTTCCTTGTGTTTTGGAAGTGCATTTCCCAATGACTGATGATGTTGAGCACTTTTTCACATGCTTATTTTCCATTTGTTATGTTCTTTGATGAACGCTGTTTAGATCTTTGTCCCATATTCATTGGTTTGCTGTCCTTATTATTATTGAACTGTAAAAGTTCTTTTTTTAAAGATTTTATTTATTTATTTGCCAGAGAGAGAGAGAGAAAGAGCACAAGCTGGGGGAGCAGCAGGCAGAGGGAGAAGCAGGATCCCTGCTGAGCAAGGAGCCCGATGTGGGGCTCTATCCCAGGACCCTGAGTTCGTGACCTGAGCCAAAGGCAGCCACTTAACCGACTGAGACCCCTAGGCATCCCATAAAAGTTCTTTATGTAGTCTAGATACAAGTCCTTTGTTTGACATCTGGTAAGCATATTTTCTCTCAGTCTGTTTGTACTCTGCCTCTTCATGTTCTTAACCATGCTTTTTCAGAAGAGCAAAAATGATTTTTTTCTTTTACACTTTTTTGTGTCATATTAAAAATCTTTGACAAACCCAAAGTCACTAAGCTTCTTCTCCTATTTCAAGAAGTTTCTAGAATCCAATAGTTTTTGTTGTTGCTATTATTTTTAATATATATTCATACTCACACTGTGGTAAATTGTAAAAAATGTTCTTTTTTCTTCATATCATCATGAAAACATGTTCCCTACAATTGAGTTAGGCCAGAGGGTGATGCTCATTTTTTATAAGATGAGGAGGGCTCCTCTCCCCTTCTTTTGAAAACCTAAGGCAGAATAAGAAGAAAAAAAAATGTGCAACATTGTATAAAACATATATGGTCACAAAAATTGCTGTTGAATTCCAAGAAGCCTCCTGCTGATATGAGCAATGGTGTAAATGTTCAAAGAAGTCTATGGTATAGTGAACTGCTTCCCTGTAGTGTGTTAGGATGATATAAAAATTGATCCTGGCTGAAGAGAACAACTTCAAAGATTAAAAATAGATGCCACATTAAATTTCTGAGATGGTATTTAAAACTGAAGACTAAATAATTTAAAACTTTGGATGAGTTGCTTTCTCTCCTTCTCTTAGAAGTACTTCTTCCCTTGGTGAGTCATAAAATTAAAACTGCAAAGTGGTGTGCTTTTTTAACTTTTTAAGAAGTATGCTCTTAACAGAAATATAAATATTATGTGTATATTCTTTTGTAATGACTTTTCCAAGAGAAATGGTAGTACACGATTTAAAACAAGGAAAGAATAGGGGCACCTGGGTGGCTCAGTCAGTTAAGCATAGGACTCTTGATTTCAGCTCAGATCATGATTTCAGAGTCATGACATGGAGGGTTCCATCAGGGCCCTTGCTGGGTGAGGGGCCTGCTTAAGATTCTCTCTCTCCCTCTCCCTCTGCCCCTCTCCCACCTCATGCAAGCACGTGCGCAGTCTCTCTCTCTAAAAAAAGAGGAAAGAATAGTATTTCAATTAAATTCAATGAAAATGTTACTGGTTTCCTACTATGGTCATACCCAAGTGATATGCAAAACACCAATGGTGGTCGTGAGGAGATAGAAAGCTGAATGATGAATGAAATCTGCTCTTAAAAATACTAACTTCTTACAGGCATCCTATTAGTTGGAAAGATATTTAACCTCATGTAAACGACTGCATCTAATACAAAGATCAGGATATGGAGAAATGATCTTTACCTGGAGGCACCAAATATTTTATATCAAGAGGTGTTAGGAAGTTAGGATTAGTAGGGCATGGCTAGTTTAAGGATTACCTCAAAAGTAACTAGGAGAAGCTTGGACATGAAGTACTAGAAAAAGACAAGGGGACCAAATAAAGAGTTCTTTTATTAGAGACAAGGTGTCAGTGACAACTAAGCATGATGCACTCCATGAGCCATTGTGCTAGAGCCCGGATCAACAAGGAAGGACAAATGCAGTAACAATTGTCCTTAGAAAATTAGCCAGACGGTAGTAGAAAAAAGTGGCTCAGAAAAAGGAAGGAATAAAGCAAAGGAATATTTGCAGAAACTTGAGTATGAAATGAAGAGAGACCAGGCTGGGAAGGACCAGTAGAAATAGGAAAAAACAAACAGGTAACTCAGAGCTATTTTAAGGGTGCACACTGTTCTTTACTGTATGTTCCATGATTATAGGAGCCACGTTTTCCGTACTCATCTTTGCATCTCCAACAGTTAGCACTATGAAGTAAAGAATAAATGAATATTATCTGTACCTTAAAAGCACTACTCTTCAATCCACCATTATAGACACAGAGTTCAACACTCCCCTTTCAATAAATGACAGGATAGGTAGAAATCAGTAATGCTATAGAAGACATGAACAAAAACACTATCAACCAACCTGATCTAATTAATATTTATAGGATATTCCACCCAACAATAGGAGAATTCACTTTCTTCTCAAGTGTGCACAAAACATGTACCAAGATAGACTATATATGGGTCATTTAAAAGTCTCGATAAATTTAAAGGGATTCAAGTCACACGAAGTATATTTTCTGACTAAGAATTCAATTAATAACAGAAAGGTAACTGAAAGTTCCCCAAATATTTGGAAACTAAATTATATACTTCTAAATAACTCTTGGTTAAAAAAAAATCAAAAAAGAAATTTAAAAAGTAGTTTTAACTGGATGAGAAGGAAAACCCATGTGTCAAAAATCTGTGAGATGCATCTATAACAATACTGAGAGGGAAATCTATAGCACAAAACAACTACATTAGAAAACAAAGGTCTCAAATCAGTGACCACAACTTCCATCATTATAAAGTAAAAAAGAAGAGCAAATAATACCCAAAGCAAAGAGAAGAAAGAAAATAGTAAGAAAATAAATTTTAAGAGGGCAAAAATTAAGAAAGCAGGAAGCAGACAATGGTGCAACCACGTTGGAAAAAAAGTCGATCGATTCCTTAAAAAGTTGAACAGAGTTATCATATGACCCTGCAATTGTAATCCCAGGTATACACCCAAGAGAAATGAAAACATGTCCACATAAAAGCTTGTATACAATTGTTCATAAGAGCATTATTCATAATAGGCACAAGTGGAAACAACCCAAATGTCAATCAACTCATAAATGGATAAATGAAACATGGTATATCCATATGATGGAATATTATTTGGTCATGACAAGGAAAGAAGTACTGATACCTGTTAAAACATATATGAACCTTGAGAATATCACACTAAGTAAAATAAGCTAGTTGTAAAAGATTACATATTGTATCATTCCATTTATACTAAATGTCCAGGCAAATCTACAGAGACATGAAAGAGATTAGTGGTTGCCAGGGGCTTAGAGGGGAGAGGGAAACAGGGAGTGATGGCTAATGGGTCCGGGGTGTCTTTTTGGGATAATGAAAACTTTCTACAAGTGATTGTGGCAATGGTTGTACAACTATGAATTACTATACACGGCTGAACTCTACACTTTTTAAACAAGTGAAATGTATATGGTATGTGAATTAAATCTTAACCTGCTATATTAAAAAATACATAAACATGCTTAGCAGGAAGTGTTTGGTTTTTTATTCCCCTCACGGGACCTATATTGTTAGGTGTTTTCAATCATCTCCCAGTGACACATTTTGCACAAGAACCACTACTGGGAAATGTCTAAAGAGTGCAGCTCAGAAACTAGTGAGCCCTAGCAGGAAATCGCTAACCCCTAACCATTCTGATTTGACAATACGTAAAAATATGGCCATGTCATAGGAATGAGGATAAATAAGAGTACCTCACACCTGTACCATGCTTCCAACATAGAACATGGACCGAAGAATACAAAAGGTGTCTTCCACCTCTAACATTTTATGAGTTCCTGATGCCATTTAATCTCATGACAACCCCAAAGACAAAGCAGGTTTATATTGTTATATGACTGTTGTCATTTACCAATTGATAAACCTGGAGCTCAAACACTTGGATGCATACTTAGTAAATATAAGGAAATCATCGATACTGCAAGTTGATTTGCAGACAATCTTAGGGTTAACACTATTTAATTTACAGGCCAGAACGAAGATCAAGATATATAAATTTTCAAAGATATATGGAAATAAAGACAGAAATGAAGATTGACTTTGTTAATGATCTAGAATGTTTTCTTAGGAATTGATTTTAAAAAGTACAATATCACTCTTGTACAGATGATTTTATTCACTAGCATTAGAAACTAAAACATGAATTCAACTTTCTCCTTGTGAGCATGTCTTCATTTACAAGCCCCTGACTTACAGGGAGAGTCCCCAAACATCAGCCCCATCGGCCCACTACTCTTTCATTTTTCCCTGATAATTCCATCATATCACAAAATAAGGTAGCCTTAACTCATCTTGCATTGTCTCGGCTTGTCTCTTTTTTTCTTTCCTTTGTTACTATAAATTCATAATACCTTAGGCTTGGCCTGCCTTTATAGATTCTCAAAGGCCTCTCTCCAAAAGAATATAAAGTCCATTGTAGAGTCTGGCAGGAGGCAGTGCTTTATAAAACTCCAGTATACGGGAGAGAAAATACATCCCTTTCAAGTGTAAAGATTTTTTTCCCCTCTACAAAAGATACTCAGAGAAAAAAAGCTCCTTTAAAAATGCTTGCCCGTCACTTCATTAATATTTATAGTTTCTCGTATGCTGGTGGCTACTTACTGGGTATCTGAGCATGTTTCTACTGTAAGGGGCAATTTTCCCCTAGCTTTGTCACAGGCCTCTCAAACAGTAGATCAATATTCTACTCAGTTTGTAGTCCTTGAAGACATCTAATTGTCTTTGATTCTTCCTTCCAAAATATTTTGTTGTATTGTGACCTTCCTTTGAACTCCACTTGCTAAAGAATGGGTCTATGTTCCTTCTCCCACCTTCTTCCCTCCTGCCTCTTACGATTGCAGGTTCTTGGTGGTGACAGAGCACTGGCCAGCGTGGACGGGAAATGAGCTGATGCTGGGATGCTACCCATTTGGCTCCTCTGTTGCAAATGAGGAAATGGCACCCATCCCCAGGGTAGCCACAGCCCCGCAGGTGCCCAGTCTCGTGAGCAGAGTGAGAGCAGGACTCAACACCTATCACCCCCTCACGCAGGTGTCCCAGGGTAGAACATAGGTACAACCTTCACAAAGGCCTTGGGAGTGACCACCACCCACATCTGTCTTCCATTTAGCCATCCTTCCCAAGCCTCCTATAGCATCTGGCTCCATTCAACTCAACCACTACCCAGACCCCAATCGCATCTACAACCTAACCTAGGCTGAAATCCCATACAGAGTATCCCTTGTCCTTGGGTACCTCTCTCTGCAGCTCTGGGTACAAGGGAGAGGTTCAGTAGGTAAGAAAGGATCACACATTTTGTCATTCAAGCCTTACTTTTGTTATCTGTGTGACTTGAAGTCATTTCCTCAGCCTCTCTGAGCCTAGGGTTCCTTATCTGTAAAACTGGGAGAGGAACCCCCACAGCGATGCTGCAAAGAATAAGTGGGAAGTTGTATGTAAAGAGTTTAGCACCATGCCTTGAGCAGAAAAGGCTCTCAAAAATGGCAGTTGCTGTAATTCTCATGCATGTTATTTTTAAAAACATTTATTGATGGATAAACTGCCAAAAATCAGCAAGGTATTTCCGCTACTGAATTTGTTGCCATAATAAGGCATTTTGCCTCACTAGCATTTTGCAAAGCTAAAATTCTTGAAGCCCAAAGGACAACTGTGAATGAATATTTAGAAGTCTCCAACTCAATTGATCTGTTAACTCTGAATTCAGGCTTCTTTCCAAAGAAATCTGAATTCGTAACATAGGAAGCTCAGAAAGAATTTTCACCTTGATCTTCTAACACACAAATCCTTAGATAGGGATTTTTTTTTTAACTCTTTGTGAGTCAACATTTATTGAGCAACTGTATGTGCCGGGCATCATTCCAGCAGCTCATATATACTGTATCTCATTTAAATTTCCCTACAACCTTGAGCACTAGGCATCATTATCCACATTTTAGAGGTAATGAAACTGGGACTTGGAGGGGTCTGCCTTGCCCAAGGTCACACAGCTAATAAGTCTCATTAGAATTCAGCTTTTATGACTCTTAAGGAATGTCTTACCATCACGCTGCTCCAGTTTTCATTTCCATGAGATTCTGATTACACAGGCGATATTGGGTGCTAAGGGAGAAGTCCCAGAGGAAGAGCAGGTAGGCATTAACATTCCTGAGTGGAGAAGCAAGACTGCTAATGGAAATCTTGGCTAAACTAAAGCATGTTGGAATGGTGGTAACTGACTTGGACATCTACCAAGTGAGGCTTAGAATTCTGCTGCGGAGGGGAGGCCCAGCCGCGGATGCTGAAACCAAAGGAGAGGTCCTAGAGGCATGTCACCTTTGCTCAGGCACGCAAAGGAGTATCCAGGACACTGTTCCCTCGACCAGGGTAGAGATCTACCCAGAGATTGGCTTCTGGGAAGGGGATATCTACTAAGTTTTGAAAGAGATGCCCAAGCTTTTTTCATAACAGGTTTCATTTTCTGCCCCTAGAGCTTGGATATGGATTTGTTGCTCTAATTATAAGAACATTTCAAATAACAACAAATGCTGGATCTCATCATTTTCCTGGACTGCATTAAAACCTAAAGATTGTCCACACCAGACCAGCCATGTTTTCAATGTTAATGGCCATCCACTAAAAGACCAGGAAAAGTATTTCATAGCTATTGCAGTTAATTCTCTTGGAAAAACATCTGGCATTACATGGTACTTAGTGAAGTACTTAATAAAAAATTTAGGGCAAACTACTCAATAGTTGGCAAAAGAAATGTACACGATGTACATTACCATTTTCTTACAAACACAGAGCAACCTTTAGTGTTCTTCCAATATTCTGGGAAAGAATTCTATTCAAAGTCACTTGTATGTTGGCTCTCTATTTTAACAGCAATGTTTTGGGACTTTAAAAATTATGTTGCAAGCATTAAAAATATGATTAAATATGGAGCAGGATTTTCAAGATGTCAACAGGCTATAGTTTTTTGAGTGTGTGTGTGTGTGTGTGTGAATTTGAAGAGAAGACAGTACTTACTGTGAGGTGTTATGTCCTAGGCATCATGCTGAAGATTTCACATAAATTATCTCATTTAATCATCACAACCATCCTGATGGTAGACATTCTCATACTCCTTGTATGGAAGCTAAAACAATAGGCACCCACTCCCCCAGGACACGGTGACTTACTAACTTCCCCTTCTCCTTCCCCAGCCTCATCTTTCTTAAGTCACCACATCATCACATAAATGACGTTAGGGGTGCTAGAAAGGGCGAATGGCCCTCGCCCTTCTTCAAGAGCTGTCATGAGTCTGTTCCACGCCCCACTGCTTCAATCCACTGTCCTCACCTTTTCTCTCTCCTAACACAACTGTCCTGCTCTCATTATTTCTTGCCTTGACACCTGTCATTTTCTACTGAGGAGAACTTCTACCTCTGGCACTTCCCCTCTCCACCTCCTCCTCCATGCTACCCTCAGAGCTTGAACATCACAAACCTAATGATGTACTTCTGTCATAGGGGGTGCCCACTCATAGGCAGAATCATGCCCCAAGTCTTCTCAGCTTCACCTCCAGCCCTTCACTGCCAGCCCTCCCTCAGAAACCCATGCCCTGGCCTGCCGTTCTTCAACACGTTCACCTCCAGGTGAAATTTCCATCACAGCCTATCTTCCCACCGAATGCCCAACGCCCTGCTTTCCTTTTGGTCCCCTGCTCAACAGCACCACTCCTGGCTCATGGCAAATGCTCAAAACAGCAATTCCTCTTCTTCATACCTTCTTTCTTGTGTTCCCACAGCATTTTGTTTGTGACCCGACACATCCTTAAATCACAGTTGTTCACTTACCTGCCTCCCCAGGCAGACAGAGATCCCCAGCAGGCATTTCTTACCATCTCACTGCCTGGCATAAGGTCTAGCATATCGCAGTCCCTAGCAAAGGTTTTCTGAATAAATAAGGACTTTGGCAGACAGGTAGTACATCCTAAAGACGCAAAGACAGGCCCTGGGTTTCCCGGACCACATTCTGGAGGTATGTGAGCCGTGCAGTTTCAGCAATGGTCTTTGACAATGGACATCTCATACAGGGGACATTCATTCCATTAAAAGATTTTTGTACCAAACTGTTATTCTGTTAACTAGGGCTCCAAATATCAAGGGGGATTGTCACCTCCATTGGCATGAACAGCTCCTCATACAATACAGCAGGAGTCTCCAACAAGTGTCTGGGATGGGTCCCCTCTCTGACTCCAGACATCTTCCCTCCAAGTGCCTCTGCACAAGTTACAAAGCTAAATCCACAGTACAGTGTACTCCATCCCCACCTTTACATCCTGCTGAGAATATTCATCTTTTTCTCTGACCCTGCAAAGATTTTCATCCCGAGTAATTTATTTTGAAAGCAACAATTGTGAAAATGGACTCTATTCATTCTGTTGATAGTGATAAGCTAAAATAATAATCGGGTGCAGCAACCTCTGGATTGAACCAGCGGAGATGGAACAAGGGTCACCTACAAAAAAGGCATCGTCTTGAGAGCATTTCAACAGGATGTTTTCACATGTCTACTCTGAACCCACTTTTGGTGGTTTCTTCATTTGGTTTTTGACATGGGAGCAGGACACCTGTGTGGTAGGTTCCTCAATATTAAGAATTCAGGGCAGGTGGAGAAGTAGTCTGATGAAGTGTGATTTAGGGTAAGCAACAATTTTAAGCAAGGATGGGGCAGATGACATAATCATCAGAATATTAAAATCCTGGAAGCGTCTCCTGTTCTGCCCATCACTAGACATTTTGGGGCTCCTTCTGGCAAACAAAGTCAAAAAAGACAAAAAGGGACAGGAAAGGCATGTTTACGAAATAACGGATCATTTTAAAGTATCTGGGGAGGGATGAGGCAAAAGCAAATATGGTAAATAAGATCTGGGGAGTTAATTATGATTCAGCAGTGATGGTCAAGAAGAAATTAGGGGACAATTCACTAATGCTGTGACCCTAATGATCATAATACATACCTTGTATTAACAAACACTTCAAGTACTTACATATGCCAGGCACTATTCTAAGCATCTTATAGATATTAACTCACTCTTCATTACAACCACGAGTTAGGTGGTGTTATCATGACCCCCATTTTGCGGGTGAGAAGAATGAGACACTGAATGGTTAGGTAACTTCCCAAGGTCACACAGCAGCAAGCTGAAGAGCCAAGGTCCAAACCCAGGCTGTCTGGCTTCATGGTCCATGCTCCAGCCACTATATACACTACCCCTGAATTCGTATGTTGGGCCCAGTTTTGTGTTACATAGTTTATAGGCACTATGATATTTAATCACTGTATGAGATGGTTCTAGGTCTTCTCTTTATAGATGAGAACACTAACAATAGGAGAGGTAAAGAAACTTGCAAAAGGAATGCAGCTTATCAATGGCAGAGCTGGTGCTCAGACTGGGGCTGACTCCAGAGTCCAGGCTCTAAACAACCACATTGTGCTGTAACTTAAGACAAGACACTCAGGATCCACATCTCTCAAACAGGTATGATAACAGTGTTCCTAAGTCACAGCATCATTACCATGACTGAAAACATTATAATCATTTTACAAATTTCAGAGCTCTACCCAAATGTAAGGGAAGAATAAAGGAATAAAGGGAAAGAAAGCAGCAGATGACTAAGTTAGACTACATCCATTCATTCATGTGACAACTATTTTTGAACCCCTACAAAATATCAGGCTGTAGTCTGGGTGCTAGGCACCCAAGGGTACCCAGAAATAATCAGTAGGGTCTCTGCCTTCCAGTAGGGCTCCTTCTGGTGAACAAAGATAGAAAGGGATATGAAAGTCAGGTTTATGAACTAGCAGATCCCTTAAGTGTATGATGAAATAATTAATTACATTGTAGAGGGATAATCTAAAGTGCTGACATCCACAGTCCCCTTCGACCCTGAGACTTAAAACTCAGTTTTTACCCTCATCACAAGAGATAATCTTTATCTTTCCTTAAGTCCCTGACACCACCAGCCTAGGATTACCAGACATTTTTTACCCATTTTAGCCAATTCTGGTTTCTGTAATAATTACTCTTCAGTTGGGGCACCTGGGTAGCTCAGTTGGTTAAGTGTCTGCCTTCGGCTCGGGTCATGATCCCAGGGTCCTGGGATCGAGCCCCACATCAGGCTCCCTTCTCCGCGGGGAGCCTGCTTCTCCCTCATTCTCTCCCTCTGCCCATTCATGTTCTCTCTCATTCACTCTCTCTCTCTCAAATAAATACATAAAATCTTTAAAAAAATAATTACTCTTCACTCTCCTTGTTGTTTCTGGAGAAGGGCCCCTCCTTTATGCCAAAGTTGCCCCTCTACCTGCACCCTGCATGCTCTTCCCCCCACCTGCTTCTCCTGCACCCATCTCCCCTCACACCAACCTGTAAATTCCTTCTTTTTCATTATATGAACATCATTCCCTTCCCCCTTCGACTAACCTCAGCCTCCTCTCATATAAATCTCCAGCCACCTCAGTTAATAATCCACGCCAATGTTAAGTTATTTTAGGAGGTTTTTTTTCTTTTATGCATAAACCTCTCCCACGAGCAGTCCATTTTGCTCTCTTTCCTTAGGCACAGTCCCCACTTCCTGCCATTTGCTTCCAATGTCATCACTCCGCTGACAGCTCACATAAAGTCCTATGAAGACGGTCTTCCTCAGTTCTCATATCTCCAACTTCGCTTGTAAGTTTTACACAGACCTTTTTGAACACATCCCACTCCTGGCTTTCCCTAAGATTGCATTAGGATGGAGGAGAGGTGCTAGAGTCAGACAGATTGGGGGTCCAAGACTAGCTGGACCAGCTCCCTAGCTGTCTAATCCTGGACAAATCTTTAATGTTTCTTTTTTTTTTTTTTTTTGGTGAGTAAAGACCTTGAATGAGCCCTTCCTCTGAGACTTTCTTCAAACGGGGGTTTCCTTGTGTATAAACCACCAAAAATGATGGTACAATTGGATAAGCCAATTTGCGCCCCGGCTTTGAATTTATGGACTAGGCCAAATGAGATCTCAGAGGAGCAGAGTTCAATTGTACTTTGACAACTCTCAACAGGAGTTACAAGGTCATTTTTTAAGACTATATTCAGTTTATTATTTTTTTAAATTTTATTATGTTATGTTAGTCACCATACAATACATCATTGGTTTTTGATGTGGTGATCCACGATCCATTGTTTTCATATATCACCCAGTGCTCCATGCAGTACGTGCCCTCCTTAATACCCATCACTGGGCTAACCAATCCCCCCTCCCCCCTCCCCTCTAAAACCCTATTTGTTTCTCAGAGTCCATAGTCTCTCATGGTTCATCTCTCCCTCCAATTCCCTCCCCCCCATTTTTCCCTTCCTTCTCCTAATGTCCTCCATGTTATTCCTTATGTTCCACAAATAAGTGAAACCATATGATAATTGACTTTCTCTGCTTGACTTCTTTCACTTAGCATAATCTCCTCCAGTCCCATCCATGTTGATGTAAAAGTTGGGTATTCATCTTTTCTGATGGCTGAGTAATATTCCATTGTATATATGGACCACATCTTCTTTATCCATTCATCTGTTGAAGGGCATCTCGGCTCTTTCCACAGTTTGGCTATTGTGGACATTGCTATGAACATTTTTTTTTTATTAACATATAATGTATTATTTGTTTCAGGGGTACAGGTCTGTGATTCATCAGTCTTACACAATACACAGTGCTCACCATAGCACATACCCTCCCCAGTGTCTATCACCCAGCCACCCCATCCCTCCCACCCCCCTCCACTCCAGCAACCATCAGTTTGTTTCCTGAGATTTAGAGTCTCTTATGGTTTGTCTCCCTCTCTGGTTTCATCTTGTTTCATTTTTTCCTCTCTTCTATGATCCTCTGCCTTGTTTCTCAAATTTCACATATCAGTGAGATCATATGATAAACTGTCTTTCTCTGATTGACTTATTTCGCTCAGCATAATACCCTCTAGTTCCATCCACGTCATTGCAAATGGCAAGATTTCATTTTTTGATGGCTGCATAATATTCCATTGTATATATATACCACATCTTCTTTATCCATTCATCTGTTGATGGACATCTAGGCTCTTTCTACAATTTGGCTATTGTGGACATTGCTGCTATAAACATTGGGGTGCATGTGCCCCTTCGGATCCCTACATTTGTATCTTTGGGGTAAATACCCAGTAATGCAATTGCTGGGTCATAGGGTAGCTCTATTTTCAACTTTTTGAGGAACCTCCATACTGTTTTCCAGAGTGGCTGCACCAGCTTGCATTCCCACCAACAGTGTAGGAGGGTTCCCCTTTCTCCGCATCCCTGCCAACATCTGTCGTTTCCTGACTTGTAAATTTTAGCCATTCTGACTGGTGTGAGGTGGTACCTCATTGAAATCTTTAATGTTTCTAAACCCTGTTTTCTTCATCTCAAAAACTGGGACTAAACCCTATCCTGTCACTGAAGTGTTCTGAGAATCCAATGACCCACTGCGTGTCAAGCGTGGCACATAATGAGATCTCAGCGTCAGCCATGACCATTATTACCATCACTAACGAATGGTGGCAATGACAATGACGACAGCTCCAGCTCCAGCGGCTGCTGCTCCTAATGTGCATCCACCTTCAAGTCACAGCCCCCTTCTCCTAAATTGGCTCTTCTTCTTCATCCCATCCTAATAGTAGGCATCTTCCATTATAAAGCCCTCGGCCACCCACTCTCAGGGAATCCATCCAGACACCTACCATAACCTCAATACAACGCCACACACACAAAAAAACAAAAACCTGTTTTGGGGACATCTTCAGCTGGCTACATTGACATCACCACCATGATTTCACCAAAACCATTGGCATACTCACCACCAATCTCTGAGAAACGCCACATCTCCCTTGAAGCCTCACACTTGAAAGTTGGGAATCCAATGAGATCATTTTCCTCGGCATTTCCCTGTCACCAATTACTACACTCTGGGTGCTTTATCTCTGCTTTATTTTTCTGATTCATCTTTCCCTTTGACTGTGGTTCAAGCCATTACCATGTAATGATTAACCGCAATGACCTTCAAGACTTTCTCTGACCCTGTTCTCTTTGCCTTAGTGTAACATCTACCATCAATGCCAATTTAATGCTACTGTCATCACCTGTACTCTGTTTAAGACGTAAAAAGCTTCTTTCTGAGGGGCTCCCAGGTGGCTCAGTCAGTTAAGCATCTGCCTTTGGCTCAGGTCATGATCCCAGGGTCCTGGGATCAAGCCCCACATTGGGCTCTCTGCTCAGTGGGGAGTCTGCTTCTCCCTCTTCTCTGCCCAACTGTCTCTCTCTCTCTCTCTCTGTCAAATAAAATCTTTTTTTCAAAACAAAGCTTCTTTTTGAGTTAAGGTCAGACTCCTTACTCTGACATTCAGGTCCTCAACCAATTCATCCGATCCTCCCATCCAACACTGGCTTTAGAAATGGCCAATGGGTGCTCCACTTCCGTCTCGGTCTTCTCTTTGTCTGCCACATAAACCATGCCCATTTCGGTCCTCACTGCTGCACTTTTCTTATTCTTCTCATCCAGATCCCTGTGTCCTTTTGAACAATCAGGTTCAAACTTCCTCCAAAGTTCTACATAAATCCTATTCTTGTGTGTGTAAGGAGATGGAGGGGAACAGGGGAGACCAACTTTCCTGACTAACTTTGGGTCTGACAGGCCTGAGTTAAGAGTCTTCATTCTGCCTCTGACAAGCCATGTGATCTGAAACAAGCTGCCTCACTTCTCTAAAGCTCGGTTTCTTCATTAGAAAACACATACTGCACAGAGCACTTCTCAAAGTGTGGCCCCGGACCCATTAGGCTGGGGGCTCGGGGGATGGGCACAGTATCCCCAGATCCTATCAAAGAGTCTGCAATGACAAAACTACTGTATAATAACACTAAGATGTTGTCTGCCTTTGTCATTGTGTTGACATTTGCCCTGAAGGTGCAAAAGCACTGGAAGGTAAAACTGCTGGCGCTTCAGCCCCAATCTAGGCAGTGACACCAAACTATCGCAGTAATCACTGTATTCTCACCACTCAGTGCTGACTGAGAGAGAGAGGAGGAAAGCTTTGTTTCCCAGATGAATGCCTTGAAGCAGAAAATAGGATTAATAATAGTAAATCTGGACCCTTGGATGCTCATCTTTTTAATATTCTCTGTGACAAAATGGGTGGTACAGAAAGCACTTCCTCTGCCCACTGAAGCGCAGTTTAAAAAACATCTCAAGGAGAAGCTTCCAGGCAACTGTCTGAGGTGTGAGATAAACCAGCAGTCTTTTCCATAGATTCTCATTTTCACTTGAATAGTGACTGGCATATACTATGGCTATTGGGACTTGGATATGTGGTAGAAATTTTCTTGAAAATGAAAGAAGCAAGCCTGTCACTTCAAGGAAAACAAATGACAACATTCATTACCAATTTTGAAAAACCTGCATTTGACACCATAATGGCTTGCGAGCTTCGTAAAACATAAAGACTTCTCTGATGAGACTGGTGGTAAGACTAACACATGTGACATTTAAAAAATATATAATGAAAAAAATATATAGGGGCGCCTGGGTGGCTCAGTTGGTTAAGCGACTGCCTTCGGCTCAGGTCATGATCCTGGAGTCCCTGGATCGAGTCCCGCATCGGGCTCCCTGCTCAGCAGGGAGTCTGCTTCTCCCTCTGACCCTCCTTCCTCTCATGCTCTCTGTCTCTCATTCTCTCTCTCTCAAATAAAATAAAATCTAAAAAAAAAAAAAAAAATATATATATATATATATATATATATATATAATGAAATGTGTCAACAATTGGATATCTGCATAATTCAGTGAGTCAGTATTTTCCAAGTGACAAGTGTATGATGTTACAACATCATGCATGGGTAACATGCAAGGTGATCAATGGATTTTAAATTAATAGAACAAAAAAGTTAGTATTAACTCAGATTCCACATTACGACTAACTTTCTAGAAGACTCAACTTGTTGAGTTTTAGTTCAGTATCAAAGGACACTATCCTCAATTATCTAAAAACAATATTAAGGCACTCCTTCCTTTTCCATTGTTTATTTGTATGAGGTCAGATTTTCTTCATTCCCTTCAACCACAACAATACATCACAACAGATCGAACGAAGAAGCAAATGTGACAACCCAGATGTCTTCTATTAGGCCAGACATTAACGAGACATGCAAAAATGTGTATCAATGCAATTCTTACCACATTTTAAAATTTTGTAAATGACAGTATTTTCATAAAATATGTTATTTAATATATGATGGGTTATTTTAAATTCATTAATCATTGTTAAATTTTTAGTTTTAAATCTTAATATAGTAAACATCAGTGTATATAACCCACATAAACAAAAGCTCTTTCAGGGTCTCGATGATTTTTAAAAGTCTCAAGGGGTCCCGGAACCACGAATTTTGAAAACTGCTGTCACAGAGTTGTTTTGAAGGATAAATGTTCTTGCTTATGGAAAATGCCCAGCACCAACTCTGCTGGCTGGTAGGCATTCAGTAACATTAGGTTTTTCACAAACATTTAAGCATAATTTAAACCAGAAGGTATGTTCATATGTCTTTGTAGATTATCCAGTGAGATGAAAGTAACTTGTTCAGGAGAAGATGTCCTGGAATCCCGCCATTTAGCTTGGTGTTTATAAGTGCTTCATTAACATTTGATGTAGTTAAATCTGTATACAAATTCCATTCTAAAAAACATCATTTGTCAAGACTGCAACAGTAAATTTCAAATGCCTCTGTGTTTGAAACATTTTCATTTGACTTTAAAGATAATATTCCCAGTCCTGGAAATCACTTTTCCATTTTATCAATCCAAGCCAAACCCCAGTCTCTTACCAGAATTACCTAAACCATCTCCTAAACAACCTACCTGCCTTCACCCTCGCTGCCCTTTAGCATCCCCAACATAGCGGCCACAGCCATCCCGTTAAAACATAACTGAGATCATGCCTCTACTTTGCACAAAATTTTCCTACGGCTTTGTACCACAGCCATGAGTGAAGAGCGCCTGCTGCATAGCACACCCATCCAGCTCCCAGCACAGCCAGGGTCCGTCCCTGCCATGAAGGCTACATCTTGCTCTCATCACCTATCTGAACTCACCTCCTACTGTTCTCCCTCCTGATTGGGTCCCTCCGCTCTGGCCTCCCTGGTCTTCCTGCTCTTCTCCTGACACACCAGACCTCTGGCACTCACTATCATCATTTCTGGAAAATGTTCCTCCAGGGAGCCCTCAATTTCTTCAGGGAAACTCTCCCTGGAGACCTACCTAAAATTCCCATTAGCCAGCAGCCTCCTTTCCCACACATCCACATGCCACCTGACCACCTCCATCCCCCATTCCCTCTGCACATGTATTCTCTTTGGCAGTTACCTCTGGCTCACATACTCGTTCAATTATTTGTTTGGTGTCTTCTCCCCCACTGAAGGACAATTTCATTGAGGGTAGGATTGTTGTCTCTTTTTTCTCTTAAGTGCCTGACACACAGTAGTCGCTCAATCTCTATTTGTTGAAGAGATAACTTGAATGAATAAACAAATGACAACTATTAAGAGCTTACCGATCCTGATCCCTTCTCGAGAATGTAAGGGAAGAAGGCATTTTTATGAACACGATCACTGGAATACATCGACAGCGGATCTTGACCCTCATCTCCAACTCCCCCAAGGAGAGTGCATTTCAGTATTCACAGAAAATGCAATCGTTTCAAGAAGATGGGCAATTTTGTTGGAGGAGAGTAGGAATTTTTTTGTTCTGCGAATGGGGACTAACAACGCCTCAGGGAGAGAAGGGTAATTGACTTAGGCCATCCCAGCAGGGAAAGCAAAATCACTTGAGCAAATAAAAACTGTGATTGGTCAAAATACAGCATCTTTGAGTTAAACTTAAAGGTAAGAAAATAATACATTGTTTTCTCATCGGGTTGGATTCCTCATTTTACCCTGAGAACCTTTGCAGTGTGGCTGAAGATCTTGAAGAAAACCCACCAGGAAGTCATTTCAAAATCAACACACACCATGGAGGAAGCAAATTTAATTCAATTGCAAGGACACATTTAAAAAAAATTAAAGCCTAATGAGAACCTGCTGCCTCAAACTGCAGCCAGATGGAAGCCAGGCTGCAAGGAGTGACCGTGACAACAGCTCTGCATCTGGATGGAGCCTCCGTGCCCTGGGGGGGTCACTCAGGCTCAATAGTGTTAAAATTTGTCTGACTGCTGGCTTCAGCTGGCAACTCCCACCCCCCTCTCCTTCCTTCAAGCCAGAGTACCCCAACTGTCTACTCCAAAATACATTCGGATCTCTCCATGGTTCTTTCGAAACTTCCCAGTTCAGCAGAGCTCAGTGGAGCTCGTTGCTTCCCTGGTAACATTTCCTAAAATGGTACCAAAGGAAGCCTCCCCTCTGGATTTTCTCTCTCCACAGGTGTGGAAAGCAGTATTAATTAGGGTTCCAGACAAGTCTCCAGGTTTCTTAACAAATTGCGGACAGTAAGAAGGTAGTATCACACAGAGTACACCTTGGGGATCTGTGGGGTGTAAATCTTGCCTCTGCCACTTACTAGGTTGACGGACTAGTTATTTAACTTCTCTGCCATCTTTCCACTGCCCCTCAAAATAGAGATCATACGTGTCTCTATCTTATAGAATTGCTGGAAGAATTAACTGAAATAAGGCAGGAAGTGGGATGTGAGCAACAAGGGCTGTGTTCCAATGTTAATAAAGTGAAAATCTGCCTAGGTCAAAATACCATCGGCACTCTAGAAATCACACACAGCTCTCAGCAAGAGCCCAAATTCTACAGGTGCCAAGTCGCTTAAGACATGTCTCTTTGGACCAATGCTCACTGAGAGGAATCACTAGCAGCATCAGCCATGTTACTTACATTTTTATTTCTTGCTGTCTCCTTTTCTTGGGAGGAGAGGGGAAGAACAGCAGGTACATACAATTAAAGGCATATACCACAGGACACTTCCGTAACGTGCATGGCTTAGTGGCTGGTATAAAGCAAACCCTCCATAGGTCAGCCATTGTTATTAACTATTGTTTCTGATTATTTAACACTTAACATAAGGCTGGGGAGGGGTTGCCACAGAAGGACACATGGCATCCGTGCGACTCAGGAAACAACTCTTCTAGGGGGAAAATAATGAGGGAGAGACATCCGGTAGAGAGGAGGAAACTATGGATTCCATCAGGGAACTTAAAGAGGATACCTCCACCTGCTGGTAAAATCTTCTAGCTCTCAGATCATCTTCCCATGGAATTTAAAATAAGCTGGAAAGACCCAGACATAGAGAGGCAGGCTGTGGTTCTACATGGCCCACAGGTCCCACAGGAACAGGAAGTGGAACCCTGAACGACCCCCACCCCCCCACTCCCCAAGGGGTTGAAAATTAAATAAGAGGAAGATATTATGCAGGAACAACACATTTAAACACTATTTCTTCAAGGGGGTCTTCTTTGACTCCTAAACTAAGCTCTTTCCTCCTGATATATGTTCCTGTACTGGCAGGCACCACCCCGGTCATAATACTTACCAGACTCATTTTAATGACAAGTAATGTTTATTGGAAGTCTTTCCCACTACACTGTAAGTTCAATAAGAGCAAGGGCTAGGTTTGGCACATTAAAGGTATGTGACAAACATTTGCTGGATAAATGATAAATGATCGCTCTATGTGTGTGTATGCATATACTGAAAAATGTGTATTTTAGCTATCCCATATGTGCAGATTCTCTGCTCTTTTCCTCAACTTAAGTTTTCAAATTAAACCATTTCTAGACTCAGAACACATTATTTATTTTCCAAGAGTAACCTACAACTTGGAGTTTAAAAGTTCACAACTTGAATTATACTTTAGGGCTTTAGTTGCTTTGTCTTGACAGTCATCAAGTTGTTTCTGTTTCAGACTTTCCACTTCAAAAGCTATATTCCCTGGATTTTATTTTACTCTTTAAAAATACCTAATGCAGAAATCTTGAAAACCTCAAGTGCATCTCTTGAGAGGCTCTAAGTAGGCTCTCAAATACAGGGCATTCCAAAATACCAAAATAGGTATTCCCAAATACAGGGGAAAAAATGATGCCCACGAAGTACTGCATTTCATCAAGAATACTTTGCAAGGTATCTAGGGAAGTGAGATTTCAACAGCTTGCAAAAGAAAATGAATCTTTCAAAGACAGACCTCAAATTCAGTATCTTAATTGTTTGCAAATCTTCTGATTATTTCCATCTTTCTCATTTCAGTACGGATCTCGCACTTCTGCTCTGGTCGTCCAATGGCTAGTCATTATCACTACAAGAGAGTGCTTAGGGAAAGTAACTTGAAGACTTCAATGAATGTTTAGATTGACAACAGACCTATCCACAGAGACCTGGCAGGCCAGAAAGGACTGGCATGATATATTCAGAGCACTAAATGAGAAAAATATGCAGCCAAGAATACCATATCCAGCTAGGCTGTCATTGAAAATAGAAGGAGAGACAAAAAGCTTCCAGAACAAACAAAAACTAAAGGAATTTGCAAACACAAAACCAGCCCTACAAGAAATATTGAAAAGGGTCCTCTAAGCAAAGAGGGAGCCCAAAAGCAACATAGACCAGAAAGGAACACAGACAATATACAGTAAAAGTCACCTTACAGGCAATACAATGGCACTAAATTCATATATTTCAATAGTTCCCCTGAATGTAAATGGGCTAAATGCCCTAATCAAAAGACACAGGCTATCAGACTGGATTAAAAAACAAGATCCATTGATATGCTGTCTGCAAGAGACTCATTTTAGACCCAAAGACACCCCCAGATTGAAAGCGAAGGGGTGGAAAACCATTTACCATGCTCATGGACACCAAAAGAAAGCTGGGGTGGCAATCCTTATATCAGACAAATTAGATTTTAAACCAAAGACTGTAATAAGAGATGAGGAAGGACAGTATATGTTACTTAAAGTGTCTATCCAACAAGAAGATCTAACAATTGTAAATATCTATGCCCCTAACGTGGGAGCAGACAATTATATGAGGCAATTAATAACAAAAGCAAAGAAACACATCAACAACAATACAATAATAGTGGGGGACTTTAACACCCCCCTCACTGAAATGGACAAATCATCTAAGCAAAAGATCAACAAGGAAATAAAGACTTTAAATGACACACTGGACCAAATGGACTTCACAGATACATTCAGAACATTCCATCCCAAAGCAACAGAATACACATTCTTCTCTAGTCCCCATGGAACATTCTCCAGAATAGATCCCATCCTAGGTCACAAATCAGGTCTTAACCGGGACCAAAAGATTCAGATCATTCCCTGCTTATTTTCAGACCACAATGCTTTGAAACTAGAACTCAATCACAAGAGGAAAGTCAGAAAGAACTCAAATATATGGAGGCTAAAGAGCATCCCACTAAAGAATGAATGGGTCAACCAGGAAATTAAAGAGGAATTTAAAAAATTAATGGAAACAAATGAAAATGAAAACACAACTGTTCAAAATCTTTGGGATGCAGCAAAGGCAGTCCTAAGAGGAAAGTATATAGCAATACAAGCCTTTCTCAAGAAACAAGAAAGGTCTCAAATACACAACCTAACCCAACACCTGAAGGAGCTGGAGAAAGAACAGCAAATAAAGCCTAAACCCAGTGGGAGAAGAGAAATAATAAGTATCAGAACAGAAATCAATGAAATAGAAACCAAAAGAACAGTAGAAGAGATCAACGAAACTAGGAGCTGGTTCCTTGAAAGAATTAACAAGATTGATAAACCCCTGGCCAGACTTATCAAAAAGAAAAGAGAAATGACCCAAATCAACAAAATCATGAATGAAAGAGGAGAGATCACAACCAACACCAAAGAAATACAAACAATTATAAGAACATATTATGAGCAACTCTATGCCAGCAAATTAGATAATCTGGAAGAAATGGATACATTTCTAGAGATGTATCAACTACCAAAACTGAACCAGGAAGAAATAGAAAACCTGAACAGACCTATAACCACTAAGGAAATTGAAGCACTCATCAAAAATCTCCCAACAAACAAAAGCCCAGGGCCAGATGGCTTCCCAGGGGAATTCTACCAAACATTTCAAGAAGAATTAATACCTATTCTTCTGAAACTGTTCCAAAAAATAGAAATGGAGGGAAAACTTTCAAACTCGTTTTATGAGGCCACCATTACCTTGATCCCCAAACCAGACAAAGACTCCAACAAAAAGGAGAATTACAGACCAATATCCTTGATGAACATGGATGCAAAAATTCTCACCAAAATACCAGCCAATAGGATCCAACAGTACATTAAAAGGATCATTCACCACGACCAAGTGGGATTTATCCCTGGGCTGCAAGGTTGGTTCAACATCCGCAAATCAATCAATGTGATACGATACATTAATAAAAGAAAGAACAAGAACAATATGATCCTCTCAATAGATGCAGAAAAAGCATTTGACAAAGTATAGCATCCTTTCTTGATCAAAACACTTCAGGATATAGGCATAGAGGGTACATACCTCAATATCATAAAAGCCATCTATGAAAAACCCACAGCGAATATCATTCTCAATGGGGAAAAACTGAGAGCTTTCCCCCTAAGGTCAGGAACATGGCAGGGATATCCACTATCACCACTGCTACTCAACACAGTATTAGAAGTCCTAGCCACAGCAATCAGACAACAAAAAGAAATCAAAGGCATCCAAATCGGCAAAGAAGAAGTGAAACTCTCACTGTCTGCAGATGATATGATACTTTATGTGGAAAACCCCAAAGACTCCACCCCAAAACTGCTAGAACTCATACAGGAATTCAGTAAAGTGGCAGGATATAAAATCAATGCACAGAAATCAGTGGCATTCCTATACACCAACAATAAGACAGAAGAAAGAGAAATTAAGGAGTCGATCCCATTTACAATTGCACCCTAAACCATAAGGTACCTAGGAATAAATCTAGCCAAAGAGGCAAAGGATCTGTACTCAGAAAACTATAAAATACTCATGAAAGAAATTGAGGAAGATGCAAAGAAATAGAAAAACGTTCCATGCTCATGGATTGGAAGAACAAATATTGTGAAGATGTCAATGCTACCTAGAGCAATCTACACATTCAATGTAATCCCCATCAAAATACCATCCACTTTTTGCAAAGAAATGGAACAAATCATCCTAAAATTTGTATGGAACCAGAAAAGACCCCGCATAACCAGAGGAATGTTGAAAAAACAAAAGCAAAGCTGGTGGCATCACAATTTCGGACTTCAAGCTCTATTACAAAACTGTCATCATCAAGACAGTATGGTACTGGCACAAAAACAGACACATAGATCAATGGAACAGAATAGAGAGCCCAGAAATGGACCCTCAACTCTATGGTCAACTAATCTTCAACAAAGCAGGAAAGAATGTCCAATGGAAAAAAGACAGTCTCTTCCACAAATGGTGTTGGGAAAATCGGACAGCCACATGCAGAAGAATGAAACTGGACCATTTCCTTACACCACACACAAAAATAGACTCCAAATGGTTGAAAGACCTAAATGTGAGACAAGAGTCCATCAAAATCCTAAAGGAGAACACAGGCAGCAACCTCTTCAACCTCAGCCGCAGCAACTTCTTCCTAGAAACATCGCCAAAGGCAACGAAAGCAAGGGCAAAAATGAACTACTGGGACTTCATCAAGATAAAAAGCTTTGGGCGCCTGGGTGGCTCAGTTGGTTAAGCAACTGCCTTCGGCTCAGGTC
This sequence comes from Mirounga angustirostris, assembly GCF_029215605.1. NCBI lineage: Eukaryota > Metazoa > Chordata > Mammalia > Carnivora > Phocidae > Mirounga > Mirounga angustirostris. The sequence continues at coordinate 107,772,626 of NW_026991715.1, forward strand.
ATGATCCTGGAGTCCCTGGATCGAGTCTCGCATCGGGCTCCCTACTCGGCAGGGAGTCTGCTTCTCCCTCTGACCCTTCCCCCTCTCATGTGCTCTCTCTCATTCTCTCTCTCTCAAATAAATAAATAAAATCTTAAAAAAAAAAGATAAAAAGCTTTTCCACAGCAAAAGAAACAGTCAACAAAACCAAAAGACTACCGACAGAATGGGAGAAGATATTTGCAAATACATATCAGATAAAGGGCTAGTATCCAAAATCTATAAAGAACTTCTTAAACTCAACACCCAAAGAACAAATGATCCAATCAAGAAATGGGCAGAAGACATGAACAGACATTTTTTTTTTTTAAGATTTTATTTATTTATTTATTTGACAGAGAGAGAGACACAGCGAGAGAAGGAACACAAGCAAGGGGAGTGGGAGAGGGAGAAGTAGGCTTCCCGCAGAGCAGGGAGCCCAAAGTGGGACTCAATCCCAGGACCCTGGGATCATGACCTGAGCCAAAGGCAGACGCTTAACGACTGAGCCACCCAGGCGCCCCATGAACAGACATTTTTCCAAAGAAGACATCCAAATGGCCAACAGACACATGAAAAAGTGCTCAACATCGCTCGGCATCAGGGAAATCCAAATCAAAACCTCAATGACATACCATCTCACACCAGTCAGAATGGCTAAAATTAACAAGTCAGGAAATGACAGATGTTGGCGGGGATGTGGAGAAAGGGGAACCCTCCTACACTGTTGGTGGGACTGCAAGCTTGGGCAGCCACTCTGGAAAACAGTATGAACTTTCCTCAAAAAGTTGAAAATAGAGCTACCCTATGACCCAGCAATTGCATTACTGGGTATTTACCCCAAAGATACAAATGTAGGGATCCGAAGGGGTATGTGCACCCCGATGTTTATAGCAGCAATGTCCACAATAGCCAAACTGTGAAAAGAGCCAAGATGTCCATCGACAGATGAATGGATAAAGAAGAGTGGTATATATATACAATGGAATATTATGCAGCAATCAAAAAGAATGAAATCTTGCCATTTGCAATGACATGGATGGAACTGGAGGGTATTATGCTGAGCGAAATAAGTCAATCAGAGAAAGACATGTATCATATGACCTCACTGATATGAGGAATTCTTAATCTCAGAAACAAACTGAGGGTTGCTGGAGTGGTGAGGGGTGGGAGGGATGGGGTGGCTGGGTGATAGACACTGGGGAGGGTATGTGCTATGGTGAGTGCTGTGAAGCATGCAAGACTGTTGAATCATAGATCTGTACCTCTGAAGCAAATAATACATTATATGTTAAAAAAAAAAAGAAGAAGAAGATAGCAGGAGGGAAGGAATGAAGGTGGGGAAATCGGAGGGGGAGACGAACCATGAGAGACGATGGACTCTGAAAAAGAAACGGAGGGTTCTAGAAGGGAGGGGGGTGGGAAGATGGGTTAGCCTTGTGATGGGTATTAAAGAGGGCATGTTCTGCATGGAGCAGTGGGTGTTACATGCAAACAATGAAGCATAGAACACTACATCAAAAACTAATGATGTAATGTATGGTGATTAACATAATATAATACAAAAAATGTAAAAAAAAAAAAAAAAAAGACTTCAATGAACCTGAATTGAGGTTTGACTCAGTTTCTCAGCTGAAAATCATGATGAAACCAAGATGCAACTTTTCTAAAATGATGAAATGTACCAACAGGACAAAAATGTTTAAATGTCAGGATTGTCAGTTAAAATCAGGAAATAACCATTTGAATTCCCAGGGTAACGTTCTCAAATAACTTCTATTAGAAGCACTTAGAAGAAAATTGGTCCCAAAATTTACATTGTGTGACAAGGCTCCTTAGAAAAACGTCACATCTTTGTTTTCCTACTGATTAGTCTGGTCTTCCTCACATAGCTCTACACACATAATACTACATAATATGTAATACTAAAAGACCTTTAGGTAAATATTCAGCACTTCAAGTAAACTGTTCTGTCCCTCTCTCCTCATGTTCCTCTCTAAAGGGCATTATATATATATGGAGAGAAGGGATGTACCTGGAGTGATCTCTCAATGGCCAGAGACAAGAATTTTGAAATTTTCAGAGAAACTTCTGGATTCTCAGAGTCCTGTGATGAATAGATGGCTTGACCAACTCCTTGTTCTGCAATGTGAATATCACCTGGATTTTTTGGGTTAGAGGCAAATGTGTACACCCACCACAAGAATCCATGTTTCCAACTTTTGGGCCCATTTTTAAGGTCAGCACCATGGTAGCCTCTGCAGCCACACAGGGCCCCATGGCTCTATCTGGGTTCCCTGAATACTAGGCTCAGGCCTGCCTCCTACCTCCAATTCTAAGGTACATCCATACAATGGGATACTACTCAGCAATAAAAGGTACCAACTACTGATCCAACAGCAGGGATGAATCTCAAAAGCATATGCAAGTGGAAAAAACACAAAACATTCTAGACTAGGTAATTCCATGTGCATGAAATTCTAGAAAATGCAAAACTTTAGTGGGAGAAAAGCAGATCAGTGATGGCAAAGGCCAGCGATTAAGGGGAGGGGATTGACTTCAAAGGGGAACAGGGAGACTTTGTGAGGAAATGGAAATATTCTATAACCTGATTGTGGAAATTGTGGACTGTATATACTTTTCAAAACTCACCGACTTGTACACATAAAGTTGGTGACCATTAATGAATGTAAAATATTCCTCATTAAGGCCTGATCTGAAAATAATAAAAATTATAACCTCAAAAAGTGGATCATTCCTTATTTAACTAATACTGGGAAATAAAGCCCTCCATTTCCATAAGAAAAAAAAAATGTATGACCTTATGGTCAGAACATGTTGAATTCTCGAAGCTAGTAGGTTATTTTCAAATGCAATGCTTCTCAACTTTTCATGTGCATAGGAATCACCTATGCAATTAGGACTAGGGCCTGAGATTCTGCATTTCTAAAAAGTTCCCAGGGGATGCTGATGGTGCTGGTCCACAAGCAGACGCCTTGAACAAGGCTCTGAAAACCCCACAGCTTCTCCTGCTACCAGAAACTGCTTACCAGGCATTGTGTTTGTTCCTAGCACAGTGTATGCTAATTTTGCTAGCATATCTTAAATTTTGCTTGCCATCTTTTTTTTTTTAATTTTTTAAATTTTTTTATTTTTAAAGATTTTATTTATTTATTCATGAGAGACAGAGAGAGAGAGGCAGAGGCAGAGGGAGAAGCAGGGTCCCTGCAGAGCAGGGAGCCCGATGCGGGACTCGATCCCAGGACGCTGGGATCATGACCTGAGCCAAAGGCAGATGCTTAACCGACTGAGCCACCCAGGCATCCCGCCATCTTTTTTTTTAATTAACATATAATGTATTTTTTGTTTCAGGGATACAGGTCTGTGATTTATCAGTCTTACATAATACCCAGTGCTCATTACATCACATGCCCTCCCCAATGCCCATCACCCAATTACCCCATTCCCCAACCCCCATCCCCTCCAGCAACCGTCAGTCTGTTTCCTAAGATTAAGAGTCTCTTATGGTTTGTCTCCCTCTCTGGTTTTGTCTTGTTTCATTTTTTCCTCTCTTCCCCTATGATCCTCTGCCTTGTGTCTTAAACTCCACATATCAGTGAGATCATGTGATAATTGTCTTTCTCTGATTGACTCATTTCGCTTAGCATAATACCCTCTAGTTCCATCCATGTCGTTTTGCTTGCCATCTTAATTAGATGACAATTAAATATTATATGAAACAGTGTGAAAAAGAGCTGATTTGCCAAAAACTGCATGTTCTGGAAAGACTCGATAAAGGTGAGTTTATAAAACTAGTACTCTTGAATCAAGTGTGGACAACTGTACATGATTATATAAATTTAGAAGTGTAACTGATATCAAATAAAGTGCAGATATTTAAACAATTTGATGAGTTTGGCATGTGCAGATATGCATGAAACCATTACACAAACCGAATGAACCAATTCATATCATACACCAGTGTTTCCTTGTGTCCCCTCGTGATCTCCTCCTGCCCCCACCTCCTAGGACCCTCCCCATCTCTTCCATTTCCTAGCAAAATCCAGTGGGTTGCTTTCAGTCACTATAGATCACATTTTCTAGTATTGTTGTGTTCTTTTTTTAATAAATGGAATCATAAAATATATATTCTTTTTTTTTCAGCTGGCTTCTTTCACATAATTATGTTGAGATTCACGTGTGTTTTCCGGTATACCTTTCTGTTCCTTTTCTTGCCAATTTGTATTCCATCTTATGGATATACCACACTTTATCTCTTCACCTGCTGATAGACACTGAGTTGTTTCCCATTTTCTTCCGTAACAAATAAGCTGCCATGAACATTTCTGTACAACCATTTCCATTAACATATATTTTGATTCCCTCTGAGTAAACACTGAGGAATTGCATGACTGAGTCGTAGAATGGATACATGTTTAACTTCCAAAACTGCCAAACTGTTTTTCAAAGTGGTTGCACCATTTTAAATCTTACTAACAGTGTATGAAAGTTCTGTTGGTACATGTCCTTGACGAGAATTGGGACATTCTTTTGTAAATTTTTGCCACTCTAATATGTGTGTAGAGGTATCTCATGGCTTTAATTTGCATTTCTCTAAGGACTAAACTAATAATCTTTCATATCCTTATTTGCCTCCCTTATATGTTTTTTGGTGAAATATCTGTTCAAATCTTTTGCCCATTTTCTTAACTGTTTTGTTTTCTTATTATTAAGATTTAAGATATTTTTTTCATATATTCTGGATACAGGTCTTTTATCACATATGCAATTTACAAATATCTTCTCCCATGCCAGCTTGTCTTTACACTCTCTTAACAGTGTCTTTCAAACAGGAAAAGTTCTTAATTTTGAGAAAGTCTATTTTTTTCTTCCTTTTTTGTGTTTTCTTCCTTTTGGGCTTTTTATTTAAAGTGGTTTTCCTGTAGGCAGCATGCAGTTGGATGTTACTTTTTAAACTCAAAGTTACAATACCTCTTTGAATTGGAGTTTTTAGACAACTTACATTTAATATGATTATTAGTATGGTTGAGTTTAAATATACCATCTTACTATTTGTGCCAGCCCTTCTTTGTTATTCTTTCCCTCTTTTTCTGGCTTTTTTTTGGATAAATGTTTTTGATGATTCTATTTTTATCTTTTGTGTTGCCTTCTTAACTGTAACTTGTGATATTTCAGTTGTTTCTTTAAAATGTATAGAGTATTAAGGAGGGCACATACTGCATGGAGCACTGGGTGTTATACGAAAACAATGAATCGTGGATCACTACATCAAAAACTAATGATGTATTGTATGGTGACTAACATAACATAATAAAATAAAATAAATAAAATAAAATGTATAGAGTATATATATGTGTATATATATAAGTGTATGTGTGTGGGTGGTGTTTCGATTTCTTTTTTGGTATATTTTCTGTTTCATTATAGTTGTTGTTTTTGTTTTAATTGCAACCTTTTTTAAGTTCATTAATATTTTTTTCTACCATATTTAATCTGGTAGAAAATGTACCACCCATTACATTTGTCATCTCTAATGTTTTAATTTCCTTGTCTCCAAGTTTTGGCTATATGAAATACATCACATAATATAATGTTACAATTATGTATTCTATTATTAATTATATAATATAAAACAATTTAAATAATATACAATATATGTTATATTAATATATTATAGATATTATAGATTTACAAAATCTCTTCCATATCCTAACATGATCAATCTTTTCTCTTGCTTCTTGAACGTATGGAGTATAGTTATAATTGTTTTAATGTACTTGTCTACTGAAAATCCCTGGAGTTTTTCCGATTCTGTGCAGCTCTCTCCTGTCCTGTGCTCTACCTTGCAAATTTGAGCTGCCTTGGCCTCACTGGGCTCCTGGTTCTATCTCCTCACTGCTCACTCTGCCTAGTTTTTCCCTCCCTGAAGTTCAGCCCAGAAACTCACTCCAGGTAGTAAGCTGGGACAAATGTAGGGCTTCCTTACTTGTTTCCTGTTTCTCAAGCATCATGATGACTCACTGCCTACTGTCCAAGGTCTTGAAAAACTGTGTTTCATATATTTCATATGTTCCCTTAGTTGTCTCAAGTGGGAGAATAAATCTCATTCCTGTTACTCCATCCTGGCTGGTATTGGAAGTCTTTGTAAATGTCTTAATTTTTTGCTGCACTTTAAGACGCTAAAGCTTAACATCACAGATGATTCATTATGGATATGGTGTGTGCAAGAACAAAAAGCCCCTGTGCCCTGATAAACAGACATATCCTCAAAGAAAAGGCCTTGGTTGTGTATCTACACTTGATCTTAGCCAAAAGGCTGAGAAGCGATTTTGGTTGTGTATCTAAAGAATGGTAAGTATACATACATTTATAGGCTTTAAGTTAAATTAAAATATTTAATGTATCAATACAGCACATTTGATTATTTCACCAACTGTTGTTATGTCAGATGAAAGATTTTAAACATATATTAAGATATTTTGCAAAGATTATATCTAATTCCTATACAAAAGTCTAGCACAGTGACTAGATCAGTAGTTCACAGCTGTGTTTGCACATTAGCATTCCCTGGAGAACCTTAAAAAGAAGTTTCAATGCCTAAACCCTACCTCAAACCATTTGAATTAAAATCTCTGATGGCTAGCCCTAGCATCTGTGCTTTTTATTTATTTATTTTTTAAAGATTTTATTTATTTATTTGAGACAGAGAGAATGAGAGAGAGAGAGAGCACATGAGAGGCGGGAGGGTCAGAGGGAGAAGCAGGCACCCTGCCGAGCAGGGAGCCCGATGCAGGACTTGATCCAGGGACTCCAGGATCATGACCTGAGCCGAAGGCAGTCGCTTAATCAACTGAGCCACCCAGGCGCCCACATCTGTGCTTTTTAAAGGTCCCCAGGTGATTTGGACACATTTTGAGAGTTGAGATTTATAGACCTAGATCTTAGTAGGTGCTCAGTGAATGAGAGTTATTCATACTGATATCATTTACACTGGAAAGTAGATTGTTATGCAGAGAAATTACTGGTTATTGGGCAAGAGTATTGGTGGGCTCTAATCCACCATCTGCAATCAATAAGTATTATGGTATCAGCCAAATCACTTGACATTCTTGGGTCTGAGTGTGTCCGATAGCAAAATAATAATAATAATTTTTCTGCTTACAGCTCAAGATGGTTAGGAGAAATAAGAAAAAAATCTCAGAGCTGAGACTTCTAATTATACCTCTTTTTTTATAGATGAGAATATTCAGGCCAGAGAGGTTAATGGCAATCATGGCTAGTTAAAAACAGGAGTAGAACCACAACCTTGAACTATGGGTTGAAGGTTGAACTACGTGCCCATCATGGCTAGTTAAACACAGGAGTAGAACCACAACCCAAGTGCTATGGGTTGAACTACGTGCCCCAAAAAAGATATGTTGAAGTCCTAACCCTCACTACTTCAAAATGTGCCCTTGTTCAACAAAGTGCTGCAGATGTAATGAGTTAAGATGAAGTTTATGGAGTACAGTGAGCCCCTGATACAATATAGCGAGTATCCTTAAAAGAGGGCCATGTGAAGACAAGAACACAAAGAGAATGCCATGTGACAACAAAGGATTGGAGGGTGCATCTACAAGCCAAGAATTCTGGCAAACCACCAGGAGCTAGGAAGAAACAAGAAAGGATCCTCCCCTAGAGCCTCAAGAGACAGCAGAGCCCTGCCAGTACTGTGAGTTTGGACCTCTAGACTCCAAAACTGTGAGACAATAAATTATTGTGTTTTAAACCACCCAATTTGTACTATTTTGTTATGGCATCCCTAGGAAACTAATATGCCAGGTTGCTGCCTAAGAGTCTTTCCATTACACAGTTGGCTTTTCTCACACTATATGTGCTTTATAAATTGTAAAACTTTGAAAATTTATGTTATTATTTATATTGTTCTTCAATTTGCTTCAAGAGTATAAGTTTTGTTTCTTCTAATTGGTTGTAAGCTTTTTTTTTTTTTAGATTTTATGTATTTGAGAGAAAGAGACAGAGACAGTGACAGAGATAGCATGAGTGGGGAGGAGAGGGAGAAGCAGGCTGAGCAGGGAGTCCAACTTGGGGCTCAATCCCAGGACCCTGGGATCATGACCTGAGCCGAAAGCAGATGCTTAAATGACTGAGCCACCCAGATGCCCCTGGTTGCAAGCTTCTTAAGAGTAAGAAGCCCACACCACACAGCATAGTCCTTGAATGAATTAGTTGAAAACATAGTATGTATCCAGATACTATGGCTTGAAATAGGATACAAATAAAGCTCATGAAAAAATGTCAAAGTCACCAAAGACCTTATGGAAGTTAAGAAACTGATTGTTAATGAGACCCAGTCTCCATATGGCATTTTATTTAGGTGAAACATATGGCTATACATTTTGGGAGATTAAATTTCAATATAATATACAAATATATTACAACATAAGAAACACGTTGTGATACATTAGCTGAAAATATCTCAACTGCTGCTCTATCACTATATAAATGTAAAAGTTTTTATTCCATTAATGTTGAATTCTAGTGTGGGTTCAAAATTAATCATGTATCATCTTCTCCAGCAAAGCAAATTTTTGGAAAGATAACTTAGTTTGTGCTTCCCCAGAAATCGACCTTGAGATAAAGGATCCCAGGGCAAGTAGTTTATTTGGGAAGTGAGGGGAGCAATCTAGGAAAGGGAAGGCAGCTAAGGAAGGGTACATTAGCCAGCAAATACACTATCATCATAGGCTTACTGCTCCTGGGAAACTCTGAAATCCAGCACTCATCTTAGGGTTTTGGGACCTAGGGTATGTATACTACCACTCCCACGAGTCATTAATTGAGAGTTGCTGAAGGAGCATGGGTGTTAATTCTCTGAAACTTCTTGCTTCAAGTGTGGGTATGGCAGTCCCAGAAGGAGCAAGGCAGACCCTCAAGCCAAGATACAGATAGTGGCAGTCAGTGGGGGTCCAGAGTGTGTTACAACGGTTAGCCTGAAGAGATGCTACAGGGAAAAGAAAGGAGTGGGCAGAACAGCACAGACATTCAGAGCAGGATCTTTGAGAATCAGAAACCGTTGGTTCGAGTCCTAGTGCCAACCGTGACCAACAGTTGACCTTGGGTAAGTGACTAAACTTTTCTAAAGTTTGTTTATTCTCTCTACATAAAATAATGACAGACAACAGTAATACTGGCCTCCGAGTACTCACAAGTATTAAATGACTCAATGTAAGTAAAGCTCTGTTACTGTGCCCGGCACAATCAGTGCTTGATGAATACCAGCCACCATTATAATCATTTCTATTATTACTATATTTAAAATCATGAATTTTGAATGAAGCATGATATTCACATTCAGAGATAAGGGTACATCAATATGGGAAGGTCCTCACTAGAGCATCTTTACTCTGAGTTTCGATTCGAATATTACCAAATGTACTACACAGAAGTTTTCACCATATAGGAATAATATATTGTCTTGTTCTTAACAGCTAAAACATTCTTTCTAAAAACTTGAATATGTTTAATCTACCTGTAATCAAAACAGCTTAAATAAAACATAAGAGCTGTACCCCAAGGTGAACTATCCTCAGAGATTAAAACTAATTTTTTTTTTTTTTAGCTAAGAAAGAGAATCGCTTCTTAGGGGAAAACTATAAAAATCTTAACTCTCTATATAGAAACATACCAAAAGGGTAACAAAAATAGAATGAAATAATAAAATAAAATCTGGATAAAATTATAATTTTGAGCTGTGGTTGTCAATCTAGGGTGATTCTTTTCCTACCTCCCCAAAGGACATTTGGCCATGTCTGGTGACATATTTTACTGTCAGAAGTGGTGTGGGGGAGTATGCCACCAGCGTCTAGTGACTGAAGACCAGAGATGCTGCCAAACATCCTACAATACAAGCAGTCCCCCACTACTGAGGCTGTGCCTAAATTGAGGAATCCTAATTTATAGTTTATATTATACTGCCATAAATCACTGGAGTCTTTAAACAATAAATACTCCTGATATTCAAGTGTTTTTTTAAGTCATAAAATATACTATACTTTTTAAACGTTAAAAAAGGAGGGCTTCCTATGACAAGAAGTGCACATCAAGAAACCTTGAATCCTGAGTAGCTCTCCCTACCATAAATTTGTTGTGTTTCCACCTGCCAGATGAAAGCAATTTCAACAAGCCATCAACAAAGCCAGGTAATTAAAATGTTGGTATAGACATGACCTTGGTTAATTCACCCCAATTTGTAATAGCTAAAATGATGACAGAAAGGAACCCAGAGATTCTAAGGTCAAAGCTATGGCACATGGGGCTAAAATTTTCATTTTCAAATTATTTTAAGCGAAATGATGGTTTATTGCAACAACATATATTGCCTTTTTGTTTTCATTTAGTAAAGCCTCTGGGAACTTTAACACAACAAGAACAAGCTAAACCTGATTACTTGGTTTATAGAACACAGAACATTATCAAAGAGCTAATGACAATGTCTATTCACTTAGAACTCTGAGCAACCTGCTGACTTTTAATCAAGTTTTAAAGGTACAAGAACAAAATAAAAATTGAGAATGAATGTTTTTACTCCCAACTAGGAAGGTAAAGAGGCCTGTCGACAATTGTTCAAATAACATCAGAACCGAGATTAGAACGTGTAAGCAGAGAAGCAAACACATTTTCAGCAAGGCAATTTTTTTTCTAACTGACAAATTCCACCAAACTCAACAAGAAACTGATCCAAATCCATTTTTTCTACTAAAATTGCTGTGTTACACAGCACAGTTGTAGCAAGACTAAGAGCTCAAAACACATTTTCTTCTCTAAACAAGCTAAATAAGATGAGATCCAAGCATGTAAGCACACTGAGTTTTCAATTTACTAAATATATGATAAGCATGCTAATAATAAACTCTTAAATAACACTACTAAAACTGTTTTCATTTCCCTGATGTTTCTATCCATTACACTATAACCAGAATTCTTCCAATCTTAAGGTTTGGACGTTTAGCATACCAAAACCCAAAATGAAATCAACTGACTCAAGTCAGAGAAGAATTACTAAAAGCATCTGTCAATTTATATAAAACATAAATACTTGTGAGAAGAAAACTGTCATTGTGAAATCAAGACTCAGACCCTATGAAATGGGACTTTTCCCCTATCACCCAGACAACTCTGCCTCAAGCACTTAAAAATGCACTGAGGTGGGATTTAGCATCTGGGATAGAAGACATCAGGACATTAAGGCCTATGAACAACAATTAAAAGAAGTGTGCAGAAAGTTTATTATCCTACCACAGTGAAGGGATGAATTATAATTTTTCTAAATTCCTCTCTCCTTCACTTTTCTTCTTCCCCAAAGACAACATTCATGCGTTTGACTAGGACAGCTTTCGGTGAACTATATTTTAACAGGAAAAATTCACATCCAAGTTTGGTCCATTCTCCTTTGTCTTTGACATCTATCTTTACCTGGGAGAGGAGAAAATGCTTCTTTAAAAAAATCTTATTTACAATAGAGTAATCGTGATAAAAGTTCTGCTAATACCTTCAAGAAGCCCCCATCACAAATACGTAGGCGAAAAACATGAAGTGTATGAGTTCACAAGTCTTCAACTTGTCAAAAAGACCTATCTACACCAAACAAAAACATTAAATTAATAATAAGGCAACCATCAGCACAGATTCAAGCCCATTAACAATCTCCAACGGGTTGGACGACCTGAAACAGTCTGCATTCGTTCAAGGATCTGAATGCCAAGTTATAGCATGTTTGGGGAAAACATATTACCAGGAAAAAGCAGCCTGAGAAATAATGGGATTATTTTTAGGTGGAAGCAGACATGGTTCTTTAAACATCAAACTATGAAAATATTTTTTCACTCAACTCTGAAGAGTCTAGACAGAGCATGAATGATGCTATGAACCTGCTCTGCTGCAAGTCATGTCATTATCCAGGACAGGAGCTCTTTCATTTAGTCCTCTGAGCTCCCATCATGACCCAGCTCTGGGGGAGCAGCTGAGGTTGCCCAAATGAAAATGACAACTCAAAGAGCACCCAAGATTCTCAGACAACTGAGAGTCAATACAGGCAGATCAATAAGAACACATGAGCGTGGTCACGATGGATGATGGGCATGTGAAGGGGTAGTGTTGATGGAGCTAGGATACAAACCCAAGAAGTCTGCCTCCAGACACCATCCAGTTCAATGTGACCCTATTTCCCATAGATTCATGCTGAGGAAGGAAGAAGTGGCTCTCCAAAGGAAAATCAAAATGGTGCTACCAGAAGGAGGGCTAGATTCTAGGCAGGCAAAACCAGCAGAGGTCCATGTAGCCAGAATGATTTATTCATATAGAATACGTAGGGAAGAACCTTCTAGGCAAAGGGATAATACTTTATAATGAACAATAGCATTGGGGCCACTTTTCACCGACACACAGGTAAGCTGCCAGCACCAGAAGCTCAAAACTAGCAGAAGTCACCACTGACCATTAGCATTAGTCATTAACATTGTAGTCCTCCACTGGCTGAGGTTTCTGTCACATGAAAGACCAAAAGCACTGCTGGACCCTCTAATGATGAATTGCTCAAAGCAGCCAGGAAAAAAAAAAAAGAAAAAGAAAAAGAAAAAAAAAATACCAGCTCACAGTGGAAACTACCTTTGCTTTATCCCCACAACAAACTCCTTTTTCTTTCATCCAAGAACACAATCAACTCCCCAGGTACTCCTGTGTTCCTCTGGAAAGCTAAAAGATACAGTCTTTTCATAAGCTCAGATTATTCAACTGATATGGATCTTGAAAATATTACAGATTAGTCCCAAAGAACACACTGTGTTTTGCCATATTCATGTCAGATTTGTAAGTCAAAGCTGTAAGTTGATAAGTGTGACTAACACAGGCAAAAGATGGGATGGAAAACGAATTTCTCAGAAAGAGAAAGATACCAGCTCCTTGGAACTGTGATTAGTAAAGCTTCTAATTAACTGGCACTCTAAAAATAGAAGAAATCAGATACAATATATATCTTCTGACAATAAAAATCACAGTTCATTTATTAATGTAACAAGGTCTCCACACCCCATTGATTACCTGCGTTTTTATCAGAATCTGCTTTCAAGCAAAACAAAAAATACAGATAAATATTTCCAGTTCTACTTCCATCTCTTCCAACAGATCAGGACTTCCTTGAAGGCAGGAATTGTGTCTCATGCATCTTTGTATCCCCCAGAATGTGGTGACATCCATGCAAAGGGAAGGAGAAGGACAAGGTCAAGGGCAAAGTTAAGAGAAAAGGCAAGAACAGCAAGGGAAAGATAGACCCAGCACGTGTTATCGCTGGGCCTGCCACACCACCCACTATGGCTTCTCCGTAATCACTCAGCAAACGTTTGTGGAGCTGCTCCCCAGTGGACTTGAGTCCCATGACTGATTGGCAGTACAGTCTCCTTTGATATTTCTTCGTTGGCCTGCAGTGTCACTTTTGATCATTTTATCAATTCACCATCCTTTCATCAGCCAAAGCAGAACAGAACTACTCTCATGCTCTTATTTTGGCACAGGTTGTTGCATGACTGAATTCTGGTTTGTTTGTTTTTTTCTTGAGGTCATTGCAAAAAAAAATTTTCCTTGTTTCTTCTTCCCTGCGGGCTCTTAAGTCAAGGCAGGTTTCAGCAATATCACCAGCTCAGTAAGGGCTCTTGGATAAAAGAGCTGTCTGCCCAAGCTCCTCAGTTTATCAGAGCCTTCAGATATGAAAGAGTAGACCAACTCCTAGTCAGCAAAGTTGCGCTACAGAAAAAAGCAAATAAAACCATCAAATGGATTACATACAAGCCTTGAAACCAAAATTAAGGAATATGGGGAAACAAGGTACTTAATCAATTAGAGTGAGCCCAATATACTCTTTATAGCCAGAAACCAGCCAATTAAACAAACAGCAAATAACAAGAATTCCTGATATTTATATAGCAAATGATACGGTCATTCATTCTAATGTCCCAGTTTAAAGTTTCTGGCTGAATTCTTCAAATGTATTGAATCAGAATCATTAATTTTTTTTTAACTCTGTCAACTCATTCAAGGTCATTTTCTTCCACTGAATCAGACATTAGCTTTGTACCTTCACTGAATTTGTACTTCAGCCAGTTATGGTACTTAAAAGGGAGATGTGACACTTGGGTTATCTATTAATATATCTAAACTAGTCTGTGCTGGAGGACATAATGGACACAATGATACAAACAAAATCCATGTCCAGGGTGCCTGGGTGGCTCAGTTCGTTAAGCGACTGCCTTCAGCTCAGGTCATGATCCCAGGGTCCTGGGATCGAGTCCCGCATCGGGCTCCCTGCTCTGCGTGGAGCCTGCTTCTCCCTCTCCCACTCCCCCTGCTTGTGTTCCCTCTCTCGCTGTGTCTCTCTCTGTCAAATAAATAAATAAAATCTTAAAAAAAAAAAAAATCCATGTCCACTTTCACACAAAAACATACCATGCTCTACTCATGCTGTGTAATCCAAATAGCTACTCAAATAAGAATTACACAGTTAATGCCATTATGTTCTCCTGATTAATCAAAAACTTTCTAGAAACTTATGGGAGAAAGCAAAGTTTTAAGTACAGCCATTACCTGTAAAGAGACCACAGGCACGTGTGATGAAAATGTATTTTTGAAATTCTTTCTTTGCATTGTATCTCAATACTATCAATAGATAAGATCTCTCACATAAGGCCTCTCACTCCATCAGGTGTTTCCTAGATATAAACTGGGCACTTTCAGTATTAAAAATTAACCTTTTCTGTTCAGTAATATTTTAGTTAGTGGGCTTACACAGTTATAGGTTATGCCCTGATGGTGGATATGAGGACGGGTAGGGGGGAACAGACATGAGCTTCTCAAAATCCGTGTCACTTCCCAGGAGCAGCTTTCACACTGGGAAGATCTGATTTCCAATACCACATTAATTAAATTAAATGTACAAAACTTGAGGACATGATCCGGTGACCATCTTTTACATCACTGGGTGATCTGGTCTTTTTCATCCATTACAAAAATATTACTTGCAGTAATATGTTTGCCATTAGGAATTTAATAGGGGAGATCTTATGGCAAAAATGAACTTGTTCATGATTAAAAATACTGAAAATGGTGCTATGTTAGCCATGCACTAATTAATTCTTTCACACACTCATTCATTCATTCTTCAATTATTTATTGAATACATTCAATGACCAGATCTTACATAAATAAAGTTAAGGAAGCACGGCCTTTTCCCTCCTTATTTCTTTCCTCTGTTTCTTGCTTTGAAAAGCATTTATTAAGCATCTTCTATGGCAAAACACTGCAGTAAGTGCTACCGTGGAGATCATGGTAAGACACACAACCCTTACTCTCACTGATTTCTCAAACAGCTGGGGAAAATGCTACATAAACAGCTTTTATATTAGAAGGGATGAGCAAGCATTAGAGAAAGGTGCTGTCAAAGCAAAGACCTGTAAGGCAGTGGAGGAAGAGAGTTATGCGTCTGAGAATGGAACACTGAACTTGACCAGAAAAAGATGAGAGGGCTTTCAGTAGCTAAGAACATTCCATGCAAAGTACTACATTTGCAAGGGCGTGGAAGTGTGAGGTTGCATGTGTTCAGGGAGCAATTTTGTTGAGCAATGTCCTAACTCATGCTTTTCCCACCCAGACTTCCTCTATGCTCTGGCACCATCCCCTTTTCAGGCCCTGAGATGTGATACTGGCAGCAATCAAGGGGTGTATGGAAACAGAGAACAGAGATGCCAAATTCTTGGTTTTCAGCACTAAAACCACCGTCCAGGTGACACACAGGTACTGTATGACTCATTCAGTCTCTGCAGAACTGTCCTCTGACCCTTCATAGCACTCACTCCACCTCAGAGTATTTCTTTGCTTATTGACCATCTCCCCCCAGACACAAGCTCCATGAGACTGGTGTACTTGTCTTCCCTGTAGCTTCATTCCTTCCATTCATTTGCTCCTTTAATCAACTAAAATTAATTGAGCTGCAACTACACGAATGATACTGTACTAGGAACCGGAAGTAAAAAGATGAATGAGACAGCATCCCTGCTTTTAAAGACTGTATAATTCATAAAGGGGGTGTTTGATTATCTATTCTTCTATTAAAATCTACTCCAAAACTTAATGGCTTGATACAAATTATTATTACTCTATTTCATGATTCTACTAGTCAAGAATTCGGATGGAGGATAGCAGGAATAAGCTCATTTCTGCTCCATCAAGTCTGGGATCTGAGCTAAAATGGTTTACGCCAGGGTCAGGAACAAGGGAGGACTGACTGTGCAGCTTCTCTGACCATACGGCCTTTCCATTGACATAGCTTGAGTTTCCTTACAGCAAGGATGCCTCAGGGTCCTTGGATCTCTAATGCTGGCTCAGGGCTCCTGGAAGTCAAAGTAGAACCTACCAATGCTTTTAAAGATGAGGTCAGGGCGCCTGGGTGGCTCAGTTGGTTAAGCGACTGCCTTCAGCCCAGGTCATGATCCTGGAGTCCCAGAATCAAGTCCCGCATCGGGCTCCCTGCTCGGCAGGGAGTCTGCTTCTCCCTCTGACCCTCCTGCCTCTCATGCTGTCTGTCTCTCATTCTCTCTCTCTCAAATAAATAAATAAAATCTTTAAAAAAAATTAAAAAAATAAAGATGAGGCCAGAACTACCCTAGCATCACTTCCATCACACTTGTCAATGATATTACAGGTAAGTCCAAGTTGGAGGAAAGGGGAAAGAGACCCATCCCTCAATAGGAAGAGTGTCAAAGAATTGACAGCATCTTTAAACCATTACAGTGAACCAAGTCTATTCCCGAATTACTGGGCCATGAGGCAAAATACAAAGCATCAATCAGGCAGCGTGCTGTCATCAAAAGTAAGACCTCGTTGTCCGACAAACATGATTCTGAGTCCTGATTCCACTGTGTATTAGGTATGTGACACTGGGTAAACTACTTAACCACTCTGAATGTTGTTTCCTCTTCTGTCAAAAAGGGAAATTAATTACACCCAGCTTCATAGATCTTTCCTAAGAATTAAATGCGATTTCATTCCCACACACATACACAGACACACATGCACTTGCAGGCACATGCATACATACCCACAGAGGACTGTGCACGCACACAGAGCACACACCTGGCTCAGACACTGGGACATGGCAAACACTCAAGAAAGGTTAGTTGCTGTTCTCATTAACAATGGTTCAAATAGAGTAAATATTTCATGGCTCCATAATTTTACACTTCATATTTTCAAATATGTGCTTTTGAAGCAATCACATCTACAAAGATGACTGAAAACAACGGATGTTCTTTTTGAACAAAAAATCAAACTTAGTTACCAGCAGCTCAAGGAGAGGTTGAATGTTAAACAGAAAAGAAAACAAACAAACAAAAAAAACCCAGAAGAGGCAAGAAAATAATTATTAGTCCACATAGTGGGGTCCTAGAAGAAATAAAATGGAGTAGCATTATAAGCAAAATATTATTTCTCATATCTGTTTACTCTGTATTGTGCAGAGATTCTGAGCCAATTTTCTCAGAGATTAAAAAAAAAAATGGCACAATGAGATGGCAGTTGTGGATTTGTGGCCAAAGTGAGTATAAAATCTTAGAACCAGAGAGAAATCTCTTTGGTGAATCAGACAAATGACTTTTAAAAATCACCTTCAAGTTTTACAGGGACTCAGAACATAACAACATGGATAGAAGTCCTTCACTAACCACAAGTGATGACAATGGGTGAAACACATAGAAGAAGTAGCTGGAAAAGGCTCCACCCAATTTCTAAGTATATCTGTTAGCACAACAAACACATAAGGGACTCAAAGGATGTTCAAGTGTATGCCCTTCATTTTAGAATTTTACTCACTTTTAAAAAAAATCTATATCATCAAAAATCTAAAGACAACCACTACAAAGTGGCTGATTTCAGATTTTTAGACTGAATGGTGTAGCTGGGCAAACAGATCAATGATCTATATACTCTAATTGTGTTTGAAATTATAATAAAATTAACATCACCAAATTCTTATCTTTATGAAAAATACTCTGATTTCCTCAAGTCACTAAAAGTTATCATCAATAAAATTCTTAAGAGAGGTTGCAAAGTTCTAGTTATTACTTCCTGCTGGAGATGATGCTCAGAATGCTTGTTATATGCACAGGCATTATCTTCCACGGGAGGCCACAGAGCTAACTGCTTTGCCAACCAGAACACTTGATCCATTCTTCTCAGGTTTATATGTGAAAAAAAAAAAAAAAAAAAAAAAAAGCTAACCTATACAGACCAAAGCATGTGGGCAAGAGGCCAAGAAAAGTGAGGAATCCAAAGAAATGGATAAATTCCTAGAAACATATAACCTCCCAAAACTGAATCAGGAAGAAATAGAAAATTTGAACAGACCAATTACCAGCAATGAAATTGAATCAGTAATAAGATAACTCCCAAGAAACAAAAGTCTAGGACCAGATGGCTTCACAGGTGAATTCCACCAACATTGAACGAAGAGTTAATACCTATTCTTCTCAAACTATTCCAAAAAATAGAAGAGGAGGGAAAGCTTCCAAATTCATTCTATGACACCAGCATTGCCCTGATACCAAAACCAGATAAAGACACTACAAAAAAAGAGAACTACACGCTAATATCTCTGATTGATTTGAGAATATTGAACCACCCTTGCATCCTGGGCATAAATTATACTTGATCATGGTAAATGATTTTTTAAATGTATTGTTGGATTTGGTTTGCTAATATTTTTATTTATTTATTTATTTATTTATTTATTTATTTATTTATTTATTTATTTGAGAGAGAGAGAGAGTTCAAGCTGGGGAGAGGGACAGAGGGAGAAGGAGAGAGAGAATCTCAAGCACACTCTGTGCTGAGCATGGAGCCCAACACAGGGCTCCATCCCATGACCCTGAGATCATGACCTGGGTTGAAATCGAGAGTCAGGCACTTAACTGACTGAGCCCAGCCACCCCAGTTTGCCAATATTTTGTTGAGGATTTTGCATCTATGTTCATCAGAGAATGGACATCTTTGTCTTATTTCTGACCTTAGGGGAAAAGCTCTCAGTTTTTCCCCATCAAGTTTGATATTAGCTGTGGGTTTTTAATATCTGAAATTTATTATGTTGTGGTACATTCCCTCTAAACCTACTTTGCTGATTGCTATCATGAATGGATGTTGTACTTCATCAAATGCTTTTTCCGCGTCTACTGAAATGATCATATGGGTTTTAATCTTTTCTCTTGTTGATGTCCATTCTCACCACTTTTATTCAACTTAGTACTGGAAGTCCTTGCCACAGCAATCAGACATCCATATTAGTAACAAAGAAGTAAAAAAATAAAAGACATCTGTATTAGTAACAAAGAAGTAAAATTTTCACTATTTGCAAATGATGTGATACTACATATATAAAATACTAAAAACTCCACCAAAAAACTACTAGAATTGATAAAATGAATTCAGTAAGGTTGCAAGATACAATAATCAATGTACAGAAATCTCTTGCATTTCTATACACCAATAATGAAGTCAGAGAAAGAGAAACCAAGAAAACAATCCCATTTCCAACTACACCAAAAATAATAAGATACCTAGGAATAAATCTAACCAAAGAGGTAAAAGACTTATGCTCTGAAAACTATAAAACACTGATGAAAAAATTAAAGACCACACAAACAAATGGAATGATATCCATGCTCATGGATTGGAAGAATAAATATTGTTAAAATGTCCATATTACCGAAAGCAATCTACAGATTTAATGTAATTCCTATCAAAATACCAATAGCACTTTTCACAGAACTAGAACAAATAATCCTAAAATATGTATGGAGCCACAAAAGATCCCAAATAGCCAAAGCAATCTTGAGAAAGAAAGATAAAACTGGAGACATCACAATCTCAGATTTCAAGATATACTAAAAAGTGGTAGTCATCTAAACAGTATGATACTGGCACAAAAATAGACACATAGATCAATGCAACAGAACAGAAAGCCCAGAAATAAACCCATAATTATATGGTCAATCAATCTTCAAGAAAGGAGGAAAGACTATGCAATAGGAAAAAGTCTTTTCAACAAATGGTGTTGGGAAAACTGGACAGCTACACGCAAAGAATGAAACTGGACCACTTTCTTACATGATATACAAAAATAAACTCAAGATGGATTAAGGACCTAAGTGTGAGACCTAAAACCATAAAAACCCTAGAAAGGGGCATGGGCAGTAATTTCTCTGACAATGGCCATACCAACATCTTTCTAGATAGGTCTCCTGAGACAAGGGAAACAAAAGCAAAAATAAACTATTGGGACTACATCAAAATAAAAAGTTTCTGCACAGAAAAAAAAAAAAAGAAAACAAAACTCAAAGACAACCTACTGAATGGAGAAGATATTTGCAAATGACAAATCTGATAAAGGGTTAGTATCCAAAATATAGAAAGAACATACAACTCAACACACAGAAAACCAAATAATCCAATTTAAAAATAGGCAGAAGACATAAATAGACACTTCTCCAAAGGAGACATACAGATGGCCAACAGACACATGAAAAGATGCTCAACATCACTCACCATCAGGGAAATTCAAATCAAAACTACAGTGAGATATCACCTCACACTTGTCAGAATGGCTAAAATCAAAAACAGAAACAAGTGTTGGCAAGGATGTGAAGAAAAAGGAACCCTTGTGCACTGCTGGTGAGGATGCAAACTGCTGCAGCCACTGTGGAGAACAGTATGGAAGTTCCTCAAAAGTTAAAAATAGAACTACCCTATGCTCCAGCACTACTAGGTATTTATCCAAAGGATAAAAAATACTAATCCAAAGGGATACATGCACCCAGGTGTTTACAGCAGCACTATCAACAATAGCCAAACTATGGAGAGAGCCCAAATGCCCATTGACTGATGAATGGATAAAGAAGATGTGGTGTATATGTACAATGGCATATTACTAAGCCATCAAAAAGAATGAAATCTTGGTGAAGCCACTGTGGAAAACAGTATGGAGTTTCCTCAAAACATTAAAAACACAATTACCATATGATCCAGTAATTGTACAGATGAATGGATAAAGAAGAAGTGGTGTGTGTGTATATGCAATGGAATACTACTCAGCCATAAAAAAGAATGAAATCTTGCCATTTGCAACAACATGGATAGAGCTAAAGAGTATAATGCTGAGTAAAATAAGTCAGAGAAAGACAAACACCATATGATTTCACTTATATGTGTAATTTAAGAAGCAAAACAAATGAACAAAGAAAAAGAGAAACCAAAAAACAGACTCTTAACTATAGAGAACAAACTGATGGTTACCAGACGGGAGGTGGGGAGGGGTGGGAGGATGAGTGAAATAGGTAGAGGGGATTAAGAATACACTTATCATGTTGAGCACTGAATACTGTATAGAATTGTTGAAATCACTATATTGTACACCTGAAACTAATATATACTGTATGTTAGCTATACTGGAATGAAAATAAGATAAAATATCACCAAAAAAAAAAAGAAAAAAAAAAGAAAAGTGAGGACTCCAGATAGAACATCAAAGATAAGAAAGAGACAGCAATGCCCTGAAGAGTCAGCATAATTCCTATAGGAGTCTTTCCTGGCCCTCTACGAACCCTGGGTTTGCACAAAAAATGGGTTTCCAGATAATGCATGAGCTTCGCCAGGGACTCTGGGCCTCCACTGCTTGGGAGTGTATGAAACACAAAAAGCTATTTGATGTCTTCCTAGAAGTCTCTCATCTCATCACTACAATGATTACATCCATGAATTATTTCTAAACTCTGTTTTTCAGTGGCAAGTTAAGTGGGGTGGAAAGGTTACATATTTATGGAGAAAGGGGTTATAATATTGTTATAGCCTCATTTGGGCAAATGAAATGGAAGGAAAGGTAATGTGTAAAACCAGGTATGGGCCTTACAACTTGACCCTTTAATTTTTCTTTAAAATCCATTGAGAAGAAGGCACATATCCCACACCTTTCTGCTATAATCATCAAACTACTCAGTCACCAAGACAATGTGGAAGGCAGCAGGGATGTGTAGTTTGTGGATTAAAATTTGGTAACAGCTGTAAGACTGAAAAATGACCATGCCAAGTGCTTCATATATATTATCACATTGAAGTCAAGAGAAGTTAGTACATTTTAAAGATAAGATGATGGAAACATTCTGTGTCTGAAATAACTAATGTCCCACAGCCATCAAGAATCATGGATTGGATGACCCAGCTTTAACCATTCTTAAAATACTCTTATGATACAAAAACCTGCTCCTTATGATGCTGTTTTCAACTGGGCAGGTGAACATAGGTAAGTCACTGCCCTTTACCTCCTTATGTTCTGTTAACAATGTGAGGATGGCAGCACCAAGCTTCCCCGATTAAGTTTTGGTAAGAAGCAATTAAGAAGGGACTAGATGACAGTGCTATGAGGTTATTGCTTTTTTTCATTTACACCTACTGTATCATCTACTCTTTCCCTGCATCATTGTAAGAAGGCTTCTATTAATGAATTATGCCTCTTTCCAGGATTCCTGAGTCACAGCTTTCTTCTAATATGTTATAAACAGCCTTGTTTATAAAAATAAAACTACACACTAAGTCTTAGCAACACCCTCTGGCAATTAACGAACTTGCTTAAGATCAGCTTTTATGCACTAAGTGTAGGAAGAACCCAATTAAGGAAAATGGAGAATTTACAACGAAGAAGGGAAATATAGGATAACACAATTTTTGTTTAAAAAAATACAAGATTTTAGAAATCCAGAAAAGTGGGAAGCTGCCATAGCCAATTGAAGGGGCAGGGCTATGTGCAAAGAAGGAATGTAAAGTCAAGGGAAATACAAACTCAAGATCAACACATAAGGCTTTCATGAGCTGACTGTGGTTTTTGATTCATAATATTGCCATTTATTCAAAATTGCAGAGGAAATTAATGTTAAGTTTCAAAATATCAGTCCTACTAGAAGGTACTTGTACCGCTCCAAGAATAATTGGTTGTGTTTATTCCAAGTGTGGCACTCCATAAATCAAGGACTTTTGGACACAACAGAAACTCACTTCAAGTTAGCTTGAGCCAATATATGTATGTAGGAGGATAGATGAGGGTGCAAGATTTATTAGAAGGACATATAGGTGTCCAGGGGAACTAAGTCAAGGGAAGAAATGTTTTTGTGTTTTGTGAGAGACTGGGACAAAGGACTAGGAAGCCACTGACAGTCAAAGGTACAGGCGAACCTTGGGGCCACATCACGTCCTAGCTGTAGCACCCCTGGTCAGTGTCCACCTTCTAAATTCCCAGATCTACATTTATAGGCAAGAAAATCAGACTGTCTTGCCTTGAGTCAGAAGTCACCTCTTCTGTTCGATTTTGGTCTTGCCCTGGGTAGAAGGAAAGAATCACATAGTTCAACTGACTCATATCACTTGTCTTAGCTTGGACTGTCAGAAAAAAATAATATAGACCGGGGGGCTTAAACAACATTAATATATTTTTCACAGTTCTGAGGCATGGAAGTCTGAGATCAGGGTGGAAACACCATTGGGTTCTGGCAAGAGCTTTCTTCCTGCCTTGCAGGCAGTGACCTTCTCACTATGTGCTCACATGGCCTTTCCTCAATGTATGTATGGGGATCTCACTCTCTTCTAAAGCCACTAATCCCATCATGAGGCCCCCACCCTCATGAACTCATCGAACTCCAATTACTTTTAAAAGGGCCCACCTCCAAATATCATGGCATTGGGGATTAGGGCTTCAACACTGGGGATTAGGGCTTCAGCACTGGGGATTAGGGCTTTATGATTTGGGGTGTGGGGGGACTCACAACCATTTAATCCATAAGACTCATGCATATAAATTTGAGACTTCAAATGCACACACTTGAGAGCGAGAAAGATGACAATCTTAAAATGGAAGATTCTGCCTGCTGACTGACTCAATGAGTATATACCCCCAGTGTATGCATGATTTGGAAAACCCAAATCTGCTGTTACCTCAGTGTGAGCATCTTGCTGTGTAAGTGCTAGTCTAGTATTTAAAGATACGAATTTTTCCTAAAACATACCCTTAGGGCAGTGCCAAGTATTTTATCTAATCAGAGAAATAGCCACCTGGTGTAAAACTGAAGGAAAAATTGGCTGTGCCCAACTCATTGAGGGGTTATTTGTTTTTCAAGGTCAATTATGAGCATAAGTGTTACCTTATGTGTAGACTTCCTAACATAATCCTCACATAAGACATACTATCTTTGTACAAACATCTCTCTTTAACCAGACCTGTTCTCAAGGATAGAAGCTGATTATTTGAAAATTGGAACAAGTGATAAAGACACAGCTTTCAAGGTAACTACAAAGAATATGGACTCTAGGAAACTGGAAGCTTTTACAGGGAGTTTATAAATTTGGAATCAGTTTGGAGAAAAGATTCATATAACAATTGGTAAGACATCATTACAATCAAAGTGTTAGCAGAAGTAGAAGAAGATAAATGATGCCCTGATATTCATAATTAATCATTTTTACAGAAGAACAGGCGAGTGGTTTGGAGATTTCTATTTTGCTTTTGTTTTACTTTCATAGTTACCAAAAAGCTGAATTAATGACAAACATAATTAGACACTTTTACCCATTAATTGGAAGACTTTTTTGTGATGCTGTGTTAATTTTATTAAAATTCTACATGTCAGTTAGTTTCCATGATTATATAGTTACTTATCTGAACTGGTATTACCCAGCACCACTAGACAGCAAAAAGCATCCTTCTAAAACAAGCAACTTTGTCTTAGTTGGCCATATTTTGGTTAGTAAGAAAAAAAAACAAACTCAAACTAGTTGAAACAAAAATAAGTAATTCTCTGGCTCATATGGTAAACTGGTCAAAATGGAGGTACAGCTAGATCCAAAGGTTTAAAAATTATCTTTAGGCATTTTTCTCTCTTCACCTGTCTCTCTTCTCTTCTTTCCTCTATTTTGGCTTCATTTTTAAGCTGACTCTTTCAAAGAGACAGAAGACATTTCTCCCAGCAGCCCAGGCTCATGATGATAAAAGTCAGGGAGGCCCTTCAACAGCATTTCACTTACCCCAGAAGGATTCCTAATGGTCTCAGTGGGACCATGCCCCACTCCACTGCCAGAAAAACCATTGTGTCTAGAAGGATGTGCTACCTGATTGGCCAGCTCTGAGTGAAGGAGTAGGACAGAAATCATGTCACCACCTCTGGGTTTCCTTTCTTCCCCCTGACCTTTGTGGAAAAAAAGGGTAGTCACATACTAAATCACATAGACTAAACATGACTATTATAAAATGACAAAGGGATAGTTCTCCCACAGGATTTATGGAATGAAAAAAAGAACTGTGCTTGCTATAAGCTTCAAGATAAACTTTCAGAAGTGACATGCTGTGGAAAAATATTTGCAATACGCCTGACTGACAAATGGTTGACATCCCTAATAAATAAAGAGCTTCTAAAATAAAAAAGAACAAGACCATCAACATAGAAAAATAAACAGAGATATGAACATAGAATTCAAAAAAATAAAATGCAAATGGCTTTTGAACATGTGAAAAGATGTTCAATGTTGCTCATAAGAGAGATGTGAATTACAACTACCCTGAAATGCTGTTTCTCACCTATCAAATTGGAAAAAAATCCGTAAGTTTGAAAAGGGTATTGGCAAAGTAATGAGGAAACAGACACTGGTATGTACACACACACACACACACACACACGTATATATGAAATATATGTACATACACACGTGTGTGTGTGTGTGTATATTTACATACATCTACTAGGGCAAGGAGCAAAAAGAACGGAGGGGACAAAAATGGGTGTTTTCTAGATTTGACTTTTGAATCACATGAATGTTTTACAGTTTTTTAAATTATAAAACATCATCTTGAAATAGAAAGTTATTTTGATTCTAAAGTTTCATGGAAAGGCAAAAGAGCCAGAATATCTCACACAATACTGAAGAAGAACAAAATTGGAAGACTGACAACACGCAATTTCAAGACTTACTACTAAGCTATCATAATCAAGACAGCACAGTATTGACACACAGATCAATGGAACATAATAGAAAGCCCAGAAATAGACACACACAAATACAGCCAAGTGATATTTGACAAAAGAGCAAAGGACAAAGATAGTCTTTTCAACAAAAGATGCTAGAACTGGATGTGCATATACAAAAATCTGAATCTACATTCAGCCCTTCCACCTTTTTACAAAAAGTTAACTCAAAATGGATCACAGACCTAAATATAAAATGCAGTATCATAAAACTTTTGGAAGAAACAAGAGAAATTCAATGTGATCTTAGGTTTGGCAATGAGTTTTCAGATACAACACCAAAAGCATAATCCTTGAAAGAAAAGACTGATAACTTATACTTTATTACAGTTAAAATTTCTACTCTGTGAAAGACATTGTTTAAAAAAAAAATCAAAAGACAGTCCACAAGCTTGGAGAAAATATTTGCCAAACTATATATGTGATAAACAAAAAGTGGCAAAGGTTGAAGAGTTGAAGCAGAGGTGATTTTTACGGTGGTGAAACTATTTTGAATGACACTGTGATGGTGGAGAGATGCCATCTATTTATCAAAACCCACAGAACTTTATAGCATAGAGAGTGAACCTTAATGTATGTAAATTTCCAAACATCATTTGGGAAGTTGGGGGATCCCAGGAAACAATACATTCTGTGACAAGAGAATCTAATTGTATTACAAATATATGAAACCTCACTAAAGGGAACTGGGGGGAAAGTGTTGTCTATAAGACTAAGCATCAAAGGAACTGCACATAAAGGACTATATTCTAGTTGATAAAGTTGCTTCCCAAGAGACTGTGGGTTAATTCTGATACAGCTACACATGTATACTGAACAGAACAATTAGGTAAGTGGATGGTGGATGTTAGGAGGCAAGTTGCTCACTGTTAGAGTAAGATAAGCAAGGGGTAAGGACTAGAATTATCCATGAAAACAGAATTGGAGACACGAGTATAAATTCATGTTTAGATTAATATAGGTGCAGACGGTTACATGAAGAAATATTCAGTTACATGTGTATGTATGTGTGTATATATATATATTTGCTCCGTTAGCTGAGGGATCTAGAAGAAACATTACCAGAGTAGCAATGAGCACACCTAGCACCCACTCTCCAATAAAAGGAACCAGAACTCTTTGGAGAAATGGCTGACCCCAGAACTGGGACAGGAAATACATGAGCCTAAAGAATCGTGTAGTAAGGAAGTGCTAAAAAAAAATAAAAACTTGATGGAGGTGTGTCACAGGGACATAGGAGCCAACTGACATAACTCCCAATAGCCAAAGCTAGAAAAATTTGAGCAAGAAAATATATAAAATAATAGTACTGGATTGTAATCCTAAGTATAAAATAAATATTCATGAATCTATACAGATATAAAAAAATTAACTGAAAAATTAGTAAATGGGGGAGAAGAGACAAATATGTTCAAATATTTATTTACTAATTTTAAAATAACAATGACTCCATCACATGTTAACATAACTAGCATATTTTTATGAAAAATACCTATTTTTCAAAAACAAAAACAATTGAGAAGATTGGATTGTTTTACATTTTTGCAAGTCTCCTTAATATCTGGCTCTATAGAAAATAAATTGATTCTCATACCTGTTTCTGCATCCAATCTGTTGTGATACCCCCTGTCAAACAGATTCTGGAAAACTCCACTGTCCACTTGTGAGGGCATGAGAATTTAAAAGGCAACTTACATCTTCATATTATTGTAAAAACAGTCTAGATCCCATGTGTCCCTTGAAAGTGTCTCAGAGACACCCTGTCATGTGTCCCCAGACCACACTTTGAGAACTGCTGCTCTAGAACTATCAATTTACAAGATATACAGAGGAACATATTAAATGACACCACAGAGAAAGTGTCAGCAAAGTACAGAATATGGGCACCTACAGGACAAAACAGTTACAGATATAATGATGCAACACTCAGGAGTCGCTTCAAAATAATCCAGTGCAATGGAGGAGAGAAGGGGAGGGGGAGCCAAGGTTGGGTCATGAGGTCACAAATCTCACTGCACTATTTTCCCTAATTTTCTGTTTCAATTTTTTTCATAATAAAAAAAGCAAGAAACAAGATGATGTCTCCAGATATGCCCACTGGAACGTGGTGCTCAGGGGGCCAGATGCTTTTTTGAAGTCTCCAAATGCAATTCCACATGAGAGCTGAGGCAGTTCAACAGCCCACAAAACAGCCACTAACTCAGAAATAACAATTCAAGGAGACGTAAGAGAGCTTTTGCCAATTTCTGCATACGGAAAACAGGCTGAATGATGTTCAATGAGGTTTTTTTCAGATTGTGTTTATGACAATAGGCACTCTAAGCATTTCTGCTCTGTGCTACAGTCCAGGAGGTGGGACCTGTGTGGGGCCATGTGAATGTAGGTGCATGGAGAGAAGTAGGGCTATGAATGCCATGACGAGGTCTCTCCTTGTGTAAATTCTGGGAAGCACTGGATTATCAGAACATTTTGTGATGCCCCTGCCAAATCAAAAATTATAGATTTAAAAATTTTATATGATGAAAACTATCACAATCTTTTACTCAAGTGACAGACTTGAAAACAGTATTAAAACATGTGTAACAAATGGTTAATGTTCAACCTATAGAAGGTATTTATCATGGTCCACATTAAGCGCTATGGAATGAACTGTGTCTCCCCAAAATTCATACATTGAAGGCCTAATATACAATGCGACTGTATTTGGAGATAGGGCCTATAAGGAGGTAATGAAAGTTATATGAGGTCGTAAAGGTGGGGTCCTGATCCAGTAGACCAAGTGTCCTTATAAGAAGAGACACCAAAGAGCTCCCTCTCTGTGTGCACTCAAGAAAGGCTAAGTGACAGTGTGCAAGCCAGGAAGAGGGCTCTCACCAGAAATCAAACCCTCCTGTGCCTCAGTCTGGGCTTCCCGCCTCCAGAGCTGTGAGAGGTATATTCCTGTGGTTTGAACCACAGGAAATACAGGATTTTGTATGGCCGTCTGAATAGGCTAATACACTAAGAAATACTATGCAGCAATTAAAATACGTTCATGACATATCACTAAAGAAAAAAAAACTCACAGACAATATGCTAAGTATGATCCCATATATGTAAAGAGCCAACAGAAATTAAACAATAAAAACACTATATATGTGTGCATATGTACCTTACATGGGTCTGGATGATTCTATGAGCAATGAGTACACTTTCCCCCAAACTCCTTTTTGCGCCATCACCCCACTCCGGGTACTCCATTGCTATAAAAGTAAAGATATCACTACAGAACTGCAGATAGAAAAAGACATCGATTCCTGACATTACAGTTTTTTTAAAGTTGAGATCCATGTGTACAACACTTGCAAAACCATTTTTTGTTGGTTTTCGATCCCAGAAAATGTGGGTGGGCAGGACACCTCTCCCTGGGTAGAAGAACAAGGAAGGAAAACAAGAGTACGACAAACGAGTCACCCTCCGAGGGCCCTGTACTCCGCTCTCTCCCCCAAGGTTAACTTCAAGGGTATGGAAGAAATCGAACCCTCTGATAAGTACAGGGTTTGAGAACAGAAATGCCTGCTTCCTGCTTTTCCTCTGTACTGGGGCGAGCACTGCCAAAGGAGGTTCTCACTCGATCAAAGAAAGAGGTAGCTTGAAGAGGGATGACTGTATGGGGAGCGGGGGGGGGGGTGTGAGAGGGAAATGCAGTCCCACCTAGCTCCCCATATCTTGAAGAACTGTTCCTCATCAGCACAGAAGGAAGAAAGTCTATATACCTCAAGGGCTCTTGTATAGACCAGCAGAGAGTGACATAAACAGTACAGCCAAGGACCAAATGGGACTGCTAGCACCTTACTGCATGCCCAGGGAGCCAGGAACCAGGGAGGATGATCCATGCATGCCCTAGAAAATTCTAGAGTAAACATACCCCATGGAGTCCAGCTGTTTTTTCACTCCAGAAACCATGACTCTCCTTCAATTCCCAGCATTTAGACATAGGGAACTTGAACTATCAGGACTTAAACTTGGAAGAAGAGTCTTGCTAGGATTGACTATAATCATGTTTTCTGTCATTAAATAAAATGGGAGGTGTGTGTGTGTGTGTAAACATTGCTAAATGACTAGAAACGGTGGTTCTCTGGGGGTCAGAGTAGGATTTGGAGAACACGTGAAAGAGAAGAATCTCACTTTTCACCCCATTTGTACTTCTATAAATTGTTCCTGTTTTTCATATTGAGCCCGTGTTACTTTTGTGGTAAAGGTTTTTGGCTCATAGCCAAAAGTTCTCCCAAACACTTCCAGGGACGACCGGTGGGGCATCTGCCATCGTGCATTTACCGTGGGACACTATGGCTTCATTGTAGACATGGTGTCAGGGAAGAGTAACAGGAGGCCCGGATGACTTACCATGTCACAAAGAATAAAAGGTGTAACTGCAACAAAACATTAAAGAATTGTCAAAAGTAGCTGGCAAGGGCTATACCGGGTGTAAAACACGTCACGGCACTGCCTTTTCTGCCACCCTCCAAAGACAACTTTTTCATGAAAACAGAAAACATACTAATAAGTACAGCCGCAGAGTACCACCGTATGGCGAAGCCTACAAAGACCTTCTCCTAAATTTGAGTTCCACCTCTATCCCCACCAAAAATTAGTCCTATTTCAACCACCATATGCTTTTTTATCCTTTTTATATTTATCAATACGTGTAGACAACTACGTTTCTAAAAATTTCATAGAGCTGGGGCGATTTCATTACTCTGAATTCAACGTTTGCCTATGGCACAGTCCTCAGAAACATGCATCTCAAATCGGCAAATGTTTATTGGGCACCTGTGAGGTCCAGTCTTGGTGCCAGAGGTGCAGAGATGAATAAGACCCAGCTCCTGTCATGGGGCATTTACAGTCTTAGAGGAGAGACAGGTAAGTAAACAGCCAATAATGATATAAGGCAAGATAAAGCAAGGGCCACTAATAATTACAAGAAAGTGGCTGGGGGAGTACATGGGATTGAGCATTTAATTCTACATGGGTGTTCGGGCTGGCCGTCAGAGACCAGTGAGGATGGAGCAGGTAGAGAAGGGGCAAGGGCAGTCAAGGCTAAGAGAACAGCATAAACAAAAGTGAGGAAGCATGAAAGGAAGGCTGAGGTCCTTCCACGTCTCAGCGCCAGATCTCTAAGAAAAAGCATTCACTAGACTATCCACTGAGACTATTAATCATGTACATTCCATATTCACTTTCCCCCTATAGCCAGAGGCAAGTAGACAGACCTAGCCTAAAATTATTAGAAAGAGAAAGCAAAGGAGAAATGCGCTCAGCAAATGTGGGTTCCTTGAAAGGGAGAGGTACTCATACATCATGCAGGGGCAACGTGGGAGGCTCTTACACAAGGCTTTGTGAGACTGACTGTGGTTTCCCCAGTTCACCTTAAAAATGCTACAACAGAGCATGTAACAAGACTGGAGCTTGCAAAGTGAGCAGGTAGACATTTTCCCCTTTGCTTAAAAATTCTTCAAATTGGGCTCCAGCTGAACATAAATCATAATTTCAAGAAGCCAGCTGTGATGCATTTAGACCAATTCTTTTGATGTCTTCATCTGGTGTGGTCCATCATAGCTTGTGGAGTAGCAGCGCCCTCTATTGGAAAGGAGGTCTCTTGAATGCCCCTGACTACTAGGAAAACCTTTCCAATTTGCAAATAAAAGGGGTAGCTGCTCTCTATGATTCATCCAACCATTTACCAGTGAGATTTTCTTACCCACAGTATCTGGTATTATAAATACAAAGTCTGTTTTTTTCTACAGAAATAAGTATTGCATAATGGTTATTTCTTTATATTAACTATTAAATTTTAGTTCATTACCTTCTGACTTTCTTTTTTCTTTTTTTTAATTTATTATGTTATGTTAATCACCATACATTACATCATTAGTTTTTGATGTAGTGTTCCGTGATTCATCGTTTGCGTATAACACCCAGTGCCCATGCCTTCTGACTTTCTTAAAAGCTAATATACATGATCATTGACAATACTCCATGAGATGTACGTAGGATTCCTCAAAGTACATAAAAGAGAAAACTAGGTGCTGTAAAGCATGAAAAATTGTCTTACTGAAATTTTCAAAGCTCATCAAAATAATGTCTTTTAAAACTCTATAGTTCTATATACACAAAAAAATTAGTTGCTACTTTGTTTCATGCACCTGTTCAACAACATTTTTCTCAGGTCTATTTTGTCCTCGACACATGATTTACAAAATAAATAGGGCATTGTCATGGATCTCACACAAGGGGAAAAGAATAAGCCAGCCAACACTTACGAAACAATGTGACAGGTACTGCAGTAGAGGTGTACAGGGTAAAAAAGTAGAGCTCCTAACTCAGTCCTCAAGATAGGTGTTCATTATACAGAAAGGTGGTAATGCTTGTGTTATATCCTTAAGACTAACTAGGAATCAACCACGCAGAAGACCAGAGAAAACAGTTTCCCAGAAATACCTAAGAGGAGGTACGAAGGCATAGAGACATAAAAGAGACTAGGGTCTTAAGGGACCACCAGGTTCATATATATTACAGAGGTGCAGGGTGCTACCATACAGGGAATGCTGAGAGGTAAGGCTGGGAGTGGGGGGTGACCCTGAATCACAGGAACTGAAAGGATATTACAGGTCATCTAGGTTTAGATTCCAGAACACTTCCAGTAACCTAACACCGACCCCCCTGTATGGCTACATTGGCTCTCATTTTGCACCCTGTGGTCTCCCAGTATAAGAGTAATCCCCCTCATTTGTGGAACTAAAATCAATTCAATTCTTTTTGGGATGAAACATGAAGTACTGAAGAATTGACTAAATACTATGTTTTCACCAATAAATACAATCAGACTAAGCTCAGGTTGAGTGAGAATATCCAGGGTTAAGATGGTCCCTTTGTAGCATCTGTGAGCCATAATAAATAACCAAGTCTCTGAATTTATCCTGACTCTAAAGAAGACACTTCCAACAGCAGGGCCCTTCATGGCTTTTGTAAATGCCACAAGACTTTTGAGTGCAAGTGAAAAGGAACAGCTCTCTTTAATCCCCAAGATCATTGCCTAAAGCTCCTTGTGTACCTCCCTGGAGAACCTCCATTCTCCTCATCAGGCAGAGCACTGCTGATAACTACTCTCCCTACAGACTCTGTGGAAGCAATTACTAAGCGCAGTCATGATTCTACTGATCAGGATAGTTTGCAGTACAAGGAAACAAAATCAACCATGTTAATTTCAGCTGAGCAAGGGGGGAGGAGCTGTGGTACTTGCCAGAGAAATTGGAGCTCCTCCGAGAAAGCAATTTAATTTGCAAGCTCTAATTGTAAGCTGAAATTAAAAATAATGGAAGGCACAAAGCAATTGCATACAAAAGTCCAGGTAATGTCAGTGAAAAAAAAGAAAGCATCCCGCAAAAAGCAACTGCACTTCTCAACCTGCTTTCTCCTATAAATCTGACAATAGTTTCTACATTTGCCACTATTTAATCGGCAAGAGGTTAAAGCAGGCAATGCGATTAAACCTGGGAGTGAAACAGAGGCAGAACTCCCTCTTTCATATTGTGTACATTGTACAAGATGAAATGAACTAGGAGAGGGAAGTAAGGGGGAAAAGAAGAGGTACGGACATCCAGAAGAAGCAGTCAGTAGGAACAAAAACCAAAGCCACGAGAGCAGGTGAAGGCATGAGAGTCTTTACAAGAGCACAAGAGGCAGTTCATCTCAGGGGCTTAAGAGCTAAAGACCCAGGCTTGCGAATCAGACCTGAAGTCAAATACTAGCTCTACCCTTTCGAGCCGACTGATCTGAGGCCAATTATTTAAGCACCAAAAGGTTCAATTTCCCCACATGCAAAATGGTATTATTAAAAAGACCAAATCAGATACAATGAACGCATGGCCTTCAAAGAGTGTCTCACACATAACAAGCATTCGATGAGTTTAAGCTTGAAGAAAGAATGCCTGGCATGCATCAAATAAGCACTAATTGTTTGCTGGGTAAAGTCATAAAGAAGCAAGAAGAAAAATTGAATTCTTTTGTGTTTGAAAAACAGAGTGGCCAATAACACCATGGGTTGTTGGTAATTACAGAGTGAAGTTATGACATGGCCCTAAAGGAGGTCACAGAATTCCCCACCTTCATAAGAGTTACCATTACAATGGACCCATCTTATTTTACTTATTTTTAAGTAAGTCCCACGCCCAGCATGGAGCCCAACGTGGGGCTCAAACTCACAACCCTGAGATCAAGACCTGAGTTGAGATCAAGAGTCAGATGCTTAACTGACTGAGCCACCCAGGGAACCCCACAGAATAGCCCTATTTTAATTTTATAACACTAATCTCTGAATTTGTTGATGAATTATACAGTATTTCTTTTTTAATCATAAGTTTTTTAGAGTAGGAGAAGTCTTTAAAAACTGAAAAATCAGTGCAGTTTTATAGTATATCAATAATACCTCAATAAAGTTACTTAAAAAAAAAAACAGGACATGACAGACTTGGGGCCAGAGAAGCTATAATGATTTTGATCAAAGTCCTATTATCAGAATAGCTGGGGACACTGGTTAAGTTCATTGACTCCAGTTATAGACTGAATTGGGTCCACACCCCCCCCCCGCCAAATTCATCCATTGAAGCCCTAATCCCCATTGTGACTGTATTTGGAAATCGGGCCCTTAAGAAGAGAATTAAGATTAAATGAGGTCATAACTGTGGACACCAGCCCTTATGGGAAGAGGAAGATTGCACACACACAGAGAAGGCCACGTGAGGACATAGTGAGAAGGTGGTCATCTGCAAATCAAGGACAGAGGCCATGGGAGAAATGCACCCTTGCACCTTGATCCTGGTTCCTCCAGAAATGTAAGAAAATAAATCTCTCTTGTTTCAGTGACCCACTTTATGGTATTGTGTGTTAATGCAGCCTTGGCAAGCTAATACACTACAATTCCCTGGCAGACAAAAGTGGATCTAAATCCAGTCTCAAACACTTGCTAATGGAGTGACTCGGGGCAAAGTATGAAGCCACTGTGGACAGAACTAAAAAATATAAAATAAAAAAATAAAATTGAAAAAAACAGTTCGTATCAACTCACTTCCTGGTAGGGAGAGTTCTTTTACACCAGAGAGGCTGGGGTGGGGAAAGGAGGCTGGGGTGTTCATCAGACTCATTTAGTTGAGAGATGACATCAAAACATTTTCTATATGCATCTACCATGGACATTTTTAAAAAAATTTTATGTATTTATTTTAGAGGGGGAGAAGAGCAGAAGGGGAAGGAGAGGGAGAGAGAGAGTCTCAAGCAGACTCAGCACTTAGCACAGAGCCCACGGGGGGCTCAATCTCACAACCCTGAAATCATGACCTGAGCTGAAACCAAGAGTCAGATGCTCAACTGACTGAGCCACCCAGATGCCCCATACCATGGACATTTTCTTGTAGAAAACTCAAAAGTATCTTCTTTACACAGATATTGCTTTGGTTTATTTCAGAAACATACATGTCAAGTAGTTCAGTTCACATTCAGTTTCTCATTTCATCTCTATAGCCAATGAGGTAGAATGTGAAGGGTAACAGAAAGAACGGGTGTTGAGTCAAACCACTCTGGGTCTAAATTTCAGATTTACCTCCACCTGCTAACCTCCTTCTACTCATCTAAATGAGGATAATAACACACCCCTTGCAAAATTACTGTATGTAATATGCCCGACAAGTAATGGAACCCAATATATAGGAAGCTAGACCTTGCTATTACTGTTGTGTTCATGACCACAGTGCCTAGAAATAGGCACAGAGAAACAAAGGAACCTTCATGATGTTGCAACATCAATAAAGTGATGAATCCAGATACGGCAGAGGCTGCTAAGTGTCTATTACTCCTTAACCAGTCTCTCTCTCTCTCGGTAACATGTTACTAAGATTATTCAGAGAGGCAATCTGCCCAACTAAAAGATCACCTCATATTATCCAGCCTGTCTTTTAGCTACAGAGAGCCAGTGAAATGCAAACACGAGATTTTAGACACAGGAAATCTCCTTAAGAGAACAGATAGTTGGCACAGTACCTGTCTGGACTGTAGACATGATGGCTGAAGGCTCCAAGCAGGCACGATAGAACAGGAGGTTGCTCGGAGAATGAACGTCATGTACCAGGGATGGTGAAGTTCCCAGATACAGGACTCTGGGTCACTGACGACCTTGAAGATGCCATGCAGCCTTGGTGTGCCCACATTTGAATGCATTTTTTTATTTAAATTCAATTAGCCAAGGTATAGTACATCATTAGTTTTGATATAATGTTCATTTGAATGCATTTTATGTGAAAGAATAATCTCTTAGTGTTTAAAATAATATTATTTCTGTCTTCTGTTATTAGCAGCTAAATACAATTCCTAAATGATATGTATTAGGTCCTTCGGACTCAAAAGCCAGGGAAAGCATGTAGGGTAACCTGCTAACCCTGTATCTTGGAAATCAACTGCAGGCAAACAGGGATGGTTAGTTACCTGAAAAGCATGTTTCCTCCCCGAAGAGCATATCAAAACATATTTTGAAATTTCATCTTACACTTTTTCTCACTGAACAGGAAAATAAATTTCTTGGTTGAGTCCAAATCAACAGATACTATCTGAGCACCTGTATGCAAAATAGTACAGGGGAAACAGACAAGGACCAGGTCTTGCGCTGAGGCTCCTACAGTCTGATTATGATCATCCATTCACTCATGGGTCCCTGTGGTCTAGTTGTATTCATTCATTCATTCATTCAGCCAGTGAGCATAGATATTTAAGAAGGCCTACTAAATACCAAGCATGGCAACAGCAAGACATAAACATCATTCTCACTCTTGTGGAGTCTGCATTGTGGTTGAAGGAGAGAGATAATAAACAAGTGAATAAATGAACAACAGAACTTCACTTAGGGGTCTTCAGATAAAGCTCCTGACATTGAGCAGAAAGGGAGATCTATCTGAACAGGTGATACGTAGACTGAGAACTGCATGCCAAGAAAGACCCAGTCATTCAAACGGAGTACAGCAAATGTAAAGACGTGAGCCAGAGGAAAATCTGGCTGATTAGGATCAGAAAGAAAGCCAAAGGAGGGAGCAATGTATGGAGCAAGGCTGGGAATAGTAAAAGAGAAGTCAGAGAGATAGAAGGGTTGGATTCTGTCAGATCTTGTAGACCATGACAGCAGATTTAGATTTTATTGTAAGTGCAATAAGAAAAATAGGAAGTCATTGGAAGATTCTAAAGAGGAGAAGATTTATGTTAATAAAAGATCACTCCAACTGCTGGGTGGAAAATGAATAATGAGGCCTGAAAGAGTAGTCCTGGGGAGTCCATCCAGTTGGCAGCCCAATGCCGTAATCCAGTGGAGAAACAAAGATGGTGGGCATGGTGGGGCAGCACCCAACCCGGAGAGCGACAGGCAGGTCTGGGGTACATTTTAGAGCTAGAGTCACTTGACTGGCTAATGGATGGCATTTTACACGAGCAGCAAGATTCACCTTTTCAGTGGAGCTTCCCTTATCCCTTTTTTTTTTTTTTTTGAAGTACAGTTGACACATAACACTACATTAGTATCAGGTGTACGACATACTGATTCAACTACTCTATATGTGATGCTGTCTCACCACAAGTGTACCTACAATCTGTCACCTTACAATGTTATTACAGTATCACCGACTACATTCCCTATGCTTCACCTCTCAGCTCTGTGACTTTTTCATTCTGTAACTGGAAGCCTGTACCTCCCACTCTCCTTCCCCCATTCTGCCCATCTCCCTGCCCCCCTCCCCTCTGGTAACCACCAGTTTGTTCTCTGTATTTATAGATCTGTTCACTGGAGCTACCTTCAACATTTACTGTTATTTTAAAAAATCAAGTGTCTGAGCAATAATTTACTTGCTTTCCTTAATCCAGTAAGACCCCCCCCCAAAAAATCAATGTACAAAATAATATCCACTGTATGAACAGCCAACACCTTGCACCTCTCTGACATGTTTCTAGCAACTTTAACATTCTCCTGCTTTTTCTATCATTTCACCTTAAAATCCTAGCACCCTATGTTAATGAAGAACCAGGAGCACACCATCTAATCCAAAGACCCCTTAGACCAAGCAGTTGTTTCACAATCAAATGTTAATTCTGAATAAATTAGAAAACAGCACCAGGTTGGTGTAGCGCAGTGCGCCATTTACCCACTGAGCACATGTTCTTGCCTTCCCTCTATTTTAGGTCTGGAACAACTAGTTCACAGGAGCAAAGAGATGAAGTCACTGTTTAGGAAACTCCCCTTGCTGCTTAGCTGCTAATGCATTTTACAAGTTCCCTAAGACTAGAGGAGGTTGGTTTTTCTTTCTCTGCGCCTTCTTACCTTCCTTCCCCTTCTGTCTCTTCTCCTCCTTCACAGAAGTTCATTAATCATCACGAGTGGCTGGGAATGGAATCATAGGGATCATAGGATGTCATGGTGCAACTGGATTCAAACTCTGACATAGGCTCTCATTGATGAAATACTCATTTGGGAAAGAAAGAAAGAGAAAGAAAGAAACAAAGAGAGAGAGAGAGAGAGAGAAGAGGGAGGCAAGGAGGGAGGAAGGGGGAAAGAAAGAAGGAAAAAGAGTTCAGTACTATGCCTAGTACATTATCAGTGCTAAAGAAATGAAGGCAGAAATTATCTTTTTTTTTTTTTTTCCAGAAACTGTCTTTAACCCTGTAATGGCCATGGGCCATGGGCCTGGAGCTGCCCTACCACCTTTCCTACATGTGATTGGTTTTTAATCTACACAGCAAATCTACAGTAGGTATGGTCCTCTAACTTTTACAGATAAGGAAACTGAGGCTCAGTGACACCAGGCAATTTGTTGACCACAACCTATATTAGTAAGTAGCAGCCCTACAACTCAAAGCAAGATTCTAACAACTCCAAAGCCTATGCACTTTCGCTCTCTCAGGCTCCCCTCCACTCAACATAACAGAGAACGTGGGTGTGAAGATGTGGGTGCAAGTCTTAACAGCTCACCACTTAAGAGACTGTGGATTAAATAACCCAATTTCCCAGGGCCTCAGCTTCAGTGTCTTTATGGGGCTTAGAGAAAGAGAGTAATGCATGTGAAGGTATTTTATAAACTGTAAATTTTATGACAAATCATTATAAATCTTGAAAACAAAATAAAAGCAAACAAGCGAAGGATGGTGCATATAAAATAAACTGAACTTATTTTCCCTACAAGCAACTTGCCTCTTAAGAATAAGTATTTTCCCATGGGGTGCCTGGGTGGCTCAGTCGTTAAGCGTCTGCCTTGGGCTCAGGTCGTGATCCCAGGACCCTGGGATCAAGCCCCCACCGGGCTCCCTGCTCGTCGGGAAGCATGCTTCTCCCTCTCCCACTCCCCCTGCTTGTGTTTGCTCTCTTGCTGTGTCTCTCTCTGTCAAATAAATAAAATCTTTAAAAAAAAAAAAAAAGAATTAAGTATTTTTCGAAGTATTTAATATAAAAATTTTACTAATGGGAGATTTGATACTGATTAAATCCACTGGTATTGGAAAGCTTTCAACCTATCTTAATAAAGATAATAATAATAATGTCACATTTATTGGGTGCTTGGCCTTTGCAAGATTC
Source organism: Mirounga angustirostris (assembly GCF_029215605.1). Lineage (NCBI taxonomy): Eukaryota > Metazoa > Chordata > Mammalia > Carnivora > Phocidae > Mirounga > Mirounga angustirostris. Next base: position 107,812,454 of record NW_026991715.1, read on the forward strand.
TAAGTGTTAGCTCATTAATTCTCCAAAATCTCTGTTTCTATAGTTCCCATTTTACAGAGAAGCAAACAGGGGCACAGAGACGTGAAGTAACTGGTCCAGTGAAACGTTAGTTGTGAATCCAGACAGCCTCGCTCCCCTGGCCACATTTAGATACAATGCAGGACTTCAGTGCACACTGAAAATCCATCTTCAAAAAATCCGGGTAGTTTTTTGGTTTTGGTTTTTTTCTTTTTTTTTTTTTTTTTTACAGAAAGGTATCAATTCTTGAACAGGGGACACCACAGCAATGGAATGGTGTGGAAATGGAAATATTCAAGATTAATACTTCAACGGCCTATCGCCGGCTTCCCTTGGCAGCTTAAACCCTTCCTAATCGGACTTTTCATCAGTCCTGGTGATTCACGACAGGCTAATGATTTCCTCTCCCCTGGGAGAGTTTCTCTCTTTCAGTCTGTTCCACCTGTCCTGGTGTGGTAATCTGGGATTAGAATAGGAACATCAACTATGAATTCGCAGCTGAAGAGTTCTGAACTCCCAGGTGGAAAGGGTCAGATACAGGCAAACTGGTAATAATGATGCCCTAAGGAACGAGGACCAGGTAATGCTTTCTCTAGTGGACGAGGCCAGTGTTTCCAGCCACTGCTTACATTTGTTAATTTAGAGCAAAGGAGTGAATGTGCAGCTCACTACCAGAAAAGATCCTGCCTCTCCGCTGGGCACCTTACTTTTGTCCAGAACCCTGTGCTAACATCCATTGTATCCCAGGGGAACCACATCATATGCAATTTAGCTCATGGGTTGATTCCCTAACTTTGGAGAAAGAGGAGACAGATGGCCAAGCCCTTGGGCGTGACTGCTACTCAGAGTTATTTAGCAGGACATCAACGAGGAGAGACAGGAAGCAGGGGGCAATCTCTCCTCTGTAAGTTTTCAAAGGACAGTGTGTTTTTGGATGTGATCAAGCAAGTTTGATATTTAGATCAATTAATATTTAGTAAACATCTACTATGTGCCAGTCCCTGAGCTAGATGCGTTCCTATGTATTATTTTATGCGATGCCCAGAAGAACCAATAAAAATATCAATGTGCATTCAAGTTACAGAGACTGAATATTAAAACATAATGGATCAAATCCTGCAGTTGAGCAGAAACACTTTAGAATTCTGCATCCGTCTCTCGCTCAGTGCTAGGGATTATCCAGACAACTGCCTATAGATTTTTTTCTTTGTTCCATTATTTAATCTAGCTCAGTATTTCTCAAACCTCAGTGTGCTAAATAATCATTGTCCAGGGTTATAAACACCAAATCTTATTTACTGTGCTTCATGGTCAATTTCAGGACATTTCAAGGTTATTTTCAGGGCCTCTGCATAAACTTCAGCAGGTTGAAACCAGCACGAACATACCGCCTGTGAGGGCAAGGTAAGGGGGGCTGAAGCCCAGCCTGTTTCCTACTGATTCAGCTGGGAGCAAGAGGTACTTTTTTTGCAATTCAGGTGTTCAGGGGCCACTTTGAAGCTAACTTTATAAACTTAAATAGTTAGATCTAAGTCCACTGCTCCTTTATTTTTATTTTTATTTTATATTTTCAGATTTTATTTTATTTTATTTTAATATCTCACTGCTCCTTTATTTTTATACCTCTCTCCCCTTACTGGAATGTGAGCTTCGTGGCCCAGGGGCCCTATTTAATCATTTCTGTATTCCTAGCATCTTATTCAGTGTCTGGAACATAATAGATTCTTCCTAAAGAATGGTTAATATATGAGACATTTAAATAAAATTAACTTAATTATTTCCTTAAATAATCATTGAGGGAAAATAATTTAAACTTAGCCAGCATCCATGGAGAAAGGGGAACCCTCCTACACTGTTGGTGGGGATGCAAGCTGGTGCAGCCACTCTGGGAAACAGTATGGAGGTTCCTCAAAAAGTTGAAAATAGAGCTACCATATGATCCAGCAATTGCATTACTGGGTATTTACCCCAAAGTACAAAAGTAGGGATCCGAAGGGGTACATGCACCCCGATGTTTATAGCAGCAATGTCCACAATAGCCAAACTGTGGAAAGAGCCAAGATGTCCATTGACAGATGAATGGATAAAGAAGATGTGGTATATATATACAATGGAATATTATGCAGCCATCAAAAGGAATGAGATCTTGCCATTTGCAACGACGTGGATGGAACTGGAGGGTATTATGTTGAGTGAAATAAGTCAAACAGAGAAAGACATGTATCATATGATCTCACTGATATGATGAATTCTTAATTGTAGGAAACAAACTGAGGGTTGCTGGAGTGGGGGGTGGGGTGGGAGGGATGGGGTGACTGGGTGATAGACACTGGGGAGGGTATGTGCTCTGGTAAGCGCTGTGAATTGTGCAAGACTATTGACTCTCAGATCTGTACCTCTGAAACAAATAATGCAATATATGTTAAGAAAAAAAAAAGAAGAAGAAGGTAGCGGGAGGGGAAGAATGAAGCGGGGGAAATCGGAGGGGTGGACGAACCATGAGAGACGATGGACTCTGAAAAACAAACTGAGGGTTCTAGAGGGGAGGGGGGTGGGAGGATGGGTTGGCCTGGTGGTGGGTATTGAGGAGGGCACATTCTGCATGGAGCACTGGGTGTTATGCACAAACAATGAATCATGGAACACTTCACCTAAAATTAATGATGTAATGTATGGGGATTAACATAAGAATAAAAAAAAAACATAAGACAACAAAAAAAATAAAAAATAAATAAACTTAGCCAGCATCCAATGATAGAACTAATATGTGTTATATGTCAGACATGTGGTAATCATCATACAGTCCTCACAGAAACCCTATAATATAGGCATTATCATTACTATTTTAGCCCCATTTCTAGCTGAAGAACAAAAATATATTTAAATATGTTTATTTTACATATTTAACAATATTAATATATTTAACAGTATTAAAATTATAGTACGATCTTGCCTTTTATCCTGAAATATTTAATAAATCCTGCTCCTTGTCATTACATAGCCTTTTGATTTATAACTTTTTTATTATTCTACAAAATAAATATCCTATCACATCAGAGTTGTATTCTAATGCATTCAAGCATTCTCCTATGGCTGGACATTTCGACTCTAATTGTCACTGTTAAAAATAACTTTCAATGACTATTTTAGTATATAAGCCTTTGCCTTAATCCCTGATTATTAACTTAGAACAGAGTCCTCAATATGGGGTGGGGGGGTGGTGAAAAAAGAACTGGGTCAAAGAGAATGAGTTTCTAAAGACTCAGGACACACCTTTGTTTTCTTAAAATTTACGTTGTATGTGTTTTCCGCTTAAAAGTGATAGATTTAGTTTCAGGTATGTGCCGGGTCATATACTCAATTGTTCTATTGCTTTTTCTGGCTTTTGCTTTAGACGGGTATTTCTATCACTATCACCACCACTACCATGAAAAGCTAAGATTTACGGAGTCCTCACGTGGGGCTGGGCTCAGCAATTTGCATGCACTATCCTATTTAAGCTTTACAAGCCTCTGGGGCCAGTGTGGATGTTAATCCCATTTTGTCCATGACGTACAAATGTTAAGAATAAAGCTAGGAGCTGAAGCTTTGGTCTGTTTGTGGTCAAAGCTGTGATCTTGACCACTCAACCTTTTAAAAGAGGAAATTCACAAGTAATGGTCACTTGAAGTATAACTACTAAGGCAGCTATAATTATAACCCTTTTATCTTTATGGCAGTTTATAGGACACAAAGCACATCCACAGGAACTTATTTTAACTGATGACCAAATTCACCTCTCTATGTTGAAGACTAGACCTTTCTTTCCATTCTTGCCTATCTGTGATAGGCTGAAGAGCCAAATGCAGAGAAAACTAAAGCAAAGTAGTATTTCCCAGAGATTCTAGGCCAAAACTGTTACCCGGAGGGAACTGGCAAAAGACTAGGACTTTGATTACAGCTTGACCTTTCAAAGAGCAGTGCTAGGAGATGCAGGAAGGAGCCGGGGCCCCTGACTAGGACCCAGAAACTGCAAAAACAACAAGCCATGATGCTCATTCCCACAGCTGAAATGCTTGGCCATTCTGGCCTTGTTCAAAATACCAACCAAATCCAGGCCATTGCAGATCGAAGTGAGATCAATGCAGGCTACAGTTGTAAAACTATGATTCCACATTGTAAAATACAGTTCAGGTAAGGGAAAGGCTGATGTTGTCTTGATCCGTTGTAATTATACTCCTGACAGCGACATTCCTGAGCAAAATGCTGAAGTCACAAGAGTATCCCTTGCACATCTGTTTCTGCCCTTTCGAAACTCTTTTCCCCATTTCCCGCAGAGACTGCAATCTCTGTGCTTTCCATGGACAGAAGCCAGTTCCACAGATGTTTCTATCCACAGACCCTCAAGAAGTACCGTGTGGGGATAAAAATGGGGACTCTCAATCAGGATTCCTGGGTTCAAATCCTGCCCCTAATGAGCTGTGTGCCTTTAAGGAAATAATTAGGTCTCTATGCCTTAGCATCCTCATCTTTTTTTTCTTTTTTAAAGATTTTATTTATTTATTTCACAGAGAGAGACACAGCGAGAGAGGAAACACAAGCAGGGGGAGTGGGAGAGGGAGAAGCAGGCTTCCCGCCGAGCAGGGAGCCCGACGCGGGGCTCGATCCCAGGACCCTGGGATCACGACCTGAGCCGAAGGCGGACGCTTAACGACTGAGCCACCCAGGTGCCCCAGCATCCTCATCTTAAAATGAGGATTATAATAGTACAGATGTTGTAGGATTGTGGTGATTAAGCAATTTAATACATGGGAATGCACATAATAAGTGCCATGCAAGTGTTTCGTTGTTTATTATTCCCTCCTGCCAAGAGTTCCTTCTCACATGACTCATCCATACTCCTCCAGCTGTCAGTTGAGAGAGTGGTTAACGGAATTAAATCCTTCTCGACTCATAATAGCCAAATGCTTTGGCATATCACCCCTGAGTTGTTTTTATATGCGGAGAAAACTCACAAATATTGAAAAGCTGAAATACAATGAAATTAATCTCTCGAGATAAAATTTCAGGTGTGTATACATATAAATGAAGATACATGTGATAGACAGAAAGGTATTTTAAGGTTTCTCAAAGCACATTTGGGATTTTAGAACATTCAAGTGACAAGGAACTTTGAAAAATAGACAGTCCATTCTTCCCTTTTACATGTGGAAAAGCTGGGGGCACCTTGCTGGCTCAGTCGATAGAGCATGCAACTCTTGATCTCTGGATCGTGAGTTCAAGCCCCGCTTTGGGCGTGGAGCCTACTTTAAACAAATACACAAAATGTACAATACATGTGGAAAAGCTGAACTCCAGAGAGACGGAGTTACTGACCCCCAAAGACCTAGTGTGTTGTGATTATAATCCAGCTTTATGACGCTCAGTCCGATTCTCTTTTCACCACGTCATGTTATTCTTTCTCATGTCTCTAACAATTCACAGAACATTCTCGAAAAACTGTAAATATGGAAGCTGCAAAAGGAAAATCCACGATCTCCAAAAAAATATGCTTGAAGTGGAGTAAAGACAGCACTGATCTTGCTACCCTCCTCCTCAAAATCTTCATTTCCAGAGCAAGGAATGAAAATTAACATTCCTAAACTACACCTCTCCCTCTGCCTTCTTATGACTGTTCCTGCCTCATCCCTCTCCCAAGGGATGTCCAGCGTAATTTGAACTCTGTCCATCCCTTCCATCTCCCCTGCTCACACCCATTGCCACAACCTGCATCTTGCTTCTTCCTTTCTTCTTGGAACACCCTCCTCCCAACTCTGAATCCTGCCTACTGAAATCTTGTTAACACCTGGAGATAACCTCAGCTCTCCCCCGCCCCCCGCAACCTCAATAAAGTAATTATCTTGCTCTTGTATATGTAAATAAAATGTACTTGCTCTCTAGTTAGAGAATTTTCTCATAATCCCATATGTTGCTGTGTACATATCTTATCTCCACCACCATACAGAAAGCTTGCTCAGGGTTTAATCATAACCTGGTTCATTTTTGTATCCTTCCCAGCAATCAACATGTTCTCTTTATAAAGTGCTCACTGAACTGAATAAAGAAAAATATACTCTGCATGCCTGATTCTTCAGAAAATCTACAGTGAAACTTTCTTTATAGTCTCTCTATTCTAAAACATCTTTAAATTATGATCTGAATGTCAGTTGTAGGCTATTTTTTCAAGTACATGCAGCTCCTACTATAAAATAATGTTAATGCTCATTCTTCTGAGGTGCTTCTGCAGCCAAGAAAGTGAGAAGTCCAAAAAAGTAGACCCACTACCAGCCATTTCAACCAGACATGGCATTAGCTTATTTGTTTGCTTGTTTGTTTGCTTGCTTGTCTATTTATTTATTATGTATTAAGATATGCTCAGGCTTCATATGGGAAGAACAAAAAAGTTTTCCTGTTCTGACCTTGAGCTAATAATTTCCCTTGGCCCTACACAAAGTCTTTTGGCCTTTAAATAATTCTCATATCTGGGAAAGAAAAGAGTTCATTAGCCAAAAAGCCAAATGATAGGAATACATAATTTACATGAATGAGAAAACAAATAATAAGCAAACAAATTAAGAAAATTACCATCTTCACAAGGAAGAAAGAAACCATAATTAAATCAAACTTAAAGTGTAATTTTAAGCCTATAAAATTAACAAAAACATTTCTAGTGATTAAACCTACTGTTGACACAGATAGGAGAATAATCATCTCCTATATACACTGTTAGCAGCAGAGTAAAACTGGCAGAATCCTTCCAAAATCAGAAGCAAGTAGCAAGTACTATAAAAATGTTCTAACCTTCAGATCCAATAAATCTATTTTTGTGAGTATGTACTCTAAAAATAATTGAATGGAAGGAAAAATAGTATATGTACAGCAGTATTTATTGCAGCATTATGAAAAATAAAATGTAAACCAGGAGGCGATCTAAATATGCAACAATAAGGCAATGATTTAGTAAATTGCAATAGATCAACATGATGAAATTTTATACTGTTAAATTATTGTAACTATAAGGAAATGTAGAAAATGTTTATGAGGTACGGTTAAATGAGAAATGCAAACTACAAAATGCTACATACCCTACGATAGCAACAACATAAAATATACATACCTAATGGAAATTTGGAGGGCAATACATAAAAATGGAAGCAGGTACACAATAGTTGTGTTCAGGCATCAAATGACTGAGGGACTTACTTTTTACATGTATAAATCCTCAAAACTTCTTAAAAATTAGTAATTTTTATTATCCAACCTACTTTTACAGCAGCCATTTGCTCAGCCAACCCACATAATCTCTCAGTGTTTTTCCACTGTTAACTTATTAGCTAAGCTAATATGCTTACTGAGACCTGTATATGAATTACTCATCCCATGAAAGGCAAGTTCAAGTAAGTCATGTCCCTGCCCTGTCCCTATAAGCACTTACATAATCTGTAAGCTCTTACATTTTCAACATTTTGCTCAAAACTCATCTCTAGGAAGCTTTCCTTAGTGATTTCTCACAGAATCATTTACCCATTATCTTCGTGATAATGATTTCCAAAATTGAGTTTGGTATGCTCCTTCTATGTTCCATGCATATGTAGTGACTGCCCTTACCACCTTATATTCATTCATTCATTCAATTATCAAAACAATGCTCACTGAGTGCCATTTATGGACCGGGCAGTATGTTGAGGTTACTGCAATGAATGACAGCCTCCATTCCTTCTCGCATGAAGCTTAGAGTCTAGAATAAGAAATAGAAATTTAGCAACAATCACGAAAATAATTATTATATTGCTGATATGTGCTATGAAAAGAAAACACAGGGAGTGATGAGAATATATAGCAAGAGGTAAACATCTAGTCTTGGAGGACAAGGAAGGGAATCTTGGAGAAGTAACAGTTTAAGGCGAATACTGAAGGATGAGCGGAGTCTGGCCAGACAAATGGGAGAGGGAAGGACACTCCTGGAAGCAGAATGGGCAAAGAGGAAAGCTCCGAAGTGGAGAGGATCTTGGCATGGATGAGGGGCTGGTGGAAACAAGAGCAGTGTGGCTGGCATATCTAACATGAAGAGAGTAGAGCAAGATGAAGCTGGAAACTACAGAGGGGACAGAAGCCTTGGGGCCCAAGAGGCCAGATGAAAAATGTGTGATGTTACCCTAAGAACTAATGACTAGTAACTAATAACTAGCCAGGTAAATGCCTGTCCCTGCACATTTGACAGCGAATGCTCTTATTTCATAATCCCATAGTCCCAACATCTTGGGGAGCACCTGACACACTGTGGGTGTTCAAGGTTTGCTGGATGACTGAAAGAATGAATGAATTATCCTTTGTCTCTCATCAAAGAATTACGAGATTCTGAGTTCCTGAGGACTGATCTAATGGGGATAGGAGAGGGAAGATTCCAGCCACTACTGTTTCACTACCTATCCTTTGCCAGTGGCATTTAAAAATACAGTCATTGCAACTGATATCCAAAGCAATGTGATAAGAGGTTACCAGACACGTGAACTGCTCCATAATCAAAGCAAAAGTCTGGCCAGGGCAGGATCCCAACAAAGTCTCCCTGGAAAACTGTCAAATCACAAGCAAATGTTCTGAGGTTACAGAGTCAACCAACAAGCCTTCAGAAAAATCCCAAAGAGGACGCCAGCTCAACAACACAGAAAATGTCTAGAGGAAAACTGCTGTCCTCCAACAGTAACCTGGGAGTGTGATGAGAAGTGATGAAATTGAAGGCTTTGATTAGGACCTGCTCGCAGGGTGTTCTTCTGACCTGGGGATGTTTTGTTTTTATTCTCCAGCTAGCCCTTTGCTCTCAGTTGAATCCAGGCATGCACAGGCCTTTTCTTTTCAAGCATGCAAACAAAAATCTCTTGCAGTTTCAAAGGTATCGTCCTCTCCCTGGTAGTCCACTTGATAGTTTGCCTTTCTTTCTTTGCTTTTTGAAGACAAGCTTTGATCATCTCACTCCCCTGCTCCACCTTCAGTGGCTCACCATGGCCTGAAGAATAAAATAAAAACTTCTAAGCTTGCCATATAACATCCCATACCTCCTACCTGCCAAACATGTTTCTCTAACCCCTTCTTACTTGCCTTCCACATATTCACTGTGATCAAGCCATTGTTTTGCTTATTAGATGCAATGACAAAGACAACCAGTCTCAAGCATCCCAATGTCCTTCCTTTGTTTTTCCCTTTCATTCTTTATAACCCCACCAGCAGTTACCTCTACAACTACAATCACAGGATTTTACTAAAGACACAGGAGTCATGGGAGTCTAAAACAAACTTTCCAGTTCTCCCATTTGAAAACATGACTTCCTTATACAAAGTATAGTTGTGATGATGTCTAGTTTGTTCCCAGGATAGCTGCACAACTAAAACCACAGTAATGGTACTCCTTGGGGATGATTATTTAAGCAATTGAAGATGTCCTGGGAGAACCAGTTAAATGTGCAGATTTCTCAATGTGCTTCCAAATACTATGTTGACATAGTCTGGTGGATCCTAAGAATCCATCTTATAATTAGCATCATACCTGGTTCCGATTTCAATGGTCCAAAGGTGATACTTTGAGAAATACTTCAGTGTTTCTACAGCATTGAAGTGGACTTCCTATGCTTCAAACAGACTGCTCTTCTACTTAATTATATTTCTCTACTGACATACTAAAGGCAGAATTCAGCAGAATACCTGTTTTTGGTGATGGAAATTTTTTAAGAAAATTAAGAACTGAAAATAACTTTAGAGTATAAATATAGGGTGGCTTATTTGGTTTCTCATGGTCTGAGGATGTTCGTCCCCAGCTTACTGCCTTCAATAAGAAATTATCATGGTGAGGTCAGACTGACATTGGAGCAGCTCTCTGAACAATAGACCATGGATTAGTACTTCTTTCTTGGCCCAATTTATTCTGTAAGGAACTTGTCTCTTCGTAAGAATCCAGGTTTATTCCACAAATACCTTTCAAGTGTCTGCCAATTTCCAGGCATGGGACCGGGTGCTAGTTTTAAAATCCTGACATCATTTCTGGTTCTGTGAAATAGACATCGTATGCCATACTTTCACAGGTGATTATTATATCTAGCATTTGCTAAATGACAAACAGAAAAGAGCATTTTTGGAAAACAATGATTTATTCCTTGGGACCTGCAATCTAGCATTGAATGGAATTTATCAGGAAAAAGCAGACTTTAATGGGAAATTACTCAGAGAAAAACCTCTTTGCCCCACAAAATCACATGATTGATATTGTTAAGGCTAATCCTTTTATCCATGCTTTACTGAAAAAGTTTTCATATATTTAATTTTCATGGAGCTATTGTTTTCCCAGTTCTCAAGATTTTTTATGGATTTTATCAATATTTAATTCTTCATTTTATCTTTACTGAAGTTAGGAAGGTTAATTGTAATTGTATGAAAGTAAACTAAAATAACTGATTCAACCAATCAAAGGAAGATACCTACGCTATTGGAAGAAGCATAGGTAGAGAGAGAAAGAGAGAGGCATCTATAACCCTTTAAAATGCTCTCAAAAATTGGCTTGCCATTTGTGAGAAGAGGAAAAATAACACTGAAATAACACATACAACCTTCTAAAAGCAAGATACCTTGCAAAGCTTCTGTTTCATTTTTAAAGAGCAAGACAAAAGCGCAAATTATTAAAAGGTGTGTTGCTTCTGTATAGAAATAAGAGCATAAGGAAAGAGCATCTGACAAGAAAAAAAAATTAAGTACAGGAACACATGGTTTAGTTAGTTTAAAGCATTGACATTAAAATTTATAATGGCTTATTTTATTGGGGATTGTACAATCTTAAATTAATATCCCCATTATCTTTAGTGAAAATAAAAATATCAAAGCACCTGCATTCTTTGTTAATTACATCTAATGAAAGTAATAAGCCTGGATAAATTAACTGTTATGGCAATAAATGACCAACCTTTAAGCCAACAGGAAGGAAAGAGAGAAGAGAATATTAGCACTGAAAAGGGAGGTTTATGTACCCTTTCATTTTACACAAGAGACAACTGAGGCCCAAAGACAACTATTCACTTGCCAGGATCACACATTCCAGAAAGTTTTCCATCAAATGACATTACAGAGTTATGTTTTCATTTATAAAGTCTTTGGGAAAGAAAGATAATGCTTTCATGAAGTAATCATAAATAATCTGTTGCCATGTTTATGCATACTTGATGTTCATTCGGGGCCCAAGATGTTCACTCATTTCTTTTACCACATGTGTATTCTCCACAAGAAGCTGTCTTTCCTGAAGATGTTGGGCCCTTTTCTCCACCCTCCTCCTTCCTCTCTTTATCTTTACTTTTCTTCTCCCTGCCTCTAGTCCACTGTTCCCTCCCACTCCTCAATCTTTCTGTCCGTCAGTTGAGAATGCACAATCCTACACTCAGGCATTAGGGAATGGAAGCAAGTCAGCAAGACTGTTCACCTACTAAAGGAATCAGTGATACGAAGACCCTTGTAGAAAAAGGGTGGTGATATTAACCTCAAAGTTTAGCCGACAATATCTCTGAACACATTAGTTTCCTTATCAACCTACTACATTCATCATCTCTTGGTTCTTCTCAATAATTTTAAACACACCACCAGAATAAGTTATTTTCTTGCCCTTTACAGTTAACAGTGTACTACAGACTGAATGTTCATGTCCCCCCACAATTCTTATGTTGAAACCTAATGCCCAGTGTAATAGTATTAGGAGGTAGGTCCTTCAGAAGGTAATTTGGTCATGAGGGTATGCCCTTATAAAAGGGACACCAGAGAGCTCCCCTGTTCCTTTCCCCATGTGAAGACACAGGGAGAAGACAGCTATCTACGAACCAGGAAGCAGGCTCTCACCTGACACCAATTCTGCGGGCACCTTGATCTTGAACTTCCCAACCTCCAGAATTGAGAAATGAATGTTTGTTGTTTACAAGCTACCCATCTGTGATACTTTGATATTGCAGCCTGAACAGACTAAAACACAATGATATGGACAAACATTCTTCTACATATTCTCTGTCTTACTTCCTAGTATAACCACTCTAATCAAAACATATCACAGCATCCCTGGCACCAGTCTGTGAGTTTCCTGAGATTGGCAGAGAAATACCTCAGCTCTTAGCACTGTGCCTGGCTGGCTCTCAGAGACTTGCAGGTAACTGGCCAATTATCAGCTCTACACTTATGAGTCCACAACTGGATAGTCAAGTTCTCTTAAAATACACTTAAGATACCTGAGTGGCAACAGCTAATGCAGTAAAAACGTGTAATCAACCTAGTGATAAAGTAAAGAAGTCTACAGGTGGAGAGTTTCAGGGTTGGTGAAGGCAGCTCTATGACAGCAAGGACCCAGATCTGGCCCTCAGTAACTATGTGACTTCAGCACATCCATTATTTTTCATACCCCCCAGTTTCTTACAGAAACAACTATGGCACTGGACAGCACTCAGTAAATTTTTCTATCATTATCATTATTGTCTCAAACATCACTATTTTATGAAAGATTTTACCTGCTCAAGAGTCCTACTATAATCAAAATGATAACCCATGAGCTAAATAATCTCGATGCTTCTTTCACTTTCAAGTAAATGGCTCTGTGTTTTATCTAGTTCTCATAGATGAGACAGATTGCCGAGGGTCCAATCTCCATTGGACTTTCCTGAGCAGGAAGAAAATATGGGATAGAAAAGTTATTCGGTAGCTACTGCATGAAGAGAACACACTTTTCATGACAGCAGAGTGTCAGTGCTTCTGTCTGCCTCACTTGAGCCTTCCCCACTCTACCTACCAACAGGGGTGAGTGTAAAGGTTTAGCGAAAACAAAATGCAACCAGATTGATTTACTATCCAGCAACTGTTTACGATACACATGCACCTTTTCAAATAGCACTCTGGTGGGTGTTGCTATTTGGTGGCCAGAAAGAAGATCTGAAAATAAATGAAAAATTTTTAAATGCCAAAAACAAGGCCAAAAAAAAAAAAAAAAGATAAACCACAACGTGGCAAGATATCAACTGTAAGTTCTCACTGTGAGTAAAAAGAATGAAGTCCAGGGGAGTATGTGGCCTAACTGTAAACAAGTCTGGGAGATGAAATTATAAAAGCAGGACAGAACCCTCAGAACTTCTAGAGGGGTCTTCAAGTGCCAGGGGCAGGTTCATTCATCCAAATCTGAATTTTTATTCATCCAAATTTTTATGACATAGCAATTTCAATTAAATACATCCAAAGAGCCAACATATTACTAACACAAGGTGCTATTTCTGTCTCTCATAATAAATCCATCTTTCTTTCCCAATTATCTATCTTTGGCCCAATGAGACCCTACCCACCCAACCCCTAGATAAGCCTAAGAGGTAAAAAAGAAAACTATCCTCTCTCAATAAAAGGCATCTTTTTGGAGTAGCATCTTGTATTCCAAAGGTTCTGAAACAACATTTTCCACTACAAACAAACAAACACACAGACACCAGTTTCCCACAGGAATACACCAAATGCTTTATATTATAAAGCAAGGAAAACTTTCTTTTGAACAAAAATACTTGAAATGACCAAGAAATATTTTATGTGCTGCACTTAAAAAAATAATCTAAGAAAACTTAGAATGCTTCATGGGATTTATGGACTTATCTTAAGCAATGGATCATAGTTTTACCATAAGAAATACAATTCACTGACAGTTTGGCATTTGGCTTTGTTTTAATTTCTATACCCACAACCTACTGGCTGGACCAACGCCAAAGTATATTAACCACAAGCTGCAGCATTAGAGGAATTATAACACAAATGAATCCAAATTTGTTTTCTAGAAGATTCACATAAGAACATACTGGAGATGGTCTCTGCCTTCGAGGAGCTTACTCACTTACTGTAGAACCAAAATCCAACTAAAGGAAAGAATGATCCCAAACACAGTTTCTTGTATGCTAATATATACAGTTCATGGTTTAACTTCACAAGGATTTAAATGTACAAGATAGAATAAATTAAGAGCTAAACCACTGAACTAATGGGAAAGGAATGGGAATCCAGTCAGGGAAGGCTGCACTTCATGCCATTAAGCATTTAAATCTCAGAAACGAGAAACATCTCTGGAGACATTTCTTTCCTGCACTTAACCTAAGAAAATCAAGTAGACATTTTTGTTTGTATATATAATACATATATCTATATACTGTGCACATGTTATTATTTATCCATTCACTTGCTCATTCGCTGCTACAGTCTCAATGCTGACATAGTATGTTCCCTAGAGATCATTCTAGCCCTGACTATTCAGAACCTTAACTTATAAGCCCTTCTGTGCTAATTACTCTATGTTCTAAATTACAGTAGATTGTTTAAATGAACTAATCCCATGACTTACAAGTGAAATTAACACAATAGCAAAATGTTTTCTAAAAGCAGCAGTGACCTTAAAACCGCAGGATTCCTATTCTTTCATTGCTGTCTTCTCTGATTTAAGACATTTATATCAAGTAATTATAAGCATTACTCTCCAATAATCAAACTGTTCGTGAAAATAGCTAACATTTATCTTACTAGACCCACATATCACAATATATACATATATATTATGTATATATTCAAATTCCTCAGAATTTCTTATAAATGAAGATGAAAAATCATACTCTTACCTTCCCTGTCTCAATATAGCAATAAACAGGAAAGTAGGAAAAATAATATTTTCTGACACTTAATTCAACAAATCTACACATAAAATCACTCTGGAAAAGAGTTCCATTTCTAATGAAAATATAAACTGCAGAACACAGAGTTTAAAAAAATCACATAAATGTCTTCAAAGTCTGTGATTCCAAGGATGTGTTTGCCAGTTGGGATGTAATCAAGACACCACTGAAAGACTTGATTTATTTAACTGTTGAGCAGCTACGCCCAGCCTCCTCCCCATTTCAGCTATGATAGCCTTTGGTCAAGCCCTCACTACGTGCCTGGCACAACCCATGACGTCAGCCCTGATACAGCCTGCTGCCATTTGCTCCCCAGCCTAGCTTGTTTCCCACCTGGCAGAATGTGCTGGAGAACACCCCACTTCAGGTTTGCCTTCCAAAACAACGAAATCCATCCTCCCGTAAAAGTTTCCACTGCTCCAAGCAACTATGTTGCTTACAACAAAGCTTGCACTCCACGGATGTTGTCTGAGGCCCTTTCATATTTGGCCCCACACCCAGCAATGTGCTCACTCTCATTAGCACCCTCCTCTCCACCCATGCTCCCATCTTACATGACTCACACTCCTCTATTTAACACCTGTGGTTTTCGCAGAGCATTTCCCCTACACTAGAGGTTCTCAACCACAGCTTATTCTGTCCTTCAAGAGACTATTTCACAAGGACTAGAGACATTTTGGGGTGTCACAAATGAGGGTCTTGGTGCTCTTGGCATCTAATGAGTAGAGGTCAGGGTTGCTGCGATATATTCTACAATGCATAGCACAGCCACCCATGGAAAAGAATTACCCAGCCCAGAATATCGACCACTAAAATATCACCTAGCCCAAAGGAGTACCCAGATTGAGAAGCCCTCCCCTACCAGAAATGTTGTCCCTCCATCTAGCCAACCCCTCCATTTCTCAAGGTCCAACTCAGAATTCCCCTTGTCCTTGAAACAACAGCCCATGGTTTTACAGGCTGCCAGACACTCCCTTTCTCTGGACCCCGTTTGCTTTAAACTATGTTTCAACCTACATATATGACAGATAGCTATTTAAGTGTTTGTATCCTCCCCATCTGTGGACTCCAATCTGCCAAGTCTTCTTCTTTCCACCCCTTGATTTGCCTGTTGCGGATATTCCATAAACATTAAATGAGTATGTACATCCTTTTTCATAATATTCTATTTTCCCCTCTAGACCTGCGCTGTCCAAATACAGTATTTAAATTTAAATCTTAAATGTAACAAAAATGAAAATTCTGTTCTTCAGTTCCACTAGCCACATTGCAATAGCTCAATAGACACATGTGGCTAATGCACTGGACAGTGTAGAAGGTTTGACTGGGCAGCACAGCATCTAGACCATTAACTTCAGGAGACTGAGGGGCTATATCTATGCTCATACACATGCCTGGTACACAGTTGGATTCCATAAATATTTACATGAGTGCATGAAGGTACAGGGATCCTGGGTGTGCTAATTTCCATTTGCTCTACTTGCATGAAGAATAAAAGCACAGCCAAGACAGAAACTTTCTGAAAATTCCAGTTTGCTAGTGGTCAGCACAGAGGGCTCTCAGTCATAAGTGGCAAAATACGGTCCGGGTGAGTAATGAATAAACTCCAGGGTATGAGGTAAAACAGCAGGGTAATAGGTCAGGAAATTAACATTCCAGAAGCCAAATGACAGTTGACCAGAGTCTCTCCTGAATGGCTTCCTGAACAGCAAAGCCCTGAGCACCAGGAAGCACAGCTAGAAAAGGCACACAGATGATACAGTTATAATGCAGAACACAAATCCCAAGGGGAAAAATCAAAACCTAGAGAGAGAAGGGCGACACAGGAACTAGAACAGGGAAGCCTCAGAGCATACTGACTGGCTAAGGACACCAGATTTTAGACTCAGATCTGGGTCCCTGTTCCTCCTCTGTCACTTTCTAATAGGGCAATTTGGGCAAGTCAGTTGACTCTTTGAATTTCACTTTCCTTATCTATAAAATGTGAGTCACAGTATTATTTATCTTCCTCACTGTTTTATTGAAGGGATTATGAGAATGTATGATGCATTCAACACAAAGGCTGACACACAACAGGCAATGAATAATATTGCTATTTTTTGTAATCATCAAAAGTAATCTCTAAAGATAGGAGAAACCTAGAGGTCAAGTCCAACTCCAACCCCATCTTCTATCGTCACTATCTGAGCTCTTTATCCTCCTTATAATATTCTTGCCAAGGGTTATTCAGCCTTTAATTGACATTCTTTAATGACCACGCACTTACTGCTTCTTGAGGCAGCTCTTTCTATTTCAGATGACTGGAACACAAAATCACCACGTTTCTCCATGGTGCACTACTGGCCTGTGGATGTCACAATTTTTATATGGCATTGGGCTGTCCCATGCATTATAGCCCTCTAGATACCAGTAGCCTGCACACACACACACACACACACACACATAAACACACACACACAGACACACAATCACCGTAGAAACAATAACAACAAATGTCCTTATATATTTCCCATGTTCCCTATAAAGGTATTACCATCACCTGCTAAAAACTCTTTCCAAAGCTAAATCTCCCTCCTGGATTTAAGCTTGAAAGAAATGTAAAAAGGAAGAGTCAGAGATGACTGATATTTCAGTCATGCCATGAACTATACGGTAGACTTTGCCTGCTAGCTCTCAGATCCATTTCCTGTCCTTCCCCTGCTCTGCATCTCAAGGAATTACAACTCAGGGGCTCTTTGGCCAAATGCCTTGTGGTTAGGTTCATCCATTGAGAGGTACTAGAGTGTGAGAACAGTGGAGAAGTTATTTATTTCTCTCTTACTCTGTGTTGTGTAGTGTCTCTTCTCTGGAAGGCACCTGTCCTTTCTGGACCCAAGAGCCCTCTCTCCATAGTCCAAACTCCTACAAGGGTAGCCTTGCCCATGTTCCTGCTCCTATGGACTCTAGCCTCAGGGCTTTAATAATACTCCTTCCTCTTGTCTCTTCAAGCTTCCTACTAATCCCTGGATGGCCTCATGCCCCTGATTGCTCTTTCAACTTTTCTATCACCTATGTAATGAATTTTATGCCCCGTTAAATCCCTTCTGTTGAAATACACTGAGCAATTTCTGCTTTCCTGATTGGACACTGACATACATGAAGTTAGGGATGATGTTGCTTCCTGTTTCCATCTTGGATGAATGACTGAAAAGAGAGAGGAAGGTATTATTTCCGGATTTTTTTTTTTCATGGCTTGTGGAGCACTAATGTAGTGACTCTTAAGGAAACATGTATTTTGAGATGTTTTCTTTCCTAGGGATATAAATTTAGGAGAAACTGTCAAAGTTGAAACTACTTTTCTCTCCATGGACATGCTTTTCCTTTATGGAAAAATATACCATTTCCCCCAAAAAAGACTGATTCCTCAGACAGGAAATATCTGTGAGTAGTAGATGAAGGCTGGACTTCAGAGAGACAGCATTTTGGCTTATTTCTTTCACCCACTTTCACTGTAACTCTGGAAATACTGGAGAAAGAAAAAGGAGACGATTCCAAAATGTGACCAAAGTTCATCTCAATTAGTTGCTAAAAAATGCTCCAACTTCTGACTGGAATACCTTTGATACGAGATGAACAGCCCCAATTTAAAGTGGAGATGCTGCCAAAATACACACAAATGAAAATAAATGAACAAAAATACACACAAATTATCTAAATTACAGATAGATAAGCATATGTATTTGGCCAGGAGAGCAAGGGGAAGTTTTGTCTTTATGATTTTGATTATTTTCCAACACATTTTTTCATTACCACTTTCTATGGGTACTCCCTTGGCTAATTATAATGAGTGTCTTCGGAATCCTCTAGTTCTTAGCAACAGAAACTCATCCAAACTAACCTAATACTACAGAAAATCAGTAGCAGTAAATCTAATCTAGAAGCAAACTCATGAATTCTAAGAACAGAAAATTCAGTCAAGCCAATCGAGGAAGAATTAAGCCAAGAACTAGAAAACCTTCAAGAACCAAGGAAATATTCTTCCTATGTCATTCTCTCTCTCTATGTCTTTATCTGTTCTCATCTGTGTGCCAGTGGACTCCCTGGCTTCTCTTTACATATGGGTGAAATGGCTGGCCACCCCACAATAGTATCCTTAGCATCTATGTTAGCCTGTCCTTGGTTCAGGTGGCCTGCTGGGACTAATAGAATCTCTAAATCCCCAATTCTGGGCAAATTACTTTCATCTAACCCAGCGTGGGTCAGTTGTCTACTCTTGACCCCACCAGCTGTTTCTGGGGAAACAAGGTCCTATAGTACAAGCAGAACTGCTAGACTAGCCCTGTTGACAAAGTAATTCTAAGACACAAGGTTGAGGGAAGAAGAGAGTAATGGGCTAGGGAGCTACCCTTGAAGTAGATCAACTTCAAAAGGGCATTATTATAATTATTCTAATTTTTCAGACAAGAAACAGGCACAGAGGGGTTAAATCACCTGTCGAATAACTCACAGCTGATTAATGTCAGAGGCACTACTTGAATCCAAGTCTCCAGAATTTTTTCTCCTCAATTCTAAGTTAACATCTATATAATGGAATCTGTGGCAGGCAGAATATGGAAACTTGCTGCCTACTACTACTAGTACTTACTATTATTTTGAATACTAGGTACTTTTTTAATTTTAATAAAATTATAAATTTAGAAACTTTTCTTATTATAAAAGAACTGAGCAAGTGTTCTAAAAACATGACCTATCTTATTTGTCCACCACCATCAGCTCAGCCATCTGCCTCTCTAAAATCAGCAGCTGCTATCAGATGTTTAGTAGGACTCAGAATCTAGGGAAATCCCTAGAGAGAACTTGAAACAAATTCGGTGCAAATGCCAGAGAGCTTCAGAGCCCTATATAAAGCATGGTGATTCCAAATCTTAAGAGCTCAGCAGAGTAGGGTGAGGGAAGTTCAACTTTATCCATTTTGAGAATGCTAAGTCTCCCTGAGCACTCAATGTCCAGGAGGGACTAAATGGACAAAATACATCTTCTCTACTCTCATGGTTTGGAGTGTAGAGGGAGATCAGATTTGTAAAGTGGCTTCCTACTATTGTAGTAAAAGGAGTTTAACAGTCCTAAGCCCCCTATCCACAAGGCAAGAAACCTCTCCCCACCCACACCCCACCAAATACAGGTTAGGTACAATTAAAAATATTCTCACAACTAAATTTGAGTCCTAATGAGTCAAGAGAGAAAAATACCTTCCCTTCTTGGGAGGCCAAGCAAAACAAGAGCAGTGGGCCAGGTAAACGTACCCCCCTAGAATAGAGGAGTGTACTTCAATGCAAAATAATAAAGTTTCTAGAGAGATTTGAGTGCAAATATCAAAAGATTTCCTGGAACTTAAAAACACAATTTTAAACTATGAAATTCAGTAAAAGAATAAAAAATGAAAATTAAGTTGACTACTGAGATAGTAATTAGTGGCCCAGGAGATGGAATACAGGAGATACCTCAAGGCACAAAACAAACAAAAAAAGAATAAAATGTGAAAATCACAAAGGAAAATACCAAGAAACTAAGATTACAGATGCAACGTAATAAAAATGGGGAAAAAAAAGAACAGATGACAGTAAGGTTATAATAGTGGTTAATGCCTAGGAACCAATACTAGGGAAAACAAAACAGACAAAAACAAATATACTTTCCTGAACTGGGTAAAGATCTGAATCTGAAATTGAAAGTGCTTGTGAGTTCCAGGCAGCACTGATGAAACACACACACACACACACACACACACACACATACACACACACAGTCCCAGGCTTATTCTGGTAAAATGTATGAAGTTTTAAGATTTAAAAAAAATGTTATAAACTGTCAGGCAAAAAAAAAAGGGTTCACCTAAAAACAAAACGAAACTCAGACAGGCATCAGACTTTTCATCCACATTACTGGAAGTCACAGCATCAACAGACTACATTCATAAAAGGTCTGCAACTCAAGAACTTTCTACCCGCCAAGGTATAATTCACCAATCAAAGGGGAAGAGAGAACATCTAGGACTTGCAGTAAACTGAAAAAGGGCATCATATGCATACCTAATCTGGAATACCTGAAAAAAAAAATACTCTAAACAAACAACAAAGGAGCCCAAGCTGAGTTTTAAAAAAAATATAGAAGGGAAGATGAACTAAAGAGGATGCAGCACTGAGCACTGAAATGTAATGCAAAGGCTCTCAGGCCACGTGTAATATGAGTGCTAAGTAGGGACTTAGGAAACACAACAGGGGCCCATTTCTTCAACTATCCCAGAAAAAAAATTAAAAGAAGTAGGAGGTAAAAATAAGGAGAAGATAAAAGCATCTGGAAGGAGTTACGTTGCAGGTATGGAAGGCAGAAGAAGATGGGGAAATAAAAGTTATTGCCCTTTGTGGGAAGCAACAGGGAGGTAGAAAGGGAGCAATGGTATGGTTATAATGAAGAAAAGAATGCGAAGCGGAGCAAGATGGCGGAGGAGGAGGAGACCTGGATTTCGTCTCCTCTCAGGAATTCAGCTGGATAGGGATCAAAGCATTCTGAACACCTACAAACCCAACAGGAGATTGAAGAAAAGAAGAGCAACAACTCTCTCATCAGAAAAGCGACCACTTTCTGGAAGGTAGGATGTGCGGAGAAGTGAATCCGAGGCGATATTTGGGAGGATAGACGGCGGGGGAGGGGCCTCCGTCGGCCGCTTCTGGCAAGTGATAGAGCCGCGGAGCACAAAATCGGAACTTTTAAAAGTCTGCTCCGCCGAGGGACGTCACTCTGGTGGCTAAGCGGGGGGTGGAACCCTCCGGGACAGTGTGGTCTCAGGACCCTCGGGGTCACAGAAAGACCGGGGGTGCCTGAGTGTGGCACAGCTCCCAGGTATCGGAGCGGGGAAGCCGGCTGCAGAGGCGGAGCCCAGGCGCGGGCTCTCAGCTCGGGGTGGCCATAAACCGTGATCCGCGGCCCAGTCGGGCCCCTGCTCCTCCAGCAGGGACCCAACAAGCAGCAGATCCGGGGAGACTCACCTTCCCCTCCCGGGAGGAGCCTGGCAGGAGTGCACCGCAAGGACCTGCTGGGTTTGGAGACTCCACACGGGGTCGGGTGCCAGAGATAGCACGGGGTCACAGGCTGGGTGAGCACGGAGTGCGGCCAGAGACCGGGGAGACGGGAGTGACTGACGGCTTTTCTCTGGGGGCTCACTGAGGAGCGGGCCCCGAGTTCTCGGCTCCTCCGAGGCGGAGATTGGGAGGCCGCCATTTTCACTCTCCGCCTCCAAAGCTGTACGGAAAGCTCGCAGGGAATAAAAGCTCCAGAGAGCAAACCCGAGCAGATTATTTAGCCGGGAGGGGGCAAGGGCGGGGCAATTCCGCCTCCGGCAGAGACATTTGGAAACCACGGCAACAGGCCCCTCCCCAGAAGATCATCGAGAACAGCCAGCCAAGACCAAGTTTACCGATCAATGAGAACGGCAGAACTCCAGCGCTAGGGGAATACTGCACATAGAATTCATGGCTTTTTTACCATGATTCTTTAGTCTCTCAAAGTTAATTTTTTTTAACTGTCTTTTTTTTTTTTTAATTTTTCTTTTTCCCTTTTTCAAACAACATCTTATCAATCCCTTTTTTTAAAAAACATTTTTATTTTTCATTTTTAGAGTCATATCCTATCCCTTCATAGTAGTTACCCGTATTTTTGGCATATATATATAAGTTGTTCTCTCTTTAAAATTTTGAGATAGTTTCTTCTAACAGATTAAAATATACCCTAAATCTCTAGTATATGGTTTTTTCTGCTCCCCTGCCTGATCACATTCTCTCCCTTTTTCTTTCTTTTTTTAAATCCTCTTTTCTTTTTTCAAACAACTTCTTATCAATTCCTTTTATAAAATTTTTTATAATTTCCATCTTTAAAGTCATATTCCATCCCTTCATCAAGAAAGTTTTTCTTTCTTTAAAATTTTGGGGGCACTTTCTTCTAAAAGAACAAAATACACCCCAAATCTAGTGTGTGGCACTGATCTATATACCAGCCTGATCATATTTGATCACATTCTGGTTTTTTTTTTGGTGGTGTTGTTTTGTTTTGTTTGTTTTTGTTTGTTTTGATCTTTATCTTTTTCTTTTTCTTTTTTTCTTTTTCTTTTTTCTCTCTTTCCATTTCTTTTTCCACTGCTTCAGGTCTTTTCTGATTTGTTTAGAGTATACTTTCTGGGGACGTTGTGACTCTGCTAGCATTTTGTTCTCTCATTAATCTATTCTCCTCTGCACAAAATGACAAGATGGAAAAAATCACCTCAACAAAAAGAACAAGAGGTAGTACCGACTGCCAGGGACCTACTCAATACAGACATTAGTACGATGTCAGATCTAGAGTTCAGAATCATCACTTTAAAGATACTACCTGGGCTTGAAAAAAGCATGGAAGTTATTAGAGAAACCCTTTCTGGAGAAGTAAAAGAACTAAAATCCAACCAAGTAGAAATCAAAAAGGCTATTAATGAGGTGCAATCAAAAATGGGGGCGCTAACTGCTAGGATAAATGAGGCAGTAGAGAGAATCAGTGATATATAAGACCAAATGATGGAAAATCAAGAAGCTGAGAAAAAGAGAGATAAACAACTACTGGATCACAAGGGCAGAATTCGAGAGATAAGCAATACCATAAGACGAAACAACATTAGAATAATTGGGATCCCAGAAGAAGAAGAAAGAGAGAGAGGGGCAGAAGGTATACTGGGGCAAATTAAAGCAGAGAACTTCCCTAATTTGGGGAAGGAAATAGGCATCAAAATCCAGGAAGCACAGAGAACCCCTCTCAAAATCAGTAAAAATAGGTGAACACCCCGACATCTAATAGTAAAACTTATGAGTCTCATAGACAAAGAGAAAATCCTGAAAGCAGCTCGGGAGAAGAGATATGTAACCTACAATGGTAGAAACATTAGATTGGCAACAGACCTATCCACAGAGACTTGGCAGGCCAGAAAGGACTGGCAGAATATATTCAGAGCACTAAATGAGAACAATAGGCAGCCAAGAATACTATATCCAGCTAGGCTGTCACTGAAAATTGAAGGAGAGATAAAAAGCTTCCAGGACAAACAAAAACTAAAGGAATTTGCAAACACAAAACCAGCCCTACAAGAAATCTTGAAAGGGGTCCTCTAAGCAAAGAGAGACCCTAAAAGCAGCATAGACTAGAAAGGAACACAGACAATATACAGTAAAAGTCACCTTACAGGCAATACAATGGCACTAAATTCATATCTTTCAATAGTTACCCTGAATGTAAATGGGCTAAATGACCCAATCAAAAGACACAGGCTATCAGACTGGATTAAAAAACAAGACCCATCGATATGCTGTCTGCAAGAGACTCATTTTAGAACCAAATACACTCCCAGATTGAAAGTGAGGGGGTGGAAAACCATTTACCATGCTAACGGACACCAAAAGAAAGCTGGGGTGGCAATCCTTATATCAGACAAATTAGATTTTAAACCAAAGACTGTAATAAGAGATGAGGAAGGACACTATATCTTCCTTAAAGGGTCCATCCAACAAGAAGATCTAACAATTGTAAATATCTATGCCCCTAACATGGGAGCAGCCAATTATATAAGGCAATTAATAACAAAAGCAAAGAAACACATCGACAACAATACAATAATAGTGGGGGACTTTAACACCCCCCTCACTGAAATGGACAGATCGTCTAAGCAAAAGATCAACAAGGAAATAAAGACTTTAAATGACACACTGGACCAAATAGACTTCAGACATATTCAGAACATTCCATCCCAAAGCAACGGAATACACATTCTTCTCTAGTCCCCATGGAACATTCTCCAGAATAGATCACAACCTAGGTCATAAATCAGGTCTCAACCAGTACCAAAAGACTGGGATCATTCCCTGCCTATTTTCAGACCACAAGGCCTTGAAACTAGAACTCAATCACAAGAGGAAAGTCGGAAAGAACTCAAATACATGGAGGCTAAAGAGCATCCTACTGAAGAATGAATGGGTCAACCAGGAAATTAAAGAAGAATTAAAAAAATACATGGAAACCAATGAAAATGAAAACACAACTATTCAAAATCTTTGGGATGCAGCAAAGGCAGTCCTA
Source organism: Mirounga angustirostris (assembly GCF_029215605.1). Lineage (NCBI taxonomy): Eukaryota > Metazoa > Chordata > Mammalia > Carnivora > Phocidae > Mirounga > Mirounga angustirostris. The sequence goes on from NW_026991715.1 coordinate 107,837,320, forward strand.
AGAGGAAAGTATATAGCAATACAAGTCTTTCTCAAGAAACAAGAAAGGTCTCAAGTACACAACCTAACCCTACATCTAAAGGAGCTGGAGAAAGAACAGCAAATAAAACCTAAACCCAGCAGGAGAAGAGAAATAATAAAGATCAGAGCAGAAATCAATGAAATAGAAACAAAAAGAACAGTAGAACAGATCAACGAAACTAAGAGCTGGTTCTTTGAAAGAATTAACAAGATTGATAAACCCCTGGCCAGACTTATCAAAAAGAAAAGAGAAATGACCCAAATCAACAAAATCATGAATGAAAGAGGAGAGATCACAACCAACACCAAAGAAATACAAACAATTATAAGAACATATTATGAGCAACTCTATGCCAGCAAATTAGATAACCTGGAAGAAATGGATGCATTCCTAGAGATGTATCAACTACCAAAACTGAACCAGGAAGAAATAGAAAACCTGAACAGACCTATAACCACGAAGGAAATTGAAGCAGTCATCAAAAATCTCCCAACAAACAAAAGCCCAGGGCCAGATGGCTTCCCAGGGGAATTCTACCAAACATTTCAAGAAGAATTAATACCTATTCTTCTGAAACTGTTCCAAAAAATAGAAATGGAAGGAAAACTTCCAAACTCATTTTATGAGGCCAGCATTACCTTGATCCCAAAACCAGACAAAGACCCCATCAAAAAAGAGAACTACAGACCAATATCCCTGATGAACACGGATGCAAAAATTCTCACCAAAATACTAGCCAATAGGATCCAACAGTACATTAAAAGGATTATTCACCACGACCAAGTGGGATTTATCCCTGGACTGCAAGGTTGATTCAACATCCGCAAATCAATCAATGTGATACAATACATTAACAAAAGAAAGAACAAGAACCATATGATCCTCTCAATAGATGCAGAAAAAGCATTTGACAAAGTATAGCATCCTTTCTTGATCAAAACTCTTCAGAGTATAGGCATAGAGGGTACATACCTCAATATCATAAAAGCCATCTATGAAAAACCTACAGCGAATATCATTCTCAATGGGGAAAAACTGAGAGCTTTCCCCCTAAGGTCAGGAACGCGGCAGGGATGTCCACTATCACCACTGCTATTCAACATAGTATTGGAAGTCCTAGCCACAGCAATCAGACAACAAAAAGAAATCAAAGGCATCCAAATCAGCAAAGAAGAAGTCAAACTCTCACTGTTTGCAGATGATATGATACTTTATGTGGAAAACCCCAAAGACTCCACCCCAAAACTGCTAGAACTCATACAGGAATTCAGCAAAGTGGCAGGATATAAAATCAATGCACAGAAATCAGTGGCATTCCTATACACCAACAACAAGATAGAAGAAAGAGAAATTAAGGAGTCGATCCCATTTACAATTGCACCCAAAACCATAAGGTACCTAGGAATAAATCTAACCAAAGAGACAAAGGATTTGTACTCAGAAAACTATAAAATACTCACGAAAGAAATTGAGGAAGACGCAAAGAAATGGAAAAACGTTCCATGCTCATGGATTGGAAGAACAAATATTGTGAAGATGTCAATGCTACCTAGAGCAATCTACACATTCAATGCAATCCCCATCAAAATACCATCCACTTTTTTCAAAGAAATGGAACAAATCATCCTAAAATTTGTATGGAACCAGAAAAGACCCCGCATAGCCAGAGGAATGTGGAAAAAGAAAAGCAAAGCTGGTGGCATCATAATTCCGGACTTCCAGCTCTATTACAAAGCTGTCATCATCAAGACAGTATAGTACTGGCACAAAAACAGACACATAGATCAATGGAACAGAATAGAGAGCCCAGAAATGGACCCTCAACTCTATGGTCAACTCAACTTTGACAAAGCAGGAAAGAATGTCCAATGGAAAAAAGACAGTCTCTTCAACAAATGGTGTTGGGAAAACTGGATAGCCACATGCAGAAGAATGAAACTGGACCATTTCCTTACACCACACACATAAATAGACTCCAAATGGTTGAAAGACCTCAATGTGAGACAGGAGTCAATCAAAATCCTAAAGGAGAACACAGGCAGCAACCTCTTCAACCTCAGCCGCAGCAACTTCTTCCTAGAAACATCGCCAAAGGCAAGGGAAGCAAGGGCAAAAATGAACTACTGGGACTTCATCAAGATAAAAAGCTTTTGCACAGCAAAGGAAACAGTCAACAAAACCAAAAGACAACCAACAGAATGGGAGAAGATATTTGCAAATGACATATCAGATAAAGGGCTAGTATCCAAAATCTATAAAGAACTCATCAAACTCAACACCCAAAGAACAAAGAATCCAATGAAGAAATGGGCAGAAGACATGAACAGACATTTTTCCAAAGAAGACATCCAAATGGCCAACAGACACATGAAAAAGTGCTCAATATCGCTCGGCATCAGGGAAATCCAAATCAAAACCTCAATGAGATACCGCCTCACACCAGTCAGAATGGCTAAAATTAACAAGTCAGGAAACAACAGATGTTGGTGGGGATGCAGAGAAAGGGGAACCCTCCTACACTGTTGGTACAGCCAACTCTGGAAAACAGTATGGAGGTTCCTCAAAAAGTTGAAAATAGAGCTACCATATGATCCAGCAATTGCACTACTGGGTATTTACCCCAAAGATACAAAAGTAGGGATCCGAAAGGGTACGTGCACCCCGATGTTTATAGCAGCAATGTCCACAATAGCCAAACTGTGGAAAGAGCCAAGATGTCCATCGACAGATGAATGGATAAAGAAGATGTGTTATATATATACAATGGAATATTATGCAGCCATCAAAAGGAATGAGATCTTGCCATTTGCAACGACGTGGATGGAACTGGAGGGTATTATGTTGAGCGAAATAAGTCAAACAGAGAAAGACATGTATCATATGATCTCATATGAGGAATTCTTAATCGCAGGAAACAACTGAGGGTTGCTGGATTGGGGGGTGGGGTGGGAGGGATGGGGTGACTGGGTGATAGACACTGGGGAGGGTATTGCTCTGGTAAGCGCTGTGAATTGTGCAAGACTGTTGACTCTCAGATCTGTACCTCTGAAACAAGTAATGCAATACATGTTAAGAAAAAAAAAAAGAAGAAGAAGAAGAAGGTAGCAGGAGGGGAAGAATGAAGCGGTGGAAATCGGAGGGGTAGAAAAACCATGAGAGACGATGGACTCTGAAAAACAAACTGAGGGTTCTAGAGGGGAGGGGAGTGGGAGGATGGGTTAGCCTGGTGGTGGGTATTGAGGAGGGCACATTCTGCATGGAGCACTGGGTGTTATGCATAAACAATGAATCATGGAACACTACATCTAAAACTAATGATGTATGGGGATTAACATAAGAATAAAAAAAAAAAGAAAAGAATGCATTTTGGTTGGGATTGTATTTTGCTACCATAGAACAGCAGTCATCTATATTTGAAATAGCAGAAAGGGCATTAGTAATTATTCCTGGGATGAAAGCAGAACCTCCATGTCAATAAGACAGTTGTTTAGACTTCAGTTTTAATCCTTTTAGTGTAAAATGTATATCAGATATGTGAACTGTGGACTGCTTATTAAATATGTTTTTTAAAGGTACACTGACAGATGTCTGGCCAGGGGGAGAGGCCTTTGTCCCTTGAACAGTGATGAGGTACAGACTACCATGATAACTTGGCCACCAAATGAATATAAGAAGTACCTTAATTATTGTGGGTAAAGTAACAACATCTAAAAATCACTCAGAAATCACCTAGAAAACAAACAAGAAGACAAACTAATGTTTACATATATGCATGAATTTCCACCCTAGGTTTCCTCTACGGATCATTTAATAGGCATCTGGAATGAACATAGGTATCACACGCGTCTCATCACAATGGTTTATGAACCATGGTGAAACTGTTTTCCCCTAGAAATCCCCAAGGCAAGGCTGCAGAATGCAGGAAAAGAGCATAGCCAAAATCATCTCATTTCCTTAGCTTTAAATGTACTCCTCTGAAAGCATCCCTCACACAGCTGTTTTTGGCATCCGCATGTCTATCACCTCCCACAGACAGAGGCTGAGATCATTGATGAAAACAGTGCGAACATGGCATGTCATTAGAAAAGAAAATTTGTCTGAGGAAGGCAATTTAGTCATGTGTATTCCGATTATGGAAGAGTCTCTAGTGTAAGCTGGTAAAATGAGTTAAAATACACACCATACAATTACTACTACCACTACTTAAAAAGACTGATATTAAGGTTTTTGCAATTTCTTCCAGAAAAAGAGTGTGATACATGGTATTGGTTGGAGGTAAATCTACTATACTGAAGTTGGAAAAAGGATTAAGTTAAAGAGTAGATCAAATATTTTTGGTTAGAGGTATCATTAAGGAAAATGTATAACCACATGGTCCTGATATGTTTGGAAATACTCTGTGTCACTTAGTTCAAAATAAAATATCTGAAATCAGTGAACATTAGTCAGTTTTAACAGGTGGCTGTCAGCAAGTTACCTGAAGACACTGGCATAATAAAAATGAAGAGACTCCATAGTTTTGACATCTTCTGACAACATAAGAAAAATAACTGTGTATGGAAGTATGGGAGGATCATGGGCAGAGAAAAATGTCTTAGAATATCCAGAGAAGGGTTTAAGTCTAAGTAGGTGCCTTGAGATTGTCACCTAGAGAATGTGTTGCCTTCAGTGCCTGCCTGTTTTCCCACCAGCTGAGTAACAACTGGGTTAATAAACCACGAGTTTGTGAACTCATACTGTCTCTCAAGGCCCACTTGTCAGCATCGCTGTACAAAGGAAATCAATAATATCATTTATAGGATAGCTTTCATGGGGTGCTAATAATTGTGGCAACTCAATGCCTAGAAAAATCTCTCTACATCTTGCCATTTGCCTCTCTCAATAAGGTAGAATGGAAAGACAACTTGAATTTCATCATATTTTCTAGGAGTCTTAAAGATTTTTAAGCCCAATGCCCTCACTGGACAGATGAAGAAACACTGGCTCTAAGAAATTAGCTTATTTGTCTAAGGTCACAGGTAGTTTGCACCAAAATTTTTACCTGGTTCTTAAATCCCAAACCAGTGTACTTTGCACTCTTAGATATTTATCATCAAAAGATCTTTAACCCTCACATTGAAGTCTTTCATCCATTTTGAGTATCTTTGTGAATGATATTAGAGAATGGTCGAGTTTCATTCTTCTGTATATAGCTGTCCAATTTTCCCAGCACCATTTATTGAAGAGACTGTCTTTTTTCCATTGCATGTTTTTTCCTGCGTTGTCAAAGATTATTTGACCATAGAGTTGAGGGTCCATATCTGGGTTCTCTATTCTGTTCCATTGGTCTGTATGTCTGTTTTTGTGCCAGTACCACACTGTCTTGGTGATCACTGCTTTGTAATATAGCTTGAAATCGGGCAACGTGATGCCCCCAGCTTTGTTTTTCTCTTTCAACATTTCCTTGGTGATTTGGGGTCTTTTCTGATTCCATACAAATTTTATGATTGTTTGTTCCAGCACTTCGAAAAATGTCTTGGAATTTAGATCAGGATGGCGTTGTAGGTATAGATTGCTCTGGGTAGCACAGACATTTTAACAATGTTTATTCTTCCAATCCATGAGCATGGAATGTATTTCCATCTTTTTGTGTCTTCTTCAATTTCTTTCATGAGTGTTCTGTAGTTCCTAGAGTATAAATCCTTTACCTCTTTGGTTAGGTTTATTCCGAGGTATCTTATGGTTTTTGGTGCTACTATAAATGGAACTGATTCTCTAATTTCTCTTTCTACAGTTGCATTGTTAGTGCATAAGAAAGCAACTGATTTCTGTGCATTGATTTTGTATCCTGCCATATTACTGAATTGCTGTATGAGTTCTAGTAATTTGGGGATGGAGTCTTTTGGGTTTTCCCAAAAATAAAGTATCATGTCATCTGCGAAAAGAGAGAGTTTGACTTCTTCTTTGCCAATTTGAATACCTTTTATTTCTTTTTGTTGTCTGATTGCTGTTGCTAGGACTTCTAGTTCTATGTTGAACAACAGTGGCAAGAGTGGGCATCCTTGATGCATTCCTGATCTTAAGGGAAAGGCTCTCAGCTTTCCTCCATTGAGGATGATACTCGCTGTGGGTTTTTCATAGATGGATTTTATGAACTTGAGGAATGTTCCCTCTATCCCTATACTCTGAAGAGTTTTAATCAGGAAAGGATGCTGTATTTTGTCAAATGCTTTTTCTGCATCAATTGAGAGGACCCTATGGTTCTTCTCTCTCCTCTTATTAATGTATTCTATCACACTGATTGATCTGTGAATGTTGAACCACACTTGTATCCCAGGGATAACAGGAATCCATCAAAATCCTAGAGGAGAACATAGGCAGTAACCTCTTTGAGATAGGCCACAGCAACTTCTTTCAAGATACATCTCCAAAGGCTAGTGAAACAAAAGCAAAAATAAACTTTTGGGACTTCATCAAGATAGAAAGCTTCTGCACAGCAAAGGAAAGTCAACAAAACAAAGAGGTAACCCACAGAATGGGAAAAGATATTTGCAAATGACACTACAAATAAAGAGCTGGTATCCATGATCTATAAAGAACTTCTCAAACTCAACACCCAAAAAACAAATAATCAAGTCAAAAAATAGGCAGAAGACATGAACAGGCACTTCTCTGAAGAAGACATACAAATGGCTAACAGACACATGAAAAAATGTTCATCATCATTAGCCATCAGGGAAATTCAAATCAAAACCACAATGAGATACCACCTTACACCAGTTAGAATGGCAAAAATTGACAAGGCAAGAAACAACAAATGTTGGAGAGATTGTGGAGAAAGGGGAACCCTCTTACACTGTTGGTGGGAATGCAAGGTGGTAGAGTCACTTTGGAAAACAGTGTGGAGATTCCTCAAAAAATTAAAAATAGAGCTACCCTATGACCCAGCAATTGCACTACTGGGTATTTACCCCAAAGACACAGATGTCATGAAAAGAGGGGCCATATGCACCCCAATGTTCACAGCAGCAAGTCCGCAATAGCCAAACTGTGGAAAGAGCTGAGATGCCCTTCAACAGACGAATGCATAAAGAAGATGTGGTCCGTATATACAATGGAATATTACTCAGCCATCAGAAAGGATGAATACCCAACTTTTATACTAGCATGGATGGGATTGGAGGAGATTATGCTAAATGAAATAAGTCAAGCAAGAGAAAGTCAAGTATCATATGGTTTCACTTATTTGTGGAACATAAGGAATAGCATGGAGGACATTAGGAGAAGGAAGGGAAAAATAAAGGGGGGGAAATCAGAAGGAGAGATGAATCTTGAGAGACTATGGACTCTGAGAAACAAACTGAGGGTTTTAGAGGGGAAGGGGGTGGGCGGATGGGTTAGCCCGGTGATGAGTATTAAGGAGGGCATGTACTGCATGGAGCACTGGGCGTTGAACAAAAACAATGAATCATGAATCACTGCATCAAAAAATGGTGATGTATTGTATGGTGACTAACAACATAATAAAATAAGATAAAATACAATAAAAAATAAAATAATATAATATAAAAAAAGATCTTTAACTCAATGGAAGTATATAGCTCTCTGTACTTCTGACCACTTATATAAAATTTACTAAAATCCAATAAAAATTATATTGGCCATTTTTTTTTTTTAAAGATTTTATTTATTTGACAGAGAGAGACACAGTGAGAGAGGGAACACAAGCAGGGGGAGTGGGAGAGGGAGAAGCAGGCTTCCCGCCGAGCAGGGAGCCCGATGTGGGGCTTGATCCCAGGACCCCGGGATCATGACCTGAGCCAAAGGCAGACACTTAACGACTGAGCCACCCAGGCACCCCGGCCTTTTTTTCTTTAAGATGATAGACACAAATCAGTCTTGAATAATATGACTATGTATTTCAAATATGTATAAGGAAATAATTTTCATTATCCTAACAAAGATTGTTACGTAGGTTAAAACTTCTTTTGAATTATTTTATAACATAGGAGAATACCTAGGTTCCTAACTTTATTAAAGTTCTTATAGTTTTTGCATTAAAGAATCATGAAATAAGGATATTCCCTCCTTTCCTTTTATCTAGAAAAGATTATGAATATTCATCAGTTTGCTTTGTTCATTTGTTGTTGGTTTCTTTTTAGATTCTACATAAAAGTGAAATCACAAAGAATTTTTTTTCCATCTGAGTTATTTCACTTAGCGTAATACCACCAAGGTCCATCCAAGTTGTTGCAAACAGCAAGATGGATGGACCTTGGTGGTATTACGCTAAGTGAAATGAAAAAGTAATACGCCCTTTTAGATGTATATATATGTATATATCACATCTTTATCCATTCATCCATCAATTAACATTTAGCTTCTTTTCATATGTTGGCTATTGTAAACAATGCTGCTATGAACACAGAAGTGCATATATCTTTTTGAATTAGTGTTTTCATATTCTTTGGATAAATTCTCAGCAGTGGAATAGCAATTTTTAAAATTATTTCATAATTTACACTAATTTACATTCCCACCAACAGTGTACAAGGGTTCTCTTTTCTCCACATCCTCACCAACATTTGTTGTCTCTTTGAGAATAACCATTCTTTTTTTTTTAATTAACATATAATATATTATTTGTTTCAGGGGTACAGGTCTGTGAGTCATCAGTCTTATATAGTACCCAGTGCTCATTTTTAACACCTACTTTCCCCAATGTCCATCACCCAGTTACCCTATCCCCCAACACCCTCCCCTCCAGCAACCCTCAGTTTATTTCCTACAATTAAGAGTCTCTTATGAGCTTTACACAGTGGCAGTATTGTAGCCAATGAGGTTTATCTGAGGTGCGATTATTGCTAAGAGTCTCTTATGGTTTGTCTTCTAACATGTGTGAAGTGATATCTCATTGTGGTTTTGATTTGCATCTTCCTGATAATCAGTGATGTTGAACATCATTTCCTGTGCCTATTGAACTATGTCTTCTTTGGAAAAATGTCTACTCAAGTCTTCTACCTATTTAATTGGATTGTTTTCTGTTGTTGTTGAGTTGTCGGATTTTTTAATATATTTTGGATATTAACCCCTCATCGAATATATGATTTGCACAAACCTCCCATTCAGTAGGACTGCCTTTTTGTGTGTTGATGGTTTCCTTCACTATGCAGAGGCTTTTTAGTTTGACGTAGTCCCTTGTTCATTTTTGTTTCCCTTGCCTTTGAAGATCCAAAAATATATAACTAAGATTGATGTCAAGAAACTTACTGTCTTATGTTTTCTTCTAGGAGCGTTATGATTTCAGGTCTTTCATGCCAGTTTTTTTAATTTGTTTTGAGTTAGTTTTGTAAATGGTATAAGAAAGTGGTCTAGTTTTATTCTTTTACATGTAGCTGTCCAGTTTTCCCAACACCATTTGTTGAACAGACTGTTCCTTCCCCAATGTATACAGGCTCTTTTGTCATATGTTTGGGTTCATTTCTGGACACTCGATTCTGTTCCATTGATTTGTGTCTGTTTTAATCTAATACCACACTGTTTTGATTACTAGATCTCTGTAGGTTTTTTTTTTTTTTTTTTGAAATTAGAAAGTGTGATGTCTCCAGTTTTGTTCTTTCTCAAGATCACTTTGGCTATCCAGAGTCTTTTGTGGTTCCATACAATTATTAGAATTATTTTTTCTAGTTCTGTGAAAAATGCCTTTGGGATTTTAATAGGGACTGCAATGAATCTGTAGATTGCTTTGAATAGTATGAACATTTTAATGTTAATTCTTCTAACCCATGAGAATGGAATATCATTCAATTTATTTGTGTCTTCTTTATCAGTGTCTGTAGTTTTCAATGTACAGATCTTTCACCTCATTCATTAAATTTATTCCTAGGTATTCTTGTTGATGCGACTGTAAGTTGGATTGTTTTCTTAATTTCTCTGATAGTTCATTATTAGTGTACAGAATACAAGAGAATTCTGTAAACTGATTTTGTATCCTGAAACTATACTGAAAAAAATGCTTTTGCTGCATCCCATAGGTTTTTGACTTTTGTATTCCCAATTTCATGTCTTTCTTGTATCCAGGGGTTTTATTATTTAAATTCAATTAGCCAACATTATAGTACAGTTTCAGATGTAGAGTTCAGTAATTCATCAGTTGCATATAAAACCCAGTTCTCATCATATCACATGCCCTCCTTAACGCCTGCCACCAAGGGGGTTTTTGTTGTTTTTTAATTTCTCTTTTGATTTCTTCATTGACCCATTGGTTGTTCAGTAGCATGTTGTTTAATCTCTATATATTTTTTATTTTTCCAGTTTTATTCCTATAATTGATTTCTAGTTTCATACCATTGTAATTGGAAAAGATGCTAGATATAATTTCAATATTCTTAAATTTACTGAGACTTGTTTTATGGCCTAACATATGATCTATCCTAGAGAATGTTCCATGTGCACTGGAGAAGAATGTGTATTTTCTGTTGCTTTTGGATGAAAATGTTCTGTATATATCTATTAAGCCCATTTGGTCTACTGTGCAATTTAAGACCAATGTTTCCTTATTGATTTTCCATCTAGATGATTTATCCATTGATGTAAGTGGGGTATTAAGTTCCCCTACTACTACTGTATTGCTCTCAATTTCTTCCTTTAGGTCTGTTAATATTTGCTTTATATATTTAGGTGCTTCTATGTTGGGGGCATAAATATATACAATTGATATATTCTCTTATTACATCCTTTTGTTATAGTCCCTTTATCATTATGTAATGTTCTTCTTTGTCTTTTATTAGAGTTTTTGCTTTAAAGTCTACTTTGTCTAATATAAGCATAGCTACACCAGCTATCTTTTTGCTTCTATTTGCATCAAGTATCTTTTTCCATCCCTTTACTTTCACTCTTAGTGTGTCCTCAGTTCTGAAGTGAATCTCTTAAAAACAACACATAAATGAGTCTCATTTTTTATTCCACTCACTCTGTCTTTTGATTGGAGAATTTAGTCCATTTACATTTAATTATTGATAGATATGTACTTATTGCCATTTTCTTGATTGTTTTCTGTCTGTTTTTAATAGTTCCTCTCTGTTCGTTTCTTCTTCCCTTGCTCTCTTCCCTTGTGGCTTGATGATTTTCTTTAGTGTTATGTTCACATTATTCTATAGATTTTGCTTTGTGGTTATCATGAGATTCACATATAACATCGTATATACATATAAATCTATTTTATATTGATAATAACTTAAGTTTGAGCACATTCTAAAACTCTACATTTTTATTCCCCCTGAACATGCTGTGCTTTTATGTCATATTTTACAACTTTTTATTTTGTGTATCCCTTAATTTTATGTTATTGTTAACCTTACTACTTTTGTTTTAACTTTCATATTAGCTTTATAAGTGAGTAATATATTACTTTTACTTTATATTTGCATTTACAGTGAGATTTTTACTTTCACATATTTTCTTGTAACTTGTTAGTACCATTTCTTCTCAGCTTAATGAAGTCACTTTAACATTCACTTTAACATTTCTCGAAGCCTGGTTTAGTGGTGATGAACTCCTTCAGTTTTTGTTTGTCTGGAAAACTTCTTATCTCTTCTTCAATTCTGAATTATAACCTTGCTGAGTATAGTATTATTTCTTGGAGGATTTTTCCTTTCAGCACTTTCAACATATCATACTCCTTCCTTCTGGCCTGCACAGTTTCTGCTGAAAAATCACCTGATAGCCCTTGTATATAATAAGTTGTTTTTCTCCTTTTGCTTTTAATATTCTTGGTTTTACTTTTAACATTTTAAGTATAATATGTCTTGGTATGGATCTCTTTGGGTTCATCTTATTTAGAACTTTCTCTGCTTCCTGAATCTGGATGTCTGTTTTCTTCCCCAGGTTAGAAAGTTTCCAGCCATTACTTCTTCAAACAAGTTTTCTACATCTTCCTCTCTATTCTTCTTCTTCTGGCACCCTGATAATACAAATGTTATTATGCTTGACATTGTCCTACAGGTCCCTTAAGCTATCTTCACTTTTTAAAACAATTTTTGGCCACTCTAATGGGGTGATTTCCACTGCCCTCTCTTCTAGGTTGCTAATCCATTCTTCAACTTCAAGTACCATTTGGTACTTTCTCATATTTTCTATCTCTGTTGAAGTTCTCCCTGTGTTCATCCTTTCTTCTCCCAAGTTCAATGAGCATCTTTATGACCATTACTTTGAACTCTTTATCAAGTATCAGGTAGATTACTTATCTCCATATCATCAGGTTCTTTTCTGAGCTCTTGTCTTACTCTTCATTTGGAACATATTCCTGTCTCCTCATTTTGCTTGACTCTCTGTGTTTGTTTCTATGTATTAGGCAAAACAGCTATTTCTCCCAGTCTTGAAGGACTAGACTTGTTTAGAGATGAACCTTATCTTTCAACATTGCCCTAGTCTGGTTGTTTCTCAAACCTTTGTGATTGTCATTTTAAATAGCCTGATTTGTTCTTGATAGTTCCCAGTTATTGAGGGTATGCTAAGATGAATCAGTGTTCCAAAGAGAAGGCTCTCAGACACGGTTTAATTCCAGGCTAACTGTAAGCTAGATCTGCAGGCAGCAGCTTTTAAGGGATGTAAATATGTAGAGCCCTGTGAGTCTACAATCATAACCCTGCTGGCCTTAGACCAGGAAGTCTGAAGGTATCTCCTGAGTAACAGTTGCAAAACTCATGGCTTTAGATGTGAGCTTCTTTCTTGGAAGTATCAATAGCTAACGGAAAGGCCAAGGGAGAGTGCTAATGTGGTGTGTCCCTGCCCATGTTTCCCAGGGGCACCTCTGAAGCCTCTGGGATATGTGGCAAACCTGAATCCTTTCCCTCAGGCTAAAGCTCCAGGACAAGAAAATAATGAAGAAATGAAGAATGGGGGTATGTTTCAGCCCACTACTTGTGCAGTGCCTGGAAGTGGTAGCCTGCCAAGAACTATTTCTTCAATTGTTTCAAACCCATGGGCCCCAGAAACACAATTACCCCTGGCCGCCAGAGGTGGGCACTCAAGGAGTGTGCATATCCACTAGCTGTGGTGGGGCAGGCTGTGGCTATGGCATGCAGGGCAGGGGGCTCCCACCAGAGCTAGGAGGCAAGAGGGTTGGGTGTGAAAACGGCCTCAATAGTGCCAGCACTAACTAGGCAAAAGAAGAACGCAAAAATGACACCCACCAGCACCCCTATCCCTGGTAAAAGTCCCAACAGGTTCCTGACTTTCAGGCAGACACTTTAACAAGTAAGTCTCCTTCTCATATGGTCTAGGTGCTTTTCAAATTGTTGCTTTTGTGTTAGGTCATGGGTCTATGTGGAAGGTCTTTAAGAGTAGATTTTTCCATTCCCTATAGTCCTATGGTTCTCCCAGAAGTAAGTACCATTTTTTTTTCATGGTCAGAGGCTTTGGGGGCTCATCTCTCCAATGCAATTCCCAAGGACTGGGGTACCTGGTATGGGGCACAAACCCCTCATTCCTCAGGGGGAAGCTTCATATTATGAGATCCCTCCCAAATGTGAGTCACTACAGCTGGTGTGGGGTTTCTTGCAAGACAATGTGTCTGCTTTTCCTACCTGTCTCAATGTGGCCCTTTTATATTTTGTTGTAGATGTGCTGTTCACCTGGCCTCAGGTCATTTTCAGAAGGAACTGTTCCACATGTAGCCATGGGTCTGTTGTGTTCATGGGAGGAGGTGAGTTCAGGATCCTTCTATACCACCATCTTGAACCCTTCTGTTTTACTTCTGGTACTCCAATTACTTGTATGTTAGACATTGACATTGTATTCTACAATTCTTATCCTTCACTTATTATACATTCTTTTATTTCCTCTCTGTGCTTTAGTTGGACAGGTTCTATTGAGCTGTCTATCAGATTACTGCTCCTGTAGTCTACCGTAAAATACATTTACTGAGTAATTAACTTACAATATCATATTGTTTGGTTCTACAATTTCCATTTGACTCTTTTTATAGATGGTCCCTCTGTGGTGAAAGTATCCATGTTTTTATCCATTGCTACTCAGTTTCTCTATCTTCTTGAACACATTAATCACAGCCACTTTTAAAACTTTGTCTTATAACACCAATTTCCAGATCACCTATGAATATATTCTATTGATGTTTTTTTTGTCTTGATACTTTTTGTCAGTTATAGTTAAATAAATGTCAGGCACTGTTAAAAATTGTAGAGGTTCTAGAACACATTATTTTCCTCTGGAGAAAATTTACCCTTTTTTCTGCTAGGCAGAAAGAGTCAGAGTTGATCACCTTTATCCAACCAAAGAATAATCTGAGGCTGGGCTGTTGTTTTACTAAGGCTCAATCAACCTCTGAAGTCTGCTCCCCCTAGGGTGCAGTCTTGTACGCTTCCAACTGAATAGTAAGTATGATCACCAGGATCATTATCCCAACAGTTCTTGAACACTAATCTTTGATGTTTCAATGATACTTCCCAGAATTTTTGTGTTGTTTTTTTTTTTTTAGAAGTTTTTGACTTTGGGGGCGCCTGGGTGGCTCAGTTGGTTAAGCGACTGCCTTCAGCTCAGGTCATGATCCTGGAGTCCTGGGATCGAGTCCCGCATCAGGCTACCTGCTCAGCAGGGAGTCTGCTTCTCCCTCTCCCGCTCCCCCCTCTTGTGCTCTTTCTCTCTCTCACTCTCTCTCAAATAAATAAATAAAATCTTTAAAAAAAAAAAAAGAAGTTTTTGACTTTGTTTTTTGTTTTGTTTCTTGCCCCCAACTCCATTCATTTTCAGAATTCAGCAAAGGTAATGAGGAAAAAGCAGCCTATGTTTTGAGTCACCAATTTTTCTTTTTTATTCCACTCCATGAGACCACCAAAAGTCCTGTAAGTTTCCTTTTCCATTATTAGCAGCCTTCTGTCTGGGCAGAGGCCCCATCCTCTACTTCCTACCCATGGCCAGAAGTAGGGCATCTCCCCAGAGAAAAAGTAGATATCAAGCATCAGCTTAGCTTTTCATGGTGTTACCATCTCTGAAATTTTAGCCATTCTAGTTCTCATTAACTCAGAAATTCTCTGATGCATTTAAGCATAATTTTTTAAATGGTTATCCATATTTTCTGGTTGTTCTCAGCAAGAGCATTATTCTACCACAAGCCACTCCATCCTATCCAGAACCCTAATCATATTTTTGTTCATTGTAAAATACATTCCACTTGTCCCTTCAAAAGTTGTCATGGAAGACAGACAGATGGGAAAGTATTATATTAGTAGCTGAGAAGAGCTTTGTGCAGTGCAAAGGAATTTAAAATGCTACTTAGAATACTGTAAAATCACTGTATTGCAGCCTAAGCATAACGCTGCAATGAGTATGCATGTCACCAGCTTTTATATAAAAGACATAGAAGAACAAGCAATATACCTATTATTTCAAGCAGCAAATCTTGATGCATAGACCTGAAGGAAGAGGTGTCTTATACCAATTCTCTAATATAACAAGGAAGTGACACAGTGATATTCCATGTTGCTCATGTTTTTAGGGTATGGATTTGCTTTTTTTTTCTTTAGATCTATATATTTAGAAGAAAACAGCAATATTTTTTACTAAAACATGTAAAAATCACTTTGATATGACTATCATTATATTTATGAAATTTTTTAAAAACATATCATTTTGAAGTGCCTATCCTTACATCTTATTACTTAACCTTGCAATGATGGATCTCATCAGTCTGCAAACTAGTATCTAAATGAAAGCCCAAAAATTATTGCAATCCTCTGAAAGTTTCACTACTCCATATTCATTCATGAAAGCAACCAATGAAGAGTAAGAATATAAAGTTATCTCTTTCTTTCTTAACAAACATGATATTTGGGGTGACTTTCCAACTTTTCAAGAAACACAGTCTTTATGATGTAATTAAAGAGCTCCCATATTTTTTAAAAAATTTTTATTTATTCATTTGACAGAGAGAAAGAGCACAAGCAAGGGGAGTGGCAGGCAGAGGGAGAGAGTGAGGGAGAAGTAGGCTTCCCACGGAGCAGGGAGCCGGATGCAGGGCTCGATCCCAACACCCTGGGATCATGACCTAAGCGGAAGGCAGATGCTTACCCAACTGAGCCACCCAGGCACCCAAGAGTTTCCATCTTGCTAATAATTAAGACCTATGATGATACCCTCTAAATCTCGAAAATGTCAACTTAATCCTAAAAACAAAGGAGTAAAGCTTTGTTTTTAGAATTTGGATTTCATGGGTTTGATTCAAATTACTGAGGCAGTCATAAGGGAACACCATACCATACATGTTGTTTTTAGAAATACAATTAAGGCTCTTTGATCCTTTTTGCTTCCTGAATTTATGCAAAATCCAAAACACATGGTACTCTAGCAGGAAAAAGAGGAAATACTAAGAAAATTAATAGTATAAACTGAGATACAGAACCATATACTAATAATCAAAGGCCCTACCCTCTAGGCCTGGTTCCATCAATTACTAATTTTGTGACCTACGTCAAATCATTTAACTTCGTGTCTCTATGACTTCTTATCTATAAAATGAGGCTAAAAAATCCTAACATACTTTATGGGGATCATAATTGTTGTGAGAACCAAATGAGAAGATTTTTTTTAAAGTAGATATCAAGCATCAGCTTAGCTTTTCATGGTGTTACCATCTCTGAAATTTTAGCCATTCTAGTTCTCATTAACTCAGAAATTCTCTGATGCATTTTTAAATGGTTATCCGTATTTTCTGGTTGTTCTCAGCAAGAGCATTATTCTACCACAAGCCACTCCATCCTATCCAGAACCCTAATCATATTTTTGTTCATTGTAAAATACATTCCACTTGTCCCTTCAAAAGTTGTCATGGAAGACAGACAGATGGGAAAGTGAGATGAGATGAGAAAATGAGAGAGCACCATGCAAATGCAAG
This sequence comes from Mirounga angustirostris, assembly GCF_029215605.1. Taxonomy (NCBI): domain Eukaryota; kingdom Metazoa; phylum Chordata; class Mammalia; order Carnivora; family Phocidae; genus Mirounga; species Mirounga angustirostris. The sequence goes on from NW_026991715.1 coordinate 107,854,229, forward strand.
AATCAGTATTTGTATAACTGTAAGAGGTATTTTTATCCTATTTCAGAAAACAAACTATCTTCAGGCGCTTGAAAACCTCGTCAACTTTCATTTGCATAAAATTATTATTCTAATTACAAATTATTTTCATGTATTCATTAAAGCAGATTCATCAGGGCATCTATTAAGCAATTCTTTATTAGCTTAATTCAAATTATGTATATGAAAGTAATAAAGCTGCATTTCTCTTTCAATAATAATTTCAAAGAGTCTCCATTAATCCAACTAACTGAAGTATTACTCTAAATTTTATGCTTTCTGATTGTGAGGGAGAAAAGCCTAAATTTGCAAAATAGGTTCAGTGCAAACTCCAACAGTTACTGACACTCTCTTTGGTGACAATATCTAAATATTATAGACATGCTTTATGTTGTATTCTGCTATTTCCATTTCACCCTTGAGAAACAGAACCTATATTAAAAAAAGAAAGTTAAGGGGCACCTGGGTGGCTCAGATGGTTAAACGTCTGCCTTCAGCTCAGGTCATGATCTCAGGGTCCTGGGATTGAGCCCTGTGTTGGGCCCCTGCTCACAGGGAACCTGCTTCTCCCTCTCCTCCCTGCTCGTGCTCTCTCTCACTATTTCTCTCTCTCTCTCTCAAATAAATAAATAAAATCTTTAAAAAATAAATAAGAATAAATAAAAAAAGAAAATTAAGATCAAGAGACATTATAACATTAAGTAACACGAACAGACTAGAACTAACAAATCCCTGGTCTCCAGCTCATTCTACAGTCTTGATAATCCCTCATTGCCCACCTGAATGATGGATATGAGCAGAATCAGGTAAAAAGGTATTTATCTCCTTGAATTTAAAGATGGAAAATAAAAGCAGCATATCTTTATGGTCTGACATCTCTTGTTTCTCTCCTTCCACGATCTCCTTTCCCCAAATGCAAAAGCATTCCTCAAGCACTTTAGGTATCTTGACTCTTCTGTGTCTTTGCTGTTCTCTTGGCCTGGACTATCCAGTGTCCACCAAAATCCACCTTTATCATCAGGCTGTGAAGCCATGCCTTCTCATTATTCCACAGGATGTTCTGCCTTATAATGGTGAATTGTTCACTTACCTGCCTCTTCAGCTAAAGTATCAACTGTGGAAGGCAAAGACAATGCCATATTCATCTTTCATGTACCCACAGCACCCTGGTACTTGGTATATGCTTAGAAGGCAAGGATGTGAAAGAAAAAAACAGATGAATGAATGAATGAATGAATGGCCACTATGGAAGGCCAAGCGATAGACATAGTATTTTAAAGTTATACAGACTGATACCTATAAGCCAGCATACTCTCTTGGCAAGAGAGCAAATTCAAATTATAAAAAATCTACTTAACTTATAAATCTATCCTGATGTAGAAATAATATTATCCAATCTTATCCAGTGTGAAAATCTTGGATATTATCACATAAAACTTGATTCAGTTGTTCACATAAAACTACTCCATATGAAACATTAAAAAGATTTATGTTCCATCAATCATCTGTCATTTTTCATGTGTCTCTAGGTCATTTTTTACTTTTAAAAGTTTTTCGTATCTGGACCCAGGGGAAAAGGGACCGGCAATAAAACAATAGTAGAATAATTAAACAAATTATTAAAGAGCCATATTATTTTGATGTAACATAAAATTACTAAAAATCGTGCTTTTGAAAAATCTTCCCAAGAGATGTATTAAATGAATAAAACAATATTTCTTACTTTTTGAGTAAATAGTTTTACCTATGTTTCTTCATGTACATAGGTAAAGCTGGAAGGATACATAATATAATGTTAAAAGTAGTTATCTCTGATCAGTGAGATTGTAGATGAATTTTTTAAAATTTACTTCAAAATATTTTCTTGGAATTTCTAGATGTTCTAAAAAAGAATCTTCTGTTATTATAATCAGGAAAAAATACCTATACATTATTTCCATTTTAACAGAGGAAAACATTCAAAGTTTTAGGCAGAAGGACAGAATGGGGCATGATTATCCCTGAAGGAGAATCCCGTGTCCCCTTACCTTACTATGTGAACCTAAGTAAGCCACTTAATGCTTGCAAACTCAGCTTCTTTATTTTTAAAAGGAGGTGCTGGGGTAGATGAGCATTAAAGTGTGATGTAGTCAGAAAACCCCGGAACCCTCAGCAAAAAGCAGATTGTTTTTAAGAGTCTCAGAAATCAGTTCCATCCTTTACAACAGGCAGGATATAAACATGAACCAAGTAAATAAGGAAACCAAAGTGGCAACTACAAGAGCCACAGAAATTCCCCAAAAGACCCAATACTATCGCATTACAATACTGTCACCCAAATTCCTTACACTCACAGAACGGCCCACTGTCTCTTGAGCTGATTCCCTTGAAGGTTAAATTAATTGTATGCTGTTTGGGGTATTCTCAGGATGCTAAGGAGTCATTTGGGGAGGGAACATAAAATTTATACTAAACAATAATATGCAATTTATAGTCTGGATGTGGCACATACTGTATTGGCTTACTTTTATTTCACAGTTAATCTCCCAGCTCACAGGTTTTATCGGATTGGAGGCATGTGCAGTACTCCCTTTATAAAATTTTATAGTCTCTTGCTATTTTCAGGAGTTTGTTTTATAGGCACAATTTGCTGCCTTAATCTCACCCAATTGTCATGTTCTAAATCATGGTGAATAAAAATGTCTTAAAAGGAGAGCTATGCTGAGGGTAGTATTTATTAATTACACTTAGTGCCTGATTTAAATGTTATCTGGGCATTGCCAAGTGCCGGACACAGAGTTACCCAGCAGAGCAAATCCGCATGAACTGACACAAGTCATTATTGGGCTTTTAATAGCAGAGCTCACTTGCACTCAGATCACACTCTGGCAGCATTCTGATGAAGATGAGTCCCCCTGTCTTCCATCAGTATCTGCGCAAATGAAGGCAGCTAATGAACTAGCTCCAATCGCTAATGTTCTCAAAGTGGGAAAGCACGGGTTTCATCTTTAAGCCCATCATTGAGCAAGGCAATTTCTGGTACATCTTTTTGAGGAGCTTCCCTAATTCTCATTCAGCCAAATGCTACTGATGATGAATATTAGTGTGGGAAAGGAGAGGCTCACCTAGGGAAAGGCCATTCATTCCTAGGAGTCAATTATGCTTCAGCAAAACTCAAGACCGCTTAAAACATGCATTGCCTATTTATTATGCACTTTCTGTAGGTGTGTGAAGGAGAAAATGAAAAAAAAGAGAATTGAAGCTGTTCTATGGCATCTACAGTGTTAGCATGGCCCCCTGACCTGGCCCCAGACCACATCACTCCATGGTCCCTTTAATGAAATACTCCTTCCTTATTCCTTCTAATTGGTGCCTCAAACTGCCTTTGCCTGACCAGATACCACAGCTAATTTCTCTACCACAGTGATTATTTCAGAAAGGAGCTTGTGACCCAAAGCAGACCGATCCAAATCCTCCTCATGACTTCCCTGCAGGAGAGATGGTCTCTGGCCGCTTAGGTGGCTGAGCTGGGAGTATGGGGGTCTGGGGCTGTTGGCTTGGGAATGATGCCCAACAGAGAGACGGATCTTACAATAACGTGTAAGTGTCTGGGTCTAGCTATGCCTAATAAAACATCATCCAGGTTTCTGGGAGTCAAGCTGATAATCCTCATTTCGTCTTAAGCTAGGGGGACTTCAGTTCCTGACATTTGCGACAGAATGAAACCAGACTAAAAAAGAGACATTTTTGCAAATGGAACAATGCATTTTGTTCCAAAAAGCTACACTATTCACACTCCTTTTTCTTTATTGAACATTTCCTAATAGCACATTTCTAGAGAAAGAGAGAAAATATGATCACATATTCCAAACAGATGTTGTCATCAATGACAAATATTGCTTTGCTTTCACATTCCCCAAGGTAACATTAGCTAACTCCCAAAGGGCCAGTCCAGCACAAATATGGAAAAGTATATGGGAAGCACTAAATACATGGAAACTAGCAGCAATCATAGCAATATCTGGAACACTCAGGTTACTTATACTGAGAAAGGCTTAATTTACAGCTCTATCGATCTTCTGGTGGAACTTATCTTGCTGTTTATAGATAAATATACTAAAGACTATGGGATATCTTTAAAGAGACTGGTGAAGAAGTTGGTCTGAGTTTTCTCATGCCTTTATGTACATTTTACCACATAAGTACACATGCATAAGTAATAAAAGTATATTGGTTTATGAGTTTTAAAATTTAAATTCATGGTATAATAGTATATTCTTTTAAGACTTCCCTTTTTTTGGCCTGAATTGGTGTTTTTTAAAAATTTGTCCATGTACACAGATATATATATATCTATTTCATGTCAAGATTTCTTCAGCTTTTTATTGTGTGAATAAATCTCAATTTATTTACCAGTTTCTCTATAGTGGTCTAGTAGGTGGCTTCCTCAATCATGCATTACCACAAACAGTAGTATGATAACTATGCCAGTTATTATACATATCTCTTACACAAACTGTGTGAGAATTTCTCTGAGGCATACGGCCAGAAGTGGACTTAAGGGCCATGGGATATATACAATTTCAAACTCACTATGTCCTAATAAACTGGTCTCCAAAGTGGAAAGACCCATTTATATTCCCACCAGCAATTTGATATCTTGACTATTGAAAAGAACAGAATCCTCTATTACTAAATAAAAAATAAATGCATGCGAAGAATCTCACAACAGTGAAAGAGCTAGGAACACCTGACTTAAAAGTACTATGTGTAACCTGACCCATTGCATCCTGCTTTTTTATTAATAGCTGATACTTGCGTCTATCTTTATCATTTTCAAACCATTTTTAACATATAACTTTTTGTAGATACTGGAGGTAAGGGATCAGAAAAAAAGACGACAAACTTGAATTAAAAAATGGGCTCTGGCATCTAATTTTGTAACCAGGACCAACGCTGCCCCACGAAAACAGCGCCACATCACACTTCCAGCCCAGCTCACCACAACCACCTTCTAACTGGTGTCTCCCAGCTGCAACCAGTGGTCCTATTCCAGCTGGATCATGACTGTCCCCTGCTTCCCACACCTTACAAACTGCCCCCTCATTCCAAATCCTGTCAGCGTTGCTGGTACTGTCTGCCCATCACATTTACCTTTCTAGCATCACCTCTTGCCTCGACCCTGAAACTCTCCATGCTCCAACATTATTCAATAGCTGTTAGTTCTGCTCTCTTTTTCTACCCCAGGTCTTCAGGCTTGCCTGGAAATCTCTCCCTGTCCACTTCCAACTGCCCCCCCTTTCCACGAGCTCCAGGTTAACTTCTATTCCTTTTGGAGGTAACAGCTTAGATATGACTCCCTCCAGGAAACCTACTGCAACCTCTCAAAATCTGGGGGGAGTCAAAGGCACATAGAGCACTCTGCTTCAGCAAGCATGGCACCTGGGCCCTGTACAGCACATTGCCTCATCTGTATTTATGTCTCCCCACTGGACTGGAGCCCCTCCAGAGCAGGACCCGAGCCTGGATTCCTCACTACAGTGTCTCATACTCATGACTGGCAAATACCTCTGTGACCCGAAGTATGTAATAGCATAGCCTGGAGCCATAGAGAGGACATCATGAGGAGACAAGACCAAAAGATGATGCTAACTTGATTCTCTCTCTTTTGTGTTCTACTTTTCTTGTTTCTTCTGTTTGTCACATTCATATATATATATATATATATATATATATATATATATATATATATATATATATGGCTGCAGATTATTCCTGTAGCTTTACTACCACACATTGTATTCCAAACAATTGACGCTCTTCATTTCCACACAGGGGACAGAATGTTTTAGCCCAGCTTTCCTGGTATTTGAGGTCTGGAGAGGGAGATGTTTGACATTGTTGCAATATTATTTTCAGCATGAATTAATTCTAGAATGAACAAGTGTGTTATTGTTATTAATCTGGGACAAGTAGTCTGTCTTATTCTTTCCGGGTTGCTTAGTTTCATCATGTTCTATTAGTTCCCACTGTGACAAATACAGAATACCGTAAGTGACTATGCTTTTAGAGCCTATGAATAAAGTCCTTTCTAGATCCTAAGTTTTAAGAATATAGGAGTTCTGGGGGCTCAGTTGGTTAAGCGACTGCCTTCGGCTCGGGTCATGATCCCAGGGTCCTGGGATTGAGCCCCGCATCGGGCTCCCTGCTCGGCGGGAAGCCTGCTTCTCCTCTCCCACTCCCCCTGCTTGTGTTCCCTCTCTCACTGTCTCTCTCTCTGTCAATTAAATAAATAAAATTAAAAAAAAAAAAAGAATATAGGAGTTCTGTACCAAGTTCAGTCACTAAGCAGCTAGATTTCCTGTCCTCAAGAGCAACCCCAAAGGTCACTGGAATTAGGAATATGTCTCTAGTACCACTTAACAGCCAAATATGAATTCATATAAACTGCCCTTCAACATATTTATATTTTAAGTCCATATCACTTTAAAAATTTTAAATTTCTTTAAATTCTGTTGAAATTTCTTACACTTGTCTTTCTTTGCCTCTTCAAGCTTTAATAGGATGGGGAGTGGTACTTTTAATTTCCCACCAAGGGCACTTCCACTGGTAGAGTTCCCTTCCATACATACCCACACTTCCACACACTATTTTCATACACTGTATCATTTCATCTTCAGAACGCCTCACAATAACAGGGACTCATCTACGAATTTTTAGATGACAGACCTGAGGCTCAGACAGGTCACAAGATCTCTCCCTTTCCACCCCCCATCTTTCTCCCCTCCCTCCATCTCTTCCTTTCTATCTACTCCTTCTAGCTCTGGGATGAATCCTCTGATTTTAGATAATTCTTACTTGCATGGAGCTGCCCTATGCATTGTTTTCCCAAAAAAATGAGGCTTAAGGTCTTATTTTATTCCTTAGAACATTCAGGGGGATTATCCTCTTCCATAGAAGAGCTCTTGCCATATAACAGATCCATACTCACTAACCTGAGCAGTTGCTAAAACTACTACTACTAATGAACTAGTCTCTGCTTGTTCAACTTACCTTCTCCCTAAATGAACTTTAGCAGTTTTTCAATTTTTTTATGGCAATCAAACTCTTTGTAAAATAAAATCCAAATGCACATTAAGAAAAAAAAGGGGGGGCACCTGAGTGGCTCAGTTGGTTGAGCAATGAACTGACTCTTGATTTCAGCTTAGGTCATGATCTCAGGGTCCTGAGATGAGCCCTATGTGGGGTTCCACGCTTGGTGTGGACACTGGTTGGGATTCTCTCTCTCCCTTTCCCTCTACCCCTCCCCCTCAACCCCCCCCCAAACCCCACCCTGCCCCACTCACACACTCTCTCTCTCTCAAAAAAAAATGGTATGGCTCTGACTGAAACAAATGTGAAGAATCTGGAGTTATTCTCTTTGACTCCTCTTTCTCCATCTACTTAGCCCTTCCTCTCCATGGGTCCTCCACTTCAAGTAACTCATAAGGAATCCCTGGGCCTCATGGTATGCAGCTATAAGCCACTAACAACAACTATTTATACTCTTTTCTTTTTCTTTTTTTTCTTTTGAGAGAGAGAGAGAACTCATGTGAGCAGGGGGTGGGGAGAGGCAGAAGGAGAGGGAGAAAGAGAATCTTAAGCAGCCTCCATGCCCAGCCCCACGTGGGGCTCAATCTCATGACCCTGAGATCATGACCTGAGCTGAAATCAGGAGTTGGATGCTTAACCGACTGAGCCACCAAAGCGCCCCTAACTATTACTCTTTTAGTCTTTCTTCATCTAGGCAGATGTGCTGGACTGACTCTAATGATCAAGTAGTCTAAGGAATACAAACATTTAGAATAATTAATTGAAAATATCTATTAGTTTATCATTAAGTTCATAAAATATCTGGACATAGACAAGCTAAAAATCACACCAAAGAACCATTATTTCCATGTCCTTTCATTTGAGGGTTTGTCAGGCTTTATGATGGATTGAAATTAACCAAAGAACCTGAGATAAGAAGACCCATATGAGTCCATGGCCTATTTATCAGGGAGGTCTCCAACAAAATTGGAGGAAAGAAATATTTCTCTTTTGAAAGTTTCCTAAAACTTAAGAAACTGATCGACAATGATTCTTCACTTTCAGGAAATCTGGTTTCTCAAAGCCTCAGATTCCTCATCTCTAATATAATCTAGCTAGATGATGTATAGTCCCATTTCTAAAACTAACAGCCTATCATTTCATTGAATTGAAAGTTAGACTTTATCCCTCAAGGAAGCTGAATACATAATAAAAGCTGAAGTAATTCCATGATTTTATTTTAAATATACAGGCAATTAGATAAGCCAGAAGCATGTGAACCTTAATATTCAAACCATAGCACTGAGCTAAAGAATGGCCAAGTCAGTTGGGTGATAATTCTGGGTACTTGAGAAAGTCTGTGAGACATTTTGATCAGTCAAACTGACTATTTCATATAGTGTTATCTTGCTCAGAGTCATTTGGGGTCTTTTATTCTCTTCCAATGAGGGGTCAGAATAAATATTCCAAAGTGCCTTGTGAACACAGAAAGTTTGAGAATCACTGCTATAAATCAGTGTTAATGATTTACTATTAGTTCATACTGTACTCTGCATTTCTAAAAATCATGTTTTTCCCTTTGCACCTACTGGAGCTGCATTTCAGCCCCCATCACTGTGGAATGCTACCTCATCTGAGGTGGTACAGCTCTCATCAATTCAGATGACACTGCACCTCATTTTCCAACGAGTAGCAAGACAAGTAATTTTCAACAATCATTGTAAAGGCACCAGATGGAAATTCATGGGGTAAATAAGTACATTTATAGTGCAGGGGGGGATTTCAAAATTTCTTTTCAAACAGAGCCAATTAAGATACAGGAACTCTGACAGAAGTTCCACTCCAGAGGAAGAAAAATAATGCACTATCCATGTCACTATTTTAATTGGCTCCACAAAGAGCATTTTCTAACCATTTGAAATCAAACCCTGCCAGAACACATAAAATTTACTCAGTTATGCAGACAACACAATATGACTCTGAATGCAACAAAGCTTCCCAAGTGTCTTTTCAAAAAGTGACAGTGTCACGTTGTTTAGGGGAAGAACTCAGTGTCATGCCATGAGATCATCCTCCATGCTGTAATCATATGGAGAAACAGGGAATCCAGAATTTGTCTATACCGTTGCTGTACAGAGAAAAAATTGGACATAATGACCCAAATCTACTAAGAGATTATCTACATTTTATTTCAGTGTCTTAATCTCCATAAGTCTAAAGGAAGCATTTTTTTTCAGTGAATTAACATATGTCCTCTAAGAATGTTTAAAAACTGCCCAAAAGTACATGAATAGAAAATTCACAAAAGGGAAAACCTGAGTGTCCACTAAATATGAGAAAGGACTCAGACTTACCCTTAATCAGAAAAGTGCAAATTAAAATAATAATACAATATCCCTTCTTATCCACTGTAAAGGCAAATATGGAAAATCAGATCATACCAGGCATTGACAAGGATGTGAGAGGACAAGCACTGATTTGGAGAGTGTGAATTAGAACAGCTATATCAAAAGTCAATCTGGTCGTTTTTAGATAAATTAAGTATGAATATGCACTATGGGTCAGAAGTCTCACATTTAAATATCTGGCCCACAGAATCTCTCACGCTGGTTTCTAAGAGGCTTATAAGGGGATATGTAAAAGGATATTCAACAAAGACAGCATTTCTTTGGCAAGAGTGGTTTGGAGATAAGCTAGAGGTCTATCAGTAAGAAAGTGGATAATTTAAGCTGTGAAAAACTTATTATGCAATATAATTCAGAAATAACACACTAGGTTTACAATAACTTGGACAGATCACAAAAACATTGTAGATTTAAAAAAAAAAAAGAGCAAAAACAAGATAAATAACAGCACATGATTTTTATGTGAATTAAACCCCACACCCTCCAAATTAGTACTATGTATTTCATCAGAATATATGCAAATGTAGGGACGCATAGAAGGCATTTTAGAGTGAGTATCCTCAGAGGGAGTGAAATAAGCCTGGCGTTTGGAGCTAAAAAGGAAATAATATACTGAAACAAGAGACAGGAGTTACTGGGCCCAAAAATGGAAATTTGCTAATGTGCTGAGGTGTGTTACAAGTTCACATTTCTACAACCAAGATTCAAAGGATGGAAGCAAAAAACAAAATGAAAAATTTCTTTTAACCCACTGATTGCCTCACTTAAATATAATCCTACCTACTTACAAAATACTATATTTAAAAAAAAAACAACAAAATACTATTTTCAACAATAAAAGATTCACAGCATCAAATGTTCACTGAGTAACTTCTGCACATAGGACACCCCTAGAAAGGAACCAACAAACCAGCCAAGCAGGTAATCATCAGTTGTGAACTTACTCTGTACGAGATAACGGACTGGACATTGTTAAATGTACAAAGGATTAAAATATGGACCCACTGCTCAAGTTTTGTCACTTTGGTATTATTGGGAAGGTATAAAATCTTAGAAATATATATGGAAATTATAAAATGGTAAAAGTAAACATACATTACAGTAGAGATTCAGGGAGTTTATCCAAACTAAGCTTGCAATACAACTTCTCCCAACAAAGTTCAAGAGCTCATTTTAAGAGCTCTTCTTTGGAACTACCTTCGGAGTCTCTGCCACTTTATTTTGGAAATCCCCAATGGTGGCAAAGCTTATATTTGAAAGATATGGTTCATGTTTTAGTAACTACTGCCGAGTCATAAAGTAACAACTTCTATTAGTGTAATTCTTTAGAGTATTCTCATAAACTCTCTTTTGGCAATGTGTTTTGCAATCAGAGGAAAAAAATAATGATCAAGTAGGGATGCTTGTTAGAGACTTGGTAATAACATAGTGAAAATGATTTTTTTAATATGCCATGAAATGGCTCTATAGGCAAAGGCAAAACTGTTCCAAATGCATTTTAAACAATGGCTGCAACAGCCCCAAAATAAATCTAAAGCCTTATAAGCTCCCAGGGTAACAAGATTAGACACTTAGGCTCTGGCATTTCTGTGTTAATTTCATATTTGAAACCGAGTGTTCACACAACTGCTAGCCCTAATAACACTGATGTGTAGAGCAAAAAGTGGCAGAGTTAGAAGGTCTAGGTTTTATTCTCTCCTCTTCCAATTATAGTCAGTTCTTCTATAATGCTTGTTTTGAAAAGGCAGGTGTTGTAATATAATTGATATATTGAAAAACAATTTGAGTATAACACAAGTTTGGTATTTGCATATGCACAATTATGTCCACCAAAAACACTACACAAGGTGAACACAGAAACTCCATCCAGGTGAAACCAGCTATGCAAGAAGACACAAAAGACACACATCTCAAATATCTAACAGCAACCAGTTCACTGTGTGTATTATCCTACAGTGTTGTATTTCACTCTTCTTTCACACTCATGAACTTGCCTATATGAAAAAACACTCTTTCAACATTCTACTTATGCAAAGTATCCAAATTCAAAAATACCATGAAGTACATGCAAAAGGAGAGTTTTAAATGTTGACTAGAAACTTTAAATAAGAATTTGAAAGCAAGAGAAAATGTTTCTCCCCTGAGCAATGCGCATAAAGAAATCAAGATTGCAAACCATCAGAGACAAAGTTAGAAAAAAAAAGGTTTATGGCTAGAACAGTTCAACTGTTGTGAATTCAATTCAATAACAGCCTAAAGAAATAGAAGAATTGAAGAGATTATTGAGCATATAGAATGAATTACAGCAAAGAAAGAAAGAAACAAACAACCCTTTTCATGATCAAAGAGAAAGCACCATCTATACAAGAAGACCTTAAACAGAAATTTTCAAATTCTACATAAATGGCCCCTTTTGCTACTAGTGGTTCAGTGGTTTCAAACATCTCTGCAAATTTCCAAAACCTTCAGCTTTTGGGTGAAGCCACAGGTAAAAATGAGAGAGCTATAAAAGAATTTGTAGCAATGCTACCAAAACTAATTAAGGAAGAAAGCTATACATTATCAAATTTTCAATTTGATGAAACAAGTATCAGTTATAAATGTATGCCTCTAAGGACCTGTTCTCAAAAGCAGAAAAAAACATGCTCCAGAATCTAAGGCTACAAAAGACAGCAAATTTATATTACCCTCCTTCTACCGCTTCACAATAACTCATAAGGAGAAACCCATCCTTTGTCCACCTCCAAAAGCAAACTGCAGGTCTTTTTCAAGGTAAAGTGCCATATTTACTGAAGTATTTATGGACACGGTTGTGCTACCATTTTTATTAGGTTCTTTTATGTGTCACCAACAAAGTTTGTTTGTGGTATCCCTAACCCCATCTTTCCCTTAAGCCCTGTGGTTTTCATTACTTGACTTTGCATAGTGTGGTGATTTTGAGAAACATGTAGTTCATGTTATTGCATAAATGCCTGTACTAACTATGTGACCCTGTAGGGTACAGCTGTTAATTTGATCTACTTAATAAATCTGCCCTTCAGAGAACTGTCCCTCCCCCAATATCAAGCATGAAACTTGATTTCTCCACAGAGGAGAAATAGCCACATGACCCCATCCAGCCAATCCGAGTACCTTGAACCCTGGGCCATCATATTTAAATGTATGGTCCAAATAGAGCCACACTGAGTCCTCCTAAACTATATTTCCTGGAGCTATCAGAAAAGAATTGTCCTCTTTACTTCTGGGTCTCTAACAGTAAGAAAAATAAAAACATCTCACTGCCCAGTAGCCATCTTTGTAACCAGGGTTGAAGAATAAATCCAACACAGAGTTTTAATAGCATCATATAAACTTCCAGATCTAATCTAGAAGCTAGTTTATATGCATAGATTTTTTTCAGCAATATGAGCCAATATATACCTGAGAGTTTTAGCTATTTTAAATAGAGTTTCTGTTACTGGAAAAGCAAAAGTTCATTAAGATATCCTGCTCGGAGAAGCTTTTTGTGATGCCACAGATTTGATGGCCCCCTATTATCTATTCTACAAAACACTACTTCTCCTGTGAAAGAGTCATGGCACAGGTAATACTGGATTCCTTAGAGCACCATAAATTCCTTTTCTCTCTGTTTATCACTGTTTCCCAAGGCCTTGTCCAACCAACATTAGCACCTCATGGAGGTACTGTGAATGTCTGTTTAATGAATGAAGATCAAATGAGTGAACGTACTTGACTACTCCGAGTCTGTTTACTCATCTCTAAAATAAAGAAGCAGGTGATTGTTGCCTTTTTTTTTTAATGGGGATCTAATAATCTAATGTACGTGAAAGGGCTGTGCTAGCTATAAAGCAATAATTATTATTTGTTCAGCATATACTTTAGTGCAATATAAAGAGGAACATAATGGAGTTGATAAAAGCATGAGTGCAAGAGTCAGAGTGGGCCGGAATATTAGCACTGTATCTTATTAACTGCCTAATCTGGAACAAGTTATGTATCTTCTCTGAGCCTCTGTCTCAGGTTTTTGTGAGCATTAAAAAGGTTAATACATGCAAAGCACCTAATTATATTTTAGATAGGATATGTGCTCTATGAGATACACTGATAAATCAAAAAAGGGCTCTGTCTCCAAGAAGCTTGCAGTTTAGTAAGAAGATAAATCATGTATATAAACAACTTTAACATAAGACAGAGTGGGTACTCTAAAAGAGATATGAAGTGCTGTAAGACATCATGGAGAATCATGAAAAATCAATCACTCTAGTTCTTTATTTTTTAATTTATTATTGAAGTATAGTCGGCATGCCTATATGAGTTTCAGGTGTATGACATAGGGATTCAACAATTTTATACATTATACAATGCTCACTAAGTTAAGTATAGTTACCATCTGTTACCGTGCAATGTTATTACAATATTATGGACTATGTTCCCTATGCTGTACTTTTTATCCTCATGACTTATTTATTTAAAACTGGAAGTTTATACTTTTTAATTCCTATCACCTATTTCACCCATCCACCTATTTCACCTATTCTCCCCCCACTATTCCACCCATCCCCCACGCCCCTCTGCCAACCACCAGTTTGTTCACTTTATTTATGAGTTTCTCTTTTTCTGTTGCTGCTGTTCATTTGCTTGTTTGTTTTAGATTCCACATACAAGTGAAATGATATGGTGTTTGTCTATCTGTTTGACTTACTTCACTTAGCAAAATACCCTCTGGTCCATCCACATTGTCACAAGTGGCAAGCTCTCATTCTTTTTTAGGGCTCAGTAATAGTCCATTATATATATATCTACCACATCTTCTTTATCCATTCCTCTATCAGTGGAAATCTGGGTTGCTTCCATATTTTGATTATTGTAAATAATATTACAATAAACATAGAAGTACATTTTTTTTTTTGAATTAGTGTTTTCATTTCTGTTGGGTAATAATCATGGTGGGTCACTCTAGTTCTTTAAAAGTAACCATTTTTCTCTATCTAAAGCCACTAAAGTATCCCCATACTAAGTAATATCTTCATTTTCAAGCATATCTTAAGAAACTCTTAACAATCAGGAGCACCTGGGTGGCTCAGTTGGTTAAGCACCCAACTCTTGGTTTCAGCTTAGGTCATGATATCAGGGTCATGAGATCAAGCCCCATGTCAGGCTCTACACTCAGCGTGGAATTTGCCTGAGATTCTTTACCTTTCCCTCTGCCCCCTTCCACTTGTGTGCGTGTACTCTCTGTCTCTCTCTCCCCCTCTCCAAAATAAAGAAATAAATAAAATCTTAAAAAAAAAAGAAACTCTTACAATGATATTAAGCTTCAATCATTGACTCTATTTGCATTGTCTTAATAAATCCAAAAGCACTTAGATGTAAACTAGAAAAAAAAATTACACACAAACTTTCAACTACAGACATATGCATGGCTTCCATATGGTCAAGAAGGTAACAGGAGAACTGCTACCATCAAAAGATTCATAAGCTGGTAGGGGACCTTGGCAGGCTGAAATGATAGCCTCCAAAAATGTCCTTTATCTAATCCCTGAAACCTGTGAATACTACCTCACATGGCAAAAGGGATTTTGCAGATGTGATCAAGTTAAGGATCTAGAGATGGGGAGATTATCATGGATCATCTGGGTGGGTCTGATAAAATCACAGGGCCCTTATAAGATAAACACAGGAGTCAAGTGAGAAGGCCATGTGGCAATGGAAGCAAAGATTACAGTGATGTGTCCTAAACGGAGGAAGAGAACATAAGCCAAGGAATACAGGTGCCCACTAGATTCACAAATCCCCCCCTGAGTATCTGAAAGAAACCAGCCCTCCTGACACCTTAACTTTAGCTCAGTGAAAATGAATTTGGACTTCTGACCTCTGAAACTGTAAGAGAGTCCATTTGTGTTGTTTAACCCCCTAAGTTTGTGGTGATTCCTTAGGACAGCCAAAGGAAAAGACAACAGAGAGAAAAAAATGGCCCCTGTTATTTGATTTCTGCTCTTATTTTTAATCAGAATGTTATAAAGCACCCTGATGACCCCTAATTGAGAGAGTTCATTTACAGATGGGTAGCAATTGTGTGAAAATTGTGAGAAGAGCTATCACAGCAATCCTCTAAAAAAGCTAAAAGGCTAACTTCCAAAAGCACAAAAATATCTTGGAAGTGACCCAGGATTTTGAGCAAAGTGAAAAACCGACATCCTGGAGTTTGAAGAAAAGCTACTCATTGTCTCCATCCTTACATGTTATCTTTATGGCAAACTGCATTCAAAACAGAAGCTGAAAACTTGAGAGTTAAAGCATAATTATAGAGGAGTCCAATTTTTATCAAGCATTCTAGAAATCCATCACCCATGTGCATGTTGTAATCTTTAAAGCTGACTCTGGAGTGAGGAGTCAGGATCACACTCATTCTATTTTTGTACCACCATTACCTCTCCACCCACATCCCATGCTTTGGTCACATGATCACCTTTCCTGCTGCCCACCTTTGCACATGCTGTTCCCAGCTTGTAGTATCCCTCTTCCATTTACTAAGCCCAAGACCTAGAAAAAGGCATTAAATCTTACATCTTCTTCAAGATGTAATCCAAATGTTGTCTTCAGTAGGTTTTCTTTGACTACCCCTAGACAAGCTCCCTGCTTTTTTGTACCATGTGCCATCTTGGAACAGAGTATCATTAGCAGTTATGCCACTGTTATAATCACTTGTTTATGCATCTGTTTCCCCAACTACCTGGAGGTCTCTCCTGGGCAATGACTATGCCCTATGCACCTTTGAATCCTAAATGCTTAGTACTGTTCCTGGAACATAATAGGCATTAAAAACATTTGTGAAAGAAATCAATGCATAAATGCGCTAACTTCAGAAAACCAGTGTCAATAACTTGTTACCTATCTCAGTTATCTACCGTATCTTGAAGACTTGACTCCAAAAAACATCTGTTTCTAAAAATCAAACGTACACGTGAAAAAAAGTTGCCACAGTGGAGGGTCTACAAGACAGTATGGGGGGAAAAGCATGGATTCCGGACTTAGACAGACCTACACTCCAACGCACTTCTGCCACAGCCTACACGATCTGACTCTTCTTACATCCTTTTGACTTCATCTCCTACTCCTACACTTACATCCTTTTGACTACATCTCCCCCCTCATTTACTTGTCTCCAGCCAAATTGCCGTCCCTCCTGGAAACCTACTGGGTTTTCATGAAGATACAATGAGACCTTATACACAAAAGTATTTGGAAATATCAAAGTGTTACACAGACATTTACTATCCTGACTGCTAGTGCAAATAGCTAGTCTTTACAATATGGAGTCGCCAACACTTAGGTTGTGTCTGTTTCCCCGGAAGCAGCACTTTCCTCTTCTGTGGCAGTGAATCGCTCCCCTCTCCCTCTCTATTCATTGGTCCAAACAAACAGGAGGTGCTGCCTCTTTCCAGGCAGAAGCAAGAGCCAGAGAGGGCAGGTCCTGAAGTATTGGGGACCCTGCAGTACCCGAGGCCAGCTCTACCTCCCATGGCTTCCCTATGTACACCAATATAGTCCTGGTTTTGGATTTGGTTTCTATCTCTTGGAACAAAGAGATTCCTGACTCATGCATGTCCTTAACTACAAAATAAAGGGGAGCAAATTTCTCAAATTATTTCTTCATAAAAATCAAATGAACAGCTATTTCAACCTATTTTTTAAGGAGCATAATACAAATATTTACCAGGCATTGTGCTTATCAACATTATACTGCATTACAGATGAATTTCAAGCAAGATGAACACCTCCATATAAGAGTAGCAACATGGCAGAGCATGGTAGGGATCCAGGAAATCTGAGTGTTAACTAACTGGATGCCTTTGGACAGGGACTTTGACCCTCTAGCCCTCATTTCTTCATCCACAAGTTGCCAGGATCCACCTATGTGCTAAACCACCAGCAAACATATATTGTGTGGTTCAGAACACAGCAGCACTCCCCTAATTTTCTATGTCAAAAATTTAAATGTCTTTTACCAAAGAAAAACCAAAGAACTTCTCCATGGGATTTAAATGAAAGTTCAAATATCCAGAATACTTAAGAGATCATTTGGCAGTTTTTTAAAGCAAAGCCAGAGCCATCATTCAGTATATGATTAATGAACAAAAAATAGGAGATTACCAGGAAAGTTACCTTTTTATGAACTTATCTAGCTTGCTGGATAAAAACTGATAAAGAGAGCTAAATTCATCCCCTGATGAGGTGCGACTAATTCTATAATCAATCACGGGCACATCACTCAATATGGTAACAAGTACTCACTGAGCAACAATTATATGCAGGACATTGTGACAGGTGCTGAGGGGAATGCAGGAAGGGATAAAAAGGATTTATCATCTCACCTCCCCGCTTAAAACCTTCCAACAGCATTGCACTTGGACCGAAATCCAAATACATTACATAACCTTTAAGGCCTGACTTTGAAGACTCCCACCTTCCCAGTATCTTCTGCCACTCTCCCTCAACCTCCTTCCTCTGAAGTCCTATTTCAGATCCTGGTGCAGCCAAGCATTTTCTTGCTTCAGGAACTTTGAATATACTCCTACTTGATATTCCATCTGCCTGGAATGTTCTACTCCCACTCACTCTATGGCTGGCTGGCTCCTTCCTATTCTTGAGGTGGGACTTAAATGCAACTTTCTCCGAATCACACCCTCTCTCCTCCCACCCCACTGTCACCACTTCTCAGGCCCATGTTCCTTCTCTTCCCAGGGATTCTCCCAAGTGCTAGTTGTATTTGCTTGTAACCTTTAGCTCTGCCTGGGTCTGGGGAAGGCACAAGGGTATGGTGGCCTGTTTTATTCACTGCTCTATCTTCAGTCCCCAGCACAGTATACCAAGTACACAGAAGTCATGCTATGAAGAATTACTGAATGAATGAATGAATGAATGAATGAATGAATGAATGAATGAAAAAAGGAGATTCGTATAACTACAATAGCTATAACACAGGATACTATACATTAAGTGTTTACATGGTAGGATAAAAAGGAGAAGCAAGTGTTACAAACAAAAACATGAAAGAGAAGAGTGCAAAGCATGGTCTTCTGTCAGGTATATGAGAGGACATGATTGGTGAGACCACATCATGTAGGGTTTTGAGGGCTAAACAAGGGAATTTGTATTTATTCCATGAGCAATGGTGATTTGTTTAAAGCTTCTAATAAGGAGAGTAAATTGTTATCTCTGTGTTTTAGAAGAATCAGTCTGACGGCACCTGGATGGCTCAGTTGGTTGAGCATCCAACTCTTGGTTTCAACTCAGGTCAGGTCATGATCTCATGGGTCATGGGATTGAGCCCCACATTGGGATCCGCGCTCAGCCTGGAGTCTGAAAGATTCTCTCCCTCTGCCTCTCCCCCTGCTCATTATCTCTCTCTGTCTCTAAGTAAAAAAAATTAAACTTTAAAAAAAGAAGAAGAAGAATCAGTCTGCTATCAGTACAAATGTATAAAGGATGGAGATCAGAAGAGAGTCACACCAATTGGCCAGGCCAAAGTATCACAAAAGAGGAGGAGTCAAAGGAAAAAGTGAGAATGCACAAAAGACCTTCTGCAGTTGGTCTGAGAATTGAAAGCAAGAGAATAAGGAGAGGCAGATTCTTCCAGGGCTACACTAAGGCTGAAAACTGGAGTATCTGGGTGTGAAGAGTGAAGGTTTCGGGTTAGAGGCAGGAGATCATGGGTTCAACACTGGCTACCATTTAAAGCCATATAGAAGAACCATGTCACCCGCAGCTATGTTCTCCTTCTGCTATACAAGTCTCTCTTCTAAATTTCCCCTTTTTTTTTCTTTCTACAATTGAATGTGCCTTTGGTTTTTTGGTTCTTTATAAAAATAATTAAAAACGCATGAAATACAGATGTGCTTAAAAGAGAAAGTGAATCCCCTTCCAGGCACCTCATACACCACCTCCTCCACAATAGCCTCTGTTCACAGCTTGGAATCCATCCCAGTAGACTTTTTGCGCCTGTATTAATTCATTAAAAAAAAAACAACAACAACATAATTTTACATGCAGTTCTATAAGCTGCTCTATACCTCTCTTTTTTTTAACTGTATTGTGAACACTCTTCCTGGTTAATATATACAGATCCTACTCATCTTTTTAAAAGGACAGTATGGTATTTCATTGTGGTGTGGTCTTTAATGTATTTAGTCAATCTCTTATTGGTGGATATTTATAATATTTGCATTTGTAATTATTATTTTTAAAGAGTTTTTCATCTATTTATATGAGAGAAAGAGAGAGCAAGCACAAGTAGGGGCAGAAGAGAGGGAGAAGCAGGCTCCCTGCTGAGCAGGAAGCCTGATTCGGGGCTCGATTCCAGGACCCTGGGACCATGACCCGAGCCGAAGACAGATGCTTAACTGAGTAAGCCACCCAGGCAACCCCATTTGTTATTATTATAAGCAATACCTCAGTGAACACCCTCGAATACATGTCTTCCTGCAGCTATTTGACTTATTTCTGCAAGCACATGGCAGAAGTCATAAACGGGTCCATCTTTCTGGAAAGCACTATAGGAGAGTCAGCAGAGCTAAGAAGGACCTCAGGGACACAGCCTCAGGCCCAGCAACTCAAGCCTTCCTTTATGAAAGGACACCATGCAAATCAAGAGGAATTTCTGGAGTGATTCACTTCAAGGTCAAATAGGTCTTTCTGTACAAAAGATACAGCAATCATCACCCCAGCCCTTTAGGAGATAAACAGTTTTCTGTAAAATAAAGGCAGAACTTGAAAGGAGGGCCCCTCACAGTTTTTCTGTTTCTTTTTTCTTTTTCTTTTTTGGTTTTCTAATTTAGGTCCAACACCATGACTAACACAGTCTGATGCTCCCAAACACTCCCAGTTACCTGGCTCCTGGGTGCTCTCTCAGCGTTTGGTTCACACCTCAATTTAGAACTTTTTCCACTACAGCATGACAACTGACTTACTTACCTGCTTGCCAGGCTAGATTCTGAGCTCCCCAGCAGGGAACTGCCCTTATTCATGACTGTATCTCAGTGTCTAATGCAGAGTAGACTCTCCCTCCACCAGATCCACTGTATGAATGAATGGTCGGACAAACGTATAAGCGAGTGGATGCATGAGAGGACACACAGTAAAACTATCTCCAGTATTATTAGAAAGTTTTTTGAGAAAGAGAGCTGCTGCTGTTGTTTTAATGCTCTGCCACTATGAAATTCTCACTGCATCTCATAAAATTCAAGGAACTGGAAGTCTGTGTAAAGGGGCAATTGCTATGCAATTACCTTACAGAGTTCTTGGGAATGGGATAATATCTATAAAACTCTTAACACAAGGCTTCAATCTCTATCTTTTAATAAATATGAATGCAACCAGTAGGTTGGACAAGATTCAAAGGATGTAATCAAAAAAGCAAATTATTTTAGACTGTCACTGCCCCTAAAATCTGCTCTGTGGTTTAGCTGAAGTGCTACCCTGGATAAAAATATAAGCAGTCCAGTGACATTTTCTGACCATTCTTAAAAAGCTTTATCACTCTAACTCAATACTAGTCTTGACTGAGAAATTACCAACTATGGTGTAGCAGACAAACACACACTTCATTCTTCTTTCAAAGGTAGGGCCTCTCTCCCTTCCCCCACCAGCCACAGCCTGCTGTGGATGGGCCACCTGCCTTTGAGAATGGGTTGTGTGTCTCCCCTCTTGCTTACCTGCTTCCCTTCCAGTAGCTGCCGCATATGACCTGTTTCAAGTCCACATGAGAGGAACTGGGAGAGTTAAGAGGGATGAAAACTCTTCCATGGATCGTACTGTCCTTTGACGGCTTCCTGTTTCCTGCACCTGGCAGATTTTTAAAGCAGACTCTCTCTCCCATGGGCACAATCATGGGTTCTCCATGGGTGCCTCCTCCCTTCTCCATGGGTGCTGGGTGCCTCCACTGGACTTCCTTTGGCTAGCTGAGCATTCGTCTCATAGCTTCTGCCCCTGGGGAAACATCCCAGCCTCTTCCAGTAGGGGTCCCCTCACCCTGGTATACTGCCCTCTTGCTCAGGAATCCTTTTAAATGACCCCTGGCCAATGAGCATACCGTAAGATCTATATGTGGCTCCAGGATTTTGTACCCCTTTGACCCCGTAAGAAGGGAGTGTAGTCACACCCAGGAGCAGCCCCTCCTCCACAGGCTGCTTTTTTCAAAGGTGTGGGTCTGGCTCCAAACAACCATATCCCTCAACTTCTGCCCCAGGTGGTACCAATGATGACCTTCCTGTTGGATTTGAGGTGAGAGGGAGACATTCTCTACCACTCCCACTTGGTGGTAGGCAGAGATGAGAATCTCAGCACATTTTGAAGGAAATCCTCACAAAACCATCTTTTTATTGTTTTTTAAATTAACACTTCTTGTGAGTGGGGGGTTTAATGGTCATCCAACTGATTTTTGGTTATCCACTTCGGAATCCTGCATATGGCCCCAGTTGCATCCTGGTGATTCCAAATTGTTGAATTTCATGTCCTGCTACATTAATGACCATGAATGTTCTCCTGTGTAGAAAATTAGATAGCCTAAAGGGCTCCAGATTCAGTCTGTCTTCAAGTTTTTTCAACTCCTACTACTCCTTTTTTTCTTAAATGAACATTTATTTGCATTTACTTTTATGGAAAAGTTTAAAGGAAAAAAATGGCCTATGATCTGATCCATCAATTCCAGTTGACAGATGATAATTCTATGCACTTATTATTTTCTCTCCCTAGAAAGATCCCTTCACCCTCACTCCTAGATCTTAGCATGTTCAGTGATGTTGTTTCCAGCTCAACTATCACAGTGGTCTTGCCTTATAGTGTCAGTTATTTTGCAACAAATACTCACTTCCTTGCACTGTCCCCCTGAATGGAGTATAATTCTCCATTCTCCATTCTCCACCCCACTAGCACTAGGCTTGGCCATATGACTTGCTTTGGCAGTGGGACCTTAGCAGGCAATGATGCAAACAAAGTTCTTTAATGGGCTTGCACAGTTTGGCATGGCTCTTTTGTACTCTAGTGATCGAACACAAAAAGAGCCTCCCAGAGTAGCTGTTGTGCTTTTGGCCTGGGACTCACAGTGGACAAATAATAGAGTGGACCTGAGCTCAACCTGCAACACACAAACCCAGATGACTGACCCACAGTTTCCCAGCCATGCCCAGTTGACTAGCAGAATTGAGCAACAGGATAAATGCTTGTGGTGAGGCATCACACAGGGTGTTTTATTTGTTTTGTTTTATTTTATGGAGCATTTAAAGGACAATAGCTGATGGCTACGCTATCTAAAATGGTCCTTTCCCCTATTAATCTTTAATTTTTTTATTCTTCTTAGCTCTTAGGACTCTCTGGAATGCTTTTCTCTGTTTTCTTATTACTCTCTGTTTCTTCAGTAGACCTAGCTTTCTGCAAGTTGGGATCTTGCCATTGTTGTAGAGAACATTACATTGCCTGGAACAGTAACTTTTCAACAAATATTTGTTGAATAAATGACTGGATAATTGATTAGGCAATTTTAAAAAGCAAAAAGTACTAAGTGGAAAATTTTTAAGTTCCTCTTCTTGTGGTCTCTCTCCCCAAAGGTAACCTTTCTAGCCTAATTCTTATGTATCCTCCCACGAGAAGAGCAAAGTCTATGCCCATGTGTGGCACAAGGGAGAGAGGATTAATGATTGAGAGAGAGAAAGAGACAGAGGGGGAGATGTGTATTGTTTTTGTAAGGTTTGAGGGCGGTTTTTATACTAATAGAATCATATTATTGTTAAATAACAAAAATCCAACTGAGTGCATTTTAAAGCTCTAATTGGCTTTATTAATCGATTCATGAATTGGGCAGCAAGCCTGTCTATCAAGTGGAGGAGAGGTCCAAAGGGCGAGAGAAAAGGAAAGGCTTTTAAAGGTAGAGAGGGTGTGGGGAAAAAAAAGAAATTAGCAAAGAATCCATTGTTTTAGTCAAGGTCACCCTCCTAAGGGGAACAAAAGGGCATATCAGTAAATTTCCTAGTGCTGACCAGGAAATTCCCAGGTTGACTTGTTAAAGGTCATATTTCTGGGGGCTGAAACTGCAGTCAGGGTAGGCATTAATTGGTTTACTGACTTGAGGCCTTAAAGTGACACCATGTGGGAACTACGGTTTTCTTTTTAACACTATTCACTGGGCCCTTCATATTGTTGTTTTAACTTGAAATGTATCTTGAAGATGTTCCAATATCTGCACCACTGTTCATTCATATCAATGGCACAGTGACGCCCCACTCTATGATAGCCCACTGACTAAATTCAGCCACTTTCCCTTTGATGGGTCTTCCCCCCGCCCCCCCCAGTTCTGTTTGGTTCTTCTATTACAAATGATGCTTCTGAGATTAACCTTGCATAGTTCTCCTGAATGGAGATATAGCCCATCACATCACTGACATTCTGAAATTCTGACCTGGAGAGAGGAACACTTCTGGTTGGGAATACCTAACTTTTATGCCCTACCCAACAAGAAGATTTTACAAAGCTTAACTCTTGATAGCTTGGCTAACAAAACTCTATTCATTGTTTCTCATTTCTTGGCTAGAACATTATTTTTAGAATTTGCATATGAGTCTTTTCATCAGTTGGCAGCCCCTCCTCCCTCTCACTCTCTAAGAAGCCAACCTCCCTCATTGAGAATTACCATTTGGAAACATCAGCTTCCACGCTAATTCCTTTGGCCCCAAGATTAGAAAGTTTAGTACTATCGTGTCTTCAAAGAGCAAGATGATCACAAACTAGGGCCAGTTACAATGATTTTAATCCCAATAACAAGAGAGTTTAATTGTAGAATTAAATGACCACAAAGCAAAACTAAGGAAAAAGAACAAGAATCAATTCTGCCGCTCTGAAACAAACGGGAGGCAGGAGATTTCTGCTCTTGGCACATTTGCCTTTCAGCACCAGTTACGCCAAGCCCAGCGTGCCAATTCAGCTGCCCTACCAACAGGGTCTGCGGGAGGGTGGGGCAAGGAGAAACCACAAATCAACAACATCCCTCCACCTTTGCTTTGCTCCTGACAATATGAATCTCATTCACCAACTCAGGCAGGGAACTCCTGATGCCTAAGGAAATACACGTTGCTGCTACAAAGTTGGAAACAGAAGAAATAAAGAACTAAGTATTGGAAGGACTGCTGTAATACACAGGCAGGTTTCAAGAAAGTGATAAAGGTGAAGACCAATCTTTAGAGCAGAAGATAAAATGAGTCCTTGGCACATGGTAAGTGCTACATAGGTGATACCTGTTACTATGCTTACTACTATTATTATTATTAAAATAAGCAAAGGTGCACTGCAAACTGTAAAGTGCCATAGCTGATAATGTTATTATTATTTTATTAATGTTATAGACATTATAACATTATAATGTTATAACATTATAAATAATGTTATTTATTTATTAATGTTATTATTGATTTTAGGAAAATCAAAGATGATACTGCTGTTTTTTTAGTGGGTTAGCAGAGAGGTCAGAAAAATCACCAAAATTTTTATGGGAAGGGACAGTAAGCATCATTTCATTCAAATATCTTTTTTTTTTTTTTTTTTTCCAGATGGGGAACCTATAGTCCAGATATGACTTGCACATCCCCACTGGCTGGGAAGTGCGTGAGCTAGATGGTATTCTTTCAGTTGTCAGGACTTGGATTTATTTTGTCCCTCCTCAAAACGCCCGGGCATGCCCAGAAAAGGGAAAGGGACAGTCAGGAGGAAGATGAATAGTACAATTACACAGTGACACCTTGGCATAGGCTTCAGAACCAAACACAAGAGACGTCCCGTCCCAGCCCAGCCATTTAGTGACTGTTTGGACTTGCTTAAGTAATTTCACTTTCCTGAGACTCAGGTGTCTCATCTGTAGAGTGGGGAGATTAATATGTGTCCTGCAGAATGACATAGCTAGGAAAGGTACTTAGCACCACGTGTGGTACATAATAAGGGCTCAATAATCAGCAGGCATGAAGATCATGATGCTGGTGGTGGTGGTGGTGGTGGTGATGATGGACAGGCTGATGGAGAGGGTGCTGAAGAGCATGATGGGAACTGCTCATGGGTCAGTTCCCAGAAGGTGCTTTGCCTTAAAGCAGATTGATGAAATTTATGTACAGAGACATGACAGGAGTTACCTCACAGAAGTTTCCTTGGGTCCTGGCAGCACAGCCAATGGCTTAGAAGCTGTGTGACCCAATGAATTTGATAACAGATGAGGAATAACTTGAGGGCAACTAAGATCTGGAGGCAACAAAGAGCTGGGAGCTGAAACCACATGACCTCTCTACTGGGTTCAGAAGGTAAGAAAGGCAAGAGTGTGTATTAAAATACGGCACTTTACTAATTAATAACACATTTAGTCATTCACTTCCTAATGGTGACCTCACCATAATTATTCTTGTCAGTGAAATACACACACTGCTGACTTACGATTCAAAGAATATGGCACACTTGTCCACATGCACTCTTGTACACAAAGCCTTACCACCAATACTATGGATTTCCAGAAAATCCTACATAATTAATAAATACAAGCATCATTATTTTGCTTCATGATAACCTGTGATTACTGTGTTACATCATGAAAGGAAGAAGAGAAAAGTAAAATAAATAAGCACCAGAGAGAAAAAGAGGCAGTTGACAGGACAGAGAGGTGATATGAATCACTTATAACACAGTCATGTTCTGTATTACACATAACTAAAATATTAATTTCAGCCCCTTGGCTATGATACTGAAAATATTTTCCCCTCCAAGGTTAATGTCTAAATAGTACAATGCAAATTCAGTTCAAGAAAGTTTTGGACAAACTGGGGACTTTATCACATCTTGAAAAGTTTCTCAACCACAGCCCCATGACCAAATACCACAGTAAAGTGACCACCAACTTCCCTGAAGACAATCAAAGCATAAAACAGAAGGCTATTAGCCTTCCGGAATTGATCATATCCATAAGGAGAGAGAAAAAAAGCCACAATCACTCCAGACCACATGAAATGAGAAACTGCACCTGCAAATTATCTTTTTGCAAAGGATAAAGATATCCTGTAACGATAAAATTCTCCATGACTTGGATCAACTTGAATACAGAGACTGTCCTTCCCCTGGCAACAGTGTACGGAAATAGTAAAGTCAGGGAGGGGTAAGCACACATCTGGAGAGGTGATTAGCAATCAGGAAAGTCATTTTACCATGGATGTTTTATCCTGGCTCTACGCATAACTCAGAACGAAACTAACCATTATGGGGAACTTCAATTCAGTGTGTTCACTTAGGAGACTAAAACAGCTGAGTTCGGAACAGACACACACCAGCCCAGAGCTGGATGGGCTCTGGAGATCAGGCAAGTCTACATGGAGAGTTTAAGAACATGGAAAGAACTCAGATCCTGAAGAAGAACCCCCCAACATCCAGTACAACTTGGGGCATGTTCCTTACCGCTATTGTTGTCCCCCCGGAGTAAGCAAAACATGAGACAGGAGACAACAGTGTTTGTGTTTTGCTCTCAGAGATACTTGATTTCCATCACCTAGCTCTGCCATTTAGTAACTATTTGTGACTGATTGAGTCACCCGAGGGCTCTGAGGTTCAATCTTTCCATTTCCAAGTTCAGTATCACCAGCCCCATTGACAGTTATAAAGATTAAATGGGATAATATATACAAAACCTTCAGCATGGATCTGGCACATAGGAAGATGGGTAAAATATCGTTTAATTTGCATGGCTATTACAAGAATTAAATAAGTTGTAATATATGAAAATCATTTAGTGCAGCGCCTACCCTATAGTAGATACTCAATAAATACTAGCTCATTGTTACTACAGACATAATAAGCCCTTGACGTGCCCTCTAGCTCTAAGCCTTCCGTGATTATATAACATTCTCCTTGTTATTTAAACTTCAACCTGGGTTTCCTGTCTCCCAGCCCAGAATGTTGGCTACTACGCTGCTTAGAAACTGAGTCAGAATACACAAAGCCACGTCAGAAGCCCCAGGGAGGAGCCGAGCACCATCCATTCCACATGGCCTTGCACCTCAGCCATCGGTCCACAGCTGACAGACAGCCCTGGTATCAGGCACCACATCCTGTGGAAAAGGACTGACAGACACGCACATCCAGCTCTGGTATTTGCCCCAGAGACCTGAGATGTAATTGAGGTCTGAGGTGTTTTGAGGAAGGGTCAGTTTGATTCTAAACCTGTGTCGTTTCTGAGGTGGACATCTTCCCCTCACCTGCGTGTAGAACTCATGCCTAACTTGGCTAAGCTTTCAGAGTTGCCATTCGAAGTGAGAGGTAAATGCCATTCCTTGGACAGCTTGCAAGGAACTGGTTAATATTAATAACCAAACCTAAAAAATACCCTGCATTTCTCATAAACCAGTGATGTTTTTATACCAATTCTAGTCACCTACAACTGCAGCTGTAGATGGGACACAGTGATAAATACAATGGCGGATGCTTACTGAATGGTTAACTATGTGCTGGGAATTTTAGCATAGACATAATCCCACTCAATCCCTATAGCAACTCCAGGGGCACCTGCTGAAGTTGACCAGGCTTCATGTGACATTCGCAATATATCTCTTTCATTGGCCAACATATCAACAATTTGGTGGTGGTGGAGGGGGGGGTTGTGAGGTACTTCCACCCATATCAACAATTTGGGGTGTGTGTGTGAGGTACTTCCACCCATGGGAGGGGGGAATCTACCCAGGGGTACATGGGAAGAGGAGAAAAGACCAACCTGTGCAATAAAAAACTATCAGCAAGCAACAGGGCAAGAACTTTTTCTAATAAAAATAAGTCTTATTCCAAGTACAGCCTGAACTCCCCTCCCCCTTTCTGGACCTCCAAGTAACTTTCTCATGTGTCTGAAACAGCGCACTCCATTTCTCAGGAAAGGGCCTCCATCCACTCACACTTCTGCATGCTGATCTGAGACTGGTCAGGGTTGTTCTACATAAGGAGATCAGCATTCTTTATTACTGCTGTCCCTATTTTAGAGATGCGAAAACTGAGGCAGTGGAGTTCACAAGGTCACACAGCTGGTAGGCACCAGAAGGAACGCCTGAACCCAGGTGTGGTTGGCTCCAGAGCCCACACCCTTAATCATTATATATACACTTTATAATCTGATGAATGGCAAGATGTGAATTCCAGCCAGGTGATGAAAATTATTCCTAAGTTTAAATCACCAAACTGTAGTATTCTAATTGTTTTCTTTTTCTCCACTGTGACTATGAAAAGGAAAAATACATTGATGTATTTAACCACCATCAACTGCATACCAGCTATCTACCCAGCACTCTGCTCCTATTAGGACCATAAACATTAACAAATTGAGAGCCAGCTCCTGACTACTTCACAGTCTGGAGGTGGGGAGATGGCTGTAAAAAAAAAAAAAAGAGTTACATAAAAGGGAACCAGTGTGTTCTCAGAAATATTGTCAGGGTTACCAGAACACAGAAGGACCTGGCCTAGCACATGCGCATGCCCATGAACACATGAGGAAAAGAAAGGCACAGTGCAATTCTTGCCATAAAAGAAAGAACTCTGAGAGCCCTTTTTAATTTACCAATCACTCTGCATTAGCTAGAACATGTTCAGCTATGACAACATGCTGCATGATCCCCTGATTTACAGGGAAGGGCCAACTATATGTTTCCCCTACAAATTAAGTGCCTCCACGATAAAATGTTTTATGATGTTAGATTTGAGAGGTCTGATAGTTCTATTAGTCTCACAGAATTGGTCTTGAAACAGTACAAACAAAATAAAATATCGAGTCCCACGTTATGAGAATGTTATTTTCATGATTTATGTGAATCCGCCCAGGTAGGGCACAGGAAGTTACTAATCTTTTTGTTTTAATAAATGTGTTTACCAGCTAGGAGAATGCAGCTTGATTCAATGTCTCATAGGGCACTCAATTTTGGAAATTAAAGTTAATAACGTTTCTCCATGAGCCAGGATAACATCTCTAGTGAATCACAAAGAAAATACACCAAGTTGTATGGAAAGGTAGCAACAGGGGCCTCGTGCACCCCAGCAGTCTCTCGCCTTGAAGAGACAGAGGTTAATGTGTGTACCCATCACAGTTCGGAGGTATGTGGCTGTATGTCACCCACTTCTCTGGATTCTAGCCAGCTTTCGTGGCTGCAAAATTAGGCTGACAATAAGCCAAAAATTGTATCTAGGAAGACATCAAGTGCACAAAGTCGAGGGAGAATTAGAAGGTTAGAAATAATTACAAGTGCATAAATTGTCAGCAGACAACTCTGCGACTACTACTAAGCATGAAATTAAGCCTTATGAAATGAAATGCATTACCGATAAACTTTCAGTTATAAATTAAGGCTAGAAAAACTGCATTTCCTCGCTCGTCTGTTGAAAAAAAAAATAAATGAAGCTCACTTTTGAATAAAATTTTTTTAACACTATTTAAAGTGATTTAAAAAAAAACAATGTTTAATGGTCCACTTTATAACTGATGCCATAACATACTGCTCCAGAACAACACAATACAATGCAATGTGATTATTTGCATAATTGTATAGTTCTCTGGGACTCCATTCAAACTAATATTATTTCCTCTCTCCTACTCCCTCATGCTGGTGATTGGAAGCAGGGGATAGTCTCCTTCGTGCCTGTGTGTCATCACTCTGTAACTCTTGCCCTTTTAATTAGTCCTCTTTCAGTGGTGGGTGCCAAAAATTATAGGGCAGTCTGTCCATGGCCAGCTTGCTCTGTCTAAAGCCTCATTCACTCTTAATTATAGCCCCTTACACTTGAACATTTCTCCATTTAATCAACGTTCTCCTGTCCGTTATCTCATTTGGTTTTCACAACATCTCCATGAGAAAGACAGAGCAGGGGTTACTATTCTCAGTTTAGAGATAAGGAAACAGAGGATCAGAGAAGCAATCAAGGCCATGGTAGGTCAAGAGCAACCTTGGGATTGCAAAGGCTAGTTCAGTTCTTTTTCCCAAATATGTTGCTTGCTTCCTGATCCAAGAAGGATTCTACCCTGGTACTTCATACATGGTCTGCAAACTCAAAAGGGATGAAGTAATTAATACCAATGAGTGAATCACATCAGTGCAAGACAGCAGGGCATGGTGGAGACTATGGCAAAGTGGTAGGCATTTTGGGGGAACTCTGCCTGAAAACACGTCAATTCAGAACCACTTTAAACACGATGTGGGCCAAAAGATACACACTCAGGGATGGGTGGGAGAGGCAGTAAATCTGGACCTTGGGTAGGCAGGGGTGATTCCTGCATTAATCATATTTGTACATATTTGGACCTAAGGAATAAAAGCACTATACACACAGGGGCACACCTGGGAGCCATACTCCTCCAACGATTGAGAAATGAATTTACAAAAGGAAACTTTCCATGGTCTTGAGGACCTCACAGTCTACTGGGAAATGACAGGCATTCCCATCAAAACATCATTCCCTCAGTGAAGGCTCTCATCAACTCCCGTTCCCAGCATTCCACAGGCTTTCTTATAAATTCTCATAGTCCTTTGTACATATTGCAATGAGAAAGAATTTTGTGAGAAATTGTGTAACGATTTTGCTTCTAAAGTTACATAGTATAAAGCCTGATCCTTCCTAGCACTCAATTGTTTGACCCTGAATTACACGAGGTTTCGATAAAACTCATGTATTCTGAAGGCAAACAAATAAAACAAATACAGGTAGTTGAAATGAGACAGTTTCTAACTATAACAAGAGCAAGCACACCGAGCACTTACACTTGGCCCTTCAAGTGGCAGCAAAGGCTAGAGGTTAAGAGCACAGGATTAGATGCAAGGTGACCTGAATGCAAATTACAGCACCTCTACCAATGTGCTGTGTTGTATTAAGCAAAGACTTTAAAAATGCTCTGAACCTCATTTTCCTCCTCCATTAGAAAGGAATAATGATGTCCACCTCATAGTGCCATTATAAGGCTTTACAGTAAAGAGATAAGTATTCCCTGTTATTCCCAATTTAATTCATTCAACAAATACTGATGAAGGGTCTGCTATCATAAGGCATCTATTAGGTGCAGGGAATACAGACCTAGTCCTTGACCTCATGGAGTTTTCATTCTAGCAGGTAAGATGGAGATTGATTAAATAATCACACAAATCAACATAAAATTACAACTGCGCTAAGTACTTTGAAGGGGACATTTATAGCACTAGGAGATCAGGGGTAGGGGAACCAGACCTGACTGGGGTGGCTAGGGGTCAGGGAAAAAAGGGAAGTAGCTGGAGGGAGGAGAGACCTGGAAAACGAGTAGGTATTAACCAGCTGGGAACAGGAGAAAAGCCTCTGAGCAGAAAGACTAGCCCGAGTGAGGGTCCCCTAGGGAAGGAGACAGGGAGGCAGAACAGGACACATAAAAGAAATGATAACACAGGTAGGATGCCTTGAGTGATGAGAGCCATGGGGAGCATAACTGATAAGGCTGAGGTGGCAGCAGGGACCACACCATGCAGAAACCTGTAGACTGTTTCTAAAAACAATGGAGAGCCTTTGAACTGGTCAGATCATATTTACTTTTGAAATCTATCACTCTGTCTGGCATGTGGAGAATAAGGCAATGCAGGGGGAAGTTAATTGGCTATTATGTTCCACCAGATAAGACCAAATGGTCCTTTAGACCAGTTTTGGCAATGAGATGAAGGAAAGTGGGAGAATGTGCTTAGTGTTATTTAAATAACTTATTACTGTTATTATTATTATCATTATTATTATTATTGACAGACATTACGTGTACTGTCTCATTTAATCCTCATAAAATCTCAGTAGGGAAGGCCACTAGTCTCATTAAGTAGAGAGAAAACAAGGCCTGGAAGACATCATGTGGTTTGCGCAGGGTCAAATGGTTGGCCAGAGGCTTGACTTCAAAGTTCTTTGCACGATCCCCGACTGCCTGCGGATAGTCAGGCTACAAAACAAAGAGAGCAATGCCTTAAAAGATGGCATCAACTGAGTCAAAAAGGTAACACAAAAAAAGGGTTGAACTTTGGGTTTTGTTTGAACAAAAGAATGTTTTTCTTTTTTTTTTTAATTTTAGAGCCTGGATATCAAATCTTTACCACAAACAAATACAGTCATTTCAAAGTTACATAGCAACTTTGAGACCGAAGTGGTCAGGGTGTTCATGTACACAGATCAAAGAGCATATAAAAAAAAAATGTGCACTCCTATCCACAGATAATTTGTCAAACTCAAAAATGGAGAACTCCTATAGGCAAGTATTTTTACCATGAACTTCCCTAAAACCATTCCACACAATGGTCTCTTATCATCATCATTGCAAATAATGTATCCATTATTTAATTCTGTGTATATATTTAATCAACACACTTTGTACTTGTATTTACATAGTTAGCTGCTAATCAGCTCTAAAATTATCAAAGAACCACATCTGGTCTGAAAAAATTCAAAAACACAGCGAATTCAAAATACGGAACCTAAGGGGGTTGCAGTTACTCCCCAGAAGGGTTAGCAGCTCATCTCAATTACATCCACAAGACCACCCTCCCTCCTTCTACCCTAGAGATTACAAACCGAAATGCTTACAGAGGCCCGTCAGGAACAGCAAATGTGTACAACAGTCTGGAGGAGGGAGGGCTGTTATAAACCAGGGAGCATGCCCCACCTCAACGGCAATCGGAAATCAGGTTTCACTGAAAAACACCTACACCCAACAGATTCTGGGACTCACATGTAACTTTGTCCAAGGGCCAGAAGTTGCCCATAGACACTTCAGAGTTTGCTATTAAATAGAGAAAGATCCCTGTTCACAAATTATTAAGTTCAATATCTTTTAAAATCTACTTTATAATGTAAAGTATGAAGCTTTTTTTTAAAGTTCGCATTCTCAAGAAAACTGTCATTTTAAGAGGCTGTTCTATAAATACAGACTAGAAACAGAATCTTTACAGGAATATTGTTCTTCATACGCTCATTAAAAGGGACAAATACAGGTTATTTTTTTCCTCCCAGATGAAATGCCGTCTTTAATGCATCTCTCCAGGGTGGTTTCCTTTTACCAACCAGCAGATATAGGAAAATTGTATGTGGAAAAAGCCAGCTCCGATCTATGTTTAAATAAACCTTCTGCCCTATGATGGGACAAGAGGCAAAGGAATGAGTAATGCATCTACTTTCTGTACATTCTTAGAACAACCCTCCCACGCCAAAACTATTATTTATCTAAATTGTGTAAAAATATCTTTTCTATTTGCAGTACATCTGTACGCTCATTTTGATGGCATTTGATTATACAAAACTGTTACAAGTGCCCAGATTCTAATTGTAACAACTATGGTTTGCTTCAAAACTTTGCAGGTTCCTGGTCCTTGTCTTCTCCCTGAAGTCAATTTAAAAGTTGAATCATTTTAGAATCTTTAAGTGAAAGAAATATTACTTCTCTCAAGCCAAATAAGAACGAATCAATATCAGAAAGCAGTGATAACTAAAGATATTATAAGTTCAGCAAAAACAATTCATGGCAAAGTCACCTGAATTTTATATAAGCTTACTATTCTTGCAGAGTAACAGAATTCTGTAATTGTGGGATCTATAGGTTTTGGTAAATAAGCTGCCACAATATTTCTTGAAAAATTTATGAATGAGAAGGAAATAAATGTAAGCTAGATTAGGATAAGATTTAGATGGTAAATGTAGATCAGGTCAGCCCACCTTATACAAATAACTTCAATTCACAACTGATAGAAAGATGGGAACTTACAAGAATGGAAGCATCGCTCAGAGTGAGCCCCAAGGCTCTGTCTGTTTTGTTGCCTCCCCCTTTTTCGTGTCCCCTTTACAAATCTGTTCATCAAAAACTAGAAAAAAGTCCTAGAAGTCCAATACTGCCTGTCAAATGTGTGAATGGCACAAGTTTAACACAATGAATAAAATTTGGGAGTTTCAACGTGATCCAAATAGACTAGAATACAGGACCAATACCACAAATAAATGCTTGACAAGGATGAACACGTATTTCTACATCTGAGTTCAAAATTAAATCCACTGCCAAATCACCACACAGAGAAATAATGTGATAATTATTCAGAAGGAACAAAGGGTTATACCTCGATTCCAAGTCCGTCTTCGGTTGCAAGGGAGAAGCAGCAAGAGGAGAAGAAGGAGCATGTGGTATAGTGTTTAAGTCCCCAGACTCTGATGCTCGCAAGCTGTGTGGTCCAGGACTTCACCTAAGTCTGTTTCCTTCTCTATAAAATGGCAATAATAAATACCTCCTAAGGATTAATAATGACTAAATAACACATTGAACATACTAATGATATTGATAATAACATCTATCACTTATTTGAATCATTAACCACAGGCACGATCACATTCATCTGTCTTCTATTATAGTGTTTGGCACATAGCAGGTTTCTAATAAACTAAGGCTCTCATTATGAACTAGTTGGTCTTACAACATTATCGAGGAAAATCACTCACAAGCACGTAATTAAAACATCCCCACAGTTCCTGACGCTAGACTCAAGAGTCTAGTCTTTGCAGCAAGCCAGAGAGACCCTTGCCCTTGTGAGGACCAGCTCCACCACAAGTCATGTCTAGAATTTGTGAACCTTTTAAAGGAGGGCCCTTCTTTAGAACTATTTGTTTTCTTTGCTCATCATGTCTCAAGAAGTGTGGCAAGTCTTTCTCAGTGGATGATCACACGTGCCTCTTAACCTTCATCAGCTTGGGTCACTTGGAAGACTGAATTTAATATTGTGACATAGACCACATTTTTGGTCACATTGCTCCAAACATAACCTCAAAAATATGTCAAAGGGGCGCCTGGGTGGCTCAGTCATTAAGTGTCTGCCTTCGGCTCAGGTCCTGATCCCAGGGTCCTGGGATCGATCCCCACATCGGGCTCCCTGCTCGGCGGGAAGCCTGCTTCTCCCTCTCCCACTCCCCTGCTTGTGTTCCCCTCTCGCTATGTATCTCTCTGTCAAATAAATAAAAAAATGTTTAAAAAAAATATGTCAAAAATCTATATGTTTTTTAGTGATGTTGTATCAGTAAATCAAAATTTAATTTTATTTGTTGGATAAGAGATATTATTATGGAACACTACGGGCTACTCTGATTAGGAGAAATTTTAACAGATTTAGAGAACATCCAGAAGAAGGTTGCTGGGATTATAAAGACTCTAAACACCATGCCTTAGGATGAATAGTTGAAAGACTATGAATGTTTAGCTTGTGAAGATTGGTGGAGGGGTGGGGAAAAGTTGAGGGGAAAAAAAGGTGCCCTCTCAAAATGTCTAAAAGGATTCCCTGTGAAATCATGACTAGATACAGGTACAAGTAGGACCAAGGAGCTCAGGATAAGTAACCTTAGAACAGTGAGATGACCAACAGTGAACCCAAGCACATGAAGTTATAAAAAGTTCTACCTCATGGGGCGCCTGGGTGGCTCATTCAGCTAAGCATCTGACTCTTGATTTCAGCTCAGGTCGTGATGTCAGGGTCATGAGATTAAGCCCTGCATTAGGCTCCACGCTCAGTGGGGAGTCTGCTTCTCTCACTTTGCCCCTCCCCCAACTTGTGCTCTCTCCCTCTCTCTCAAATAAATAAAGCTTTTTTTAAAAAAGAAAATTCTACATCATTAGAAATATCTGAGCAAAGGCCAAACTACCAGATGCTAAGACTGTTGTAGAAGGAATACCTCCCACCTGCAGTGTAATTTTAGATCTCAGGTTTCAAACTAACACCCCCACAGACAAATCAGACATGTTAAATTTGGCCTTCCATAGTATTTTCTTTCTAATGTGAGTTGTATAAACATTTTCAAATTTAAAATATATAACAAAACTCCATATTTTCGGCTTCCTTTGAAAATCAGAAAATAAGGCAATCCCCATAGCCATACAATGACTATCAGCTGGAGTATGATTTTGATGGTCTTCATCATACTCTGTGGCTGATACCATTTGTTTTCATATCTGCTTGTGACTCCTAAATTAAATGATCTCTGGAGTTTCTTCAACCATCATGATTCTCTAATCCAAACGGGAAGAACTCTGGGTTTTGAAGCAGAAGGTCCATATATGGTCCAATTTGACTGAGTTTGTGTCCTTGAACAAGCTGCTTGAGTTTTCTAGTCCTCGTTTTTCTAAGAGAGGAACAAATGTGTTTTCTAACCATCTCACAGGGCTGTAGTTAAGAATGATGTGGAAAAAAAAAAAAAAAGAATGATGTGAAATCAGGGCACCTGGGTGGCTCAGTCAGTTGAGCGTCTGCCTTCAGCTCGGGTCATGATCTCAGGGTCCTAGGATCAAGCCCTATGTTGGGCTCCCTGCTCAGCAGGGAGTCTGCTTTTCCCTCTCCCTCTGTGAACTCTCTCTCTCACTCTCACTCTCTCTCAAATAAATAATCTTTAAAATAAAAAAGAATGATATGAAATCATTTGTGCAAGCAACACCACAATACGTGTAAATGTAAGATACTATCATCAAACACGCAGATGGCTTCCTTAATTTCAGGAAGAGAATAATATGGCTTCTGATATTTTCTTAAAATAAAAACAGATGGGCGCCTGGGTGGCTCAGTTGGTTAAGCGACTGCCTTCGGCTCAGGTCATGATCCTGGAGTCCCTGGATCGAGTCCCGCATCGGGCTCCCTGCTTGGCAGGGAGTCTGCTTCTCCCTCTGACCCTCCCCACTCTCATGTGCTCTCTCTCATTCTCTCTCTCTCAAATAAATAAATAAAATCTTTAAAAAAAATAAAATAAAATAAAAACAGATGTGATAAATATCTGAAATACCTATATTTTGAAAGAACATAGATGAAATCATATAAGGCTTGATGAAAACAATAAAAATCCAACAGTTAATTGTGTGTATGTATGGGTATGTATGTGTTTAACACCTTTATCCCTAAGTCGAACCAAGGTTATGAATAATTTTACATCTGCTTTGTAACACTTTGCCTATAGGAGCTTAACAACTCCACTTTTTTTAAGTTAGACTAATATATATGGAGAAAATAAGGCAGAACACTGTGGCGATTTCCAGAAATTTCAAACAAACTTGACACAGAGAAAATAATACCACTCCTGAATGACTCATCCTAATTGCCGCATAAATCACATGCATTGGATTGTTACAAAACTCTCCATTTTCTTACATCTGATTAGAGATAGGGATTCTCAAAGAATCATTGGAGTGAAGCTACTAGAAGAAGGAAGTGAGCTACAGAGTTAGAATGTGGCAGAGAGTAAGGTGCTGATATTCAGATAATGGAAATCGTGCAGTTGTTGCAAGAACAAATGTAACACAGTGGTTCTTGAAGTGTGGTCCCAGCATCAGCACCACTCTGAAGTTGTTAGAAATGTAAATTCTCCAGCCCCACTCCAGATTTACTAAGTCTAAGGGTGGGGCCCAGCAAGCTAAAATTTTAAAAGTCCTCCAGGTGATTCTGATCCATGCCAAAATTTGAGAACTAGAAACCTAGGATAGGTCCAGGGTAGCAGTCAGACTAGGTAAGGTAGAGAATAAGATCACTGAAGGAGGAGAATTTAATGAACTGACCAGGAATTTGGGGAAATTATCTGCATAGAAACTGCAATTATCAAGAATTATGATTAGAGTTATTTTAAGTAAAGAGAGACAGCCAATCAGGGGCTAAAATCTTCAAGAATTTAGGAGGCATGACCTGGGGGTTTGTGGACTACCATAACCAGGGAGGGTAGCTGCTAATATAGTCAAGCGTTCAAATTTTAAATCAAACAGCACATAGAAAGGCCCTGTGCCCAGAAAGAACAAAAGACTGAAAAAAACCAAAGGTCAGCACAACCAGCAAGAGGGGGGGACAGGTGTGAGTTAAGTTGGAGAAGTGGGGGAAGGATTTGATTCTTACCCTACGACAAAATGAAAAGAACAAAATAATTCTAAGGCAGCCAGAAGTGACAGGATCAGAACTGCCTTTCTTAAAGACCGAGGTAAATGGTCAAGTTGTACAGTTGTTTAGGAAGGGTAAGACTGGTTGATGAGAGGTAGAGGGAAATACTGAGACATGTCAGGGAGAAGCCTGGGGGTCTTTGGTTTGCATAACTGGAGCCACTTTACCAAGCTAGATTAGTGGAGAGTAGCTTCAGTGAGTTAGGGAAGAATCCTAAGACTTCTAATCAGAATAAGCTTATTATAACCTTATAACATGGAAGATGATACATGCTATTATTCAGATATAACTACCTTATATTATG
Source organism: Mirounga angustirostris (assembly GCF_029215605.1). Taxonomy (NCBI): domain Eukaryota; kingdom Metazoa; phylum Chordata; class Mammalia; order Carnivora; family Phocidae; genus Mirounga; species Mirounga angustirostris. The sequence goes on from NW_026991715.1 coordinate 107,892,979, forward strand.
GCGGACTATGAAGCTAGAGTGCTGACGTTCAAATGCCGGCTCTCCTACTAAGTAGCTGTTAACTCTTGAGCAAGTAGTTAACCATGACACCTTTAAAATGGAAATCGTAAGACTTATTTTACAAGTGAGAATAAAAGATCACTACCCTCCCAGGAAAAGACTGGTTATTTTGCATCCATCATCACAAGGAACTGGTTTTAAACTGATAACAAACTGAGCAAGCAAATCTAAAAGCCAGCTAATCAAGGGAGAGACTCTCCTTCCCAAAGTCAATCAATTCCAATAACCACACTTCCTCAGGCAAAGGGCAGCAAATCCCTAAACCCTCTGCTTCTGAAAGTCAGGCAGTCTCTGGACTTCTCTTGCCATGCACCTTTCTTCTTGCATCATCCTGCTGCCCCCTCAAGAAGACCACTGTCATACCCTACGTTGACCTTTGTTTATATTTCCTTCTTCTCAAACATATCTATAAAATATATTATACAGGTATAAACAACAAGTTTAGTGTTGCTTATTTTTGAGCAAAATGCAAAAATGTTCTTATAAATATCATCTCATAAATAATGTAATTATTATTCAATGTTTTGAGCCTAATACTCATCACTAGGTTAATGTATATAGACATAACTCACTTGTTTTCCCTGCCATATCATCCGCAGCATAAATTTCCTACAACTTATTTATTCACCCTCCTAATGATGAGCATTTTGGTTATTTCCATTTTCTTACTATTATCAACAACACTTGAATGAATATTCTGGTATGTGTCAACTGCAGCACATGTACAAAAGTATCTGGAAGACAGCTACAGAGTAGCGGAATTGCTGAGTCACAGAGTACATCAATGTCTAACTTCACAAGAAAACGCCAAATTTCTAAATGATGGCCAATCTACACTCTGAAAGCAATATGTTAAAGTTCTCTCCAATGCTTCATATTTTCAGATATCTTCATCTGTTCCAATCTAGCAAGTATAAACAATATTTCACTGATGACTCATTTTTCATTCCCCCAATCACTAATGAGATTTTGCAACTTTACATACATTTTTTTATCATACATATGCTCTTCCTTTTCAGAGTAACTCCTATTGAAGCTCTTTGACCATTTTTCCATTAGATTATCTTATTCTTGTTCTTTTGTAGGAGCTTTTTACATATTCTCCTCACTACTTCTTCATCACTTACATGTGTTAAAAAAAAAAAAAAACTCTCTAGTTTGTGACTTACCTCTTCACTTTATGTATCTTTTGAAGAACAATATATAAAATAAAGGATCTATAAAGTCAATGTTGTTGTTTTTGTTTTTTGCAATGTCTAATAAAATTGACCAGGCTCTAATGAGATCGATGAGAAAGAGAGAAAGAGAGGGCAAGAGACAGGAAGATGGAAGACAGATTATGAAGTTGTTTGGGAGTTTATGATTCTGTGTTTGATTAGACACATGCTTTATTATCTGGTATTTTGTTTATTTTCTTCAAAAAATACACAGGTTAGAAAAAATATCCTATTATGCAGATAATATTTAACCTTGTTTACATTTTACCTATTTATTTTACTCACCATTCCTCCTTCTGTATCAGACCTTCTTTCTAGGATTACTTTTCTTCTGTAGTTTCCACAGAGAAGCTCCATTTGTCTGAAAATGTGTTTATTTTGTTATTATTAAAAAGGAAACAAGTCTAGCTTGACAGTTATTTTCTCTCAAATCTTTGAAGATACTATTTCAGCTCTGCTGTCAGTGAACAGCCTACTGTCAATGTTAATTGTGGGTCTTTTGTAGCTGATCTCTCTTTGCTCTCTAGATGCTTCTAAGACCTTCTCTTTATGTTCTATACGTTTATGTTTTGTTACGTTTTGCAATTTCACTACAACAAGTCTAGGTATGGATTCATTTTTTTATTTATCTTGCTTGTATTTCCTGTACCTGTGGATTGACATCATCCATCAGTTTTAGAAAATTCCCAGACATTATCTTTTCATATGTTGTGTCTTCTCCATTTTGCTCCCTTTCTGGCGCTCTGATTAAACATATAACAAACTTAATCTGTTGTTGCAGCTAACATTTTAAATAACCACCTTTATTTAAGGATTCATAACTCTTTATTTTATAATCCAGATGTGATAATTCTAATAAGTAAAAATCTCAGGGGATTAAGTCTGTTTTTCTGTTTTGTTTTCTTTATGATACCTCTGACTGGTAATGGCTGGTTTTCTTATGTATTTTTATCATCTTTGATTGTGGGATCATTTTTTTATCTTTACCTGTGGGATTCCTATATCTCATATAGGCTATACTTTCCTCTATAGAGGATCTGTGGTTGCTTTTGCTGGAAACCATGAGAGACTACCAACCTAGGATCACTTGGTCCCATTCCAGGTCCTGATTTCATGCAGGAGTCAAGTTCAGTTTCCTTGCCTTCTGGTTTCCAACTGGCATACTCTAGGCTGATTGATCCTCAGGTACACAGCTATATGGGTATTTGCCTCAGAACAATTCTGGTCTTTCTCACTTGTTCCTTGCTCAGTACTTCCTACCGGACTTTCTGCTCAAGGTTTGTTTTTTGTTTTCTCTGGGGGTGGTGGACGGGTACTTGGAAGGTTAGCGATTTCCTTACTCCAACTCTAGTAGTGCCTTGACTCCTAGGTTGAACCATGATCTAGGTATTTTAAAGCACACGGACCATCTGAGATAGTCTGCCAAGTGAAAGCAGAAGATAATTATTTTTAATTTCTTGTTGTAAGAGTTCAGTTGATGTAATCAGAGTCATATAAAACTGTTCACTCTCCCTTATATGAAGGTTTTCTGATGACATGTTGGAAATGCCATCTGATTATGTTGTTCCTATCGAATCACTTCCTTCTCTGGATCTTAGGGGATTCACTGTCTACAGCATCCAGTTTAAGTCTTAATTACACACAATAGTTTATCACTCTCAGTCTGCTCTGAGTAAGTATGTGCTTTCTCTAGGTTCTCCAAAGACAGAAAGCATTGTCTTTACTTGTAAGTCTTATATCCTCCCAGGACCCCAAGCACAAGAGGTCCATGGCCCAAAAGTAATTGTTGGTAATTTCACTGTGTAAAAAAAGTTCATACGATTGAATTAAAAACAGAATTCTTGAAAACAAGCACAAGAGAGATACAATTACAGATCCTCTCTTTTCCGAAATAATTCATCCATTTATTACAAGTGAAATCAATGATGAGAAATAGAAATACCCAACACCCTTCTTAAAACTACAATTTAAGCTGTTCACAGCAAAACTTCCTGAAGTGGGAGGGGAAATGCTATCATGGCTGCCTTGAGGGAATATGAAACTCTTAATTTTGCCTATAATAAATTGCATTTGTTTCTGTACGAATCTCCTTCTCTATCACATTCTTAAACTAGAGATGGGAACCAGAAATATAGTTCCTCCTCCAGATTTCAAAACCAAAATAGACCTCATCATACAAGCACCATCCCTTAGTAAATAAAATTACAAAGAGTCTAGCTACTGAGGACCAATTTGTAATCAGAGCATTAAGCCGTACTGTACGAAAATGTCAATTCTGGCGCAGCCTTGATGAGCGAAGATGGAACGTGTGGGCCAGTTTATCATATTATCCCGACTGCCCTCTTTTCAAGCTGGCAGGTCTAATTCACATACAAAAAGGATTTCAGTCTGAGGGATTTTGCATCTGAAAAAGAACCAGCGGACTGATAGTGGTTTTCACCGTTATTTTATTTTCTTAGAAATAGATGCACAGAAAACGTACAATATAAATATTTTCTCAAAAGCAAGTAGTCCTACTCTGCATGGTTCTGCAACACTCTTCACTACAATGTATAAAAATAAAGACCCTGCTAAGAGTTAAGAGATACTTTTGCTGTTAAAACTATGTATCATTCAATAAAAAGATATTAATACATTTCAAGCATTTTGATACAGTCCGCCTTATCTCTCTGAGCTGGTGGAGACAAGCACACCAAAAGGTTTATTAAGGTAGGGTGGGCGGGTGCCTGGGTGGCTCAGTAGGTTAAGCAACTGCCTTCGGCTCAGGTCATGATCCCAGGGTCCTGGGATGGAGCCCCACATCAGGCTCCCTGCTCAGCCAGGAGTCTGTTTCTCCCTCTGCCTGCTCTACCTGCCGCTCCCCCTGCTTGTTCTCTCTCTCTGTGTCAAATAAATAAATAAATAAATAAATCTTAAAAAAAAAAAAAAAAAGGTAGGGTGGGCAAAAATTGACAAGGCAAGAAACATCAAATGTTGGAGAGGTTGTGGAGAATGAGGAACCCTCTTACACTGTTGGTGGGAATGCAAGTTGGGGAAAACAGTGTGGAGGTTCCTCAAAAAATTAAAAATAGAGCTACCCTATGACCCAGCAATTGCACTACTGGGGATTTACCCCAAAGAGACAGATGTAGTGAAAAGAAGGGCCATATGCACCCCAATGTTCATAGCAGCAATGTCTGCAATAGCCAAACTGTGGAAAGAGCCAAGATGCCCTTCAACAGATGAATGGATAAAGAAGATGTGGTCCATATATACAATGGAATATTACTCAGCCGTCAGAAAAGATGAATACCCAACTTTTACATCAATATGGATGGGACTGGAGGAGATTATGCTAAGTGAGATAAGTCAAGCAGAGAAAGTCAATTATCATATGGTTTCACTTATTTGTGGAATATAAGGAATAGCATAGAGGACATTAGGAGAAAGAAAGGAAAAATGAAGGGGGGAATCGGAGGGGGGAGACGAACCATGAGAGACTATGGGCTCTGAGAAACAAACAGAGGGTTTTAGAGGGGAGGGAGGTGGGGGTATGGGTTAGCCCGGTGATGGTATTAAGGAGAGCATGTATTGCATGGAGCACTGGGTGTTTTCCGAAAACAATGAATCGTGGATCACTACATCAAAAACTAATGGTAACTAACATAACATAATAAATAATGTAATAAAATAATTAAATTTAAAAAAAGAAAATAAACATAGTAAAGGTGTTATTTTAAACCTCTGTGTCAGTGTGTGTGGATACATACTAGATAAGCATGTAAAATGTTTCTTGATGTACATTACAGTCATTTGAAAGCCACAGGACAAGAGAGATATTCTCTAAGCTCCTTTCAAGCAGGAGATTTTCTAAGTCAACTGAAGACAGTCTTCTCTAGTGAAGTTTGAAAATAAGAAAAGTCTGGGTTCAAAGCCTTGGTCTGCACTGTCAGCAGTGAAGATCTGGTACACATTAACCTTTCAACCCTCAGCTTCCTTAGCTCTCCCAAGATCCTACTTGGAGACTTGGGTATCTGGGAAAAGGGAAAAGGGAAAAGGAAGGAGATCACTTTCCCTCCTGCCCCTTTTGCACTGCTGTTCCCCAATATTTTCCTGCTCAGACTACCACTTTTTTTTTCTTACTAGTCTAGTTGTATCCTGCCCCAACTTTCTGGCATATTTGTCATTTCTACGGTGATATCATGATTCCTGTACCCATAACTACAGCCACTGGGCTACTGGGCATAGAAATGAGAAAAAACATGGAAGGAACCTACAATCATGTCAGTACATAATAGGACCTCAGTTACATGGCAACAGTACCAGTGGAAATAGAGGTCCTAGTAACGGGCAGTGGTGGTGGTGGTGATCATAGTATTTATCCTCAATGCCTATCAAAATGCCTCTGGTAAGGTCAGACACAGGGAGGAGATAATAGGTCTAAACAGCTACCGGAGCTAAATGATATACTACTCAGAAAGTTTCACAGTTTAATAGAAGACCACAGAAAATTCCAAATTATCTGAAGCCCAAAGGAATTACTCTTTAATGGAGGGATTTTAGGGACCCAGATGAGGTAGGAAAGGAAGCAATTCATTCTAGGGGTAGGGGTACAAAGAAAGGGGACTCTCCCTTGCACTCAGCCCTTGGAGACCAAATCAGAAATAGCACCAGTCATCTCAGACTGATGATGGTTGAGAGGAAAGAGAATTCACAATTTTGTTACTTTGGGTTGGTTTGGGAAGCATCTGGGGATGCAGGGAACGTGCTATGCTGAGATAGTTCTGCTGCCTTGTCAGCACTGATTATAATGTTTCCAAAAGATCATCCACAATATAGCACACCGATGATCTGTGTCTTAATGTCTCCATAACATTGACACCATGTGATAAAGATCTGTGTGTTAACATGTCAGAGAACACTGCACACGTTCTGTACCCGAGGATGTATTCAGGCTGGTCCATTTAGTCGGACACCAAAGCACCCCAGAGGGAAAGAGAAGGGTCCAAGGTGACTGTGTCCCATGTAAAAAAAAAAAAAAAAAAAGTATCAAGAAGAAAGGGGATCCTGATCTGAACCATTACTTTGCCAACAATCCTCTGCCAGGGGTTTGGCAATGTATTTCCATGCATCCTTAAATCTCCTTGAAATATCACACCTGAACATCCAAGGAAGATCCCCAGCAAGCCATGTTTCCTTGTTTGAAAAGGAGACTGGGAACTCCAGAAGCCCATACGACCTTGCCAACATAGGACCTGCTAACATGCTTGCTCACAAGCTTCTCTGAAACGTGGGGTTTGCCCTACCAGCACACCATGTCAGTCCTGCTTCCTTCCTTTTCAGCATGGGCTTTATCTTGGAATTTTGCAAAGGCCTGGCTGAGTCCATGCAGGAAGGCTGGCAAGCATGCCTTCAGAGCAAACAAGTAGCTTACCACAGGTGTGTTAACCACTCTCACCTGTGCATGAAGACTCCTGGGCTTAGCAACTAGAAACCTCCGGCTCTCACCATGGCTCTGGCACTTATTTACTGGATGACCTCAGAAAAGTCCCCTTCCTTCCCTGGGCCTCAGTCTTCCCTTCTCTCTGACAAACTGGTAGAACTAGATTATCTCTAACTTTGGTCCTAACTCCAGAAGTCTATTAATTTTTAAAACTTTTGGGCTGAGAAACAAAAGTGTCTTTCAGAGCAACTAATTAAATATATAGATAAAATCACATTAGCTTATAAATCAGAATGTCCCTTCTAATTACATCTTAAGCAACATCACAATGGAACTTGCCCAAAGCTACCAACATAGTTAATCAACAACTCCAGATACCATTACAACACTCCTCCTTCCATCTGAAGGACTGGTGCCTCTGGGGACACATTATACCTCCTGGTTTTCAATTTCAATGGTTGGATGCTTGTCTTTTAGAATTTAAGGACAATGACCACTTTTTCTGGGCCACCAAGAATTAGCTCAAAGTTTCAATTGGTCATTCAAAAGTATTTTGTGAGTTTTCTATGTCATGCATTGTCCTGCCACTGTAGAGACAACTTCAATTAAGACCAGATTCCTGATCTCAAGAAGTTTATATATAGACTAAGTAGCATATAGAGAGAAGTAAATAGACATGTATACCACAGTTTAAGTAGAGGAACACATTATAAAGACTTCTAACCCAGCCCTTGAGGAGTCTAAGGAGATTTTCCCAAAGAAGCAATATCTATGCTGAGATCTTAAAAACAAGTTTAACCAAGCAAAAGCAGCTGGGAACTCTTTTTTTTCTTTTTAAGATTTTATTTATTTATTTGAGAGAGAGAAAGAGAAGGAGTAGGGGGGAGGGTAGAGGGAGTGGGAGCAGCAGACTCCCCACTGAGAAGGGAGCCCCATGCGGGGCTCAATCCCAGGACCTGGGATCAAGACCTGAGCGGATGGCAGATGCTTAACCAACCGAGCCAGCCAGGCGCATGCAGCTGAGAATGCTTACCAACCCTTGAAACTCTCTCCAATTGCTCGAAAAGCAAAAGCAAATTGTTGGAGGTGACTGACATAACAACCTAAAAATTATCTCCCCAAATTCAAAAGATCCCCACCTAGAAGTGTTCTACTTAATGTTCTATGAAGTGAGTTTAATTAAAATACAAACCAGAATATGTATATGCATATACATATGCAACACTGTTTCTTAAGGTGTAAGAAAGGAACAGGGACTCAAACCAATGCCACAGTAACAGTGTGTGGAAGTTTAAAAGGACAGATGTGGATTTCAAGTCTCACTCTGTTCCTTAGGATCTGGGTGAAATGGGCACGTCGCTTAACCTCTGTGTTGTCAGTTTCATCAGTTAAATGGAGCCTGGCACAGGACAAATGTTGAACAAATACTAGCTAATAGATGAGTCCTTACCACATGCCAGATGCTGTGCTCAGCATTTCAGTCACTGATAAAGGTAGTCCTGGCAGCATCCACCGAAGGGGCAACCTGTTATTGTCTTCAACGTCCAGATGAAGAGATGAAAGCTTGGAGAAGTTCAATAAGCAGACCCAGGTTACAACAGCTAGGGGTAGGGGTAGCTAACAAGGTGAAGGTAAAGCCTTGATCCCCTAGTTGTCGGCAATCTGAAGCCAGAGTCTTAACTACTAACAGTGTTCCTTTCTACCTTCTACTTCTCCACTTCCAGCTATGCCAGAAAAGGAGCTTTTCACCACGGAAATGGCAAAACATTCCCAGTGTATTAAAGATGCAGACATCGTAAATGGAGTTATTCCTTGGTTTGTGTGCTATTCAAACGGCTGTCATTATTTAAAACACACGTTATTGGACAATCGCTTATCAAAGCTACCTGAAGCTCAATTACCATCCTTGAATCAAGAGGTCAGGGTTAAAAGCATCAGATTCAGAAAATAAATCTGGATCTGAAAAGGGAAAGATGACAAAACAGTTTGCTGGACAAGATGTCTGGCACCTTTGGCCACTTTTCAGTGAAATAGAAGGGAAAAGATGTTGAGGTCACGGAGAAAACAATTTAAGTGGGCCAGAAAGAGACAGAGGGTGTGTGATGGCTCCTTTCTACCTGCAGGCGACACTGCCATAGTCTGAGGGAGTCAAAAGTGTAATAAGGAAGAGGAGGAAAGGGGTTTTTCTTACACCACAGCTAGATGCACTAAATTGGGAGACGGAGCCTGACACTCTGACAGCAACACATTGGCCTGGCTCATGGCGTCGTTCTGTGTCAAGTATTAGTACAAATACCATCACTGATGCACTCAAGGGGCATTTGATGTTTCCTTAAATGGCTTCCAACTTGGCACAGGAAAAAACCGAGTATCACAAACATCAGTGTGATTGCTATACCTCTCAAACAGCTTTCAAAGTTGCCTCTGGGTTGACCAGCTTGTTTCCTTACCTGTGGAACATTAGCAAGAGCTACAGAACACATAGAGGATACGACTTTTTGTGTGTTTGTTTGGCTGGAAGCAGGAAGGACTTGGAGTGCTCTGGAAGCTGTTTGAAAGGGACTCACATCAGAACCCAGGAGCTGTGATTGGGGTGAACAGTAATGTGCAGATGCAGACTTGGGGCATGGACGAAAATGGGCTCTTTGCCCCCGAGGCTTGGATTCAGGAAGCCTCGAGTGGGGTCCAAGAACTGGTGTTCCAACTGAGATGCTCATGTGACCTTGATGATGGGCCAGATGCAGTCTGCACTGGTCTGATGGGGACAAGGCTGGACTGAGATTCAAGCTATTGGGGTGCTGGTCCCAGTTCTGGCACCTACTGGGTGTGGGATCTCTGCCAAGTCACTTCTTTGTTTTTTCAGCCACCTCTCCTTATCCTCCATTGATAAAGCAGGAGAGAGTCCTCAGGGAAGATCTCCAAGGATCTTTGGCTCCATCAATCTCGAACAGAGTGTTGGGGTTAGGAACCACCATGGTGCATATGTAGGACCTTAGACTCGAGTCCCCAAACCTGGGTTCCATTTTCAGCACTGCGGCTTTCCAGTTGCTGGAACCCCGACTACTAATATACTTTCCCTGGGACAAGAATATGTATTTATAATATTATAATGAATATATTTATAACAAGTATTCTAATTCTTATAACGAATAGATCTATCATGTTTAAGTCTCCGTTTCCTCAACTATAAAATCCTGATGATAAAAACAGTGCCTATGACAGAGCTTTTTGTGATGAAATAGTTTTTGTGTTAAAGAGGCAGTGTCTAAAGTGTGCCCAGGACAGTGCCCTGCTGAGTGCTCACTACCTGTTAGTTGTGGATAGCCCCGACAAGGTCAACCAGAAAAGCTTTCTGCTGTCCCCTGGAGCTACTGTGATTAATGATGTTCGTGGAAAGGTAACCCTGGCTGAGCAATCCTTGGGCTTGTCCTTTTAGCAAGAGAAATTCACAAGAAATGAGCTTGTTTTGGAAAGGGTGGGCTACTGGAGGGAGGAAGGAAGCTAAGGCTCTCAGGAGGAAATACAGGAACAAATGAGAGAAGGGCATTATACAATCGACTCCATGTTTATCAAAGCGCCATTCAGGGGTGACCTGCTGTAGGAGGGACTGGGTGGTCATTAAAGTAGCACCTTCTTGTCCCTGCTGGATCAGACTCCCAAAGGAGTGAGTCCAGTAATTGGTTTTTCTCAGAAGCTATGCAGGAGATTCTTCCATAAACAGGGGTTAGAGAATCACTGGCAGATACAATTAATGAAACAACCCTCCCCCCAATTCTCCAGTCCTGTGTTTACCCAGGAAAGAAAAGAAAAAAAGAAAACAAAAACAGGGAAGGCAAATAAACTCGTGTGTCTGTGCATTTACCAAGAATCTAAACTTCTTACATTCTTGTCATCTCCAGTGCAGCTGGGTTCCAAGCCAGTGTCCAATTTCTGCATAATTCACGACTCCCCAGAGAAACAAATGCTAGCAAAGGGCTACTTAAGGATGTGGATTATGTCAACTTCCTTAGAATGGCAGCGTGGTTTGTAAAAATTAAATACAACAAGCAAGTGCGTCCCCACTTCCTCTACCCGCTCTGTTCTCCCGCCCTTTCCTTCCTGCTACCCTGGTTCCCATTCCTTTCCCCTGATGCTTTCCCTGCTTATGTTCTTTTCTTCAGATTTATTTTCTCTTTCTTCCTTCTTTCCACTCCTCTCTCCTATATTTGCCCCCTCTACCATATGGCTCTCTTTCTTTTGTCTCTTTCTCTCTCCTTTTGCCTCTGTGTATATGTGTGTCTCTCTTGGATTCCCCTCTTGTTCTGCCTCTATCTGTGTGTCTCTCTCTGTCTTTCTATCAAACACCATACCTCACTGCCCATTCCTTCTCTTGATGCCCAGCTCCTGGCTCCCCTCTCAACAAGGAACCTCCAGGGGGCACACTTCCAGCTAGAAAGCCTGTGCTCCATGCGAAATCAGCCAGCGCCCTCTACAAGAGGCTCAGTCTACTTACAAATTCTTGGAAATCTGCCAGAGAGCCCCAGCGAGGAGGGTCCCTCATGGTAAGGGTAACGAAATCCCCCCTGGGAAGATGCAGCAGGATTACGGAGTAGATCCAGTAAGGCCAAACAGCTCTAGTACCCAGAGCTTCCCCTGGACCTGAAGCCACGGGGCCAAGCCTAGCTAGCAGCCGAGGGTTCTTTTGCATTTTGGAATGTCTATCACTTCATTTCCAAGCTACGAGCGGCTCCATACACCGAGAGCAGGCAGGGGAGTGGCGGCGCCAAGGGGCTGTTGGGACAGCTTCAACATCTTAAAATGTCCACCAGTCTTCTCAAAGCCCATGAACCTCCTCAAAAGACAAAATCTAAGGGCGCCTGGGTGGCTCAGTTGGTTAAGCGACTGCCTTCGGCTCAGGTCATGATCCTGGAGTCCCTGGATCGAGTCCCGCATCGGGCTCCCTGCTCGGCGGGGAGTCTGCTTCTCCCTCTGACCCTCCTCCCTCTCATGCTCTATCTCATTCTCTCTCTCAAATAAATAAATAAAATCTTAAAAAAAAAAAAGACAAAATCTAAGTAAAAATTGAGCACCCGCTTTGCATGTAGCCTCCAGACAACTCTCTCTCCCCTTACACCCCTCCCCCAAGCTGCTCCTCCAACTACCAACGGCAACCCATCTCTAGGTACCTCCTTTATAGACATACCCGAGCTTCGGCCATGAGCAGGGATAACTTTCCAGATCTACAGTTAGGGAAACTGAGGGATAGAGAGGTTCCACAGCAGGCTCTGGAAGATGTTACTTTGGAGTGCCACGGCTATCAGGACCCAGAGGATTTTGCACACTCCACAACACCAAAGGATGGCGAGTTCAGAAGAAACTTTTTCAAAGCTGAGCCACACAGCCTGTCCCAATTCGAATCTCCGTGGGCAGGTGCAGAACTTTGTCTCTCTAGCTTCTTTCAGGGCAGCTCTCACACTCGACCTGCCCGCACACTCATCGCGGCACACCACCTACACACGCCCTTTCCCCCCACCTGGAGCTCTCTCTCCGAGTTTTAGGATGAAAGTGCAGGATGCAGGTAAAGAATAAACTCAGGCCGCCGCTCCTAACGCTCCCGCAACTCCCCCTCCCCTTAGTGGAGTAGAGAGGAGCAAAATGCTGGGGTTTGGCTCGCTGCCCAGCCGAGGGAGCTGGAATACCCGCCACCAGGGACCGAAGAAGGCAGGGACTCGCGTCCGAGGACCAGCCAAGTCCACGTCGCCCTGGCTGAATGGCCCCTCAGTTGCCTGCAAGTTGAAACCTCAGTCAGGCACACAATGAGGCCGCTGTTTTCCAACAGGAGGCATTTGGATGCCTCACACACTCAGCCCAAATCGGGCCTGAGAGCAGAGCGCGTTTCCTTACCCATGTTGGGATGCGCCCCTAGATGCGGCTCAGTTGCGGTGCCCTTCCCGTGTGCCTGGCCACGGGAAGCCCGTGCAGGCCACCTGTTGGACTTTGTCCGGCCACCCTAGATCCTGCGCCCACAAACCGTCACTGAGGCGCGGGGCATCCAGGGTACCCAATTCATCAGGAACAGAAACATTTCACTTGGGCCTCCTCCTATGGCTTGCTACCTTTCCTGCTCCCAGTCACACACATACACACTTCCTTAATATCCCAGCAGTCACTACTCTTTAATGAAGTGCGCTTAGCCTCCCCTAGGGGCCGGGGCTGCCCACGATCTCCGAGCGCGCCCAGGTGTCAGTGATCTCCAAGCTCTTAGCTGGGTGTCTGCTTAATGCGCGGGCGGCAGAAAAGCCCCAAATGGCACACTGGTGGGGAACAGTCAGTGGCCTGCTCTAGGGAGCCCCTTTTCTCCTATGGAAGCGGAAGGGGTCTCCGTCCTTGGTTCACGTGTAGGCAGTCGGGGAAACCCCGAAGGCAATCGGATTGGGGGAACCAATGTTTCATTGCCAAATCCCAGGATAGGTGCAAAGGGGCTCAACTTTCTCGTCTCCCCCTGCCATCCCCGCAAGCAACTAGCTGGGGGAAAAGGTTCGCCGCCACGAACGGGCTACTCACCCCTGGGTATGAACGCTGCCCCCGGAGGGGACCCCAACAGACTGGCGCGCGTGGAATCCGTGAAACGCCTGGGTGTCTCGCTCGTCTCCTGGGCCACGCGGCTAAGGCTACGCGCTCCAAGCGGGGCAGCCGAGGGCAGTAGATCCCATGGGTGGCGAGTTGGCAGAGGGCGCGCCGCCCGGCTGGGGGCGCATCGCTCCCAGGGCTGGCGCAGGCTGCAGTGGGGAGAGGGGCTCCCGGGGAAGTTGGCCGAGCTGGGGGTGGACTTCGGACTTCGCGCTCGCTTCGGCTCGAGCGGCCGGGCGCGTCCTCTGGGACAGACAGGGGACTCGCCGGTGGAATGGGGGCCGGCGTGGGCCGAGAGGCTGCAGGAAGCCTCCGCTGGCCGCCGCCTAGAAGGAGCACAGCGGCATCGCGCTGCCTGGAACCCCCGGCAGCGGCTGGAGCAGAGAGCGAGCAAGAGAGTCGGGCTGCCTCCTCCCGGCTGCGGGCGCCCCTTGCTCAGAGCCCGGCTCGCCCCAGCCCGCCGCGCCCCTCCTCCCGTCCGAGTCCTCCTCCCCTCTGCTGTTTCACCCGCTCGCAGGGCTCACGGGGCTGGGCTGGGCTGGGCTGGGGCCAGAGGCTTAGCGGAAGGCGACCGCAGAGCCCGCAGCATGGAGGGCGATCTCGCCGGCTCGGGCTTGGCCTCGGGCTCGGGCTCGGGCTCGGGCTTGGGCTCCGGCAGTGGCAGCAGCGGCCGCCGCCTCCCGCGCGCCCACGTGCCGGAGCCCCGGTGTGCGCGCTCCGGCCGGCGGGGCTGGAGGGAGGGAGCTAGGGCGAGCCGCGGGTGGGGGTGGCGGGGAGAGCCTGCACACCCGCGCAGCGGAGGAGGGGAAGCCGCGGAGAGGCTCCCTAGGGCGCAGGGCTCCTCGTCTGCAGCTCCGGGAAGACTGGTGTGCAAGGCTCCGCCAGCTCCCCCCTCCCGTTGCAGAACGGAGGGAGCCTGAGCGAAACCCGGGGCGAGGGGGTGGAGGGCGCTCCACTCCGCAGGATCAGCCTGGAGCCGCGGCCGGAGGCTGCTACGTGTCTCCACCAAAGCGATAGGTTCCAAGTATCCTTGAACCCCCTCACCTCTCCCGGGCGAAGAATGGGGTTCGGAAACACCGAGTGAGGCAATATGCGGGTTCCCAGCGAGAGCTTGTTCCGGCTTGCCCCGCCTTCCTCCCAGAGTAAGCACTTTTCCCGTTAACCAACAGACTCTGAGGGGCTCCTCCTTCCAGGGAGAAAGGAGTTGTCTTGCAAGATGGGCCTGACAACCTCCAATCAAGTGACAAATAATTACTGAGCACTCACTTTGAGCGATGCCCGGCAGTGTCCTGAATCATAGGGCCCTCCCTGGTTGCAAGTTGTGTTCTCTGCTCTGTGCGCCCTTAGGCAGGCCCTCTCCCGGCCTCCTGGCTCCAACCAGAAAATGAGGCTCCTTCCTGATAGGAGTAAGGAAGACAAAACAAATAAATACATGTGAGAATTTTTAAATTAGAAGACACTTCAAAAGATGGGTAATAAATAATTCGATATTAACAAGAAACATTACTTTTTTTAAAAAGTTACAGAATAGGAACTGAGATCTCTAGGGAAACACAAACTAGCAAAATGTACCTATTACTGGGTTTGTGTGCAGTCACTTAGAGATCTTTGTCTCCAATCTTCTCATTATTTTAAAGGAAGCATTGAAACTCAGAAAAGACAAACGGCTTGTCCAAGGTCACACATATCCAATTTGGTTAGGCACATCCATTTTGGTTAGCCCTGGTCTTCTGCCAAACCTGTACTTTCTCTGCCACACACCAGGACACAAATTCTACTCAGCAGTATTGTGATGAAACATCAGCAAAAGGAGAGACATTCCTTTCCTCTGGGGGTTCCAAAAAAAAAAGGCTTCATGAAAGAGATGGGACTTAAGTAAAATCCTAAAGAGTAAGCAGGATTCAGATATCTGGAAAAGCGAGATCATGCACAGGGAGGGAGAGAGGTCACAAAGAGAGATGAAGAAGGACATGTTACAAGAGCAGCAAACAAGTTTGGCAGGAGCAGAGTGCTTGCTTGGGTGATGGGGAGCAAGTAAAAGAAAACAGTGAAAGTTTCGTTTTAGGATGATCAATAAGTCCCTGTACAGAATGGATTAAAAGGGGATGAGATGAGGGAGGGGGAGGGAAGAGAGGGAAGGAATTGCAGGCAGAGAAAACCATTAGGAGGTCAAGGCAGCATCCGGATGCAAGTGATGGAGGCCTGATGAAATGTGGTGGCAGGTAAAGCTGAAATCAATGAAACTCTTCCCAACCCTGTTCTTTTAAGCCTGCCTTATAGGAAGTACTCTGCTGTTAACTGCAGGGGACACTGTATGGAAAGGCACATGTGTTTGAGATACAGTGGAAAATTGGGACTGCTGTGGAGTTTTCACGGTAACTGACCTGAAGTTAATCTGATCCCTTGGTGTCAACATTCAACACCTGGGAGCTGGACAGCAACAGCCTTTGGAGAAGAATGGGTTCAATTAGGATTTCTATCAATTAACCAAAACCAAAAACCAGAAAGGGAAAGGGAAATCCTGTTTCCTTTCATTCCTTGGAGGCGCTCGAAGTCACAAATGAATGGCTTCGGGCGCCTGGGTGGCTCAGTCGTTAAGCGTCTGCCTTCGGCTCAGGTCATGATCCCAGGGTCCTGGGATCGAGCCCCGCATCGGGCTCCCTGCTCAGCGGGAAGCCTGCTTCTCCCTCTCCCACTCCCCCTGCTTGTGTTCCCTCTTTCACTGTGTCTCTGTCAAATAAATAAGATGTTTAAAAAGAAAATTAATGGCTTCAAGGGCTTTCTCAGGTTTTTCCAATGGAAATAGTTTTTCTCTATGAGCACTCCATCTCTTTACACGGACCAGCACCAGCAGCATCATAGGCCTGCCAGACTCAGAATGTGAGGCCTCGCCCTCTACCAATTGAGTCAGAATCTCTGTCTGAAGAAGATTCCTAGCTGATTCACATGCACATTAAGTTAGAGACGCATTTCTCTATCTATTCCCCTCTGAAGCTAGTGTTCTTCAAACTTTTGAGTATGTTGCATAGCTTTTATTTTTTTTTTAAAAAAGCCATATATTACACCATACCAACACACACACAACTTCCTTATAATTTAAATAAAAGTTTCATAAAACAACACATATCTTTAAAGTGTGATTCACTTCAAAAAAAAATTTTTAAAGATGTGTGATTCACTTCAATATTTTCTATTCAATTTATTTCATTTAAAAAAAAATGCTGGCCATGACCTACTAATTGATTCCATGACCGGCTAATAGGCTGCAATTTGGGGTTTAAGAAATATGGAACCATGCTATTAATTATTTTATCTTGGGTCTTGTTTGCATGTATGTGTATATTACCTCCCTTATGAGACTGTGAGTTCCTTGAGGGCAAGGTTCAGATATTTTTTAATCATTGAAATATAGACCAGAGTTAATGGCGGGTTTTGTATGTAGTAGCAACTCAGTAACTATTCAATGAGTAAATCAATCCATGAATGCATAAGTGGATGGAAGCCCAGGGATTGGGGGCAAGCTAGAGGAAGAAGAGAGTGAAGCTTGGAGTATAGGAAAAGCCCAAGCCAGGAAAATATTTACCCAAAACTCCAGGTCCCTGAAGCAGTATCAATGGACTATGAGCAGAAAAGGTCGTTTCTAGAACAGTCATGCATTCCAAATGCTCCATTGTTGGCCAGAATCTTTTTTTCCAATAGAGTTCACCTTTATTGCTCAAAATTCCAAACTTTGGGGACTTAAGGAGGAAGGAAAACAGCTGAATAGCTAACATAGTTTCTTAGACAAGGAAAAGAAATGGAGAAATGACAAGGACATGGCCACACAAATCTGACATGAAAAGAGGGAAGATTTTCGTGCATCTTCTTGTCATTCTGGAACCAGCGCCACTGACCAAAAGGAGAGAAGAGCTGGGACTAAATACTCTGTTGGAAGCAGATTTTGTCTGACTGCACATAGATGCTTGGCAATTGTATCTTTCCAAAACTCAAAATAGCATCTTTTGGAGGCAATAACTTCCCTGCCACAGGAAAGAGACCACAAACAATGAAGACATACTTACTGTTCACCAACCAACAGAACAAGGGGAGAGCATTGATTGATTTAATATAAATAAAATCATAACCTAAAGTGTGAACATTAGACTTACAGTATCTCACGCTCTAAAGTCATCTCAAATGTCCACTCTCGTTCAACTCCTCAGTTGAAAGGAATCTGCGGAAATTATCACAGATTCCCTTATCATGAGATATATAAGAAAGCTATAGATCAAGGATTTCATCTCAGACTTTCAAACTCAGGCATATATATTTTAAATGGGAATGCTGCAGACGACATAGTAGGAATCTCTCATTCACTGTGAAGATGATCAATGAGTTACTGGGAAAAGGCTAGCAGTAGATACATTTATTGAGTATCTACTATGGACTAGCCACTGTAGAAGGTATTTTGCATGTTTTCATTTCATAGAATCCTCTTTTTAAAAAACTCCTTGAAGTAGGGGGATTTAAGCATCATTTTCCCAGTGAGGAAAGGCAGGATCAAAGAGGGTAAATAATTCGCCTAAGATTTTAAGGCTACAAAGTTCCAGAGCAGGTTTTGAACAAAAGTCTGTGTTACTCCTAAATCCATACTCCCTCTTCTTTTGCTTTGCTTCCCAGCCATGGAAGAGTTAGAGCAAAAATTGGCTGGAAGATGGAAGGACAGAATTCTGATTGGGGCAAAGGATTGAATAGCTGACTTGGTAAGTACCCCCTTGTGCTGAGACTCTGGGAGGCTGTGAAGGGTTGTTCACACTGAGGTGGCAATACTATTAAGTACTTTGAGTACCCCCTGCTGTGCAGAATCCACAAACTGACTCAGTGGTGGTCCATTACACTTGAAAGTTAATGCTGCTCTTGAAAGCTGCTTTGGCTGCAGCTCAGAAGGAAGTTTTTGCATCTGGAGAATTCCACTCCCAGTGTAAATTAGTGTTCTTTGCTTTTTTCAGAGTAACAGACATCAACCTAAGCTAGTTTGAGGAGTGGGGCAGGAGACTGATTTTAAAAAATGAAGAGACTCAAGACATACATGGAAAGTAATGAGGCCAGACCTCCGGAAGGCACTGGAAGGTGGAAATGGAATCCTGCTAGATCTCATATATTCTTTCTCTCTCCATCTTTGTATCTTTTCATCTCATTGTCTTGCTATGCTTCTACTTCTTTCCTCTCTTGCTGCAAAAGAGCTCCCTGTTTCTCTGCTCCTGTAGAAAATAGTATCTATCCCATGCATTTCTTAACTTGTTGTCTCTGGGCCTCAAGTCTTTTTATCAGGAGAGGGTATCTCATTGGTCAAATGTCCACCTGTGGACGATCAGACAGAACCAGAAGGACGTAGTCACGGTACTAGCAAAGCTACTGGGAGCTTAGCCCTGTAACTTAGATATTAAGTGGAAAAGGAAGGTTGGTGTAAATCCCAGACAGAGTGCAGAAATGTGGCTGCTACACTCCTTAACGTGAGCAATCGAACGCTTTAGAAGCTGTGTGGGGGATCTCAGTCTGCACACACTAGGTCACATGTAGGAGATCGCGAGCGTGACGTGAGGATTGGTGATGTTACAGCTGATTTAAAGCCCTCAAATGCAACGGAGACTATTTATAGGTCCCTGCCCATGAACCCATGAACCTGTACAGACGGACCAGAATTAACGGGAACCAATGATTATCCCAGGCACATTGATCTGGATATCCATTCTGTTTCAATTCATTCTGATTCATTCAGGTTTACTGCGGAGAACACAGAATCAGGATCCAGAGAACCTGGATTCAAACCCAGGCTCTGCCCTTACCTGTCATGCAAGTTACCTCCCTCCCCCAAATTGGGGGTTAATAGCATGCCCTGCCTACCTCAGAAAGCTGTTTCAAGAAGCAAATGAGATAATATCTGTGAAGCTAGCACTATGTAAAATCTAAACCACTGAGCAAATGTAAGAAATCATTAGCAATACAAGAAATAACAGGAAGCCAATGAGTTGTAACACTTAGGTTACCTTTGCAAATATCTACTCCACCATGCTCTTTGGAGTAGAAAAAAAGTCATGCTGCAAGAAATGTAATGAATGTGAAGTGTGTTTCTTCTATTTTTATGAGGCATGGTTGGGTGAAAATGATCAGTGCAGCTCAAAAGCGAAGGGCAAAGTGTACGGTTTTTTAAGAAATAACTAGAGCCTTCAGTAGCAGTAGTAGGAATAGTAGTACTAGGAAAAACAATAGCAGCAAAACACTGATAACAATAATAACCCTATGGTCGCCACCTTCCAGGCTCTGTGCTAAATGCTTTCCACCAACTCACTCGTTAAATTCATATAATCTTCTTAGTTGAGTTCCATTTCTGTCCCTATTTTAAAGATGAGGAAACCAAAGCAGGATAAATTCATAACTTACCCACAGTGTCAAAAATGGTAAGTGGTAGCGTCCAGATTAAAACTCTGTTTACTTCATTCCAAAATTAAGGTAAATAGCCAATACGCTAGTCTGCATTTTATATCCTTAGGGAAAAATATGAGATAAATGCAAAATTTTGGTGATGCAAAAAGTATTGTAAAAAGGAAAGCCTCTAAAAATCAAAATGATTCGGTCATAAACCCAGATATGTTTTGGATGTGTGTATTTTTCCATTGAATATGGATGTCACTAAATGAAATTTAATTTAATGACTATACACCTATTAAAATGGATTTTTTAAAGAGAGAGAGCATGAGCGGGGAGAGGCAGAGGGAGAAGGAGAGAGAGAATCCCAAGCAGGCTCCATGCTCAGTGTGGAGCCTGACTCAGGGATTGATCTCATGACCCTGAGATCATGATCAACAGTCCAATAGTTGGGCACCTAACTGACTGAGCCACCCAGGTGCTCCCAAAATGAATTTTTTTTATTTTTTATTTTTATTATTATGTTATGTTAGTCACCATACAGTACATCATTAGTTGTTTTTTGTTTTTTTTTTTAAACAGAGAAGGAGGGAAACCATAAGTGACTCTTTTTTTTTTTGAAGATTTTATTTATTTGACAGAGAGAGAGAGAGAGCGAGAGTGAGAGCAAGAACACAAGCAGGGGGAGTGGGAGAGGGAGAAGGAGGCTTCCTGCTGAGCAGGGAGCCTGATGTGGGGCTTGATCCCAGGACCCTGGGATCATGACCCGAGCCAAAGGCAGACGCTTAACGACTGAGCCACCCAGGCACCCCCATCATTAGTTTTTGATGTAGTGTTCCATGATTCATTATTTGTGTGTAACATCCAGTGCTCATTATAACACGTGCTCTCCTTAATACCCATCACCAGGCTAACCCATCTCCCCACCCCCCTCCCCTCTGAAACCCTCAGATTGTTTCCTGGAGTCCCTAGTCTCTCATGGTTCATCTCCCCCTCTGATTCCCCCCCTTCAGTTTTCCCTTCCTTCCCTTATTGTCCTCCATGTTATTCCTTATGTTCCTCATATGAGTGAAACCATATAATTGTCTTTCTCTGCTTGACTTATTTCATTTAGCATAATCCCCTCCAGTTCCCCATCCATGTTGATGCAAATGGTGGGTATTCATCCTTTCTGATGGCTGAGTAATATTCCATTGTATATATGGACCACATCTTCTTTATCCATTCATCTGTTGAAGGGCATCTCGGCTCCTTCCACAGTTGGCTATTGTGGACATTGCTGCTATGAACATTGGGGTCAGTCAACAAAACTGAGAGGCAACCCATAGAATGGGGTCATTTGCAAATGTCATTTGTAATGACATTACAGATAAAGGGCTAGTATCCAAGATCTATAAAGAACTTCTCAAACTCAACACCCAAAAAACAAATAATCCAGTCAAAAAATGGGCAGAAGACATGAACAGACACTTTTCCAAAGAAGACATACAAATGACTAACAGACACATGAAAAAATGCTCAACATCATTAGCCACCAGGGAAATTCAAATCAAAACCACATTGAGATACCACCTTACACCAGTTAAAATGGCAAAAAAAAAAAAAAAGGCAGGAAACAACAAATGTTGGCGAGGATGTGGAGAAAGGGGAACCCTCTTATACAGGTGGTGGGAATGCAAGCTGGTGCAGCCACTCTGGAAAACAATATGGAGATTCCTCAAAAAGTTAAAAATAGAGCTACCCTATGACCCAGCAATTGCACTACTGGGTATTTACCCCAAAGATACAGCATAGTGAAAAGAAGGGGCAAAATGGATTTTTAAATGAAAAACCAATTTTTGGCAAAGATGTTAAGTAACAAGAATTCCCATTCATTGCTAATGGAAATGCAAAATGGTATAGCCACTTGGAAAATAGTTTGGCAATTCCTTAAAAGCTAAACATGGTGTCACCATGCAATTGAGAAATTGCACTCTTGGGTATTTACCCAATTAATTTGAAGATATGTCCACACAAAAACCTACCTGTAGGCATATGTTTATCACAGCTTTATGCATCACCAAAAACTGGAAGCAACCAAGATGTCCTTCATAGGGAAATGGACAAACTGTAGTATATCCATACAATATATACAATACAATGGTATTCATCAGTCAAAAGGAATGAGCTTTCAGTTTATTCAAGGACACAGAAGAACCTTAAATGCATACTGATAAGTGAAAGAAGATAGTTTGAAAGGGCTACATACTAGATGATTCCATTTATGTAACATTCTGGTGAAGGCAAAACTACAGAGATGGTAAACAGATCAGTGCTTGCCGGGGGCTTTGGTGGGAGGAGAAGGATTGAAGAGTGAAGCACAGAGGATTTTTTTTTAGGTTGATGAAACTGTTGTATAGGATACAATAATGGTAGATAAATGACACTGGGCATTTGTCAAAATGCATAAAAATTACAGCACAAAAAGTAAACCTTAACGTATGCAAATTTAAAGAATCATTTAGGAGACCAGGTTATCCCAGGAAGGAATGGAGACTGGACAAGAGACTCTTAACTGAATTACAAATGTGTGAAACACTCTCATTGAAAGAAGTGGAAGAAGAAGGTACTGATTTAAATAACTACAAATGAGTGGAGTCTGTAAGACTAAAAGCAAAAGGAACAGTACATAAGCACTGTTCTATAGCTGATAAAATATTTTCTTGTGTGGGTACATGTTAACAATTATGAAACCATTATAACTGTCTACTGGAATTGAACAATTACATAAAGGACTGATAGTGGGAGTCTGGCTTCTCACTCTTAGAGTGCGAGGTTTCAGATAAGCCATGAGAAAAGGTTAGAATGATCCATGTGATAATGGATTGGAGTTGGAGAGATCAGTATGAACTCATACAGAATACAGATGGATACATATAGAAATCATCATAGATAGGTGAACATAGATTAGTATACACACACCTATTTCCTTGCTCTGTCATCTGAGAAGGCCTAAAAGCAATGACACGCAGTAACAATGAGTACGCCTAGCACCCAGATCCTAGTTTCTAATACCATTTTCCAATTAAAAAAAAAAAAAAAAGAACATCTTAGAGAAATGGCTGATTCTAGAATTAGGGCAAGAAATGTACAAAGTGAGCCTGGAGCATCTTGTAGTGCCAGAAAGTAAGAAAGTGCTCAAAACACACACACACACACACACACACACAGTATTGGGGGTATGTCAAATGGACAAAGGAGCCAACTAAAAGAGCTCCCCATGGCCAAGCATAGAACAATTGGAACAACAAATTAAATAAAGTAATATTAAGTTATAACCCAAAGTCTAAAATAAATATTAATGTGCCCACACTGATATAAATAAATGATTGACTTAATAAGTAAATAAGTAGAGACAAATCTCCCATTTGGAAGAATTCCAAACATTTTATGTACATACTCCCCCCTCAAGGAGATGAAGCATAACTCTTCATCCCATAAGTGTGGGCAGGACATTGTCACTTCCTTCCAAGAGCACAGTATGTAAAGAGGATAAAAGAGGAACTTTATAATGGAGAAAGCTGAAAAACCCTGCCTCAGCCAATTGATCAAGGTTAGGATCAGCAGTGATATCAGGTTGAGAGTATGTACTCTTGATATGATGTGATGAGAACAGCATTTTACATCTGTGATCTTCCTCCCAAGGACCCATAACCACAGTCTAATCATGAGGAAAACATCGAACAAATCCTATTTGAGGGATAGTCTACAAAATACCTGAGCAGTGCACCTAAAACTGTCAAAAATGATCAAAAACAGAAAGTTTGAGAAGCTCACAGCCAAGATGCATCTAAGGAAACATGACAACTAAATGCAATGTGGTATCTTAATGGAATCTTGGAACAGAAAAAGGACATTAGATTAAAAACTAAGATGTCTGAATAAAACAGACTTTAGTTAACCATAATGTATTATTGGTTCATTAATTGTGACATATCTACCACAGTAATTTAAGATGCTAATAGAAGCAGGAAGTAGGTGTGATGTACATGGGTGTATAGGGACTCTCTTACTAGTTTGGTAATTTTTCTATAAATCTAAAACCATTCTAAAGTAAAAAGCTTTTTTAAAAAATTAAACAAACAAAAGCCAAAAACAACCATAAAGCCCCAGGCAATAGGCTATAGGAAATACATAGTATTCTTTACTCAAATAATAAAATATTTATTTTTTAAAGATTTATTTATTTATTTGAAAGAGAGTAGGGGGAAGGGCAAAGGGAGAGAGAGAATCCCAAGCAGACTCCCTTCAGAGCACAGAGCTCGGTGCGGGCTCGATCCCACGACTCTGAGATCACGACCTGAGCCGAGATCACGGCCTGAACAGAGATCAAGAAACGGACATCCAACTGACTGAGCCACCCAGGCACCCCTCGAAAAACAAAATATTTAAAGCAGAAAAAAATCCATAACAAAACAAAAATGAAAACAAAACTTAATTAATTTAGACTCATCAATGAGAAAAAAATAACAGTTAATTCTCCAGACAGGTCAATGTTCCATTCAAAATCATTAGAAACCTCATGTTGTTGTCAAAAACAATCTTCTTTCTCCTTTTTCTGCTTGCTAGACCTGTTCTGTTCATGTTTAATGGCTATTTAGACATCTCCAAGATAATACTGATCTGTGTCTTAAAGTGGAATTGGTTATTCAGCATGCCACTATTAAAATGTCCCTTCATTGCATAGGCATTTGCCTGAGTGCAGATTAATGTTATTTTGTCAACAGCATGTATTCAGTGGCTATTAGATTCGATTTCTGCTAAGCAGATAAAATCAGACTTCATGAGGAGAGTTTGATTTAGGTTTAGAAACCAATAACAAAATACAAGTGTGGATGTAGAGGACTATTTATGGGACCCATTTATTTATGGGTCAGAAACAGAGGGAATGAGGGAATCCACCAAAAAGATGACTGTTTTCTATCATCTAGGGATTCCTTCATAGAGAAAAGTGTGTGTATGGTAACTGTGGCCATTTGAACTGAGTAAGACAATTAGGAGGTGATTCAAATACTCATTTCCGTCCATTTTCCTCATCTATTCATTGGCTTGTTGGAGGAGAGAGCAGCAAAATGAAGATTGCCAGCCAGTTCCAAATTGCTGAAAGAAACGATTCTGCATTCCATTATTCACTGGCTATGGTGAACCAGGCAGAACAGAACTATTCTTTTGGACTTCAAAATCTTTATAATTTTTTCACAGTGCTTTCTCCGTACAGTATTTTCCTTGGAAAACATGTTTTATGTGAGTTCTTTTTGTTGTTGTCATTTTGAGTCACACAAATATTACCTCAATGCAAGATATTTGTTCTCCTAGAAAATGTTTCCAGAATGAAACTTTGAGACCCAGCCTACCAATGGAACCAAATATTTACTTTAGCACCCTGGAATCTCATGCGATTAAATTACATATGGAAGAGATGGATTTTGTGAGTTTAGCAAATGTGCAATCTCATTCCAGCAGTTCCATTCCTAGCTGTACACCCCACAACTGGTATTTGAAAAAAAAATATGTACAGGAATGTTTACAGCAGCACTATTCCCAATAGTCAGAAGGTAGGACGAGCTCAAATGTTTGTCAGTTAATGAGTGGATAAGCAAAATCTGATCTATCTATACAACGGAATGTTATTCAGCCATAAAAGGAGTGATACGTGCTACAGCATGGATGAAACTTGAAACCGTAACACTAAATGCAAGAAGTTAGACACAAAAGGCCATGTATTTTATTATTCCATTTATATGAAATGTCCAGAATAGGCAAATTCATGGGGACACAAAGCAGACAGTGGTTCCAAGGGACTGGAGCAAGTGGGAAATGGGACGTGACTTTTTCTGGTGGGAGGAAAATACGTTCTAGAACTATATATGGTGATGGTTGCAAAACACCGTGAATGAACGAAGTCACTGAATTGTGTATTTTCAAAGGGTTAAAATGATGAGTCGTATGTTTTGTGAATTTTATGTCAATGAAAAAGTTCGGGGCACCTGGGCGGCCCCCTCTGCTCCTCTCCCCACTTGTGCTCTCTCTCTAAAATAAATATATAAATAAACAAACAAACAAAAAAACAAATAAATAAATAAAATCTTTGAAAAAGTTTCCATGTACATGTGTATGGCATGAGGACACAGGCTGTGGAGCACCTGCACACTGAACCGCCAGGCTTGCGTAATTGTAACTACAGACAGCGTGTATGTGGAAAGTAGCAGGAATTAGCAAAGTGTAGACACCATGCAGGCAAAGGAATACCAAGAAAGAGAGCTGATTTTTTTCCCCCAGGACAATCAACTCCCTATTGACACTCTGCCCCTCAGCTGTTCTTTGCCACCGAAAACATCAAAGTAGAAATAAAAAAGCAACCTCCCATCAGGCCGAAGAGCAGATGGAATTGAGATGGTCTGTCGGGCCAAGAAGAGGCTGTAGTGGGTACATGGACCATGTATGGCATCTGAGAAGTGCATCCAGAGTATCCAGTGTGGTCTGCAAAGCCAATGGCAGATCTGGCCAGATTGCAGATGGAGTTGCTTAGCAGACCCGTCAGATATCAGATCTTGACTGGAGGGACATGAGACAGGTGGAGAGGATGAAGGGACAGCTGATCAGTGAAGAAGCATAAACTTGAGAAGGATGCAGGATATAAACAGGAAATCATGAAGGAAGTCAAGTCAAAGTAACATTTGCCAAATACATTGGGTGTCAAGTTTCTTTTTTGGGTGTGGTAAGACCTCTCTTGTTACCTCTCAAGGTGCTAGCGTTTCATGAGTCAGAGCAACGCACAGATGAGGTGAAGCCAGTGATAGTTCAGAGTTACAAGATAAATACTGATGATAAGAGCAACTTGCATTTGCAATATGCTGACTATGGGCTGGGCCTGAGCGAAAAGCATCACAAGGGTTGTCCTATTTAATGCTCACAATTACCCTGTAGGGCAGGAATTGTCCCATTCAATGGGG
The DNA here is from genome assembly GCF_029215605.1 of Mirounga angustirostris. Taxonomy (NCBI): domain Eukaryota; kingdom Metazoa; phylum Chordata; class Mammalia; order Carnivora; family Phocidae; genus Mirounga; species Mirounga angustirostris. The sequence goes on from NW_026991715.1 coordinate 107,919,684, forward strand.
ACTTGAAACTGCCGCTGGAGAGGTCAGGAGATTCTCTTAAGATCTCACACGGAGCTAGTGGTCAAGCTAGTGTTTGAAAGCCGGGAGACTGACAGCAGCACCTGCTCTTTTATTCAGAGAGCTCTCTTCCGTGGCTGCCCTCCTCACAGAAAGTGTTCAGGGTAAAGCTAGGGGGTCCTGCACCTATAATTATCTGACTCGAGAAATTTGCAAAGGGATTTTGAAAGACCTTCAGCTCACCAGTGAAGACAGCACAAAAACCAGGATGTGAGGACGTGTGAAGCAGGAGAGAGATACCAAAAATAGACTTAACATGCTTCATTGCAATCATCCGTTACACAGCTGTTGCCCCTCCTCCACGGAGAGCCCCTGGAAGGCAGGAACCACAACAGTATCTAGTATACAGTAGTAAGCCTTTAATAAACATTATTTTTTTAATAAATAAAACTGTATTGCTGGCATAGTGACTGATGGGAATAATAATATTGGTACCTTTACTGAGCATTTAACTTAGGCTTAGAAATGTGCACTTTATGATACTTATGTCTCATGTCCACCTCCTAGCACATGAGAAACATACTGTTACTGCATATTATAGACAAAGAAGCTGAGGCATAAATAAGTTTGCCAAATTCAACCATCTAGTAAAAAGTGAGCTGGGTTTCAAAACCTAATTTCTATGACTCCAAATGCAGATGTTTTCACCGCTTCTATTTTCTCTAATAGATTACCCATCCTTTAGTGAGGAGGGAGTGGATTATTATTTTTTATTAACATATAATGTATTATTTGTTTCAGGGGTATAGGTCTGTGATTCACCAGTCTTACACAATTCACAGCGCTCACCATAGCACATACCTTCCCCAACGTCCATCACCTAGCCCCCCCATCCCTCCCACCCTGCTCCACTCCAGCAACCCTGTTTGTTTCCTGGGATTAAGAGTCTCTTGTGGTTTCTCTCCCTCTCTGGTTTCATCTTCTTTCATTTTTTCCTCCCTTCCCCTATGATCCTCTGTCTTGTTTCTCAAATTCCTCATATCAGTGAGATCATATGATAATCATCTTTCTCTGATGGACTTATTTTGCTTAGCATAATACCCTCTAGTTCCATCCATGTCGTTGCAAATGGCAAGATTTCATTTCTTGGTGGCTGCATAATATTCCATTGTATATATATATCACATCTTCTTTGTCCATTCATGGACAAAGTCCTGAATGTCCAGCAATGTCCACAATAGTTTGGCTATTGTGGACATTGCTGCTATAAACATTGGGGTGCACGTGCCCCTTCCGATCACTACATTTGTATCTTTGGGGTTAATACCCAGTAGTGTAATTGCTGGGTCGTACAGAAGCTCTATTTTCAACTTTTTGAGGAACCTCCATACTGTTTTCCAGAGTGGCTGCATCAGCTTGCATTCCCACCAACAGTGTAGGAGGGTGAGGGAGTGGATTATTATTGGATTATGTACTTTTTGGGAAAAAAAATGAAAATTGTCATTGAACATTAGGCTTAAAAAAAAAGAATGCAAAATGATACATGTGCTTTGATTACGACTGTGTGAAAACGCACATACATACAAACGAACCAGCAGGAAGTCTGGAAGATAAAAGGGTTGTATAAGAATCGTGAGACTAAGGATAATTTTTTTTAACATTTTGCTTAATTTTGCTATAGTGTTATTTTAAGAGTAACTAAGACTTGAAAAAATCCAAGTATAGTAAAACAAGTTAAAATGTGCCCACAAACTGACTGCTTTAGGTGGAATCATTGCTTGAGCCCTGGGGTGTAGATCCAAGATAATTACGTGATGTCTCTGGTACCACATTTTCCTCAAGATACAGCAGAGCTCTATGAAACAGGAATTTTGAGTCTTCCTGAATCCTCCAGTTATGATTAAAATTTTGAAAATATGATCTACTATTCTCCTTAGTGGAACATTAAGAAACATCACTTGCAGTAAATGTAACTTCAAACCAGTTTCTTCTTCCATATAATCTATGAAATATTCTCCATATCCATGTACATTGTTTTATTACTCCTGAAAAAGTCAACTTGGCCATCAGTGGTTCATCCTGGGGCCAGTTATCTTTTTAAAAGTCAGGTCAGTATATGGCACTTCCCTCCTCAAAAACCTTCTAGCACTTCCCATTAAATAGAGAATAGTCAGAACTCTGAGTCCTAATCTCCATTCCCTCCTAGCATCCTCTATAGACTATATGCTCTACTCACAATTTGCCATTTACATTCATGATTTCATGCCTTTCTTGTAATAGAGACTTGGTCTCAAATGCCTTCTCTCACTTGTCAAGTTTTTACTCATTCCTTAAGACTCAAGATAACTGCCTCTGTTAAACCTTTAATAATACCCCACACCCCACAATCTGGTATAAATGACTCACAGTGTTGTAATCCCAATGCATTATATGTATATATATATATATATATGTGTGTATATATAATGTGTATATACATACACATTATATATACATATAATGTATATATATACATATATATGTATATATATGGTGTATATATATAATAATTTCTATACACATGTATATATGTAATCTTGCTATAACTTAATACATCCTGTCATTTATGATATGATAATAGTAGATAACATTTATCAAATACATTAGTTGGGCATTTTACATGTATTATTAGCTCATTGAAAATAACAACTCTAGGAGCTAAGTACTATTAGCACCATTTTAGAAAAAAAGGAAACAGAGGCTCAGAATGATGAGGCCCCTCACCCAAGAGCACAGTGGATCAACATCAGAGATGATCTTCAAACTCGGGTGCGGCTGAGCCAGAAACCTGTGCTTTTAACCACTGCATTAAAGAAAAACCTTTTTCCTCTGAATTTCCAGTCGTCTGCCCGAGAAATTAATCGGAGGCAAGTGGTTTGGATGGCAGAAACACACGCATTTGATGTATATGTCAAGTGCTCAGCTCCAGTGCTGTGCTGAGCCTGAGGCAAAAGGAAAAATCAGTAATACTGATCCTGTCTTTATTTAAAATTTGGTATTTTTCCACCATGGATTTGCTTGCATTTATTTTGATTTTTAAAACATTACATAAAATATTATTTCTCTTGAATACTGACTTTGGGGCATCCTTGTAAACTTTACACACATGATGAGCGCCTAACTTCCATCACTCTGGTCCTGGCCCTCCTTAGCACACAGTGTCTGAAAAACAGAGGCCACTCAGAAAATAGCTTGGATATTTAATTTACACGTCAGTCTTTTCCACAAGACCTCAAACTCCTGGAAGACAGTGACTGGAAGTGATTCCTTTTTGGACTCTTGCTAGCTCCCACCCTGTACCCTTTCATAGTTAGATCCTCAAAAAAAAAATTTTTTTTTGAATGAAACGTGTTGTTGCCTCTCTTACTTTTGACCATGGTAGAGTCTTATTTCACAATGCCCACTAGCAGGTAACCTTTCTAATGAAAAACTTAAAATCTGACTATAGTTTTAATTTTCCATCAGCTGTCAAATCAAATGGTCCATGACAAGTAAGAATTAAAGGTCAATTTCGTTTCCTATAAATCCTTCCCCAAAGTTTTTCTTCACTGAAAGTCTTGAAGAACTATTTTTAGTTTCTCTCAAGGATACCTTATAACACCATAACTAATCCCGCAAACACAACAATGGGAATCCTGCTGTTAATGAGTCATGCTACTTTGTATGACTGGAAAATATAGGCCAAGGAGTTATTTCCAAGTTTTTAAAGATAATTCATTACCTATAATTAGTTTTCTTCTACAGTCTTTGTGTTGGTAAAGCCATTGAGCAACTGAAGATGCTCTACAGTATAAAGTAGTTGTTAGATCAAACAGCCTTGGTTTACATTCTAACTCTATCACGAACTATGTGGCATTAACAAGCAGTAGAATCCCCTCAAACCATGTCCGAATAATGGAGATCATAGTGGTACCTCCTGTCACAGGTTTGAAGTGAGAAAATGCTATGTCTAGCATCTAGTAATTGCTCAGTAAATATTAACAAGTTTTCCATTTAATACATATATGTTGAGAAATACGTTAGGTGCTGCATTAGGTATTAGGAATGCAGGTTAAAACAAGCACAAAATCAGTGGTTGTTGAAGTCAGCTGTATTCACTGAGCATCTACCATGTGAGTCACTCTCCCAGACATTGTAGGAGAACAGAGGGGGGAAAGACAAAATCCCAGCCTTCAAACCAGAAGTCTAGAGATGGTATTCATTAAAAATAAAAAAGGAAAGGCTACTAGTAATTAAAGTACAGAAAATGATAAATAAATGTGAGTTTGTTAAAGATGCACCAAACTATATAATGTTATTGCCAATTCAGTGTAAGAAGGCCTGGAGGGAAAATTTTGCATCTTTGTTCAATTATGTGAAACAAATAGTTTACTCCAGGAAAATGTAGGAAAAAATGCATTAGACTGAGAGAAGATGTAGATTTGGGGCACAATCTGTAATAGTAATGATAGCTTGTCGAAGTTATTTCACCTTTCACTTCTAAAACAGGGTTGATCAGGAGATTGGGGGAAATCATCTTTGTTAGTTTGTCACTTAGGTCCTGGGAAGCAAATGCATGACAAAATGAAAAGCACGAGAAGAGATTTAATGGAGGAAATTCCTATGAAGGTGCTATGGGATGAACTGTGCTCTTCTCAAATTCGTATGCTGAAGTCCTAATCCCAGTATCCCAGAACATAATGGAATTTGATATAGGCTCTTTTTTTTTTTAAGATTGATTGATGTTTGATTGATTTAAGAGGGAGAGTGTAAGAAGGTGGAGAGGGAGGAACAGGGGGAGGGGCAGAGGGAGAGGGAGAAGCAGACTCCCTGCTGAGCAGGGAGCCCAAAGAAGGGCTCAATCCCAGGACCCCCTGCATCCCAGGACCCTGAGATCATGACCTGAGCTTAACTGACTGAGCCACCCAGGCATCCCTGGGTCCCTGAATGTAGGCTCTTTAAAGAAATAATTAAGGTCATTAGGGTGGGCCCTAATCCAAGCTGGATTAGGACTCAAACACACACACACAGAAGAAAGACCATATGAGGACACAGTGACAAGGCTGCTATCTACAAGCCAAGGAGAGACACTTGAGAAGAAACCAATCCTGCCAATACCTTGGTCTTAGACTTGTAGCCTCTACAAGTGTGAAAGAACAAACTTCTGCTGTGTAAGCCACCCAGTCTGTAATACTTTGTTAGGGCCGCCCTGCAAACTGATACAGAAGGATAAAGCAGAAAGAGAACATGAGTGACTAAGAAGAGCCTTCAGGCCCCAGTGCAAGTTGGACACCTCTAGAAGGGAAGAGAGAAGAATGGCCACTTGGGTAGAAAGAGGCTCATGCTGAAGTGCAGTTCTGAGAAAATCTCAGGCAGGCCAGGGGAGAGCTGGGAGCACAGACTGCCTGTTAGAGAAGGTGCCCGATTGGGCAGGAATGGCCTGGCTCTACAGCTGTGTGCAGATCCCAAAAGCTATGCAGCTGGAAGCTTTCAGTTTATTAGACTCCTCACAGAAGGTTCTCCCCTGAAAGGGGATCTGCGTGGCATGCCTCCCTAGCAGCCACAGTGCATATAATTTGAAAATGATAAAGGACGTTATTATTATGGCTATTATTCTTCCTTGTGATAACGTTTCTGCTGTTACTACCACTAAATTTGTTCTTTCCCTAAATGAAGGATGAGAAATCGGAGGCTTCTGCTGGGTTAGACTCCAGTAGACTCCAGAACCTCAGTCCTTACAAGGAGACTAGAACATAGCCCCCTGCTATATAAAGGTATAATGTGAGGGGTCGTCTCCATATAAAATAGGTCCATAACTGACCTATCACCTTGCCGAATAGTTCACTGTTAGCAATGTATGAGTGTGGTTTAAGATGTGTGTATCTAGTAATCTCTAACTAATCCAGATCCATTAACACCAAGTCCTTGTACTGTACTCAAAAAAATTCTCCATGGGAGGAAGAGGGAAAAGGTACATGAAGGGGAGCATATATACCTATTGTTTTTATAACATTTAGTAAAGTTCATGGTCAGTAAAGGTCAGCAAAGTCTTCTTGGCTGGTAAAAAATATACACAGTATAAAATGAGGAAAACCACTAGGGTCCATGAATTTTTAAAGACTAAGAAACATTAGTGTAGTACAACCCAGATCTGAAATTTTAATTCCTCCTACAAGCTTGAAATTAGGTCCCTGGTCAGCCGCCTTCCTTTGAGGCCCTCCAGTTTCAGAGAATTTATTTTTCTTTTAGCAGTGTCATGTTTCTTAACTAAAAAGGTAGCCTGTTTGGTCAAATATGTTCTTATTAATAGAAAGTTTAAATATAACCTATATAAAGTCAACTAATTTTCAAATAAATTAAACAAAATATGCTTCTCACAAAACTTTACAATATAAAATTTCATTTATGTCCTATGATTCAGTAGCCCCTTAGGAAGATTTTATTGCTCCCAAAGTTTCCACTAAAAGAGAAACTACAAAGAGAAAGTCAGAAAGAATTAACACTCACTGGGAATCAATTTTGTACAAGGAACTGGACAGCATTCTGCTTATATATTTGTTCACTGACATCTCAGAGCAACCCAATAAAATAGGCACTCCAATTTTATACATAATAAAAATGAATCTCAGGGATGTAAATAATGGACTCAGAACTTCACAGCTAGAGAGGCATAGAACCAAGAGATTTTAACCAAGTTGAATCTGATTTTTGTTGGTTAAGAAATGTGTTTGGCTGATACTAATACAGACAGCAGCTTTAAAAAGGTGTTTTTTTGTTTTGTTTTATTTTATTTTGTTTTTAAGAGTAGCAGTTTACTCTCATGGGAAAAAGAAAAGTCTAGAGGTAAGCTACACAGTGCTGGTATAGCAGTTTCATGAAGCCCTCATGGACCCAGGATCTTTCTATCTTTCTGTTTAGCTATCCACGGCACTGCTTTTATCTTCAAGGACAGATGGATGCAAGAATTCTAGCCATCACTTCCAAATTTCAGGGAGATAAAAAGGAGAACAGCAAGGTACAAAAAGGATAAACCTCCCAGGTGAGTCAGTTCCTTTTAAGATATCTTCTCAGAAGCTCCACTTATAAACTTTCACTTAATTTATCTACCTCCAGCTGCAAAGGAATCTGGGCACTTGGCTTCCAGAACCTAACAGGAGGAAGAAAGGAAGAATGGATATTATGTAGTCTGCCCTAGATGCACACCCCATGCCATCTTCATTCTGCCAAGCTGCTAAAGGATGAAGAAGTAGGATGGGCTAAAATAATGATTTTCAATTAGTGAGCATGCCCCTCTCCCCAGTTAAGAATTGTATTCTTAGTGAAGGTTTGTTGTTTAAAGGAGTAAATTGTAATCTTTAGGTGTTTTGGTGGAGAGATGAAAGATAACTGATCAGATATATGAACTGAAATTTGAGTGACCTTGATTTATGAAAAAGTAACCTAAAACTTAAATTCCTTGAATAATGTCCAAATCTTTTAATTGACTAGGTAGCCAAGGAGGTTTTGAGAAAATGCCTAGAAAAATAACTGAGACTAGAATTGTTTCACCTTATAAATTAAAATATTTAAATAATCTTACCTGTAACCTAAATTTTCTCCTTATGAACAGGAGAGTGAGTTTATTCATTAGCTTTAAAATCAGATAAACCAGGTTAGTTATATAAATGCGTGCATGCATGTGTGTGTTTGTGTGTGTGTGTGTACATGCATTTGGTACTAAGAGGAATTAGACAGCCAAATTTATAAAATCATATCAAAGAGTTTTATAAATATCATAATTTTATGTTATTTGTCCATGTTCTCTAAATGCAAAGACATGCTCTTGTTAGGATCATAGAAGCAATGAATGTGAGAGCTGGAGGAGGTTAGAGATGATATTGATTGCTTAATTTGAGTACTAGGTTTCTCCTGTTTATAGCTCTCCTTTTCTGGTACACTCTTGTCATATGTGTGGCCACTCAGCACCATTTAAAGCCTTCCTTTGGGGGCGCCTGGGTGGCTCAGTCGTTAAGCGTCTGCCTTCAGCTCAGATCATGATCCCAGGGTCCTGGGATCGAGCCCCACATCGGGCTCCCTGCTCCGCGGGAAGCCTGCTCCTCCCTCTCCCACTCCCCCTGCTTGTGTTCCTGCTCTCGCGATCTCTCTCTGTCAAATACATAAATAAAATCTTTAAAAAAATAAAGCCTTCCTTTGTTTGTGGGTTTTCCCACATTATGAATCTTGCTTTCCCAGAGTAGAACCTAGAACCATTTTTTCCCCCCAGACTTCCTGACAACTAGGACACAGTCATTTCATCCAGGCTTCTTCAGTCAGTCATGCTCCCTTGGGCTTCTGTTCAGGAGGGAACAATGTGTGGGCACAGGCATGTGGAATCTACTTTCTGGTGAGCATGAGGAATAAACAGGTGCTGAAGGCAGAGACAGTGGTTCATTATCTGTGATAATGTGTGTAGCGCTGCACACATTATCTGTGATGCTAGATTACATATCTGTTTCCAGCGACTGGGGCCGCAAGAGTCTCTACTAGGAGACATAGAGTAATTTGGGCATTTTTCTCAGATGTGTAGTCTCCAAGGCTGGATCTCTTCCCTCCATAAAGATTCTATCTTTTAGCAAATCCTTTTCTGCCAAAATGAGTTAAAACAGGAGTTCTGTTATTCTCAAATAAATGTTATGGAGGATATACATTATTTTATAGATGGAAAGTTGAGACTTGTAGAGATTATGGTTTATAATATCTGATGATTTGATAGTTAACTGGGTAAAATAGGCATGAATTAAGGAATCATAGCCAACACGCATCAGTAGGAGTTGAGAGAATATATGTGGTGATGAATCCTGTGGTTGCTGATAAGGGGGATGGAACATTAAGTTGGATAAAGGGGAGTTTCCATCATAGAAATCCTCTCCCACGACAGAGGATTGAATATGCTGGCAAGGACCCAAGGAGACAGTAATAACACAGAGTTAGGATGGCTCTTAGCAGTCTGGCCTAAACTAAGTGAAATAAAAATGCCAGAACTATCATGGCAGATGATCAAAAGAGAGATCAAAAGGCTAAAAAAAATGTGTGCATGCCTAGAGTATACTTATTATATAAGGCTAAAAACCAACAGCCAACTGTGTTCTGTGTGAGGAGGTAGAGAACACGGAGGATATCGTGTTTTATAATGCACTTGGCAATACTAGTGAGTTAAGAAGCTCACTGGTGACTGTCCTTTTCTAGACCAGAATTAACAGGAAATTATTTTACAAATTGGACTCCCTAATAGCACTGAGGATGATAGTAAATACAAGTGGTGGTGTTTGACTATCAAAATCAAGGCACAATTATCATATTGCGACTATAGTCATAGAGGCAGCCAAGGAGGTCCGGCATGCAGAGAGCTAAAAAACAATCAAAAGAACACAGCATCCCTAGGAACAATGGGCAGCCAACAATGGCAGTTCTTAAACCACAGGTCAGTAAACTAAGGCCTCCAGGTCAAATCCAGCCTACCACCTGTTTTTGTATAGTTCATGAGCCAAGTATGTTTTTCACACCTTTTAATGGCTGAAAAAATCCCAAGACTATTTCATAAAATGTGAAAATTATATGATTCAAATTCAATATCCATAAACAAAGTTTTATTGGAGCACAGCCCTGCTTATTCATTCATATATTATCTATGGCTACTTTTGTCCTACAATGGAAGATCTTACTAGTTGTGATAGTCACCTTATTGCCCATAAAGCCTAAAATATGTGCTATCGAGCCCTTTATAGAATAATTTTGCCAACTCCTGGCTTATAATATGCAATCAAAAAAATATCAAAAAGACTGAGGCCCACTGTCCAAATAAAAACTAATGTTCCTTTCCTAGTTTTCAGGTCCAAACTAGTGTTGAGAAAGGAATTAATTATTGAATAGTGCCAGGTCCCTGGGAGGAAGGACAGAACAATACTTCAGCAAGTATATACAGTCCTTTCCCCCAAAGATCTACTGTTATTTAATCCAGGAAACAAAAAAAGAGGAATACTCATATATTTCAAGAATTGTCAGACACAGGATCTGAGTTGGCACTCATATCTGGGGAATTTAAGTGTCATCATGCCCCACCCCCTTTTTGAGTGGGGGCATATTGGGAGAACCAGGCAATAAATGGAGTATTGGCCCACATCTGGTTACCAATAAATCTACTTGGCCAGTGGACCCAACCAGTGGGTATGTCTTAAGTCTGTGACTGTATAATTAGGATAGGTATACTTGGTAGTTGAGAGGCCCCCATATTGGTTCCTTGTCTTGTCATGGTAAGAAAAGCCAAATGAAAACTTCTGAAATTGGCTAAGACAATAAATCAAAAATTCTATTAAAAGGGTGGAGCAGTGGGGTCCCATAGCAAAGATGCCAAATTTAAAATCTAAATTATACAGAGATAATGCACTCATTATTTTTCCTATTTAATTCATAAGTTCAAGTTTGGCCGCTATAAAAACTATGTGGATTCTAGAGAACACAAGTGAACTAGCCACATTGTACCTGATGTGCCAAAATTGGAAACCTTGATGGAAGAGATTAAGACAGACCCAGGTATATGTTACGTAGCCAGTGGTATGGTGAGTGCATTCTTTTCCATCCCTATCAGGAAGGAAGATCAGGGGAAGTTCACATCTGGGTGAAATGACAACGGTATAAATTTATAGTCTTGCCTCAGAGTCACACTAAGTCTTCTGACCACTGTTGGATCTAAACTATTTGGACATTCTGCAGAATATGACACTCACTGGGAGGGAGCTCTACTAGGTGCCCCACATACCATTTCAGCCACCTAGAAGCTAGTAACAAGGAATATACACCAGAATCAGAAGAAGAAGCCCCTTTCTGGTGCAGTGACCCTCTAGGCACTTTATTGGCAAAGTTTAACATCATGCTGGCTGGCAAAGGAGAAATGTCTGCAACATGCAACTCCAGTATTAGAAACAGGGCAATGATAAATAGATTTGGAGCTGACAGGCTTTAAACTGGTATCAGGCACAGTCCACCCCTCTGAAGATCCAGCTTCTCTACACATTGTCCTACAGACATTTGAACTTAGGTACGATGAACCAAATACATTCTACTTTATAAGATATAGCAATCCTTTGTACAAGTGAAGAAGTTCTCACTGTTTCCCCCAAGAAAGAGAGACACAATATCCCACAATCTTTGTATCCATGTCAGACTATATTAATTACTCCTCAAATTTGGAGTCATGATGAATATTCTGTTAACTGTAAATTTACCTCAAAAAGTTATATAAACATTAGTAATGGGGGAAAAAAGAAGAAAAATGATTAGCATATACAAATATAACAAGCAAAGAGAAAATAGTCCTTGTTTCTGTAAGTGGTCACAGAGGCTGGAATTGATGTCTGTGACTTCCCTCTTCCACTGTTCATTCCATATTTTCCTGGCCCTCAGCCAGAACCTAAGCTGGTCAGCTTTCACCTGGTGGAGTGAACAAACCTTTATTTCTAAGAGTTCGAATCCTAAATGGGTAAGGACTTTAAAGATATTTGTGTCTCATGTGAGTGCCCCCCAAAGTGCATCCACTGCAGAGAAGACTCTTACTAACTCCCCCAAAGGGCACAAAAATGGATTTTGGGAGGGGAGACAATGCAACAGGGGTCATTACTGCCATTACTCTTGCTGTCTGGTCATGACTACTTATACCTTCTGTACCTGTCTGAGCTCAGCCACTCATTTACCATTCCACTTGACAGGTTGATTGTATGCATACCCAACCTATGGCAAGGTTTGTCAGACACAGCCAGTCGATGACAAGAAGCTCAGGTCACATGGTCATCTGATGAACCAATCATTAGGCGTATAGTCTCCACAGAGGGCCAGCAACAAACAAGAAGCTTTTTCTCAAAATGATAATAGTGGTCTGAAAAAGAGGGCAGAGGTTTGCTTCAACATTATAGATATCTATGCTGTGATCTATTGGTGCTTGTCAGAGACTCTATACAGCATTCCTAGTGGCCACAGATAATTCAAGTATAATTGAATCAGTAGGATCATAAGGCCCAAGTGATAAAGCAGCTTGTAATGCAGCCTAGAATTGTTACAGAGGCTTTTATTTTTGCTCTGTCCTCCATTTGAAATTGGCAACTGTACAAGGTGACTTTGTAGATAGGTTGAAGTAGCACACTCAGATGTGGTATATATTGACTCCCAAGTCCAAAAAGTTCTGCCAAGCCTTGTGCCTCTTTTTATGGTGTGTGATACAAGATTGAGCAAACTGTATTCTACCTTGGCAGATATATCTTGACATATTCCAAGTGAATGAACCCCCAAAAAACTTCACTGAAGTGGTGGGGCCCTGAAATTTTATGGGCTTTTTTTCCCACTCTCTCATTCATATATTTTTTCCAAGGCATCAAATTACTTGCTAGTTCTTGCTTATTAGATAAAAATAGCATAATATAACCAAGGTCGTAGGCCATTGTGGTATTTTGTAGAGGTCAAAATATCAAGACCATTGCAGACATATTATGGCAGAGAGCATCAATTATGATGTTACCCTGAGGCAAGATGTAAAGATATACTGTTGGCTCTGCAGAGAGAAACATACTGCTCTTGATGGTCCCTGGAAATTGGTATGGAGAAAACATAACCCAGGTCAATAGCTGCATACCAAATGCAAGGGCCATGTCATTTTGTCCTAGTAAAAACCCTATATCTGAGGTGTCAATTGCAATTGGAATCAAAACCTGATTAAATTTATGATAGTCCACAGTCCTTCAAGATTTGTTATCAGAGCTAGAGGTTTCTTTAGTTATATGGATCAAGCAATATGCTAGCAAGTTGTCCATAAATTTTGTTACTGGGACAACACAATCAGTTAAATACTTCCAAAGGGCTTTGTAGGCCAAGGCATTCTAATTACCAGTATGTCCCTGCTGCTCCTTATGGTTGCAAGGTGTGGCCAGCTTGTATTTAGAAGTGTTGCCACTTGGCCTCTGCTACTCCATAATACCATCATCCTTACTGAAATCAAGGAATGTCTTGGATGCCATACATGCTAGCTAAGAGCCAGAGGGGCAAGAAGCAAGGTAAGCACACCAGAACTAGAAAAAAGGAAAACAAACAAACAAAACCAAAACACTTTCCAGCACCGTTCACTGGCAAAGCTTTACTATATGTGAACTAGCAAAAGAAAAACAGTTACAAAATATAGCTTTAGTATCACAAGAGGGTGATGAAAAGTAGATTTGGAGCCAAAACACAATAACATGATAGCTGTAACACTTAAGAATGTTGCTTTGAACAATTTATCAACTGAAAGGAAGGCTGCCTCCATTGAGTGGGCTCAGAGCAGTAAAGTTTTCTTTAGCAGGTCCATGACATAGTGCAAACAGCCCTGACTTATGGGCCATATATCCTATCAACCTTTAGGTTTTAAAGATATTTAAGTGGGAAGATAATGTATAGTGTTATGATACACTTCAAAGAAGAATCACATCATCAACACTACACGGTTGTAGAGAAAGGCCATATCATTTGAAGCAGAAAACTATTCACCATTAAAAAAGCTTCTCCTGGCATGCAGCTAAATGCTGGCAAAGACAGAGAACCTAATCATAGAACATCAAATGACCATGCAGACAGAACTGCCCATCATGAGCTGGGTTCTTTCGGACCTACCAAGTCATAAGTTTAGAAAGGTCCTGAAACAATCCACCATAAGGTAGAAGTTTTTCACCATTATTTCTTCAAATAAGTTTTCTGTCCCTTTCTCTTCCTCTTCTTCTGGGTACCCTTGTAGGCATCCCCTCCACCCCCCAACCTGGGGAAAAAGACAGATATCTAGATCTAGGAGCCTCAGAGAGTTCCAAATGAGAGGAACCCAAAACACCCACACCAAGACACATTATAGTTAAAATCTCAAAAGTCAGAGATAAGGAAAGAAGCTTAAAAGCACAAAAGTAAAGTAATGTGTTATATACACGGGAACTACCATAAGATTATCAGCAGACTTTTCAGCAGAAATTTTTCAGGCCAGATGAAAATGGCATGATATATTCAAAGTGATGAAAGAAAAAAAAAACTTGCAATAAAGAATACTCTATCTGCATAGTTAACATCAGAATTAAAGGAGAGATAAAGAGTTCCTAAGACAAGCAAAGGCTAAAGGAGTTCATGACCACTAAACTGGCTTTTCAAGAAATGTTGAAGGGACTTCTTTAAGCTGAAAAGAAAGGATACATATTAGCAACAGAAACCATATGAAAGAATAAATCTCACTGGAAAGGTAAATACATAGTAAAGGTGGTAGAGTAATCACTTATAAAGTTAGTATGAAAGTTAAAACACTAATAGTAGTAAAAAAAAAAAAAAAAAAACAACACTAATAGTAAAAATAACCGTGATTACAATAATTAGGTAAGGGATACACACGATAAGAAGACATGCAATGTGACATCAAAAACATAAAGCCTGAGGGATAGAGTGAAAATGAGCTTTAGAATGCAGACATAAGTTGTTATCAACTTAAACTGTTACAGATACAAGTTATTATATGTAGGCCTCATAGTAACTAAAAAGCAAAAAAATAATATAAATACACAAAAGTTAAAAAGAAAAGTATGCATACCGCTAAAGAAAGTTCTCAAACCACAAAGAAAGAGAAAGAGAAGAAGGCACAGAGAGGAACTACAACCAAAGCCAAGAAACAATTAACAAAATGGCAATAAATTTATACCTATACGTATCAACAATTACTTTAAATGTAAAGAAACTAACTTCTCCAAACAAAATACATAGAGTGGCTGAATGGATAAAACAAAACAAAATTAAAGAAAACATGACCCATTTATGTGTTGTCTATAAGAGATTCACTTTAGATGTAAGGACACACACACACTGAAAATGAAGGGATGAAAAAAGATACTCCATTCAAACTGAAAGCAAAAGAAAGCTTGAGTAGCTACCCCTATATCAGACAAAATAGTTTTTTTACTGTTATGTTAATCCCCATACATTACATCATTAGTTTTAGATGAAGTGTTCCATGATTCATTGTTTGTGCATAACACCCAGGGCTCCATGCAGAATGGGCCCTCCTCAATACCCATCACCAGGCTAACCCATCCTCCCACCCCCCTCCCCTCTAGAACCCTCAGTTTGTTTTTCAGAGTCCATCATCTCTCATGGTTCGTCTACCCCTCCGATTTCCCCCGCTTCATTCTTCCCCTCCCGCTACCTTCCTCTTCTTTTTCTTCTTAACATATATTGCATTATTTGTTTCAGAGGTACAGATCTGAGATTCAACAGTCTTGCACAATTCACAGCGCTTACCAGAGCACATACCCTCCCCAGTGTCTATCACCCAGTCACCCCATCCCTCCCACCCCACCCCCCACTCCAGCAACCCTCAGTTTGTTTCCTGCAATTAAGAATTCCTCATATCAGTGAGATCATATGATACATGTCTTTCTCTGTTTGACTTCTTTCACTCAACATAATACCCTCCAGTTCCATCCATGTCATTGCAAATGGCAAGATCTCATTCCTTTTGATGGCTGCATAATATTCCATTGTATATATATACAAAATAGATTTTAAAACAAAACTGTCCTAAAAGACAAAGAAGGGAATTGCATAATGATTAAGGGGTTAATTGAACATAAGGATATAACATTTGTAAGTATATATGCACACAACATAGAAGCATCTAAATATATAAAGCAAATATTAACAAACCTAAAGGGAGAAATAGATAACAATAGAGTAATAGTACAGGACTCTAATATCTCACTTACGTCAATGGATAGATCATCCAGACAGAAAATCAGTAAGGAAACATCAGCCTTAAATGACACATTGGACCAGATATACTTAACAAATATATATCAAACATTCCATCCAAAAGCAATAGATTAACTTTCTTCTCAAGTGTATATGGAACACTCTCCAGGATAGATCATATGTTAGGCCACAAAACAACTCCTAATAAAATTAGCAGGAATGAAACTGTTGTTGTTGTTGTTTTAAAATTTACTTATTTGAGAGAGAAAAACAGCATGAGCGGGGGGAGGGGAAGAAGAAGAGGGAGAGAGAAAATCCCCAAGCAGACCCCCCACTGATCATGGGACCTAACACAGGGCTTGATCGCAGGACCCTGAGATCTTACCTGAATTGAAATCAAGAGCTGGCCACTTAAACCACTGAACCACTCAGGTGCCCCAACAGGAATGAAATAGTACAAGCATCATTCCCAATTAAAATGATATGTATACTAGAAATCAATTATGCAAAGAAAACTAGAAAATTCACAAATATGTGGAGATTGTACAACATGCTACTGAACAACCAATGAATCAAAGAAGAAATTGAAAGAGAAATGAAGAATATGTGTAGACACACAAAAATGGGACTATAACATACTGAAATGGAATGTAGCCAAAGAAGTTCTGAGAGAGAAGTTCATGGTGACACAGGGCCCACACCAAGAAATGGGAAAAGGCTCAAATAAACAACCTGACCTTATATCTCAGGAACTAGAAAAAGAAGAACAAGAAAAGTCCAAAGTTAGTAGAAGGAAGTAAATAACAAAGATTAGAGCAGAAATAAATGAAAGAGAAACTAAAAACACAATAGAAAAGATCAATGAAGGTAGAAGGGTTTTTTTTTTCTTTTTTTTCTTTTTTTTATTATGTTATGTTACTCACCATACATTACATCATTAGTTTTTGATGTAGTGTTCCATGATTCATTGTTTGCATGTAACACCCATTGCTCCATGCAGAATGTGCCCTCTTTAATACCCATCACCAGACTAACCCATCCTCCCACTCCCCTCCCCTCTAGAACCCTCAGTTTGTTTCTCAGAGTCCATCATCTCTCATGGTTCATCTTCCCCTCCAATTTCCCCCCCTTCATTCTTCCCCTCCTGCTATCTTCTTCTTTTTTTTTTTTTTTAACATATAATGTATTATTTGTTTCAGAGGTACAGATCTGTGATTCAACAGTCATGCACAATTCACAGCACTCACCACAGCACATACCCTCCCCAATGTCTATCACCCTGCTGCCCCATCCCTCCCATTCCCCACCACTCCAGCAACCCTCACTTTGTTTCCTGAGATTAAGAATTCCTCATATCAGTGAGGTCATATGATACATGTCTTTCTCTGATTGAGTTATTTCACTCAGCATAACACCCTCCAGTTCCATCCACATTGTTGCAAATGGCAAGATTTTATTCCTTTTGATGGCTGCATAATATTCCATTGTATATATATAAACCACATCTTCTTTATCCATTCATCTGTCAATGGACATCTTGGCTCTTTTCACAGTTTGGCTATTGTGGACATTGCTGCTATAAACATCGGGGTGCATGTACCCCTTCGGATCCCTACATTTGTATCTTTGGGGTAAATATCCAGTAGTGCAATTGCTGGGTCATATGGTAGCTCTATTTTCAACTTTTTGAGGAACCTCCATACTGTTTTCCAGAGTGGCTGCATCAGCTTGCATTCCCACCAACAGTGTAGGAGGGTTCCCCTTTCTCCGCATCCCCGCCAACATCTGTCATTTCCTGACTTGTTAATTTTAGCCATTCTGACTGGTGTGAGGTGGTATCTCATTGAGGTTTTGATTTGGATTTCCCTGATGCTGAGCGATGCTGAGCACTTCTTCATGCGTCTGTTGGCCATTTGGATGTCTTCTTTGGAAAAATGTCTGTTCATGTCTTCTGCCCATATCTTCATTGGATCATTTGTTCTTTGGGTGTTGAGTTTGATTAAGTTCTTTACAGATTTTGGATACTAGCCCTTTATCTGATATGTCATTTGGAAATATCTTCTCCCATTCTGTCGGTTGTCTTTTGGTTTTGTTGACTGTTTCCTTTGCTGTGCAAAAGCTTTTTATCTTGATGAGGTCCCAATAGTTCATTTTTGCCCTTGCTCCCCTTGCCTTTGGTGATGTGTCTAGGAAGAAGTTGCTGAGGCTGAGGTCAAAGAGGTCACTGCCTGTGTTCTCCTCTAGGATGTTGATGGACTCCTGTCTCACATTTAGGTCTTTCAACCATTTGGAGTCTATTTTTGTGTGTGATGTAAGGAAATGGTCCAGTTTCATTCTTCTGCATGTGGCTGTCCAGTTTTCCCAACACCATTTGTTGAAGAGACTGTCTTTTTTCTATTGGACATTCTTTCATGCTTTGTTGAAGATTAGTTGACCATAGAGTTGAGGGTCCATTTCTGGGCTCTCTATTCTGTTCCATTGATCTATGTGTCTGTTTTTGCACCAGTACCATACTGTATTGATGATGACAGATTTGCAATAGAGCTTGAAGTCCGGAATTGTGATGCCGCCAGTTTTGCTTTTCTTTTTCAACATTCCTCTGGCTATTCGGATCTTTTCTGGTTCCATACAAATTTTAGGATGATTTGTTCCATTTCTTTGAAAAAAGTGGATGGTATTTTGATGGGGATTGCATTGAATGTGTAAATTGCTCTAGGTAGCATTGACATCTTCACAATATTTGTTCTTCCATTCCATGAGCATGGAACATTTTTCCATTTCTTTGTGTCCTCCTCAATTTCTTTCATGAGTATTTTATAGTTTTCTGAGTACAGATTCTTTGCCTCTTTGGTTAGATTTATTCCTAGGTATCTTATGGTTTTGGGTGCAATTGTAAATGGGATCGACTCCTTAATTTCTCTTTCTTCTGTCTTGTTGTTGGTGTATAGGAATGCCACTGATTTCTGTGCATTGATTTTATATCCTGCCACTTTACTTAATTCCTGTATGAGTTCTAGCAGTTTTGGGATGGAGTCTTTGGGGTTTTCCACATAAAGTATCATATCATCTGCAAACAGTGAGAGTTTGACTTCTTCTTTGCTGATTTGGATGTCTTTTATTTCTTTTTGTTGTCTGATTGCTGTGGCTAGGACTTCTAGTACTATGTTGAATAGCAGTGGTGATAGTGGACATCCCTGCTGTGTTCCTGACCTTAGGGGGAAAGCTCTCAGTTTTTCCCCATTGAGAATGATATTCGCTGTGGGTTTTTCATAGATGGCTTTTATGATATTGAGGTATGTACCCTCTATCCCTATACTCTGAAGAGTTTTGATCAAGAAAGGTTGCTATACTTTGTCAAATGCTTTTTCTGCATCTATTGAGAGGATCATATGGTTCTTGTTCTTTCTTTTATTAATGTATTGTATCACATTGATTGATTTGCAGATGTTGAACTAACCTTTTAGCCGAGGGATAAATCCCACTTGGTCGTGGTAAATAATCCTTTTAATGTACTGTTGGATCCTATTGGCTAGTATTTTGGTGAGAATTTTTGCATCCATGTTCATCAAGGATATTGGTCTGTAATTCTCCTTTTTGTTGGAGTCTTTGTCTGGTTTGGGGATCAAGGTAATGCTGGCCTCATAAAACAAGTTTGGAAGTTTTCCTTCCATTTCTATTTTTTGGAACAGTTTCAGAAGAATAGGTATTAATTCTTCTTGAAATGTTCGGTAGAATTCCCCTGGGAAGCCATCTGGCCCTGGGCCCTTGTTTGTTGGGAGATTTTTGATGACTGCTTCAATTTCTTTAGTGGTTATAGGTCTGTTCAGGTTTTCTATTTCTTCCTGGTTCAGTTTTGGTAGTTGATACATCTCTAGGAATGCATCCATTTCTTCCAGATTATCTAATTTGCTGGCATGGAGTTGCTCATAATATGTTCTTACAATTGTTTGTATTTCCTTGGTGTTGGTTGTGCTCTCTCCTCTTTCATTCATGATTTTATTTATTTGGGTCATTTCTCTTTTCTTTTTGATAAGTCTGGCCAAGGGCTTATCAATATTGTTAATTCTTTCAAAGAACCAGCTCCTAGTCTCTATAAGTTTTTTTTTTTTAAATAAACAAAATTGAAAAACCTCAGCTAGACTCACCAAGAAAAAAAGGGAGATGGCTCAAATAAATAAAATTAGATCTTAAAGATGAGATGTTACAACCGGTACCACAGAAATACAAAGGATCATAAGGAGATGACTATGAATATTTATACACTAACAAACTGAAAAACCTAGAGGAAATAGATAAATTGCTAAAAACATGCAACCTACCAACCCTGAATCATGAAGAAATAGAAATATGAACAGATGGGTTACTAGTAAGAAGATTGAATCAGCAGCCAACACTACCCAATGGACAAAAGTCCAGACCCAGATAGCTTCATTGGTGAATTCTAGCACACATCAGAGACTTAATACCAATCCTCAAACTCTTCCAAAAAACAGAAGAGGAGGGAATTCTCCCCAACTCATTTTATGAGGCCAGCATCACCCTGATATCAAACAAACAAGGGTGCCACAAGAAAAAATTATTGCAGGTCAATATCCCTGATGAACATAGGAGCAAAATTTCTCAACAAAATATTAGCAAACGAAATTCAACAACACATTAAAAGGATCATACACCAAGATCAAATGGGACTTATTCTAAGGATGCAAGGATGGTTCAACATCTGCAAATCAATCAACGTGATACACCACATTAACAAAATGAAGTGTAAAAATCATATGATCATCTTAATAGATGCAGAAAAAAGCATGACAAAATTCAATATCCATTTAACGTTTAGATAAAAACTCTCAAAAGGGGGCGACTGGGTGGGTCAGTCAGTTAAGCATCTGTCTTCAGCTCAGGTCATGATCCCAGGGTCCTGGGACTGAGTCCCACATCTGGCGCCCTGCTCAGCAGGAAGTCTGCTTGTCCCTCTTCCTCTGCTGCTCCCCTGCTTGTGCTCTCTCTCTCTCAGATAAATAAAATCTTTAAAAAAAAAAACTCTCAAAAGATCATGTGTAGAGGAAACATACCTCGTTGTAATAAAGGCAATCTCTGATGAGCTCATAGGTAACATCATACTCATACTTTAAGATCAGGAACAAAACAAGGATGTCCACTCTCACCAGTTTTGTTCAACATCATATTGGAAGTCCTAGCCAGAGCAATTAAGTAAGAAAAAAATAAAAATCATCCAAACTGGAAAGAAGCAAAACTGTCACTTTTTGCAGATGGCATGATATTATATATAGAAAACCCTGAACACGGGCACCTGGGTGGCTCAGTTGGTTAAGCGACTGCCTTCGGCTCAGGTTATGATCCTGGAGTCCCGGAGTCGAGTCCCACATCAGGCTCCCTGCTCAGCAGGGAGTCTGCTTCTCCCTCTGACCCTCCTCCCTCTCACGTTCTCTGTCTCTCATTCTCTCACAAATAAATAAAATCTTAAAAAAAAAAAAAAAAAGAAAACCCTGAACACTCCATCAAAAAACTGTTAGAATTAATAAATGAATTCAGGAAAGTTGCAGAATACAAAATCAATACACAAAAATCTGTTGTCTTTTTTTATACTAATAATGAACTATCAGAAAGAGAAATTAAGAAAAAATTCCTATTTATAATTGCATCAAAAGGAATAAAATACCTAGAAATAAGTTTAAGGAGGTGAAAGACCTGCATGTTGAAAACTCTAAGACATGAAGAAAAGAAATTGAAGACAATACAAATACATGGAAAAATATTCCATGCTCATGTATTGGAAGAATTAACATCCTTAAAATGTCCATACAACCCAATCTACAGACTCAGTGCAGTCTCCAAAAGAATGCCAATAGCATTCTTCACATATATAGAACAATCAATTCTAAAATTTGAATGGAACCACAAAAAACCTTGAATAACCAAAGCAATCTTGAGAAATAAAAACAAAGCTGGAGGCATCACACTCCCTGATTTCAAACTCTATTACAAAGCTATAGTAACCAAAATAGTGTGGTATTGGCATAAAAACACATGGACACATCAATCAATGGAATTGAATAGAGAGTTCAGAAATAAACCCATACATATATGGCCAATTAATTTATAACAAAGGAGCCAAAAATATACAATGGGGGAAGGACAGTCTCTTCAATAATGGTGCTGGGAAAACTGGACAGGCACATAAGAATGAGACTTGACCACTATCTTACACCATACACAAAAATTAATTCAAAATGGGTTAAAAACTTGAATATAAGACCTGAAACCATGAAACTCCTGAAAGAAAACAAGGCAGTAAGCTCCGTGACAGGTCTTGGTGATGATTTTTTGTATCTGACTCCCAAAGCAAAAGCAAAAATAAACCAGTGAAATTACATCAAACTAAAAAGCTTCTACAAAGCAAAGGAAACCATCAACAAAATGACAAGACAATCTACTAAATGGGAGAAAATATTGCAAATCATGTGTTTCATAAGGGGTTAATATCTAAATTACATAAAGAACTCATACAACTCAACGTCAAAAAAACAAACAATCCAACTAAAAAATGGGCAGATCTGAATAGACATTTTTCCAAAGATGACACACAGATGGCCAATAGGAACATTAAAAGATGCTCAACATCATTAATCATCAAGGAAATGCTAATGAAAACCACAATGAGGTATTATTTCACACTTGTTGGAATGACTGTTATCAAAAAGACAAGAAATAACAAGTATGGGCAAGGATATGGAGAGAAGGAAACCCTTGTGTAGTGTTGGTGGTGATGTTTACTAGGGCAACCATTATGGAAAACTACATGGCGGTTCCTTAAAAAATTAAAAATAGAACTACCATACAATCCAGCAATTCCACTTCTGGGTATTTATCCAACGAAAATGAAAACACTGTCTCAAAAATATATATGCAAGCCCATGTTCATTCTAGCATTATTTATCAAAACCAAGATACGGAAACAAACTAAATGTGCACTGATGGATAAATGGCTAAAGAAATTGTTGAGATATATATATATATATATATATATATATACATACACACACACACACCATTTTATATATAAATGTATATAATAAGTGTGTATATATAAATATATATTATATATAAAATATATATGTATGGCATATACTATATATTATTAATTATTGCATCTATTACTATTATATATTATATATATTATTCAGTTATTAAAAAATGAAATCTTGCCATTTGCAACAAAAGGGATGGACTTCAAAGGCATAATGCTAAGTGAAATAAGTCAGAAAAGGAAAGGTGCCATGTGATCTCTTTTATATGTAGAATCTAAAAACAAAACAAAATAAAACCAAACTCATAAATACAGAAAACAGATTAATGGTTGCCAGAAGCAGGGGGTGGGCAGTGAGAGAAATGAGTGAAAGTGTTACTAAATATTAAAGAAAAACTTTCAGTAGAATAAAGGACAAGGAGATGAATAGGAAAAAGAAAAATAAATGGCCATTTATGTTCAACTCTACTAAAACTCAGGGAAATATATATAGCACATAATAAAATTGAGAATGCACAAACCCTATTTATTGCAATTCTTTTTAGGCATACACTATTATAGAAGCTCTTGCATATGTGAACAAATAGATATGTACAAAGAATCTCAACAAAATTGTAATTGTAAAAATTGGAAAAACCCAAATTCCCATTAATAGGGAAATACATGAGTAAATTGTGGTAATTTTTTTAGTCTGAATTTTATTTTTTTATATTTTATTTTTTCAGTTATTTGTATTTATTTTTTCTTCAAATTTTTATTTAAATTCTAGTTAGTAAACATGCAGTGCAATATTGGTTTCAGGAGTAGAATTCAGTGATACATCAATTACATACAACACCCAGTGCTCATATCAGGTGCCTTCCTTGATACCCATCATCCACCTAGCCCATTCCCCACCTACCTCCCTCCATCAACCCTCAGTCTGTTCTCTATCTTTAAGAGTCTCTTATGGTTTGTTTCCCTCTCTCTTTTTTCTTTTTCCCCCTCCCATATGTTCATCTGTTTTGTTTCTTAAATTCCACGTATGAGTGAAATCATACGGTATTTGTCTTTCTCTGACTTCACTTAGCATAATACACTCTAGCTAAATTGTGGTATATTTTAGGGGCACCTGGGTGGCTCAGCTGGTTAAGCATCTGCCTTCAGCTCAGGTCATGATCCCAAGGTCCTGGGATCAAGTCCCACATTGGGATCCCTGCTCAGCTCTCCCTCTACCCACCCCCTTGCTTGTGCTTGCTCTTGCTCTCAAATAAATAAATAAAATCTTAAAAGAAATAAATTGCGGTATATTTTTAAGAAGAAAGAAAGAGAAAGAAAGAAAGAAAGAAAGAAAGAAAGAAAGAAAGAAAGAAAGAAAGAAAGAAAGAAAGAAAGAAAGAAAGAAAAAACAAGAAAAGAAAAAAGAAAGAGGGAAGGAGGGAGGGAGGGAGGAAGTAAGGAAGGAGTATATATGGGATCAAGCATGAACAGGGCCAGAAGGCATAAGTAAGAAGTACAAGCTGATAATGCAGATTTCCACAATGTCCACATGTCTTACACTGGTTCTTCTCCTTCTACTCAAATGTATGGCCATGTTGCAGGGAGGTCCCTTATGACCAGCTAGCAGAGGAGAAAAAGGCCAAGCATGATTCATGGGCCAAACCTCTCAGTATGTGAATACAAGCTGAAAATGGACTGCTTTATTACTGCCTCACTCAGGAATGTCCCAGAAAGGCAATGGTGAGAGGAAGTCCCCTCAGTGGGCAGAGTTGTAGGTGATGCTAATAGTCATCCTCTTTGTGTGGGAAGAAAGTGGGCTGGAAAGAGAAAGATTCAAAGATCAGGACCAAAGGTGTCTGAGGAAGAAGTATGTGGATGAACTAAGGGGTAGGAACAGAGAGTAAGTATCTTTGATTCAGAATCTAATAACCACCAGAGAATATCAACAATAGAAGAGGTACTGGCAAGGAAATAGACCAGATGACTTGGCAAGGTGACATCATCCAACCTCTGTCATTGACCACTGCAGTGCAAGTAGAGTGTGACCACAAATGGAATAGTCACAGTGGCTGGGATGGAGGCTAGGCATTAGCCCAATAGTAAGGGCAGACACTCAGGAAAGCAAATCTAGCTATTGCCAATGCCACATGTACAACTTCCCACCAAAAGACACCATACTGAGCCCCAATCTAGCTACCATTCCAGGAGATGAGCCAACTGTTTGGTGATAAGTTGATTATACTGGATTCCTTCCACCCTGGAAGGGGTAGCAATTCATCTTGAAGCAAATTGAAAAATTCTCTTGGTATGGATTTAACATTCCTTCCCATAAGTTCTCAACTGGCACCACTATATGAGGACTCAGGGAGTTTGGCCCATAAGCAGGGGATTCCATTAACACTGCCTCAGACCAATGGAGAAAGGCAATGGGCAAATGAAAGGTATGGTCTTGTCCACATACCTTACTCTTAGAAGCTGATGGCCTGATAGAGTGTAGAATGGCCCTTTGAAGGCATGCCTGAGGGACCAGCTTGGAGATGATACACTGACTATGGGAAATATACCCTAACTTAATGATTATTATGTGGTGCTATGCCCACAATAGGTAGAATGCATGGGTCCTGGAACTAAGAAATGGAATTGGAGTGGTTCTGCAAACTATCATTCCCAGAGACCAACCTGGGGAATTTGTGATACCATTTTAAAAAATCTATTCTTTACAGACCTAAGGGTCCTGGTTCTAAGAGTGCAGTGCTTCCACCAGAAGACACTGCAAATGTTCTATTAGACTTTAAGGTGTGATTGCCACCCTAACTCTTTAGGCTTCTTTTACCAACAAATCAGCAGGCAAAGAAGTGTCACCATTCTGCAAATGGTCATCAGGAGGAGGTATATTTGGCACCCAGGTGATCTCCAAGAGCATCTCTTGGTACTCCCTTGCCAATTTTGAAGGCCAATAGACAAGTACAGCTGCCACAACCTGAAAATAGTGAGCAGAGGCTCAGAGTACTCCAAGAAGGTCTGTCATCTCACTTGGTAAGCAACTAAGCAAAAGACATACACCCAGGGAGAAAGAAGGAGGAAAGAAATGAGTTTCAGTTGACTCTGAGACCAGCTACCATAGCCAAGACCGAGTTTCAATTGACTCTGAGACCAGCTACCATAGCCAAGACTGCAGTCTACTCAACTAATCCTGCTCTTTTAAGTTTCTCCAGGAAGAACAAAGAATCTGGGAAGAATTGGTGCCAGATTTAATGAGCTTATTATCTGAAGCAAGCAGGTCTGAACAGTGCATACAATTAACTAGTGGAGGTTATGGATGTACCTCCCTGATTCGCTCTTCAATATCAGGCTAGCCATTCCATCAGTATCTAGAAGTGTTGCTTGCTGATGGCTCCGAGCTGTGTCCCTTCCCAAGAATTGCCCTCAGCTCAGGTATATGGCCTTCTCCTTGGGGATAGTCTGGTTGATGCAGGATTATGGGGTCAGACAACCTTACCCCAGTTGGGACATCTCTGAAGTGTCATCCCAGCTGTATGATCTTTTTGCAACTACATAAGAGATTTCCTTTTTTTTTTTTCCCTATTTCTTTTTAAAGTGAGTTATATTTA
Source organism: Mirounga angustirostris (assembly GCF_029215605.1). Classification (NCBI taxonomy): domain Eukaryota; kingdom Metazoa; phylum Chordata; class Mammalia; order Carnivora; family Phocidae; genus Mirounga; species Mirounga angustirostris. The sequence goes on from NW_026991715.1 coordinate 107,946,108, forward strand.
ATAATACAAAAGAACTTAAATATAAAAAGTGAAAGTATGAAAAATATATACATTAGGAAAATGATAAAAGAAAACTAGGAGAACTATATTAATAATAGACAAATTAGATATCAGGCAAAAAGCATTAATAAAGATAAAGAGGGTCACTATTAATAAATGGTTTTACTCACTAGAAAGACATAATTCTAACCTGATATGGACCTAATTAATAGCTTCAAAATGTATACAGTCAAAATGTGCAGAATTACAAAAGGATTTTTATAAATCTACCATAATGAAGAACATTCTCAGTAACTGGTAGATTAAGCATACTAAAAAGAAAATTAGGATACAGAAAATCTAAACAATACAATTTACATGAAAATCAACAAATTAAAAGGATTAGTTTGCTACCAAAAAATCCTCTGACCACAATGCAACTAAGTTAAAATTCCAAATATTTTTTTAAAACCTAGCAAAATATAAAATGTCCATATATTTGAAAATTCAAAGGCACATTAAAAACATTAATGGCCCATGTGAAATCATAATAGAAATTAGAAAATTTTAAAATTTAAAACTGAATATCATTTAAAATACTACATATTAAAACCTCTGGGGTATAGTGAGAGCAACATTTACTAGGAAAATATGTAAACAGCTTTAAATACACATTTAGTTTCTTTTCTTTTCTTTCTGTTTTTTTTTTTTTAAGATTTTTTATTTATTTGACACAGAGAGAGACAGCGAGAGAGGGAACACAAGGAGGGGGAGTGGGAGAGGGAGAAGCAGGCTTCCTGCGGAGCAGGGAGCCCGATATGGGGCTTGATCCCAGGACCCTGGGATCATGACCTGAGCCATAGGCAGACGCTTAACAACTGAGCCACTCAGGCGCCCCATCTTTCTTTTTTTTTTTTAAAGTAAGCTCTACACCCAACATGGGGCTTGAACTCACAACTGTGAGATCAAGAGTTGCATGTTCTACCGACTTAGCCAGCCAGGCACCTCTAAATACACATTTTGTAAATTAAGGCTAGAAGTAAATGAATTAGGCACCCAGTTTAATTAAGAAATCAGGACTAGGGGCACCTGGGTGGCTCAGATGGTTAAGCGTCTGCCTTTGGCTCAGGTCATGATCCCAGGGTCCTGGGATCGAGCCCCACATCGGGCTCCCTGCTCGGTGGGGGGCCTGCTTCTCCCCCTCCCTCTGCTTCTCCCCCTACTCATGTTCTCTCTCTCTCTCTGTATCTCTGTGTCTGGAATGAATAAATTTTTAAAAAAATCTTAAAAAAAAAAAAAGAAATCAGGACTAAGTTGGGATATCCCTAGGAATGCAAGGTTAACTTAACATTAAACTTCAATTAATGTAGTTGATTATATTGACCAATTAAAAGAAAAATCACATGACTCATCTTAATAGATGCAGGAAAAAAAAAGATTAGATGAAGTTCACCATCCACTCTGAACCTTGAAAACATTATACTAAGTGAAAGAAGCTGGATACAAAAGATTCCATGATTGTATAACTGCATGTATATATGTGTCCAGAAGAGGCAACTTCATAAAGATAGAAAGTAGATCAGTGGTCGTCAGGGGACATAGGAGGAGGGGTAATGGCGAGTGACTGCTAACGGGTAGGAGGTATCTTTCTGGGGTGACGAAATGTTCTGGAACAGTGGGGATGGTTGCACAATACAGTGAATATAGTAAAAACCACTGAATTGTACACTTTAAGATGGTGAATTTTATGTGAATTATATCTAAAAAAATTTTAAACTAATAAACTACTGACACAAATAACACATGGATGAATGCTTTAAACCTTATACTGATGAAAAGAAGCCAGACATAAGAGAGTGCAACCAAGACAGCTTTGCTCATGTTAAATTCTAAGTACAGCGACAGGAATACCTAAGGCAATCAGACAGAGGGAAACTTTTTGGGGTGAAAAAGTAAAATAAATAAAACTCTGCATTCACTCATGTTAAACCCTCCTGGCATACAGGGGTAGAAAGAACTTCCTTAGCATGATAACACATATCAAAAAATAAACAAACATGCAAAAAAACTCACAAACAACGATTTGAGCTAATGGTAAAATGGTAAAACCATTCAATCTGATGCTGAAGATCCTATTCTATGTACTCAGGTGATAAAAAGCATAAAAGGTATATAAAAGCATGGAAATTGAAAAGGAAAAAACAAAACAATTGGTATTTTTAGGTAACATTATTGTCTCCAGAGAAAACCCCAAATAATCCACGATAAATATTTTAATTGATTAGGGAGTAATGTATTTCACCCAAGTCTTATAATGGAAGTCCATTTCTTCAGTCAACCTGCTAGAAAAGAAAGCTTGGCCATTGAGAATTCCATTTTGATAACTGAGCCAAAGATATTCACAGTATTGATGGTTTGTAAAATCCTTCATGCCCTTCTCCATCCTGATGGCAAGTCATGGCGGGGGGCAGGGGAGGCAGGGTAGTTGTAGTCTCAGAACCCTGAAGCTGTAACTTTTTTCACAGTGAAATCTAATTCCATCTTCATTGGTCATTTTCTCTGCATGGAGGCCTGAGTGGGGCCAAGGTGGGGCCAAGAGCACCAAGGCTTTTGTAGGTGGGGCCGAACCTGGCACATCTGAACTCAGGAATTTGTTCTTTCCCTCTTTGGTGCCTGGGATGCTCTTTGCTGCACAGCCTTTGTAGAGCAGAATGCAGGAGGAAATGATTCCTTTGGAATAGCTATGATTTTAGGATTATAGAGGATCCTTGGAGGTCGTAGGAAGATAAAACTGTGTTAAAATGATGTCAAGTTCTGATTTAACCCCACTAAACCTGAAGATTTCCAAGTGCTTAAACAGCTTTATGTGTAAGTACCTACCCATTTAACTTGGTGTAAATTCTCAAGCAGAGAGAGACTGCATTTTCTGCAGGCATCTGTGATTTATCATTATTTTGCTCCCAGGGGTAAAAACAGACTATCAGCAATGTAAGAACCCAAACTGAAAAGAGGAAAAATACATGATTTAGGCTTTTAAAAATCCTTATATGATTTAGTCAATTCTAAATCAGTCTTTTAGTTAGTCCTAGATTTTAAAAGGTGAATGAATACGTAACTGGTCCAATTTGCAACATTCAATCCAACCTCCCCTCTTTACAAGTGAGGAAACTGATTACAAGGTGGATCATTTAAATGAGCAAAATGAACGGGTGAATTCTGTGGTGAACTGGAGAGCAGATGCCTCACCCAAAGGAAGCAGTGGTCACCCAGTTATTGCTGACAGTTGCCTTAAGGAATTGTGGACCTACTGGGGCCACATATTCTGATGTTTTCACGATAAGCCAGGAATCAAGATTTTTTTAATGAAATCCCTTGATTTTTAAAGGTTGGCTCATTTCCTCCCCCATGAATACTGTACAGGTTATAATAAAGTCATCTGTCATCTGTTTGTCAGAATTGATACATAAACTGCCATTTTATGGCTTCAGGATAAAATGATTGGCCCAGTTAGGTACAGGACTAGATAGAAAGTCCAGTCTCTCCAAAGAAGACATAAAATAGTCAACAGGTACATGAAAACGTTCTCAACATCACTAATTATCAGGGAAATACAAATCAAAACCACAACGACATATCATCTCACACCTGTTAGAATGGCTATTATGGAAAAGATAAGAAAATGAGCATTGGAGGTAGAGAGAAGGAGCCCTTGGGCACTGCTGGTGGGAATGGAAATTGGTACAGCCACTCTGGAAAGCAGTATGGAGGTTTCTTAAAAAATTAAAAATAAAATTACCATATGATCTAGCAATTCTACTTCTGGGTATTTATCCAAAGGAAACCAAATCACTGTCTTGAAAAGATATCTTCAACCCATGTTCACTGCAGGATTATTTACAATAGCTAAGACATGGAAACAATCTAAGTGTCCATGGATGGATGAATGGACAAAGAAAATGTGGTGTGTGTGTGTGTGTGTGTATGTGTGGTGGAATGGTGCTCACTCACAAAATAGAATAAAATCCTGCCATTAGCAACCATATGGGTGGATCTGGAGGGCATTATGCTAAGTGACATAAGTCAGACAGAAAAAGATGTGTCCTGTATGATCTCATATATATGTGGAATCTAAAAATAAGCCAACTCATAATACAGAGAACAGATTGGTGGCTGCCAGAGGTGGGGGTGGGCGAAATGTGTGAAGGTGGTCAAAAAGTACAAACTTTCAATTATAAGATAGATAAGTCTTGGTGAGGTTATGTACAGCATGGTGACCATAGTTAACAATACTGTGCTGTAAGTTTGAAAACTGCTAAGAGAGATCTTAAAAGCACTCATCACACACACACACACACACACACACACATCTGTAACTCAGTGTGGTGATGAATGTTAACTAATTGTGGTGATCATTTTGCAATACACACATAGATCAAATCATTATGTTGTACACCTAAAACTAATACAATGTTATATGTCAACTATATGCCAATTTAAAAAAAATCCAGTCTCCCAGATTCCACACCAGGGCTCTCTTGGCCCCAGATTGCCTGTCTGGAACAAGCCAGATTTCATCATTGTTTCCCTTATTATATTTCCTAAGTGAGATATGTCTTTCTTAACCATATATGTTAAAATAGAATATCTAAAGTTGGGCAGGAAACCATATAGGAAGGGAAAGGAAAGAAAAAAAATGTTGAGGAAAAGAAAATAATAGTGCATTGAATTACAATTAGAAAGGAAGTGTCTGACTTAATTTTCCATGTATTTAGAAATATAGAGCATATATTTCCAGAGAATGTTTTGTATTTACAGCATGTCTGTCTAGTTATACAGCTGCAAGGTAATTGTTTTCCTGCTGAGAATTATGATAGTGAAGTTACTTTGGGTCCTATTACAGCTAATTATAGTCTTGCTCCGGAATTTAAGAGCTCCCCTGCAAAGCTCCCTGCTCTCCAGTTATACACAATGGACCTGGAGAGCATTCTGATTCTACATGTGATTGTCATTCTCAGGCTCCTGCTAGAAATATGACATTTGGATGGTTAAGGGTATAAATTACCAGAAATGAGTCCAAGTTGATTGGAATAATTCTGACTTTCAATTATATGAAAAAGGAACACTGTTGCATAAAGAAAAAACCATGTATATGTGTTTCAAATGAGGTCCAGAGAATTATAGCTGCAGATTCTCCCTGGTCTGATATCTACAAAGAATGCAAGGGTGTGAGCTAGGTACACAGCTTCTCTGGGCTATCATAGTTTGAGTTGTAAGTTCACCACAACAAAGGTAAAAATATGTCTCCTTAATTGATAACCTTCCTTGGGGCTCAGAGTTGAAAGACTGGGGTTCTTTCCAGCAATGTCCCTTACTACCCCAGGGATATGTTAACAATTCATTCGAGTTGTTTAAATTTCAGTTTTCGTGTTTGTAAAATGGAGAAACGAATGCCTGCCCTGCATTCATTCCAAAGTTGCTATGTGGACTGAATTAGACGGTGAGGTCTAATTAGATTAAGGTAGCATGCCCCTTTTGGCCACTACTGCTCGAGGAACTGGAATTTACATAGGGTTTTGAGGAGTGAGATGTGTGGAATTAGACCCTGTTAGCCTTGGGAAGCTCTCAAGATGTTGAGGACCATAGTACTTGCTGGAGTTGTTGTAGGGGTTAAATGACAGTGTGCATAGAAAGTGCTCAGCCCAGTGTCTGCCTCATTGAAAGACCTTAATAGCCTTTCTCTTCTGCATTCATATTATATTGAATTACTGAATCTTTTTTTATTGTATTACCGGTTGGCTATTTGCATACATAGGACATCGACTAAGATCAGCACTTCTATTTTTATGGCTGTGATCATTGATTTTTTTTACCAAAAATTGAAAGATTTTTGTTTAAAAAAAATCAGTGCACAAAAATTTTCATGGGTTTTAGAAACAAAGCGAAGAGGCTAAATTCAGAACTTTTGATCTTGAAAGGGTCTGTTTTACTGCCTTCCCCAGAGCACATCAGAAGAGGAATGAAGGGGATAGGGAAGTTGGAAATTTTTTCCTCAAAAAATCCTTGGTGGCAGGGAGGGATACTTCTCCCCTCCTTTTTCTAATCCATGCCTTTTATAAAATTTATTTCTTAATTTTATCAAAGTAGTTTTCTGTATGGTTTAGAAGGTGAAGAAAGAGCAGGAGGCTTAGACATGGAAGGAGCTGTGCCCTGCTCCGCCCTTGCTCTCCTCCAATTCCAGCTCCCACAGGTAGCTACTTACAAATCTTCAGATGTTTCTTCTGTTATTTATCTTCCATATTCTAGATAACATGCTTATGCTGCCATCCTTGATTTACTTCCCGTTTCTATCATTATTTATTGACTTCCTACTACACACGATGATGCTCTCGCTCTCTGAAACCCTTTCTTCCCACACCAATTGCTGCCCCCACCCTCCCAGTGAAGTCATATAATACTTCCTAGGCTTATCAATAGCAGTGTTCACATCATTTTCACTCCAGTTATTTGTGCATAGCTGTAACACACAGTGTTTCATAGAATTCCTTTCTGATACAAATGGGTATTTTCAGGAGTTAGGAGTTAATAATGGCTACTTTCATTTGTTTGCTTAGCTTTTTACATATGTATCTCCAACTCTACCCCCGGTCTTTGATCCTCAATAGAGTCTAAAGGATCAGTAAATCTATCCAATTCATTGTTTGTTTGTTTGTTTTTTTCTCTTGGAGATATGGCTCCTGAAACACCTGCCCCCCCTCCCACACCTTCCCACCAAGTTCTAATCTCAGCTGGTTCTTTTCCAAGCCTGTTTTTTTTTTTTTTTTTCCTTCCCCGTCATCTGAGAATTCTTCACTCCTGTGTTGAATCCCCTGCTTCATTTCTTTTTCTTGATTTACTCTCTCATTTGGAGGGGCATGCTCTCCAATAGCTTCCTGACAAAGGGTTCTTGGTAGATAAAATTTTTGAGAACTTGCTTCCCTAAAAATATTGTTGGTTTACATGTTCACTTGTAGTCTCATTGGGTATACAATTCTAGTTTGTCAACCACTTTTGAGGAGAATTTTAAAAGTATTATCCTATTGTCATCTAACTAGCAATTATGTTGGTGAGCAGTTTTAACCCAGATCGTTCCCAATTTCTTCCCGGCAGCTGAGAAAACTTCTCTTTCTCCCCAGTGTTTGAAAGTCTGTATGTATGTCTGGCAATTGTTACGCTTGGCACTCAGGGGAACTTCTAATCTGGAATGTCAGGCACACTTTTTTTGTGTGTGGACAATCTTTCTGTGTTTCTTTTCTTATTTCCTCCCCTCAATTTATCTGTCTTCCCATTTGGAGTTTGTTGATGTCAGATGTTAGTCCTCTTACACAAATTCTCCAGTTTATAAATCTTTTCTCATAGTTTCTATCTCTTTTTGTCCTAGTTTATGGGAAAACCCTGTAGCTTTATCTCAAAAAAACTCTTGTATTGAAATCATAATTTCTGCTATGCTGTTTTAAATTTGCATTACTTGTTTCTCCTTTGAACGTTCTTTTATTTTTTATATTTTTGTTTCTTGTCTGCAATTCCTTCTCTTATCTAAGAATTTTAGTTATGATTGGGTTTATCTAGGTTTTATTCTGTTCTCTGTCACTTCTCTGTTTTCTGTTACATTCTTTTTGTGTGTGTGTTTCATGTTTTCATGTCTGGCTAACCTTGGTTGTTCAGCCATACTTAAGAGACAGGCATTAAAAAGCTGATAGAAAACTACGTGTGACTGAGCAGAGCATTATAGGGTGAATAAGCAAGGGCCTTGAATTTCCTTGGGGTACCTCTTGATGTCAGTACCACTTTATTTTTTTCATAGACAACTTTTTCCAAGAGAAAGCCTCCAGTCTCTTGTCTGCATTGCATAAGGCTGGTGCCAGCATTCTAGAGACCTAACAGTAAGAGAGTGGTAGGAATTCTCATGCTCTCACCTATGCAGACATCCTGTTCTGTCTTTGCTGTGCCTGCTGTCCCGGGGTAGAGAGCCTTTCTGAATTAAAGAGCTTAAATCTCTTTCCTTCCTAGCTAGGGGGGGTTGAAGGATCTTGTGATCTGGCATAAATGTTCCTTATTCAGACCTTCCAACAACCCCCTGATTTTAGCCCCATTCTGAATCACGAGCTTGAAAGACACATGGTGCTGCTAATTCCAGACTTTCTGGAATTCTTCAGCTTGAATCACATGCTTCCCACCCCAGCCTCCATGGCAGAGAGGTTATAGGCATTCTCCACTCTGCTAAGTCACTTCCTACTCGTTTGTCTACTTTCCATCTTCCAAACTATGATCGAAGATGGCTGAAATCCCCATTCCCGTTGTCACTGTTTCAAGGATTTAAGTCTTGTTTATACCCCGTGTCAGCTCAGGTCCTCTGAGGAGCAGATGACAAGATAGAATCAGACTTGCAAGCGATGAGAGGAAACATCTGTAAAGGGTAAGGGAGAGGGAGAAATCGAGGCAGAGTAGGTGGGGAGAGCCTTTGAAGGGTGCTAGCGTACTGAGACCTCTGAAAGGAAGGGGGGAGGGCAGGGAGGCGGGTAGGAAGAGCACGGACTCCGGCGCAGTTCTAACGGAGCCTTGGCCAGGCCAATGGAGAACCCCCAGGCAGAGAAGCCCATAGGAGAAGTCCTGCACTGGGACTAAGTGGCCTGGCTCTACTTCCTTTGCCCTGTCGGTCAGGGCCAGGGAGCATCCCAGCAGGAATGTGATGTCAGCGTGAATGACACAGTGGATCTGAAAGTATAACAGCTGGTACCTGTCAGCCAGTGACGCTGCTCACACCAGCTCCTCTGAAGGGACATGTGAGTGGGGCTCCTCCACTGCCACGGTATTCAGTAATATTTTGCCTTATTTAGCAATTTTCATGTAATTTTTTTTTTTGAAAGAACAGAGGGAAGTCTCTGTGTTCAATCTATTCCACTGAAGGCCACTCAACTTTTTTTAAAGATTTTATTTATTTATTTGAGAGAGAGAGAGAGAGAGAGCATGAGTGGGATAAAGGGCAGAGGGAGAAGAAGGCTCCCCACGGAGCAGGAAGCCCAATGCGGGGCTCGATCCCAGGACTCCAGGATGGTGACATGAGCCGAAGGCAGACATTTAACTGACTGAGCCACCCGGGTGCCCCATAGCCACTCAATTTCCTTTCTTTTTTTTAAATTTAATTTAATTTTATTATGTTAGTCATCATACAGTACATCATTAGTGCGGTGATGGGTATTAAGGAGGGCACATACTGCATGGAGCACTGGGTGTTATACGAAAACCATGAATCATGGACCACTCAATTTCCTCAAGAGCTACTGAAGTTGGCAAGTGACAGGTAACACCTGAAATCCCAATATGGCTCCAATAATGTAATTACCCTAGCCCAGCTAATGTCATATACCGTCCAGCCAGCTCTCCAAAATTATATGCAAGGGCCCCATGAAAAAGCTTACTATTTAAAATGAGAAAACAATTCTCTTTTATCAGAAAACTGATATATCACTGGTAATTTCCATTTTCTTCTAGCCATTTCAGTATGAGAAGACAAAGAAAAAAGGCTGTTTGGGGTCTAGAGTAAAACTTTGTTGTTATGAAGATGCAACCATGCTATATATTTGAGTCCAGTGAGCTGAATATTTGTGACCCCCCCACCCCAAATTCATATGCTGAACTCCTAACCCCCAATATGATGGTGTTAGGAGGTGGGGCCTTTGGGGGTAATTAGATCATGAATGGGATAGTGCCCTAATAAAGAGACCCCAGAAAGCTCTCTTGCCCTCTTTCTACCCTGTGAGGATACAACAAGGAGTCAGTAGTCCACAACCCAGAAGAAGGCCTTCACCAGAACCCAACCAAGCTGGCACCTGATCTTGGACTTCTAGCCTCCAGAACTGTGAGAAGTAAATTTCTGTTATTTATAAGCCAGCAGTCAATGGTACTTTGTTATCGCAGCCCTAATTGACTGAGATACAGAGCTTGGATTCCTCTGTTACCTCTGAGAAATAAGTGTTCTTCACTGTAACATATAAGATGGAACAGTTTTTATTTTAATTTTAGTCTATGAGTAAAAAATTCAAAAAGTATAGATAAAGCAGAACCTTCGTCTGTTACGTTTGTTAACCCTCCAACCCTTCCCCCACCAACCAGGGGGGTAACCACTGGTATGGAATGTAATCTTTGAGTTCATTTTTTAGTGTGTGTATGTGGGTGTGTGTCTGACTTTCTCTATGTATGTAGGTATCTCTCAATAGATATATATACACACAAACATACATATTATTGTTTCCCTGATTTTTTAATATCAATTATATCTACTGTAAGCATTTTCCTCCTTCTGTACAACAATAAGCTTTGGAAACCTTGATTTCTCACTGCATAGAGATTTACCTCATTCTTTTATTTCTTGCATAATATTCCTCTGCTTGTGTTTATTCTAACATAGATCGTGCAACTGGGAACATTAAAGATGTTCATACATGTTAAATAAATATTTAACACAGATGTTAAATAAATATTGGTGCTATGTATAAATGAATGAATGAATGGATACCAAAAACGTTATATACTATTCCGAAAAGACGAACTACATTGTTTTTTTGTCAGCTGACCTGATGTTAAAAACACTAGCAATATCACAGGATTCATAGGCCAGATCTTTTGTTTCTATTCCCCATCATGGAATCAGACAAAATAGTAGTAGTATCAGAGTGGAATGTAATTCAACAGATCTTTTAGTCAGAAGACAGTTCAAATCCTGGATCTTCCGGGACCTAATGACAAGAACTTAGGCATGTCACATCTGAACTTAGGCATGTCACATCTTTCCTGCATGTCAGTTTCTACATTTGTCATGGGGATAATAAACTCCAAGTTCAAATGAAAGAAAGTACACAACAACCTGCGTAAACTATAGCACATTATGCAAATGTTTTTATTACCTCCTAGGGTGCCATATTGATAAGTAAATAGCTGAGTTGTGAAGATGTTTGAGTCAGCCTGGACCACAGCTGAATCAGTGCCTTCTGCCCCCACAGCCCTGATGCCCTTTGCTCGCCATCTTTACGTGCGCGAGTCCCTAAGTTGCCACGCGGCAACACAGCACTCCATGTCTTTCCAACATGGAACGTCAACGAGCTTTCCAGGTTAAAACATTAAAAATGTATGAGGAACTACTGTCATGCAAAGAAGCTAATAATCCTCATGACTTTTTTAAATAAGTGAACTGTTCATTTCAATAGCAACATGTATTACTGGAATCAGGAAAAATGATTCTAATACCTCCTATTCGTTCACACAACAGGAAACAGGCATTTTAATATCTATCTCAATTTTTACGTGAAGTACAACTGTGTTTATTCTACCAACATATTGCTCTCGTTTTTAAAAATATATGAAACATACTGTACCAGCTGTAAGCCAATTTATTATATGGAAGTTGCCGAGCTACATAATTTTCTTTAAATGGCAGCTGATGTTCGGCAGGAAAGGGAGGCATTTGCTCTGTGGAACATTCAGATGTTTTAACCTTATTTTTTATTTTTCTTCTCTCCTGCTTTGTCTCTGCCCACCCTGCCAACTTGGGAGCAATAGTCTATTATCCTGTCAGCCCCCTGCCAGGGTGAAGCACATCTGTTACAAGATGCTAACTTCAACCCACAGCGGGGCCAAACACAGTGCTGCTTTTGGCTATAGATTTAGCCCCACCAGGCAACCACCAATTCCACACTATGCAGCATTTCATACCCATGATAATCATCGACATTTTCATAGCACTTTAGACACGCATTCTTGGGGCTTCAGAGCTTAGATTTTGGAATCAGATAGAGGCATGGGTTCAAAATATGATCCTTAGACAAGATATCAAATGTATCTGTGCCTCAGTTTCTTCATAAGGTTCTGAGGAGCACTTAATGAGACAATCCATGTCATGGGCTTTGCTCAGCGCCTGGCAGACAAGGATGGATTCACATGAGCTAAGTCTAGTGTAACTGCTAGTTAAGCCTCAAACCACTTTTCAGAGAAGAAAACAGACTCCGAATGGCTAACTGGCCTGCCCAGGGTCTTCCACCAGCAGTTGGCAGGGACCCATATAGACTCAAAGCCAGATCTGCTCTTGCTAGATTTGTGCTTTTCCCACTCAAAAGGACCACTTCTCCAAGAAAGAGCAAAAGTGAAGAATAATAAAGAGAAAAAAAGGAAACAAAGTAGAAATCAGATTGATTTCAGGATACCATCCTGCCCAATCACCTTTTCCCCACAAAGTTACTCAATTTTGTGGGCCTCTGTCTACTATCTACTACTTACCAAAGATACTAGAAATGTGGTGGCAAACAGGACAAATCAACATACCCACATTCACGGGTGCACATGTCCTGGGAGGAGAGGACAGGTAACCAACCAGCAACAAACAAATATGGAAAATTCAGATCATGATAAGTGCTGTGGAATGTGTAATAAGAACAGTGTAATGTGACCTTAAGCTTGGGACTGAACATTAGAAAGGAGAGGCAACACAGTATGAGTTGAGAGCATGGGTGCCAGAGCCAGACAATCTGAGTTCAAATCCTGGCTTTATCCCACTTTCCAGCTGTGTGACCTTGGGCAAGTGACTTAATCTCTCTGTGCCTCAGGTTCCTCAGATGATTGTGAAGATTTAAATAAGTGAATATATATGTATAAAGGCTTAGGACAATGCCCAGTATACAGCAAGTGTTCTATAAGGGACATCTAAATAAAAGAAGTCCAACTGGAAAAGTGTGGAGGAAAAGTAGGTATAAGAAACAGCAAGTTCCAAGACTGTAGTGAAGACCCAAGCTTGGGGTTTTTGAGAAAGAGAAGGAAAGCCAGTGCACTGCAGAGCAGTGAGCAACAGAGAGGGTGGTGGTGGATGAGGTCTACAAACCATCCATAAGAGAATAAGTAATTCACTTATCTGAAATTAAGGGTCTGGAAAAATCATTACTTAATGTCCCTTTATCTCTGAGACCCTTTGAAGATACTGTAGTTCACCTACCAAGGGTAAGTATGTAGGCTCAGATTCACGTGTCCCCAGTGAGTGGGTGTCAGCATGCAGCAACCACCCTCCTCACCTCCACGGCAACCAATCTGGGAATTAGTACAGGGGGTCAGGAGCCAAGTTTCTGCTCCTTGAGCACCATGCTTCTCAGGGTGGTAGCAGTTTGACCACAGGGAAGCAAATGACTGACCTGGGCGGCATAAGCAACAACCTGCCCAGGGTCTACTGAAATTAGCTCCTTGCATAGAGCTGGCTTAGACCAGTAGCATCCCCATACAGCTGATTATACAGGAAACTCATGGATCCACTATGCTGAGAACTGGTCAGAACAGGACCTGCATGGGGCTAATCTAGTCTTGGTGAACCAGCTAGGTGATCTTGGACCTAATCCGTAAAATGAAGAGAGATAACAGTATCTCTCTCGTGGGTCATTGTGAGGATTTAAAGAGATAAAGCAGAGAGCCTGGCACAGAGAATTGTTCAGTACATGTCAGTGATCATTATTAGAGATGATCACTTCTTCCCTTCAGCTAGAAATAATCTACAAATAAAGATCTGAGAGCTAATTCATATTATCGACTGCTGAATGACAACATCCCCTTCTGTGCTTGCATAAGAATGAAATTTGGGCAGTACTCAGCCCCCCTCCAAAATAATGAAGTATTAAAGTCAATACCTCATGTACCAGGGAAGGCCCTAAGGAAAGATGGGCCAAGGAGAGTGGGTATTGCCATGGAAAGACCATGAGCTCCAGTGATTCACATCCAAATCCCTATTTTATTATATCTTATGATTTTGTGGATCAGAAATTCTAGGGGCACCTGGGTGGCTCAGTCATTAAGCATCTGCCTTCGGCTCAGGTCATGGTCCCAGGGTCCTGGGATCAAGCCCCGCATCGGGCTCCCTGCTCAGCGGGAAGCCTGCTTCTCCCTCTCCCACTCCCCCTGCTTGTGTTCCCTCTCTCACTGTATCTCTCTGTCAAATAAATAAAATCTTTGAAGAAAAAAAAAAAAGAAATTCTAGCAGGGCTTAACTGGATGATTCTTATGGTCCATTTGGCATCGACTGTGTTACCCAGGGGTATTCAGCCAGTAGCTGGACTGATCTAGAGCTCCAAGAAGGTCCATGAAAGCTTTGCTCACATACCTAGTCCCTTGATGACTACACTCCATGTACTCACAGGATGAGCTCACTTGGACACTCTAGCAGACTAGCTGGAATTCTCACATGAGAGCCCTGGGCTCCCTGAGACCCAGACAAATGCTACTAGTTCTCTGGCTGCAAGACTAGGCTCTTCTTGATGTCCCTTCCACTGTTCTCCAGTAGTTGAAGTGATCACAGTCCAGCCCAGGTTCAAGGGAAGGAAGAACACTTCTTGATAGGAAGATAATCAAAGAATTTGTGGCCATCTTTAATCTGCCACAGTACCTAACCCTGGGAATAATAAGAACTTTGAAGGATGGTCAATTGGACTGAAAAGCTGTTATCTCCACAGAATAGCCATTCTCTAGCCTCGTATTTCTTCCTCTTTCTACAGCTACAGCACCTTTTCTATTAAGACTCGCCCAGGATGCAATGACAGGTGTAAGCCATCCTGCTAACTGACATGCAAAATGATAATATTTTGCACAGCACCTTGATTGCGCCATTCATCCAGGAATATCCAAGTCCTCTGCAAACAATAATTAAGCCTCTGCACCCCCGCAATGCTCCATTATCTTCTCTTTATAGATTGAGAAGCACTGAGCCCAGGAGAGTGAATTTATCAAGGTCACAGGAGTTAGTGACTTAGCTGAGAAGGAACCCACCGCATCAGCAGCTTGGTCAGCACCCACAGTCTGCAGTGCAAGGGATGCCAGCCCTAGAAATCCAGGGGATGTCCCGCCCACCCGTTTTCCTGGTGGCTCATTCTCACCTTGCCCCTGGACAGTATCACTGTCCTTGCTTACAACGGTAGGTTTGAATCCAAGCTTCCTCAAAGCCAGATGGAGCCCATTGAGAGAGCTGGAGAATCTGCACATTCCTCACTTCCCATCCAACATCTCCAATCACTCAGGAAGTCATGCACAATTAAACAGAGGCAGTGGGCAAAGCAAGGTACAGGAGTTGTGCTTTCACTCTTCACCGGGCATAGCTCATCTGCTTTGCTTTCAGATAGCAAGAAATTCCAGAGCAAGGAGACAGAACAATATGGTTGGCTAGGAAGGGGAGTAAGAGAGAGCGACTGTCAATGATATGCCACATTCAGAATGTATCATTTAGCTTTGGGCAGACGATTGACTCCTGCCTGATCTTTGTCAAATCTTATAAAGCAAGTGCTGTGTCAGCTACTAAAGCTTCTGGAGTCATTTAACTTTTTGGGTAAGTCGGAATGAGAATAGACACATCCCCTTTTATGAGTGGACCTTCTTGCTGCTGGCCCTGTCCCCCAGCCCTCCTATTCCTAGACCTACAACATGATAATCGTTTTTAAACTGACCTTTCTATATCCATCCCCACCCCAGCCCTTCTATTTTACCAGTTCCAGTTTAATATCAGAATTGCACACTTTTACAAAACAGGACTTTGAAGGGATCTCCGAAGTTATCTAGCTTAACACCTTCTCATCATAGGTAGGGAAACTGAGGCATCCCTATAGCGTAATTTGAATACTGTGTGAACTTGGACCCATTATTTCACCTCGGAGTCTTAGTCTTCTCATCTACAAGATGTGGATAACAAATAGCGCTCATCTGCTCTTGGGTCACGGGGAGGACTAAAGAGAATCAGGCACATAAAACGTTTGTAGCTGTGAACTGTTTTATAGAAGAAAACATTTGCTCAAGGTCACACACAAGTCAATGATAGAGTGGCGCCTAACACCCAGGCCTTTTAATTTCCACTTCCAGGATCTGTTCAAGAAACATTTACTGTGACACCACCAGGTTCCAGGCACTGTTGTGAGCACAGAAAATGGAGGGATGAGCAGAACAATCTCAGTGACTGCTCTTGTTGGAGTTTACAGTGTAGAGGACAATGGGATTTACATGTACTGCAGCTGTGATAAGTGTTATGAAGGACAAGTGGAGGGTGCCATGAAGAGAATGAGAGCAAGACAAGCTGGCAAGGGCAGTGAGGGAAGACTTCCCTGAGGAAGAGACATTTAAATTATGATGGAAGGCTGAGCAGGCTTTGGAAGAGGAGAGAGGGAATGGAGGCAGGTGGGAAGAGAGAGAGAGAGTGAGAGGTGGCCTCAGAACTGAAAAAAGAATGGCTGCCTTCAGAGCATACATATTCCACGGTCAGAGGTCTTTCCCTGTCTCCAGCATCCCCTTTGCCCCTGTTTCTGCCAATAAGAGAAAAAGCACACCCCTTCCTGATGCCTCTTGGAAGTCTTGTGTCAGGGGTGAGCAGGGGCAAGGTCTCAGTCCTCTGCTACCGTCTGCAGCCCTGTATTTCCCAAGGTAAGCGAGCTCTGTGGCTAAAAATCTTGACTTATCCAACAAAGAAATTAAGGGGGAGTGAAGTAATGAGTAGTTGCTTGCACCAATATGTTAACCTCTGTTGGTCTTGTTTTACTGCTCTGATCTCTAGAGGCAAACTGGAGAGTCAGCTGGTTACAGGAGCAGAGAGAAGACAGAGACGTATTTTCCACCAAGAGTCCACTGAAATTATACCAGTGGACTAGTTTTAAAAAATAGGAGGGGGCACAGGATTCCTCTAAATGAACAGCTCTCACTCTGTCTTTGGCTCATTTCTGTTTTATTTACTCCTTCATCCAGCAATGCCCCACATGGTCCTATTTCTTATCACGTTCAGCTGGTGCTTAACTTTCTATTCTGACCATTTCTTTTTCTTTTTTATCTTAACACAGAAAAGAGGAAAGCTATCTCTGAAAACTCAGGTGCAGCCCTAGTGATGGATTCCTGGATCAAGAATCACTATTTGGTAAGCTGGAAGAGTTTATTCACTGACCAAAGTGCACAGCTTATTTTCTCAAAGGGAGATGCACTTACCTTACGCTCCCAGTTTTAGAGCCCATCATTAAGAAAGATACTGAAGTCTTACTCATACCTCACTGTTACCAAGAAAGTTCTGGTAAACAACTCTAATTCATATGGCCCTGGGGATGCAAGGAGGGATAAGGTATAGAGCTATAAGCTATAATCAATGGCTTCAAGGTCATACAAACCAGTACAGGAAATTGAATAATTGCAATCATGATAATAACTAATATTTACTATGTCCTGCATTAGGCAGTATAGTAAGGGATTTATACACATTAACTCATTTAATCCTTCCAACAATGTATTTGTCCTATTTTAGAGATAAGAATAAAAGTATATCAGGGCGCCTGGGTGGCTCAGATGGTTAAGCGTCTGCCTTTGGCTCAGGTCATGATCCCAGTGTCCTGGGGTCGAGTCCCACATCGGGCTCCCTGCTCCTTGGGAACCTGCTTCTCCCTCTGCCTCTCTCTCTCTCTCTCTGTCTCTCATGAATAAATAAATAAAATCTTTAAAAAAAAAAAAGAATAAAAGTATATCAGAAAAGCTAAATAATATACCTAAGATCATATAGATAGAACTGAAAATGAAATCCATGCTGTATAATTCCAAAACCTGTGCACATAATCGTGTCAGAATAGATGAAACAATGAAAGGCAGTTTGTAAGGTCCACACAATTCAGAGAGAGCATCAGGTAGGGTGGGGTATGGGGTTTAGGGAAGCTGCACAAAGAAGGCTCTGACTTTGAAGAATGAGGGTCTCACAACCTCGACATTATTGACATGTTGGTCTAAATAATTCTTTGTGATGGGGGGCTGTGCTGTGCATCATAGGCTGTTCAGCAACATCCCTGGCCTCTACCCACTAAATGCCAAACTGTGGAAGGAGCCGAGATGTCCTTCAATGGATGAATGGATAAAGAAGATGTGGCACATATATACAATGGAATATTACTCAGCCATCAGAAAGGATGAATACCCACCATTTGCATCAACACGGATGGAACTGGAGGGGATTATGCTAAGTGAAATAAGTCAAGCAGAGAAAGACAATTGTTACATGGTTTCACTCATATGTGGAACATAAGGAATAGTGCAGAGGACCACAGAGGGAGGGAGGGAAAACTGAATGGGAAGAAATCAGAGAGGGAAAGAAACCATGAGAGACTCTGGACTCCAGGAAACAAACTGAGGGTTACAGAAGGGAGGGGGTGGGGAGATGGGGTAACCAGGTGATGGGTATTAAGGAGGGCACATGTGGTGATGAGCACTGGGTGTTATATGCAATTGAAGGAGATTTGTGTAACTGTGATTGTGCTGTCACATGAGGTTTGTAAATCCCCATCCTTCTCTCCTAACCACCGCCGCTACCAACTTTTCCACTCCCACCTCCTAGTAGAGGATACATGCACTTGAACTAACCTAATACATTTTCAACCACTTGTGATATGAAAAATGTGTTCCCCAAACTCCTCAGTTTATGGTTGGTGTCAAATCTGCCTTGAACAGCAACCACTAATCAATGTTAATTTATTGACAGTCGAAGAGCTAATTTCTTTGTAGCCATACTGAATCAGGCAACAAATATTATAGTACTCCTAACTCAATTTAAATGTGATCATTATTTTGGGAGAAGAAACATGAAGAATGCAGAATCAATGTGTATTTCAGAGTGCAAGGGTTTTTTGTTTGTTTGTTTTTTTTAACAACAAAAACTTGTTTGTGAACTAGACTCCTGGAATATTAAAATTGATAGAGACCTTAGAAACAACGTGATCCAACCCTCTTGGTTGTGAAAATTGAGGCCAGAGGGAGAGATGAAAGACTTTTCCAGGGCTGGACAACTTCCTTCTCTAGAGCTAGCATTGCATCTTCCTGGCCTGCCCATCACAGATATGTTTCTAAACAAATCCTCACATACACACCAGGAAGCTCTATTTAAAACAATTCTCAAGTGGCAAGCATGGAGGGCTATTAGAGTTGATTAGAAGATAACAAGATGGCCCAGGAGTTGACCCTCTGCTGCCTCCTGGAGAGATGCTCTAGCCCAGGAGATTGCAGGTGGAGGGATATTTGCCAGCTCAGCATGTGAGGGGGGAACAGGACTGCAAGTCAGATGGCAAAGATTAGAGGCACATGATAAAGCTTCTCTATTAACTTAAGCGATTGGACATACTCAATCAGGAATCCCAGCTCTATCAGTTATAGATTATCAGTGACATCAGGCACTTACATATGAAGCTGTCCTGGGCTCTCAATGCCAAACTCTGGAAGATAAGAATTGGAAATCCAAATGCCTAAAACCCAGCCTTCTGTCGCTGTGAGATACTGGCAGAGAAGTTTGGAAGACTGCCATGCTTACACACACACACACACACACACACACACACACACACAGTAGCAATGGTAATTCTTATTAGCTTTTGGAAAACATCCTCAGAGTAAAGATGCACAGGACCTCTCAAAAGGCTTTCTCTTAATCTATTATGTTGAACCGTTTTCCGAGGTTAACCAACAAGAGAACGGTAGGATCAGAGATTCTAGATGGAGCTACATCAGTTCTACTGGGGTATTGTAGAACAGTGGCCTCTCTTTGCAGAGGGGACTGATGAGCAGCCTGTGCCTTGCCCAGCCCTAGGATATGATCTCAGGATAAAGTATCACAGTGCTGCTCCATGTTGCTATTTCTCAAAATGTCCTGATGGTAACATGTTAAGGGTTAAAATAGAAGACTAATTTTTTTTATTGGCATTGTTCTCTGCAATATGATAGAACAGAGCAGAGAAAGAGCAACAGAAACATCAGCTGAATGTTACTGAGCTCTTAATGTGCCAAGTACTGTGCTAAGTACCATTGACTTTTTCCTACCACATGACAGGTGTCATTATTATCTCCAGTTTACAAATGAGAAAACTGAGGGTAAGCAGTCACTCTAAATTCTCCCAGGGAATGGGTAGCAGAGCTAGATCAAATGCCAGGTGAGTCTGGCCCCCAGAGTTCCTGAGAGTCAAGAAGCCTATTTTATTTTTTTCTTTATTTAATAATTAATTTACAGTAAAATTGCCCTTTTTATTGCTGTAAAATTCTAGGAATTTTAACACACGTATAAATTCTTATAACCACGACAATATGAATACAGAAGTTTCATCACTTCTAAAAGTCCTTTTAGCCAGCCACCCCTTGTCGTCACATCTTGTGCCTAATCATAACCTGTGACTATCATTGATCTGTTCTTCTTCACTGTAATTTTGTCTCTTCAAGAATGTCATATAAGGAAGCAATCCAGGTGTCCATCAATAGATGAATGGATAAGGGAGAAATATGCACACACACACACACACACAGAGATATTACTCAGCCATGAAAAAGAATGACGTCTTGCCATTTGCAACAACACAGACCTAGAGGATATAATGCTAAGTGAAATAAGTCAGACAGAGAAAGACAAATACCATATTATTTCACTCGAATGTGGAATTTGGGAAACAAATGAACAAACAAAAAAAGAGATTAAAAAAACCAAACTCTTTAAGATAGAGGACAAACTGGTAGTTGCCAGAGGGGAGGTGGGTGGGGGGTTGGGTGAAATAGATTAGGGGATTAAGAGTACACTTATCATATTGGGCAATGAGTAATGTATAGAATTGCTGAGTCATTGTATTGTACACCTGAAACTAATATAACACTGTATGTTAACTATACTTCAATAAAAAAATTAAGAGAAGAATGTCCTGTAAATGAAATGATATAGCATGTAACCTTTGAGCCAGGCTTCTTTCACTCAAGCAAGGTGCCTTTGAGATTGATCCACATTGTTGCATTTTTCACTAGTTTGTTTATTGCTGCACTGTATTCCATTGTATGGATATACTAGTTTGTTTACCCATTCACTCACTGAAGGGCTTTGAATTGCTTCCAGTTTTGAGCAATTATGAATGAAGCTGCCATAAACATTCATGAGGAGGTTTTCCTGTGAACATAGTTTTCATTTCTCTGTGGTAAATACTCAGGAGTAGGACTGATGGGTCATATGATTAACTTGTAAGAAAATTGCCAAACTGTTTTCCAAAGTGGTTGATTATTTTTCACTCCCACAAGCAATGTAGGACAGTGCTGGTTGTTCTTGTCACCATTTGATATTTTCAGTATTTTAATTTTAGTTATTCTAACATGTGTGTGATTCTCAATCATACTGGAGTATTAATTCATGTTTCTTCAATGACAAATGATGTTGAACATCTTTTCATATGTTTATTTTCATTTGAATATCCCTTTAGTAAAGTTTAAGTCTTTCATTCATTTTAAAATTTATTTTCCTTTTTGTATTTTTACTGTTGAGTTATGAGAGTTCTTCATATATTCTGGATACAAGTCTTGGGTCAAATATATGTTTTGTAAACATTCCTCCCAAATCTCTAGCCTGTCTTTTCCTTCTTTTAACAGTATCTTTTATAGAGTAAAAAGGTTTGAATTTTGATGAAGTATGAATTACCATTTTTTTAATGGGTCATACTTTTGATGTGAGATCTAAGAATTCTGACTAGCTCTAAGTCTGGAAGGATTTTTTGGTGTTTTTTCTTGTAATTTTTTTTGTTTACATTGTATATTTAGATTGATGATGTCATTGTGATGTAACTATTGTATAAGATGTGAGGCTTAGGTCAAAACTCATTTTTCATTTTTATTTCATATGAATGTCTGATTGCTCCAACACCATTTGTTGCAAAGATTATCCATTCTCTATTCAATTGCTTTTGCACCATGTAAAAACTTAACTGGCCAAACAGGGAAATGTAGAGCAACTGATAACTAGTGTGAGATTTCTTTTTGGGTGATGAACATCTTCAAAAGTTAGATTAGGATGATGATCAGACAACTCTGTAAACATTCCAAAACCACTGAATTGTAGAGTTTAAATGAATGGATTTTATAGTATGTAAATTATATCTCAATAAACCTGTTAATTGAAGACAATAAATTAGCCATGGTAGTGTGGGTCTACTTCTGGATTCTATACCATTCCATCAGCCTATGTGTATAGTCCTTCTCCATTACCACATTCTCAATTACTAATACTTTCTAGGTGGTCTTAAAACAGGTGGTATGGTTCTTCCAACTTCACTTTTCTTTGTCAAAAGTGTTTTAGCTTTTCTAGTTCTCTTCCTTTCCATATAAACTTTTAGAATTAGCTTGCCCTCTGTACAAAAAGCCTATGATTTTCATAGGATTGTATTAAAATATAACTGAATTTGGACAAAATTACATGTTTATAATGTCAAGTTCTCCAAACCATGAACATATGTCTCCATTTATTTAGGTCTTTCATTTCTTTCATCTACATTTTTTGGGGTAGTTTTCTGCATAGAGACCCTAAACGTGTTTTCTTATATTTATACAAATATATTCCATTTTTGAGTACCATTGTAAATGCTAATTTAAAATTTGTCTATTGTACATGGCTAGTATATAGAAATACAATTGGTTTTTTTAAATTTTATTTTATTTTATGTTATGTTAGTCACCATACAATACATCATTAGTTTTTGATGTAGTGATCCACGATTCATTATTTTTGTATATATTCTATGACCTTGTTAAATTCATGTATTTAGTCCTAGGAGTTGTTTTTATAAATTCCTTGGGATATTCTCTATAGACAATCATGCTGTCTGCAAATAGAGACGGTCTTATTTCTTTCACTCCCTTCCATTCTGACCCCTAAGACTTTCTTTTTGTGGATTATTTTCTCCTCCAGGTAAACTTTCTGAAATGAATTCTAGATAAAGATGCGGGAGAAAGAAAATGAGAGTGTTGGATACAGTTTTAACTGTACCAAGCTTTATACCTTCTAAAAATATCTGAAACATCTTTAATGCTATCAACTACTGCCTCAGATCAATTCACTGCATATTTATTGAGTTCCTACTGTGTACAGACATTCTAGCTATAGGGAGGTAAAATACAAGAGCAGAGTCCTTCTTCAGAAGCTTACAGTGTATTAAGGGAGACAGACAGCTATATGGATTATATCAATGCAATGCCCTAAGTATTAATGATGTAAGTGGGCACATGAGAATAAATGAGAGAAATATGTACTTTGGCCTGGGCTCGGGGTAGTGGTTGGGGTAACCAGATTACCTTTGTTCAAGCCACCACCATCTGCCAGACAGCAGCAACAGCTTTCTAATTTGGTTACATATCTCTAGTCTTGCCCTGCTGACAATGGGTATTAGGGAGGGCACTTGTGATGAGCAGTGGGTGTTGTGTGTAAGTGATGAATCTACATCTGTTAACTTTATCTACACCGGTAGATAAACTCTGCACCTGAAGCTAGTATTACACTGTGTGTTGACTAACTGGAATTTAAATAAAAACTTGGGAAGAAAAACAGCTTTATTGAGATATAATTCATATACCATACAATTCATCCACTTAAAGTACACAATTCCATGACTTTATTATACTGACAGAATGGTGCATCCATCATCACAATTTATTGTAGAACATTTTCATTATGCCGAAAAGAAATCCCTCTCCCCTCAACCATACCCCCCAAATTCCTATTTCCTTCAGCTCTAGGCAACCACTCATCTGCCTTCTGTCTCTATGGATTTGTCTATTTTGGATATTTCATATACATATAATCATGTAATACCTGGTCCTTTGTAACTGCTTTCTTTACTTAATATTTTCCAAGTTCATATGTGTTTTATCATGTGTCAGCATTACATTTATTTTTATTGCCAAATAATATTTTGTTGTATACATATACCACATTTTATGTATCCATTCATCAGATGATGAACATTTGGGTTATTTCTACTTGTATCATGAAAAATGCTGTGTAAACATTTGTGTGGCCATGTTTTCACTTTTCTTGAGTACATTCTTAGAAGCGGGATTGCTGAAACATATACTACCTCTATGTTTAACACTTGAAAAACTGCCAGACTCTTTTCCAAAGTGACTGCACCATTTTACATTTTCACCAGCAGTGCATGATGATTCCAATTTTTTCACATCCTAGCCAACACTTGTTATTACCTATCTTTTTTATTATAACCATCCTACTGAGTGTGAAGTGGTATCTCATTGAGGTTTTGATTTACCTTTCTCTGGGGGATAATGATGCTGAGCATTTTTGCATGTTCTTATTGGCCATCTTTATTTCTTTGGAGGAATCTATTCATGTCTATTGTCCATTTTTAAAATGAGTTGCTTTTCTATTACAGAGTTATAAGGCTTCTTGCACCTGCCTTTTCCTCTGCCCATGGCACTTTTTCTCTCAGCTCTACCCATGGCCACCCCACCCCAATATTCAATTTTTAGCTCAAATACCATTTCAGAGAGGTATCACAATGTATCTTCTTCCTTCATAGAAATGGATCGTTTTCCGTAAATATTTTTGATTTCTTGCTTATTGGTTTATTTATTATCTGTCTCCCTAATAGAATGCAAATCCCATAAGAGCAAGGACCTTGTTCAAGCTTTCCACCAGAGTCTTTTATATAGTAGATCTTCAGTAAGTATGTATTAAATTGTATAAATATGTAAATGAATGAGTGAATGAATGAATCAACCGCATCAAAGAAGTCATTCTGCAGTACGTGACACTTAAGTCCATAGAAAACTTAAACAAGACTCACTGTTTTCTCTGCATTAACTATACCCTGAATGGGACCATTTTACAAATCCTGCAAGAACAAGGACTATAAGTTAGTCAAAAACAACATCAATAGAGAAGTTAATGTCTATTGTATTTAATCACATGTTCAAAAGCATACATTAGTAAGTTGGAGATTTGTAGCTAGATGTAGCACCTTTCATTATGCAAATAGAGTAATAAAGTTTCATTTCTCCTTTGCCTTTTTTTCAGACTCTATTCTGTGCCCACCATCTCTCTGGTTGTAGTTTTTCAGCTACATATTTGTGAATCAAGTCAAATGTTTTCTGGGCAGAATTGTGGTGCCAACTTTGAGGCATTCCTTGCTACCAAGACCAGCTGTCACATGAGGAAAATGCAGCCCACTTCCAACTGGCACACAACAATGCTTAACAGCTAGACTGAGTAATACTCTCGCATGGGTGGCTGGACCCTGGTTGAGTTTTGCAGTACTCTTTCTTACCTCCCTGGCCACACTCTTACGGGGAAACAACATGGCATTTGCCCTCTTGCCTTAATTCTTTTCAGGACTTCTACCCCAAGTGTTTATGCTGCTTGTCAACATTCACCATTAATACTAAGACAGTAACAGCAATAGCAGGGAACGGAATGGACTTTGGAGTCATATGGTCTTGGATGCAAATCACAGTTCTGTTCCTTACCAGATGTTTGACCTTGGGCAAGGGACTTAACCCCTCTCTAGTTCAGATTCCTTATTCATGAAACAGAGAATATACATCCTATCTGAGTTGTTGGAAGAAATTATTCATACACTCATTCAATTAATTCTTACAGAGTGGCTGTTATAAAAAATAATACTGTAGTTGCCATGTTCTGGGAGCATACCATAGGCCAAGGATTGTTCTTTTATCCTCAAGCTACTCTAAGACCTAGGCATTATTATTATCATTTCCATTTTACAAATGAGGAAACAGAGTCCCAGAGATATGAAATAACTGCCCAAAGTCACATGGTTAATAAGTGGCAGAGACAGAATTTAAACCTGCATCCAGTCTTCGTTTTTAAGGACTACTTTCCACGAGGGTCAGGATTTTTGCATTTTGTGCACTGCAAATTCCCTGATACTGAGAATTAACATCAGTGTCTATTGGCAAGTTGCTCCAGCACACAATAGATACTCCATAAATATATACCAAGGGAGTTCACAGACATTCTCTACAACTGTACATCAGCCACTACACTAGATACTGAGGATACTATGCCACAGAGTGAAGGTTTGGTCTCTGCCCTCCTGTAGTTTATAGCCTAGTGGAGATTAACTAAGATCATGTCTATAAAGCACCTAGCTCAGTATCTAGCTCATAATACATTAAAAAAAAAAACAAAACCCTGCTATTGCTGTATTTTATAAGACATTATTCTTTTTTTTTACTCAACCCAAATTCAAATGGCCCTATTCTCATGCACAATAGGAGAATAACTTTTATAATTAATAGTATTTGAGCATTCCTCTTTAGGAGCTGTCATAATGTATTCTCACTCATTCTTTTCAAAGGTATTTACTGAACATATACTCTGGGTTAATAAATACCAATTCTATAAAAATCCACAGAGATCTGTCAGAGATCTTGGCCTCATTCTCCTGGCTACTTGCTTCCATGATTCCATCAGCTTGGGCTGAAGGATAAGGAGAGGTGTATCTCAGTACCCAGCAACCTGGCCATCGTATGTAGTGCCTTTCAGGAAATCCAAGAGCAGACCTGACCTGCTTGTAATCATTTTTTCTCATGCAATGAGAGGAGACAGTATCCAGGGAGGTGGATATGAAATGAAAAGAAGTGTGGAATTGGGTGGCAGTGAGCACAAATAGCTTACAACAGAGAGTAGGTTGGCCCAAAGCAGGCAAAGTCTGTCTTCAGCATCTCTCTACCTCTTCCACACTGGACCCTTCAAGAGACCAACCTGAAGAAGCAGGTTTAGATTTGTCATGTGGGGTTCCCAACAAAAGATATGCAGAAGTCTCCACAGGTAAAACTAAAACTTCCTAATAACCGGAAATGAACCCAAGTGAGGCAGTGAGCCACCTGACCAACAGATGCAGGATGACACTTCTCTGAGATATTTTTTTTTTAAGATTTTATTTATTTGAGAGAGAGAGCACATGAGCAAGCATGAGAGAGAGAGAGAGAGAGAGTACAGGAGCAGCAGTAGAGGGAGAGGGAGAAGCAGACTCCCCGCTGACTCCATCCCAGGACCCTGGGATCATGACCTGAGCTGACGGCAGACGCTCAACCGACTGAGATAGTCTCCTGCCCTACCTGCACTCAGGGCCTTTTTTAGAAATAAGCTTCTAGTATTCCTTCTATCTCTTGGATTTTTTTCCTCCAGAAGCTAATGTTTTTCTGACTTTCTTCACCTTCCGATACCTGTAAGAGTTGGCAGGTCACCAGGGCACCTCCTTCTTTTACATTCACAGCCAACATCCCCATTGGTATACCTTTCTCTCCTAATACAGAACTTTCAAAATAATACGAGCCATGGCTAACTGCCATGTGTGCTCTCTCTTTTTAGATGATATTTGCATTTTTATAAGGCTTTTTTCCAGCTATGGGGAAGCACAAACTATTTTTCTCTACTGGAGATGGAGCATCAAGAAAAGAACATCAAGAAAAGAAAAGAGAGTCTGGAGCAACAGAAGGGTGTTGCATTTCTTCATTTTGCTGCACCGAGGTAGGGAATAAACAGGCTCCTCGCCAATGGCTAGAAAAAGAGAGAATGAGAAAAATCTGAATCTTTTTCTTGTGGACAAATTATTTTCTGCCTAACTAGTTTTTGTGGGCTTTTATATTTTGCTTTGCATTGTCTGATACTGATACTAAAAACCACACTTCATGCCAAATTAAGTAATATCATTATATGTAAATATGCAACAAATTTTACAACAATCCTTTGAGACAATTACTACTACTACTACTACTCTTCTCCCATCTTAAAAGTAACTGAAGCTCAAAGAGGTTAAGTAACTTGCCCAAAGCCACTTGATCCATCAGAGGCAGAATTTAAAACCAAGGAGTCTGTCCCCAAAGCTTGGCCTACTAGTATATGCTTGTCCTACTAGTGGTCAGGAAAATTCTAAGAAGGCACCCAGTATTGCCAGTCGCCTGGTGATCCTACATCATCTTCCAGTTATCCAGCTGAACACTAATCTACATATTGCTATGAAAGGACTTGGCAGTTGTAACTAAATTCCCAAACCAATTGACCTTGAGACAGGGAAATTACCCAGGTGAACCTGACCTAGTCACTTGAGTCCTTTAAAAGCAAAGAATTTTCTCCAGCTGGTTACAGAATAGGAGATTCACACTCTAGCTCATCTGAAAGGAAAGTAAACTGCCTATAGGCTCACATGGAGAAGAACTGTGGGCAGCCTCTAGGAGCTAATGGGGGTCCCTGGTTGACAACCAGCAAGGAAATAGGGGCCTCTCTCCTACAATCTCAGGAACTGAATTCTACCAACAACCTGAATGAACTTGAAAGAGAACTCTGGGCTCTAGGTGAGAATTATCCCAGCAAGCCCCATTTTTTCAGCTTTGTGAGACGTTAAGCAGAGAATCCAACGAAGCTAACCTTAGACTTCTGATCTGCAGCAGCTAAGAAGTCATACGTGGTATAGTTTTCAACCACTAAGGGTGTGGTATTTTGTTGTGTGTGCAGTGATAGAAAACTAATTCAGTGTTTACTGTAGAGATTTGGGACACCTAAAAAAGTTAAAGAGAAGAAAATATCACCCATTATCTCAACATATGAGGTAACCACGCTGACATTTTCGGTGTCTTTGTTTCTAGTATTTACAAATACATGTTCAATTTAATAAATTTTGTTCTCTCTTCTTTCATTTTCTATTTTGTTTATCAGTGTTCTAACAAGACTATTTTTTGTTATCAAATATTACTTAAAATTTTAACTTCTAGCAATTACGATGTTCTACGCATATATAAAAATTTATTTAACCATGACCTTTAGAGGCATTTAGACTGTTTTCATATTTTTTTTATAACAAACTTCATTTAGATCATTATTCTTTACATAAATCTTGAATTCATCTCTTTTATCTTTAGGGCAGATTCCTAAAAGTGTGATTGATGAGTCAAAAGGCTTTTGAATTCCTTCAATATCTTTTTTTTTAATTTTAATTTTTTTTTTAAAGATTTTATTTATTTATTTGAGAGCGAGAAAGAGAGAGAGAGAGAGCATGAGAGGGAGGAGGGTCAGAGGGAGAAGCAGACTCCCTGCCGAGCAGGGAGCCCGATGCAGGACTCGATCCCGGGACTCCGGGATCATGACCTGAGCCGAAGGCAGTCGCTTAACCAACTGAGCCACCCAGGCGCCCGAATTCCTTCAATATCTTGACACAAATCGTCAGTTTTCTTTTAGAAGTGTTGCAGAAATACTGTCCCTACTGTCAGTGTGTGAAACTACTCACCTCACACCCTCTCACCCCTGTATTTTACTGCTTTTAAGAAACCTTGGCAAAATGTGGCATATTTATTTCCTTTATTTTATTCATACCTTTATTAGCCATCTGTACTTAAAAAAAAAAGATTTATTGGAGAGAGAGAGAGAGTACACATGCATGTATGATTAGAGGGGCAGAGAGAGAGAATCTTCAAGCAGACTCCCCAGCCAGCATGGGGCCCACAGTGGGGCTCAATCTTATGACCCATGAGATCATGACCTGAGTCGAAACCAACACACAACAAATTGAGCCACCCAAGCACCTGCTGTTTGTACTTTTAATGAATAATTTATTTTCTCATGCTCTTTACTCATTCTCGTTTTTTGTTTTCTGTGGTTTTCTTTGTAGTTGATTGGTAAGATTTCTTCATAAGTTCAGGAAGTTAACCAAGTATTTCTTTCAAATATTTTCCTCAGATTGTCATTTCCTTTTTTATTTATATTTAGGACCTACAGTAGCTTTTGTTCACTCATATATAAACTCTCATCTCTTACCTTTGTGAATTTTTCCACCTTTTATAGAGTAAAATGATTGCCCACCATGGTATCAAATAGCGACAAGTATTTTCTTCCACATTTAAACTGTTCTCTTTTTTATTTTTAATGTAACTGTAATCCATCCAGTGTGAAGTAAGGCTTCCCATCCCGTGAAGAGGCACCTAATGCCTAGATGGGGAATGACTATCAGGAAGGCATGAACTACACCTTGCTCAGGTCTCTTCCATGGTCCCAGCACAGATATACACACACCTAACACACTGTAAAAATGTCTCTCAAATTGACATGGATTAGACTGATTCAAATGGAATCTCAGAAGCACCGTAGACATGGAGAGATGATCCCAGGATCCTCATATTGATATATATGCTTGGGTCTAATCTTGTGTCCATAGTAAACTCACTGGATAGCAGTGGGAGGAAACGGCTTTAATAAAATCATTTATTTCAGCTCTCCAACTCAGTGGCAGATGCTTCTGGTTCCAGACCTCTTTCCTCCTGCCAAATTTGTCAGATGAAGCTGCAGACGTGAGGGTCTATTGCCATTTCAGGATCAAAAGGCACACTTCCACCTGCTGTCATATGTATGATCCTAAACAGGCACCAGGTGATTGGATGTGACAGACATCACATCCAACACAGAAATAATTTCCAATCACCTGAGAACTATCCCTTCCCCTTCACGTCCTGTTCACACCACATAGAATCTAGAGCTTAACTCAGGCAAAATCTCTGCTAGTGTCTTTTTTCAGGTTACATATATTTCTAACCAAATGTGTGTACATTACTAATGATAAAGCACAAACAACTATTTTAAAATGGGAATACTGTTGAAAACTTATTAGCCATTGGCCCCTTGATAGTTCTTTTGTAATTTATTAGCCTAAATCAGACCATGTAACTTCCTGAAAGCCGATGTTCCTAGATAATATCAATTGAGCCTGGTCCTATTTTGGGAGAAAGAATGTACACAGAATACACATCTTTTTATAAAAAAAAAAAAATGTATTTATTTGAGAAAGAGAGAGAGCAGGAGCAGGGGGAGGGGCAGAGGGAGAGAGACAAGCAGACTCCCCGCTGAGTGAGGAACCTGACTTAGGACCTGATCCCAGGACTCTGAGATCATGGCCTGAGCGGAAGTCAAATGGTCAAATGCTTAACCAACTGAGCAACCCAGGAACTCAACACCTTTTTTTGGTTTTTTTTGTTGTTTTTTTAGATAAAGCACATCATCTCTGCATGGTAGAAAATAATTGAGCTGTACCCTCTCCCTTGATGAGTTATTTCATACTCCAATTTTCAACTATCTTGCAAATGTTCATGATGTTTGACCACATAAATCAAAACTCTCTTAGGTCAATGTTCTGGTTACCACCCCAAAATTCAGTGGTGTAAAACAACTGTTTTATTATGTTCATGGATTCTGTAGGCTGGAAATTCAGCCAGTGCACAGTGGAGATAGCTTGTCTCTGCTCCATGTCTAGGGATTCAACCGAGAAGACTGGGATGGCTGGGGTGACTCCTATACTGAGGCCTGAAATGATCTGGAGGCTTCTTCACTCACATGTCTCACACCTCCACTGGAATGACATAAAGACTAGGGACTCACTGGGCATCTCGCTATATGTAGAGTCTCCAGACTCTCCATGTGGTCTTTCAGTGTGACGTCTCCAGCATGGCAGCCTCAAGCAAACTGAATTCCTCACGTGGTAGTTCTCAGCTCCAACAGCAAATGTTCCAGGGAACAAGACAGAAGCTACACGGTCATTTATGACCCAAGCTCAAAATTCACATAGCATTACTTCCATCACAATCTACGGGTTAAAATTCAGCCAGATTCAATAGGGAGGGATCTAAATCCAATCTCTTGACGAAGGCCACATCAGAGTTTGTAGCCATGTTTACAAGCTGCCACAGAACAGCCCCTGAACCAACAATTTAAGTGCAAGAATTCAGGGTGACTTAACCAGCAGAGTAGTCCTGTGGGCAACTAGGGCTCAATCTCAATGACACCTATGTGATGCAGCGTAGAATACGCATCACTGTTATCCCAACTGTGAAGCAACTGTTGAGGAGCCTCACAGTTATTGGTGGAGAGTTACTTGTGGGGGAGGTGGTGGTAACCCCCTGACACTTTCAGAGGGTTCCCACTGCCAGAGAAACTGCCCCCTCAAAAGTGGCAGGTACTTGCTGTTGGAAATTTTGGGGTTGGTATGCACAGTAATGTTGAGAGCTGAGTAGATATGTATATTAGGCATGAACAGGGTCTGCTACAGGACATTCATCATATCTTAATTATACTGCTAATTATCTAGACAAGAAATTCAGGTGGGTTGATGTATCTCCTCTCCTAACTGTGACCTCCTTCAGGGCAGAAGCTGGGTCTTCTTCATCTTTGTATCATAAGCACCTACAATGGAAACTTGCACATATGAGGCCCCCCCAAAATTATGACAAGCTAAAATAAAGAATGCATCCATATTTTTAGTTCAAATCCCTCTCCAAGAAATTCCCCAGATTTTCTTACTATCTAATTCTTTGCCACCTTGGACACCTCTAAGTTTGTGCACATATAGTCTACTGCTATATTTTTCACACTAAACTCTAAGACCTTAAGCCTGCTTCTCCTCCTGTATGTACTCTCTCAATAAGTGGCTCCATCATCTATTCAGTCCCCAAGGTAAAAACTCTTGATTCATCTTTTACCTCATTTCCCCCCAGAACCCTCCACATTCATGCCATCCCCCATTTTGCTATGTCTTTCTCTGACTGTTTCTAGATCAAATGCTTATCATCTCTTGCTAGATTATTGCCATAACTACCTGATTGGTCTTATTACCTCAAATGTGTCCTGAAAATTCAATGTATTAAAAGCATTCCCCAACTTAAAACCCTTTAGTTGTTCCAATATCAGGTGAAAATAAATGCTCTTAGCTTTCAGTTCTCAGCCAATATAAAGTAAAACACGTAGGCTTTCAAATTTATCCCCCATTCTATCTATAAAACCCATTTTGTTCATCCAAACATGTCTCAAAGCCTCAAAAGCCCCCAAAACTCACCTTCTAGTTTGGCTCATCTCTCACTATTTTCTCTTCCCAGAATATTCTCTGTGTCAGTCTCCATCTGACAAATTTCAACTACCCTTCAGGGTCTAGTAGATGCCACTTTCTCTATTAGAATAACCACAACCACTAACCCTAGTTAACTAACCACCCAGCCTCAGTTAAAAGTACCATATTTCCTCAATTCTAAGACACTACAAATTACATGATGCCTTATAGATTTACCACCACATTTTTATAGATGGTAAGAAACTAAATGGCCTGTGAAAACTTTAGAAACATTAAATGTGAAAAAACCAATACACCTTAGAATGTTGGAAATTGTAGGGGTTCAGAGCATGTCATCCAAAAAATATGCTGCCTTGGTACATTGACTATTTTGAGTTAAAGGCACTTGAAAAACAACAGATACAAAATGGGTACTCTGACCTGACTTTTCCTTCTTCAAAGCAGGAGATATAACTCCTATGTGAAAGATGCCCTCCCTGTACCAGGAAAAGGAAGACATTGGTATTACCAGAGATGGAGAGTAGAGGTCAAGAGAAATCTGTACAAACAAACCTTATTAAACTAACCCTTATTTTCCTAGTGAGTTTTCCACAATTAAGTGCCCTAGCCCAAACCCCTTTGTGTTGTCACTTTTTCAAAATTTACTACTTTTTGTCCAACCTAACATATAAAATTTGGACCCTAACAGCTTCTTTGGGCCTTTACTTTTCTTGTGAAGTCTCTCCTGTGTACAGGCAAAAAATTACTTTTAAAATTTTTGTATGCTTTTCTCCTGTTAATCTCTTTTGTCAGTCCCAGCTGGAGACCCTGAATGTAGAAAACAAAATTTATTTCCCTTATGAAATATAGTCACTGCTTCTTCTTCTGCATTCCCAGAATTCCTTTACCAGCCATACCTCCAAATGGAAGTCCTCTGCATGCTCTGAGAAAGCCAGACTTCTAAGTGAAACTTCTTGAAATGTCTCCTATATGTTCACTGTCATGGAATCTTCTAGGTTAACTGAAAACAGATACCCAGCCACATCTCTAAAATTACTGAGGACAAAGGAGGACTGTGGGTAAGAATTCCAAACTAGACTATAATTGGTATTCAGATAAGCCTGATGGATAAGGAGCTCCTGGAAGAGGCCAGCCTGGGAAAAAGGGAAATGAAGACCCTGAGAGAAAATGATAAGGAAAATCTGTGTCCTAAGATGGCCAACCAAGCCAGCGAGAGAGTCCCAGTCATTGCCCCAGGGCTCTTCCGGGTTCTTCTCCCTGTTCTGCTTCCTGCGTGGACCAATCCAGGTTCTTCTCCCTGCCCTGCTTCGCGCACACGCCCAAAGTGCCAAGTATGCAGAAGTAGATGTGTATAAATTGCCCCCTTTGTGCTCAGGGCTCAGACTTTGGGAGACCACTCTCCTCTGGGCCTGCTGGTGTTAAATAAACCTCCTATCCTCCAAGATCTCTGGGTGCCGTTGGTTCCTCTGCCGGGCGATCCAGTCCAGGTTCCGTAACATTTGGTTCCCTGACCGGGAAACCCAATTGTGCTGGCTCATTGTTGCCACCAGTTTGGGGCAACAGCGGGGCGGTGATGGAATGAGGGATCCTAATGGAAAAGGTGTGCCCTGCCTAATTTTCAGTAGTCTCCCACCCCAGTTGCCTCGGGCCAGCCCCGCTCCACTGTTCCCACCAGACTCGAGGAAACTTGAGGACCTGGTCCTGACGTCAGATTCCAGTAAGGCCTGGGGCCCCAGGACTCTAACAGGCCCACCCCCATTGGGGTGGAAAGGGAGCCTGATCACCTCCCAGAGACCTCTTAGAGGTCTCACAGGTAGGGATTCCCAGGGATGGAGTGTAATAACTTCTGGAGTGTGAATGTGTGAGTGAATGTGCAGTCCGACCTGGCTTGCTCAAGCAGACTGATTCTGTGACTCCACGGGCGGGCACCCTTAAGGTCCCCAGAAGCCTAGAGTCTGAGTGGGCCTGTCTGTGATTCTGAGGTGAACAGCATACAGTCTATGGTGGCATCAGAATAGTTTCCAATCGTAAGTCACAACACTGAGACTGCTACGGCTAAGCCTACCTAAGCTCCTTTGGGACATGGCCAGATGGGCATTTGATTGGTCTCCTCATCTCAGGAGGCATCCCCCCTTTGTCTGTCTTTGCACCACCGCACACAGGGACATCATCATGGGGTCAGGGCAGAGTAAACCTATGGTTCTAGAGACCATGATCAAAAATTTCAAGAAGGGATTTTCGGGAGACTATGGAGTCAGGATGAACCCCGACAAGTTGAGAATCCTATGTGAATTGGAATGGCCCACCTTTGATGTCAGGTGGCCTTCAGAAAGGACATTGGATGTCCCAACGACTCGTCAAGGATGGTGAGTCCTAACAGGGGAACCAGAACACCCTGACCAGTTTCCATACATTGACTCCTGGCTAGGAATTGCTCAGACCCTTCCCCACTGGGTGCGATTCGCTTGCAATAGGCAGGGACAGGCCAGAGTCTTAATCACCTCATCCAAGCGACCTAAAGAAAATCAACAAAAGCCCCAGTCTCCACAAATCCTAACCAGAGATCCCGAGGATGAACTGACCCTGCCCCCACCATACGTACCCCCAAGACTGCCTACACCTGGCCCTTCAGTGGCAGACATTCCGTCGCCATCAGTTTCACCAGCGACCCCAGGCCCAGAGGATCCACCAGTGCCCCCAGGCCCAAAAGATCCACTTTCTCCAGGACCATCAGCCAGGCTGCGTCCCAGGCCAGGTGCAAGCACCCTCCAAATGCTGGTACAAGAGACGCTGGAACCCGAGAGGCACAATGAAGATGGGACGGTCCAACCCAGCTGTTCCATGATGTATTATCAGCCCTTCTCCACCACCAACCTCCTTAACTGGAAACATAACACCCCATCCTACTCTGAGAAACCACAGGCCATGGTAGAGCTCACAGAATCCCTCTTCCAGACTCTTGGGCCAACCTGGGAAGACTGCCAACAGTTACTCCGCACCCTGTTTAACACAGAGGAAAGGAGGAGAATGATGAGAGGTCCACAGCAGTACCTGGAAGAGCATGCACCAGTGGGCGTCATCGACCCTGCTGCCTGGGCTAATACAGCCGCACCCGAGGAGTGCCCAGCATGGGACTTCACCACAACCAAGGGACAGGCCCACATCCACCGATGCCAGGAGGCCCTCCTCTGGGGAATCCGGGCAGGAGCTAAGAAACCCATGAACATGACTAAGGTATCCTCGGTCACTCAACAACCAGGGGAGTCCCCCAGGGACTACCACAAAAGACTATGTGAAGCCTACAGGATATACACTCCATTTGACCCTGAGGCACAGGAAAGCCAACAGATGGTAAACACCTCCTTCATGGCTCAGGCCACCCCAAACATCAGAAAAGAACTTCAGAAACTAGAAGGTTTTGCAGGGATGAACATCACCCAAATAATAGAGATTGCCAATAAGGTCTACATGAACAGGGAGGTTGCAGCCGAATGGGAAGCCAACAAAAAGATGAAAAAGAAAGTCAGCCTCCTCTCCGCTGCTGCCCTGAAAGAAAAGAACAACACAAAGACAGGGAGACCCCAACCACCAAAAGGGGGGACCCCAGAACCCCCTTGGCAAAGATCACAATCAATGTGCCTACTGTAAAGAGAAAGGGCATTGGAAAAATGAATGTCCCAACCGGGGAAAGGCTCAAAAGCCCAGCCACTACAAGGAAGAAGCCCGAGAGGAGGACCTCATAGGCCTTGCATGAATGGACTCAGACTGAGGGAGACCAGGCTCTTTCCTCCTTGGCCCCCATGAGCCCACAGTCAGAATGAAGGTGGGGGGCCAACCAGTGACTTTTATGGTTGATACTGGGGCTGAGCACTGTTGTCACCTCCCCAGTGGCCCCTTTCAGCAAAAGGACTGCGACCATCCTTGGGGCCACTGGGATGCAGGCAATACAGCAGCCCCTCTGCCAGGCTTGCCAGTGTGAACTCAGGGGCCACAAGGTCCGACGTGAATTCCTTTATTTGCCTGATTGCCCCATCCCTCTCCTGGGCTGAGACATACTCTCCAAGCTTGGGGCTCAGATAACCTTTGAGCCCACTGGACACACTAGCCTCCAACTGAACCCAAGGCAAGAGGAGATGGAGTCTCTAATACTAGCAATTACCATGCCAAGGGTAGAAGAATGGAGGCTATTCTGTGCCCGGGCCCAACCAAGCAGCCCGCTGGAGTTCAGACTCGCCTTCCCTTCAGTATGGGCTGAAAACAACCCACCTGCACTAGCCCAGAATTGGGACCCTATCATTTGTGAACTGATCCCAGGAGCCCAACCTCAGAGGCAAAGGCAATACCCCCTTCCACAAGAAGCTAAGATCGGCATCCAAGAACATCTGACCAAACTCAAAGAAACAGGTATTCTAGTCAAGCTCCAGTAGGCCTGGAATACCCCACTCCTGCCAGTCAAGAAGCCAGGAGGGGGATACCAACCAGTTCAAGACCTGTGGGCCATCAACAAGGTGACCATCTCTCTGCACCCAGTGGTCCCGAATCCATACACCCTCCTTGGCCAAATCCCAGGGTTGGCCAGATGGTTCACTTGCCTAGATTCGAAGGATGCCTTCTTCTGCCTCCACTTAGCTCCCCAGCGCTGGCCACTATTTGCCTTTGAATGGACTGAACCTGATATAGGGCGCCAGATGCACTGACTTGGACGCGCCTCCCGCAGGGGTTAAAAACTCACCAACCCTCTTTGGGGAAGCGCTGGCCGTGGACCTCGGCAGCTTCCCAAGAGAGGCCACACGATGCACCCTCCTCCAGTATGTGGATGACCTCCTCCTTGCCAGTGACACACAAGAAGACTACACAAAAGGCGCAAAGGTCCTCCTACAGCTCCTGTCAGACTCGGGATACCAAGCCTCATGGAAGAAGGCACAAATCTGCCAACAACAGGTCTGATACCTTGGTTTCCTTCTCACCCGAGGGAAAAGAGAACTAGGGCAAGAGAAGAAAAGGGTCATCATCTCCCTGCCGCAGCCCCAGACAAAAAGGGGCCTACGAGAATTCCTGGGGGCTGCAGGATTCTGCCGCATCTGGATCCCTGGGTTCTTGGCAATAGCAAGACCCCTTTATGATCTCTTAGGGAAACAAGATTGAGAACCCCCTGCGTGGACTGAGGAAGCAAAAGCTGCCTTCACAGAGATAAAGACTGCCCTGGGGCAGGCTCCAGCCCTGGGCCTACCAGATGTAGAGAAACCCTTCAATCTCTTTGTGCATGAAAAGCAAAAAATAGCGCTCAGTGTACTTACCCAGATTGTTGGACCCTAGCAGTGGCCAGTTGCTTACCTGTCAAAGAAGCTGGACCCCATGGCAGCAGGACAGCCACCGTGCCTCAGGGCACTGGCAGCCACAGTCCTACTCATCAAGGAGGCAGAAAAACTTACCCTGGGGCAAGAACAAGACACATCAAGGTGCCTCACGCAGTTGTGTCCCTCATGAACGCACAGGGACACAGCTTCCTTTCCAACTCTCAGCTAGCACAATACCAAGGGCTCCCTGCAAAAACCCACAGGTCACCCTCGAAAGAGTAAGGACATTAAATCCAGCAACCTTTCTCCCCATGGAAGAGGGGGAACCAGACCATGACTGCTCCGAGGTGACTGATGAAGTCTACGCGAGCCGTCCAGATCTGCAGGATCAAGCCATAAAGAATCCAGAGCTCACGCTGTCCAGCGATGGCAGCAGTTACCTACAGGAGGGTGCCCGGAAAGCGGGTTATACGGTAACGACAACCACTGAAGTCCTAGAAGCTAAGGCATTACCAGCTGGATGATCAGCTCAACAGGCTGAGTTATATGCCTTAGTCTGAGCCCTCGCCCTCGGTGAAGGCAAACGAGTCAACATCTATACTGACCTCGGTACACCTTTGCTACTGTACATATACATGGAACCATCTACAAGGAAAGGGGCCTCCTAACCACAGCAGGAAAAGCTATCAAGAACAAGGAGGAGATACTGAGACTCCTTGAAGCTGTCTGGCTTCCAAAGGAAGTAGCAATCCTGCACTGTAAAGGACACCAGAAAGGAGACGACCCCATAGCGTGGGGAAATCATCTGGCAGATGAGGCAGCCAAGACCACAGCCAGCGAGGACATGGACAGAGTCCCTTCCCTCTCCATGGCCCTAACACCCCCTGGAAGAAGCCCCTCCACCCAGTTACACTAAAAAGGAAAAGGAATGGGCCATGGCTGAGGGAGCCACCCTGACTGAAAAGGGATGGTGGATGATGCCAGACAGGCGCATCTTTGTTCCAACAGCAACTGGAGGGCATCTAGTCAAGGAATACCACCAACTCACTCATCTGGGGAAAACTGCATTAGAGGACCTTCTCAAGAAGCACTACTACCTCAGTCAGCTGCCAGCACTATGCAGAGCAACGAGTGAATG
The DNA here is from genome assembly GCF_029215605.1 of Mirounga angustirostris. Taxonomy (NCBI): domain Eukaryota; kingdom Metazoa; phylum Chordata; class Mammalia; order Carnivora; family Phocidae; genus Mirounga; species Mirounga angustirostris. The sequence continues at coordinate 107,985,230 of NW_026991715.1, forward strand.
GTGCATAACATGTGCTAAAAATAATGCTCAGTCTGTACCATGGCCCCTGCCAGGTGTCCAGAGGATGGGAGCAACCCCCTTCAAAGATCTAGAGGTAGACTTCACAGATGTGCAGCCGAGCAGGGGGTTCAGATATCTCCTAGTAATAGTATGCACATACTCTGGGTGGGTCGAAGCCTTCCCCACTAGGACAGAGCAAAGCCAGGAAGTAGCTAAAGTCCTCTTGCAGGAGATCATGCCCTGGTTCACCCTGCCATTAACAATCCATAGTGACAATGGACCCGCATTTGTGGCAGACATTGAACAGGTCTTGACCAAATCTCTCAACGTCACCTGGAGACTCCACACTGCTTATCAGCCCCAAAGTTCAGGGGAAGTAGAGCAAATGAATCGCACCCTCAAGGGAACCTTAGCAAAGTTTTGTCAGGAACTAACCTCCCACGGCTGGATCTGCTACCCCTAGCTCTCCTGCGTGCTCGCTGCACGCCCTGGACATCAGGTTTCTCCCCATTCGAATTAATATATGGATGGCCTCCCCTGTGCTTGGGAAGCCTTCCAGGAAACTTGCATCAGGTTGGAGATAAAGGGATAAAGGAACAGCTTCAGGCCCTGGGGGCCACCCTAAATAAATTACAAAAGTACACCATCAAGAGGGCCCCAGTCTCCTTAGGGTCTCAGGTACACTCCTTCCAGACAGGGGACTCAGTTTGGGTCAAAGATTGGAAGAAAGACCCTCTCAAACCGCAGTGGAAAGGGCCCCACACTGTTGTTCTAACCACCCCTACTGCCCTCAAGGTCTCAGGTGTCACCCCGTGGGTCCACCACTCCAGAGTGAAGAAAGCTCATCATTCGGACAAGGAGCCTCGCCAGTGGAGAGTCCAGCCAGACTTCACGAACCCACTCTGGCTTCACCTTTGATGAGACCCCACCTACTGATGGACACCTGCTCACCGTGGTCCCTGGCTCTCATTGCAGTGTGATTTCCCTCATCTTGGGAGCCGGGCTCTACACTGTTGCCCCTCCTGACTGGAATTTCCCCAAGAGACTTACTATTGTCATTGCTTATTGGGTGTCCCTAGGGTGTACTACTGCACTCACTTGTCCACAGGTTTCATCTGCTGATGGGTTAGCCACGATGGCTCCCTCTACCTAAGGTAATAGATCCCACTTTAATTGGCCCTCTGCTGTATACTCCTGAGCACATTTCACCATGGTTTTCCTGGCCCCAGTCTGTCCTGGTCTTCTGCTGCCTGGTGTGCTGTTCCTCCACACTGCCTCTAGCTTGCCTGGCCCGGCAACAGGGGCAAACTCTCGCATCACCTTTACTGGCAAATGGACTTTCCAGCTTATCCTCCTCAATCCTGCACCAGCACCTCCACTGTGACTTCTTCCACCTGGGATGGGCACACACCAAAGGTTAACCTCCATTTTGATGGATGCCAGCTTCTTGATACCTCCTGGGAACCTCATAGACGGTGTTCCTACCATGGCCCTCACTCTGGTTACCGGCTGGTAGATAGCTATATCTGTGGGGGCACTACGTCTCAACAGCCAAACACCTGCCCTCAGTTCTCCTCGCAAGCCTGGGGATGTGAGTCATGGGTGGCAACTTGGCCGGGAATGGAACGATGGTCCACCAGGTGGCACCTCAAACAGTGCAGTGATATCCAGATTTCCTTGTCACACAAGGGTGCCCCATCCTCTTGCCCTAATGATCACTGTATACCACTCACCCTCTCAGTCTTAGAACCCAATGCCACATCATGGGCTACAGGAATCATTCTCCTGTTGGGCCAGTATTACCCTATGGGGACCGACCCCATGGCCAAATTTATGATTAAGTCCACGTTCACTCCAAGCCTTACAGTCAACGCCCAGAGTCAGACAGAAAATAACTCACCCTGGCACATCCCTGGGTCCCCCATCCACACGCAGCAAGCATCTATAGCACAACTGTTAGGTATGATTAACGCCTCCCACCAAGCACTTTACCACTTGAATCCATCCCTAGCACCTGACTGCTGGATCTGTATGAAGCCTGGTCCCGTCCAATACCTAGGTGTCATCCTCAACCAATCTACCATGTCACCTCCCACCTCAGCACTGGTGATCTCAGATTATCCCTTTCTGGCTCCAGTACCTCTGTATGGCAACTCTTCCTCTCCCATCACGGGCCACAGTCGGGTCTGTGCACCTAACAACACTTTTCTAGCTTGTGATCAAGGTGTATACATCTGCATCACCCCACACGATCAATTATGCATGCCTTTCAGTCTCTTACCCAATCTTTCAGTCCTCCCCAGGAGCGATGCCCCACTCATATAGAGACCTCCTAGCCACACTTGATGCTCTCCTGCGGCCATCCCTCTTATCATGAGTCTGCTGGCCACATCAGGTGTTGCCCTCAGGGCCACTGGCGTGGGGATGTCTCAGGTTCAGTACCAGGGGTTAACTCAACAACTCACAGCGGATTTTTCCACCCTCACTCAGTAGGCCCTGGCCCTGCAGTGCCAACTTGATTCACTGGCCTCAGTGGTCCTCCAAAACAGGCGCAGGCTCGACTTGCTCACAGCCGTGCAAGGGGGACTCTGCCTCTTCTTATAGGAGGAATGTTGTTTCTATGCTAATGAGTGGGGGGTGGTCCAAGAAACTCCGACCCAATTACAGGAATGAGTACATCGCCAGTGGGAAACACTCCAGTGGACAACTTGGTGGGATACCCTCTCACAATGGTTCCCTTGGTTCGCCCCCCTCATCGGCCCCCTCCTATTGCTTCTCCTCATAGTAGCATTTGGTCCTTGTATTCTTAATGCCCTTACTAGGTTTATCACTACTCAAATTGCTAAAATCAGACTCCAGTTACTCCTTACTCACTATTGCCTCTTAGAAGATGAAAATGATGCCCTCTAAACTAGGTGTTTAAAGGGGCATCAAAGGGGGAATGATTAGGAGAATCTGGGTCCTAAGATGGCCGACCAAGCCAGTGAGAGAGTCCCAGTCCTTGCCCTGGGGCTCTTCCGGGTTCTTCTCCCTGTTCTCCTTCCTGTGTGGACCAATCTGGGTCCTTCTCCCTGCCCCACTTCGCGTATGTGCCAAGAGTGCCCAGTATGCGGAAGCAGATGTGTATCAATTGCCCCCTTTGTTTGTGCTCAGGGCTCAGACCTTTGGAGACCACTCTCCTCTGAGCCCGCCAGCGTTAAATAAACCTCATATCCTCCAAGATCTCCGGGTGCCACTTGGTTCTTACGTTGGGCGACCCAGTCCAGGATCCGTAACAAAAAGAACCCTGAGGAAGCACCCCATAGAGTGACTGTTACTACTTTTTGAGATGGTGAGTCAGGTTCTGCCTCAGAAACCAAGGAAAGGCTCAGAAAAAAAGGTTTACTATACTCACAGTTCCTGGAGACAGGAGGCACGGAACACCACTGGGGTTCCCTGGGAAAGACACTGAAGTGATCAGAAGGCAGAAGATAGGAACAGGGAAAATGCTCAGGCCACAGGCTTTATTTGGGTTTCCTTGGGAAAGGCAAGGCAGGACAGGGTTTGAATAACTTCAGTGTGCTTTGAGCTGTAGGGGTAGCCCCTAGCGGTCTTGTACCTGGTTTTAGGATGATTAACACAGAGGAAGATTACCTCCTGGGGTGCATGGGTCAGATAAAGGAAGTATAGCTCTGGATTAGTTAGTTTGCATGTCAAAGGAGTGTTCCCTGACTGGGCCCTTTGTTGTCTCAGGAAGATAGTAAATTGGCTAGCCCAGGGAGTGGCAATCTCTTCCCTGCCAGAAAGATTTTTTTAAAATGTCAAAACAAAACAAACAAATAAATAAATGAATAAAAAATGTCAAAACATCCTAACACAGAATTAAAAAAATGCACTCACCTGTGCGTGCACGTGCACACACACACACACGTATACACATTACATTGATCCATACTGAACAGAGGTCCTCCATCTGAGAGTCTGGCTCTCACCAAACTCCAATCCATTCTTTGCTCCACTACTCACCTGTGCCCTCTTATAGGGCAAGAACTGTAGTATAAATGAAAAAAACTAGATTACTAACAATCCAACAACTCTGCTGTGGGAACTCCCTCTGAAGGAGTGGTCATAAAAAAGAGCTGAAAACTTTCCTATTAACTGGAGAAGGAGAAAAGTAGGTGCACTCCCTGACCTGGGGGAATTAAATTGTTTCAAGGCAATGGTGGCCTTGGGGCTCAGTGATACAATAGAAGGTGACGGTGGTGCAGGCAGTAGAAGGACAGAAAAGTAGGCAGCTGAATAAATAATGGAGATTAATGAAAAAGAAGAATGTCAGAAGCACTGCATACTAGGGAACAAAAACAGGGTATACCTGTAAATGTGACACATGAATTCAGATAGACAAGTCCATGGATATATCATTACACTTTATTCATTATGCTTAGGAACAAAAATACATCAGTAGTCACTGTATGTATGTATGTATGTATGTATTCATCCATTCATTCATTCTCTCTCTCTCTCTCAATCTCTTTCTCAAAACACTATTCCCTAGGGGGTCAAAATTTGAGTCCCAAACTTTACAAAGGAGGTGAAAGAACTATACTCTGAAAACTATAAAATACTGATGAAAGAAATTGAAGAAGACACAAAGAAATGGAAAGACACATGCTCATGGAAGAATAAATATTGTTAAAATGTCCATACTAGGGGCACCTGGGTGGCTCAGTCATTAAGCATCTGCCTTCGGCTCAGGTCATGATCCCAGTGTTCTGGGATCGAGCCCTGTGTTGGGCTTCCTGCTCAGCGGAGAGCCTCTTTCTCCCTCTCCCTCTGTCTGTTGCTCTGCCTACTTGTGCTATCTCTCTATCAAATAAATAAATAAAATCTTTAAAAAAAATGTCCGTACTATGCAAAGCAATCTATACATTTAATGCAATCTCTATCAAAATGTCAACAGCATTTTTCACAGAACTAGAATTAATAATCCTAAAATTAGTATGGAACCATAAAAGACCCTGAATAGCCAAAGCAATCTTGAAAAAGAACAAAACTAGAGGTATCACAATCCCAGATTTCAAGATATACTATAAAGCTGTGGGAATCAAAATAATATGGCACTGGCACAAAAATAGACACGTAGATCAAAGGAATAGAATAGAGAGCCTAGAAATAAACCCATGGTTCTATGGTCAATTAATCTTCGACAAAGGAGACAAAGATATACAATGGGAAAAAGACAGCCTCTTCAAGAAATGGTGTTGGGAAAACTGTACAGCTATGTGCAAAAGAATGAAACTGGACCACTTTCTTACACCATAAACAAAGATAATCTCAAAATGGATTAAGGACTTAAATATGAGACCTGAAGCCTTAAAAACCCTAAAAGAGAGCATAGGTGGTAATTTCTCTGACATTAACCATAGCAACATTTTTCTAGATCTGTCTCCGGATGCAAGGAAACAAAAGTAAAAATAAACTATTGGAACTATATCAAAATAAAAAGCTTCTGCACAGCGAAGAAAACAATCAACAAAACTAAAAGACAACCTACTGAATGGGAGAAGATATTTGCAAATGACATAGCCAATAAAGGGTTTGTATCTGAAATATATAATGAACTGGACCCCCCCCCAAAAAAATTCCACACTCCAAAACAAGTAATCCAATTAAAAAATAGAAGACATGAACAGACATTTCTCCAAAGAAGGTATACAGATGACCAACAGACACATCACACACCTGAAAAGATGCTCAACATCACTCATCTTCAGAAAAATGCAAATCAAAACTACAATGAAACATCACCTCACACTGGTCAAAATGACTAAATCAAACACACAAGAAACAAATATTGACAAGGATGTGGAGAAAAAGGAACCATCATGCACTATTGATGGAAATGCAAAGTGGTGCAGCCACTCTGGAAAACAATATGGAGGTTCCTCAAAAAAATTAAAAATAGAATTAACATATGATCTAATTAATTCCACTATTGGGTATTTACCCAAAGACTATGAAAACACTAATTCAAAAAGGTATATCCACCCCTCTGTTTATTGCAGAATTATTTAAAATAGCCAAATTATGGAAGCAACCCACGTGTCCACCAAAAAATAAATGGATAAGGAAATGTGGTATATATACACAATGTAATACTACTCAGCCATAAAAAAGAACAAAATCTTGCCAATTACAAAGATGTGTATAGAACTAGAGAGTATAATGCTAAGCAAAATGAGTTAGTCAGAGAAAGACTAATACCATATGGTTTCACTCACATGTGGAATTTGAGAAACAAAACAAATGAAGAAAAAAGAGACAAACCAAAGCCAGATTCCTAACTATAGAGAACAAGCTGATGGTTACTAGAGGGGAGGTGGGTGGGAGGATGGGTGAAATAGGTGATTGGGATTAAAGAGTACACTTGTTGTGATGAGCACTGAGTACTGTATAAAATTGTTGAATCACTATATTGTACACCTGAAACTAATGGAACACTGTATATTAACAGGACTGGAATTAAAAAAAAAAATGAGTCTTGATTCCTGGGGAGTTTCTGGACAATAAGCAAAAATGAAATCCAAAGAGGCTGAGATGGAAGAGTAAAGGGAAGCGAAAGGAGAAAAGAGGGTGAAAAATAATAAAGTAAACCTTTTCAGGTAGATGTTGGAAATTTGGGCAGTCTAGAAGCTGAAAGTGGGATAGAAAAGAAAAGAATACTTTAGGTAAATACTGCCAACCACATGGAAAACTGAGAGAGGCACCAAAAAAAAAGGAAAGATTGTAAAAATGTTTTCTATGATTTGGGAATACCTATTTAGTATTTTAGCATTTTTTACACATAAAGTAAAAGATTTACATTAGAGATGAGAATTATTCTTATTTGTATATTTTATTTCAAATTTGTTATTTTAGTTTTAAAATTTCTATGTGGCTCTTTCTTATATCATCTATTTAACTGCTGAGATTTTACATCTTTTCATTCAGGAATATATTTCCTTTACCTCATTAATTATAATTATAACAACTCCTTTAAAATGTTTGCTAATTCTGACATCCGAGACATGTTGGGGTTGGCCTCTGTTGATTGTCATTTCTTTTCAGAATGGGTCATGTTTTCCTATTTTTTGTCAAGTAATTTTGACATTGTAATCTTATGCCGTGGAGACTGAATTCTGTTACATTCCTCCAAAAATTGTTGACATTTTGGTTTGTTTATTTTAGGAGACAATTTACTTGGTTGGGATACAACTTCAGCCTGTGTCTCTAGAGACGTGGCTCAAATCTGTTTAGTTCTTTTACTCCTTAGCTGGGCAGTCTGCAGTATGACAGGGATATGTGTGGTTCAGGGATCAGCCATAGATCTGGAAAGGTTTACATAAATAATTTTCCTTCTTCCTCCCCTTCGGGGTTTCTCCTTTTCAGGATCCCCTCCTCACTTCTTAATGATTATGGTTGCCATGAACTCTGTCCTCTGGATCTTTAGGCCAGGAAGGCTATAGGGTTCCTATCAAAAGTCGCGATGCTGTACATGGTACCAATCCTACCTGCACTCAGGCTTGAATTCATATTGATAGGAAATTTATCCTATGCTAGTCCTTTTGTGCAAGTATCTATTACTCTCTAGAATCTGTTGGCTTTTGTTTATTCTCAGATCCTTAAAGTAGTTGGGTATTATATTTTGTCCAGAATTTATTATCTGCAGCAAAATAGATCTATTAGGAACTTACTTCACCATACTTGGATTTAATTGATTTTTGATCACTGGATTTTGTTTCTTTGAATAGGAAACCACATTCAGACTTGTCCTCGTTGACTGGTTTTTTTTTTTTTTTTATTTCAATCTAACAGGTGCCCTGACACGTTCTTCAATTTACTATGTGTGAGAACTTAGATCCAGATTACAAATGAGGCCCATGAATGTTTCTTAAAGTGAATTAGATTTTAAATTCATAATGGAAATATAAACATAATCCCAGTTAATGAATTTATTGGTGGAATTTATTAAGAGAAAATAAGAACCGTAATATTATCCAAGCACCAACCAAGTGTCATGAACTGTACTAGACCGCTAACATGGCATTTTATCATATCATTTTGCTTATGAACAATAGCTCATTTGGTCATTGCCCTGCAGCCTACCTCTACAATTAATGTCTGCTAATGTAACAACTCTTTTTTTTAAGATTCTTTTAAAAGATTTATTTATTTATTTTAGAGAGAGAGAGAGAGGAAGAGAGAGAGATAATGAGCAGGGGGAGGGGCAGAGGAAGAGATAGAGAAAGAAAATTCTCAAGCAGAATCCCCACTGAGCACGGAGTCTGACCTGGGGCTCAATCCCAGGACCTTGAGATCACGACCTGAGCTAAAATCAAGAGTCAGACTCTCAATCGACTGAGCCACCCAGGTACTCCACAACTCTTGTTTTTTTAATTCTCAAATTCATAGAACTTATATATCAAAACAACGTGTGGAGAAAACTCTCAAGTTATGTTCCAGTTACAAATAGTGGAACATTAGAATCACATTTTTAAAAGATGATTATCATCAAAGGGAATGTTTCTAGTGCAAAGAGGCATCAGACTATTATGTTCTGTACAAAAACTGTTCGCTAACAATCATATTGACAATTTAATTATCAGAAGCAATTTTTTGGCATTTGATATCCTAAATGATAATGTGTTAATGTATATGTGTGTGTGTTTAAATTACGTTTTCGTAAATTTGCTGTAAATTTGGGGTTGATGAATAATGCATTATAACTTTTCCCATTTAAAATAATAGCAAATGTGCTCTTGGTTAGCTTTTTTGTGTAGAATATCAGATTTTTCAAGAATAGATTAGTGATTTGATGCTAAGCAGAAAATGCTTATAATTATATTTTTACATGGATATACAGGGGAATGAAATATTACAGAAAAACATTTTCCACTTTTCAAGTGCATGCCACAAAACTTGTGCAGGATGGTAATAGGCATTCCTAAGCCTCTCCAGATTGTTCTTGAAGCAGGCTCCAAACTGAGGTATTAGTACAAATGCAAGTGTTTCTGACAAAGAGGCTAAGCATTCTGTTAAATAATACAAACTGTTTTCTTGAATAAGCTGAGATCAAGGTTAAAAACTCAAGGACATTCTGGTTATAGATATATACCAAGTTGGGTAATATATGACACACACATACTTGTGCATATATAATGATATTGATATGCATCTCTCCTGTATATGGACTGTATTTAGCTTGCAGATGCATTTTGTTAAGGCCTATAGTGCTGTCTTTCTTTTTTTTTTTTTTTTAAGATTTATTTATTTATTTGAGAGAGAGAGAGAGATTGAGCATCGGAGGAGAGGGAGAGTCTCAAGCAAATTCCATGCTGAGCACAGAGCCCCACACGGGGCACATAGGGCACGGAGCTCGATGCAGGGCTCCATCTCATAACCATGAGATCACCACCTGAGCGGAAACCAAGAGCCTGACACTTACCCAACTGAGCCACCCAGGCACTCCAAGTCCTGCACCATGTTTTAGAAATATGCTTCCATTCTCCTCTGTCCCAACCTGGTTGACTACATTAAAGTCATCTACCTGGACCATGCAGATGTTTGAGTTTGGGACCTTAGATGTAGGATTCGAAAGCAGAAAGTTGGGGCTGAGCAAACTGGCTCAGATGGGGGCAAAGGGAACCTCAGTCTCTTTTTTTTTTTTTTTAAAGATTTTATTTATTTGACAGAGAGAGATACAGCGAGAGAGGGAACACAAGCAGGGGGAGTGGGAGAGGGAGAAGCAGGCCTCCTGCGGAGCAGGGAGCCCGATGCGGGGCTCGATGCGGGGCTCGATCCCAGGACCCCGGGACCATGACCTGAGCTGAAGGCAGACGCTTAACGACTGAGCCACCCAGGCGCCCCGGGAACCTCAGTCTCTTTTGGCTCTAAATAATCAGTTGACTTCTCCTGCTAATACTTCAGAGCCTTCTCTTCCCCAAACGTTTCCTATCATAAGGATGTTCTTCTCTTTTACTATTTGATAGAGTAAAGCATTTTCCAAAACAGAACAAATATAAAACAAAACAAAACAAAAAGATGAAGTTGTGAAATCAAATCCCAAGTGAACAGGATTTTTAAAAAACAAGCTACAACTAAAAAAGCAGCTGGTTCTTTTTTGCCTTCCCATCCTTTCCTGGCCCTGTCAAATGTAAACAAACTCCCACAAAGCCTCCTGTTTAGAAATATAAAAAAAAAGAGAAGAAATCAGGCTTCTCTCAAGGCATCAATTGAAGTATTAGGTAATTTCTTTTAATAATACGTTCCTATGAGACTGTTGAGGAGACACCTGTAAGCATGCTCCTGGGACATTTGCCTCCAGAAGACTCCCCCCCCCCAGCTGGGGTGATGTCACGTAGCCTCCAGTGAAGGGAAGGAAGGACCCATGCGTATCTGTCCCAGAGGATTTGGAGCCAGAACGGTATGCCATGGCAACCTTTGGCCCAACCGTATGTGTACAACCCTAGATTTCAGGATCGGGAGGCAGCCTGGTTAGAGGACAAGAGCTCAGTCATACTGTGGGATGGCCAGTTTATTCCTAAAGTCAGTACTAGCATGAACTGAATCTGAAAGTAGAGTAATTTACACTCAGTATGAAAATACACACGGAAGTACAGTTAAGTGCTTTCATCCATTACCTCACTTAAATGACCTGCTCAGTCTCCTAATTGCTACAGTCTTTCCAGTCGAAAAATGCATATAAATATTTACACACAAAGATGTTCCTCTTGGTGCTCTTTATAAAAGAAAATAACTGAAAACCATCCACTTGTGCAACTTGAGGGAAATGAATGTGTTGTGATGTGTACGTATAATGCAATGAAGTTATGGCAACGAGGTTTTCAGAGTTGTTTTGTTTGTTTTCACTAAAGAGTTGTTATGAAATGGTGCTCTTAACAGTACAAAATGTATTAAAGACGTAATAAAAGACACCAATGTGCTGAACCCTGGGATAAGCAAGAAGGAGTCTGGATTTTATTCCAAGTGTAAGTATAAACCATTTAAATGTGTTAAGCAGCACAATGACATGACTGAATTTGCATTTTAAGACAATTACTCTGTTTCCTTTATAGCTTCTAGTTTCTTTCAAATTTTCTACAATAAAGTTTAATCTTTTAATTTTTAAAAATTAAGAACAAAACAAGGTGAGAAATAAACTTCCAGCCTTCATTTTGCAATCTGTCTGACAACTCCCTAAAACAAGCCCAAACCTGGGAACAAACATCAAGAGCCACATTCAGCACCACTAAAGGAAGGCCCTGCAGGGGGTCTCAAACACCCCCTGGCTTGTGCCCTTCAATGCAGCGGGTAAAATTATTGTTACGGTGCAAATGAGCCAACAAAATCTCTCTCGCACGCCTGTGACATACTTAGTTGCTGTTAGGAACATGCTAAATAAATAAATTCCGACTCTTTGCAAGTGCTGCTCTAATAAAGAGAGGGAAAGAGGGTTGACCTCTAGCAACTTGGTCTCCTTTTCTGGAACAACCGATGCTGCACAGGGACCCTTGTCATTCTAAGGAGGCAAAGTCCCATCCCATTCAAAATTAATAGCTCTGGGACATGATGTATAGCAAGAAAGTCTTGGCAACTGCCCCCCTCCCCCAGACCATGCAGTTCTGTATATGGAGTACATTGGGTTGTCTAGATCCCCCAAATCCCCTTGACCTTTCTGCCACTATGACACACTTTGCCCTAATGAAGTAGGTTGTGCTTCTTTATATGACTGCTTCCAAAATGGGAACATACTCAGATTAGAGTTAGCTGGGTCCTGAGATAGTAGCTGTAAGGTGGGGACAGTTTTTGGCGTGATTCATTACCCAAAGAGGTCAAGCCAAAGCCAGACTCTTTCTGGACACAGGGGCCAATGGGAGGAGAAAGCAAAGTTGCAAGAAATCATTGAAACTTGACAACTTTGGGGCCAGTGGAAAGAAGTACGGGAAAAAGAACAGGCTCTGAATTTTCTGCAGGCTTTATTCCCCCACTCACTTGATGACCTCAGGCAGGATGTGCATCCTCTCCAGCCTTAGTTTCTACATGTACAAAATGAGGAGGGTCCTAATCACCTCCTACGTGGGTGTCATGGTTTGGAAATACAATCTTTAAACCGTCACGGGCTGTGTGATACAGAGGAAGCTGGGGGCTCTCCACAATGTAACAAAGAAACCAGCAATGCAGCCCCGTTCCCTCCCGGTACAATCAGAAAACTGAGGGCTGGAGTCCTCGCTCACTTAATGGAACTCCCCCAATTTCACTCTGCTGTTATTACCTTAAATAAGGAAATGCATTTTCCAAATGATCCCTACGTCTTTGGATCCTGAATCATGAGAACACAATTATGTTCCCCAGCATTCTGAAGACAGGGAAGCATATTCATACATTCTGGAAGGCTTTTCAACATAAGCTGAAGAGGAAGATTCTATTTAAACTCTCAATAAGGAAAGTAAAATAACTAAAATGCCATTCTTAAGAGCCCTTTAGTTAAGTGAGATTTTACTATATTTAGCAGTTTTTAAATACAATGAATTGTCAATGCATGAGACTCCATAAACTATCTATACTAAATTGATCTTCTTTTTCTTTATTTAGGGAGGGAAAGGAGGAAAGGGTTATCTTAGATATGAAAAGGTGAATTAATCAATTTCCTTGGCTGATAACATACATAATATACTTCTAAAAGATACATTACCCTTTTTTTGTTTTCTCCTTCTGGCTTTACTAATTATTTTTCAAATCTTTTCAATAAAATGCGGCTTTGTATACCCCATCCCCATCCTGCAGATCACACACACATATACACCCATGTTCTCCACTAGAGAAAAAAATTTTCAATCAATATTTTAGTTGTGTTTTTGAGGTAAACATGGAGAGATTAGACTGAAAGCTTAAATATAAAGAAGCACAAAATTGCAGTGGTAATGGTATTTGAATAAAACTTGGTTCAGATACCTATTTCAAGCAACACAGTTCTCAGCTGGAGCCTACGTTCCACTGAAGGCTGCTTTTGGATTCTCTTTCTATGGATGGATTCCTTCCATCCATATGGCCAGCATTCCAGATACTGAAAAGGAAGGCCTAAGGTCTCTGCAAATCCTTGTGGTTGAAGCAGTAGTTCCAAAGTGGAGAGAATTCTTGAGAGAGAACACCTATTTGGGACTCCCATGTCTGGTGACTTTTCAGATGTCCTAAATTTTATGTTTGTTGACTACGGAAAAGAAGGTTGGGAAATAGAAGCAGCCTGTGTGACTGTTCTCTCCATATTGTACCAGCCATCTGTTACTATCAGAGAAGTTCTGATTAAGGAGGGAAGCCAAAGAAAACTCGCCAGGTGTGACTCTGGAGAGTCTACTGGCCAGCCCACCTTATGCCATTGCCGGCTTGTGTCCTCATGGAGCAATAATCATTTCTGATTTGCTTCAGTCCATTCCATTCAATTGAAGTACATGCCCCAGAGACATGGAGAGGATAGATGGGACTCATTTTCCTAGTATCAAGTTGACTTGGATATTGAGGGGGGTTAAGAAAGGGAGTGGAGAAAAATATTCTGTTTTATATTAAACAGTGTGTGATTGAATAGAATGTAAAAATCTCACGTATTTTTAACATAAAAACATGTCACTACATTTTCACTCTCCTCTGCAATAAGGGAATTGAGTAAGGGTAGGAGTTTATGAAGAAATGGTACCATAAAGCAAGGTAGGGTAAGGGGGGAGAGAACTGGATTGGGACTAAGGATATGTCAGTGCTAACCCTGGATTGGATATTGCCTTGCTGTGTGACCTGGGACAAGTGCCTTACCTTCATTGGAGGGATTATATCACCTTCCCACAAAGCTGTAATAATCAAGACAATACAGTATGGGTACAAAGATAGAGATATAGGTTAATGGAACAGAATAGATAGTCCAGAAATAGGCCCATATTTACATGATCAATCAATTTGCAACAAAATTACTGAGGAATTCAGTGGGGGAAGGGATCATCTTTTTGATAAAAGTAGCTGCAAGTATTGGAGAGGCAAAATAATGAATCTGAACCCTTAGCTCACGCCACATGTAAAAAATTAACTTGAAATGAGTCACAGACTTAAATGGAAAAGCTAAAGCTATGACAACTCTTGAGGAAAATATAAGCAGCTTTGGGTTAGGCCAAGGGTTTTTGCTTTGTTTTTGTTTTTGTTTGTTTTTTTAAGGTAGCAAAAACTGCAAAGAGATCAGAGGTGAAAACACGGACAAATCGGATATCATCAAGAGCAATATTTTTCCTCTTTAAAAGATGCTATAAAGAAAATGAAAAGGTGTGCCACAGAATGGGAAAAAATAATTGCAAAACACACATCTGATAAAGGACTTATTTCCTGAATATATAAAAATACATCTGCAACTTAGTAAGAAGACAAGATAATTTTTCAAAAGTATGCAAAATATTTGAACAGAGCCCTTACCAAAGAAGACATGCAGTTGGCCACTCAGCCCATGAAAGCATGCTCAACATCATTAGTCATCAGGGAAATGCACACGGAAGTCACACATGAGATATCATTGCATACCCCCTAAAGTTGAAAAACCTAATCATTAACAGGTATTGGTGAAGATGTGGAACAACTGGAATACTCATAGGTTTCTAAAGGGAATGCAAAAATGGTATAATCATTGGAACACACTTTGCCATTTTTAAAAATAAAGTTAAAATATATTACTATATAACCCAGTAATCCTACCCTCATTTACCTAAGAGAATTAAAAATATATATATATGCTTATACACAATTTCTTATGTTTATATCCAAAGCGGCTTTGTTCACAATAGCCAAAAATTGGAAATAATCTGAATGGCCCTCAAGAGGTGAATGGATAAACAAGTTAATGTATATGCATATACTGCCACTCAGCAAATAAAAACAAAATACTCATGAACTACTGATCCACACCAAAACACAGGTGGAACTCAACTCAGATGCGATTCTTCTTAAGTGAAAGAGATGAGAGAGCACACTGTTCCATTCCATCTACATGGACCCTCAGAAGAGGCAAAGCTGTGGAGACAGAAAGCTAACAGAACAGAGGTCTGTGGTGACCAGGGGCAAGGATGTGGAGAGGAAATGAACTGCAGAGAGGCAGGAAGGAACTTTTGAGGGTGAAGGAAATGCTCTCTACCTTGATTATGTTGGTAGTGACAGTATTATATGGATTTGATGAAATTCATCAAATTGGTAAGCATTTAAAATTGGTAAACATTTGGGCACCTGGGTGGCTCAGTTGGTTAAGCGACTGCCTTCGGCTCAGTTCATGATCCTGGAGTCCCAGGATCGAGTCCCGCGTCGGGCTCCCTGCTGAGTCTGCTTCTCCCTCTGACCCTCCCCCCTCTCATGCTCTCTATCTCATTCTCTCTCTCAAATAAATAAATAAAATCTTTAAAAATAAATAAATAAATAAATAAATAAATAAATAAATAAAATTGGTAAACATTTAAAATTGGTAAACTTTACTGTGTTTAAATGATATCTCAATAAAGCAGCTTTTTAAAAAGGGGGGTTAGATTGTAGAACTTCTGATATCCCTTCAATCCATAAAGTGTGCTTCTCAGGGAATATGACTCTTTTGGAATGAGCCTGACCTTTTGCCCTAGAGGAAAACATTATCTTTACCGCACCGGCCAGTAAACAAACCTACCCTATGCTCCCGAGGGGGACACAATCTCTATCTTTCAAGGCTCTGTGCTCTCCTAACATCCTTGAAAAGGTGATCTAGAACAAAGGCAGTCAGTGCCTCTGTGTGCCGGGCACCAAAAAATTTGAGAGACCTGATGGAGAACGGTCTCTGAACACCAATCACTTATACCTCCTCTGACCTTCTATGGTTAGAGTTCTCAGCCAAAACATCTGAGTTCAAACCCAGGCTAAGCCGGTACCTA
Organism: Mirounga angustirostris; assembly: GCF_029215605.1. NCBI lineage: Eukaryota > Metazoa > Chordata > Mammalia > Carnivora > Phocidae > Mirounga > Mirounga angustirostris. The sequence continues at coordinate 108,001,162 of NW_026991715.1, forward strand.
GCTAGACAAATTATTGTACATCACTGAGTCCTCAGTTTCTGTGTCTAGTAGATTAGGATCATAATCTTTGTCTTAAAATAACTGAGTGAGTCAAATAAGATAATGTATTTTAAAGTGCTTTTTAAGCTACAAGGCACTAGATAAATAATGACTCCACTGTGCACTTTTTTTGCTATTTCGTTCTTTCACACTGTCAGTTTTGTTGTCAGATCCTTCTACTTGTCTTTCACTGAACTTAACACAAAACTGATCAGTTAATAAATATTCAATGAACCCTTGATGGCTGCCTAGTACTTGGAATAACTAGGTGCAACTGAACTTTCCAATTTCCTCTTAAAATTTCACGATTTCTCTTTTACTTTTTCTCCTCTGATCACCTGTCCCCAATCACATTTAAATTGGGGGGGGGGGGAAAGCTAGTCTATTTTCCTGAAGAAAGCACTTTGGATTCTCTTCCAGCACTTAACGGGTGGTTACTTCTACCTGTGACAGGCCCTTAGCAAATAGCTAAGATGGTATGATGCACTTGGCATGCTCACCAAGTAAGAAACATGTTCCTATGAATGGTCAACACTTAGCATGCTGTTCATGTTCAATGGAGAATAAAAATGGCATATGAGAAATTAGAAGAAAAGAATCATTCCTTGTATAATTCTCTCTCTCTTTTTTAATGCTCTGATGAATCAACCCATGAAAGTGGTCTCTTTAATCACTTTTCCAGTATGAATGGTAGCAACATACTGTTTAGAAAGAGAGACATGGATTGGCCCATCTTTTGTGGGGATGGTAATGGTAGAGGTTATCATGACGATGATGATGATGGTTGAGAATGACAGAGTATATTGCAGAAAGTATCTCAACAGAGGGTAGGTTCTAAAGTCAGCATATAGAGTGCAAAATGTAAAAGGTCAAGTCTGTCCCTGAAAAATATTTTAGGAAGGTGTCACATTGGGCACCAAAATATTATGCTTAATAAGGCTTATTACATTTATGTAACAGCTTATGCAATATCCAGATTGCCCCAATGGAGCGTCAAATGATGGACTTGACTTGCAATTATGGGTCATGTTTTCTAAAAAAGATACAACTTTTAACTTCATACTTTCCATAAGATGCTCACATTGGAAGCACATGGGCACATAAACAAACTGAACAGAAGCAGATTCCCCTCTGCCTTCACTCCTTCCTGGTTGAGATCAAAATGACAGGCAGAACACTCTCCTTAAGGTTTCTGCCTCTCTTTCCCACAAAGACTAAATCCACCCAAGTTAAATGGAATTATGATGACACTGCCCTATCCTTAAAAGGTTTTAATTTCCTTTCTCAACTTCCCATTTCCATTTCTTATTAGATTTACCTAAATTTTCATGGAAAATACCAGACACATCTGCAGACAGCTTTTTCACATATAGGATATATCTAAACTCAATACAAAAAGAAGGTCATAATAAGTCTTTTCTTGGTTATTTGATTAATGTACTCTGAGGCTTAGGAAAAAGCCAGTAATTGGGAAGGCTTAAGAGTACATTGAGTGAATTCATTGCTGTCAGAGACAATTCACCATTTCGCTGAGAGAGCCAGCAGCAGCCCTTCCGAGAGCAAGAAATAGCCATAAATCTAAACAGGAAAATATCTGAGTTTTGTTACCGTGTCACATAAAATATCTCTTCTCAGAGCTGGAGGTATTTTTCAAAACTAAGTTAGAGCCACGGCTGTGAATAAAACGGGGCTTCTTCAAGAATGAGTAATAGAGACAACATTTTATAAGACTCCAAATTTGACCTTTCTTGGAAATTCTAATATCCAGCAAGAACTTGTCTTTGAGCTCATAAACACATAATTTGTTTGCTTTTTTTCCAAATTTCCACTGAGCTAAGATTGCATTTGGAGGAAGAGAAGTAGAACATGTGAACTGGGGAGGAACACAGTGATTCCCCTTGAACCAGAGGCCAGTGGGCAGAAGGTCCCACAAGTGTGTTTGATTTGGCCCACACAGTGGTGGCCTAAGAAGAGTTTATAAAATGTTTGAATGAATTGCTAATAAAAAGAATGGAGATTTCACACTGAAAACACACACACACACACACACACAAACTAGAATTCCAGCTTCTCTTTGAAGAAATGGAATGATCTGGCAATATTAGGTTGACAGCACTTCCAAGCAAAAATCAGCTAGGGCTGGGTAGAGATTGCCCCTTTAGGTCCCAGGCAATTTCCTGTTTGCCATAGTCTCCATCACTCCTTATTGTTCCCAGACACTAAGGCCAAGTGTCAGCTGTTGTTTTATGTAATAGCACAGTTAAAAGAAGATAAAAAGTTTTCTACCTATATGTCTACCAAAGGTCTTGGGGAAAAAAAAACAGAGTGAGCCCTGGTTCAGACATTTGGGTTACCTGGTTGGCCCCTGTGAACATCTGAGTTTGGAGTTACTACCTTAAAAGTCTGGAGTTGCTACCTCCTTCAGAAAGCTTGCCTGATTTAACTACCTGATTTAACTGTTTAGGGTTATACAATTTGAATGTTCTCCACCAGAGGGTTCTATTAGATACCAATACAAATGAGATTTTAGATGCAACATTTTGTCTTTCCCCAAATCATCCCATAGTAAATAATTTCAAAAGAATAACATTTTCAGTGTCTTAGGTTAGCAGATGGGTTCTCTCACTAAATGACCACCCCAATAATTTACCACAAATGTTGACATTCTTCTCAGAGCTCTCTCGGTTTCTCATTTAAGAATTTGGGAAAAGAGAACAAGCAAGGTTATGACCTCTAATATGCAAACCTCTGAGTGAAGACAGTTTTGTCTGCAATAATTATGTAATTATTACAACAAAATATAACTTACCCCATGAGAAAAAGTAATTTTTTCCTTATCGAAAGGACCTGACTTTCTCAAAAGATTAAAGGTAGTTACTGCACTATAAAAAGAAATTAAGAAATAAACACTGCTTTTAGCATAGCCATGGAACTAAAATGATCTGCTTGTTGCAAGGACATTGTTCAGAATATTAGATGACTCTAAAGAGCAACAGACTTTCCATATTTAATATGAGTCTTTGAACAAAATTAAATTTTAGAGCAGTATAAGGTCACACAATCAATATGCCAACCCTTTTTACATTTATTTTAATCTCATCTCCCAGCATTGTCACCAGATCCTTGCCTTCTCTCCATTTCCATAAATAAACTGTCTTGACTCTTGGACCTGCTCTCACTCTCTTGGCTTCATTACCTCCCATGATAAGGAACTCACTTCCCATTTCCATAAAGTGGCCCATATGGGCACCTCACTTGTTTCCCTGGCTGCTCTGCTCATCTTTGCAGTACTTCTTATGGAGAAGAGAAGGAATCCCCTGTCCCCTTCCCCCCAGCGCCCCCTCCTCCATATACTCCCCTCCCTCTCTCTCTTTCTCTTAAGCTAAAGAGTGCCTACTACTCTTCAGTATCTAAATCCCTTACCATGACTGAACCTGTGCCTGCTTTTTCTTTCTCTCTCTCTTTTTTTAAAGAGTTTATTTATTTATTTGTCAGAGAGAGAGCATAAGCAGGGGGAGCAGCAGGCCGAGGGAGAAGCAGGCTCCCGCTGAGCAAGGAACCTGACTCCACTTGACTCCGGAGAACCCTGGGATCATACCTGAGCTGAAGGCAGACACTTAACCAACTGAGCCACCCAGGCATCCATTTTTCTTCCTCTCTTTCATTGTACCCTAGCCAGGAGGACCTCTTTCTTTTTTCTGGAGCAAAGAACTTTCTCCTTCTGACTCCCAGGTCTGGTCTCAGGTTCTACCCGGTTCCACACAACCTCCCCAGAGAGGGTGCTCTGACTCTAACTGCCCCCTTTGTCTCTCCCCTAAGTCACTTAGCTGTTAACTCATGGTTCCTTTCCTTCATTGTGCTGTCACACTGTAGCTGTCTTATTCTTTCGTTCTTTACTTGCCTCCCCCAACTAGAATGTAAGCTCAGTGAGGTCGAGAGCTGTGTCTGCCCTGTTCCCTGTGGAAGCCCAATGTCTAGCTTTTCAGGAAGTCAGTTCATACTTACTGATGAAGGAGGGAGGGAAAAAAAAAAGAGGTCAGTTTATCATTTGAATATGAACCACTTGAGCAGACCTTTTAGTTATAGAATTGAAAGCCAAGCACCACCAGGTCTCTGTTGGGGGAAGACTATGGAGTCTTATTATAATTTTATGTGGTGGTAGGGGTCAAAAGCCATGGTTTTCAAATGTGTTATATGCAGAGTGAATACCCAGTGCATTAAACAAAACCCCAGTGCCCTCCTCCAGAGATTCAGTAGTGAGGTAAGGCCAAAGAATCTCAAACAAGAACCTGAAGACTCTGATACATGGTTCATAGAGCCCTGAAAAGTCTCATTTTAGGGCTTCAATGATGGTGTAGAGTCAATTAGGTGGTGCCCTTTTCCTAGGGATTTATTTGCACATGAGTTTACAAAGGAGGCTTCTTGAAGAAGAAGTACGGGGCACCTTCCCTTCAACATTTAATGTTATTAGAAGGTGTCTGATTGAAGATGGATTGGTTATAACTGAAGCAGGTGGATTAGCAGGGGATTACCATAGCCCCAGAGAAGAACCCTTGTGGGAAGACTGGATTAGAGGTCTGGGCACACACGAATGGACAGAAAGCCTACTTCATGTGACACTCATACACTTCTTGACTCAGCCTCCCTGGCAGATCTCAACTGAGAGAGCTCTTCCTAAAGAGAACCTTCTCAAAGACATAGAGCAGAGTGTTTGCTTGTTGTTCATTTTAATTGTGGGAAATAATTACTTGAATGTAAAGTAAAACCTTTCTGCAAAGCCTGGAGAGGAATGCTATGAAGAGGGATGACCTCAGGGCTCTAGGTCCTCTTGTGAGATGCATCTTTCTCATCTAAGGCTGGATAATTCTCAGAGTAAGCATCTGGGAAAGATTTTGGGTGAGAAATCTCAGGACCAGACTTCATCTGAGCATGACTCAGAGTCAGCATAATTTGAGCATTAAAAGAAATATGACCTTATTTTTTTATCATCGGTTGCTAAAGTCTGGGGATATTGGTAACACTTAGAATCATAGAATCCTAACACTAGAAAGACCTAAAATGCATGTAATCAAACTTGTTCATTAGGGAGATAAGAAAATTGAGGATCAGAGGCCAACATCTCATGGCTACATAGCACAAGATCCAAAATTCACTCATTTCATTCAGTCTTTTAAATATTTTTTGAGCAGCCACCACAGGGCCAACTCTCATAGATAGACACATGTATTCCAGTCATTAAACATTCACAAATTTCCTACTATAAGCCTGGCACTGTGATGGATTTAGGAGATAAAAAATTAAATCAGACATAGACTTTTTTTTGAAGTGCTCACTGTCTAGTAGAGAAGAGGCAGTTTTATATAAAGGAAAGATTGTACAATATGATAAACGTCACTCTTGATGAATATATATAGCAGGATCACATCATACACATGTAAAAAGCCATTCCCTTATCTCATTCATGATAACAAACAAATCTAATAACATGTATTACTGCAATTAAAAAAATTATTATTAAAACTGAATGGAATCAGCCCTGTAAACAAGCAGGGATCCTTTAAAATGCACACCATTAGTCACTTTGGAAATGCAAAATAAAGCCAAAATGAGGTGCTACTACACGCCTATGTAAACATATAAAATTTGAAAGACCATATCAAGCATTGGCAAAGATGTGAAGGAACTGGAACTCTCACACCCTGTTGGTAGGATAGCCAAGTGGTAAAAACACTTTGTAAAACAGTTTAGAAAATACGTGAACTCCACTCTGTTTAAAAAGTGAGACATACACCTACTAGACAGTCTAGCCACTCAAGTCCTAGATATTTATCCAAGAGAAAAGAGTCAAGGCTTGTAATTGTGAATGTGAATGTTCACAACAGCTTTATTTGTAATCACCCAGAACTGGAAGCCACCAAACATTTATCAACAGGTGAATGGATAGCCAAATGGTGACATGTCCACAGTATGGATTACTGTTCAGCAATAAAGAGGAATGAACTATTGATACACACAACACCATGGATGAATCTCAAAATAATTATGCTGAAAGAAGCCTGAAAAGCAGCGCACATACTGTATGATTCCATTTTTATTGAATTCTAGAAAATGTAAACGATAGTGATAAAACACAGGTCAGTGATCGCCTGGTGAGGGGTTATATAGAGCTTGGAGAGGCAGGAGGAAGGGGCTCAGAGGGGCACAAGGAAAATTTTAAGAGTGATGATTGCACAGGTGTGTTTTTATATCACAACTTATCAAAGTATACACTTCATGTTCAATTTATCCATAAGGCTGCTATAAAGCAGCAAACAATAATAATAAACCCTAAGTGAGCACAGAAAAAAAAAATCAAGGAGTTTGGAGTTACAGGACCTGACCCGTAGTGTGAGCCCCGCTACCTACCATCTGTACAGCCATGCATAAGTCTCTAGACTTTTCTGGACCTGTTCTCTCATCCAGCAAATGGGGATAATAACTCTTGTCCTACTTATTTTATGGGATTATAATGAGGAGCTAATAGGGGAACAAATACAAATGGGCTTTGTAAAATTTTAAAACATTATGCACTGGGTGGTGGTGGTCCTTGTCGGCATACACAAGGGTCTGTGGGGGCAGGAAATCTCTCTGAGGGCTGGTTAGGTGAAGGATGGCTGGAGGACAAGGGAACCCAACACATGTATGAGGACAATAAAACCAGGGCAGAGAGGCTTCAGATGAGGGTAGGGGAAAGGTGCCTCAGAGCAACGAAAGGGCAGCAAGGAGAAAGGCAGGTCTGACTCTGGGGGCTGGAACGCAGGGGATGAACTGGATTGATAAGGAAAAGGAAGGCAGAAGGCAGAGCCTGAACCTCACACTGAGGACAACAGAACTCTTGAGACCACAGGCTTGTGAAGAGACTCTGCTGTCCTCACCGCAGCCAAACTAATCTTCAGGAAACTCAGCCACCTGCCTGCCCTTGGGACAACGAAGACAAATCCTCAGCATGGCCATGCCCCTGGCTGGCCCCTGCCAAACCCTCTAAGCTCTCTGCCTGCCATTTTACCTAGCACTTGGCACCCTGCCCCTCTCCCAGCAGGCACCATGGAGACTCAGTCATGCTATTTTGCCATCTTACACTGCTCTGTTCTCTCTTGTTTGCCCAAACGTCTACCCATGTATCCAATCTCACATCAGCTGTTGCTTCTTCAGGAAGCCTGCCTCACCTCCCAAACTTAATCAGATTCCCATCTAATGTCCCTCACAGTGGCTGGAACTGTTCCTCCAGAGCACACACTGCTGTTGCACTTATGGTACCTGGTGCAGTGAGTTCATCAGGGTCTGTCTCTCCCATCAAACCTTAACTCCATGGGGATGGAAAGCATGTCTGTTTTTGCTCTCCTTTGGTACCACCTACCACAGGTGCAAATGAGATGATGAATGAAGCAATGAATCAAAGTCTTGTGAAGGAAAGACTTTCTTTGAACCTTTAGGAATTAGAGAACCAATTGGGGCACCTGGGTGGCTCAGTTGGTTAGGCATCTGACTCTTGATTTTGGCTCAGGCCATGATCCCAGGGTTGTGAGATCGAGCCCCGTATCGAGCCCTGTGTCAGGCTTGTGCTGGGCGTGGAACCTGCTTGGGATTCTCTCTCTGCCCCTCCCTGGTCACATGCTCTCTCGCTTGCTCTCTCTTTCTCTCAAAAAAAAAAAAAAAAAAAAAAAGAATTAGAGAACCAATGACATGTGTGTGTGAAACTAATCTACAAGCATAATGTATAATGTGGGTCATTGTATAGACGCGGACACCAAGGTTCAGAGAGGTAGGGTAACCTGCCTAGCATCACACCACTAATGAGTGGTGGATCTAAGAGATGTCTTAACCCTGATCTCTTGACCAGCCCTATCCTTCCAATTTTAAAGGGAATGTTGATCACTAAGGCCTTGTCCAGCTCTCACTTTCTCCAATTCTATAATTTCCAGAAAATTAGCTGGTGATCCTCTAACAATTTAGCCCCTATCAATAGCCTACAATAACTTTTTAGACCTCCAAGACCCCTGCCAGCAACACACTCTTCCACTTCTGGGCTAAGAACTGACAATACAATCCACTTGACTCCATGGCCTAAAAGGAGTGCCTGTTTAGCTTCTATCCCAGCAGTGTTGACTCTAAATTAATAGTTTGACATCAATCTTCTTTCATTGTATGGCCCACTCAGAGCTGTGTCCTCCCTGGGTGAGCCTGAGGCAGTTGGATCCAGGGAAGCAGAAGGGTCAGAGAAGGGCCAGGCTCCTGGAGTCTAGTGAATTGCTTTGCTAGGTGAGACACTGCTGCTCAGCTCAGTGCATAGGCTGACCCCACCCCTGACACCTGTGTCTCCAGTGGGAATGGAGTAAAAGTGAATTTTCCCCCATATTCAGAAGTGTTTAAGCACTGGTCAGTCAGTCATCAGAACAAGTGTTAATAATTTATGGGGGTCTATCTGCCCCCCAACATGTATACCAGTTGATTGTCTCTTGTTATGGCCATAGGCAGTCTAGCTTGGTATCCGTGGAGTAGAGTGGGGTAGCTAAGAAAGAAAATTTGAGTACCTGTGAGGTACCAGGCATCCCTGCCTCATTGAATCCCCACAATAATCCATCCAGGTAAATATTATGAACCCCATTTTATTGATAATAGAATAGGCCCAGAGAAATTGTTACCCAAGCTTGCACAGATAGGCAGGGTTAGATCTGATTCCAGATTTGTCTGGTTTCAGGTCTGCCTAATGTCTGTGGGTTTAACAACTGATACTTGGAATAAAAGGTCTAACAAATTCTACAAAGAAATAAAAATTCAATTATCTCTAAACAGACATTTGAGGAATCATATTATTGAAAAGAATGCAGTTAGACCAGTGCTATTCAAAGCATGGTCCACAGATGAGTGCCAGCTCATGAACTATTGATTATCAGCCTACTGGGCTAAGTACAGAAATTAAGAGAAGGCATTTAGAGAGTTTGATAACAAGTTGACATAGGCATGACATCCAGGCATGTGATTGTATAATTCATTGTTATTGTATTTTACAGAAGTATTAATCCCTAATAGATAGGAAATAAAATTTATAAGTGTCCTCCTCTACAGAAAGTTTTTGAATAGGACTGAATTGGATAGAATTGGGTCTGGCAGGGGTGTCCAGGTGGCTCAGTCCATTGGACAACCAGCTCTTGGTTTTGGCTCAGGTCATGATCTCATGGGTGGTGAGATCAAGCTCCACATCAGGTTCCACACTAAGTGGGGAGTCTGCTGGAAATTCTCCCTCTCCCTCTGCCCCTCCCCTCCCACTCATGCTCTCTCTCTCTCTCCTCTAAAATAAATAAGTCTTTTTAAAAAATTGGGTCTGGCAGTATGGTATCATCTGAGAGGTACTGTAGTCAGTACTGTGTCAAGTTCAAGGGTAAAGGCTCTTGGGGACTCTTTGTTACTAATCAAATTTCTGCTGCTCCATGTATTGGCTATGTGACCTTGGGCAAACCACTCAACCTCTCATGTCTATAGAGAGAGATAATCATGGTGCCAACTGCCTAAGATTACTGTGAGAATCAAGTGGAATTATCTATGTGAAGCACTTAGCACAGTGCCAGGCATGAAGTAAGCACTCACTAAACGCTAGCTGCTGCATTCATGGTATGCCTTGCTAAGTTGGTGGTGGTATTATTATTATCCTTATTACTTGCCTTTTATTGATCCCTATTCTGTCATTAGAGAGTATTCCTTTCAGTTAAGCTGGGAGTCCTGCTGTGAAATGTGAATATTCTCCTAGAAAAGTTCCTTCATCATGTCAGCTCAATATATCAAATATCACTAAATCAGTGCTAACTGGGCAAAGTGAAGTCAGGGGATGCGAAAGGGCTCAAGAGGTCATGAGGACACTGAGGGTATGGGAGAGAGCTCATGAGCATGGCCTATGAAAAATAAACTTGGTAGGGAAGGGTCTTGAAGAGTAAGATTCTGGAGGCACAGGGAAAGGGATGGAGCCAGGTGGTGATTTGAGAGAGTTTTCTCCCAGAAGGCAGAGGAGAGAAGACATGCTCGAATCAGCAGTGCAGAATATGGTTAAAAGTCAGAAATCTAGAGCCAGACTGCCTAGGTTTAAATCTCATCTTTGCTATTTAAAAACAGTGTGACTCTAGGACAAGTTACATTACCTCTCTGTGCCTCAATTTTTTTAGTCTTTAAAAGGAGGATAATAATAGAACCAACCTCAGAGGGTGCTCATGAAAAGTCAATGAGGGTATAAAGATACAGATACAGATTTATCTTAGTGCCTGGCACACAGTAGGAGCTACAGAGTATTTGCTGTAATTATCAGTAATAGTAGTAGTAGTAGTAGTAGTAGTAGTAGTAGTAGTAGTAGTAGTAGTAACAGAACATTCCAGGCCTGGGCAGCTCTATCAAAAGTCCTTGCTATTAATTTCAAGACTACCCCAGGGGAGGGTATGAAGATGACTCAGCACATCCCAATCTCACTGCTGGAAAAACAGCATGTGACAGGTCAGTAAACCCAGCTCTGCACACAAATGACAAGGCTCTTAAAAAAATTAAAATTAGTCATCCTAAAGCAGTCTCTTCCTAATTACTCCCTAAGATCCTTGGAGGATTACGGCCTGAGACTTTGGCAGGCAAAGAATCTCATTTGCCAAGTGAGTATTGGGCACTGTTCACCCTGAGCCTTCTGGCTACAGCAGGCTCCTGCCTCCTCTTCTCACCCCCAGTGCTGCTCTCTGCCACATGGGGAACCAGTATGACCTCAACATTATCACCATTAAAAAACATACAGAAGATCCTGTTAAGAATATTTAGGGGTTCCTGAAGACCTGTATGACCAAGCCTAAACTCTAGAAGAATCCCTTGAGTGCAGCTCTACCTGGCACATTGCAAGTTTGGTGAATGATTAAAGGAATCATCCATCCCAGTCCAACATTTACTTCACAGATGATCAAATGTGATGCCAGTGGAGGCATGTGATTTATCTAAATTTTAAAGGGGAATAAAAGGTAACTTTTAATGAAACAAAGTATGATTTTATTTTAATTGGAAACTATTTTAAAAGACTGAAGGTTGGGGGGCACCTGGGTGGCTCAGATGGTTAAGCGTCTGCCTTCGGCTCAGGTCATGATCCCAGGGTCCTGGGATAGAGCCCCACATTGGGCTCCTGGCTCAGCGGGGAGCCTGCTTCTCCCTCTGCCTCTGCCTCTCTCCCTGCTCATGTGCTCTCTCTCTCTGTATCTCTGTGTCTCAAATGAATAAATAAAAAATCTTTAAAAAAAAAAAAAAGACTGAAGGGTTGGGACTTCAATGCAGACATCTCAAGCATCCTATATATAGAAAGGGAGATATCTTGGAGTTGTGTAGGAAAAAAAGGAGTCTTTTGACTGCCTTTCTAACCATGCTACATAGACAATATTCTGCCTACCTGTAAGGTCAGCTCCAACTGGGAGAATGTGAAGTTGTCCTTTCCCCCAATTTGTCAAGACCATCACACCCCCAATCTAGTCACTTGGTGACCTCTGCTGGCATCCCCTGGGTAATACATGATAGGTTCAGGTGGTTCATGAGCCCTCCTGGAAGAGTACTCTTGCCCCCGTTTTGTGTCTTTGGGCACCCACTGCCCAGATCCTGCTTTTTCTAACTACCATTCGCCAATAAAAGGAAGCAGGGCTCCTTGCAGAAATAGTTTGGTCTAGGGCTGGGCAGGGAAAACACAAAACGAGCCTGGAAAATCTTGCAATGCCTGCAAGTGAAGATCTGCTCAAAAATCACAAGGCTGGGGTGTGTCAAAGGGACACAGGATTCACCGAAAAGAACTCTCAATGGCCAAAGCTGGAGTAATTGGAAGCAAAAATAAGTAGTGTAGTATTGGATTATAACCCAAAGTATAAAATAAATATATGAGTTCATTCTGACTTTTACTGATATAATAGTACTGACTGATTGATAAAAAAATACTGATTGATTGACTGAATGAATGAATAACTAAGTGAGGAGGGACAAAACTTGCTCTAGGAAGTGGAGCTTTATCACCCACCTCCTCTGAATGTGGACTGGACTTCGTGATTTGCACCCAAAGAATACAGAAAGGGGAATAATAGTAACTATACTGTGGAGAAACCTGGCAGATGCTACCTTAACCAAGTGATCAAAATTAGCATCACCAGCCAGAAGGTCATAGCATGTGTCCTCTGATGTGATAGGATGAGAGGGACACTTCATCTCTGTGGCATTCTTCCCCCCAAAAGAAAAAAAGCCATTAACCACTGTGTCATCATAAGGAAAGCATCAGACAAGCACATGTTGAGTTCCATTTACAAAGTGTAAAACTGAGCAGTGCTACTCAAAACTGCCCAGGTCAGGTAAAATATAAAAAGAGCAAGAAGCTGGGCACCTGGGTGGCTCAGTTGGTTAAGCGACTGCCTTCGGCTCAGGTCATGATCTCAGGGTCCTGGGATCGAATCCCACATCGGGCTCCCGGCTCAGCAGGGAGGCTGCTTCTCCCTCTGACCCTCTCCTCTCTCATGCTGTTTCTCTCTCGCTCGCTCTCTAATAAATAAATAATAAAATCTTTAAAAAAAAAAAAAAGAGCAAGAAGCTGTCACAGACCAGAGGACATTGGGGGGACATGACAACAGCATGCAATGTGGTGCCCTGGCTTCCATACTGGAATGAAAAACAAGAGCACTGGTGGACCAATCAGGTGAAATCTGAATTGAGTCTTGACTTTAGTTAAAGGCTTATGGCAATGCTGATGTCATCATTTTGACAAATGTACCATGGCAATGGGAGATGCTACCATGAGGGGAAACTGGGTGAAGGGTAGACAAGAATTTTCTGTACTACCTTTGTAAGTTTTCTGTAAATCTGAAATTATTCCAAAGCACAGAATTTATTTTAAAAAGTCTTTGAGGAGGTTCTCACCAAGAGAATGGAGCCCCATAAGCGTAGAGAGATTTCTGAATGGACGACCAGGTAGCTTACTCATCAGAAGCTTGTGTGTGTCTGGGAGTGGGGGCCTGGGTGATGGACCAGCAATGCTACGAAAGAACAGCCATGAGTTCACGCCAATGAAAGAGTGGAGGGAACGAGGAAGTTCTATGGTATTAGGTAGGTTCACTGCAAAATCCTTCTATGAGGAAAATAGAAACCTCATCAGTATGCTTTTGTGCAGAGAGACAAGGAGATAGACACACAGATAACTTCCAGTCTTGACACAAATCATAGTGTTGCCAGATAAATTACGGAACACACAGTAATACCTGAATTTTGGATAAACAGTGACATAGGACATGCGGTATTTGGGACATACAGTATTTGGGACATTTAATTTGGGGACATTCTTACACTAAAATGTATTTGTTGTTTGTCTAATATGCAAATGAAACTGGGCCACTGATATCTTTATTTGTTAAATCTGGCAACTCTCCTCAAACGTCATCTTATCACTGAAACCTACCTTGATCTTTCTCGTTAAAATTACAACCTACCCTTCCCACACTTCTTCCTGTCCTTTTCTTCCTCGATACGCAACCTAACACGTTATATATTTTAGCTATTTATCCTAGTTACTGTTTATCTTCTGTCTCCCCGTGCAGTAATGTAAGCTTCCTGAGAGAAGAGATCATTCACAGATCTTTAGTACCCGGCTGGCACATAGGAGGTGCTCAATAATTATTCATTGAGTAAATAACTATCTTAAGGGGGTAGGATTGTACTGAGCTTCTCCATTATAGCAGGCATTGTAGTAGGTGCTTGGGAAATTCGAGGAAATGATCCTCAGATTATCGGTCTTGGTTTGTGCCCAGTGGCATTTGCAGATGTATGGGACAGAACGCAAGTGATGCCTCTCCACAGCTCTGTGGGCCCCTATCCTCCATCAAAGCCGCCTGGATTCACTTGCCTCCTCTCACGTTCCAAACACACATTTGTTAAATTGTTTCAAGATGTCTCCAAGGTACAATTTTGTTTTATAGTCACTGTCAACCCAAACCATTTAATGTTAATTTCTTACAACCTACTCCACTGTCAGCTTTCTTCATCGTCAATATTTATCTCCCAGCTAAATGTGCATTTATTTGTTGACATTTTTATTAAATTAGACTGTAATAAATCTGTCTGTGCTTATATCTATTTTCCCTTTGTGCTCAAGAATTCAAAGTAAGTCGATGAGTTTATTAACTGCCTGACCAATTGCCCAGAGCAGCTGATGAAGGCTAAGTGCTGTGGTGCTAAATCACGGGGAGGCAGGTCCCGAAAAGCCCCTTCACGATGTTGTGGCTCTTCTTGAGGTCGAGGATTGGTTCTGAGGCCTGCACCACTTGGATAGGCACCACTGAGAGATATACAAAGAAGACATATGGTTCTCTGTCCCATTAATCTCTGAGATCCTGGAAAGGGGGATGGGATGTCAGGGAAAACTTGATGAGTGAGTAGGGAGCCTGGGAAGTGATCTCAATCTCCTGTGCTTCGTCAGCAAGTGTAATCGAATGATTAAGAGCTCAGGCTTGGGAGTCAGACAGATAGAGCTTGCATCCCATTCTGCCAGCTTGCTCTCTGTCTAACTTTGGGCAAGTTACTTAACCTCTCCAGGCCTGAAATGTCTCATATAGAAAATGGGGGTAATTATAATATCTACTGCATAGGGTAATTAGGAGGACCCAACAAGATAATGCACATAGATGCTTTACACTATTAGTAACATATTGGAATGGCTCCAGAAATAATGCATGGCTACCATTAGAATTTCCCCGCTTTGTTCCAGATTCCAGTTCCTTCTTCTACTTGGTTGTGTCTGGCTTCTGCTGCCATTCTGTATTCCTATTTGCCTATCCTGAGTTCTCAGTGTGGGAGCCATGATTCAACACTGGGACCAAGCCATGTCAAACTGGAGTTCCTTCTTTTTATTCAGGTTAAGAAATTCCCAGTGCATCTAAAAGAACCAGGAGTCTCCAGCAACACAAAGTAATAGAACAATCCCAAACTTGGAAGCCAGAGGACCTCTCTCAGAGACCCCAGTGATTTTTGCCAGAACTGCAATAGCTTAGGCAAGCTGGTTTAATTACCCAGAAACTCAGTGAGCTCATCCAAATAATGGGGACAAGATCTTATCAAGTTGCTGCATCCCATGTAACTAACTGTTCAGTAAGCTACAAAGTGTTGGGCAGATGTTTATGAGTATCTTTATAAGCAATCAAGGTTTTATGGGAAATGAGGGAAGAGAACCTTTGGTAGAATCTGAATTGGGGGAGAAGTGAAGAGAGGAACAACTATTATGTTTTGTAGCTACTGGGATGATCTTGGCTGGCTCTAGTTCCAATTCTGGGGCAGCGGAATGAAATGATAGTGTCTCCTCTGGGGACCTCACAGATTTCCATCACATTATTAGGGACATCTTCAAATCTGACCTAAAATGAAAAACACAGTTTGCTCTAAGTGCCTTCTAGGAGTTTGACTTCACTGTAATTTTCTCCTAACTAAACAGTATAATGCACAATTAAAGTTATATAGAATTAGTGTGGCTAAAACAGCATGTTACTACTCCATCAAATGGACCATATTAATCTACCTAATCCCAACAATGAGGATATGATCCATGTAATAAAAGACAAGCTTCCTTAGCTGTAACTAGGTATGAGTCATTGCCTAGCAAATTGCTTGCTTAAAAACACATGTGCTAGCATTAGGTCCTAAAATCTAAACTGTATGTAAAATTTCCATAAAACAAATACTAATGGAAAGGAAACTCTAGAATAAAAAGCTTTAACAAACAGTGTAACATCAGAAAAAAACACTGGATTCTGGGTCAGAAACCTTACTCCATGGGACCTCACAGAAGCCCTGAGCCTTGGTTTCCCCATTCCATGAAAGGGATTCTATCCCTTTCTGGGGTTATTGGAAGGATCAAATATATGTCAGATGGGAAAATATTTCAGAAAATCCCAATCATCACACAAATGTAAGGAATTGTTGGAAACAGATGAAATAAATGAAAAAGTCAAGATCTTAGTTGAGAAGATCTCCAAACCTCCATCCTTTTACCAGGTGGCCCTCCTACATGGTGGAAACAGCCTGGGGTCGGGAGCAGAAAGCCAGGGATGAAGCCAATGTACACCAATTAACGGTTGTGGGGCTTTGGATCTATCCTTGGGGGCAGGGTTCCTCCTACAGAAAATGGGAACAATCCTTGTCTACCTCATAAGACTTGGGAAAACTACATGGAGGTAAGATATGTAAAAAAATATTTTGCAAAGCACTCTGCAACATAAGAAAACATTTTTTAGCAATATCATAAATATTACTTTTTTAAAATAAAGATTTATTTGTTTGACTGGGGGGGAGGAGGGGCAGAGGGAGAGAGAGAATCTCAAGCAGACTCCCCCTGAGCACAGAGCCTGTTGAAAGAACCCAATAGAAAACTACTTGACCGGGGCGCCTGGGTGGCTCAGTTGGTTAAGTGACTACCTTCGGCTCAGGTCATGATCCTGGAGTCCCGGGATCGAGTCCCGCATCGGGCTCCCTGCTCGGCAGGGAGTCTGCTTCTCCCTCTGATCCTCCATCTCATGCTCTCTCTCTGTCTCATTCTCTCTCTCAAATAAATAAATAAAACCTTTAAAAAAAAAAAAAAAGAAAACTACTTGACCTTTTCTTTTTTTTCTTTCATTTTTCTTTTTCTTTTATTTAGTTTACTCCCTTTCTTTCCTTCAGTTTAACTTGCTTGCAATCCATTGTAATTTCTGCATAAAAGCCAACTATCCAATGAACACATGAAGTTTATATGCCTTGCACTGATAACAGAGATCACTGTGAATTAGTTTGGCTCTTGAATAAAAGCCATATGCCTTAGCACCACTTGCTAGCCTTACACAGAAGCTTCTCCCTCTTTCTAGTCTCACCTCCCAACTCCCTCCCCTTGCTCCTGGCAACCTACTTATCTTAGTCTGTTAGGGCTGCTAAAACAAAAATACCACAAACCACGTGGCTTATAAATAACAAATATTTATATCTCCTAGTTCCAGAGACCTAGAAGACCAAGATGACTGTACCAGCAGATTCTGTGTCTGGTGAGAACCTGCTTCCTCATCGATGGCCATTATTTCACACACAGAAGGGGCAAGGGAGCTCTCTGGGGTCTCTATTATAAGGGCACTAATCCCATTCCTAAGAGCTCTGCCCTCATGACCTTATAACCTTCTCCAAAGCCCCACAGCCTAACACCATCACTTTGAGCGTTAGGAGTCAACCTATGAATTTAGGGAGCGGGACATAAACATTCTGTCCATTGGACTGCCCTTCCAACACACGTGTTCTTGCCTCAGGGCCTTTGCATGCATTTCCTGGGCCTTTAACACTCTTCCCCAGATTTTCACTAGCCTGCTTCCTTCCTGTCGTGCAGCCCCAGCTTTGTTTCCAAGTCCTTGGAGAGGCCTCCCAGAGCACTCTCAGTCTACAATGGTGCCAGAGCTCCAGTCTCTGTGCTATGTCACCCACCTCAGGGTCTTCTTGACACTGTATACAAACCAAATCAGTAGTTCTGAGCCAGGGGCAATACTGTCACCTGAGGCCATGTTTGGAAATACGTCGGGAGGGTTCTGATTGGCCTACTAATAGAAGGCCACCGCTGGCATTTAGTAGGTGGGGCTAAGGGATGCTAAATATCCTGCAAAGCCTGAATGATTCTGAACCATCAGAACCATCCCACCCAAAGTATCAGTGGTGCCCCTGTTGAGAAATACTGATGTGTTTTCTTCTCTGTTGCCCTCATTTGAAATTTAAGCTCCAGTATTAGTTTCCTATTGCTCTGTAACAGAGGACCACAAACTTGGTGGCTTGAAACAACACAAATTTATTCTTTTACAGTTCTGGAAGTCAGAAGTCTAAAGTCAGGGTGTCAACAGGGCTGCATTCCTTCTGTAGACTTCAGGGAAGAATCCAGTTCTCGCCTTTTTAGCTTCTAGAAGTCACCTGCATTCCTTGACTCATGGCCACTTCCTCACATCATTTTATGCTCTGGCTTTCCTTGCCAAGCTCCTACAAATGACTCTTTTCCCCTGCCTCCATCTTCTAAAGACACTTGTGATTGACACTTGATGTAATCATCAAACCCACTGGATAATAAGGATAATCTCTTTGGCTCAAGATCCTTAATCACACCTGCAAAATCCCCTATGCTATATAAAGTAACATTTGAAAATTCCAGGGATTAGGACACATCTCTGGAGATCCGTTATTCATCTGATTACGTCTCCAAATGAGCAGACCTTATCTGTGTTGTTCAGGGTTACTGGCCCAGAGCCTAGCACAGACCCTGGCACAAGGTATATACATAATCAGAAAATAATTGATGTGGGATGAGTGAATGTCAAGTCTATTGTTCACTGCAGCCTGATAAACGTGTCTGTCGGCAGGGGGCTGGGGTAGGCACTCGTGTGAATACTGTCATATGAAATAAAGCTACAGTTTAGAACAGTGTTGTTGCCCCTCCTGGAATATGGATTTATCCATGTTGAAAACTCCTTTACAGACTGAGTCTTTACTCAGAAGCAGTATTGTGATTTTGTCAGCATCTGCCCCAACCCTGAACTTTCAGAGTAAATCTTCCCACGAGATATCTTCAGTCATAAATCTTTCCACTGGTTGTTTTCACAAGGAATTGGATCTAAATGAGGAAAGGGAGTTAATCCTAAATGCTCACCTTTACCAGCTAAATAATGCCTTATTTTAAAACAATATAAGTGCTATCAGTGCTTGAGGCAGTTGATGTTATATAGGTTTCCCCTTGGAGGTCATACCTGGAGGAATATACAATATAATGCAGATTACTCAGAAAGGCTAGCATGGAACCCAAACTGAAAACCAAAATATTTGTAAGTTTTGTCCTTTGGAAAATGTTTTCCTGGCTCCAACAAAGAGCAGTATGACATGCCATAAATTTCCTATGGCCAGGCTGACACACACAATTTACAAACCCACACTTACATTTGCAGGGCCTTTATGCTTGCCTCCTTTGTCCTTTGTGCTCAAAGCGGTCAGGGTCTCCACCATACAGATGAGAATCAGAGGCTCAGAGTGTAAGAACAATGAGACAATGGAGGGGGGGCCAGTATCAGAAATCAGTCTGCTCCCTGTAGACCATCCAGGCTCCTCTCTGGACAGATTTCTCTAAGCCCAGGAAAGTCAGAGGAGGATTCTTTGCTTACAGGGAATTTGCTCAGCTGTAGAACTCAACTGTGGTAGAAATTTCTGCACTCAAGATTCTTAGACCCAACACAGAAAGCAGTACCAGACCCTTTCTCTATCCTCTAACCTAGAGCGGCCAGGGCTGCCTTGGTGACTGGTTAAATGAACGTGCAAGTGGAAGGAAGAGAGCGATGTGGAAAGGGATGGGAGACTCTAAGTGAATCACTGTCTTTATCAACTACTCCATGTATCAAAGGGAAATTCTCATGTGTAGAGCAGATTACATTTGCTGCTAACTTCAGGCAGGGCTCTGACAAGTCGAGGAAGGAATTACACTTTTTTTTTTCCCTATGGAAATTCAATCGAGTTTGATGCTGGGAAGCACGGACCCCTCTAAAATGGTAAGTGACAGGCACAGCAATGGGTCAGCTATCTGCTCAGGCAAACAGCAAAGCTGCACACCCGCCCATTTCCACGTGTGCACTTAATGGTCAGCCCTGTTGCTGTCGCCATGGAAGCAGTGGGAAATCGTTAAAGCTTTTACAGACACTTCAGGGTAGGAGCTGGGAAATAGCCTCTTCAAAATGTGTGTTGTAGACCCTTCACGGTTAATTCAGACCAGCACACTCAGCTGATGGACTGCAGGCCCTGTGCAGAGAGCCTGGGGGTTGGGAGGCTTCGCTCATATTTGTGGCCTTGGAAACACACGCTCTACTCTTTTGCAAGGCAGTTGGGGCCCAGGGGAGAAAGCAGGCATAAGAATCAGAGTGTCCAGCTTAGTGTCTTGACTGTAACTTTCCCAAGACTCTAGACCCCGGAAAAGACATTTCCTCCCTCCAGAGTGCATTTCCTTGTCTGTTGTACGAGAGTTGTGGTAGGCTGTGGTGGCTACTGTTGTTCTGTCTTCCCAGAATGAACTCTTATCTCCTATTTTTTTGGTCACTTTCCCTTTTCTTTTGGGGAACTTCTCTTCCCTATGGGAACCTAGTGGTCCTGTACACACACTTACCCTTGACTTGGGGGTGCACATAAGACAAAGGCTGGGTCAACCATGGCATCCTACCCCCTGGCCAGTGAGGAATTCAGGAAATATGACCCTAGCAGAGCCAGTGAGACTCTCTGGTTTCTAATTCCAGCTTTGTCAATTGCAACTTGTCAACGTGGATAACGTACTTAACTTCTCCAGGTCTCAGTTTTCTAAGCAGAGATAATAACAGTGATTTCTCAAAGAATTGTGTAACTTAATGCAAGAATAAGCATAAAGCCAGGAGCTACTTACTATTATTATCTCCTGGTATTATTATGCAAATATTAAGAGGGAACTCTTCTACCTTCTGGAGATAGAAAATTGCTGATGTGAAGTTGAAGATGCCAGGACCATCTTACCTGGCAGCATAAAAAAGCCATCCACATTAGGAGAGAATAAACACAAACAAAGAAAAACAAAGCTGAGTGACAGTCACAGAGACAGAGCCCTGGCAATTTTATAGGAATGACTTGATCTAACCAGACCTGAATCTCAGCCTTTGGAAATGCCAGTTACATATGTTGATGAACTCTCCTTTGTCCTAAAGGCAGTTTGAATTGGGTTTCTTCCACTTTCAAATTAATACAAGGGGATCTGATCAATTTCCATGGGTTTTCCCATTCCTTTTTTTTTTTTTTTTAAGTTTTTATTTAAGCAATCTCTACACCCAGTGTGGGCCTTGAACTCATGGCCCTGAGATCAAGACTGAGCCAGCCAGGGGCCCCAGGGTTTTTCCATTTCTGAAATTATTTGGCCCCAACATTTCATGTTAGCTATTCATCATACAGTTAGGGCTATCTGAAGTGTAAAGGGACTTTTCCTGACAAAGAAGATAGTATTGAGATGTCCTCATTACAACAGAATTGCCCATAGATGTCTAGAGTATAGAGCATTTAGGGAACTGACTTGGATTTGTGAAGGAATAATAAAAAAAGGCCAATGTGAGGAAGTACACTTAAGTTGAATCTGAATTTGAATAGGACTTAACATAGGGAAGAATAGAAGGAATTCACCCTTTCTGGTGACCAGGAAATATAAATGAAGATCATAATAAAATACAAAATCTATACAATTGCAGTAGTACCAATCAAAGATACTATGTATTGTTGAACTTGTTCATTTGTGCCAATGGAAAGTATGGGACCAGGGATCTCTCATGCATTGCTATGGTGCATAAATTAGTGGAGTAACTTTGGATAACAGCCATTATAGTCAACATTCACATACCTACAACTCAGCACAATTCCCCTCCTAAGACATATACCAAAGAGAAAGTCTAACACAACAGGAAACCTGTATAAGAATGCTCACAGTGTCCCTAACCATATAACAACAAAATCTTGGAAGTAACCCAAATGCGCATTGGCAGGGGAATGGATAAATTCCTGTGGTATGCTCATTCAAGAGCTTGGCAGTCAAAATGAGGGCAGTATAGGTACTTACAACCAGATGAGTGAACCTTAACAATATAGTGTTAAACCAAAAAAGTACAAAAAAAAAGAGAAAAAGCTAAAAAAGAAAAATTATAAATCATATATATAATAACATTTTAGAAATGAAGTAAGCTATAATTAACTAACATACATTTTAAGACTATGCTGATATGATAGAAAGAAAGGAGGAAGGAGAGAGGGAGAGAGAGAGAGGAAAGATCAAGATTCTGATAGTTTCCTTTGGACGGAGGGAAGCAGGAGATCAGAACACTGGAGAATCTCATGGGTAAATGTAAGTTATTATAGGCATTCTAATTTCCCAACTAGTACCAATGTAAAGAGTGTTTTGTAAGCCAAAGATTATGATTATTCCAATTCAGTGCACCCGTGTTTTAAGGGTAAAAACAGGAAGAGCATTAGAGACAGAGGAAAGGGCATTTTTGAAAGACTTTTGTTGCCCTGTCTCTCCCCTCCCTCCACCACTGCCCATGGCTGAGAGCTGTATGTGCACGTATGTGGATGTGTACACACACACATGAGTTTTTTGGTAAGGAGCCTTCGAAGGGAAGTCTGAGTAGTAGCGTAGGCTCCGAAGAAGTCACAAGGTACGTATCAGTTAGGGCACTTTAGGCCATAAGGACTTGAGCTTTTGTTCTAAATACCACAAGGAAGCCACAGAAGGCATCTCAGCACAAGGGAGACATGATCATATTCAGATTGTGAAGGGTTCACAATGGCTTGGGTTCACCTTGGCTTCACAATGAAGAATGAGCAAGGGGATGGGAGGGCAGTAGGAAGGGAAGCAGAGAAAGGAGATAAGCAGGTCCTGCACTTGACCTGGTATGGGAGATTTTGGTCCCTAATGGCAGTGATGGAGAATGAGGGGGATGAATCTAAGAGAATGTTTGGAAACAGAAACTATGTCTACGTTTTCCATTTTTCTTTTCTAAGAGACAAAAATAGCCAAAGGCATTCATCTATAATTCCCTATTCATCATGTCAAATGACCAACTTACACACTCACCATTAGATATTCAAACAGATCCACTCAGTTCAGGGCAGCTGCATTTCATCCAGAAGCCCTCACAAAAGAAGTGGCCTTTGAGAACCTCGGCTAGCAATGCCAGCCATTGCTGCCCACCACGCATGGAATATCTGCTCCATGTACTCAGAGAGGGGAAAATGAATGGCTTCCCCACCCCTCTCCCCTCACGTTTATGATTTAGAAATCTAGACCATAGGAATTAATGCCCCAACACACACACAAAAAGGATCCAAAAACGATCAGAAATTTTGATCTCCATGTCCCGAGTAAGAAAGCGAGCCTCATCATCCTTACTTTCAGCCAGAATGTCTGGAACGCCTAACAGTTTTAATTTTCTATTCAGGTTTTTGTGACAATTAAATCAGACCTTGATGAATTTGGAGGAAAAAACCCAGCACAGTGATTATGTGTACTAATTAGGAAGCAAAATAGTGGCTTTGATTAATCTGTGCTTGGTTTGTCCCTTAATTAATTGACTGGCTGCTATTATACTTGGTGGTTGATTGGTTGAAATAGTCCACTAAACTCTGATATAGTCAGGGTCCTTTATTCCAAAGAACCTTCCAAGGATAAGGAGTGAGTGGGAAATGGGGACATGAAAGGCATTCATTCATTCACTCATTCATTTATTGTTGCTTGCAGAGGGATTTTTTTGAGCAAGGTTCTGAGCATATGTCTTCATCCAAATACAAGGTAACCTATATAACTGGGAAAATTTGTTTTAGAAGTAATGAACAACTTGTTCACTTTGCTAAGGGAAAGGGGCCCCTTGTAGTTCTCATGGCCTATTTTAAGCACTTCCTGTGCCCACAAATCTACAGAGGAGCATGGCATTGCCCTGTCAAATGCCACAAGCCAGGTTGGCACATCCTCGTCTTTGTGTCTAGGGAAATGGCTCTGGTTGTCCATCTAAAACATTACCAGGACAACTCTCAGCAAAAGACAGAATGCAGGGAAGTATGTCCCCCATCAAATCCCTCTGATTTTTGGTAACTGTGATGTCTTTCCTCCTGCAAAATCTTGTGACATTGATCTAGATAGCAGAAGGCAGCAGCGAAGCTTAGGAACCGCACCCTCCTTCCTTGGTACTAGAGAAGCAAGTGTAGAGCATGTTTAGACTGATCAGACAATAATTTTCGAGGGATCATTCTGAAGAAATTGTAAATCTGACTCAAACCAAGAAACTACTAGAGTCACACATGTCAGGGATCCTCCATTATGTGTCAGCTCGCCATCAGAGCTCCAGCCTCTGAATTCTAGGTTGACAGCTGCATGCCCTGCCCAAATATGACACCCACTCTTGACTCTGTCACAAGTGACTCTTATGAGCAGAGGAGAGGCTGACGGTCCATAGCCATTCTGTGCCCATTCCTACCGATTCAGAGGAAATTCCTGCTGTAATAATTATAATTGCATTTAAGAGCAATAAATATCTGTGTGTTTAAGTGATGATGGAATTATGAATATTACTTTTATTTAAGAATGGAGAGAAACCTAGACAATTACCAAACCAAACCTCTGATTTCTTAGGTTCTAGGAATGGAATGTGATGCAAAGTCTACAACGGCCTTGACTTTCAAAATAGAAAAGAATCACTGGCAGCCTATTCGGAGGCAGAGTGCAGGAACCTACAGGCAACCTTCTTGTCATGTCTGCAAATGTCCTACTCCCCTACTAGAGATCCCATAGCTTCTTCAGCAGGAATGGGCTTGCTAGATGGGAGAACACCCATGTCTGCTATAGGGTATGGTATTTGTCCTGAGTGATATTTGTGGAGTCGTACTTAGGAGTAAAAAGACAAGAAACTTTTAGTGTGTTTTCTTTGCATGGCCTACTTGCCTCCATTACCTCGGCTGACACAGCACTGTATGGAGTCCCACCTGATCTGCTTCTCTGTCTCCTGCTTTTCATCAGCACCATGTCCAATGTCACTATGACCCCAACAAGCAGGGAGAATAAGTGGTGAATATTTTATAATCTGGCTTGCTTTACAACCCTCTCCAGGTGGAAATCTGAGTTTTTTGGTGTTGTCAAACACCCAGCTCTGTCTGAAGAACCAGCCCTACCATTTGAGACAACTCTGACGTCATTTTCTCAGACAGATGTGACATTTCCTCCCTTTGAAGATTCATACCTTATTCCTTTGCATGATTGTATGACACAAAGTTTTACTCCATGTTACAGCTTTTTGCACTCTTACCTTCCTCTTCTCCACTAGAATATAAACACCCGGAGGCCAGCAAGCATCTTTTATTCATCTAAAGATCCAAATCTGGTTTCATGTACCCAATGAGAGTTTAATAGAACACAGACTTTGCTCTTAGATGCACCTGAATTAGAACTCAGAGGCACCTGTCTGCCTGGAACCTCAGTTTCCTTAGCTGTAAGATGGAGATAATAGCAGTATATATGATAGGGCTTTGGACAGTATTAAATGAAATGATGTACAAATTATCTGGCACAGTTGCTGGCATAAGACAAGTGCTCAGTAAGTGGGAGTTATGAAGCTTACTGTGACATTAAGCCTAATCTCCCCCCTGTCTGTCTTTTGAACCAGGAGCTCCTTCCAGCCAGAGGGAAGATTTATGCCTGTTTCCAATTCCAGTTTCTAACATTGTGCTTGGTCCACTGTAGGTGAGGTGCTCAGTGTCTCCAGCAAAAGTGTGTATTTCAGGCATCTGGCTTGCAAACTTCTGTCCTTCTGTTGCTTGTACAACTGGAGAATCTCTGATTCCACAGCTAACAGCAGAAAGAGAAAGTGAATTGTTTGGGCAGCGGGTAGCGTCTGCAGGCTTCTGGCGCAAGAACCAGAGACTACTTCCCTTCATTCACTAGCATGAGGTTACTGTTTCAGTTTTCTATTTTCTGCATCTCCCTCACCCCTTTTTGTTCTTAAAAAACAGAATAGAAGTGAAGTGGGAGAGAAAAACAAGTATTATATTGAAATGCTAATCTCATTTTATTAAATGAATTGTGGAGGCTGAGATAGTGATCTCTATCTTCAAAGAATAATTTCTTTAAATACCTTGAGATCAATATTCCCTTCTGGACAACTTTTTGTCTTTCTTCTTTAAAAAAAAAAAAAAAAAGCATTAAATTATGTTAAAGAGCCCCAATTAAGCCTGGCTTTCAGAGCATCCAAGCTTAGGGGGATATAGTTGGTGGTGAGGGTGAAGTTGAAATGCACCCTGAAATCTCCACTTAAAAACAGCTCTGCCCTGCCTTCTCTGGCTGGCTTACATCGCCTCAAGCAACTCCCTGAAGCTGAGCAGGGCTTATTTCAGGAAACAGCAAATAAACACACCATTTCAGGTCAAGTCCATTACAAAGTTGGTCAGGGCACCTGCAAGCTTCTCTCAGAGGCTTTGGCCCCAAAGCTTCCACATTTATTGGGAGCAAACCTCTATCTAAAAGAGCAACCATTTTAATTCTTCAGGGATAACAGCCACTGATCCAAGTCACATCCTCTATAATGAGGTTGGGGTTGAGTTCCTGAAGGTGTTCAAGGCCAGGTCTGTGCCTATGGGTTTGTACTTGAACTTGGGGAAGTCAGATTCAAAGTTATTTTTAATTACAATTTTTTAAAAGACACTTTAACCTAGAATGAAAGGGTTGGGGGCATGGAAGAAAAGTACTCCCAGAAGAGAGGGAAGCCAGGGAGGGAATTAAACAAAGCTGGTGATCTCACAAGAACTAGAAGAGACTAGGACAGATGCGAGGGGAGCTACAGTGCTTCTGAAGGCACAGAAATTTATCCTAGAAAAGCAAGATCTCTAGAAAGTGTTGGTGGGGCAGAAGAGGAAAAAAGAGAGGCAGGAGGAGCTATTAAGACAATATAAATGATTCAGAAAGGTTCTAGTCCTTTGGCACAAGAGGAGAGAGGAAGAAGCCAAGCCATTTTCTCTGGATGTATGTAGATCGGAGAGGGCTCCGAGTTACCAGCAACAGAAACTGTGGTTCATTTAAGCAGAAAATTATTCATTAGAAGGATGTTGGGTAGCCCCTGATCACCAGGAGGGCTGGACAAGAAACTCGGCAGCAGAGTGGTCAGAAACAGCACCCAGATTCACAGAGCAGACCTGGGAATACCCCATGTGTTGTCACGGTCAGGCCAGTCACTGGAGAGTGAGCTCAGTGCTAGTAATTGCTCTCCCCGAGAACACCACCTCGCTACAACCAGCCCTGTCGCCAGAGAGAAAGTCTGGGGGAGCCCATGTTCTCGCTTAGCTGTGCCCTGGCTGTGCCCTAGCTGGAAAATTACCTTTCTGGCATCTTCAGCCTCTCCAGTCAGAGATGAGCCCTGGGTTTGCAAATTCCTCAAACAGAGGGAGAAAGTACAGGTAGGAAAGCAAAAAAAATATATATATATGACAAAAATTTACTAGATGATGGAAACTTTAAGTTTCTAAAAAGCTAAGAACAATAGGATACCACAGTCCTCAGAAATAACCACCAGGTGCTCTAACCACAACTGGACATAATGGTGACAAGCACAGAGAGGGCTTATCTCCAGTCTCTCTCTGGAGACAGAGAGACTTAGGTACATTCCTGGTTTTAGTAATTCTTATCCATGTGATCTTGGGCAAGACCTTTTAATGACCTCAAGCCTCTGTTTCCTCATCTGCAAAATGGGGTTAACAAGAACTTGCCAACACTGATGGCATGGCATCTGCTGTGACATCTGTTGTCTTTGCCTGCCTAGAGCTTATTCCCAATCCTTTTGTGCTAATAGGGTCCCTCCTTCCTATGGAGAACCTTCATAGTGTAATCCGATGGACCAACTCCACTTGCCCTCATTCACTTAAGTGGATTCTACAATCTGCTCCTACTCACAATACTTCTGGCACCAAATGTGTGGGTTTTCCATATCAAACAATTCTCCAATTCTCTACATACCTCATCTGGGTGTCCCATGATTTAATTTAATTCTCACCTAACTAGGCAGTTAGCACAGACCCCACAGGTTAAGGGTGTAGTCCCATAAGACTGCCCCCCATTTCAGACACCAATCACAAGTAGTGAGTTCTCAGGTTACTCACACTTTTACCTGACTTGGCTACAAATTAGGAGTTTCCATGACCCCCTCCTCAGGTTTCATAATTTCCTGTAACAGCTCAGGAAACTCAGGAAATGCTTTACTTACCATTAGCCATTTATTATAAAGGATACTATAAAAGATACAAATGAAGAGCCAGATATATAAAAGGTACATAGAGTGAGATCCAGAAGAATCCTGAGCACAAGAGCTTCTGTGTCCATGGGGTACGAAATACACCAGCCGCCTGGGATATGGATGTATTCACCAACCCAGAAGTTCTCTGAACCCCTTTGTCTAGGGTTTGAATACAGGTTCCATCCCATAGGTATGATTGATTAAATCACTGGCCACTGGTGGTTAACTTGATCCCTAGTCTTTCTCCTAACCCTGGAGGTCTGGGTTGTGGCTGAAAGTCCCTTCTAATCATACGGTTGGTTCCTCTGGCAACTAGCCCTCATCCTGAAGCTACCTAGGGGCTTCCAGTCTGCAGTTATCTCACTAACATAAACCCAGGTATGGTTGAAAGAGACTTATGAATAAGAAAAGACACTCCTCTCATACTTAGCCCTCAGGAAATTCCAAGGACTTTAGAGACTCTGTGCCAAGAACCAGGGATGAAGACCAAATAGGTATTTCTTATTATACCATAATATTACAGTGGCAGACTCAGGTCTGACCAATCATTATCCATTTCATATGTTACTTAGGCAGGTTTCTTGGCAGGTTCTCAGCGATTGGCTCAGGGGTGGCAGGGACTCAAGTTGAGCCAATCAGAATTCTCCCTGGAACCTTACTCCTGAAGATGCCTAGAAAGGCAATTTATTTCCACTGGGGCTGCAACACTGGTAGGTGGTGAGTGTGAGTTTGCAGGAATCTATCTTTCCTACCTCAGAGGGAAAGTCTGCCTGAGGTAGAGAAAAAAGACAAGAGTCCTAATGACAGTGTCTGGGCCCTCCATCCAGCTGGACACAAACTCAGCTCCATAGGTCTCTTAGTTATGAAAGTCAGTACATTTCCTTTCATGCTTAAGCTAGCTTGTCTTCAATGTCACTTACAACCTAAAGAGTCCTGAAGAATCCAGTTGTTGGAACGATTACATGAGATAATGCTAAAAATAAGCTCAGCAGGGTGTCTGGTGGATATTTTCTTTTTTTCTAAGATTTTATTTATTTATTCGAGATAGAGAGTGAAAGAGAGAGAGAGCAGGAGCCTGGGAGTAGAGGGCTCCCCACTGAGCAGGGAGCCCGACAAAGGGCTTGATCCCAGGACCCTGGGATCATGATCTGAGCCAAAGGCAGACATTTAACTGACTGAGCCACCCAGGTGCCCCACATATTTTGTTCCTGACTTTACTTGCCATAGATGCAGGCATTAAACTTGACTCCATTTAAAAATGTTATTTGTTATCATTTGCATTATTAAGACTGGCTGTATTTGTATTACTTGTCACTCTCTAGGATAAATGCAGTTCAATTTTGGTAATAATGTTCCTTCATTCCTGGATGATTTTTACTTTGTCCTCATTCTACCCAAATCCTATACCTTTCAAAGCTTAAGTGTGGCTATGTACAGAGAGTCCTCCATAACTACTCCAGTCTTCATCAGCCTCCCCTCTCTCTATATAGAGCACATCATGGTATGTATCAGGTCATTTCTGATTTGGTTTTCTACATTCCCTCATCATATTAACCATTTCATATTTGTCTGTCCTACATTCCAAGTGGCACTGTATCTTTATCAAGAGTGAGAAACAAATTTTATGCTTTTTAAGAAAATAAACTCCACTGCACAAAGCAGGGTTTAGCATTAATCTTCTCTGAAAATAGAGGGCAATTGATCATGTGAGCTTACAAAAAGTTTGTTTTTGTGAGCATGGATGCTCAGAAAATACTTGTTGGTAGACGGATTTCATAGACTGAACCAAATAGATTCTGTGTTCAAACCTACAGAGGGCAAAAAAACCTGCCCAATGAGGACTCAAATCCAGGTCTTCTTTCACTTGAATATTCTTTCATTAGTATAGTACGTGAGTTTAGTTACTTTGAGGGTGCACTAATACAACATTATTGATACTTAATATTACCTAAATACTTAGTATGTTCTGGTAGTATGCCTTCCCTGCATCATCTCATTTAATCCTATGAGATAAATATTATTGCTCTCCCCTTTTTGCCATTGAGAAAAATGGAGTCTCAGAGAGGTTAAGGGATTTGACCCAAGTTCTACAGCTATTTGATTTAAAAGACTTTTAACTACTGGATCATTATGTGCTTTCAATGAACAAATAGCTTCTGTTCTTGTTACCTCTGAAAAGTCAACTGAAGTCTAAGACCTCAATAGCTTCGACACATACCTTAATGCTCCAAAGAAGCCAGAGCTTCAAGGCTCTGCTTCTGCCATTTTCATACTCCAGATGATGCAAGCACCTCTTTATAGCCATACCCCACATTTTGCTCGTTTTTTAATGGAATGCTAATTTTATATGCATTCTCCACACCCAGATTTAGACAAGGCACTCAGTTGAGCATACTTAGTTTTTATCTAGATGTGCCACATCCCAGGTGAAAAATGTGCTGCCTGCAATGTAATTATGTATTCAGAATAATGTGTACATCTGCTGGGGGCTTATAAATCAATAGCTCACTGTGCAATATATTGTCCATTTTCTTGGCCATAGACATATTTGAGGAAACTGAAACTTGTCAATTGGTTGTACATTAATAATGAATTTGAGGTTTGGACAAGAAAGTAGAATAAATCTGAGTTGACATTTGTTGACCAAGAAGACCTCCACAACTTTCTCATCTGTCTGCTATACCCAAGACGTGATCAAAGCCTAAAATTAGTCCACATTGTCACAGTCAGGTAAGGCCTGGTTCTTTGGTTTTCCAGAATAGCCATTCATTCTCCATTTAATAAACATTTATTGAATATCGGCCCTAGGGCTAGGGGGTGAATGAGACAAGGGCTCTCCTCTCTTAGGAGCTGGCATGAAGTGGAAAGTGACAGACAAGGAAACAAATGCACAAATGACATGATTATTTCAAAAGTGACATATGTTATAAACAAAATAAAACAGGGGCGCCTGGGTGACTCAGTCAGTTAAGTGTCCAACTCTTTATTTGGGCTCAGGTCATGATCTCAGGGTCATGAAAAGGACCCCTCATTGGGCTCCACATACTGGGAGTGGAGCCTGATTAAGATTCTCTTGCTCCCGGGGTGCCTGGGTGGCTCAGTCGTTAAGCGTCTGCCTTCAGCTCAGGTCATGATTCCAGGTCCTGGGATCGAGCCCCGCATCGGGCTCCCGGCTCCGCGGGAAGCCTGCTTCTCCCTCTCCCACTCCCCCTGCTTGTGTTCCCTCTCTCGCTGTGTCTCTCTCTCTCTGTCAAATAAATAATTAAAATCTTTAAAAAAAAAAAAAGATTCTCTTGCTCCCTCTCCCTCTGCCTCTCCTCCTCTCCCCATGCCCTCCCCCCACCACCACCACTCTCACTCTCTCTCTCTCTCCTAAAAAAAAAAAAGAAGAGTCAGGAAACAACAAATGTTGATGAGGATGCAGAGAAAGGGGAACCCTCTTACACTGCTGGTGAGAATGCAAGCTTGTACAGCCACTCTGGAAAACAGTATGGAGGTTCCTCAAGATGTTAAAAATAGAGCTACCCTGTGACCCAGCAATTGCACTACTAGGTATTCACCCCAAAGATACAAATGTAGTGATCTGAAGGGGTACATGCACCCCAATGTTCATAGCAGCAATGTCCCCAATAGCCAAACCATGAAAAGAGCTGAGATGTCCATCAACAGATGCATGGATAAAGAAGATGTGGCACATATATACAATGGAATGTTACTCAGCCATCAGAAAGGATGAATACCTACCATTTACATGGACATGGATGGAACTGGAGGGTATTATGCTGATCAAAATAAGTCAATCAGAAAAAAACAATTATCATATGGTTTCACTCATATGTGGAATATATGAAACAGCGCAGAGGATCATAGGGGAAGAGAGGGAAAACTGTATGGGGAGTCATCCGAGAGGCAAAAAAAACCATGAGAGACTCTTAACTCTAGGAAACAAACTGAGGGTTGCTGGAGAGGAGGTGACTGGGGGGATGGGGTAACTGGGTGATGGGCATTAAGGAGGGCATGTGATGTAATGAGCACTGGTTGTTATATGCAACTGATGAATTACTGAACTCTACATCTGAAGCTAATAATGTATTATATGTTGCCTAATTGAATTTAAATAAAAAAGAAGAAAAGGAAAGAAAACCGAGTATTGAGATAGACCTGGAAGCTGAGAAGGAGTCAGCTATGCACAGATGAAAGGGAGAACATTCCAGGGATAGGGCAGAACATGTGCAAAGGCCCAGTGTGTGCTGAGGAAAAAGGACAGTGTGACTGGAGAGTACCAGGCAGAGGGAGAGAGGAGTATAAATGATATTAGACAGGTGAGCCAAGGTTTGGTCATGTAGGACCTGGCAGGTCATTGTAAGAAGCTTGGATTTTATTTTAAGTGTAGAATGCAGCCATTGGAGGGATTTTAGCCAGAGAGTGATGTGGTCTGATTTATAAGCTTTCTGCCACTCCAGCTAAATTGCATGTACTTACTGCAAATTTAAAGTTCTGGAAGAAAAATTAGCTCTAAGTGAGAGCTACCCGGGTACAAACTGTATTAAGCTCTATAGATTTTTTTCCCTGGGAGAGGGGGAAAATTCTTTCCCAATAGCCACATTCTTACAAAGCAAGTGCTTTTGAGAAGAGTTTTTGCAGTATTCAGATTACCAATGGACTCCCGGAAAATTTACCCTTGATGTTATGGTTAAGAAGAGGGTTTTCTGAATGACGTAGTGAGCTTCACTGAAAAGCATCAGGCAGGAAAGGCAGATGACCTTTCTTTGTAAATGGAGATAAAGATTTTGTCTTCAACCACCCTGGTAACACATCTGCTAGGGGCTATGAATTGTGCTTCCTAAAGCCCAGACCAAAGGGTGGACAATCGATGGCCGATGGGCCAAATTGAGCCGACCACTTGTTACAGCATCGCCCATGAACTAAAAATGGTTTTTATACTTTTAAATAGTTGGAAAAAATCAAAAGAATTTGGTGGCATGTGAAAATGATATGAAATTGAAATGTCAGGGTAGATACATCACTTTATTGGAACACGGCCACGTTCATGTGTTTATGCAGCGTCCTCGGCTGTTTTCATATAAAACCAGCACAGGCGGAGCAGTTGCAGAAGAGAGAAGAAAGGCTGCAGAGCTGAAAATTGTTACTGCCTGGCCCTTTTCAGAAGTTTGCTGACCGCTGCTCTAACCAGCTGAACTGACTATACTAGAACTAACTAAATTGCCCTTCTGTTAATATTTCTTCTCATTTACATTCAGGTTTCTTTTGACAAGACTCAAACTCCTGGCTGGTGGTTCATTTTTCCCCTTGGATATCTGGCCTGGAGCTAGTTAGCATGCACTTACCCCGGGTGAACTGTGATGGGTGGGTTAGGACTGCATGGTCATCCCACCTGTCACCCTGAGGTAAATCAGACAAAGAGAATAATGTGCATTTGCTACTTAGTTAAGTTTTTAATGGAGAAATTCTTTATGAAAGTGTTAACCAGAATCATCAAAAAAATTGATATAAGGCACAATTTAAAGAAACAGCCATACATACTTACAGATATCTTCTCGCTAGGCATTAGAGTTTTCCACCAGTAATTAATATAAGCTTGATTATATCTTCACACTTGAGAAGATTTCCATCTCCACACATGGAAAACTTATATGTAAAGAAAATAAAAACCCTACAGGATTTCTGGACCATTCTCTATCAAAAGCCTTGGCAGGCATTCTTCTTTTAGCCTTTGATCTCTCTGTCAAAAGATGTCAGTCAGTGAGCAAATTATCAGGCAAATGCCCTTCCAAGTTCCTTGCTCTTGATCTGTCTCTCGTTCTGAGAGTCAGGATAGATCTCTGCTTTACAGAGAGAAAAGTTATGTAAAAATGTTGGGTTTTTGGTGTATTTGAAACCTAATGAGTCTTTCCCTAATCAAAGCACTCATTGTCTCTACCCGCCTTTCCCATTCATATTTTTCCTTGTGAATAAGCCCCTCATTTTCTCCTAGCCCTTTAGCAACAAAAAAGTACCTCTCCCATAATATGCCAAGAATTATACTGCCTGCTTCATATGTATCTCTTTTTACCCTTATTCAACCCTGTGTGTCTTTCATTTTCATTTGACAAGTATATACACTGACACTTGGAGAAAATAAGTCATTTGCCTTGGGTCGCATAGCTTTTAAGTGACACACCTGGGATTTGAACCCAGAACTTCTAAACCCCAAAACTCCTCTTAGAAAGTACAATCCATAATAGAGTTCCTTATTTTGCCCAACTTTTACTTTGACAGATTATTCAAGGTCCCCTTCCCAGAATTTGCCAAAGATAAATAACTTAAATCATACATAACAAAGAGACTTGGTGTTCCTAATAAGGAAAAAAAAGGACTAAAAAAGAAAATGTTCTTTCCATGAGGCTTGCTTTGGGCAGTGGATCACAAAGTCTGTGAACCAACAATGCATGTTTTATCTAGGATGAGAATGATAGATTTGAGGCAGTGCTAGGGTGCTTCTTACTCCTTAGGGATTTAGCAACCAACAAAAACATGCCACATCTGTGTTATTGGAACACAAAGCAGTGAGAAGGCATGGATTATCTTCCATATTCATTCCTTAGAGTTTATTCAAATCTACTGCAGGAGTCTATGCTTCGGAGTCCAACTGCGTACCCAACCTGTTTATAATCTGATAAGGAACATAGAAGTATTATTATTATTTTTTTTTTAAAGATTTTTATTTATTCATTTGAGAGACAATGAGATAGAGAGAGAGCATGAGAGGGGGGAAGGTCAGAGGGAGAAGCAGACTCCCTGCCGAGCAGGGAGCCCGATGCGGGACTCGATCCCAGGACTCCAGGATCATGACCTGAGCCGAAGGCAGTCGCTTAACCAACTGAGGCACCCAGGCGCCCTAGAAGTAGTATTATTATTCGAAAACTCACTCTACTGTGCTTATGGTATCTCAATTACATTTTTATTTTTAATTAATTTTATTGAAATAATTTGCATACAACAAAATGCAACCGTTTTGGTGCGTTTTGACACATGTATATACCTTTGTAAACACCGTCTCAATCAACATAAAGAACTTTTCTATTATTTTACAAAGTTTACTCAGTGTCCTCTGCAGTCGATTCCCCTGTGAACCTCACCTCAGGTCACCACTGGTATTAGTTTTGACTGTTGTAGAATTTCATATCAACGGACTCACACAATATGTGCTCTTTTATTTCAGATTTCTTCGCTTGGCACCATGCCTTTGACATTCATTTATGTTGTCGTGTGCATTGGTAATTTATTCCTTTCATTACTAAGTAGTGTTCTATGTTATGGATATGCCACAATTTGTTTATCCGTCCATCTGCAATGTGCCCTTTGGCTGTTTCCAGTTTGGGGCAATTACAAACAGAGCTGTACATCAGTATACAAATCTTTGGATGGGCATCTATTTTGATGTCTCTGTATGAATATCTCAGAGTGCAATATCTGGATAATATGGTGTGTCAATTTCATAAGAAACTGCCACACAATTCTCCAAGGTGGCTGTATCATTTTACATTCCCACCAGAAATATGTGATAGTCCTAATGTCTTGATCATATGTATTGGGTAGTTAGTGGATTTTAACTTCATGATAATCTAGGGCTTTCTCATTAGAAAAAATGACTTTTGAACCAGGAGGAAAACTGTCCCCAGTAGGCCAATTTCGGTGATGCTATAAAGATAAATAATATCACCTCAGCTGTTACAAACCTAATTTTACTGGTTAATTTCTAAGAAAGAATGCTCATAGGTTTTCAAATAATATGACTCAAAATTCAGTCTGTAAAAATTAAATTGACTTGGGTTTTCTGTTGCTTAGAGACAGGACTTGAATAAGTAACTACTGTTTGGGCATTGGTCATGGAACTAACTATAGCAACTCAGATTACCGATGACTTTAAAATGTGACCCACCTCAAACCACCATCTGATGCCTGCAGTCTGCCTTTTTTGGGTACTCAGACTAGGCCTGACTGCTTCTAGAGCATCATTAATACATGGGAACTGCTGGGGCACCTGGGTGGCTCAGTCGTTAAGTGTCTGGCCTTTGGCTCAGGTCGTGGTCCCAGGATCCTGGGATCGAGCCCCGCATCGGGCTCCCTGCCCAGCAGGAAGCCTGCTTCTCCCTCTCCCACTCCCCCTGCTTGTGTTACCTCTCTCGCTGTGTCTCTCTCTGTCAAATAAATAAATAAAATCTTTGGAAAAAAAAAAATACATGGGAACTGCTGCATGAGAGGAGAAGCAGATTGAAAACTGAGGACAAAGCTTGTATGTAGGTAGGCATTGATACAAAGCATATGGTTATGTGTTAAAAAGTGGAATAGCAGTTCCTGACTTATGGAGCTTGGATGTGGAGGGCAGATGCAGAGTTCTTTGAAAAGCATAGCATTTGTTGGTGGCCTGCTTAAATTATAGCTACAGATTCCTGCAGCTTAAAAAGCAAGAAAAACCAACCTGAAATTGTATAGAGTCCTAGGATAGTCCTGTAAGAAATAGATGGAAATAGAGAAAGAACTTGAATAGTGATCAAGATCTAAGTTTTTAGAGTATTTTCTGTCATGCTAAATCCTTTCAGCATGCTATCTTATTCAACTTTGACAACAACTGCATGAAATAAGTACATTTCTCAGCCCATTTTATAGCTAAAGAAACTAAGTCACACAGAGGCTTGTCCAAGTTTACATACCTAAAAAAGAACAGAATTTCCAAACCACAAAATTAGCAAAACAAACATACCCCTCTTGAAATAGAACTATGGTGCCTGTGTTTGGGTCTGGCAAAGAGTAACCTTGCCTCATGGCAGTTAAGGATCGATTGCTGAACCTGAGAAAGAAATGCTAGAATGATGCAGCACAAGTTAGCAGAAGCCCCAGTGAGAAATGGCTGCCTGTTTATAAGGAGGCATTCTTTACATTTGTCTAGCACTTTCTGACACGTAAAGTCTTCCACATATGGGATCTCATTTAATCCCAACATTGTGAAGGGCAGGGCAGGGCCAAGTTAATCATCAGTGCGGTTTGACAGAAAAGACAATGAAGTTCAAAGTTTTCAGACAACTTGCCCCAATTCCCGCAACCAGGTTGGTAAACTAGCGCTAGAGCCCTTGTTTCTGGCTCTCGTTTCTGGTTTTCAGTTTTAACTCTTCTTCCTCCCGATGGTGGGTAAACTGGGTGGCAAAAATATAACTTTATGAGACTTCACCAAGATTCCTTGGACTAGACTATTTGAATTTAGGAATAATGATAAAAATAACAATAGCTGAGGCGTTTATTGCAGACTGTTTGCCAGACACTGTGCTAAATATTTTACATAAATCCCCTCCTGAATCCTCTTCACATAAGCCTAGGAAGTACGAACTATTATTACGCCCATTTCACAGTGGAGGAAATTGAGTTAAAGTGGTGGTTAGTGGACCAGAGCCCAGGCCTGACTTCCTCCAGAGCCCCAGCGTTAATCAGTGAGACACATTGCTTCCTGCTATAAATTCGATTTCTTAGATTAGAGTGGAACACCTCAAACTTGATGAGATTTGGAATGGTAACAAAGAGGCTGGAACAGGAGCCTTCATTCTGAATGTACAGATCAAATTTCTACATCACCACTAACAAGAATCCATTGTCATAGCAACAGACATATCAGATATTCCAGCTTGAGCACATGGGAACAACATTCTCAAATGATCCACAAAAGCACTTGCCTCTACTCAGTGTTATCATTCCAGATTTCACGTGAATTTTTTTAAAAATCCCATTTGTTCCATCCTTTAATTTAAACAGAAAAGCCAAGAAGCAGAGAAGGCATTCATGAGAGAAATTAAGACACAAAACCACTCAACGAAAGAGATACGGGATAAAAAAAAGTTTCACAACATGTGGGGCCATTTTCCTAATATGGAAACCTTTTATTTTATATCTTTTGTTTTTTTTTTTACCACCTACTACTGAATTCTACCCTGATTTCCAATCTGTCCTACAGTTTCCTGTAAGAAATAAGTGTTCTGTTTCAATTTAACTTTCTCCGGGTGAACGTATTTTACCTGCTGAATCTATAAGCTAATGGTAACAAATATATTACCCATGGGATATACTTAGGGTAGAATAATTATTCATAGTTTATCTAAAATTCTAATTTAATTTGGAATCCTGTATTTTTATTTGCTGAGTGTGGCAACCCTGTTTGGGGCCAGACTAAACAAAGTTCAACTTCTAGCTCTACCATCTACCAGCTGCTTCCTCTGGTCAATTATTGTGAACCTGTATATGAACATGTCCAGTTATTTAAACATGCCCATCTTCTCATCTGTAAAATGGGGTTGATGACGATATCTTTTTTAATTTTTATTTTTTGTTTTTTTATCATGTTCAATTAGCCAACATATACTTTAGCGTTCAACGGTTCATTAGTTGTGTATATATCTGTCTCATGTGTGCTGAGAATTAAAAATTTTAATTCTGGAACATATTTTTTTTTAATTTTATTTATTTATTCATGAGAGAGAGAGAGAGAGAGAGAGAGGCAGAGGGAGAAGCAGGCTCCCAAGGAGCAGGGAGCCCGATGCGGGACTCGATCCCAGGACCCTGAGATCATGACCTGAGCCGAAGGCAGACGCTTAACCATCTGAGCCACCCAGGCGCCCTAATTCTGGAACATATTAAGCACTCTATAT
Source organism: Mirounga angustirostris (assembly GCF_029215605.1). Lineage (NCBI taxonomy): Eukaryota > Metazoa > Chordata > Mammalia > Carnivora > Phocidae > Mirounga > Mirounga angustirostris. The sequence continues at coordinate 108,039,764 of NW_026991715.1, forward strand.
ATGTTTATTATTATTACTATGACCCTTATTACCAGTCATCTTTACAACCACCAAATATAAGTAATCTCTGCCACATTCCTCCTAAGAATAATAAAAAAGTACCAAACTTCTTTCCAGAAACATAAATGATGTGATGAGTTAATGACACTTGGCTAATAATAAGTAGCAATTAACTAAATTCAACTCAGTAAACATTTATTAATTTCCTAATGTGTGCAAGGCACAGAGCTAAGCATGAGAAGTACAAAAATCATAAGCTGTCAGAGAGAAAAGGAAACTGACAAGATGATCTCATTCAGCGCCCCTCACTTTACAGATAAGGAAACAAGTCAGTGCAGGAGATGTGATTTACCCAGCATCACAAGGCAAAATGGTGACAGAACCAGGACTTGAAGCCATTTTCCTGACTCTGAATCCACAGCACATTTTACTCATCTTCCTTACCTGCCTGTGCAGAGAGAAAGCCCCTGTCCTCTGAAGCATCCACTCTGGTAGAGAAATACCAAATAGACATAACCACTGTTTCGTTTTGTTTTGTTTTACTGTCAGTCCCCTAGAGTAGATTCAATTTCACCTAATAATTTGATCCTCACAAAAATCTACTAAGTTAACAGAAAAAAAGAAAGGAAAAAAAAGCAGGATTGCTAGGCCTATTATTCTTAGGAAAACAGAAGCCCCTAGAAGTCAATTGACTGACTTAATATTTTAAGGTGAGTTTGAGTCAGACTTTAAAGTAGATGCTAGACCTCCTGGTTTCTTCTACTGAAGCTGGATGTCCGTACCCATAAAATGAATCAAAACATTGTGTGAAGCAAAATGAGCCAAGCAAGTGTTTCTTAAAGAAGACACCTTTACACAAAGGTGTCACAAAACTGCATAGGAATTTGGAGTGAGCCTGGAGACCAAGCAGAGGGAAGTAACCAATAAGGTTAGCCAGAAAAGCCCCTTCACTAAAAGCAAACAACCCACTTGCCTAGGACACCCAGAAGAAAATCCAGATTGAAACCAAAGACCAGGACAATAGAGCAGCCAGAGTTTGTACTCACAAATTTCAGAGATGTGGACCAAGGTCATGTTTAAGGACACAGCAAATCAGTGGTCCAGATGGGCTTGAACCCAGGTGTTCTGAAATCCAGTTTGCTTTCCACAGAGCTACCTTGGCCCTTGTCCCCTTCCTCCATAAAATGGGACAGGAGTATTGAACCTACTGATCTCTGAGGTCCTTCCTGCAATTCCACCTTATGATCTATTATCTTCTGTTCTGTTTTATTCCATCCTGGCCTAGTCTCTTTCTATATCTCATCTGATTAATTCCTCCTGCATATTTGTAAGTTGTATTTGCCATCTTAACCATTTTAAGTGTACCATTCAGTGGCAACATTCACAATGTTGTGGAAGTATCACCAAATCCATTTGCAGAACTTTTCTGCCATCCCAAACAGAAACTATACTCATTAAACAAAAAATGCCCTATTCTCCCCTACCCCCAGCCTCAACCACCACTCTACTTTCCATCTCTATGAATTTGCCTTTTCTAGGTATCTGATATAAGTGGAATTACATGATATTTGTCTTTTTGTGTCTGGCTTATTTCACTTAGCATCATGTTTTCAAGATTCATCTATGTTCTAGCATGTACCAGAATTTCCATCCCTTTTTTTAAGGCTGAAAAATGTTCTATTGTATGTGTGTACCACATTTTGGTTGCTCATTCATCCACTGATGGATACTTAGGTTGCTTTCTGCCTTTTGTCTATTGTGAATTGGTAAGAACAAGAGTATACGAGTATCTCTGAGACCCCGCTTTCAATTCTCTGGTGTGTATACCAAGAAGTGGCATTGTTGGATCATATGGTAATTCTATATTCAACTTTTTAAGAAACCACCTTTTCCATATTTTTAAAACAGATTTAAACAATGAGAGTGTACTTGTAGAAGCTCAAGAACCATGCTTAATTATTCTTCGATTCTCAAAAACAATTACTGAGCATTGCTACATGCCAGGATTACATGAATTACTGGGAATCCAGTGTTGAGATACAGATACAGACACAGTCCTTAACCTCATGGAGTTTTCTGTTTTGTTGGAAACCGGACATTAAGCAAATATATGCACAGTGAGTTTAATCATAAGTGGGAATATAATTTAATTGCAAAAAAACCCAAAATCTGATTTTTAAAAATGTACAAAAGACCTGAATAGACATTTCTCCAAAGAAAACACAAATGGCCAATAGGTACATGGAAAGGCTCAATATCACTAATGATCAGAGAAATGCAAATCAAAACCATACCTCCTATCTATTAGAATGCCTATTATCAAAAAAGACAATCTAAGTGTCCATTGATGAATGAATGCATAAAAAAGTATGTACACACACACACACACACACACCCCAACGGAATATTAGTCATAAAAAAGAATGAAATCTTGTCATTTGCAACAACATGGTGGACCTTGAGGGCATTATGCTAAGTGAAATATGTCAGACAGAGAAAGATAAATACCACATGATCTCTCTTATATGTGGAATCTAAAAAAAGGCTCATAGATGCAGAGAACAGACTGGCAGTTACCAGAAACAGGGGTGGTGGTAGGAGAAGTGGGTAGGGAGAGTCAAAATGTGAAAAATAATAATAATTAAAATAAATTAAATTTTTAAAAAAGACAAAGGATAACAAGTGTTGGGAAGAGCATGGAAAAAAGGGAACCCCGGGACACATTTGGTGAGATGTGAATTGATACAGCCACTATGGAAAGCAGTATAGAGGTTCCTCAAAAATTAAAAATAGAACTACCATATAATCCAACAATCTCACTTCTGGATACATACCTGAAGGAAATGAAATCGGGATCTCAAAGACTTATCTGCACGTTCGTGTTCAATGCAGTATTACAATAGCCAAGATATGGAAACAACTTAAGTGTCCACCAACAGATGAAGAGATAATGAAGTGATACACACGTGCGTGCGTGCACACGCACACACACACACATACACGCAGAGAGGAATATTATTCAGCCATAAAAAAGAAGGCAGTCCTGACATTTGCAACAACATGGATGGACTTTGAGGGCATTATGCCAAATGAAATAAGTCAGACAAAAGCAAAAAGGGTAAAGGGGAGTGGGAGATACAGGCTTCTAGTTACGGAATGGACAAGTCATGGGGTTAAGGTACAGCATAGGGAATATAGCTAAAGGTATTGTAATAGCATTGTGTGCTACACTTGTGGAGAGCAAGCATAATGTACAGAGTTATTGAATCACTATGTTCTACACCTGAAACTAATGTAACATTGAGTGTCAACTATAAGTCACTTAAAGAATTAGAAAAAAGAAAGACAAATACTACACGATCTCACTAATATGTGGACTATTAAAAAAAAAAAAAAAGCTGAACTCATAGAAATAGAGTAGAATGGTGGTTTCCAGGGGTTGGGGGCATAGGAAATGGAGAGATGTTGGTCAAAGGGTACAAACTTGAGTTATAAGATGAATAAGTTATGGGAATTTAAGGTATAGCATGGTGATTATAGTTAGTATAACTTTATTGTATACTAAAAATGTGCTAAGAGAGTAGATCTGAAATGTTCTCATTACAAAAAAAAAAAAGGTAAATATGTGAGATGATAGAGGTGTGACTACCTTGATTGTGGTAATCATTTCCCAATATATACATGTATCAAATCATCACATTGTATACCTTAAACTTACACAATATATGTCATTTATATCTCAGTAAAGCTGGAAAAAAATACTCACAAGTGGGATAAGTGATCTAGAGACCTAAAGAGTTCAGGTGAATTTCCTGAAGAAATGATGTTTAAGCTGAGATCTGAAGAATAACCAAAAGCAGTGGTAAGCAAGGTACCTTCCACAGGCAAATCCAGCCAAGCATCTACTTTTACAAATAAAGTTTTACTGAAACACAACCATGCTCATTTGTTTACACGATACCTATGACTACTTTCATGATTCAATGGCAGGGATGTATAGCTGTGATAGAGACCATATGGCTCACAAAGCCTAAAATATTTATAATCTGGTCCTTTATAGAAAGTTTTCTAAGAACTGACCAAAATTCCCTAAGGAGAGAAGATTGAAGAGGTAGAAGGTAGAGTAGGAGAGGATACAGTATATATACTGGCCCTGAGAAGTTGAGAGCATACAGCAAAAATCTTTGAGTGGTTGCATTAGTCGCTAGGGTGGTTGTAACAAATTATCATATATTTGATGGTTTAAAACAACAGAAATGTATTTTCTCACAGTTCTGGAAGCTATAAGTCTACATACTTATATTGTAGTATTGATTTGATTGATATGATTTCTTCCAAATGGAGCTCCTCCCCCAATGTCAGATTGGTAAGTACCAAAAATGCTTGACAGAAAAATTAATATTTTAATGATAAGACTCATATTAAAACCAGCAAGAAGGGTGCCTAGGTGGCTCAGTCAGTTAAGTGGCCAGCCCTTGATTTCAGCTCAGGTCATGATCTCAGGGTCCTGAGATGGAGCCCTGAGTCAGGCTCTGCATTCAGTGGGATTCTGTTTGAGGATTCTTTCTCTCTCTCCCTCTCCCTCTGCCCCTACCCCATCCCTCTCAAAATGAATCTTAAAAAAACCAATACAAAACAGCAAACCAAGAGTTGCTGGAGGGGAGGGGAGGGGGGAGGGGTAACTGGGTAATGGTCATTAAGGAGGGCACTTGATGTAATGATCACTGGGTGTTGTATGCAACTAATAAATCACTAAATTCTACCCCAGGAACAATACAGTATATGTTAATTAAATTGAATTTAAATAAAGAATTTTTAAAAACAGCAAGATTTTTAAAATGCAATTTGAGTAGTGTGGACACTTTTTATCTGGTGATTTACATTGTCTTTTTTCTTTTTTTTAAGATTCATTTTTCAAAGACTGAATCATTTAGACAAGTATTCTCAGGCTTATAGTCCTTCTCTCCAGGACTGAGGCCATGTGACTCTCTCTCTAAACTCTCTCCATCTCATTCATTATGGCCAAGTATGATTCTTGAAGGAAGACATTTAGCTGGTTACATCCCATGCTCAGAGCACCACATGGGTCTCTGCCATTGCTAATTCAGCTTGACCTTGTCCCTAAGTTTGGGAACTCAACAACTTCATTCACTTCCCAGGCCCTGTCTGCTCCTTGCAATGCAATTCTAGTGTCAAGAATCCTGCCTTGCTCCCAAGGAATGATTTCTGAGTTGATCATTTTTTTGTATACCATCCCCTCAACAGTGAAGTCAGGCTTTGCTTCCATTAGTAACCCATTTCGGTATGCAGAGCTTGCCCTTAACTTTGGGATTGTTGCTGAGATGCTACTGCTATCTGATCAACTTCTGTAGCAACTATAAATGGTAGACCACAAGATTGGAGAAAAGAAATGTAACTATGTTTTTCTTAAAATGAATTTAATTTCTATTCTGAGCTTTCCTTCTTTGCAGTAGAAACTGAACTCACTCAATGCAGAATGCCCGCCCCCACTTTTCCCCAGGGTCACAATGAATCATGGTGTAAGTGGGGAGAAATTGATAAGGACCATTATCATCCATCCATGTTGGCACCTTCTGAGATAACTTCATTCCAGTCTAGTCTCATTGAGATCACTGCTGTATCCTCCTTTCCCCAATCCCAGGGCCTCTGCAGGTCTGGCTCTGCTAACTATGGTCTTACCTTATTCTACCACATAGGAGCGACTAAACCATTCTGAGTCATTTTGAGGTCTGGGAAGCTTGCTGGTTCTATCTAGATACTTCATGCAGTCATTTCTGCTCCAGTTTTCCTGTACCATTCCAGGTACAAGGGAACACTGGGATCTTACTTACTCCCTGAGGTTTATCCGGAGATGGGGGAGTACATTTTTGTTTAGGATTCCTTAGATCTTTCTAGGGATGTTCTCTCTACATCCAGCCCAAAACTCAGAGGAGTGGAAGAAAATAGGAAGCTCTCCTTAGGGATCCTCCTAGGACCACTCTGATCCTTCTCTCTCTCCTTCTAGCCAGAGGACTTTTTAATCTAGTGTCAGAAACGAGGAAACTGGACATGACCGACTATATTTTTCTAAGTCTTTTCATCTTATACTTGAACCTTGGCTTTTGAAATTCCAGAGCTAGAAATTTTATTCTTTTATTTTCTGGTTCTGGTTGCCTTGCCCCTTTGTTTGAGGGAAGGAGTTATAGAATATTCTAGCTGCTGTATAAATAGAAGGATTATAAAGTAAGAGAGAGTAAAGGGGGAAAAACATAGATTAATACATCAAAATAATAACTCACCTCTTTTCCCTTATACCAAATACCTGTGGGCTAGATCAGAACTCATCGCGCCCAAGTTCTCCTAGCCTGGCAGAGTCCCACATTAACTGGCAGTGGTTCTTCTAGGACCCAGGTGATTACTGACACTCTTCAAAAATGGGATCCAATCTGCACTGTTCCTTCTGTCATCCAGTCATGTGTTCTCTTGGTCTCCACTCCTTTGATACATGTATATTGAGCCCCAATGATAGTCAGGTACTGTGCCTGGCACTTGGGACACAAAAATGATCCTGAACACAAGGAAGCTTTCATGAAGGAGCTTTCCTAGTAGGACAGAGCTACTGAATCTTGGCAATAATGAGATTTTGAGTCGATAACCACGATAGAGAGCTATCCTGTGCATTGCAGGATTTTCAGCAACATCCCAGGCTCTATCCACTAAATGGTAGTAGCAACCCCCAGTATGATGACTGAAAATGTCTGAAGACATTTTCAAAGGTCCCTTGGGGAACAAACTTGCCCCAGGTTGAGAATCAATCTCTAGAAGGAGAAACAGGCACACAAATATCATTATAATGCAATGAGGTCAATGCCTGGAGAGAGACACACACAAGTTCGTATGGAATCCTATAGAGGGCATCTAAGCCACCCTGGGGTGGGCTGGGGTGAAGTGGGATTGTGATGACTGAGAACATAATGCTCTCATAATGTTCTGAACCATAGTCCATATTGCTGTTCCACGTTTCTTCTCTGTCACTTACCATTTCCTTATTCAATAAATATTTCTGAAAACTGATTCCAGAAGCTAGACACAGGGATATAGAAATTAATGAGACATGGCTCCCGCTTGCACAGTGGCCATGTGTTAATACAGTTAAGATCATGGGCTCTGGTGTCTGCTTGATTTCAAACTCTCCCTTTACCACTTACCAGTTCTGTGATGTTGGACACGTTACTTAACCTTTCTGATTTGCAGTTTCTAATTCTGAAAAATAAGGATAATAATGGCAACTACCTCTTAGAGTTAATGAGATTAAATGAGATAATTCTTGTAAACCTCTTAGCATCTGGCCTGCCAGATGGAAGGCATGGGATAAATGGTAGTTTTTTATTAGTGATTGTCCAAGTTATATATTATTGTGGGAAAGCCTTGTTTAAAACCACAGCCTCTAATCAATGCCAGTGCAGTTAATTGGATTACGTTTGGTCATGTCATGAGATGTGACAAGCAGAGATGCACTATCTTGTCCATCATTGGATTTCTATTAAAATGTCATTAAGATTAAAAGTACTATAAAATCTTAATTACGACATTAATTTCCACAGTAATAAATTAAAATTTCCAGCTACAGTAACTATAATAAACAAACAGGGAAAAAATGAAGGAAAAACCTCTGAAAACTAAACCTCACAGTTTTGATTTTAGCCCTATTTCTCAGTTGATATTTTCAGTCAAAATTTGTTTTTCTTCAAATTTAATACACAAACATTAGTTTGGAGACTCTATCTTCTCCCAGGCTTTGCACAATTCCTAGAGTGTTTCTGAGCATAACAATTACCCAGAAAAGAGAAGCTTGGGGATGGTTTAATAATAGTCTTCAAATATATGAAAAGTTATTACACAGAACATGATGACCAGCTGTTCCCTACTTCCATAGAGAACCAAGAAAAATAAATAGGAAGAAAATTACAGGGGCTGACAATTTGAGGTGGATTCACTGAAGAACTTTGTGGAGTATTAAAGTCACTGCAGAAAACTGAAAAACAGGGATTTGGAACTAGGGTATAGCAAAAAGAGGCCTTGACAAAGATCCAGATGATGTAGGCTCCTGTGCCAACTTGAAACCCACGACTTTCTTCTGTAAGCCACTGACCCTCTGCAGCTATTTTCCCATCTGTAAAATCTTCCACACATCCCTCCTTTATACAATGGGATCATAGTATAACCAGAATTTTCCTGGGACTCAACAGCTGTGGGTACAAATAGGTCACTGTTGAGCAGTGATTCTCAACTGGGGGTGATTTTGCCTCGCATGGGACATTTGACAATGACTAGAGACATTTTCACATGAAACAACTAGAGGAGGCAAGGTGCTACTGGAATCTAGTGAACAGAGGTCAGGGATGCTGCTGAATACCCTATAATGCACAGGATACCCTCCCTACCCCACAACAAAGAAACATCTGGTTCAGTGTGTAATCAGTGCCAAGGTTGAGAAACCCTGCTCCAGAGTAAGAACCTAACGTTCTTTAGTTGGTGCACCTTCCCATTTAACCCTATGCCTCAGTGCCTGGGTTTTGGGTGGTAACTTGAGAGTCTTTGGGTATGGTAACTACTGCTATTCATGGAGTATCTCTAGCTCTCTGCCTCCTGGGTCATGGTAGGGCTGCACTTTCCTACCCTCTTTGAATTAGGTGTGGCCATGTGACTTGATTTGGCCAGTGAAATGTGAGTGCAAGTGGCATGCTTAATTTTCAAGGCTAGTAGGTGATTACTGTGCTCTCTTCCCACTACTTTGACTGTCTTGGAAACACAGGCCAGAGGTCACAATGAAGCTCTTGTCTGCCTGGCTTCCTCAGTTACTATGATGAGCAGAGCTCCCTGCTAATCATGTTGGACATACACTGTTAGCAAATGATTTCCCCATAGTTAGGCAGATCCAAGAGTATGATCATTCTGAAGATCATATGGTTCCAGAAGAGCATTATGTTAAGAATGTAGGTTAGCAAATCAAGGTTCTTTAATTCAAACCTGGCTCTATTGCTTACTAGCCACATGACCTTGAGAAAGTTACTTCTCTGCCCTCCAGTTTTCTCATGTGTAAAATGGGATAACAATAGCAACTTCCTTTGACATCAAATGGGATTATGCATGTAGAACATTTAGTAAAGTGCCTTGCTTATAAAGTGCCTCATTATAACTATTGACTGGCTGTTTAATTTTCCTAACAGCTTTGTGAGATAATTACTATTGTCATCCCCATTGCATGGATGAGGAAACTGAGGCACTAAGAAGTGAAAAGACTTGTTTAAGCCCACAGAACCCATAAATGACTGGGGTGCCTGGGCGGCTCAGTCCGTCAAGCATCTGGCTCTTTGTTCTGGCTCAGGTCGTGATCTCATGGGTTGTGAGATTGAGCCCCACACCAAGCTCAGCACTCAGCAGGGAATCTGCTTGTCCCTTTCCCTCTGCTCCTCCCTTCGCTCGCTCACTCTCTCTCTCTCATAAATAAATAAAATCTTTAAAAAAAAAAGTAATGACAGAAGCAGTATCCCAGTTCAGGCTGGCTGGCTACAGAGTCCATGCTCGTAGCTATGACACAACTATGATAACATGATAATGCTGAAGACAATGGAACTCTCTTAAAAACACTATCTGTTGGGCCACATTGACTCACAGACAAGGACAGGGCCCAGACTCTACCCTCAGAGGGTTCACAGTCTATTAGGAAAGACAGGACATGAACTTGAAAAATGCCAAGGCAACCTATTATGTGATAAGTGCCATAAAACAGATAAAGATAAGTACTTGGCAATTTTATTAAATCTCCCATTTAACCCTCAGTTAACTTGAAAATTCAATTAACCAGAAGCATTACCCGTATGTTGCCATTAATCAGGTTTTATAATATCAGTTGAACTCACTTAACCTTAATAAGCAAATGATTGCATATGTATTACAAGAGGATGTAGGAGCACAATAACTCAGACAGCGGCTCCATGGCTAAGTGTTTTCCTAAAAGCAAGGAGAACAATGCTAACCAGAAAAAGAGGGAGCAAACAATGAGTGCTCGCACAACATGGTAACAAAGGGGAGAAGATGTTGAATTGTGGAAGACTAAGTAGGTCAGAGGAGAAAGAAAAAGCCCTTGGCATTGCTGACGTTATCTGGGGAACGTCTGTTAGAACAGATGGCCCTGTTTTTCCAGCAGACAGTGCAAAGGACAGTAACTGGCAAGGCAACGTGTGCCTATCTTTATCAAATGAACTGTTAGGATGGACAAGCCAGCGCTTCTTGAGCCCCCAAGCATGATTATAAGGAATGGTTAAAGAATTGAAATGGCGATGAGATTTAGGACATGTGCCGAGGAGCCATGGAGATTATGCGGTTTGCCTGTATAAAATGACCTTCTTTCCTCCCAACCCGGGAAAATCCAATTCATCCTTTAAGGCGCAACTCAAGTGCCCTGGGAACAGTTCCCTAAAAGTTCCAGAAATAATTAAGTTGTTCCTTTTTTTATATTCACATGGTTCTTTATTTATGTCTTCTGTCCACTAGTTTTCACATTGCAATTTATACGATAGGCTTTTCAAGAAAGGAAAAAAACAACATGGTCTTGACAGTTATAGAAATTTTTGTCAATATCATTATATACTACTGAATGCAAAGTTCTGGAGCATATCTCTCTCTAGACAACTATGGTCCTCTTCTATTTTTATGAACCACATGTCAACGTTTGTGACTCAGTGGTACTCAATGAGCATGTATCTCATTGTGAAAATTAATTTAATGGTGTTCCTTCCTCAGCCTTCTTACATAATACAATAAAAAGACTATGCCCCAAAGACCCAAGCAGAGAAGTGAAGCTTTGGTTAGTGGTAGAGATAGAGGAAGGGGGGGTGTAAGTTCTTAGATTTCACTTATGAGTAAGACTCATCCCATTGACATGTGACATTAAGGAACCAAAAGTTCATCAAATTAAACCAATTTCTCCCAATTTGAAAGCATTCTAAGTCATGCCAATAATGGAACAAGAATTCAATCCTTGTAGATTTTTTTTCTTCCCTGTCCCATTCTTCATAACATTTTGAACCTCTTTTTTTGTACTTTTATAGTGAAACTTGTTTGGCCAAGAGTTCAATTTTATTTGTGTGTCTTGAACTGAATTGGAAAGACAACCTTACCAATCAGTTTTTCTAATGACAGTCTAAAAGCTGAGTCAGACTTATCCTCTCTTTCTAGAGAGCAATGAAAGATTTAACTCTGATATAAGGGAGCAGATAGGAGTTTACCCATCCCTTCATTAGAATCAAGGATTCAAGTTTATTGTCTCCTGTGGTCATCTCTTTGAGCTCTTTGGCCCCTAAAATCATTGTAGCCAGAAATACTTGGAAAAGTGAAAATCTTAATATTAGCAAATCTGGGGCTATGCCTTCACTTACAGATTGGAATCACTCATTTCCTAGCCACCTTCCAAATAGATGTCATCCAAATAGTGCTAAGAATATGTGGTCTTGGAGGACTACTGAACAATTAATTCCCGACCTGGCATTTTTCTTCTACGATTTGTAGCAGGCTTATACCGAATGTTGCTGATGACACCTGGATCCAGTCAGTGATGTCTCTTGCATGCGCATTGGTGCGAGGGCATGGGGGCATGTGACATGAATCGCTCTACCTAACGTTATTTCTGCTTCCTATAATATCATCTTCACCTTCTCATGAAAAGGCTTTTTATGACCAGTCTATTACTTAGTAATGTAACTGATATTTAAGTTTAGACACAATGAAACTCACATCATATTTCCAGCCATTGCAAACAAAATCAAACTGCAAAAGCACTGGCATATAATGTAACCCCAAATTCTAAAAAATCATAAGAAATTCCTTCCTCATGATTCCCTTCCAATGTACACCTCTACATGCTCCATGTCTTACAATTCTCACTCTTAGGGGCGGGGGCGGGGAGCTGTGAGCAAGTGGACTACCATTCTTAGGTAGATGGCTCTGGAGATAAGGCCTGTCAGTTCTCAGAGAGAACAGTAAACCAGAAAAATTCACTTAGAGATTAAAATATTCATTTTTTTACGCAACCAACATTTATAAGAGTACCACCATATAAAGTGAATCTCTCAAGGTCCTAGAGTAGGCTTTTGCTTTTATTCTGCAGGGCTTATAATGTAGAGCTAGAAGCTACCAAATTAGTCCTCTTCCCTCTTGCATTTTACAGAAATCATAACCGAGGCTTAATTTATGTGACTTGCCCAAGACTTTTGTCCAGTGAATGGTGTGGACAAAACATTTAATACAGAAGTAATCACTTGAAATGTATATTTGGTTACCAGTTATTTCTAACATCAATATCAGCCAAAACTGTGAGTCGTTAAATTTGTCTTTACCACCTTTGTTAACTCCCTTCTGTACTCTGCTCACTGATTTCCTCTGGAGGATATTTTAAATAAAGAGTATTTATTTTATTTATCTCAGGAACCCTCATTGATGTGACGAGTTTAACAGAAGAGTGTTCAAGAAAGAAATAAAGATTAGTCTATAGAGAAGGATTAGGAGACCTTGGTTTCCAATTATGGGAAGGGGGCATGTTCTGGTATAGGTAGTAGAGTAATTCAGAGAAGCCCTCCTGCTGAGGACAGTCAGAACATATGGACAAAATATAAAGTGTCTGCTTAAAGGCATCAGAGAGGTAGTAAGATTGTGGAATCTTACTAGACCAAGATGCTGGAGGAAGAAGTCCAGAGGTAAGTCAGACTTTACAGAGAGAACACGAACAACCTATAGATACATTTTTAAAAATGAACAAACAAGAATAGCAAGTCCCTGGATGCAAAGTTAATATTAAAAATACCAACAGTAGAGAGAAAATTAAATTTAAACAAAATTATAATACCTTCACAAATTCCAAATACCTTGGAATTAGCTTTAAAAAATTTATACAAGACCAGTATTCCGGAAATCACAAATTAGTGATTCTCAATGTATCCTAGGACCAGCATTATGAGCACCACCTGGGAACTTCTTAGAAATGCAAATACTCAGGTCACATGCTGGATGTACTCAGACTCTGGGGTGGGGACCCAGCAATCAGGATTTTAGCAAGCAATCTAGGTGATTCTGAGGCATGCTGAAGTTTAAGGAGCTCTGCTCAAAAGCATTATTGAAGGAACTTAAAGAAGACAAATAAATTGGGAGATATACTATATTTTTAGATTAAAAGTCTCATAATGTAATGAAGTTAATTTTCTATTTGAACTATAGGTTCAAAGTAATTCCAGTCAAAATCCCAACTGATGTATGCGTGCATATGTGTGTTTGTAAGTTGATAAGCTTATCTAAACATTCATATGGAAATGCAAAGGGCAAAGAATAGATAAGAATTTTTGATGAAGATGAGTTGGGAGGATTTGCTGTACTAGATATCAAGACTTATTTTAAAACTTCGGGAGTTAAAACTGTGTGGTAGACAAATAGAAAGGAGAGCTCAGAAACAGATCCATACTTAAGAGGACATTTGACTTATTATCAAGTTTGCACTGTAGATAGTTTTCAATAAATGATGCTGGGTCAATAGAATAGTTATCTATGAAAAGAAGTGAAACTTGAACTTACCTCACACCAGAAGCAAATATCTCATTTAAATATGAAAGCCCAAACAATAAAGCTTCTAGAAAGATAACATAGGAGGATATCTTTCCCTTCCCCAAGATAGGAAGAGAAATCTCAAATAAAGTCAAAAGAAAGAGACTGATAAATGGGACTACATTAAGTTAGAATTTTCTGCTCAAAGGATGCTGTTAAGAGAGTAAAAAGGTGAGCAGTAAGTTGAAGACATGTTTTACACTTTAACTGACAAGGGTTTCATGTCTTGAATATACATATATTTTAAAATTACAAATCCCTAAGACAATGATGACTAATTGAAAAATTGACAGGTAAATTGAACAGGCACTGGCCAAAAGGGATTGATAAAATGTGCAGTAAGATATAAAAATATGTTCAGCTTAGAGCGCCTGGGTGGCTCAGTCGGTTAGGCATCCAACTCTTGATTTCTGTTCAGGTCATGATCTTGGAGTTGTGAGATCAAGCCCTGCATCAGGCTCATGCACTGGGCATGGAGCCTACTTGAGATTCTCTCTCTCCCTCTGCCCCTCCCCACCACTCTCTCTCTCTCTCAAAAAAAAAAAAAAAAGCTCTAGCCTCATTAGTAATCAGGAGAATGCAAATTAAAACTACAATGAGAAACCACTAGACTGTCTAAAAATAAACTGAACAAAAATAAATAAATAAAAATAAACTGAACATACCAAGTATCAGGCAGAATACAGAGCAGTGGGAACTCTCATGTCCTGGTGGTGGGAGTTGAAACTGGTAAAAGCCACTTTGGAAAAGATTGCCAGTGTCCATGAAAGCTAAACATACACCTCTCCTGTGATCTAGCATTTTCTTTCTCTGGGAGTCATCCAACTCAAATGCTTGTGCATCTGCACCAAGAGATATGAACAACAATGACCGTAGCAGCATTATGTGTAATAGCTAAAAGCTAGGAATGACCCAAATGTCTACCAACAACAGAATGGATAAATACACTGTGGCAGATCCAAACAACACAGCATGAAGATAAAGGTATACGTATATCATGGATGAATCTCACAATCACAATCCTGAGCCAAAGAAGACACAAATTATTCCATTTAAATGAAGTTTGAAAACAGAAAAAACTAGCCTGCAACATGTAGGGATACATAAATAGGTGATAACTATACAAAATTTAGTGTATACCATAAAAATCAAGACAGTGCTTACATTTGTGGAAGGAAGATTTTAATTAGGAAGGAATATGGGGTCCTTATGAGGTGGTAGAAATTTTTTATTTTTTAAAGATTTATTTATTTACTCATGCATTCATTCATTCACTCATTCATTTGACAGAGAGAGAGAGCATGAGCAGGGGGAGCAGCAGAGGGAGAGGGAGAAGCAGGCCCCCTGCTGAGCAAAGAGTCCAATGTGAGACTTGATCCCAAGATGCCGGGATCATGACCTGAGCTGAAGGCAGACGCTTAACTGACTGAGCCACCCAGGTACCCTGAAATTTTCTATTTCTTGATGTGGGAGGTGATTCTATAGATGATGCTTTATAATAATTAAGCTGTATATTTTTTTATTATGCTATGTTAGTCACCATACAGTACGTCATTCGTTTTTGATGTGGTAAGCTGTTTATTTATGTTTCATGACTTTTCTCTTTGTGATTTATTTCACAACAAAAAGGTTAACAATAAAGCTATTGATTTTAAAATAAATTGTAAGCCATAGTTACTGATTACATATAATGTGTCGGATATTGTACTAAGACCTTTACATTAATTAACTCACTTAATCATCAAACAACCCTAGGAGGTACAGACTGTTATTATCCTCATTTTAGGGATAAGAAGATGGAGCGCTTGTTCTCAACTTTGGCCCACATTAGACCACTTGGGGAATTTTTACAATTCCTGATAGCCTGGCTGTTCTCCAGCCTAATTAAGCCAGAACTTCTGGAGGTAAGACCCAACCAAGCATCATTCTTTTTTAAAACTTTCCTTGTATTTCCAAAGTGTGGCCAAGTTTGAGAACCATAAAATAGCATCATAGGAAGATCATATAATTTGTCCATAACTAGAGAGCTTCACTGGAATTCAAACCCAGGTAATATGATACCAAGGCTCCTGCTCTTAACCACTACACCGGATGGCCTCTTGGGTGAATGAGACAATGTTTCCCCCTCAAGTACCCCACAATCCAGGACTGAGAACTCAGAGAGAAATGTGCAGACCTGCTCCTCAGAATGCCTAGAGCAAGACATGGCATTAGGGTCAGGGCCATGTTGCAGGTGAGGCTGAAAGGACGGATGAGAAATCAGGGGCAGGGGCAGGTCTGTATGCCAAGTACTGGGGGCTTTATTCTTCTGGCAATGGGGAGTGTTGTGCATCTTGGCGAAGGTGTTCTGACTTCAGTGCATGGATGCCATGTGAACAAGAGCAAGACAAGAGGAGGAGAGGCACCTAAAGGACAATGGCAATCACCCACAAAATGGATAAAGAGGATCTGAACCAAGCCATTGTGGTAGGAAGTAGCAGGGGGAAGCCTTTGTAGAAATACTTAAAGGGGAAGATTGGCATGACTTGATTACAGTATGGGATGAAGGATAGAGGGAATCTAGGATGGTGCTGATGCAGGGGGTGGATGATACCATTAACTGGTATCAAGAGAACAAGAGTGGAGGACCTGGAGGGGAGGGTAATGAGATACATTTGGGTTGAGTGGGTGGTGACTGTGGGAACTTCAGAAGGCAGCTGGAAGTAAAAACCTAAAACTTAGGAGAGAGGTCACGACTTAGAAATACAGTTTGAGACATCATCAACATATGGATGATAGAAAAACTCTGAGAGGGCGCCTGGGTGGCTCAGTCGTTAAGCGTCTGCCTTCGGCTCAGGTCATGATCCCAGGGTCCTGGGATCAAGCCCCGCATCGGGCTCCCTGCTCTGCAGGAAGCCTGCTTCTCCCTCTCCCACTCCCCCTGCTTGTGTTCCTGCTCTCGCTATGTCTCTCTCTGTCAAATAAATAAATAAAATCTTAAAAAAAAAAAAGAAAAGAAAAACTCTGAGAGTGGGTGAGGTTGCCCCAGCTACCACCACTCTCTGAAGTACATATTCTTATACTTATTCTTTTAATATTTATTTTCTAGGTCTTGCATCCCTACCTCTGCAGTAAGCAAAGGAGACAATGGCCCGAATGTCCCAGTGCATGCCTTGCAAACTGGCAAATTCCTGAATATGCCATTTAATCTCTTGGAATCTCAGTTTTCTTGTCTGTAAAACTAAGCTAATTATCAAGCACTCTCTCACAAATTTGCTGGGAGAATCACTTTACAAGTACTGATGCTTATGGGTATTAATATGTTCTTCATTTTTTTAACAAGGGCACCAGGTTTTTTGTTTTTTTTTAAGCCTCCTGTCAATGGATAGGAGTGGAATTTAGGAACTGAATTTCTAGTCCTGGGTTCTTTCCTTTAACTTATTTCCTAACCTTTTCTCCACTACTGCTGGCCAAAAAAAAAAAAAAAAAAAAAAAAAAATATATATATATATATATATATATATAAACAAGAAATATGTCTTTGAGGAAATACATTCTGATAGTCATCATCACTATTAGCACTCATTGAGTCCTACATGCAGGGGCACGGTTTTCTAAGTGCCTTATATGAATTAATTCATTGATTTCTCACGACAACCCTATGAAATGGGTCCTAGTATAATTCCCAATTTAAACATAAGAAAACATAAGAAGCACTGAAATGTTAACTTTCTCAAAGTTACACTGGTGGTAAATAGCAAAGCCTTGGTTTGAACCCAGAGAATCTAACTTAAGAGCCTACACCCTTCACCACATCTCCAATGGTGGGGCTTCAGATGACAAACAGGGTTGTAAGGCAGAGGGAGTTTGCAGGGAGGCCTTTCCTCATCTCTCAAATGACTCCACAAAGGCAACAGGTCTCTGCAGCTATGGGAGCATGAAGGCCTTTGTAGGAGACTGATTCCTTAAGGGGTGAACTTCCCCCAATTTTGTCAGAGATCAGTTTGGGCAGAAGAGAGCCTTGAAATCATCAAGGAGAAAAATACATGACTCAGAGGGACAAGAGGGAACATCACAGAGAACTTGCACTGAAACATCCTTACTTATGGCACAGTAGTGAAGGAACAGAGCTGGGCAGAGGAAGAACCACAGGAGGAGAAGGCTCCTGGCTCCTGGAGGGAGAAATACATCTGAGTTTGAAAAGAAGGCATTGTTTCTTTAGGCAGCCAAGAGGAAAGCTAGTGACAGAAGTACACAGGATTCTTATTTTCCTGAGTGTAGGATGCATACCCTGGCTGCCCACAGGGTGATGGAGGGCAGGGAGATGCATCACATTAGGTGACACAGGAGATGTTGTTAGGAGTGTGTGGGCACATCTTTAAATAACCTAGGGAGAGAATAATTCAAATCATTGTTATTTAAATAGAGAAAGAATTATTCTTCTATCATTTGCCTTTCCATTCTTTTAATTATTATAAAGTCTTAATTTGATACTAGTATGTTTTTAACAATTCTCTGACACCTATAACCTCTCCTTTCAACAAAGAGACTTTGGCAGGTAATAGAGCATTTAACTAGGAGTGAATAACATTCTTTCATTTTTATTGTGTTCGTTTTTATGCCTGCCTTCTATTTATGTCAACTACTTTTTATTGGTGGTAATAAAAGGTTCTTTTCAAAGTAAATTTATGTAAGAAAAATATAAATGTTTTAAAGAATTATTACATAAAAATTTATAAAGTTCATATACATGTATGGCAAAAACCTGTGATAAGGTGTGTAAGTGACCAAAGTTAAATCTTCTTCTAAACCCTTCAAATAATCCATATTCTGTGTTGGATCAGTGTCCTATCCTGCAGTGGTCAGTCCACACTGGGAGCATCATGTCTTTTTGGAGATCAGTCTCTAAGATGTAGACACCCTCAAGCTGTCTAAAGTAACTAAAGAATGACTAGAACAAAGCATAAAACAATAATCACAGCATAAGAACATGAATATAATAGAGGTCTCTGCACTGGGGCCTAAGGATTTCTCTGAAGAATCTAAAGAACTGTCATGTTGATGGTCCTTTATGGGATTTAGTCTTTGTCCACAAAGGATAGACACAGTTCTGTCTGTCTAGACAGAGACACTCTCAAGAAACAGGTTTTTGCATTCCACAGGTAGAATAAGGTAACAAGAGAACAGGCCTAGGGACTGGAAGGTATGCCTGGATTCTAGTCTTCCCACCAATAATTCTTGGTAAATGAGATTGTAGATAGGAACGTAGCTGAGTCTTGTGTTATCATGTACAAGATGAGAAGGTCACACTAGATGAGGGAGGGTGAACAGGTTCACCCTGATAATGATGATTGCTTGGTATTTGCTGCCTGGAACTCCTTGTTCAGAAGAATTCCGAAGCCACATTCAGGCTTAGTGGGAAGATGCACTGATCAGCAACACACACATGGATAAGAGAGGTGAGTCACCATGTTTCTGATTGCCATGGACCAGATGATCATATGATTCCTCCTAGCTCTAGAACACAGTGTCAGATTCACATCATTTAATTTGCAAAGAGGTATGCTTTCAAAACAAGTCTTGACTAAAAAGTGATGCTACGCTATTTTTTTATTTATTACTACATTCATTAGTGTTAATTATTTATGGATATCAATAATGTGTTTTCTATTTTTATGGGGGTTATTATTATGGGATTATTATGGACAGTTGAAAATCATGGACCCGGAGGCACTGTTCAGTGTTCTCAGAAGCAGACTGGTGGATCTATAGGACCTTATCAATTAAAATTCAATAATTGTTCAAGATTAACCCGTCCTTTAGGTTTTTATAAATGTACTGATTTAGTTGGCCTGCCAGATTAATGAAAAGGAAATTTTTCTCCCTCCACTCTTCTAGGATTGACCTGCACTTCTGAAGTGTGAAAAAAAACCTTCATTCACTGTAAAGAATGTATTTAACAAGCATGCCCTCTTGCAAGGGGATTTCCTCCCCCAGACGAACTGTGATGGTATCTAGTAAATCTGCCTTTATGATGATTATGTGAGTTCCATTTCATTTTATTTCTCTCCTCATACATAACATGCAGGATAATAGATGATCCAGCACTTGAATGCCATGGAAAAATCTAAGAGAGAATGCATTTGTCAAGGGCCACAGCAGACTCTGCCTACTGCTAGTACTGCTAGATTGTGGCCACACTTCATTTTTCATCAGCATTCTTCTTAATTTACTATGAGTGTCATCTCCCAGGGCTGTCAGCCTGGAAAGATGATGCCCTTGTTTTGTGGGCTTCACAGGTATTGCCTGTTGAGGGGCTGGGGTTGTAGGAAGAGGACCATTAGTCATAATTTCCCACTCTACTTAGTTGAGGCAGGCAGATTCCTTGGAGCTTGAGAAAAAGAAAGACTTGAAGCTAAGCAGATGGGCAGGAAAATATCTCAGCATCTGCTGCTGGCTGTGATGTTTCTAGCTACCTCTCTTCAAAAGAGAGACTTCCTGCTACTTGCTACTTAAGGTAGAGCTCTGTGCTGTCCACATGTGGCCATTGAGCACTTGAAATGCGGCTAGTATATGTATATACACATACTGAGTGTTCAGAATCTGGTGTATACTTCATACACACAACACGTTTCAGTTTGGACTAGCCATATATATATATATGCATATATATATATATATATGCATGCAATGATTTTATATTGATTGATGCCAAAATAATCATATAGTGGATACATTCAGTTAAATTATACATATGATCAAAATTAATTTTACTTAGTGGTTTTTACTGTTTTAATGTGGCTATTAGGAAATTTTAAATTATATACATGGCTTGCATTATGTTTATACTGGAACTTACCGCTCTAGAGTCAGAGTATCATCAAGCCCCAACCCCTTAATTTTCAGAGAGAAAAACCAGGAACCTGATTATGTAAGTAGCTTGATGGTGGTTACATAGCTGGTGAGTGAGAGTTGAGATGAATCTCCATATCTCCAGTGTCTAGTTTTGACCCCTTTTATCTTCCACCATCTCCTAAGAAGAAGCACACAGTTCTAAAAGTAGAGAGACCTGGAGATCATTTCATATTCAATCCCTTACTCACTGGTGGCAGTTTAAACTTTCCTATGCTTCAGTTTCCACTTTGCTAAAGAGTACAAACATCCCACATGGGTGATGGGAAATCAGAGAAATAAAATGAGCTTTGGAAATCTTCAAGGACAACACAGCATTAAGGCAGTCTAGTGTAGAGATTACAAGCACAAACACTGGAGCAAGACCACCTATTTGAGTTTCAATTCTGACACCACCACTGCCACTATTTTGGGTTAGTTATTTAAATTCTCTGGGTCTCAGTTTCCTCATCCATAACAGTACCAACCTTATTGGGTATCTGGGAGAATTAAATTAGTTAATACAGACATACACTTATAACAGTGCCATGCATGTAGTAAATACCAGGAAGTATTGACTATTATTATTAGAGATGACACTACTCCACTTCTGTCATCCAAATTCCCATGAGTAAAACTCACAGAAAGAGTTGTTCTTAAATATAAGCTCATGTGTGATTACTCACTCTATGTGATTTAGGGATAGGTGAGTGACCCAATGCCCCTAAAAGGAGGACCAATGTCAATGTCTCCAAAAATTAGTAATAATTCTCTTTAGCTTACTAGGTAGAGAGAATTAAATGCCCATTACACTGCCTGAAAATAGATTTTAACATTCTAGTTTAAACAACAACAACAAAAACCTTTCCTATCCACTAGTAGGTATCTAGTGCAACCATTACAAATATATTTATTCAATTTAAAGGTTTGATTTCTCTACCTGTCCTTCTTCCTTCTCTCTCTCATCATACACAGAACCCCATCAACTCCAAATAATTATCTTTATATCTGGCATTCCTCCAACTTCAGCCCTCTTTCCTTCTAAACACTGCCCAACTTACATAATTAAACTTACGGCCTCTTTTTTTTTTTTTTTTTCTCTTGATGGTTCTCTGATGCCTCAAGTCTCTGGACTGAGTCTACACCACATCTCTCTTAAGTGGGTTTTTTAAAAGCACCACAAGACACCATATGGCATGGCACTGCCTTTTCTTTCTTTTTTCTTGACTTTCCTGCACATCCTCCTTTCAATTCTTTTTTCTCCTGCTAATTCTCTGACAACTCATCTTCTTCCGCCTTTTAGTTCAATCTTCTCTTCCCTCACCTGGACTTTTCTTAAGGTCTAGCATTTTCCTTTTCACTCTGTCCATTCTACTTCAGTGACTGGATTATCTTCCATGGCTTCTACCCACCTGCTATGCATATGCTACAAATCTTTTTCCTTCTTTTTTCTGCGTACACACACACACACACACACACACATCTTGCCTTTCTTTCTCTTTCTTTCTCCCTCTGTTTATTTCCAAGTAAATGGCCCCTTTTCACGTGAAGCTCAAGACAAAATACCTTCTTCCTCCCTAAATTTCCACTCAAAAGCCTGAGCTTTATTTCAGTTAATGATCTTACTATTCTCTCAGTTTTTCAAGATTAAAAACTTGGAATTTTCTTAGACTCTTCACACTGCATTATGACAAATACAAGCTTGAGTCTTCACTTAATATCTGACTAGCTTTATTAGTCAAGGTTCTCCAGGGAAACAGAACCAACAGGGGACACACACACACACACACACACACACTTATTATGAAGAACTGGCTCATGTGATTATGAAAGCTGAAATGCCCCACAATATATTGTCTGCAAACTGGAGACTCAGGAAAGCTAATGGTGTGGTTCAGAGTCTGAAAGCCTGAAAAAGAGAGTAACTGATGGTTTAAGTCCCAATCTGAGTCCGAAGGCCTGACAACCAAGGGAGCTGGTGGTGTAATGTCCAGTCTCAGGACAGAAATTCATTGTCCCAGCTCAAGTATTCAGGCAGAGAAAGGCAAATTCTCCCTTTTTGGACCTTTTTGTTCTATTCAGATCCTCTATGATATCCACCCATGCTGGGGAGAGCAACCAGTTTTTTTTAAGTCTATTAGTCTTATCTAGAAACACCCTCACAGACACACCCAGAAATAACGTTTAACCAAATATCTGGGCACCCTATGACCCATCAAGTTCACACATAAATTTAACCATTGCACTACTGTATAACATCGACCAAGTTGCTCGACCTACCTGAGCCATAGCTTTCGCATCTATAAAATAGGGTTGTTTGTGGGGATTATATAACACCTTCAAGACACAGCATATCCTTTTGTCCACCATGAATATTGTCCTCCAACTAAATTATTACCCATTAATTAAGATTAATTGCCTATGGTGTTTCTTTTTTCCTTCACAAATAAAAAATACTTATTTGATGTCAGGCATTATTTTTATTATTATTACTCCTAAATTTAACTTGTAACATTAACTTGGAGATTTTTTTTACACTTGTAGTAACTCATTATAGTTACTCATAATGTAGTAAATGACCTGTAGATTAGTCCTATGAAATGTTTTTTGTGTCTCTATACTTTTTTTATTTTCCATCCCTACAATTTCCACCAGGCTTTTGTCATTTCATGACAAATCTACATCCAATTTCCAACAATGTCTTCTTCTGGTCCTTATTTCCATTCATCTACTCTGCCTAATTTCCTTAAAACTCTACTATTATCCTGTCATTTCCCTATTATAAGCTCCCATGGTGCCCCATTGCCTGCCTGTAGTAAAAAAGTAGTAACACCTAGGCCCTTTATTATCTGACATTAATTTTTTAGTCTCATCTCCCATGATTGCCTACAATATCCTCCACTCCAGTCCTGCTGATTTATTTCTTGGGTTTTTTTTTTTTAGATTTAATTTATTTATTTGAGAGAGAAAGAGAGTGTGTGCATGAGTGAGGGGAAGGGGCATACGGAGAGGGAGAAGCAGACTCCCCACTGAGCAGAGAGCCCAAGGCAGGCTTGATTCCAGCACTCCAAGATCATGACCTGAACCGAAGGCATATGCTAACCAACTGAGCCATCCAGGTGCCCCTATTTCTTGGTTTTTGAATCAACTTTGTGTTCCCACATCAAGGCCTTTGTTAACAATATTAACTTCCTGGACCATGTGCCAAGCTCTTCTCTATGTATTCTTTTGAAATTCTGATTCCTTGAATCTTCTCTAGACCACTATGACTCACATCAGTTTTTGCTTCCTCTGAGCCCATAGCCATATCCGTACTTCTTGGTTGGTTATAAATCATGCACTGCTTTGGTCAGTAAGACTTTCAACCCAAGATTTGGTTTGAATTTAGCTCCTGCCTCTTACTAGCTGTATGAACTTGAATGAACCATATAATTTCTATTACTATTTCCTCAGCTATAAAATGGGTAAATATTGCCTATCTCACAAGGATGCTCTAAGATTAAACAATATATTGCATCTAATGTGTATCAGCTATCCAGGAAGTAAAATACAACCCAAACATGGAGAAAAAGAGTATTTTCAAGTCATATATTTGATAAGGGTCCAGTATCCAGTTTTTAACTTTGACAATTCAATAATGAAAGAACAACCCAACTTAAAAATGGGCAAAAGGATATGAATAGAAATTTTCCTAAAGATATACAAATGGTCAATAAGCATGCACAAAGATGCTCAACATCATTAGTTATTAGAAAAATTAAATAATGGAAATGCAAATCAAAACCACAATAAGGTGTCTCTTCACACTCACCAGGATGACTATAATTTAAAAAAAAAAAGTAAAATAACAAGTGTTAAGGAGGATGTGAAGAAATTAGAACCTTTATACATTGCTGATGATAATGTAAAATGAGGTGACTAAAGTAAAAAATAATCTGACCCTTCCTCACAAAGTTAACATAGAGTTACATATGACTCACTAATTCTACTCCTGGGAATACACTGAAGAGAAATGAAAGCATATGTTCACACAAAAACTTGTACATGAATATTCATAGCAGCATTATTTTCAAGAGCCGAAAAGTAGAAACAAAAACATCTATCAACAGATGAATGAATACCTAATGTGCTGTAGCTATATAATGGAATATTAGTCAGCCATGAAAAGGATGAAGTAGTGACACATGCTATGGTATGGATGAGCCTTCAAAACATCATGCTAAGCGAAAGAAGTCAGACACAGAAATCCATATATCACATGGTTCCATTTATATAAAATGTCTAAAATAGACAAAGAAAGCTGATTAGTGATTCCAGGTGCTAGAAAGAAATGGAGAGTGATTGTAACAAGTACAGAGTTTCTTTTGGCGATGATGAGATTAGATAAAAGAATTCTAATTTGGATGTTCTAGATTAGATCATAGGGATAACTGCACAACCTGGTGAATGTACTAAAAATCACTGAATTGGAATACCTTTAAATGGTGATTCTAACAGTATAAATATCTGAAAAAATAAAAATTTAGAAAAGGGAGGAAAGTGTGTCAGAGAGTGCTTAGCTTAGAAGACAATAAGCAATTTGCTAAGTTTCCCCTTGCCCCTCATTAAGAACAGTAAAGCCAGAATTCAAGATCAGGTCGTTCTGATACAGGCTGGGCTTTTCACTCTCCACTGAACTTGACTCTCACATGTGCTGAAGCAGAGGTCGACTGGAAAACAGAAACAGTGAAACAAGACTTGCTGATGATGGTCCTGTTACTTTAACAAAAAGTTGTTTGTTCAATCGTACAGCCAGTTTATGATGATTAGAGAAAAAAGTTATTCATATTTTTCGTTCAACTAAATGGATCTGTTGAGACTGTATTGATAAATCCAGCCAAATATACAAAAGATTATGCACAGATAATTTAGGTGAGGGAGTAAAAGAATAAGGGAAGGTATGGGGAATATTAACACTGCTTTTGCCGAAACAAAATATTGCAAGCATTGCTCTTGCCAAAGAAGTTATGAAAGGAGTTAATGAAATCAAATTAAACTTGAGGGAAAACTGGTTTGACAAATAATTCTTCAGCTAGAGACTGTATAAAAGCAAGGATTAAAGGGAACTAGCAAATGTTTCTGGAATGCAAACCATAATGTAATAAATCAGATACACATGGTTTCACAAGCCTCTTCTGCCGCTTTCTTGGTCAAGTAAGCTTGGCCAAGTTATTTAATTTCTCCAATCATCTTTTTCCCTCTTGTGTAACATATACATAGTAAAAAATTTCTTCATAACATTATTCTTGTTATATAAAGGGCAGCAAGTAGGTACACTAGATGATAACTCTAACCATTTATTATACAGGGCAGAAATGATGGTACCCAATGTTTGGGTGAGGATCAAATGACAGTACCCACTTTTGAAGGAAGAGCAAAATTTTTCTATGTTAAACATAAGCCCCTGAATATACACAGCTCATGCCCTAAATCCTCTATTGATTAGGGATTCTTTATTTGTAATTTTAAAAGTTCAGAAAGAAGCATCTTTGTTTACTCTTGGTGGAGAAAACAATGTACAGAAAAATGAGATTCTTTTTCTCAAAGTGCCAGACTGAACCGACATAGCAAATTCTCCATCCCACATCAAATAATTAGAAATATTTTAAAAATTTCTCTCTCAAAAAAGATTTCCAGGCCCAGACAGTTTTAGACAGGAATTTAACAAATGTTCAAAAACATTTATAATAATACATTATATGTTTAAAAAAATAAAAAAAGAAGATAGTAGGAAGGGGAAAATGAAGGGGGGGAAATCGGAGGGGGAGATGAACCATGAGAGACTATGGACTCTGAGAAACAAACTGAGGGTTCTAGAGGGGAGGGGGGTGGGAGGATGGGTTAGCCTGGTGATGGGTATTGAGGAGGGCACGTTCTGCATGGAGCACTGGGTGTTATACGCAAACAATGAATCATGGAACACTACATCAAAACCTAATGATGTAATGTATGGTGATCAACATACATAGTAAAATAAAATTAAAAAAACTAACTTGAAAAGTAAAAAAAAAATATAATTATAATTTAAATGTTTAATGTAAAGTGCTTCAAAGATTAGAAAAAGAAGACAACTACCCAACTTATTTTCTAAGACTGGGATATCTTTATGTCAACACTAGAAAGGGACTAACTTAATTTATATACATGGATGTAAAATTCTTACATAAAATACCTATTAGTTGAATCCAACAGTATTTTAAATCTAATAAATCATGTCTAGGCAGGATTTATCCCTAGAATGCAAGATTGTTTCAATATCAGACTATCTAAAAAAATCACCACACTAAAGACAAGTATTGTGGCAAGGGGGCATACAGTCACCTCAATGCATACAGAAAAGTCAATATTTCACACAGTTTCCTAATATTTCATACATTCTCCTTTTTTTTATTATGTTCAGTTAGCCAGCATAGAGTACATCATTAGTTTTTGATGTAGTGTTCAACGATTCATTAGTTGTGTATAACACCCAGTGCTCATTACAACACGTGCCCTCCTTAATACCCATCACCCCATACATTCTCCTAATAAAAGTTTTTATCAAAGAATAGCAAGAAAAATTATTTTTCTGATAAAACATAAAAAACCTTTCAAAAACCAAACATCATACTTGATAAACTTTAGAGGCATTCCCATTAAATTTAAGAACAAGACAAAGATTCCCATTATAATGTCTATTATTATTTTGCTGAAGGGCTTAGCTTACAGAATAAGACAGGGGAAAAAACTAATACAAGGATTAGAAATTTTTGTCATTTGCTAATGATTTGTCAATATGGAAAATTAAAAGAAGAAAATGAAACTGCCAGAACTTACAAAATAATTCAGCAGGATTGCTGGATATAAAATTAATTATAAAAATCAATAACTGCATTATCAATAAAATAATCAATTAATAAATATAAGAGGAAAATTTATCATTCACAATAAAAATCATTCACACAAAAAAGAACAGATCTAATAAAAGATGCTTAGCATCTCACAGAGATATTATTAAATGTGTTCAATATATTAATAGAAGGAAGGAGAGAATCTAAGGGACAAAAGTTAGAAAGAGACCCCCCCACACACACTGAGGCAAAGTGAAAGAAAAACCTAAAATTGATGGTGGAGGTGACCTTGAAGAAAATGTTACTGAAAGTCACAAAAACGGATCTGAATAAATTAACATAATAAAAACAATTTAAAATAAAAATTAAAAAAGATCTGAATAAATGGAGAAATAATCAGGTTTGTAGATGGAAAGATTAAATTCCTTAGATATTGAAGATTTTCTCTGAATTAAAGACCATTATAATTATTTTTTTAAAAGACTTTATTTATTTGACAGAGAGAGAGCACAAGCAGGGGGGAGTTGCAGCCAGAGAGGGAGAAACAGACTCCCTGCTGAGCAGGGAGCCCAACAGGCGGCTCAATCCCAGGACCCTGGGATCACGACCTGAGCGGGAAGGCAGACGCTTAACTGACTGAGCCACCCAGGTGTCCTAAAGACCATTATAATTAAAACAAAAGAGAATTCCTATTAAAACAATAACAAGGAGTAAGGCATTCATGTATAGAAAGACCATAGGTTAATGAAAAGTATAGAGAACTAGAAACAGACTAAAGCATTGGCAACTTGAAATATAAGAAATACAACATCACAAATTTTGAATGAAAAACAAGATTATTTAATAAATGGTGTTTCTATTTGGAAAAAAACTAAAATTAAATCTTTATATCACACTATACATAAGAATTCCTGATGATTTAGACTGAAATGTTAAGAAAAAATTTTGGATCTATTTGAAGTGTAGGAGGAAGTCTTTTTGACACTGGGATCTGAAATGATTTGCTAGACAAAACAGAAAAGCACAATTAATAAAGGAAACAATTGTCAAATTTGACCTTTTAAAATTCTGGGTGATAAAACACCATAAACAAATTTGAAAGATAAGTAGCTGGCTTGGAGGAGTTACAACACAGGGTAAAGATTAGTGAAAATAATTTATATGAAGGCCTACAAATTATTAAGAAAAGAAAATAGAAAAAGTAGCAAAGGATATAAAGAGGAAATCAAAACAACCAATGACAATATGAAAAAGGTAAAACCTCACGTCAAAGAAATTAAAATTTTATGGTATCATTTCACACACATCAGATTAATAAAATCAAAAGGTATAATATTACCAAACATTGATGAGGATGTGGGAAAACAGATAGGATTATACATCATTGTAATCACTTCAGATACCAATTTGGTGTTATCTGGTGAAGTTTAAAATCTATGTAGTATAATCTATAACTCAGCAATTCTGGTTTTAGGTGTATACCACAGAGAAACACTGGTACTAGATATTGCATAGAAGGTCATTTATTGAAGCAAAGTTGTAATGGAGGGAAAAGGCTTTTAACAACCTACAGGTTCACTAATAGAAAAATTGATAAATAAATTATGGTACCTTCACAGATGAAATACTATAAAGAGATTTTGGAGTGCTGTGATTTAAATGAAGTAACTAGGTTTATATAGATGGATAGATTTAGAAGCCATAATGTTAAATGAAAAGAATAAGATATATACCCTAAGTTAGAATTATATCAATTAAAACACACAAATGAATATCACATAATATTTATTGGATATGTATATATGTATATATTTAGCCAAAAAAAAATGCACATAGGAAGGCATCCCAAACAGTATTGCCTCTGGGAAGAAAAAGAAGAAATACAGAAATAAGGTCTAACATGGCATATTGATTGGAGACCCAGAAGCAGCAGAGAGAAAGGAAGAAAGAGAAGAAATATTTGAACAGATGATGGCTGAGAATTTTCCCAAATTGAAGAAAGATACCAATGTACAGATTTAAGAAACACAAGGAACTTCCAGTGTGCTTGGGATATAGAGAGCAGAAAAAAAATTCCTTCCTTACAATAACATCACAAAAGTCAGAAAAACTTCAAGGTCATGACTTTTCTTAAACCTATCAGAAAGCTGAAGTCTTAGGGCAACAGCAAGTCTAAAACTAAGGAGAGACAGGTGCTTGCAAGAGAGGATGGGATGTGAGCACTTGCTTACCTGGAATAGACAAAGCCAGACACTGGTAGGAAGAGTTCAGCTGGAATTGTTCATGAATGAGTAAAGGCCAGGTGTGGGCTGGTGAGAATGTGGAGAGTCCCTTGGGGCTGCAAATACAGAAGGAGTTTATGTGATGCAACTGTAGTTACATCCACAGCCCTCAGTGGGCACCTGCCAAAACACTGGTGAGAGGACATCCCTCCTGGAACAGCAACCATAGCTGTAGGGCCAGAAAGCCTACCCAGATCCTTCTTTCTTTCTCCCCTATCAAACTGGGGAAGGGAGGAAGCAATCTTGCCCCCCACCCATTACTCAGGTGAAACCCCGCTGAAACTGAGGGAAGGGAACAGACAAAATTCATCTACCCTGAACAAGAAGCAGATACAGCTGAGTCCAGAACTACAGCTGGGGAAGAGGCAAGAGCTCTGAGAAGACCACACTCATAAGACCAATAGACATGATACCCGCCAAAGACTCAGGCTTACTCAGAACAAAGAATGCTCCTCACCCAATCCTCACAAACAAGCATCCAGTAACGAGCAATAACAGAAACTTCTGGGAGAAGGAAGGAGAGAATCAAAGGAACAAAAATGTGAGAGAGAGACCCTCCCTAAAGCAAAGTGCAAAATGAAACCTTAAGTTGGTGGTGGAGCTGACCTTGAGGAAAACCATCTAGCAAACTATCCCTTCTCCTAAATACAAGGTACAGCTAGAGGAATATAAAACGTGGTACACAGAATATAACCACAGCAACTGCACGGCCCAAACCCAAGTCATCTCCTGACTAGACTGGCTCAAAATCCTCAATGAAAGCAAAGATTAATTCATGAGGAAGACATAAATTACCTAATAATATGGCCCCAAAATATACTAGATAAAAATTAGTATCATTACAAGGAGAAATAAACCAGTTGATAATCCGAGTAGATTTAAATACACCCTTTTCAGTAATTGACATAACAGACATACAAAACACCAGCAAAGGTACAGAAAACTTGAACACAGGTAGCGATCATGGCCTAAGGGACATATATAGAAAATTGTGTTCAAGGACTAGAGAACACACATTCATTTCAAGCACACATGGAACACTTACAAAAACTGATCATGTCCTGACCCTAAAGGTGATACAAATTTCAGCTGATTAAAAACACACAGTTTCTGACTCCAGTGCAATTAAACGAAACAAAGGTAAGTAAAAAACTTCATGTCTGTAAATTAAGAAATACACTTTGACCAACCCATGAATTAAAGACATTGAAACATAAATTAGAAAATATATTAACTGAAAAATAACTAAAATGCCCCTTATCAAAATGTGAGATTAAGCCAAAACTGTAATTAGACGGAAAATTACAGCTTACAAACATATATTATTTAAAAAAGAGACTACAGGGGCGCCTGGGTCAATCGTTAAGCATCTGCCTTCGGCTCAGGTCATGATCCCGGGGTCCTGGGATCGAGCCCCACATAGGGCTCCCTGCTCGGCAGGAAGCCTGCTTCTCCCTCTCTCACTCCCCCTGCTTGTGTTCCCTTTCTCGCTGTGTCTCTCTCTGTCAAATAAATAAAATAAAATCTTTAAAAAAAAGAGAGACTACAAATTAATGAATAAGCATCCATCTTAAGAGGTTAAATGAAAAAGAAAAAAAATAAAACCAAAGGAAATAGAAGAAAAAATATGTTTAAATAATAGCAGAAATCAGTGAAATAAATATTCAGGGAAATGAACCAATGAAGTATTATTCTTTTGAATAAATAATAAAATTGATAAACCTCTGATGAGATGATTATGGAAAAGAAAGGAGAAGGAACAAATAAATACTATCAGGAAAAAACAGGAGCATATCACTACAGATCTGCCAACCAATTAAAAAGACAACAAGAGGGTATTATGAACAACTTTAAAGCAATAAATTTGAAAACTATGGTTCAGCAGGTAAATTCCTAGAAAATATACAAATTAAGAATACTGAATCTAAAAGAAATATAAAACCTGAATGGTTCTTTAACTGCCAAATAAATGGAATCCATAATTTAACAACCTACTCACAAAGACTTCCACCAAACGGTGAAAGAACTATAGTACTAAGCTTTCACCAACTCCTTTAAAGATCAAAAAAGGAGTGAAAGTTCCCAAATTCATTTGATTATATTTTGATACAAAAACCTGGCTATGACAGTACCAGGAAGGAAAATTTGAGCAAATCTTACTCATACATAAAAACATTTTTTAAAAATTGACATGTCCAGCAATATATAAAAAATGGTAAAAATTATAACCAATTTGAGGTTTATTCCAGTAATACAGGTTTGGTTTAATTTTTCTTAAATATCCAATTTTAATAAACATACCATGGTTTTAACATTAAAAGAAACTGGTGAATGCATATGGAAACACTTTGTACCATCTTTCCAACTCTTTGGCAAATCTAAAATTATTCTAAAATACACAGTTAAAAAAATCAGTGTAATTCATCACATTAATGTGATGAAGAAGAAAAATATGTATTTAGTTGTGAAAAAGCTATTAAATAAAATTCAAAATCTATTTGTGATTTTTAAAAACTCTTAGCAATCTACAAGTAGAAATACAATATCCTTTATCTAATAAAGAATATCCTTCATAGTCTAATTAGCAACTTGCTATACTAAATTGCAAATACTAAAACTCTCCCTTTGAAACTGGGAGAAGGAAAGCATGCCCACTGTCATCCTTCCCTCCACACTGTATTGGTAGTCCCAGCCAGGAGAGTAAGGCAAGAAAGAGATATAATCATGCAGGGAATGGAAAGGAGGAAACAAGACTATCATTATTCATGAGTGCTCTGACTGCAATATGTAGAAAATCTAAATTATCTACAAATTATGATAATGAACTAATGAGTTTTGCAACATCACTGGACATCAAAAAATCCATTTCTTTTCCATATAACAGCAAAAAAGTTAGAAAATTAAAAAAATACCTAGAAATCTAACAAAAGATATATAAGACTTCTCTGCAGAAAAGTTAAAGAACGTTATTTAGAATAATTAAAGGATAAACTATGTTCATGAAAGCCTCAATGCTGTGAAGATGGCATTTCTCATTAAACTTATCTATAGATTCAAGGTAACTTTCTTTTTCTTTCTTTCTTTCTTCCTTTCTTTCTTTCTTTCTTTCTTTCTTTCTTTCTTTCTTTCTTTCTTTCTTTCTTTCTTTCTTTCTTTCTTTCTTTTTTTATTCAAGGTAATTTCAATCAAAATCCCAAAGGTTTGTTTAGGGGAGTGACAGGCTGACTCTAAAATATACATAGAAATGCAAACAACCATCATTCATCAAAACACTCTTGAAGAACGGTGGGGAGAACATGATCCACTGGGTAAAAAGACTTAGTATGAAGCTACAATTTTCAATGAAGTGTGGTATTAGTTCAAATAGAGATAAATAGATCAATGGATTCGAATAAGGATCCTTTTATGAATTACATCAAAATCCTCTCCATTCCACCTTTAACTGCAACCTGCTACTGCAACAGCATGTTGGTCTTCACCAGCATCATGCATGTGCTGGTCACCACATCTGGTTTTTGACCCACACAGCATACCTCTTTCTTCCTGCCCTAGGACTTCTCTAATGTCCAAGGTGTGGGATGTCCACATTCAGCACTTACACATTTGCAGCCTGGAGGTGTAGAGGAATTAACATCTGTGAAGCCAGCTTTGGACCCATTGAAGAAGTCTGTGTGTGTATGTGTGTGTGTGTATTTTCCTTTTGTTCCCAGGCAGAGTGTTCTAAGTCGCATTTCATATGGCTCCTTAAAAAGACTGAGTACCAGTTACATATAGCAGTAGCCAGTTCTATTATACATCCTCTATTGAGTTTGTTTTCTTGTTTCACTTTCCCAGTCTTGTACTTCTGCTACCTGGGGTCCCCAAATAAAAGACCTCCATGCACCATTTGCCTCAGAGTTCTGCTTTTAGG
The DNA here is from genome assembly GCF_029215605.1 of Mirounga angustirostris. NCBI lineage: Eukaryota > Metazoa > Chordata > Mammalia > Carnivora > Phocidae > Mirounga > Mirounga angustirostris. Next base: position 108,073,348 of record NW_026991715.1, read on the forward strand.
ACAACCCAGATGAAGACAGTAGCACTGCTGAGTAATGGAGTAAGAATGGCATTTGAAATATATGTTGCTGGCAAAACTAGATATCCACATAGAAATAATAAAATTTGACCGCTACTTATACCTCATTTAAAAAAATCAATTTTAGGTAGATTATAGATCTAAATGTGAGAGACAAACAATAAAACCTTGAGAAGATAATGTGGGAGAGTATCTTCATGACCTCAGAGATAGGAGAAGACTTTTAAAGTGAACACAACAGTAACATAAAATAAAAGTTTGATAAATTTGACTACATCAAAATTAAGAACATTTGTTCATCAAGACATCATTAAGAGAATGAAAAGGCAAGGCAGAGAATAAGAGATTTACAAGACATATAACCAATAATGGGCTTGTATCTAGAATATAAAATGAAGTCCTATAAATCAATAAAATGACAGAAAACCCAGGACCAAAGTCAGGAAAAGAGTTGAACACTTACCAGAGAAGACATCGAAATGGCTACCAGACATATGACAATGAGTTCATTAGCCATCATGGGAATGCAAAATAAAACCACAAAAAGATACCACTATACACACCCACCAGATTAGCTGAACATTTTTAAACGAACGATTCCAACTGTTGACAAGGATGTGGAACAGGGAACTCTCAAATTCTGCTGAAGGGAGTACAAATTGATACCACCACTCTAGGAAAATTAGGAAGTATCTCCTTAAACTAAACATGGTTATTACCCATGACCTAGTATTTCTGCTCCTAGTAATAGATCCATGAGAAATGCATATTCATGTGCACCAAAGGAAATGGACAAGAATGTTCACAGCAGCATTACTTGAATAGGTCCAAATTAGAAAACACCCAGAAGTTTATCAACAATATTGGACAAATCAATCATTATGCATTCACACAACAGAGGACAGCAGTGAAAATGAAGCAACTGTAGTTAGACACAGTAACAAGAATGATTATCACAAATGTGATGCAGCAAAAAAAGTCAGACACAGTGTCTGCGTGGATTTGGTTATTTCATATCCCCAAACAGCCAAAATCATAATGTTTATAGATATATACTTTAATATTAAAAATATAAAGAAAAGCAAATAATGTGACTATCATAAAGCCAGCATACTGGTTACTCTTAAGGGGAAAAAGGGAGTTGTAGATTCAAGTCACTTTGGGGGCTCATGGGTGCTGGCAATGTTATTGTCTGCTCTATATTATACTTAAACAGGTAATTACTTATAATGATTTATTAATCATGTTTGTTTTTTCTTCAGAAAGTATGTAATATTTCACAGTAGAAAAACTGAGGGGAGGGCAGCGCCATCCCAACACTAAATTAATAGTGGGTTTTCACTAAATTTTAACTCTCATTATTCTTACGAAGAGGAAGTTTAATAAGCAGCCAAAAGCTAAGGATGAGACCTGGAAAAGTATTTTTTTTAATTTAAATTCAATTAGCTGGGGCGCCTGGGTGGCTCAGTTGGTTAAGCGACTGCCTTCGGCTCAGGTCATGATCCTGGAATCCCTGGATCGAGTCCCACATCGGGCTCCCTGCTCGGCAGGGAGCCTGCTTCTCCCTCTGACCCTCCCCCCTTTCATGTGCTCTCTCTGTCTCAAATAAATAAATAAAATCTTTAAAAAAAAATAAAATAAAAAAATAAATTCAATTAGCTAACACATAGTACATCATTAGTTTCAGATGTAGTGTTCAATAATTCATCAGTTGTGTATAACACCCAGTGCTCGTTACATCCTGTGCCCTCCTTAATGCCCATCACCCAGTTACCCCATCCCCCCCACCTCCCCTTCTGTAACCCTCAGTTTATTTCCCAGAGTTAAGTTTCTAATGGTTTGTCTCTCTCTCCGATTTGTTCCCATCCAGTCCTCCCTCTCTTCCCTTATGATCCTCTGCACTATTTCTTATATTCCACATATGAGTGAAACCATATGATAATTGTCTTTCTCTGCTTGACTGATTTCACTTAGCATAATCCCCTCCAGTTCCATTCATGTCAATGTAAATGGTAGGCATTCATCCTTTCTGATGGCTGAGTAATATTCCATTGCATATATAAACCACATCTTTATCCATTCATCTGTTGAAGGACATCTTGGCTCCTTCCACAAGAAGAAAAGTTTTGGTCATTAAAATGTCACACTGCTGGCCATGTGGCAGGGTTTTCCATATTGCTTCCTATACTTGATAACATTTTTGGGGTGGTAAAGAAAATGTGGCTCAGGGGCGCCTGGGTGGTTCAGTTATTAAGTGTCTGCCTTTGGCTCAGGTCATGATCATGGGGTCCTGGGATTGCGCCCCGCATCGGGCTTCCTGCTCAGGGGAAGCCTGCTTCTCCCTCTCCCACTCCCCCTGCTTGTGTTCCCTCTCTCGCTGTGTCTCCCTCTGTCAAATAAATAAATAAAATCTTTTAAAAAGAATGCGGCTCAGAATAGTCAAGGGACATTTCCAAGGGCAGAAAGCCATGAATCACTTTAATAGGACTTGAACTTCAGTGTTCTCCTTTGAGACCAGCACTCTTTCTCCTAAATCCAGCAAATGGACTGTGAGGGGGAATAAGAAACTATAGGAGGAGTGGTTGAGAGAGCAGGAGGTGGGGCACTGGGCTTTATTTACCCAGTCCTACAAAATGGTTATCGTTTAAGGATTTAGACTTTTTATTTGTGTGTGTGTGTGTGTGTGTTCATGCACATGCATGTACTTTGGATTTGTTTTCTTTGTAGACAACACTATTGCTAAGCCACTTAACTAAGGAGAAAGCAAAAATGGGAAGGATTATGATCATTTGCCTCAAGAGAGGTTTTCTTCCTTTAGGTCCTAGCTGTGTGACCCTGTGTTAGAACTAGAAAGAGCTCATGTTGAATTCTTAATTTCAGTTTACCTCTTTTAATGACATCTATTGCTGCAATAATAATCACCCTCCAAGCTCTGGGTGCTGGAACTCACTCTCTTGAGAGACTTCTCAAGAAACTGCCATATCTCACCTACGAATAAATTACCCACCATGAATGCACTTCAGCCCCAGAATAATGTGATTTGCCCTGACTCCATTAGATTATATCAACGTAACTACACAGATGCTAATTGTAATACTCTGTTATTTGCACACAGAATCAAGGGGCAATGTCCTGCCTTAAGAGTTTAATGGCTGTAAAGCAGCAAGAAGCAGGCTTCGTCATCCCTCTCTGGCTTTTCAGCAGCTGGTCGTCTCTGCAGGAAAATGCAAATGCAGAAGCAGAGTAGTTGAACCTTGGGTATGTTTGCATTTATACCTGCTAATTAAACCAAAGGAAAAACCTTAACTTCCCAGCTGAAAACCTAACCTGGGACCTCAGCCCAGGTATAAGCCAAGAGTGTGTTGTATAGCTCACTTAGAGCAGTGCAGTCCACCGGAAATATGGTGTGAGCCAAAACTGAGAGCCACATATGTAATTCTATATTTTCTAGTACTTAAAAAAAAAAAAACAGATAAAACTAGTTTTAAATATAATTTAGGCCAGTATATCTAAAATATTGTCATTTCTATATGTAATCAATATAAAAAAGTTGAGATATTTCACATTGTGTTTTCCATATTAAATCTTCAAATTCCAATGTGTATTTTACCCTTACAACTATAGAGGATAAAAAACATTTAAGGAGGGCACGTATTGCATGGAGCACTGGGTGTTATAAGCAAGCAATGAATCATGGGACACTACATCAAAAACTAATGATGTACTGTATGGTAACTAACATAATAAAAAAATTATTTAAAAAAAGAAGAAAGTTTCCATTAAAAACAAAACAAAAAACATTTTCCTCTACCTTCTTATATTCGGTAACAAAGCCATGTGAATTAAACTGACAGGTGACAGATTAACAGGAGAAAGGCATACACATTTTATTTGATGTTAGTATTTTAATTTTCACACCTACAGAGGTCTTCATAGGAGAGTGAAGACCTAGAGAGGAGGTTAGATCTAGGGGATTACATATCATTTTAACAAAGGCCAATCAATTGTGGAGAAGCAACTAGACACAGGAAAAGGAGTTTGGGCTTCTAGACATGGTGAATTGCGGGAAGGTAGACATATGGAGGAGATCAGGGTTATTTTAGTAAGTAAGTAGAAGATCAGGGTTATTTTAGTAAGGTTTGTTTGTGCAGACCCATCTCCCTGCTGACCTTCTGTCTCCAGTGGTAATGGTGGTTTTCGTCCTCCAGGCATGGGCCAGAGGTGAAGGAACAACTTCATAAGGGGAAGTGTATGCCAGCTTTGGGCAGATAGGGAGAGCACGGGGCTCTCTGTGTCTACCGTTTCTCAAGCACAACCAGCTCAAAATAATCCTTATGCCACAGTGTTGTATTTTGGGGTGATATTCTGAACTCCTTCACAGGACATCTCAATTTGGACTTTATAATTTCAGCTGCTCAAGAGCCACAAGTGACTAGGTGCAACTAAATGGGACAGCGAAGATGTGCTGTTTCTTGGTGTTCTTCCCAGAGCCGCTTCTCCAAGTGCAAATGGACCAAAGACTTAAATTAGGCCAGGAGTATAAAGTGTTTCACATCATCTCTAAAACATGGTAAGCTCCAATAAATGATAACTATTATTATTAATATTATCGTTATTGATCTTGGATTGAATACCTTCGGCTTGTCTTATGAAAAAGTCCACATCTGGGGGCACCTGGCTAGCTCAGGTCGTGGAGCATGCAACTCTTGATCTCGTGGTTGGGAGCTCAAGCCCCATGCCGGGCATAGAGCTTACTTTAAAAAAAAAAAAAAAACAAAAAAAAGTCCACATCTGAATTTTTACACCCTTCTATTGCCCATATGTGGAAAACACCAAGATCTTATTATATAAAGTCTTGGTAAATGCCATGCATAATATCATCCTTAACTACAGCTTTTATGACGTAGCTGTCTCACACTTACAACAGTTTTATCATACATATGATTTTACCATATCTGCATAACACCTGTACTATTATTTTATATTTGTCTTCAAATCACCTTATTTCTTTGAACTGAGTGTCTGGGAACTTCACTATCATCCTAGGAAGTCACAACTCTAAAATCAGGGGTTTGTTATGCTAGATGCATATATTTTTCCTAATGTTAAAATAAATGGCATAACTTAAAAAAAAATTCTTTGTGCCTGTCCTAAAGACATCCTATATGCAACAATAGTATACCTAACATTATCTGAGAAAAAAAATGATATAATCAGTATATTTATACAATGTTTTGTGCTGGCTCTGCTACCTTGAAGCTTTGTGACCTTGGCAGTTTACGTAAGCCCTCTAACCATTAGTTGTCTTTTCTGTAAAATGAGGATGGCAAACAGTATCTACTGCATAGAGATTTTGAGGGTCGGATAAGATAATGCATACAAAGTGTTTAACACAGTGCCTGGTTTTCTTGAATGTCCTGATCAAGAAATGTTTGTTCTATCTTTATTATAAGTGATCTATAGTATATAAAACATTTCCTGTGTATTAATTTCACAAGAATACACTAAAGAAATGAAGGATCATTATTTCTACTTTATAGATAAGGAAGCCATGCCTGATCAGTCGTCCAGGGCTAATGAATCAGTATGCAGCAAAGATGGATTCCAATTCAAGTCTTTGAAGGCACATTCATTGCTACTTCCACTAAACTACATTTGATATAGTAGGAAATGTGTTTGCCTGTTTTTCTTATCATTGCCACCTGCTGAGAAAGACTTCTCCCACTGCCAAAAAACTGAGTACAGGAAGTTGGAGAGTCATTTCTTTCATGACCATCAATAAGCATTTATGAAGCACCTAGACATGCAGAGCCCTGTTCACCGAGAAGGTAGGATTTCCTCTGCTCCCTTAGCTGACCGCAGAGCAAGCCTCTATGGAATCTACCCTCAGAGTAAACACTCAACTGTGCATCACAGTGAAGCCATCACTCCAGCTTGGACTACCGTCACCAGGTGAATTCAAGAATCTGAGCAACTTTTCAGGCAACGTGGTTCTGGTGCATAAAATAGTTTGGTCTGTCAGATTGGAGAAGGAAAGCACAGTGTTCTTCTGGAATTTAATTTCATGTCAAGGTTTAAATGCTTTGTTTCACTCTACGAAACTGTTAAAGCACACAACCTCAGTGTCATCCACAGAGTAAAGGCAGATTCTTTCAACATTCCCAAGAAACCTTTCAAGGCAAATTTAAGTCAGAAAATCCTAACAGAAACTATCCTCCAGATATGAGGCAGCTATAAAAAAACTGTGGGTTCTGTTCATGAGGACTAAAGAACTGCCACATTTTCTTCTGTTTTCTTCTCCAACAAGATTTCTACAATTAAAGTAAAATATGGATTACTAACAATCACAACCCACATTTCCAGAAGAGACACATCTATAAAAGCCTAACAATATAGAATCTGTAGCACAAAATTTAGATTTTAATACTCTTTTTGAAATTATTATACATATGTTGACCAACCCTCCAACAAAAATGCAAAATCTGTTGGTGCAGATATATTGTTGAGTTAAAAAAAATCCAGAATGGGTTGTTCTATGTGATCCTATCTCTATGAAACAACAACTACATCTTAAACATCTATTTTATCTGTATATTTTTATCCACCTACCTATCTGCAAGAGAGTACATTAACATGTTAAAAGTGTCCCTCTGGAGAACGGGCAGGTTATGGGGTTTTTTTCTCCATGTAGTTTTATATTCTAACATAGACAATAAACAGGTGTTATTTGTAGTATGTTTTCCAAACTATTTAAAAATAACAATTCAGAAGCACTTTGGCCAAGATTGCCTGCTCCCACAGGGAAGGGATGGACCACATGCCACCAAACCCCATGACACAGAACATCTTTGGGAGAAAAACATCTAGGTAGATCTCACCTTAAGCAAGCTTCTGGAGAAGCCAATAGGCTAGCTGGGGACTACTAAGAAGCTATTCGATAACTAGGAATTCAGGTAACCTGACTGACATTCTTTCCATGACCGAGGAATTGAATTTGAGTTTTCAGCCCAGCCTATCACGTGGGGACATTTTCTCACTCAATACGATGAGGGTAATGTGCGTCTATTTCACAGGGCTATCTAAGGAAAGGGATAAGGTATAATGTGTGACATGCCCAGCCCAATAACTGGAAGAGAGCAGAGGGGTTTAATGAACAGGAGCTAGCTGCAGCTAAGCCCATGCAAAGTCCCTTCCCCAGGGGAGAGGAAAGGAGGAGACATTAACTCCAAATTCCCAAATTTCCTCTTCCTTTTAGGTAATACACGAAGACTCTGAAACTTCTCCCTCCATCAGCATCAGATTCTCAAGTGTGAGTGGTGAGACTTGAGTTCCAACTGTAAACAAGAAAAAGAAGAATCCCTCAGGAAAATGAACTTATTCTTAACCATAAAGGTCAAGAGCTGGACTCGTGAATTTGTTCTGTTCACAGAGAGAAAATTAAAATTTTGATAACACAGTTCAGAAATGAGCACTAAAAATGGATAATGCAAATCCACTGAGGAGAAAGTAATTGTCTTAGAAAGAAGAAAATTTTACATAATAATAAGAGCTAGGTTTAGAGAGCCTAGCTTAACCAAATCCACACAGATAGGAAGTGGTGAAACTGGGGGATTTGAAGTGGGTTTGATTCCACCAGCTTCCTTTTCTTATTACAGGTATCAAATCCTCAGGTTTGAAATGAATGTTAGAGGCCACTAGTCAGTTTCCTCATCTCTAAGAGGGTACAAATAATAGTAGATCAAGGAATTGTGCTGTAGTCTGTAAACTTGTCCATTAAAATATAATTAAGCTGCCAGATTTGGAAAACAAAAAATACAGGATGCCCTGTAAATTTGTATTTTTGACAAATAATTTTTTTAGTATTAATGCATGGACAGACTGATACTAAAAGAAATTGTTATTAAATTGAAATTTAACAGGTGCCCTGTATTTTATCTGGCAACCTAAAATACGATGTCAGCCCAGGATTCTACTTATGATCTAAGCAAAAGAAGAGATTTTCTTGGAATGTTGAAAGGTGTAATTCAAGGCAAAAGGATGACATTTTAGAGTTTTTAAACCATAAAACATTGGTTTTTAAACATAAAACCTTACACTCGACTAATAATTTCCTTTGATTTCAGCCCTCCCAACTGACACTCAAAGAAATTATGCTACTTGCTCAATGTCACACAGCCAGTAAGTTAAAATATCTGACATTAAATCTAGATAATCTAATGCCGCTGCTCCTCTTACTACCATTGCTAATTATGGTAAGCACAACGATCATGTATTAAGTGCTTACTATACTGTCTGCCAGGTGCTATGATTAGACTTTATACATCTTTTTTATGAGGCCAAACTTCTGCACAGAATAGATTCTCACTGACTACAGTTTAGAATCTTCCTCAAAAAATTTATTTCAAATTCCAAAATGATGAAGAGGTGCCTGGGTGGCTCAGCCGGTTAAGTGTCTCTTCAGCTCGGGTCGTGATCCTGGGGTCTGGGGATCGAGCCCTGCATCGTCGGGCTCCCAGTTCAGCAGGGGATTCTGCTTCTCCCTCTCCCTCTGCCCCTGCTCATGTGCTCTCTCTCTCACTCACCCTCTCAAATAAATAAATGTTAAAAAAAAAATTCCAAAATGATGAGTAATTAAATTGAGTAGTAGTATATTACAAATAGTTTAATACAAAACTTGACAAATTCCTGGGAAGTTATTTGAAGAGACACTATCTATTAATATTTACACATTTATTCCTTCTCTTGGGTTTTGAGAACTTTGAGGAAAAGGAATATATATTGGCCACCACTAAATCCTCCTTCATTGAACCCGGCACTTTGCAAAGAAAAGGGATTCAAAAAAAATCTTTATTACACAAATGAACAAATGAATAATTAGGTGTCTACAGAATACCAATTTAAGATTCTAGAAGAGTTGATAAGACACCTCTTTTTTTTCAGTAAATAATTTACAACAACCACAGAGGTTTTCTTTTCTTTTTCTTTTTTTAAGATTTTATTTATTTATTCACAAGAGATAGAGAGAGAGAGAGGCAGAGGCAGAGGGAGAAGCAGGCTCCCCGTGGAGCAGGGAGCCCGATGCGGGACTCGATCCCAGGACCCTGGGATCATGACCTGAGCTGAAGGCAGACACTGAACCGACTGAGCCACCCAGGCGTCCCAACCACAGAGGTTTTCAAGAGAAAAAATAGATAAATCAGTGAGTAGTGATCTGTAGAACAAGCCTTGCTTCTCTAAGCTTTGCTTAAAAAAATATGGTTAGAGAAGGAGGAAAATGAAGAAAGAACTAAAGGCTTTTGTTTAATTAGGCAGTATGATGGTTCTTCAATAGACAACTTGCTTCATTGTGCAGCCTACAAAATACACAGAGGGTCATCCCTGGAAGAGCCCACCTGCCATGTAGAGTTCTGTTGTTAGGAGACTGTAAGGGTTTGGTGGTATCAAGTACCAGGAGGTGGCTGAACTGAGGGACTATCAGCAAAACTCACAAATGACCTAATGACAGAGGGCTTAATGGCCACTTTACTTCTCTGGTACAGAAAAGCATAGCAAGGAGGGAAGGAGGCGAGGAGGTGAGAAGGGGAGGAGGAGGGGAGGAATGGGATAGAGGAATAGAGAAGGCAGCAACAAATATTGGGGGGAAGAAAAGAACTGAATTCAGTAAGGGTCAAGAGGGTGAATTCTAGCCCCAACTCTACCACCTGCTAGGGACAGGATTAGATGAGGTCTTTTCCTTCATAGGCCTCAGTTTCTTCAACCGTAAAATGAAGGCATGTAGGGGTTCAGACTATGTCATCCCAAAATATGCCACTTCAGCATGTTGGTTATTTTGAATTTAAGCTACCTGAGAAACACTCTGACAATATTCTGTGCCCCTGAAAGCAGGAGATAAATTTCCCACATGAAAGGTACCCTCACTGTACTAGGAGGGTAAAAGACATCCTTATCACCAGAGACGGGAATTTAGGGCCAAGAAGGCTATATGAACAAACCTTGTTACTTTGTCACCATGCTTCTACCTCTAGCCCAAACCCTTTGATCTTGTAAATTCTTTACAAATGTATTGTTTCTTTATTGAGAAGGCAAAAAAGCTTCCTGCATTGGTCACTTCTTCGAGTCTCATATCTTTGGGCTGGGAGGGGGGGCCCTCCCATATGTGTGTTTGAAATTTTATTTCCTTTTCTCCTGTTAATGTTTTATGTCAATTATTAGACCAGCCACAGAACCAAGAATGAAGGAAAATTTTTTCTTGTGCTCTCTCTCTAAAATAAATAAATAAAATCTTTAAATAAATAAAAATAAGTAAAAGGGGTGATAGTGCCTACCCCATAGAGTTCTTGTGAGGATTAAGTGAGTCAGTTCTAAGAGCCAAATAGATATTAGCTTCTATTATTATGGCTATTATCATTAATCTAGAAAGTGGAGAGGTATAGAATACCGCATACTCCAAACCTAAGTGCAATAGACTTGTCTTAATTTATTGATTCATTTATTTGTGATTTTCTCACTGGCACTAACATTCCTCATTATACCATCTGAGGAGTCTTGATCCAGAATTGATCCTAAGGCCCCTTCCATTTCTGATATCCTATGACTCCACAGCAAATTAAGCTCCTAAACACAGGCTTCTACACCCTCAGCAAGAGTGCTAAAGCCCACAATATACGCTAAATGAAATGTACTGAACAAATAAATTTTTTTAAAGTTGAGGACCCACAAACCCCACCCAGTTCACGAGCCCAGATTCCAGCCCTACCTCTCAGCTGCAAGAGTTTTTCAGAGCCTGCGGTTTTGGTACTCAAAAAGGGAAAAAGGAACATAAATGTTGCGGCAAATGCTTAGTGCCATTCCCTCCCAGGCTAAATTTGCCCACAATCATCCAACCATTAGCTGTTTCATTCATTCACTGACTTACTCATTGGTTCGGCAAATATCGACACAAAATCCCCCCATGTTCCAAGCATTGTTCCGGCAATGAGTAGATTACAATGATGAATCATTCATAGAGCAGGCCTGCACAGTAATTACAGTCTCCTTGAGGGGAAAAAATATGTACAGTAATGGTAATTTAAGGTGAGGAGTGCGGAGAGCGGCCGCAGTTTAATGCAGGAACAGATTACAGTCAGCTTTGAGTAGCAGCAACATCTTCAGGGGAAAAGCATGTGGCATTTAAAGAGGACCTTGAAGGAGGTAGGCATATGGACATTTCAATCTACATAACAAATGCATATTTCAGGGTGAAGTAATTTGACCAAATCAAAGAGCAATGAGCATTGCAGCCCAGACTTTTTCCCAATCCTTTCTGACTACAGACCCAGGCCAAACTCTAATCATTGTTGTTACTATCTCTCTTTCACCTATGAAGAAACGGAAGCCCAGCAAAGTTAAGACACTTGAAGGCTCCAGGTCATACAGCTAGGAAATGGCACATTCAGTCTTAGATCTGAACCTTGATTCACCAGCATGTGCTCTGAAGGCCCATGCATGTTCTTACCATCAGCAACTGTGCTTAAAATACCTTACTGTGTGCTAGGCACTGTTTCAATCATTTACATAGATTAACTCATTTAGGCCTTACAAAGGCCCCATGAAGTCAGTATGGAGAGAAGATTGAAGGATAGAGGTGTTAGGTAACTCACTCACAGACACCATTAGGAGTTGGTGCACCCAAGAGTTGGACTCAAGCCAGCAGGCTTCCCAGTCTGAGCTTTTAACTATGACATCATACCCTCTTTTCCAAAAAAAAGAGGAAGAACAGGCAGAAGGGGGACACATTTTGAACATTCAGAACCCCACTTCCCTCACTCAGAAAACACTTGAAATGATCTAAATTTTGAGGGTAACATGTCTAAAAGACAAAGTGCTCCCCTGGGAATTACACTTTTCCTGATTTGAATCATTCATATTTTCATTGCAGGAACTGTGTAGGATTGGGGAAAGATTTCATCAAATGAATCATGTGGCACTTTCTGTATGTTCAGATTGACTTTATCTATATGCACCCTTATAGAAGACACTTGAAATCTTTAAAATCGGACCATGTGGGCAGTGTGTGATTGTGTTTGTGTGCACGCACACTAAATGGACAAACAAATGGAGGGAGCTATTTAAAGTATGAGAGCCGAGTGAAAAGATACACTTTAAAATTAGAAGAGATTAGGGTCTCCAAAGCTTAAATGAAAGTAGTCTTATGGAGCCTTTTTTAATTTCTACCATTTCATGTGCTGTAACCTTTTTAATAGTAGCTATCATCTCAAATGTGGTGGGCATTTTCATAAGCTAGAAATGATTATTCGCTCTTAGAATTAGAAGACACCAATAATTGACTGATAATCTGTCTCAGTTAAGCTATTTCCTGCCACTCTCTTTCACTTATTTTTATTCAGAGTGTGAAAAATGCCTAGCAGGTGGACTTTCTGTTGAAAACTGAAGGAAAGATGTGTTTTGGCTAATCGCTTTGTGCAAGAGTTGGTTAGGAAATAAGAGCTGGTGTTAAAGGCAAGATAAATGTGCAATTAATGACAACTGTGTAGGAATTAAAGAGCAGGAAAATATTACAGCCAGTCTACACTAATAGCATGAAAATAAAACCTCTCCACTTGAGAGGCAATCTCCTCTGCTTCCTTGTTTTATATCTTGAGTCTTTTTCAATTAGCTGCAGGTCATGGAAAAACAAATAACAAATCTATCATCCATCTTTTGCTTCCATTTGAAACTGTAGTATGAGGTTGTTGTTGGTAGAAGTAAAATCATTTTAAAAGTTTATTATGTATATAAGTGCACATAAAATATTATATTTGTTATTATATTATAATATTATATATTATATTATATATTATATTATATTAATATTATAATATGCTAATATTATTATATTCTATTATAATGTGCTAATATTAACTAACAATTCCTGAGGATTTCTATGTGCCAGGCCCTGTGCTGGTTTCATAAGGATTAACTCAGTCCTCACAATTTAGAAGGATGAGTGGTGATAAACAAGGCGGAAACCATGGCTCAAAGAAGTGATTTATCAAAGGTAATACAGATTATTGGTAGTGAAGAAGGATTCCAACTCATGGCCATGTGACCAAAAACCTGTTCTCTTTATGGCTACTCTGTATGCCAGTTTTACCTGTTATTTCTCTAGTCTTAAGCAATTCACTTGAAACAGCAAAGAAACCCGTTAATGGTTATCTTATTATCTGATGGTTGTATAAAGTGGTGCTTCTCAGGCTGGAACCTATGGAACGCAGGGAAGCACCTCAGGCTCTGAAGCCAGAGGATATTGAATGATGTCCCTTTCTAGAATTTTAAAGCTAGTCAATTGGTAATTGAAATATTATCTCTACATTAAAACACGTTTTATAGAGAAATCACATGAATTTTTAAGGTAAAACATGGTGAACATTAAAAGAAATTTGGGGTTCAGCTCTATCTTCCAGAAGGGCTAAGCCCAGACCCTAGTCTTGATTCATCTTTCTAAAGTCATCATCACACCTCAGCCTGCCCACCATCTCCCCTTCTTCTGGTGATAGCACTAATGATTGTTCCCTAGGGGACCACCCTCCCATATACTCTCACTCTCAGTGACTTGGTGGTAGACCTTATTCCTGACTCTAAGGGAAGACTGTGATCCAGGGCTGACCAATGGGACCCAATTACAGATCACTGGGAAAGAGAAATTCTTTTGTATTGACTTGAAGCTGGGAAGATGACAGCCTAGAGCTGCTCTGAGCCATCTGGCCTCTATGTGAGCAGAGCTTGCCTGAGAATGACGCCAACATGTAGCAAATCAGGGCCAAGAGATGGAGCAAGACCAAGTCCTGATGAAATTGTTTGAGCACCGGCCATGCTTGAGGCAAAATCCTGAACTCATTAGTTATGTGAGCCAATAAATTATTTTTTGTATAAATGTGTTTGTGCTCTCACTTACAATGGAAAGTATCCTAATAAAATGCCCACTAATCCCTTTGATCATTACAGAAACTCAGAAGTCAAGCCGTTGGCCATAAGATGGAAGAAAAAATCTACAGCTGCTGGTGGTGTTTCCACAATCTAGTTCATCTGCATATAATGGGAGAGGAAGGATCAGAACCTCAGAAAAAGGAAAGGCTCATGGAAATGAATAGCCAGGACCCTCTACCTACACAAGTACATAAATCAAGCAATGAAATAAAAATGATGTATCAAGAAAATGGGCAGGATTCCCAGAATAAATAAATCTTTCTGTTCCCATCATAATATGATGTGGATATGCCTGGGTAGGAATGACCTATGTGATGAGACAAAGAAAAGAATAAATATAACCTATTCTACCCTATAAGAAAACCATTTGCCATGTTAGTAAAGAGATAGATAATTAGAAACAATGCACATTTATATTTATACATACCCGATGTATTTTTCAAGAACCTGGGTCTAAAATTGGCTATAATTTTATTTGTTGGGCCTCCTAACTTTGAAACTTAATACCTTTTACCTCTATAAAAGCAGAGTGGTATCCGACCAAGACCAATGTCAAAGAAAGCCAAGAACTCTCAGGTCTAGTCTCAGCTCTGTTCATTATTACTATGTGGTCTTGGAACCTCTTTGACCTTGGAGGTATCCCCAAGTTTGGTCCCAGTGTAATGATCTCAACTTCCTTCCATGTAGTCAACATACCCTCTTACCCTCCTGCGTAGTCTCCCTGTGTTCAGGCCACCAGCTACTGCCACACTGGCTGTTCTACATGCACCTATCCCAATACTGCCTTCCTTTCAGCATCTATGTCAAGTCCTACCTACTCTGCAAAGTCCTCCTTACTGTCCCAGCTTATATTTATCTCTTCCAAGTTTTCAGAACATAGAATATCAAGGAAGATGTTTAAAATGTCATCTCACCTAATCCCACCTTCTTTCTACCAATCTGTGGTTTATGTATTTAACCAGTGCAAACTCAAATGCTTGCAGGGAACCCAGGAAGTGCGGGATGTAAGATGATAGGATGAAGGTGTATAATTGAAAGTAACACTTGCCCAGTCACCATGATTTCTAAAATATTACACATATAAAATAGCCAAACCAAATGCAATTGCAAACTATGTGAGACCAGTGGACCATCACTCTAGACCCTGCCTTACATCATCTCAGCCATGACATGACTGATCATTAATGCTGACTGAAAATTACAGTTGTGCAAAACATGGTATTTCCTGTTCTGTATTATTCCAGCTCTATTAAAAATCCTTCTTTAGGAATCAATTAATACCTGGAGTCTTTGCTACACTAGGAAATACTCAATTATCTCAAATCTGTGGTATTTTTCCACAAGTATTTCAAATGCAATATTAGTGTTACTTCCAAAATGTAAGCCCCTTGAGATGAGGACCCAAGCCGTTATGTGGCACCCAAGTTGGGTTAGAGATGGATTTTTTTCACTTGACTCATTCACTCTGTACCCCTGGCCATGAGAACATCTTGTTTGAAGAGAATCTCTCTGGAGGCCTATTTTAGAGAATGACAAATGAAGTGGTGAAGCAATTAAATCTAAAATGCTCACCCACAGGATGTGGGAGAGGATCTCTCATTTCACCCAGAGATGTTGATTGTGGGATGATTTTTTGTTTTGGTATGTCTGCAAAGTAAAAATTCCTCAAGCATTCATCACCCAGCAATTATACATAAATGTTGCAATTAAGTTTTCTTTTTTCCAAGTTGATAAGTGTCAGGAGAAAAAACCACATTAAATCCACTTAGGCAAGGCAGGTTTAAAAAAAAAAAAAACTTTAATGGACCAAAATTATGTCAACAATTCTCAGTTCCTGTTTGAAAGTAGAGAAATCATGATTAATTGACTGGTTTTCTGATCATTCCATGTACTCAGTTTTCTCCCTTATGCTATCCACCCAGTTAGGGCCTTCTGGCTCTTGAGTGAGGCTCACTTAGGTCAAAGCAGCCAACCTGCATGAAAGATGCAGAACTCAGAAGTTCTTGGCATCCTTGTCAAGTGACCAGTGAAGAGCACCTGCTTGCTGTCTGTTGCTGAAAATGGAATGAAGAAACTTTTAGGGCTTCACAAACTCCCTTCAAGAGAAACACCTGGATCTATGCCTGGGCACTGACACTTCAGTACTCATCTGCAAATGAGTGTTGAATGAGCATACAATTTCCTAACATGGTTAAGTTGCATATTTGGTAGTTTTGCAAAAGGAAGGAAAACAGAAGTAGGAAATGTAGAAATTGATAATCAAATGACATTTATTTATTTTACCATGGAATGTAAGTGAGACTTGCCATTATTTTGTTAAAGTTGTATATACATGTGTTTGTTTTAGTGAGCTTACTCAATAAAAAAAGAAATTTTCCCTAGAATGTCTTATCTCTTAAGCATGAGCTCATTAACATCAAGAAATAAAGCTTGACATTCTGGGGAAAAAATATTGACACATTTAGGCTATTAATAATAAAAATAATATTTATGGAGCACTTACCACATTCAAAGAACTTTACATTTAATTTTACAATTAATCCTGACAATCATTTGAAATAACTAATATTATCCTCCATTTTACAGGTGAGACAACTGAGGCACAGACAGATGAAGTATCTCACCCACAAGGATATAATTACTAAATAGTGGAATTGGGATATGAACTCAGGCAACCTAAGTTCAGAAAATATAAACATTCTTTCTATGTATTTTTTAATTTCACCTTTATTACATCAACTGGTGTCCCAATGACCTACTTTCATGGGACATTTGTGTTCCTAAAGTAACAACCACTTTAAATTCACAAATCAGCATCTCTGAGTCTGCCTTCAAGGGGACACAATTGTTCTGTCAGATATTACTTATTAGCAGAGCAATTTGGTCACATACATTTTGGAAACTTGGACATAGCCCAGTCAAACAGGCTGCTCTACTGCAGGACCCCTCAGTCCTTCAATGTGCCAATGTGCACTGCATTTAAAATAAAATGCTAACTCCTCAGCATTGCCTACCAAACCTGTCATGATCTGCCCAAACCCAAGCCACTGCACTTATCCCCAACCCCTGTGCACTAACCACGCTCTCCCACATTTACTTCTTCCCATAAGCCAACCTCTTTGCTGCCTCAGAGTCTTTCTTTGCACTTGCTGCTCCCTGTACTCTTCCAGCTCCTTACACAGCTTTCTCTCTCCCACCATTCAGGTCTCAGCTGAAATACTGGCTCTCTCAGAAAGCCTTTCCCATAGCCCCATCTGAAACCCAGATGGCCAATCTCAGTTGTCTTTATTCTATTACCTCTTTTATTTTCTTCGCTCACCTTGTTCATTTATTTACTTACTTGATTGTTGGCCCTTTTCTAAATAAAAGTCCCTGGAGAACACGAGGACACAGGGTCCAGAAGGATAAGGACACTATCTTATTCAGTGCTGGATCCTCACTAGTCAGCACAAGCCCTGACACATACAGATGTCCAGTAAATGTTTGTCAAATGAATGAATGAATCTCCAGTTTATTCTATTTCCTAAACAAGTCTGACACCCCTCCTTTTTAATATCTATTATATCTTCCAGAGAGCTTGTACTCCACAGAACACAGTTTGTGAAAAGCAAAACTAAACCAAATAAACTCTATTATTCAAAAAAAGGAAAATTTAAAAGAAAATTATCCTATCTCTGGGCCTACCCTAAAATAGCTATGCTTTAAATTAATGTTGTGGGGTATTTCTGATGAAATGTTTAAATGCATCTAATTAGTATAATTATGTTTCATTAGATTAATTTAAATATGTCTAGCACTTTTTATGGTTTAAAGAATACAGGATATTCCATCCTCAAAAATACACCTAGGCCAAATGGTAGCTCTAGAAGTGATGCAGGTTTTAAATGTAAGTAGACTTACTGAAATTTCTGAACTCTCTTGTATGTTAGCCCAGGTCCTCCAAGAATGACACACTCAAATTCATGCTGTGGGTTGAATTGTGTCCCCTCCACTCAAAAAGATGATCAAGTCCTAACCCCTAATATCTGTGAAAGTGATCTTTTTTGGAAGTAGAATCTTTGCAGATAATCAAGTTAAGATGAGGTCATTAGGATGAACTCTAATGCATTAAGACTGTGTCCTTATAAAAAGGGGAAATTTGGGCACAAAGACAGACATGTACAGAAAGAAGATGATGTAAAGACACAGGGAGAAGATCATCTACAATTCAAGAAATACTTGAGGCTACTGGAAGCCAGGAGGAAAGACTAGAACAGATCTTCCCTTATAGCTCTTAGAAGGAAACAACCTTGCCAAAACATTGATCTTGGATTTCTAGCCTCCAGAATTGTGATGCAATAAACTTATGTTGTTTAAGCCACCCAGTTGGTGGGACTTTGTTAGGGCAACTCTAGGAAACTAACACAATAAATCAGAACTAATTACAACAGATTGAGAGATTAATTAGGAAAAATGCCTGTGAAGGAAAAGGTGGTTGGGAGAGCCATCAGAGTGCCATGCAGTTCTGTCCCATATGAACCAGAGAAGGATGGATGGAAGGAAGGAAGGAAGGTATGTTGGTTGAATGGAAGAACCTTAGACTGTATTTCAATTCCAAGAAAGTTAGGCAAAGCTGATATGGAGTCCTTGAACAAAATTTGCCCATCAGAGAAGTCCCATTGTCTCCCAGGAATGGGCCTGCCTTAGTGTTTTTGCCATGCCCAGTCATTAGCTAGGACCAGACCATGGGAAGTATGCCTTTAGCACCAACACAGTGATATGTTTCAGATATGGCAACTGGGGCAGTCAGAGATCTGAGCAACATGTTTTCACTGCCTCCACACTCTAGCCTTGCTATTTTCATGGAGATTTTGCTGAAAGTTAAGCTGGAGAGATTTGGGAATCCTCCTAAAAAAAAAAAAATAACTAGTTGCATAGTTTTAAGAGCTTGCCACTCCAGTTAGAAGACTAAACCTGCATGGTAGTTATGCACTGCTATTTACCAGCTCTGTGTTCTCAGGCAGCTAATTAACCTCTCTGGACCTTAGTTTCCTCTTCTGTAAAATGAGGAATAATAATAACAGCTAACTCAAAAAGTCATTGTGAGTTTTAAATTAGATAATATAAGGGTTCATCATAGTTTCTGGCACACTATTAGCAACCAATAAAATGCAATGCATGGTTATTAACTGTTACTATTATAAATACTATCAATGCAGAAAACATTTTTGAGGTTTAATTTGCATGTTTGTTTTGCCTGCCCCACATGGCTTAGCCTTTAAAAAAACATAATAGAATTAGTCTTTTCTGTGAAGAACACAACTATTGATCAAGCTCTCACTACACCACCTCCCCACATCTGGATGATAGCAAATTCTAGAGAAAGTCAAATAATGGGTCTCATTCCCCTGCCATCAGACAGCATGATGATGTGCCCTAAATGGGTCCAGTTGTGGTCATCCTTTCCATCTACATTCCCAGCGAAGAGACTCTCTTTCTATAAGGATTGTAAACTGGGATATGAATTCTTAAATGTCTCTGCATGAGCTGGGTTCTTCTTGCCACCACCCCATCAACTTGTGCCACTCTCTCCCTTGTTTACTACCCTCTAGTCACACAGGCTTTCTTTCAGTTCCTAAGATGCCATAATACCTATCCTGATCAAGGCCTTTGCCCAGAATTCTTTCTCCTCTTTCCCTGGCCACTTCTGCAATTGCTCAACTCATCCTTCAAAACTTGGCTTAAACTCCCTTTCTTAGAGAAGACCTGTACCTTCCCTGAGGTCTGTAAAGCACCACTAAGTCAACATGTCCAAACCCAAATTCATGATCATCTCCCGAACCTGGTTCCCTAGCTCTGCAAATTGTTCCACCATTCATAGAGTTATGCAAGCTAGAATCACCATGCTTGACCTGAGAATTATGATCCATGCCTAGCCTGTAGATGGAATGATTTAAGAGCAGAAGATGCAGAATCCTGGCTCCAGCTATTACTGGACTTGCTGGAAAAGTGAGTCAGTACATCTGCTTTTGTTCTTAAGCTAGTCGGGGCAGGGTTTCTATTACTATAGCAAAAAACAGTCCAAGCTAATAAACTTATTATCATCATTATCTTCATCACCATCATTACTATGTTTGTTGTTAATTGCACCTACTTGGAAAAAGGAGAAAACCTGTATCTTCAGGAGATGTACATGTGAATTCATTGAAAACAATAGGGTAGGCTTGAGGACAAGCCAGAGCTTCATCTAGATAAATGGGTTTAGGTGTTAGAACATCAGAGGTGAGTTTTCTTATTCAGGTTTCAACTGCCCTTAACCTTCAGAAATACTCATTTTTCACATTCACCAAAACCATTTCACTAAACTTTGAGTACTCCATTCATCCATCCACCTGGGTGTCACTGGAAGTGATTTAGAAAGATTACAAATCTCTGTGCCTTTCCACTGTCCTTAGAATATAGACAAAATCAAACCTTAGATCCAAGGGCAGCATGAACTGGGAACACTATGACGTTAAGTCTCATCTCTATTGGGGAATGAATACAGTGTAGGGAAGACTGGGTGGAACTCGTGACCTGGACTTAGCCCGTGAGCGCATTCATTATCCCAGCCACAGTGACGGGCATGTAAATTCAGTTTGACCAGTCAGCTTGAGAGTCACAGAATATTTGCTGGGAATGCTGAGGCAAAGACTCTCTTTTCTGCTGGGGATGTAAGACTATGTGTGAAAACCCAGGAACTTATAACAACCATCCTGGGACCCCAAGGTAAATCAGCCTTAGGATGAAGTTGAATCTAAGGAAGGAAAAGCAGAAATAGAAAAAAATACATGGCCTTCCATCACATTGTTGAGTTACTAGATTAAACCTTACTTGGAGCCAGATACTCCTGGACTTTTTGGTTACTGGAATCAATAAATTTCTTTAACAGTTCAAGCCTGTGTCATAGGGTTTTCTATAACTTGTAACTAAAGCCTCTAAGAGATTTACTTTTATATACATATTTATTTCTGCAAGAAGAGTCAAATTTTCTATCAGATTCTCAAGTTATCTATGGCCCCAAAGAAATATTTTAAAACCCTGGACTAAAGAACTTCCAAGATTTCTTGCAACATTAGCATTTTGTAATCTTCTGGTTGATTTTGTTTTAAATTCCAAGCTTAGCTGATAATGCATAAAGCTAGGCAATGTAAAAATATGTTTTCAAATAAAACTGGACTTTCCATTATAAAAAAAATTCTTATTAGAAAAAATACTTGAAAATATAAGAAAGTGTAAAATAACAGAGAGACAGCCACTGTTGATATTTGGGGGATTCTTTTTCTATGCATTTTTACTCATTATCTTATGGAAGTTTCAATGTGGTAAAGCTGATACCATATATACACATTTTTTGGTCTCTTTTTCACTTGACGTTATAACATAAGTATTTCTCCAGAGTATTAGAAAATTTTGTAAACATTTTTTTTTTTAAGATTTTATTTATTTATTTGAGAGAGAGAATGAGAGACAGAGAGCACGAGAGACAGAGAGCACGAGAGACAGAGAGCACGAGAGGGAAGCGGGTCAGAGGGAGAAGCAGACCCCCCCGCTGAGCAGGGAGCCCGACGTGGGACTCGATCCCGGGACTCCAGGATCATGACCTGAGCCGAAGGCAGTCGCTTAACCAACTGAGCCACCCAGGCGCCCAATTTTGTAAACATTCTTTTTAATGCCTGCATCACTTTCTACTGGTCGCTATAATTTCCTTAATGTTAGACAAAATGAGGTTGTTGTTTTTGTGAATTCTTGCCTTAACTTAAAGGAAGGAGCTACAGTGAGGAACATGTTCACTGCTATGGCAGACCAAGCTATGGGGCAAGTTGGGGAAGGAGGCGGGATCATACTAGGACACTCCACGTAGTCTTTCTTCTCTGAGTAACATTATCACATTTCTCTTGCTGCAGAATATCTTCCTCTGGTCCTGAAGCCACATTGAAGGTTACAGCCATTATTCTCCTTCAAGTTCTATAATCAATCACCTGGAGAATTTGACTCTAAATAAATCATGACTAGCTTGAGTCGGGTGCTCACCTTTAGTTCATTCAACTGCTAGCTAGGGTGGAGGGTAAGGTACAGGGTACAGTGTCACATCATACAAAATGCCTCTTGGGAATTCACCAGCCTGGATTTGGGCCTCACCCATACTGTTTGGAAGAACAAGCAGTACCCAGCAGGAAAGAAAGAAAAAAACAAACAAAAAACAAACCAGGGCTCATATTCATACTTTTGGAAAACACCCCCTAACTATTCACAATAACAGGTTATAAATGTAACACCACATTCCCCACACAACTGATCCTCAATTTCTCCATTATTCTTTGTACTAAACACCAACCATTGTAGATTTCCCCAACAACCGTGAGTTTTCCTGCTGAACCTCATGCAGTGCTTGGATTAGAGGTTACATTTTTCATATCCATGGCTTTTCTTAATCATTTTATGCCGAATTTCTTCAAGACCAGACTTAGCTGAGACTACATGAGCATTCTCATTGTTTATAAAACAAAACACTTCCATCCTGGATCTGCCCTGACAAAGAGCAAAAAAGTCAGCTTATTCTGCATACTGGATTCATTAGGCTTTGATGTCTTGTGCCCACCCCAGCTACCCTACGGGTTTGGGGACAGGGAGGTGAAGGTGGAACAGGCAGTGGGGGAAGCACAGGTGAGAGAAAAGGAGCAAGGATTTAAATTCCTCCTCTGGGCTCCACTGTGTGCCTGGTAAACATTCACTGAGAACCCTCTGAAGTTTACACTCCTTTGAAGGGCACAGTTAATAAATGCGTATCTCTAAGGAGACATAAAAGGGCTGATGTAGCCTGTTGCTTGCTGATCTAATCAGTAGCTACACATATCTCCCATTTTTTAACTGTTCACAGTCTGAATGGCAATGATTGAAGAACATCTCTTCTTTCAACAGTCCTTCTTCCCCACCCCACCTCCCAAATTAATCAAGACCTGTACCAGGTGCTGTAAGTTTACACAAACAGAAATATAACATAACCCAGATCCTAAAGAAGTCTCCAATGAGCAAAAGGCTATAATGAGGTACAAAGTGTGATCCTAGTGTGGACAAAAGAGGTGCTAATTCTGACTGTGGGATCAGAACAATTCATGCAGAAAATGAAATTTTCTCGAAGTCCATTAAATGTGGATATGATCTAGATGAGGAGAAAGGGGGTGCAGTGATATTCACATACTAACACAAATAAAAATGAAAAAGATGGTAAAAAATCAGTGGGGCTGTTCAGAAACCATTGTGTATTCCAGCAAGATTCCATCAGAAGGGGCAAATGGTCCATTTTGAAGGAAAGCTGGAAAGATGGATTAGGGCCAAGCACTGGCAGACCCTAAAAGCTGGACTAGGACATTTAGGCTTCATCTTGTCTGCAGTAGTAAAGCCATAGAAGATTTTCCAGTTAGGAAGGAAATTGAGCCTCATTCTCACTGAAACAAAGTAACTCTGGAGGCATTTAAAAGGAAGGACTGAGGGACAAAGTAGAGATTTGAGATCAAGAGAGCACTTGAGTAGTTGTGCTATGTTTAGGCAAGAATGCCTAGAACCAGAATTGTGGCAGTAACAAAAAAAAAAAAAAAAGAAAGAAAGAAAGAAAGAAAGAAAGAAAGAAAGAAAGAAAGAAAGAAAAAAGAAACGAAAACTGCCACCAAAGCTTTGCACCCACAACACGCACTTGAAATCGTTTCCTTGTTCAAGTCCTAGGAAGGAGGGATTCACATGGGCTGGATTTGTCTGAGAAAGAGGATTCAGAACTTAAGGAAAAATACAGGAGAAGTCATTGAAACTATTAAGAGGCAGCACTCTGTTAAGTATTTTTATACAGCTCTAATTCACTTTAACATGAAGGATGTACAAAATCTGAACAATGGAAAGATAAAAGGGGAAGGAGGGGATCCTGGATGTGAGAAACACCATAAAGAGTGGCTCTGAGGCCTGATAAACAGTATGTGCTGGAAAAGCTTGGCTGGTCAGATGGATGACCTTTAGTAGGATTTAAAACCAGTGGAGACAGTGGAATCAAAGAATGAGATTCCTGAATACCATCTAGAGAAATATGGGGGTGGGCAAAACACGGTGAGGATCCATTATGGTTTGTTATGCAGGCAAGTGCGTGGTTGGAGACATATCATGAGTCAAGTGGTGTTAGAGTGTCTGTAATCCATGGTATAACCCCTCCATGGTTATTTCTTTCATCCACCAAACAAGGACCTCCTTACTGTGTCGTAGATTGAAAGGAGGAACATTTGCCACCAAGATGACTGACCAAAACTTGGAACTGCAAGCCACAAACAAACCTTGTAAGAAAGTCCCTGGCAATTTTTGCTCCCTATTTTCAACTGTACAATTGTTTGGCAGAGAGGCTGGTCTCTTTTGTTGGGGGCTTCTCCATGCATAAACAAGGATTAATTATCTTCTCAGTCTTTGTAAAAGTGTTCTTGAGAGGACCTCATGCTGGAAGGTGTGTGCAAAAGCCTTGAAAGAAAAATGGGCAAAGTAAACTGCACAGAGTCAAGATAATATTATATTCAAAATTTCAGTCTGAGTATATGGATAGCAACTGCAACAGAAAAAAAATGGCAAAAAAAAAATCTCACAGTTCTTTTTCTTGTACACATAACATGTGTCAGGTATATGCTAGAGGTTTTACGTGTGTAACCGTATTTAACCCTACAAAGAATTCTAAGAGATTTTTACTCCTCTTTTTCAAATAAGAACATTGAGATTCAGAGAAGTTAAGGGCCAGGTCCAAGATCACACATCTAGTAACAGAGTGGAATTTGAACACCATCTGGTTGGACTAGAGCTCAGTCATGCAACCTCTATTCTACACTGCCTCTGAGGGTTACCCCAAGCCCATACAGGATACGTTAGAGCTGAGCCCAGGCTTGAACAGAGAAGAACAACCTAGTCCTGAATAGGTTGTTAGATATGTCCTATATGGACATAGCTGGAGCCCAAATCCCACTGAAGGCACATGTCCAGCCCAGCACCAGGCTTCAGGATACAAGGAGAAAGGTAGAGCAGAATGTGACCATCAAAAGCAAGAGAAATGAGGCAAGGGATGTGTACAAGTAGAGTGCTATACACATAGCAGAAGAGTAGAAAATTGATATTTGTGGTATGAATGGATGGATGGATGGATGGATGAATAGTTGAATATGTTTACATATTTACTAGTATGAAAGTCTCTCATTTTGCTGGTAAATTGTCTTCTACTAACTTGTGTTATTTTAGAACTATTCTTCTTTTTACAGTATTACTTATGAAAAGTTGAAAAAAGACTTTCAGGGAACAGACTCCCATAATTACTAGAACAAAGCATCATAGAGATTCAGAATGAGAGAATGCTTGAAGCCTCGATTCTAGGTGTAGCTGATCTAAAACTCCCCAGTTAGCTATTATACTAACTATTCTATCCATAAAGGCTGCTACAGAAAAGATCAGTCTCACAGCCTTCCAGAAAGACGTGTCCAGGGAAAATGGTAATAGCCAGGTATTTACATAGCTCTGTCACAAAGCAGCAAATGTCATCAATGAATGCATTTCTGGTGCTGCTAATATATTCTGTATGTTCTGTATTCTGAGTGAAACTTTTCTACCTAAAACTCCTTTTATTGGTGGGAAGGGAGAGGTAGGTAGTATAGCTGTGTTTCTAGCACTAAGTGACTATATGATCCTAGGAAGGTCACCACCTCTCCAAGATTCAGTTTTCTGAATAGGAACAATAATAGTGCATATCTCTAGGGTTATTCTGAAGATGAAGTGAAATGATATAAGTTAAGTACTTAGCTTGGTGCCAGGAATATGATCATATTCCATAAATGTTAACTGCTTTATAATTATTACTGTTATCATTAGTGATCCATTTACAATGGAGAACCTCCATGATCCATCCTCCAGCAGCAGAGGCAAAGAAGTAACATGTCCTATTTTATAGTCATTAAGATGTTTCTCTTCAAAAACAAAAAAAGAGGAAATGGTATTTTTTCTTCCATCACTACTTCATCTGAAATAAAATTCTTATCAGGTATGTTATACCTGATAAATAAAATATAAAAAAATAAAATAAAATTTACCCCTCCACACAACTATAAATTCAGGTGGGATGTTCTCAGTGCCAGCATGTTATAGTCCTTCCAAGGTACCAAGTGGCCTTCAGATAAATTGCCAGACAAAGGTGACCCAGAGGCAAGAGTGAGAAGATTGTTTGGAGCAGATTAGAGTTCTGCCCCTCTAGTGGCCCATGGCTCCCCACTAGACAATACAATTTATTCTGGCATTATAATAACATATCCTACTATTAGCACAATACCCATGACTCAAGCTTTCCATAGTTTCTAATGCCTTTTCCTTTTGGCTCAAAGTTCTAATCCTTAGCTAGAAAAATAATGTCTCATTTCATGGCCGGTTCCTTTTGAATCTTGGGGTTTCTTAGAACTTAAGGCCAAGTAATTGATCTGGCAGAGAGACTGCTCACAGGCTGGGGGTAAGGTCCAAAGTGATAGGGCTATGATGGGAATAGAGTCAGGGTTCTGGACAAGGATTTATGAGACTGCCGAAATGTGGATCAGGAAGTGAGGGTATAGGAATAGAGATTCTTGGCAGAGTATGAACTACAGCATATTTACTCTGGAGAGGCTTCCAGGAATTTTGTTATTCCAATCTGGCAAACCAGTAGCTTAGAAATCAAAATAAGGGCGCCTGGGTGGCTCAGTTGGTTAAGCAACTGCCTTCGGCTCAGGTCATGATCCTGGAGTCCCTGGATCGAGTCCCACGTCGGGCTCCCTGCTCAGCAGGGAGTCTGCTTCTCTCTCTGACCCTCCCCCTTCTCATGCTCTCTATCTCATTCTCTCTCTCAAATAAATAAAATCTTTAAAAAATATTAAAATAAAATAATAATAAAAAAATAAAGAAAGAAAAAGAAATCAAAATAAGCCCAAATGAGTTTGTTTGATTCACATAGTCTTTAAGATTAATTTGCAGGAGATACTAACATTTAAAATTTGGGAAATTACATATAAAAGTCTATATTTCCCAGCTTGTCATAAAGAATGTGAAGATCCTGATAACCCTGGGTCCAGTGGCAACAATGTAATTTTCAGCTGCCCCTTCAGGGACACACCAGGGTCTTCAGCCCCTCTGAAGTCTCAACAATAGCGCTGACGGAGACCTGTCACTTACCATTGTGACTGTGCTGTAATATTTACTGTAAACATGCTTCTATCAAAAGTAGAATACAAGATAAGCTGGGAAAGCTTATTTTTTCAAAGAATATGAGAGCGAGCCAATTTATAATTCAGATGTGAGGGCAATTTCTATTTATTTAACATCCCAACAGAGTATGTCTTTGTGGAAAGAATACAATTTAGACAGACATCCCTTTGAAACAAACCTGGCCTGCTTTAGTCATGATTTACCTCTTTGCTCCTTATTGACACCTGAGTTTGTAGCCCTGGGATATTACAATGCTGTCATTGTATAGGAGGAGAAATTGAGGCATAGAGAAGGCCTATGATCTCAGGCACACAGACTTCAGAGTGTCCGTGACCACTCTGGCACCAGGACATAAACCTGTGAAAAAAATAACTCACACAGTAAAGTAGCAGGTGTCCAAGTGAATGGCATGTGCTTAAAAAGCAAACAGTATTTTTGGGGGTCAAGAAATGGGTAGAAGACATGAACAGACATTTCTCCATAGAAGACATACAAATGTCCAACAGACACATGAAAAAAAGCTCAGCATCCCTTGGCATCAGGGAAATACAAATCAAAACCACAATGACCTACCACCTCACACTGGTCAGAATGGCTAAAATTAACAACTCAGGAAACAACAGATGTTGGCAAGGATGCAGAGAAAGGGGAACCCTTTTACACTGTTGGTAAGAATGCAAGCTGGTACAGCCACTCTGGGAAACAGTATGGAAGTTCCTCAAAAAGTTAAAAATAGAACTACCCTACGACCTAGGAATTGCACTACTAGGAATTTATGCAAAGAATGCAAAAATAGTGAATCGAAGGGGCACAAGCCTCCCAATGTTTATGGCAGCAATGTCCACAATAGCCAAAATATGGAAAGAGCCCAGATGTCCATCAACTGATGGATAAAGAAGTGGCAGATGTCCAAAAAACACAATGAAATATTACTCAGCCATCAAAAGAATGAAATCTTGCCATTTGCAACGACATGGATGGAACTGGAGGGTATTATGCTAAGCAAGACAGTCAGAGAAAGACAAATACCATATGATTTCACTCGTATGTGGAATTTAAGAAACAAAACAGACGAATATAGAGGAAGACAAGGAAAAATAAAATAAGACAAAAACAGAGAGAAGGGAAACCATAAGAGACTCAACTCTAGGAAACAAACTGAGGGTTTATTGAAGGGGAGGTGGGTGGGGGGATGGGGTAACTGGGTGACGGGCATTAAGGAGGGCACGTGATGTAATGAGCACTGGATGTTGTATGCACCTGATGAATCACTGAATGCTACCTCTGAAACTAATAATAATAAACTAATAAGTATATGTTAATTAAATTGAATTTAAATTAAAAAAAAGTTAAAAAGCAGACACTGGACAACGGAGTCAGGGAGAGAGGACATAGGAACAGGGGTTGATTTAAATTCTGAAGGGAGGTATATTGGACACTTCATATGCAACATTGCAAATCCTGTTGGTGGCAACCAGTTCTATGGGGGATTCAATCGATTTGTGCAGGTCCTGCTCTGGGACTTGGTGTTCACACATGCACAACCCAGGAGTATATGTGAAATGATACTCCTTGGGATAGCCCTTGACCAAAGGGGACAGGAGATGATTATAAATGTGTTCCCTCTTTATTCCTTCCAAGTGTGCACTTCTAAGACAACTTCATACGGCTTCTCAAAATGTCCCGCAATATTAAACAACAGTTTCCTGTAATGGCGGTCAATTTGATGACATATCCTCATTTCTCTTCCTCCTCCCCCAGTGTCTCAGTTCAGGCTGCTCTAACAAAAATACTATGGACTGGGTGGCTTAAACAATATTTACTTCTCACAGTTCCAGAGGGTGGTAAGCCCAAGAGCAGGGTGCCAGCACATCTAGTATCTAGTGGAAGCCCACTTCCTGGTCCGTAGGTAGCTGCCTTCTCACTGTGTCGCCACACGGAAGAGAGAGTGTGTACAAGCACACAAGCTCTCTAGTGTCTCCTCTTCAAGGGCACTAATCCCATTCATAAAGGCTCTACTCTTATAACCTAATCACCTCCCGAAACCCCCACCTCCCAATACCAACACATTGGGGATTAGGCTTCAACATATGAATTTTAGGGATACAGACATTCAATATATAGAACCCAGTCACCGTAATCATCATCCCTGATAACTAGAAACATGCTAATAAACATTAGTTGTAATATTTGTTAATAAACTACTCTCATAGAAACCTTTGTTTCAGACTTTAGGGGAACCTGGGCTAAAATACAAGTTTGGTGGTAGATATTATTTCAAGGCAGGTGGTATTCAGGGGAGAGGATGTCATTTCTCCAATGTAAAGCTTTTAGGGAAAGGAATACCTGGGGATAATTGATTTCCTCAGTATTACATCATATAAACCCTTGTGAGCCTTAATTAAAGGATATTAGAAATGCCCTAAGAATGCTCCTGCTCAGTGGCTCATTGCCAAAAGTAGTTGAAACAGAGTTGTAAGCTTAAACGGTTTAGGAATGACGTTTGTTTTGTTTTTGCTCTGTTTTAGCTTTCAAATCAAAGTATTTAAGAATTTTCCAATTGAATTAAACAGTCAAAATTTTTAGAATGCTGTCAAGATGAGTCCAAAAACTCAATGTCATTATTTGAGAAACAATTTTATATTTTCAGGTGGTTTGGATTCTATTATCTGGTTTCACCTTTCTTGATAATTTTAATGAGTGAAGTCTAGACTTAATCCTTTCAGGACTCCCAAGGTAAGATTTCAGATTATTTCTGAAGTCGTTTGTGCAGGAAAATGTGTGTGTGTGTGTGCGCGCGTGTGTGCCATTTGGCATTAGACAAAGATAGTTCTGGTCTAGCACTAATTCCCTGGATGATCTTAGTCAAGTACCTTTCCCTCTGATGCCTCAGTTCCCTCACGTGTAAATGAGGGACGCTACCATACTGTTGGGATGAAATCCACACATTTTGCAGTTCAACCCAAGGGTGTGAATCATTTATCTAAAACCCCAGAAAACTAAACATCCCATTTCAGCATGACCCAGTGACCTCTACCACATGCTTCCCAAAATAGCCTTTTCCAAGTTTTAGAGAGTGTTAACCAATTTCTGACATCCAAAGTGCTAGTTCATTTTCATGAATGGAGAAAAGATAGCTATTTGTTTGTGTTTGTGCTTGCTTGGTTGTTTATGTGTCTGGTTTATAGCAGGTTTGCTCCAAGGATAATTCAATATGGCATGAGGATTTCACAAGCCCGAGAGACAGGAGTTTACCAACAATGTCAATGACTTTCTTGCTGTCCCTTGTTTCAATTTCATTTAAGTTAGCTCTGAAATTTCCCCAAAAACTCTTGCATTTTGTAGCTTGAATTAATTCCCCTGGAAGACTCAGAAACATTTTTCGCCCATCGCAACCTGACTCCTGAGAACACTGGAAGTGGCATAACCTCACTGGTGGTAGACACCCTAAAAATTCACCTCTGGCCCTGCATGAGCCTGACTCTACCTCCTCCTCTGGTCTTCAACCTACCATTTCATGTCCGGCATCAGTGTGGTTGAGATGGAGTATCAGTTATTTTAATCTCACAGACTTGGCTTCAGGAAAATTCTTCCGAACCTCTCCTCAGAAGCAGGTGCACAGCACAGAGTTCTGACCTGGCCCTCTCCTTGACTCCTGCCTCGGAAGATCAGGAGTCAGGCACTGACTATTGCTGGCATTTCTCAGTCCTCTTGGTGTGGGTGCCATGTGATTAAGCATCTGTAGGTGTCAGGGCCTAGCTGACATCCAGATCTTTCCTTCTGGCTGGACTTCATTGACCAAATGTGGCCTTTCAGCACACATCTGTCCTCCAGGCTGGTCACACACTGGATACTAGCAGTTTGGCAGATAATAAAACGCCCCCATTACAGCTGTCTCTGTGTGGTCCTGTACATCCAAACTCTTAATTAGC
The DNA here is from genome assembly GCF_029215605.1 of Mirounga angustirostris. Lineage (NCBI taxonomy): Eukaryota > Metazoa > Chordata > Mammalia > Carnivora > Phocidae > Mirounga > Mirounga angustirostris. Next base: position 108,104,517 of record NW_026991715.1, read on the forward strand.
TGACTTGTGTTAGGCTCATTATTCAGAATCTTGCCCCAGAGCCCCGCAGTATAGCTTTTCCCATAGAAGTTTTGTACATCTTTTATTAGATTTATTCCTAGGTACTTGATATTTTACTTACTCCTACTTACTCCTATACTTATTCCTGTTATTTCCTTAATTTCATTTTGTTTCTGGTGTATGGAACTACAATTGGATTTCTACAGTAAAACTCAGATAACATGCTCTGCAATGATGCAAATTTGGGTATAAAGCAGTTGGTATTTGAGTCCTCCATCTGGCCTCCATTCTCATAGGTATTTGGGCTAAAGTTTGTGTCTTGTGGGGGCAAGAGGGACAGTTAGAAAGTGGCTGCTTTTGCGTTATGGCCATATGGGACTGTCTTTGGTCAACACATAGTCAGCTGGGTAGAGCTTAACTGTCATCATTTTTATTTTGTATTTGGTGTGTCAATACAGAGAACCTGAAATATTTTACTTTATATTAACCTCACTAGGAATGAACCCTCTCATTTCACTGTTTGAATTTTTGGACGCCACTTATAACATTATGATGTGGTGTTGTAGTATATTAATTTCGTTTCCAGCCATCTTGCTAAATTTGTCTATTCTCTCTAATTCACTATAGATTCGTTTAAATTTTCTGTATCAACTACAAGTAAAGAAATTTTGTTTCTTCTTTTCCTTATACCTCTTTTCATCCTTATTTTACTTTATCTTTTTTCTTCTTTAAAGTCATTTATTTACAACAGATTTTCAGTAGGCCAAGGACTGTTTTTCATTAAAAACAAAAAAGAGTCTATTTTTTCCTGAGAAAGCATGTTCTATTTTCAAATGAGCAAATGATATTAGGTACCCATGAAAGAAAATTATATAATTAGTGTGCATTAATTGATGGCTTAAGAAACAAAATTGTTTTCCTTAGATGAATACATATAGTTTAATGTGTTTTGAGTACCTTAATACTATAGAAACAGGGACATAAAGTTTCTAGATAAATAATGAAATGTGAGGGCGCCTGGGTGGCTCAGTTGGTTAAGCGACTGCCTTCAGCTCAGGTCATGATCCTGGAGTCCCTGGATCGAGTCCCGCATCGGGCTCCCTGCTCAGCATGGAGTCTGCTTCTCCCTCTCACTCTCCCCCCTCTCATGTGCTCTCTCTCATTCTCTCTCTCTCAAATAAATAAATAAAATCTTTAAAAAAAAATAATGAAATGTGATTCTTTTCAGCTTTTTGAGGTATAAATGATGAAATCATGAGATATTTAAAGTGCACATTGTGATGATTTGATATATGTATACATTGTCAAACGATTCCTCCATTTAGTTAATTATTATGTTCATCACCTCACATTTCTTTTTCCCTCTCTTCCTTCCTTCCTTCCTTCCCCCCTCCCTCCCTCCCTTCCTTTTCCTCCTTTTTGGTGAGACTATTTAAGTTCTATTCTCTCAGCAAATTTCAATTATACAACACAGTGCTATCAATTATAGTTACTATGTTATATATTAGATCCTCACACCTTATTCATCTTAAAACTGAAAGTTTGTATCATTTTACCAACCTCTCCTTACTTCCCCCATCCCCTAACCCCTGGTAACCACTTTCCTACTCTCTGTTTCCAGGAGTTTGACTTTGTTTTAGATTTAATATGTAAGTAATACCATGCAGTATTTGTCTTCTCTGTCTGGTTTATTTTACATAGCTTACTGCCCTCAAAGGCTATCCATGTTGTTGCCAAAGACAAGATTTCCTTCTTTCTAGTGCCTGAGTAATATTCCCTTGTGTATATATTCACATCTTCTTTATTCATTCATCTGTTGATGAAAACTTAGGTTGTTTCTGTATCTTGGCTATTTGTTAATAGTGCTGCAATGAACATGAGAGTGCAGATCTTTCTTCAATATTCTATTTTCATTTCCTTCAGATATAGACCCAGAAGTGGGATTGCTAGATCATTATATGGTTCTACTGCAGTTCAGTAAAGAACAGAAGTGTTTATTGTGGACATTCTGATCATGTACCCAATATCAAAGGGAAAGTTTCAATATTTCACCATTAAATACAATATTTGCTTTAAGTCTTTTATAGATACCCTTTACCAAATGAAAAATGTGTATATTCTATTTGGTATGAGTTTCTATTATATGTGAATAATGAATTTTCCCAACACTTTTTCTGCATCTACTGAAATGACTATATGATTACTTCTCTAATGTCAAATATAACCTAATATTCCTTGAATAAACACAAGTTGGTTTTATATAATATATAAATATTACATATAATATATACCATACATATTATAATGCTTGATTCAGCTTGCTGATGTTTTCTTGGGATTTTTTCATTTATAGTCAGTCATAGCCAAGACTAGTGTGCTTCTTATACTACATCATAAAGTGAACTAGGGAGAATACACCCTTTTCCTATTCTCTAGGAAAGTTGGTTTATACCAACTTTCCCCCCCCTTTTTTAAAATTTAAATTCGATTAGCCAACATATAGTAGTACATCATTAGTTTCAGATGTAGAGTTCAATAATTCATCAGTTGCATATAAAATCCACTACTCATCACATCATGTGCCCTCCTTAATGCCCATCACCCAATTACCCCATGCTCCCACCTACTTCCCCTCCAGCAACCCTCAATTTGTTTCCTAGAGTTAAGAGTCTCTCATGGTTTGTCTCCCTCTCTGATGACTTCCCATTCAGTTTTCCCCTCCCTTCCCCTATGATCCTTTGTGCTTTTTCTTATAGTCCACATGAGAGAAACAATATGATAATTGTCTTTCTCTGATTGACTTATTTTGCTCAGCATAGTACCCTCCAGTTCCACCAATGTCGATGTAAATGGTAAGTATTCATCCTTTCTGATGGCTGAATAATATTCTATTGTGTATATATACCACATCTTCTTTATCCACTCATCTATCGATGGATATCTCAGCTCTTTCCATAGTTTGGCTATTGTGGACATTGCTGCTATAAACATTGGGGCTTGTGCCCCTTTGAAACATTACATTTGTATCTTTGGGGTAAGTACCTAGTAATGCAATTCCTAGGTCTTAGGGTAGCTCTATTTTTAACTTTTTGAGGAACCTCCATACTGTTTCCCAGAGTGGCTGTACCAGCTTGTATTCCCACCAACAGTGTAAGAGGGTTCCCATTTCTCTGTATTCTCACCAACATCTGTTGTTTCCTGAGTTGTTAATTTCAGCCATTCTGACCAGTGTGAGGTGGTATCTCATTGTGGTTTTGATTTGTATTTCCCTGATGCCGAGGGATGTCAAACATTTTTCCATATGTCTGTTGGCCATTTGTATGTCTTCTTTGGAGAAATATCTGTTCATGTCTTCTGCCCATTTCTTGACTGGACTGTTTGTTTTTGGGGTGTTGAGTTGGATAAGTTTTTATAGATCTTTGATACTAGCCCTTCATCTGATATGTCGTTTGCAAGTATCTTCTCCCATTCCGTAGGTTGCCTTTTAGTTTTGTTGACTGCTTCCTTTGCCATACAGAAGTTTTTATCTTGATGATGTCCCAATAGTTCATTTTTGCTTTTGTTTCCCTTGCCCTTAGAGACATGTCTAGCAAGAAGTTGCTGCGGCCAAGGTCACAGAGGTTGCTGCCTGTGTTCTCCTCTTGGATTTTGATGGATTCCCGTCTCACATTTAAGGCCTTTCATCCATTTTGAGTTTATCTTTGTGTATGGTGTAAGAAAATGGTCCAGTTCCATTTTTCTACATGTGGCTGTCCAATTTTCCCAGCACCATTTTGAAGAGACTGTTCTTTTTCCATTGGATATTCTTTCCTGCTTTGTCCAAGATTAATTGACCATAGAGTTGAGGGTCCATTTCTGGGTTCTCTATTCTGTTCATTGATCTATGTGTTATTTTTGTTCCAGTACCATGCTGTTTTGGTGACTACAGCTTTGTAATATAGCTTGAGTCTGGCATTGTCATGCCACCAGCTTTGGCTTTTCTGGGTTTTTTTATTTTTTTTCAACATTCCTTTGCCTATTCAAGATCTTTTCTGGTTCCATACAAATTTTAGGATTATTTATTCCAGCTCTGTGAAAAATGTCAATGGTACCTTGATAAAGATTGCAAAGAATGTGTAGATTGCTCTGGGTAGTATAAACATTTTAAAAATATTTATTCTTCCAATCCATGAGCATAGAATGTTTTTCCATTTCTTTGTGTCTTCAATTTCTTTCATAAGTGTTCTGCAGCTTTTAGAGTACAGATCCTTCACCTCTTTGTTTAGGTTTATTCCTAGGTATCTTATGGGTTTTGGTGCAACTGTAAATAGGATCAATTCCTTAATTTCTCTTTCTTCTGTCTCATTGTTAGTATATAGAAATGCAACTGATATCTGTGCATTGACTTTATATCCTGCCATGTTGCTGAATTCCTGTATGAGTTCTAGCAATTTGGGGGTGGAGTCTTTTGGGTTTTCCACATAAAGTATCATGTCATCTGCAAAAACCCCCACCAAGAAGGAGAATTATAGACCAATATCTCTAATGAATATGGATGGCAAAATTCTCACCAAGATATCAGCCAATAGGATCCAACAGTATATTAAAAGGATTATTCACCACAGCGAAGTGGGATTTATTCCTGGGCTGCAAGTGTGGTTCAACATTCACAAATCAGTCAATGTGATACATCACATTAATAAAAGAAAGGACAAGAACCAAATGATTCTCTCAATCAATGCAGAAAAAGCATTTGACAAAAATGCAACATCCTTTCTTGATTAAAACTCTCCACAGTGTAGGGATAGAGGGAACATACCTCAATATCATAAAAGTCATCTATGAGGGGCGCCTGGGTGGCTCAGTCATTAAGCATCTGCCTTCGGCTCAGATCATGATCCCAGGGTCCTGGGATCGAGCACTGCTTCGGGCTCCCTGCTCAGCAGGAGGCCTGCTTCTCCCTCTCCCACTCCCTCTGCTTGTGTTTCCCTCTTGCTGTGTCTCTCTCTGTCAAATAAATAAATAAAATCTTAAAAAAAAAAAAGTCATCTATGAAAAGCCCACAGCGGATATCATTTTCAGTGGGGAAAAACTGAGAGATTTTCCCCTAAGGTCAGGAACAGGACAGGGATGCCCACTCTCACCAATGTTGTTCAACATAGTACTAGAAGTCCTAGCCTCAACAATCAGACAACAGAAAGAAATAAAAGGCATTCAAATAGGCAGAGAAGAAGCTAGAATTATTTCTTATTGAACATGGATATTATTCACTATTGAAGCCATCAGGTCTGGAGGTTTCTTTAAGGGGACGTTTTGAAAAACCTATTATAGGGTTTTCAGATTTTCTTATATCTTCTTGTGTCAGTTTAGTTTGTCTTTGCCTAAGAATTTGTCCATTTATTCTAAATTTTTAAATTTTGGGCATAAAATTGTAATACTTTCTTGTTGTCTTTTAAAAGTATCTGAAGATGCTGCAATGATGTCTTTTCTTTTAATCCCTGATATTTGTTATTTATGTCCCCTCTCTTTTCTTGATCCATTTTACCAGAGGTTATATTTCTTTTTCAAAAAAGCAAATTTTGGCTTTATTGATTCTCACTATTGTCCATGTGTTTTCAATTTCATTAGCTTCTATTTTCTTCCTTCAACTTTCCTTAGATTTTGCTGTTTATTGCATTCTGCAGTTATACTGCATTTCCCTCTTTGTTTCATCAGTTATGGAGAAAGGGTTGTTAAACTTTTTTAATCAGGATTTGTTCATTTCTCCTTATAGTCTATCATTTTTTACTTAGATATTATGAAGCCATATTATTAGAAGCAAGCAAATATATCTTTCTCCTAAAGGACATCTTTTACCAATATGCAGTGACTTTAATAACACTTTCATGCCTCACATTCTGGTCTGTCTGATAGTAACATGGCCACACCAGCTTTCTTTTGATTAAGATTAACACAGTGTATCTCTTTCCATCCCTTTACTTTCCATTCTCTTCTGTATTCTGGTTTTAGATCTCTCTTATAAACATTATATAGTAAGATTTTTTAAATTCTGACAATTGGTTTCTATTAGCTGGAGTTTCTAGTCATTACATTTATGTAATTAATGACATATTTAAATTGGATCAACTGTTTCATTTGGTGCTTTCTATTTGTCACTGCTGTTTTAGCTTTCTCTCCATTTTTGCCTTCTTTTGCAGTAATTATTATCATTCCATTTTTTTAACCTCTTTTTGGTTTGGGGCATTATATTGGAGTTTTTTAAATAGGTACATTAGAAACTAGAACATGAATCTTTAACTTATTAAAATCTAATATTAAACAATATACTTACTCTTCTTTACAGGCAATTCAAGAAACGTATTTACTAACATTTTAACTTACATGCATTTATTATGCAATTCTATATTTTTTAATTTCACAAGATATTACTCTTATTTTTGTAAAGTTCATTTATATTTTCCCTCTTTATTGTTTATTTCTTCTTGCATCTCAGGTTCTTCTTTATTTTTTTTTATTTTTTTTTTTTAAAGATTTTATTTACTTATTTGAGAGAGCGAGAATGAGAGACAGAGAGCATGAGAGGGAGGAGGGTCAGAGGGAGAAGCAGACTCCCTACCAAGCAGGGAGCCCGATGTGGGACTCGATCCCGGGACTCCGGGATCATGACCTGAGCCGAAGGCAGTCGCTTAACCAACTGAGCCACCCAGGCGCCCATCAGGTTCTTCTTTAGAGACCACTTTCCTTTGAGTGAAATTTCTCTCATAGAATTTCTTTTAGTGAGGACATGATGGTAGCAAATGTATTCCATTCTTGAATGTTTAAGTAATTTTCTTATTTTGCTTCCATTCTTAAAAGATATTTTCTTTTAACAAAGAATTCCAGACTAGTGATTGTTTTTTTTCACATTGAAGATATTATTCCACTGGCTTCTATCTTCTGTTTTGTTGTTGAAAAAGTGACTTTCACTCTAGCACAGGGTAAGCAAACTATATCTCATGGCCAAATCCAGTTCACAACCTGGTTTCATAAATAAAGTTTTACTGCAATACAGTCATGCTTGTTCATTTCTGTATCACCTATGGTTGCCCTCTCACTACAATAGTAGATTTGAATAGTTGTGACAAAGACCATGTGGCCCTCAAAGCTCAAAACAACTACTTGTTGGCCCTTTTTAGAAAAAGTTTGCTGGGCGCCTGGGTGGCTCAGATGGTTAAGCGTCTGCCTTCGGCTCAGGTCATGGTCCCGGAGTCCTGGGATCGAGTCCCGCATCGGGCTCCCCGCTCTGCGGGAAGTCTGCTTCTCCTTCTGCCTCTCTCTCTCTCTCACTCTCATGAATAAATAAATAAAATCTTTTAAAAAAAAAAAAGTTTGCTGACCCCTAATCCAGCAGGAACTCCCTTTGAAGGTAATTTATATTTTCTGGCTTCTTTGAAGGTTTTTTTTCTTTGATTTTCTCCATTTTTAATATAATATGCTTCTTCTTATTTATTGTGCTTGAAATTTTTTGGATATCTTGAATCTGTTGATTCATATCTGTTATAGGTGCTTAAAAATTCTTAAACATCATGTCAGTTAACTATCAGTGAAATTTCCTCTCTCTGGGGAGGAAATTTAAAAGTGGCTTGGCTGAGCAGTTCTGCCTCAGCATCTCTCATAAGGCTGCTCTTACATGCACTCATTGGTTGTGGCTATAGTCAACTGAAGGCTTGACTGGTGCTGGAGGATTCAATTCCAAAGTGGCTAATTCACATGGCTGGTAATTTGGTGCTGGCTGTTGGCAAGAGGCCTCAGTTCTCTTTACAAAGGCTTTCCACACAGCATAATATCCTCATGACATGACAGTTTACTTCCTACAGAACAAGCAATCCAGGACAAAGGACCTGGCAGAAGTTTCTCTTTTAATGACCTAGCTTTGAAAGTCACACATAATCATTTACCCCACATTTCTTAGAAGTAAGTCATTAAATCTAGCCCACACATGAAGAAGTAAATTAGGCTCAACTAGTAAAAGGAGGGGTGACAAAGAATATGGACATATTGTCCATAATATGGACATAAAACCACCACATTAAATTTTATAATTTTTTCCTCATTCCTATTTTCTCTCACTCCACTTGCTCTGGGGTTCCAGTTAAATATAGGGTAAGGCTTCTCTCACTGGGTCTATATCTCTTACCTTCTCTTCTGTATTTTTTGGCCCTTTTCCTTCTGTGCTACACAATTAGTAACTTCTTCTGACCAATTTTCCAGTTCATTGAGTCTATCATCAACTATGTCTGATCTATTAACCTCACCCACTCAGTTTTAAATTTCAGTCATTTCATTTCAAAAGTAAATTTTTTATTGATTCAAATAGAAATTGTTTCTAGAAGTTGTATTGGTTTATTTTCAAATCTACTAAATCACTTCCTACAATCTTGTATTCCTTGCAAATAACTTCAATTTTGCATTATATTTCTTTAAACACAATCAGGAATGTTTTCAGACCTGTCTTTGTTAATGCCAATATCTGAAGTCTTTTCAGGCTTATTTCTGCTCTTGCTGATTTTTATTCTTAGAACCTACTTTTTTCATATGCCTGGATCTTTAACTGTAATGAACATTGTATTTAAAAATTGTTTTGTTCTGTCATGTACCTGGGGAAGACTACAAGTCCAGGAACATCTCTAAACAAGTTCAAGGTTTGAGACTCCCTGGAAGACTCAGAAGATTCAATCTCTGACTATAATTTCTCAAAAGAACTTTCCTACTGTTTGTCCTCTCCTCAGAGCATGTAGAAACTTTGTGAATTGTAGTTGAGCATGGTCAGAGGCTTGGTTAGACCCTCATTTTATGGGTATCCTGAGTTTTTATGTCCACCTTATCTCACAGAGTGACCAAGTAACCTCCCTGAGAAAGCAAAGTAAATAGACGTTAGAGTCAAAACTTAAACAAAGGCTTCTGTGTTCCCCTTATGCCATATCTGATCTCCACAATCAGTAACTGGTAATGTTAGACAGTGATGATGATGGTGTTGTTTTTTCTTTCCCTCTTCCCACAACACAGGCTCCAGGGGCACAGTTTACTTAGCAATGTCAAGTCATATAAGAAACTAGATATTCTGGCAAAAGACCAGCCCACAGATGCTGAAGGCAGAAGTGCTGTCTTTTTACTATCTGGACTGTCAGTGGTCAAAAGCAAAACCTTCAACTTGAGTAATTTGAGAGGTGCTTTCTGACTAGTGGGAGAGCAACTGTGTATTTTCAGCGTGAGTGCTGCCACTGTTGCAGAAATTTAACAGCACTGTCCATAAACAGGATATCTTTCCATGGCACATGTCAGCAGGGCATCTGATTGATACACTACATTGTTTTCAATCACATTTTATGAGGCCCACATTAAATATTAAAAACTGAGCTATATATTTGGAACAGTAATTAGTCTGAAGCAGCCTCTGTGCCTTATCCCCTGTTTTAAAGTAAACCAAGGATGATGAATATTTAATGTACTGTACCTCATTGTCATCTGATAATAAGATGTGTTATAGGGTTATAAAATGTTATGTTAGGTTCTTACAGCACATCATTAATATTGTAAAATGTAGCTGGGCTCCCAGACAGAGATGTCTGACAGAAAAACAATAAAAAGATAAGTGATATCAACCATTTCCTCCAAGGGCTTAGAAGACAATCAGCCAAGAGATGAAAAGATGTATTTGAGAGTTAGATGCATTCACCAAGCATTAAAGTGAAAAGAAGGAAGAAGACAATGAAGTAAAAGATAACAAGGGAAAAAATGGAAAGGAAAGAGGAAGAAAATAGGGAAAACAAAGAGAAAATGTAGAGAGGAGGTTAGTTATGAGGAGCATTCAAGGATCAGATGGGAGCTTGGATGGAATGAATGCTAAAGAACTTTCCCACTTTTAGATTCTAGGATTCCATGCTCCCTCTGAAGAGCTCAGAATATTCAGCCTTCAAGGTATGTCACTTACACTTTGGCATAAGGATAATTTTGAGCTGAAGGCAATTGATAAAGAGCAGACACAGGAAGAATTCTCTGCTCTCCCCTGTAGCTGCTTAAATGAAGGTCACAACCTTTCTTTGTGAAGGTGTCCCCCTTCGCCCATACCAGAATGAGGAAACCAACTCCTGTTACCAAAGACAGAGATGGACTGAGATGAGTCTGCCTAAAGAAACCTTGCTAAATAAACCTGATTATCATGAGTTCCTCCATATATTTCCTAGTCACCTTCCCACAATTTATCCCTCCTAAAAGTCCAACCACCTTCCCCTTGTCTAGTCACATCCCTATAATTTATCTCCCTTTATTAAAACTGTAAATAAATGGGACTAATGATTTTTGTGGGGAGCATGGGGGTTACTTCTTTTCTCTAAAGCCCCATGCACATAAAATTAAAAATATTAACATCAATAAAAATTTTCTTTTTTTTCTGCTCATCTTTCCTTTGTCAATTCAATTGGCAGGCTCCAACCACAAACCTAAGATGGTAGAGGGAAAGTTTTTCCTCCCCTATACCTCACTATTGAAAATCTCTACAGCCATAGGAATCTCATAAGACCATTTATTCTACCTAGTGGATTCTCTGAAAGAATCCAATAGCACTCCAGAAAGATTGTCTACAGAGTAAACACTGACAATAAAATAAGTATCACTTGGTAAAAGTAACAGTAAAACAAGATTAGAGTTTAGACATGTCATTTATTTAGCCCCCATTTTTCTCAATCACAGAAACAGGACAAGGTATTAGAGATATCAAATCTAGTTTAGGACAAGTTTCTAAACCATTAGCATCAGAAGGTACCTTGGTAATCACAACAGCATACAGGTTAGGAACATGACCTTATAAGACTGATAAATTCATGTTTGATTTCTACCATGCACTAGCTTGTGACCATAGACTTTCTAGGCATCAGTCTCATTGTCTATACAGTTTGTTCTCAATAATAACTAATACAACTAATACAGTTAGCACAATAACTTGATATTTTAAATACCAGTAAATATGAACAGTGATATTGAGAGTGATGAAAGAGGAAGAAGAGGAGAAATCATCCAATTCATTCTTTTATAGAAAGATGATTGAAGGCCAGGGAGAGATAACTTATTAGAGACAGTATAGCCCACTACTGTTGAAACTGAAAGTCAAGTCAAATATCCCTTTTTCAGTTTAAGTAATTGTATACAGCTCTTATAATGTATCCATTCTAGCAGTAGGTGCCAAGGGATCAATACAGAAAGAAATATAAAACATGAACTTTAACATCAAGAAATAAAATTTACCTATTGAACACTGAGGAATTAATATAAAATTTATGACATGATTTACATTTATTTGATAAGAAGTATATAGAAATTAAATATGTCCCCCAAAGTTTATGAGACCAGGTGGAAAAACCTTATGCTACAAAGGAAAATAGAAAGTAAACAACAAAAGTAAATGTAGATATATAAGGAAAAAAAAGAAACAATATCAGAATAAAATATATCATAAAATAATGAAAAAGATTTTTCTCCAAGCAGTGAGATTATAAGTAATTTTCTTCTTCTTCATACTTTTTCCATATTCTCTAAATTTTCTGCAAAGGCACATATTACTCTTTAGAATTATAAGAAAGGTAAGTTTTCTCTTGCCAAAGACATACATAGTGCGAAAAGCTTCTCCTCATGGTAGCAACTACAACACATATAAAAATACCTGCAAATAAAATTGTGAAGAAGGTTTATAAGACCTCTATGAAGAAAACTAATTAACCCCAAGTATATTATTATACTGTATTAATCCCAATAGGATTTTTTCAAAACTTGACAGAGTTCTTCTAAACCTTATCTGGAAAAATACAAAAACTACAATTGTTAGAAACAATAATTTAAGGGGCGCCTGGGTGGCTCAGTCGTTAAGCATCTGCCTTCAGCTCAGATCATGATCCCAGGCTCCTGGGATCAAGCCCCGCATCAGGCTCCCTGCTCAGTGGGAAGCCTGCTTCTCCCTCTCTCTCTCCCCCTGCTTGTGTTCCCTCTCTCTCGCTGTGTCTCTCTCTGTCAAATAAATAAATAAAATCTCTAAAAAAAAAAAAAAGAAAGAAACAAACAAACAATAATTTAAGACTTAAAAAAGAGATAACTTTTCAGGCTTCTGATTGGCCAGGCTGAAACAGATTGACAATGCCAGTTTTTGCAGTTTTGGTGAACATGAAAATTAATACTACCTTTCTACAAGATAGTTAGGCAATATGCATGAGAATTTCAAAGGGGTATTCTCTATGACCTTATGATTCCCAGTGCCAGTAATTTAAGGAGATAATCACAGAAGTGTATAAAGAGGTTCAGAGAAACATTATTTTGTTCTTCTGGAATCCCCTATGTGGATCTTTCCGGTCATTACTTAGAACACTTTTTTTTGCAGAAATTGAAAAGCTCATTCTAAAATTTATATAGTAATGCAAACACTTCAGAATAATCAGCACAAATTTTAATCGAACAAGTTGGAAGAATTAAACTATTTGATTTCAAGACTTATGTGGAAATAAGTAAAGACCACCCAAATGAGAACAAGCAAAACCTATTTATTCAGAGCTTGCTTTTAGCAAGGGTTGTCAGCCAACACTTGCATTTGACAGAGACTCAAAAGCAGGCAAGGAGGTGTGGAAAGTTTTATAGGGGAAAAAGGGAAGGCTTTATGTATGCTCTGATTAAAGAATGTTGGCATGGGGAATCTGGAAGTGGGTGCTTTTTTGACAAAAGTACCCAAGACAACCCAATGGGGAAATGATAAATGTTTCAACAACTGATACAGAAACAACTGTATATCAATATGGGGCGTGGGGTGGAATCAACCATTACCTGACACCATACAAAATAATTAACTTGAAATAGATTGTAGAGCTAAAGTTGAAAACTAAAACTATAAGACTTTTAAAAATAAACACTGAACAGGGCATCTGGGTGGCTCAGTCATTAAGCATCTGCCTTCGGCTCAGGTCATGATCCCAGGGTCCTGGGATCGAGTCCCACATCGGGCTCCCTGCTCTGCGGGAAGCCTGCTTCTCCCTCCCCCACTCCCCCTGCTTGTGTTCCTGCTCTCGCTATGTCTCTCTCTGTCAAATAAATAAATAAAATCTTAAAAAAAATAAAAATAAAAATAAACACTGAACAAAACCTATCCCTTTTAGTTAGGTTAAGGTTTCCTACATAAAACATAAATTGCATAATCCATAAAAAGAAAAAAATGATATATTGGGTTTTATAAAAACCTGAAAGTTTTGTTCTCTAAAATTCACCATTAAGAAACAAAAAGTCAATCACAGATTAGGAGAAGATAATTCTCTCCACATTTATCAGGCAAAAGGCTTATAGCAACAACATTGATAGAGCTCTTCTATTTTGATATGTCAAACAACCCAATAATAAATGGAAAAAGATTTGAACAAATATTCCCAAAAGAATATATTAATAGCTGAAGACACATGAAAAGAAATTTAACATTATTAATCATAAAGGAAATGCAAATTAAAGTCACAAGATAGGGGCACCTGGGTGGCTCAGTTGGTTAAGCGACTGCCTTTGGCTCAGGTCATGATCCTGGAGTCCCGGGATCGAGTCCGGAATTGGGCTCCCTGCTCAGCGGGGAGTCTGCTTCTCCCTCGTCCCTCCCCCCCTCATGTGCTCTCTCTCTCTCTCTCATTCTCGCTCTCTCAAATAAATTAATTAATTTAATTAAATTAAAAAAACTAAAGTCACAAGATGGCATTGTATCACCATTATAGCTAATATTAGAAAGCCTGACAATACCAAGTGTTGGTGAGGATGCAGAATAAATGGAACTCTCATTCTACAGCTAGCAGGAATATAAAATGGTACATCCACTGTGGATATCAGTTTGGCAGTCACTTCAAAAGTTAAAACACAGGGGTGCCTGGGTGGCACAGTCGGTTAAGTGTGCAACTCTTGGTGTCTGCTCAGGTTGTGATCTCAGAGTTGTAGGATCAAGCCCTGAGTCAGACTCTGTACTCAGTGAGAGTCTGCTTGTTCATCTCTTGCCCTCTCCCTCTATCCCTCCCCCCAACTCTCTCTCTCTTTAAAAAATAAATAAAATAAATCTTAGAAAAGCTAAAACATAAGCCTACTATACAACCTAAACCTTCTATTCCTAGGTATTTACCTAAGACAAGTGAAAACATACTCACAAAGTATTGTACATAAATGTTCATGGCCAATTTATTTATAATTGCTAAAAGCTGGAAAGAACTAAAATATATTTCATCAGATGAGAAAATAAATGTGTTATTTCCACACAATGGAACATTCCTTAATAGTAAAAAAAAAATAACAAATAATTGACACAAATAACAGCATGAATGAATCTCAAGTTTATTATTCTGCATGAAAGAATGCATATCAAAAAATAGTACACACTCTATCATTTCATTTATATAAAATTTCATTTATATACAATTCTAGTAATAGAAAGCAGATCAGCGGTTGTCTGTAGCTGGGAGTGGAAAGGATAGATTCCAAAGGAAGCAACTTTGGGAGTGATATAAATAGTATCTTGATCATGGCAATATTTGATATCTGTCAAAATTCATCAAACTGTACATTTTAAATGTGTGCTATTTACTGCATGCAACTTATAACTAAATAAAGTTTTAAACCACAAATAACAATAGTTAGAGATATACAGAGACCCTTACCTCCCATGACTGGGGAATAAGTATATATTTTTATGTGCTATATAAAACTTATAAAAAGAACAAGTTGATGTTTTCAAACAAAAAACTTTTAAATTCCAAAACAACTGTGTAATTAAACAAAACCCACATATTTCACAGGTTATATATGTTGATAAATACTACTATTAAAAATGCCTGGTGAATCCTTAGACCAAAAGGAAATTATCGACTAAAAAAAAAACTGACACTTACACCTAGAGCACAAATTAAAACCTCTACTGAGAATACATATCTGCAAAAACAAACAAACAAACAACAACAAAAAAAAACATACCTTTAATGATGAAGATCATTAAAAAAATAATGAAAATAAAGGAAATTGGAATTTGTCTTTGAAAAAATACAAAAATAAAATACAATCAAACAAGGAAGTTGAAATTCATATGAATGAAAGGACTTGATGAAAACAAAAATTTGTAGGAAAAATAAATAATCTGATTTCAGGAAAAAATAAATTCACATTCACACATAAACAAATGATTAGGAATTAAAAGGGAAACCCAACCAGAAGCACAGGAGAGATTTTCAAAAATTACAGTAGGAAACATGTTCCAGGCAAACATATGGCAATGAATTTGAAAACCTAGAGGGAATAGCTAACATAAATTATCATAGTTGACTCAATAAATAATATAAATTATCATAGCCAGTATAAATTATCATAGTTGACTCAAGAAATAATATATTTGACCAATGTAATGTAGACAAATTGATGCTTCATTTCAGAGTGGGAAGGATAGGGATTTTTTTAAATGGCATTGACACAATTGGCTACTTTGGGGTGAAAACAAAATTGAACCCCTAACTTACATAACACAAATAAGAAAGGATAGAGCAGTTGGAGGGGCAGAAGAGAAAAATAGAAATTGCTGCAAAAAAAAAAATATTAAGGTGACTTCATGTATAATTTCATGGTAAAGCAGACTCTTATCCAAGAATAGAAAATAAGGTGTTTAAAAAACCATATTTAGCCATATAAAAGTTCAAATATTTACAGCAAATTATAACAAATTCCAATGCTGAAGGTGGAAATTCAGTACCTATAATATATATTTATAAAAGTCTTTTAAATTGACAAGACGGAAACTCATCAAGAGGAAAATAGGTGAAATTATGAATAGGAATTCACAGATGGACAAATTCAAATGCCAACACAATATGGAAAGGGGATTAAAATCACTAGTAGTCAGAAAAATATGAACTAACCCAATAATAAGTTATGATTTTATAAACATGAGATTGGAAAAGACCAATAAAAGTATTGCCAGTGGGAATGTGGGAAGAACAGGGTTATTTTGGCACACTGCTGGTAAAATGTAAAATATTACTGGCTTTGTTGGAATACACTCTGGCAACAATTATTAAAATTAAAAAAATACATACAGGGGAAGAGCAAGATGGTGGAGGAGTAGGAGACCTAAATTTCATCTGGTCCCAGGAATTCAGCTGAATAGGGATCAAACCATTCTGAACACCTACAAATTCAACAGGAGATTGAAGAAAAGAATAGCAGCAACTCTCTGAACAGAAAAGCGACCACTTTCTGGAAGGTAGGACGTGCGGAGAAGTGAATCCAGGGTGATATTTGGGAGGATAGATGGTGGGGGAGGGGGCCTCTGTCAGCTGCTACCAGCAAGTGATAGAGCAGCACAGCACAAAATCAGAACTTTTAGAAGTCTGCTCTGCTGAGGGGACATCGCTCCAGTGGCTAAGCAGGGGGGTGGAACCCTCGCTGTGACAGTGTGGTCTCAGGATCTTCGGGGTCACAGAAAGACTGGGGGTGCCTGAGTGCAGCAGAGCTCCCAGGTATCAGAGTGGGGAAGCTGGCTGCAGAGATGGCTGAGGAGTGGGCTCTCAGCTCGGGGTTGCCATAAACCATGATCCGTGGCAGTCCGGCTGCTGCTCTTCCAGCAGGGACCCAATAAGAGGCAGATCTGGGGAGACTCCGCTTCTTCCCCCGGGAAGAGCAGCACGGAGTGCAGCACAGGGATCTGCTGGGTTTGAAGACTCCACACGGGGTCGTGTGCCAGAGATAGAAACACTTGGTCACAAGCCGGGTGAGCACAGAGTGTGGCCAGAGAAGGGGGAGACAGGAGTGATTGACTGCTTTTCTCTGAGGGCACACTGAGGAGTGGCGCCCGGAGTTCTCAGCTTCTCCAGGGCAGAGATTGGGAGGCCGCCATTTTCACTCTTGTCCTCCAAAGCTGTAGGGAAAGCTTGCAGGGAACAAAAGCTCCTGAGAGCAAACCTGAGCAGATTACTTAGCCTGGACCCAGCAAGGGTGGGGCAATTCTGCCTCCGGCAAAGACATTTAGGAACCACGGCAACAGGCCCCTCCCCCAAAAGATCAGCAAGAACAGCCAGCTAAGACCAAGTCTACCAATCAATGAGAACAGCAGAACTCCAGAGCTAGGGGAATACTGCACATAGAATTCATGGCTTTTCCCCCCTGATTCTTTAGTCTTCCAAAGTTAATTTTTTTAATTTCCTTTTTTTTTCTTATTCTATTTTTTTTAATTTTTCTTTTTCCCTTTTTCAACCAATAATTTATCAATCCCTTTTTTAAAAAACTTTTTTATTTTTCATTTTTAGAGTCATATTATATCCCTTCATAAAAGTTAACCTTCTTTTTGGTATATATATATATACACCAAATGTAAAATATATATATATTATATATATATTTATATATATATATAAGTTGTTTATATATATATATATAAATATATATAAGTTGTTCTCTCTTTAAAATTTTGGGATACACTTCTTTCTAATAGACCAAAATATACCCTAAATCTCTAGTGTATGGCTTTGTTCAAGTCTCCTGCCTGATCACATTCTCTCCCTTTTTTTTTTTTATTTCTCTTTCTTTTTTCAACCAACTTCTTATCTTATCAATTCCTTTTATAAAATATTTTATAATTTTCATCTTTACAGTCATATTCCATCCCTTCTTCATATTTAATCTTATTTTTGTACATATATAAGCTTTTCTTTAAAATTCTGGGAGGCACTTTCTACTAACAGACCAAAACACGCCCAAAATTTGGGTGTGGCACTGATCTATTCACTAGCCTGATCATATTTCATCATATACTTTTTTTTTTTTGGTAAAATAGATTTTATTTGTTCATACAAAGAAATAGTATGAATTACCAGAATTTCTTTTTCCTAGAAACATCTTTCTCTGTGTAAAATTAATTTGTGTTATACATAGGACAAAATACTTGTTTTAATTCTTTTTGTACATATTGGCTATTCTAACATCCAGGTTATAGAAGACACACGGCTAGAATTTGCACTGCATTTCAGATTACTGGGCTGAATGAACTCAGTCATAAATTAATGTTACAAAAGTGAAAAAAAAAATCTAACCACACCTTTCAGTTTAATTGACCATCCTTCTTGAGAAACTGAAAAAGAAAAATGACACGGACATCTGTGTCAGCGTTTGAGATACATGCTAAGTATTTCTAGTCTACTGGAACCTTCCATTTTCCTTTCTTATGTACTTTTTTTTTTTAATCATTTCCTGAATGTAAATAGGGTAAATGCCCCAATCAAAGACACAGGGTATCAGATTGGATAAAAAAACAAGACCCATCAATATGCTGTTCCCAAGAGACTCATTTTAGACCCAAAGACACCTCCAGATTGAAAATGAGGGGGTGGAAAGCCATTTACCATGCTAATGGACACCAAAAGAAAGCTGGGTGACAATCCTTATATCAGACAAATTAGATTTTAAAACAAACACTGTAATAACAGATGAGGAAGGACACTATATCAAAATTAAAGGGTCTATCCAACAAGAAGATCTAACAATTGTAAATATCTATGCCCCTAACATGGGAGCAGCCAATTATATAAGCCCATTAATAACAAAATCAAAGAAACACATCAACAACAATAGAATAATACTAGGGGACTTTAACACACCCCTCACTGAAAAGGACAGATAATCTAAGCAAAAGATCAACAGGGAAATAAAGGCTTTAAATGACACACTGGACCAGATGGACTTCACAGATATATTCATAACATTCCATCCCAAAGCAACAGAATACACATTCTTCTCTAATGCCCATGGAACATTCTCCAGAATAGATTACATCCTAGGTCACAAATCAGGTCTCAACCAGTACCAAAAGAATGGGATCATTCCCTGCATGTTTTCAGATCACAATGCTTTGAAACTAGAACTCAGTCACATGAGGAAAGTTGGAAAGAACTCAAATACATGGAGGTTAAAGAGCACCCTACTAAAGAATGAATGGTTCAACAAGGAAATTAAAGAAGAATTTTAAAAATTCATAGAAACCAATGAAAATGAAAACACAACTGTTCAAAATCTTTGTGATACAGCAAAGGCTGTCCTAAGAGGAAAGTATATAGCAATACAAGCCTTTCTCAAGAAACAAGAAAGGTCTCAAGTACACAACCTAACCCTACACCTAAAGGAGCTGGAGAAAGAACAGCAAATAAAACCTAAACTCAGCAGGAGAAGAGAAATAATAAAGATCAGAACAGAAATCAATGAAATAGAAACCAAAAGCACAGTAGAAGAGATCAACGAAACTAGGAGCTGGTTCTTTGAAAGAATTAATTAGATTGATAAACCCCTGGCCAGACTTATCAAAAAGAGAAATGACCTAAATAAATAAAATCATGAATGAAAGAGGAGCGATCACAACCAACAAAGAAGAAATATGAACAATTATAAGAACATATTATGAGCAACTATTTGCCATCAAATTAGACAATCTGGAAGAAATGGATGCATTCCTAGAGAAGTATAAACTACCAAAACCAAACCAGGAGGAAATAGAAAACCTGAATAGACCCATAACCAGTAAGGAAATTGAAGCAGTAATCAAAAATCTCCCAACAAACAAGAACCCAGGGCCAGATGGCTTCCCAGGGGAATCCTACTAAACATTTAAAGAAGAATTAATACCTATTCTTCTGAAACTGTTCCAAAAAATAGAAATGGAAGGAAAACTTACAAACTCATTTTATGAGGCCAGCATTACCTTGATCCCACAACCAAAGACCTCATCAAAAAGGAGAATTACAGACCAATATCCCTGATGAACATGGATGCAAAAATTCTCACCAAAATACTAGCCAATAAGATCCAACAGTACTTTAAAAGGATTATTCACTACAACCAAGTGGGATTTATTTCTGGGCTGCAAGGTTGGTTCAATATCTGCAAATCAATCAGTGTGATACAATATATTAATAAAAGAAAGAACAAGAACCATTTGACAAAGTATAGCATCCTTTCTTGATTAAAACACAGTAGGGATGTCCACTATCACCACTGCTATTCAACATAGTACTAGACGTCCTAGCCTCAGCAATCATACAACAAAAAGAAATAAAAGGCATCTGAATTGGCAAAGAAGTCAAACTCTCAATCTTTGCAGATGATATGATACTTTATGTGGAAAACCCCAAAGACTCCACCCCAAAACTGCTAGAACTCATACAGGAATTCAGCAAAGTGGCAGGATATAAAATCAATGCACAGAAATCAGTGCCATTCCTATACACCAACAACAAGACAGAAGAAAGAGAAATTAAGGAGTCGATCCCATTTACAATTGCACCCAAAACCGTAAGATACCTAGGAATAAATCTAACCAAAGAGGCAAAGGATCTGTACTCAGAAAACTATAAAATACTCATGAAAGAAATTGAGGAAGACACAAAGAAATGGAAAAATGTTCCATGCTCATGGAATGGAAGAACAAATATTGTGAAGATGTCAATGCTACCTAGAGCAATCTACACATTTAATGCAATCCCTATCAAAATACCATCAACATTTTTCAAAGAAATGGAACAAATAATCCTAAAATTTGTATGGAACCAGAAAAGACCCTGAATAGCCAGAGGAATGTTGAAAAAGAAAAGCAAAGCTGGTGGCATCACAATTCCGGACTTCAAGCTCTATTACAAAGCTGTCATCATCAAGACAGGATGGTACTGGCACAAAAACAGACACATAGATCAATGGAACAGAATAGAGGGCCTAGAAATGGACCCTCAACTCTATGGTCAACTAATCTTCTACAAAGCGGGAAAGAATGTCAATGGAAAAAAAGACAGTCTCATCAACAAATGGTGTTGGGAAAATTGGACAGCCACATGCAGAAGAATGAAACTGGACCATTTCCTTATACCACACACAAAAATAGACTCAAAATGGATGAAAGTCCTAAATGTGAGACAGGAATTCATCAAAATCCTAAAGGAGAACACAGGCAGCAACCTCTTTGACCTCAGCCGCAGCAACTTCTTCCTAGAAACATCGCCAAAGGCAAGGGAAGCAAGGGCAAAAATGACTACTGGGACTTCATCAAGATAAAAAGCTTTTGCACGGCAAAGGAAACAGTCAACAAAACTAAAAGACAACTGACAGAATGGGAGAAGATATTTGCAAATGGCGTATCAGATAAAGGGCCAGTATCCAAAATCTATAAAGAACTTAATCAAACTCAACACCCAGAGAACAAATAATCCAATCAAGAACTGGGCAGCAGATATGAACAGACATTTCTGCAAAGACGACATCCAAATGGCCAACAGACACATGAAGAAGTGCTCAACATCACTCAGCATCATGGAAATACAAATCAAAACCTCAATGAGATACCACCTCACACCAGTCAGAATGGCTAAAATGAATGAGTCAGGAAACGACAGATGTTGGCAAGGATGCAGAGAAAGGGGAACCCTCCTACACTGTTGGTGGGCATGCAAACTGGTGCAGCCACTCTAGAAAACAGTATGGAGGTTCCTCAAAAAGCTGAAAATAAAGCTGCCCTATGACCCAGCAATTGCATTACTGGGTATTTACCCCAAAGATACAAATGTAGCAATCCGAAGGGGCACATGCACCCCAATACTTATAGCAGCAATGTCCACCATAGCTAAACTATGAAAGAGCCAAGATGTCCATCAACAGATGAATGGATAAAGAAGATGCGGTGTGTGTGTGTGTATATATATATATATAGAATGGAATATTATGCAGCCATCAAAAATCGAAATCTTGCCATTTGCAATGACATGGATGGAACTAGAGGGTATTATGCTAAGCAAAATAAGTCAATCAGAGAAAGACAAGTATCATATGATGTCACTGATATGAGGAATTTGAGAAACAAGACAGAGGATCATTGGGGAAGGGAGGGAAAAATTAAACAAGATGAAACCATTAATCTCTTAATCTCAGGAAACAAACTGAGGGTTGCTGGAGTGGAGGGGGGTAGGAGGGATGAGGTGGCTGGGTGATGGACATTGGGGAGGGTATGTACTATGGTGAGCACTGTGAAATGTGTAAGACTGATGAATCACAGACTTGTACCCCTGAAACAAATAATACATTATATGTTAATTAAAAAAAAAGAAAAAATATATATACACCCAGCAGTTCTCCTGACAATTTATTCCATAAAAATGAAAGTCTCAGTGTATGAAGATATATATTTTAAGGATGTTTAATGCATTGTTGTTTGAAGTGGCCAAAAAATAAAAAAGACAAAAAAGAAAAAACACTGGATATAAATTTAATATCCATCAATTAGAAAAAGGCTAAGTTATAATTCACACTATGTAACAGTGTGCTGTCATGATAAATTATCAGTTAGAACTTCAACAAAAACAAAATGCAGAAAAGTATGTGTATCTGTTAAGAATGCATTTGACTACATAGAAGGGATAACCTGATCATGGCTTACACAAATAGTGGTTTGTTTATTCTAAGAAATCCAGAGGCCAGCAGATGCTGGTTCTAATTCAGCCACTCAAATGCCATCAGGCACTCAGCCTCTTCTCCTCCTATCATGCCACCACTAATATTCTGCCTTCTACTCATCCCATCATGTTTCAAAGATGGCGTTGTCAAGTATCATTTCTACTTCCCAAGAAGGATGAAGGGAGAAGAATTAAAATTAGCAAAACCAAATTTATCCTATTTATTAAGAATTAAAACTCTCCTAGAAATCTTGCAACATATTTCTCCTTGGGTATACCTGACCAGTACTGGGCTCTTGCCCTCCCCATCCCCAGGGGCCTCCCCATTTCCAAGAGCAAGGACATCTGCTGTGAATTCAAAGTTTAAGCTTTCCCATTGGTAGAGAAAAGACCAGGAAGTGGTGTTTTATAATTTGCAAATCTTACAAAAATAAATTTTATTTGTATAATATAATTTTATTTTGTAAATCAATGACAGAAACTCCTTGTGAATATTCATATGTGCTTTTATCTATGATTATATGTGCATGAAGAAAAATACACACATATACTAAGCTTTTAAGTGGATTTCAAGACAAGTCATATGGAAGAAGGCATGAAGAGGAGAATCTAAAAATAAACATAACTATAATGTGATCATATGTATGCATTTATATAAAATAATTTATATATTAGTAATTTGTAAATGCTCCCAGCATACCATTTGGTTAAAAATAGTAATTTCTATCACCTTATACATAATGAGACACCATTTTTCTTTGGTCAAAAAAACCTATGCCTGTGCCTAGAAAAGTAATAATGTCCAGTGTTCATTGAGCTCTTATGTTGTTCATACACATATATACAAGTGATAGACACATTTCAATCCTCTCAACAGTGCTAGAAGATAAGTAATGTTATCCCCACTTTACAGTTGTAGAAACTAAGGCTTGGAGGAGTTCAGCAGCCTCCCCAGTGTCACCCAACAGGTAAGTGAAAGAACACAGGTGACAGTGCTTACGCCCAAGAGTGGAATAAAGGTGGGTAGGGGAGAGGGCAACAGAAGGCTTACCCAGCTCCCTTTATTTACCTCAGAACATTTTCAACATTTTTATAAGTCCACGTTTTAAAAACAAGTTCAGACTTTTTGTTTAATTTGACCTACACTTCACCATAAATGTGAAGCAATTTTGCTTTCCTTTTCTATCCCCCTCTGATATTTAAGTTTATTTCCCCCACTTATTTCTCTATATCATTTTTCTTTAGCTTTATTTTGGCTTCCTATCATTGTTCAGTCTCTTCAATTTTTCTCTCTCATCTTCAAAGTAAGATAAATTATATCCCCTATCCCTCACACATATGCACAAATCCTAGGGAGAACAGAAACCAAGCTCTCTTGCCAAGCTTACAGAGGATTACACATGTCAGAGAAATGCAATTTGATGTCAAACAGCTCTGAATGCAAACTGCTAGAGAACTGGACCATCAAACATTATTTGAGGAGGGCAATCAGACAATATGCCTGAGGTACCATCAGTCAGAATTTATTGTCATACATGTTTAGAAGGAAACAGGACTAAGATAGAAACTGTGGATACCTTCAAAGACCCTGTATTAAGCAGGGATTGGAATGTTGCACTCCAGTGTCAAATCCCAGAGCATTTCGAGAAAAATTTGGACTCAGAGAGAGGAAAATCTCTTCAGCCTCTTAAGTCACTAGATTCCTGCCTCCGCTTAGCTCCTGACTTTGAGCATATTCCAAGCTCCAGTTGGAAATGGTGATAGGGAGTGGATTAAGCACAGTTGGGCTTTTACACTTAAACCTTGAGCATTAACAGTTCAGCAAAGCAAGGTTTTCCCATTAGAGCTACTGTACTTCCAAGTCCAACTATTGATAAGCTCCCAAGTTTAATTCATCTGTAAGAAATATGCATGTGTGTTGGCCACAAACTAGAGCACACATCTTAAAGTAGAATCAGGAGTCTAGGACAACAGCCAAGTTGAGACTGCCTTGGCTAGACAAATAGTATTTTTCATATATCGCTGGGCTTAAAAGAATAAAAGTTTTCCCAACACCAACTTATCAAATATAGTAACAATGAGACATTTAAGGAAAGGCAGAGATCCTTTAAATCACCTATTTTTTAAAAAGACTCCACAAAATTCTTAATTGCAGGAAACAAACTGAGGGTTGCTGGAGTGGGGGGGGGGATGGGGTGACTGGGTGATAGACACTGGGGAGGGTATGTGCTCTGGTAAGCGCTGTGAATTGTGCAAGACTGTTGACTCTCAGATCTGTACCTCTGAAACAAATAATGCAATATATGTTAAGAAAAAAAAAAGAAGAAGAAGAAGGTAGCGGGAGAGGAAGAATGAAGCGGGGGAAATCGGAGGGGTAAACGAACCATGAGAGACGATGGACTCTGAAAAACAAACAGGGTTCTGGAGGGGAGGGGGGTGGGAGGATGGGTTAGCCTGGTGGTGGGTATTGAGGAGGGCACATTCTGCATGGAGCACTGGGTGTTATGCACAAACAATGAATCATGGAAAACTTCATCTAAAACTAATGATGTAATGTATGGGGATTAACATAAGAATAAAAAAATAAATAAATAAATAAATAATTAAAAAAAAAAGACTCCACAAAAATAAACAATAATGTTAATATCCTCCACTGCAGAAGAAATAATAATTTCTATGAAGCATTTTCAAAATGTCTGATCAATGAACCTCAACTCATTATTTTTGTAATAATAGATACGTAAATATATGCTTATTTTAGTAGACTCACTTTCAAAAACCATGTTATAACTTCTTCCAAGATAGTGAATGAGGTTTAACCCTAGATTAAATCATCTACAATCACATCTTTTGTCTGGAAATTTACCTGAATCTTCAAAAGACCATGGGAAGTGAGACAGGAAAGTGGTAACACTCCATGAAATACTTACCAAAATTATGCTTGACTAGTTGAAGGGGAAATCTACCAGGATTCTCCTAAAGGCTAACATTTCTCCATTGTAGGTACATTACTCTTAGGAAGGAAGTTTCCCTAGTAGGTTCCCTCTGAGAGGCATGACTCTGGGACAAGGGAAGGGGAGGGGTTAAACACATGAGAAGACAGCTGAATGGAATAAGGCAAAGGCAAGTGTAACAAGCATGTGCTGAAAATGGGTGATGAGGAATTTTCTTCTTTTTTGGAAGAAAATAATAATCATAGAAGTAGCTACCAATCCTTAGGCACCCATCATGGGCCAGTCCCTATGTCATATGCTTTCTTTGTAACCCTCACGTGAATAAATTTTATTGCTTCCATTTTGAAGCTGAGAAAACTGGTCTTAAAAAAGAAACTTGTTTGGTCACACAACTAGAAAGTAGCAGTGATAAAATGAATTCTCTCTCCTGTCTGATTCTGGAGTCCCCACTTTTAATCACATAAGAGAAAGAGATGCTGCTTAATACATATATAAAAATGAACAGGATAGAAAACTTGTACAATGTATATACATGTGTAACAAGAGAGAGGAGGGATGAGGAATGGGAAGAGGGAGAAGGGAAAACAAGGGGAGAGAAAAAACAGGGCTTACCTGTATGGTCATAGGAAGTCAACCAGGCATGATGGAGACTATGTTAATCTTCAAGCTAAGATATCCCTGTTTGTGTCCCTCAGTTGCTGAACTACTTCAGAATGCTCTTCCTCCCTTATACTCTCCTGTACCATATATATACCATATATTTTCTGCCCCCACAGATAATTTGAAAGCTTTGCCAATGAAAAGAAACAAGGAAAAGGAGCCAAGCTGTGAGATTCAAGTTCCAGCATATTCAAGTTTGGATTGATTTTGAGTTTTAATTTAACTTACTTGGGGACTACATCTCCAGAACCCAGACCAAAGTTTGTACAATCATAAGCTTATACAACTCCAGTTTCATTATGACCCACTCTATTAATTCTACCTCCAGTAAACCAGGCACTAAGCCACCACACTCTGTCCATTCAATTCTCAGCACCCCATCAAGAGTATAAAAGAGAAACTGTGTCCAGAGGATCAGGCAATGTTAAGTCTGTGAAACCAAGAGTTTCTGTAACATAGTCTCTTTATCAGTTAGGTCTTTACTTACAAACAGCAGAACTGACTGCCTGCCTTAAGCAAAATAGCTTTATTGAGGCTATAGAATACTCAGAGAATTAAAGGAACTACTCAATCTTAGAAGAAAAGAGGAAGCAAGGATCCAATTAGCAGGATCCCGTCAACAGAATGACAAGACTGCGAAGAATCAGTTCCCATCATCTTTTCATACTGGCATCACTGAACTCAATATTTAAAGTCCCCAAAGTGAGAACCAAGTTGGTTTTGTTTGGATCACTAATGGACCCTTTGCCTAGGGAAGAACAAGGCAATTCGATTGACAATTCCACCAAGAATCTACACAATGGAGAAGAGACAATTACTCAAAAGAAAGCTAGGGAGAAAGTTCCCCAAAATGGAGAGGTGGTAAATGGATGCTACACAGAGGGGGAAAATAATCCACTAGAGCATCCCAGGGCTTTGATTTCCCTCAGGTTACTTCTATTGTTTGTTGGTCTGAGCTGTATTCTTTCAGTCATATTGTCTCTTTTTCTATCTGAGAAGACAGGGAAAGAGGGAGAAGAGAAGAAGAAAGGAACTTTCAGAGACAAAGATGGCTTTCAAAAGTATTCAGGGCAACCATTCTGACTTAAAATAATGACCTTGTAACACAGGTAATTTTTAAAGACTTTTGAAATCTTATAACAATAACAGAAATGTTTGTTTGGGCAACTTAAAACAGCTGTCTTCTGTGAGGACAGATTTTGATGAATGTGGGGCCCTTTGTTCAGCTGACACCTTGATATGTGAATCTGGGAGAAGAGACAGAGAGCAGAGAGTGTGTAATGGAAAAGAAGATAGAGTGCAGTGAGATGAGAATGTAGAATTGGAATTCAGAAAGTACATTCAGTTAATTAAAAATCCTAGAGTGCTCAGGGCATGGAAACTGAGGTTGCTGCTTTGGGAAAGCTACGTATGGCCTGTATACCATCATCAAACTGATAGAGGTGATCAACAAAGCAAATCATGATTAAAAAGTAAAATAGTGGAGCATACATGTAGAAAGCAGTCTATGTGGAACTAGAGAGGGAACAAGATTAACTGAATAGGGGCACCTGGGTGGTTCATTTTGTTAAGCATCTGCCTTCAGCTCAGGTCATGATCCCAGGGTCAGGCTCCCTGCTCAGCGGGGAGTCTTCTTCTCCCTCCCTCTCTGCCCCCCTTTCATGCTCTCTCTCTCTTTCTCTCTTTGCTCTCTCTCTTCTCTCTCAAATAAGCAAATAAAATCTTAAAAAAAAAAAGAAAAAAGATTAACTGAGTATTGGCCATGGCATCTAATGGCTTTCAAGTCCAGTTTATGTCCTTCCTAAAGAATGGTTAGATTTCTATGTCTTGGGGCACCTGCAAGGCTCAGTCAGTTAAGCATTTGACTTCCGCTCAGGTCATGATCTCAGGGTCCTGGGATCAAGCCCCATGTTGGGTTCCCAGCTCAGCAGGGAGTCTGCTTGTCCCTCTTCCTTTGCCCCTCCCCTGGCTGGTGCATGCCCTTTCTCTCTCTATCTTTTAAATTAAAAAAAAAAAAGATTTCTAGGTCTTGGGTTCAAAGACATACTCCCCATTTCTTATAATAAATAGTTCTCAACGTGAGCCACATGAATTGATTTCTGGTTTACTGTTATCAAAACAATTCCAGAATAAGACAATTACCTTTAGTTAACCTTAGGAAGAAAGTTCCTGGCCTGCCCAGAAAGCTCAGTAGAGAATGCCAACAAAGTATTGCCTGGATGTCAAGATGGAGCATTAGATACATGGAGGGAAAAGCCTATGAAGGAACCCTGCTATGGAAGCTTTAGCATCAGAAATTGTGGGGATGGAGATCAAGCAGTGGAGTGGCCGTCCAGATCCATTTGCCAAACCAGGAAAATAGTAATTATAAGCAGAGATATGAAACCTGCATTTCTGATGAGCATTCCATTGCTAGCCCCAGAGCCTGTGTTGGGTGAATCTTAACACTCCTACCAGCCTCCCTTAGATGGTGAGTGACCTAAGTGATGACAGTCATCATGACTTTTCAGCTCATGAGTGGTGAGCAATTACTGTGATTAACAAGGACATCGGGTCCATTTGCACGATGAACTTGCAGCTCTGGGCAGTGAGGAATTATGGTGATTAGCTATTCAGAGAGATTAAAAGTTCACTGGGTAAGGCAAAACCTCAACTGATTGGGAAAAAGTGATGGAGAGGGGCATGCCTGCTTCAAGGAGGGGGTAGTGAATGCTGATACAGAGCCACTAATATGAGGAGCAGGGGATAGACATCAATTGTCATTAACTTGGTTGCATTCACAATGACCCATAATAATCTGAGTTTTCCTGAAGAGAAAAAGGAGGAGCAAAAGAAATAATTAACAAAAGAACATGGTCTTGATGGGGGGAGGAGGGACTGAAATCTTCTTCTTTACACTGAGAAAATAGGGTTAACTTTAAAACATCTCCATTAACTCTACTTTGGTCAGATTCAAGGATGGTTGAGTCTAAGAAATACAGATGTGTAGAAATAGCATAGAGAAGACCTAGCACGGTGTTGAAAGCTTGGGCTATAGTCATCACAACAGTACAGTACTGGCATAAAAACATGACATGATGCTTGGGCTCTGAGGCCAAATAAATCAAGGTTAATCATGCTCTTTTACTTACCAGCTGCAACCTTGTGAGGTTCACTCTAAGTAACTCTCACCACTGAGCTGCTGAAGGCTTCAATGAGAACTTAGAAAGTGTTTAGAAATGTGCCTAGTGCATCACACTTAAGAAATACTATTAGCAATAACAACAAAATGATCTTAAAATCATTTTGTCATTGCAGTTCCAAGAAATTAACCTACTTTGATGTGCCCTAGTGAACAAATCAAGAGCCCAGAAACAAACCTAACCATATATAGTCAAACTGTATTTGACAAGGGAGCCAAGAACACTCAATGGAGAAAAGACAGTCTCTTCACTATATGGTACTGGGATAATTTAATATTCACATGTAAAAGTATGAAACTAGACCCCTAAATTATGCCTCTCACAAAAATTAACTCAAAATGGATTAAAGACCTAAATGTAAGACCAAAATCATGAAACTCCTGGATGAAAACATAGGAATAAAGCTTTTTGGCATGGATCTTAGTAATGATTTTTTGGATAGGACACTTAAAGTACAAGGAACAAAATAAAAAAGAAACAAATAGGACTACATCAAACTAAAAATACTTTGCTCAGCAAAACAAACTACCAACAAAGTGAAAAGACAACCTATGGAATAGAAAAAATATTTGCAATCCATAAATCTGATAAGGGTTTAATATCTAAAATATATAAAGGACTCATATAACTCAATAGCAAACACCTGCCCCAAATCTACCAGATAAAAAATGAGCAAAGAACCTGAAAAGACACTTTCCGAAGAAGATATACGAAAGGCAAACGGGTACACAAAAAAAATGTTCAACATCACTAGTCATTAAGGAAATGTAAATCAAAATCACAATGAGATATCACTTTACACCTGTTAAGATGCCCTTGTCCAAAAAACAAGAAGTAACAAAAGCTAAAGTGGATATGGGGCAAAGGGAACCTTGTACACTGTTAATGGGATTGTAAATT
Organism: Mirounga angustirostris; assembly: GCF_029215605.1. Classification (NCBI taxonomy): domain Eukaryota; kingdom Metazoa; phylum Chordata; class Mammalia; order Carnivora; family Phocidae; genus Mirounga; species Mirounga angustirostris. The sequence continues at coordinate 108,134,688 of NW_026991715.1, forward strand.
GGCACAGCCACTATGGAAAACAGTATAAAGAAACCTCAAGAAATTAAAAATTGAACTACCATATGATCCAGCAATTCCACTTCTGGGAATATATCCAAAGGAAATGAAAACACTAACTCAAAAACTTATCTGCACTGCCATGTTCATAACAGTATTATATACAATAGCCAAGACCTGGAAACAATCTAAGTGTCCATCAAATGAATGGATAAAGAAGTTGTGGTGTATATACAATGGAATACTATTCAGTCATAAAAAATGAGGAAATCCTACCATTTGCTACAACTTGCATAAACCTTGAAGCCATATTTGTTAAGTGAAATAAGTCAGACAGAGAACAATAATGTATGTTCTCACTTATATGTGGAATCTTAAAAAAACAAAACCAAAAACCTGAAACCATAGAAAAAGAGACCACACTTGTGGTTATCAAAGGCAGGGGTGTATGCTATATAAGAAAGTTGTCAAGAGAGTAAACCCTAAGAGTTCTCATCACAAAATGAAATGTTCTTTATTTTCTTCTTTCTATTGTATTTGTATGAGGTTATGAATAGTAGCTGAATTTATTGTGATAACATTTCACAATGTATGCAAATGAAACCACCATGCTGTATGCCTTAAACTTATATAGTGATGTATGTCAATTATTTCTCAATAAAACTGGGGAAAAAAATCAACTTTTTGTAACCATTTAAAGTTAGGACATTAATTCTATTTTTAAAAAATAAATTATCAGCTTATATTACCTGTAAAGTTTATTGCAAGAGAGTAAAAGGGATGATTAAAAATAACCGCTTATAAAATGGAGTCTCTGGATCCGGTAGAGGTGGAAACCACTGCAGTACATGGTAAACAATGTGGACTTTATTCCAAGTCCAGTGAGAAGTTTGGAGAGTACTAAAGAAGGGACAGTTGTGATGTGACTTGCAGTTTTAATAGGTTAAATCTGCATTTGTAGAAACCTGATTGTAGAAGGCAAGAGGGAAATCAAAGACACAAATGAGAAGTCTGATAAAGGATTCAAGGCAAGGAATGATGGAGGCCTAGGCTAAGATGCTAAGAATGGAGTTGGTGAAGGTTCATCTTTTTGTCTATTGAGAACCCTTAAAGTATTTGAAGGCTATTATCATATTCTATATTACTTTCCTCTTTTTGCTAAACATGCCCAGATCCTTCCATTGTATTCTACATAACAGGGTTTCTAGACTTCTTTCCACCTTGTGAACACAGTTACTTTTGTTGATATCTTCTGAAAAACTTCTAGGTTGTAGCTATCCCTTTTAAAGTAGAGTTCTCAGAATTGAGGGAAATTCTTCAAATTGGATTTGAGTTATTTTCTGGACAATTAAACAATGGCACTTGTGACCTTTCTATCTTATTGTCTACTACAGAATGAGCTAGTATGTTCTGTACCTGCATTGCATGGTTTATTTACATTCAGCTTGTGGTGATACATGACTTCCCATCCTACCTTAGACATCTTTTGGGCATATACACCAGTCTTGACATTTCTAAGAGTATTACCCTGATTAGTTTTGATTTCTTCCTATCTTATACCACTAGAAACCAATATCACATCATGAAGTGGAAATGGAAAGAGAAGCCCTCTGCACATTACAAAAACCTAAAAAAAGGGTGCCTGGGTGGCTCAGTTGGTTAAGCGACTGCCTTCGGCTCAGGTCATGATCCTGGAGTCCCAGGATCGAGTCCCGCATTGGGCTCCCTGCTCAGCAGGGAGTCTGCTTCTCCCTCTCCCGCTCCCCCCTCTTGTGCTCTTTCTCTCTCTCACTCTCTCTCTCAAATAAATAAAATCTTTAAAAAGAAAAAAAAACCTAAAAAAAAATTTTTTTAAGGCAGCATAGGGCAAATTCCAGGTAGTAGTCCAAACAGCAGGTATCATAGTGTTTGTCATTTTTTTTAGGACCTCCAACTTGTATAGGTGGAGCCTTTCCTCAACGTCATTTTCTCTTAGGCAGCTGTGTTTGTTCTGTCACTAACCATCTCTATCTAGAAATAAAAATATCTTCCTTTAGTGTATCCAGTTGTACTTCTGTAAGAAAGGATGCTTCATGAAGTTATGAGTTCCTCATCACTGGAAGTAGGTAAACAATGAGTAAATTATCTCTGCCTGAATATGTTAAACAGAAATTTCAGATTAGTGGCAACTTCAAGGCTGCTGGATTTACTAGGTGACACTTAGGATTCCTTATATTTCTGAAATTCTACTGATTCCATGATTCTTATAGTCTTGTCAACTGTGCTTGCAATTACCCTACTTCTCTTACTTTGCACTTGGAAGTTAGCTCAATGAAACCTACTCTTCCAGCTATCTATTGCTGTATAACAGACCAACCCAAAATATAGTGACATAAAGTAACAACTATTTTATTATGCTCATGGATTCAGCAGGTTAGGAATTTGGACAAGGAATAATAGAGCTGCCTTGTTTCTGCTCCCCAATGTCTGAGCCTCTGTTGGGAAGGCATATGTCACTGGGGTGACTCCAATGTCTGGAGATGACTCAAACTCCTTGGGGCTGGAGTCATCTGGGAGCTTCCTTACTCAGATATTTGACACCTATACTGGGATAACACAGAAGCCAGTTTCAGCTGAAATTGTTGACCATAGCATCAGGAGGTTACTCTATGGGGCTTCAGCTTCCTCACAAAATGGTGGATTAAGAGTAGTCAAAGTTCTGACATGGTTTAGAACTCCAAGAGCAAGATGGAAACTGCATAGTCTTTTACGACCAGGCCTTGAAAGTCATCTAGCATCACTTTTTATAGGTTGAATCTAACCAGATTTAAAGAAAGGTGACATAGACCCCTCCTCTCAATGGGTCAAAGAATATACAGCTGCTTTTTAAAGCTGCCACATTTCCTATGGTGCTTATTATTAATTTTTAAATAACAACCAAAATTCTTTTTTTTTCTTCTGAATTTCCTGACTCTGACTGAAGTCAAGGTATGCACCTGTGTAGCTTACAGACACTGGGGCTTCTAAGCACAATAGGGAAGAAAAGAGTGAACCAAAGATTCCAGTGGATATGACAGAGATTTTTCTGGAGCCAAGAGCACATATGCTTTTGGAGTGGAACAAAGACTGACATTCTCAACACCTGCTCCATCCTTTATAGACCCTAGGAACTCCAAGATTAAACTCTGTAGTATTCCAAACCCTGGGAGAAAAAGCCTTGCTCAGACTCAATTCATTGGACACTGACCTTTAATCCACTGAAATCTGTATGTGTTCTACAAGTCTCTCAATGCTCTGTTTTGGCTAATTGGTTACCTAGACATGTCCTCATCCTCACCTGGGGACTATAAACATGACTGAGCCTGGGAGAAAAGGTACAGAGAAAGAGATGACTCTGCTTCCCACAGAGACCCATCAAGTTCAACTTCTGAGCACAAAGGAAAGGAAGGAAAGCTACCTCAGCAAGGGAATTGAAATGCTAGAAGAAGCACTTCCCTCATGGCTTAGTGCAATGCCATTCTGTGCACCAAAGACCAACTAATTATTCCTCACTGCACATCAGCAAAGGCTGATCTGATTAAAATCATAAATCAGTCCTGCATTTCTGTAGGAAGGGTGTGGACCTGGGTGTGTTCATTAATATATACAACATCATCCAAAATTAGGGCTTTGGTCAAGTCATGGGCCTTCTCTACATTGAGCTCACTCACTCTGATTTCAGAGATGTTGACCTTTCAGTGTCAACCCCAAACCTTTGAAATCAAAGGCAGATTATAAAGTCAACATCCCCACCTTTCACACAGATCCTGCAATCCTGGGCAGGAGAAAGAAATGGGAATGGTGACTGACCAGTCTTCCTAATGGTAATTAATGAGAGTTAACTAAGTCAACCAAGTACTTACTACACAAGTGCCAAACTACTTTACATGGATTATTTCATTTTATTCTTGTAACGATCATTTTTATGCATATAGAGCCTGAGACCCAGAGAAGTGAAATAACTTACTGCAAATTAGAGTGGAACTGATAGAGCCAAATTTGAGCTAAGACAGTCCATGTCTAGGCCTAAGACTTTAACAACTAGACAATATTGCCTCTGCTCATAAGCATATGTGAGACACCTTCTAGGCAGTCCTTGGGTGCCTAGAGGCTGGAGAACATGATGCCTGACCTGAGACTTCAGGATAAGGAGAAACCAACTAGGTAGAGAGAAAGGGGAAAGGGGTATTCCTGGGAGAGCAATGTAGGCACAGGAACAGTGTGTACGGGGCCTGAAGATGTTGAGCCAAGCTGAAATCTCCTTAAAGTCAGGGATCATGCTTTCTTGCTCACCATGGAAGCCCTAGGTGTCTGACACACCACAGCCACATTGAGAGCCAAGAGAACACAGCAGTCATAGGCATGAACTCTGGAGTCAAAATGCCAGTGTTGAGCTATGGAACTCAAACAACCGGCTCCAACTCTGTGAACTTTGGTTTTCTCATCTGTGAAAAAGAGGAGGTGATAAGTCTTCCAGACTTGCTGTGAGGGAGGATGAGATGAGATCATGTGGGTAAAACGTAGGCATTGTCTAGTGCATCCACAGGGGGAGCTCAAAAAATGGCCACAGTGATGGTTTATTATTAGACCCACAGAAAGTCTTTTTGAAGGGAATGAATGAATGATGCTCACGTGACGTATTAGAGGGTAGCAAGGATTACAGTGTGACTACAGAGGGTGAGAAACAAGTGGTGCAAAGCGAAGCTGATGCCAGATTGGACATCCCCACTTTGCTTTCCATTTTTCCTGATAGCCCATCATCTTAATGGGGATAGTGATGAAAAGAAAGGTACCGTTTTGCATTTATATTGCGGTTTGCACTTCACAACATATCTCCACAGTCATTATTTCATTCAACTTTCAAGCAAATATATGAAAAATACATGATGTGTGTACTTTGTCTCTCTTTTGCACAAATCTGCAGAGGTTCAGAGGGCAGAAGTATCTATAAAAAGTGAACTGGATGATAAGTAACAGAAAACGAAGTCCAATTATTCTGACTCCTGGCTCTTTATCCCTTCACACCAATAATAGAGCGAGTGTAGAGAGAGACCCAGGGATTTCCTCAGTACCAGAGAATCCACTTGAAGGGCTTGCTGGCTAGTCACTTAACTTTGTTACTTTTCCTCCTAGAACATGCCTTTACCACATTCACTATATATTTTTTTCAAAGTCTCTTAAAATGTTTTTGTCACAATAGTTTATCATTTTATGTATTTTGGTTTATTATTATAATAATAATCTTTCTCCCTTAAAAAAAATCCATTCAAAATATCTAAGTTCTTTACCTCAAGGTAAAGAATTTTTAAATAAAAAATACCAGCCTGATCTTCAAAAAAAATTGAAATTCCTTCAGCTTGGTAAATAAAAGTCATCTCTTCTTGTTCTGTTCTGGTAGACATAAATGTACTTCATATGTACATTTCCTACATCACTCCATTTCCCTTGCAGTTAGGTGCAACCATGCAACAGAGCTGTGGTCAATGGATCATTGGCAGAAGCAATTTGTAGTACTTTGAGGCCTGATTCAGATCTTCCTCTCTCTCCCCTTTAGAAGCAACTTTAGAAGTTAAAGATGGCAGATCTCCAACACAGAAGGAACTTGGATCCCTTAGTCACAGGTTTGGATGAAATTGCCAGTTGCTCTGGAACAGTCATTTTGGAAATTACATGAGCAAGAAATACATTTCTATTATACTAATCCATTGAGGCCTATCTGTTTCAGAAGCTAGTATTACCCAACTAATAAAACCATGAAAAAATATAAATATTACAAACCCAAACACTACTTAAGACCATCTTCATAACTATCAGACCCTATATTTCAATGAATGTTTGCTTCTTTATTAGAATTATATCATGTCCCAATCTGGAAAGCAGGTGGTAACAAATGAGAGTTGCAAGACTACAAATTCATTATGGGCAGGTATCCTATCTACCTTTGTATTCCTAGTACCTCACACAATACCAGGCAACAGGGTAAGTGTTCAATAAAGGGTGACATGTAGATGGTAAAGAACCATCCTAACATCTATCATCTAAGGAGATGACAGTTGACTGGGATTTGAATGATTAGGTTCTCCAAAAGGAAAATGGTAATTTCCCCCAGGAGGCATCTTACAAAACAGTGATCTACCACAACTTGGTGACAGTTAAGGTGGTAAGAGACTTTATTCACACATTCTTCAAAGCTATTTATTGAGTACCCATTATATGTCTGGCACTATTCTAGGGAATAAGGGTACAACAAAAAAATAAAATAGCAGTAGAAGGTGTTTCCCTCTCTGTACCATAAAGAAAAGGATAACTCTAATTTCATAAGAGACTCTTAACCAATGGAGAAAGCACAGACTTGAATCTGCATAACAACCATATTCTCTTTTACTGTGCTTTTCATGGTGACCTCCCATAACTGGCCTTGGCTCCATCCCACCACCCCACGAACATTTTTCTTTTGTTTTAGATTTAGGAGGATATTTAAGGTGGTGTTGTGGGCCATTTCTGAGGGCTACTCAGTTTTTCTGGGTATCTCCCATGTATACATGAGATATACGTGTTAATCAATGTGTTTCTTTTTATCTTCTTAATCTTTTATTTCAAAGGTTCTCAGCCAAGAACTCAGAGGGTAAAGGGAAATTATTTTTCCACTTCTACACAGTCTATCAAATAGATATATAAATATATGCATATATATATATTGAATATGCATATATATATATATAGAAACTCTTGCACACAATCTGGGTCCATATTATAACAATGCAAGTGTGCCGGGTTAGCAGTTATGAGAGATACATTATGATAATAGTCCATTCTCTGAAAGCATAATAACACCTGCTCCAAAGTGGTAAAGAAAGGAAATCAACAACTGAAAGCTTGAGAATAAATTAACCAGATCCACACTCAAGAAGTTAAACCATGCAGGGGGGAAAAAAACACAGCAACAAGAGTGAGTGGTAAAGATAATACACTGTGGCTGATCATACAGTTGATGAAGGTATCAATCCACTTTGTTTCTAAGCTCCTGTTTTATAAAAGTTAATCATATAATTTGGCTACAGCAACAGCAGCAATGGCAGATGTGCTGTCCAACTGACCAGGTTAAGAAAAATAAAGGCAGATGGTTTTAGATTAAAGTCTGGATAGCGACATCACCATTAGAGAAGAGAGGTTCTGTCACCAGGCCAAGGTTCTTTTATTTACTTTACTCTCTAAACTATCTGCCACCTGATGGTCCAGGGAATCATTTAGAATCTTAGTCATGGGCAGTTGATAAAAATTCATTAATCTGCATTCAATAATTCATTTAAGAAATATTTATTGAGTGCCTACTATGTGAGCAACAACACTCTAGGTGCTGAGAAATACAGCAACTATCAGGACAGTAAGCAAATAAGGTAACTAGATTTTGTTAAATGCTATCAAGAAAATAAAAGAGGGTAATGGGAGCAGAGGGAAGAAAGCATTATAGCACTTACAGAAGGCCTTTGGGAGGAAGCTACACTTGAGACAAGAGAAGAAAGGTGATGTATTAATTTTCTATTGCTGCATAACAAATAGATACAAACTTAGCTGCCTAAAACAACACAAATGTACTGTCTCAGTGTTTCTGTGAATCAGGAGTCCAGGTACAGGTTAGTTGAGTCCTCTGCTCAGGGTCTTGTATGCTGAAACAAAGGTGCTGGCATAGGTTGTGATTTTATCTGAGGGTTGGGGTTCTCTTCCAGGTTAACTGATGGTCAGCAGGATTCATTTCCCTGTGGATGTGTGACCATGGTCCCCCTCTTCTTGCTAGCTGTTGGCTGGAGACCACTCTCACTTCCTACACACTACCATACTTTGCTATGCGATTACCTTCTCTTATAACATGCTTTCTATTAGGCCAACAGGAGAGTGTCTCCCTAACACTTGACCTTCTTTTAAAGGGCTCACTTGATTAGGTCAGGCCTACCTAGGAGTCTCTCCTTTGATTGACTCAAGTCAACTCATTAGTAACATAATCACAGGAGTGAAACAGCATTGTATTCACTGGTTCTAGCCACAGCCAAGAGAAGCATGTACATGGGGAGCCTGGGTGGTACAGTTGATTAAGTGCTGGACTCTTGGTTTTGGCTCAGATTGTGATCTCAGGGTCATGATCTCAGAGTCATGAGATAGAGCACCATGTCAGGCTCTGCATTCAGCATGGAGTCTGCTTAAGACTCTCTCTCCCTCTGCCCCACCTCCCCACCACCTCAAATAAATAAATAAATCTTTATAAAAATATCTTTTAAAAAGAGGAGCATGCACAATAGAGGGTAGAAATCTTGGAGACTCTTTAAAATTCTACCTACCACATATGAGAACCAGCCATGCAAAATCAGGTGAAAGGCTTTCCAGGTAGGGTCCCCAGAAAGTATACAGAACAAACTTTGATATTTTCAGGAAAGAGAAAGTAAGTTGGTGTACTGAAGCATGGTGGATGGGGTAAGGAGATGAGGAAGGAGGCATCTACAGGAGTCAGACCACTTAGAGTTTGATGGACTTGTTAATAAGTTTGGATTCCATTTAATGTGTAAAGGGAAGCCTATTATTGTTAACTGAACTTCCCTAGCATGATGTTAGGCTCATGAGTGATATAAAGACCAGTGGATCCAATGTCAAGAGAAATGGGAGGCATTAATTTGCTGTGGTTACCTCTCACTTTAAGAAATGAGAGCCTGTGGTAAAGGTTCTTTACAGATCTGACCTTCCATTTTTCCTAGGTCCCCATTAAAAAGATTATTCAGGTGAATGTAAAAACAAAATGAATGTAATCACTTTCTGGTGTTGGCTGGCCTAATAAGAAAGGAATCTGGTCTGCTTCTTTCAGGCATCTTCCAATACCATGAATGCACCCTTCGGTCATTTCATAAATTCTATAAATAATAATAGTTATGTTAATAATATGGGAGCTTTTCCAGAAGCAATATACATTTTGTCCTTTGGTCAAGGGATTCATAATTGGTGTTTTTAGAAATTTTCAGCAATGCAGATTTTTAAAGATAATATTGAGGCAAGAGTTTATTGTTTGGAAATGCTAGCTCATCACAGTCATTTTTTTTTTCTTCTTTCTAAACTGAGGTTGAAAGGGAAATCCAAGTTGAACTAAACAACCTATAGAAATGTCACTATGTCCTAATCGACCCAGGAGTCAGAGGTATAACTGCTCTTTAGTTTTTTCGATTGAAAGTACTAGCAGGATTTATGTGAAGCTTCCCTTTGAGACTATGATTAGTACAATGGGAAAATTTTTAAGAAATGATAGAACTTAGATTCTAAAACTTGAAGACCCAATGAGGACTGTTAGTAACTCTCACTTCTTTTTAAGTACACACTCTTTAGTGTAATTTCCCAAGTCTCCTTTGGACCAAGATTTGGATTATCAGTAAAATAAGGCAATATGAGGTCCTCCTTTCTCAACATCCTTTTCTTGTTTCCATGACTGAGGCCTCATATGTAAGGATCATGTTACATTACTGTCCTCTCAGGAAATACAAGAAATTTATTCAGTGAAGCAATCTAAAAATAACTCATTGGAGAGTCAGTGGCTTCCATGGTTACCAAAAGACCCTGTTGATTCTTTGCTCTAAAAGGCAACCACAATTGGGGAATCATTTGAATGGGAAAACAACACATGCCCAAAATAGCATGAAGGACCCTAGAACATGACTATGCAGCCTTGCATTCCAGTAAATGCAATCTTCTTCTTCACAGCCCCATGAAAAGCACATGCCAGGAAAAAAGGAATAAACTTCTGAAAACTAACTGAAAGTTGACCCTAAATCAATTTCTTGATTCTGAGAATCCCCACCACGCTGTTAATGCTCTGACAGTGCCCCACAGTAGTTCATGACATAAATTCTGAAAATACTATTTCCACAAGTAACAACTGATTACATGTTCAATTTTTACTAAAGGCATCAAAGGAAAGTTAGATTTTTTTCCCTTTAAGTAAAATTATATCACATGACTTCACATGAAAGTTGCACATATATCTTATGATGGTTGGGAATGGAATAACATATGTATATGTATCATATATATATGTATATATGTGTGTATATTTACAAAGAATATATATACTTATATATCAAACATATATTTATATGTGTGTGTATATACATATATATATGTTTGAGAGATACATGCTCATATATTTATGTATTTCTTCATACATAAGAAGTCTTCTAAGATTACCCCATTCCAACTTGTTTCCAGAAGCAGGGATATAAGAAAAACCTATTTTTGAAAAGAGAATTTCATACTTTCATCACAGATTCTCAGGTCTAGCATACCTAAAACATGTTTATTGAAATTTGAAAAAAACAACAACACACACACACACACCAAAATACATTAAAATTGCCTAACACATTAACTATACTGAATAGTCAGAGTACCAAAGATATAAATTTAATTAATTATTCACCAGCAATTTAGATCAGAGGTATAGAAAGTCAGATATGACATAAATTGAGCACTGTGAACTGTGTAAGACTGTTGAATCACAGACCTGTACCTCTGAAACAAATAATACATTCTATGTTAAGAAAAAAGAAGAAGATAGTAGGAAGGGAAAAATGAAGGGGGAAATTCAGAGGGGGAGACAAACCATGAGAGACTATGGACTCTGAGAAACTAACTGAGGGTTCTAGAGGGGAGGGGGGTGGGGGGATGGGTTAGCCTGGTGATGGGTATTAAAGAGGGCATGTTCTGCATGGAGCACTGGGTGTTATATGCAAACAATGAATCATGGAACACTACATCAAAAACTAATGATGTAATGTATGGTGATTAACATAACATAATAATAAAAAAATAAATAAAAATTGGTGGATAAAAAAAATTGATTCAAAAATTATTTACTATAAATTAAATTACCTTAAATATTTTTTGTACCAAAGGTGGTCTTAAGATTCTTTTTTAAATTTAGCAATATCCAGCACATGGCTGCCATGTGCCAACCAGTACTCTAGGTATAAAAGGGTGTGGTTGTAAGATGAACAAGGTATGTGTCCCCATGAAGCTAATAGTCTAATAGGAAAGACAGACAAAACCAAGTTGATTCTAAATTCTAACTAGTTTGTAATAATTAAGGAAACTAAAGTGGTTTGATAGAAAGTAAGGGAGGAGTAAGTTACTTTAGATAGTGTGGTCAGGAAGTCTTCTCTACAGAGACTGTGAGCTTTCACTTAAAATAAGTAGGGGGAGCCAGCCATGAAAAGAATCATGTGGAGAGTATATGGAGAGAGAAAACAACAAATGCAAAGACCTGGAGGTAACAAAGATCCTGGCTTGGCAGAGAAACAGGAAGCAAGCCAGCGTGCTTAGAGCAGAAAAAAAAAAAAAAGTAATACAAGATGAGTTGGAAAGGAAGCCTGAATGGGCAATGGTAAGGAGGTTAGATTTCCCACTGACTTGAGAAGCCATTAGAAGAAGCAGAGCAGTAATAGGATCATAAAGAGCTTCTAAAAGATGACTCTGATTGGGTGGACAAAGGACTGCAGTAAGCCAAGAGTATGAGCAAGGTGACTACTTAGGGGGTTTTTGCAGTAATCCAAGTGGGACATGATGTTGGCTTGGCAAGGGTGGTAGCAGAGGGTGAAGAAATACAAATGGTGTTCCTTAGATATTAATGCAGGACAGGCTAGAAAATGCTAAGAAAGCCTACAGGCTTCCATGTTCAGATACGTAGGTATGAGAGTTAAGATGCCTCTTACTTATGAATGGGCTGTGTTCCAAAAGCTTCTTTATCACTAATCTCAACCTCAAGCCACATTTTCCCACAGATACAGTATTAATATCTGCATGGATTCATATTAAAAATTAATCAGCGATGGGCAGAAAATCCCCAAAGTTCTGCCCTTTTCCCATTATCTTACTTAATCTCCAAGCAGAATGGCTTCAAATCATCACATTTGCCTAATGGCTATTTAATTTTTTTTTCTGTTACTATTTACTTTAGAATATCAATTTTATCCCTATATCTCTCTAATAGAAAATAATCCTGGTGATAAATATTATTAAGGTATTTAGGCACCACAAAGAGCAATATTGAACTCTTTTGTGGTCTCATAAATCTTGGTTTACCAAGGATCTATCTCCAAAGTAGAAGGTACCAGAAACCTTTTTTTTTTGCAGAAGGATAGCATCTGAAAATAAATTAGGGGGAAAAAGGTATTTGGACTCACAAAATTTTAGAAAACAATTCCTTCTCTGAAAGAGTTTGGATAGGACATGATGGACACAATGAGGCTGGTGAAGTCTCTTAAGACAATGTTTCTCAGGCTTAAATGTGCAGGAACTTCCAATTTGAGCCATGGTGGAGTACAGGGATTGGAATTACTCTCTTGCCTTAAACAACTATAAATATAGGCAAATTATAGGAGCCAAAAATATTAAGACATTAAACAACATGAAGCACAGCACAGTGATCACTACAAGACAGAAAACAAACTAGGTAAGTCCTATGATTGTCCTGACAATCATACCTAGAAAGAGTTTTGACCCCACAGTGAGGGAAGGGGGAATTCAAACAGCCCAGTTGAGAATTTGGGAGGCCCCAGTGGCAAAAATTTGCTGAGCAGAATAACTGGAGAGGAAAGGGCTGCACAAAGAGCTCCAGAGATCTGGAGTTTCACTCAAGTCTTCAGCTGAGTACTGATTAATACATACATGTAAGAAAACTATGAGAACCTAGAGAAAGGAAATAGAATAACCTAGAGAAAGGAAATAGAATAATCCCAGCTCACACAGGCTGGTCATAGTTTATATTGCCACCAGCCAGAGTGGGAAAAACCTTGTAATACATGGGGCATCAGAGTTCTCGAAAGGGCATTGACTCTGAAGGTGTAGAATAAAGGTAGCCCTAGACTAAAGGATACTCTGGCTCCACCCTGCAATCTTATTAAAAATAAGCCTTAAGGGATGCCTGGGTGGCTCAGTCGATTAAGCATCTGCCTTTGGCTCAGGTCATGATCCTACGGTCCTGGGATCGAGCCCCATGTTGGGCTCTCTCTCTCTCTCTCTCTCTGACAAATAAATAAATAAACAAAATCTTAAAAAAAAAAATAAGCCTTAAAAGTTCAAACTATTTCTAGTGTCCCAAAACAAAATGTATGAATATTCAAAGGAATACAAAAATTCTACCAACAAGGTAAAATCTACAATGTCTGACAACCAATAAAAAAAATCCTGGGTAGGCAAGTAAGCAGGAAAATACTACATATAACAAGGAGAAAAAGAATCAATCTATGGAAATAGACTCAGAAATAACACAGATGATAGAATTAATGGACAATGACATTAAAGTTAGTTATTATAAATCTCTTCCATATGTTGAAGAAGGAAAAGGAAAGCATGAGCATGTTAAGGAGACATGGAATACATACATTTTTTTAAAAGTTTCAAGTTGATGTACTATATGTTGGCTAATTGAATTTAAATAATAAAAAAAAGAAAAAAGATTCAAACTGAAACTTCTAAAGATATAAAATGCAATGATTGAGATGAAAAATATACTTGACGGGACTAACAATGGATTAGACAATGATGAAGAAAACATTAGTGATTTTGAAGACTTATACAAATGAAATGTATGTAAAATTAAACACAGGGGAAAAAAGGAAAACAGTATCAGTGAGCTCTAGAAAAACTTTAAAGGCCTAATACACATATAATTGAGGTTCCGGAAGGAAAGGAGAAAGAGGGATGTTGAAAGAATATTTGTTAAAATAATAGCTGAAAAATTTCCAAATGTGTTAATCCAAAAAGCTCAATGAATTCCAAGATCAAGAAAATAGAAAGATAACTATACCAAGGTACATCACAATCAAATTGCTTAAAATCAATGATAAAGAAAAAATTCTCAAAATAGTTATGAAAAAACTTCAATGTGAATACTAATTACTTGGTTATTTCTTAATGTAGGTTCTGACTCAGTAGTTATGGGTGGGGTCTGAGAGTCTGCGTTTCTAAAAAGTTCTAACAAGATAATTCCAATGTAGTAAAACCACACTTTTGAGAAGAAAATTTCTAAGATTCCAATGATTAAACTATGTTGTTTTTCTAACTTAATCCAAGATACCAAAAGACAATTGAAAGAGACAGGCTAGTTCCAGGGAAGCATAAGAGTGTTTGGGTTTCCAGCCAGTTTTATACGAGTTATACATTAGAGAACTATATTAAGACCTAGACTTTAAAAATTCACCTTAAATTCTTATTGCCAAGTTTAACAGATGTTCTTTGTTTGCTTGTTTTTGTTTTGTTTTGGTTTGGTTTTGGCTTTCTAGAAGCCATTTCTTGTTTGATTATTTTACTCTGATTTCCTTTTGAAGCTTATCCCCTTATCCACTCCCAGATTTGTGCTTTGAGTGGGTATTCCCTCCAACTCCTAGGATAGAACCTATAATCCAGCCCTCACTAATGAACTCACTGTATTTCAAAAGAGAGATTGCTCTTCCACTTGAACCTGGAAGAACATATGCTGGATCTACTGAAATCAACTTGCCTCCTCTGGCCAAGAGAGTATAGGTGGAGTCTAAACAGAAGAAGCAGAACCAAGAAAAGGAGAGAGAAAAATTAGTCTGGTGTGCACTGTTAATCCTAAATCATGTCATTATTGAAATTAGACCAATTCCTGGACTCTTTAGGTACATAAGACAATGAACAGTTCCATTTTTTAAAGCAAGTTTGAATAATGTTCTCATTTTATTATTTTATTATATTTATTTAATTATACAGAAAGAGTGCCAACAGAAACAAGAAGCATAAGTTAAATAAGCTTTTGTGACCTAGGCCAGGAATCTAATAAAAATTTATAACACAATTTCTATTAATGATCACAGGTTTGAAATCTAAGAAAAAATTCTTAGAGATTTTTCTCCTCTACTTGCTGTTATGGCATTTGTGAATAGAGGAAAAATTGGATTCTGCCTGGGTAAGTCAGAGTGGTTTGTCAGAGTCCCTAAAATTGTGAGTCTAGTCTAACATTCAGTAATTCATGTCTCAGAATATTCCTAAAAATAAATGTCAAAAGAGATCTGATGAATAAAGTGAAATAGAAACATAAACACCATGTACATAAACATCTTGACTTAGAATGAGGACACTCATTAACCAAGACAATGAGTAGATGATTTGTGCTTACTTCTTTCTTTTGTTAATAAGAAAAAAATTTACACTGAAATGTAATTAGAGTTCCAGGTAATTCCAAGAAAAAAAAAAACCATTTAATTAAGTACATGCATTACCGCTAACAAGACCATAGGATATATACAATGGAAGATGTGTTCAGGGAAGTTATTTTTCCACACTCTGGGCCTCAAATTCCATTCATCAGGTCAGAGACTAGGCCAAATGATCTTTCCTTTCAGTTCTAAGTTCCTGTGATTCTGTTGAGAAATAATAGCTAATTAAGTTTACAAAAGCCTGAAACAATTGAGACCGAATATTGATCATAAAGCAGAATAGTTTAGCATGAAGTAAACTCAGATGAATAAAAAATATTTTAATTTGTTGACAACCACATTCTGTGCTAGGTTTCTGACCATCAAAAAGGCATGCTATTCACACAATCACTTCCTTGTCACTTCAAATCAAATATATTAGAAAGCTTTGGAA
This sequence comes from Mirounga angustirostris, assembly GCF_029215605.1. Taxonomy (NCBI): domain Eukaryota; kingdom Metazoa; phylum Chordata; class Mammalia; order Carnivora; family Phocidae; genus Mirounga; species Mirounga angustirostris. The sequence continues at coordinate 108,150,345 of NW_026991715.1, forward strand.
AACATCTGGCTAAAGTCCAGAGTTCTGTTAAGAGACATTTCTGGTATCTTCGGAGAAAGACCCTCAAAGAGAGAAAGGTAAAAATGGGACTCCAAGTATGCTGGCCTATTAGAAACATCCACAAACAAGGAAAGACAAGACTCCAAGTAAAGAAAACATCAGAAACCTCTCTACCTGCTTTGTTTACTATGTGGGTTGCCACTGAGGTGGGAGGGGTGGTCTTGAAGGAGACTGATGAAAGTACTACAAAATTGTGACTTACAAAATCTTTATTTAGTACCTTTCCCTGAGTCAGGCTTGAAACTGAATATTGCCCCGTTCCCTGACATGGTGAACACCAGTTTACTCAATAATAAAATAGCCCATCTTTGCTGGTCTCTACCTTCTTTTAAGTAATCCTCGAACATTAAAGGTCCAAAGTGACAGGAAAGTAAGTCTTGGTCATTGTAATAAGAGAGCTGCTTTCAAGTGAAGCCAAATTTATGCCTTTTAAATGTAATATATTTTTATTCCATTGTATATATATATACCACATCTTCTTTATATTAAGGAATGAAATCTTGCCATTTGCAATGATGTGGATGGAACTGGAGGGTATTATGCTGAGCGAAATAAGTCAATCAGAGAAAGACATGTATCATATGACCTCACCGATATGAGGAATTCTTAATCTCAGGAGACAAACTGAGGGTTGCCGGAGTGGTGGGGGGTGGGAGGGATGGGGTGGCTGGGTGATAGACACTGGGGAGGGTATGTGCTATGGTGAGTGCTGTGAACTGTGTAAGACTATTGAATCACAGACCTGTACCTCTGAAACAAATAATACATTATATGTTAAGAAGAAGAAGAAGAAGAAGAAGAAGAAGAAGAAGAAGAAGAAGAAGAAGAAGAAGAAGAAGAAGGAGAAGAAGATAGCAGGAAGGGAAAAATGAAAGGAGGGAAATCTGAGGGGCAGATGAACCATGAGAGACTATGGACTCTGAGAAACAAACTGAGGGTTCTAGAGGGGAGGGGGTGGGGGGATGGGTTAGCCTGGTGATGGGTATTAAAGAGGGCACATACTGAATGGAGCACTGGGTGTTATACACAAACAATGAATCATGGAACACTACATCAAAAACTAATGATGTAGTATATGGTGATTAACATAACATAATAATAAAAAAAGTAATATATATTTTAATTCTGATTCCCACAAATCAATCCTGGAATCTAGTAGTATTCTACAGAATTTATAAGTGAAAAAAAATTTCTTTCTTTCTATTATTCATAAACAATAGCTCTCCCTGGGAAACACGATGCAGATTCCAAAGAGTCATTGTTGTCCATAATAACCTCTATTCATTTTAGACTCCTTTCCTCTGGGTTTCTGGAGTCAGACCCTGGCTTCTCTCTTTTCCCTCACACACAAAGATGCACTGAGGTGAGAGTGACCAATGTTCTGGCAATTTGGGAATAGGCAGTGAATGCTTCTAGAACTTAAAAAAAAAAAAAATCTGTGGAAGGGCAATCAAGTCTCCACCACTCCCCAAACTCAGTAAATAATAAGCCATGGAAGATGGATTAGTGGATTAAACACCTGTCTATAGCTTTCAGCCTTTCTAGAACCATGGGAGATTATCACAGTGTTACATGTTCCTGAGGCAAATAAACTTAGCTCCTAGGAGTTTACACTGAGGGCTCTTCCAGAGGAGACCACAAAAATCCAATCTTGCCTCATCTAACAGCAAGTAGCCTAACAAGCATCCTATCTAAAGCCTCCAAAGAATATAGATTTATTACTGCTTGAATCCTATGGACCAAACCTTTAATCTCCCATCAAGTAATCCCAGTTTCACAAATGATGTCGTTCCATTTTGTAAACACTCAGAGATTTCCTGTCAGTGGCTCTAAGATTCTTCCTATTAAGGAGGACAGAGTGGTATCTTATTTAGTGCTAGAGATGCTGCTTCTCCTCACTTGTATTTTGTGTGTGTGTGTGTGTGTGTAGTTGGGATGGAGCTATTATCTCATTCATTCTTTTATTCATTCTACAAATACTTGGAGACTTATTGTGTGTCAGGTATGTGTGGGACATGGAAATGCATGGGTGACTATGGCAGTCACCAGTCCCTATACTCAGAGAGCTTACAGATCAAGGTGAAGAGGAGGGTAAATGCTCAACAAGCAACTCAACAAGCTGTGATAAAGGGAATGAGAGAAGTAAGCTCAAGGAAAAATAAGAGCTCAGAGAGGCACACCTAATTCAGGTTTGGGAAGGTTGGAAAGCTGTCCCAAAGAAGGTGGCCTCTGAACAAAAAACTGAAGGGTGGGAGGAGCTGAACAGAAAAGGGTGACAGAGAAGAGGAGCAATAGCATGTGCAAAAGCCAAGGGGAAGAATTAACATAATACAATGGGAAACTGCAAGTAGTTCAGTCTGGAAAGGGCAAGGAATGTGAGACTGGGGTGTAGAATGAGATGTGGCTTGAGAAACAGTAGGACTCAGATCAAGATGAGCCTTTGGAGCACATTAAGGAGATAACCTTTGTTCTTTTTTTTTTTTAAAGATTTTGTTTATTTATTTGAGAGAGAGAGAGAATGAGAGAGAGCACACAGAGAGGGGGGAGGGTCAGAGGGAGAAGCAGACTCCCTGCCCAGCAGGGAGCCCGATGCAGGACTCGATCCAGGGACTCCAGGATCATGACCTGAGCCGAAGGCAGTTGCTTAACCAACTGACCCACCCAGGCGCCCCAAGATAACCTTTGTTCTTAAGAAAAACTCCTTCCAGGGGTGCCTGGGTGGCTCAGTCATTAAGTGTCTGCCTTTGGCTCAGGTCATGATCCCAGGGTCCTGGGATCGAGCCCCGCATTGGGCTCCCTGCTCAGCAGGAAGCCTGCTTCTCCCTCTCCCACTCCTTCTGCTTGTGTTCCCTCTCTTGCGATCTCTCTCTGTCAAATAAATAAAATCTTAAAAAAAAAAGAAAGAAAAACTCCTTCCCAATCACCCTTAAGAACAGAGGAAATATATCTGTTTTAGTTAATATAAATACAATCCATTCAGTCAGTGAATTAAGGACACTGTGTTTAGGATCAGCATAATATTGTGTAGAAACAGAAAATACATAGAGGAGACTGGACTGCATAAGCTTTACATACTTTTATCCCAAGGATGAGATAAGCCAAGAGCAGAGTTGACATTTAATCTCTTAGTTCTGTGGTCTTGGCAGGGCAGATACTGCACATGCTCTACCCCTGGTGCCTTAATCATGATCTCCCAGCATCTCCCCATATCTGCCTCATTATAATAGGCATAGGCACCCTCAAAGAAGTCAACAGGAATGATGGGCCTGGCTCACTCCTCATTGGGTGAGGCTTTCTGTAAGAATTTGGAAAGGAACTGACTGTACAAAGAGAGAATAAAATAATGAGTAGAATGGATCTGAGATTGAATCTGGGTTCTGCAGACCTGTGGTCTTTCTTAATGGCCTTGGTCATGCTGTAGCTCATAAAACAATGTTTCAGCCTCCATGTTGCCTCATCTGTCCTGATACTTCATAGAAGGAATCAGGTAAGTCAGTTTATAATAGGTAATTTGATGTCTCAGTTTTATAGATGAAGAAGCCTGGGCTCAGAGAGATGAATTAACTTGACCAAGTTAGGCAGCTAATAAATAACTTCTGGAGTCAGGACTCCAACCCCAAAATGTTTGACTGTCAAGCAAATACTCTTAACCCTTAAGTTGTATCACAGACAATTTTTTTTCCAGTAAACTCAAAACAATGCACAGGTTATCTGTACCAGTGTCACCTCCTTGAGAGCATATGCAAGCAAGCAGCAGTTGACAACCCTTGAAGCATAGCCTTTATTAATGCTAAATGAGATATGGCATAGGTCATATCAGATTATGTCTCTCTCCTCTGCTAGCTAGAATAAAGTCTAATTCCCAACTTTAGCCTACTATTTGCTCTCAGGAACTGGCCTCACCTGCCTCTTCAACCTCATTTTATAACCTCTGCTTGACTCCAGACACACTAGCCTCTTTCTAGAATTTTTCACACTAGGGAATCATACCAGCAGGACACTGCCTGGAGAGTACTTCCTGCTTCACCTGGCTCACTCCTTTTCCTTCTTCCAGGCCTATGCTAGAAAGACCATCTTCTCAGAACAGCCTTGGGTGACAACCCAGTCTAAATGATTCTTGACCGGCATCCACCATTATTCTTGATCACTTTCCCAATTGCTCCATAATATCCATCACAATTATACAATATTATGTATTATTCCTTTGACTCCCACACTAGACTGCAGGCTTAAGAAAGGCAGCATCCAGGTCTTTCCATCTATGCCTAGAACAGTATTTGGAATTTAGCAGGGGCTAAATATTTGTTGAATGGATAATAAATTTTCAAGTGAAACGGATTCATGTGATGATTTTAAAAATCCTTACAGTCTTCTTCTTCTTTTTTTTTTTTACAGAGGGGGAAGCGGGAAAGGGGCAGAGCGAGAGAGAGAATCTTAAGCAGGCTCTATACCCAGCGTGGAGCCCATCACGGAGCTCAATCTCACAACCCCAAGACCATGACCTGAGACAAAATCAAGAGTCAGACACTTAGCCAACTAAGCCACCCAGGCACCCCAAAATCCTCACAGCCTTATACAATTGCAAAATCCAGTATTCAAACTTTCCCAGACTTCTCTTGTCCCAAGAAGATTAATTCTCTGCACATACCACAGGCTATTCCCACTAGAATCACTGGACACCACTGACCATGAGCTCAGGGCTGAGTCAGCAAATGTCACCCAGAGTACATATTTTTATCTTAGGGCTGCAGGAAAGCAGAAAGAAAAGAAAGAAAAGAAAAGAAAAGAAAAGAAAAGAAAAGAAAAGAAAGAAGGAAGGAAGGAAGAAAGGAAAGAAAGAAAGAAAGAAAGAAAGAAAGAAAGAAAGAAAGAAAGAAAGAAAGAAAGAAAGAAAGAAATTCCAATCCTCTCGCACCTACTTGCCAATAAACATGATAAAGATGAAATCTCTTTGAGCTCTGGGAGATGATGTTCCAAACTCCTGCTATTTGGATTGGCTACAGGTAACCCCATGAAAGAAACAGACTCTGGTCCCTGAAGTAACTACAATAAACATTATCTGTGTGCAATGAAGGAAATATTGACTGAAAAGGATGAATCTTTTGTTGAGAGTAAAACTGATGCTCTAAAAAATAAAGTTATTGGCAGAGAGCCTGCTGGTGGCTTATTTGAAAAGGAATTTTACAAAATTATTTTTAACAAAGAGCTCTACTTTCCTAGGGTGAATGTGACTAAATTTTGTGGAAAATGGTAGAAAATCTTAATATGCATTTAAGCCAAAACCAAGATGGATATTCTCAGTCAAAATGTATGTTTAACTTAAGCTTGGGGTTCTATATCTCTACAGAGTTAGGTTAGTCTTTCAAAACATAAGGGACTTCAAGCTGTAGGCCATAGGTAGGAGGGAACTTGTTGCTACCTGGGATGCATTAATGGAACTGGGCTATGAAGGCTCGGGTACATGAGGAATCTACTGCAGCCTAAACCACTAGCCCCCAACTCAGGCTCTGGAACTCATGTTACCCCAAGTTCTGGGGCAGTATCTGTAGGCCTGGAAGCAAAACCTCTTGAAGACAAGGTCATCCCTTCAGTCACCCCTTGTGCTTGGCACATTTCCACATACATAGTAAATGCCAAAGAAAGTGTGCCAAGGGTAAATGAATAAATGTGCTGTGATGTGGGACATTAAAGCCTGATGATACAGAGAGTTGGTGCTGTTTTTCTTCCCATGCAAAGGTAATTTCTGGATTTTGAAAAAGTATTGCCAGAACTATATGCAATACACATTTACAAAAGAATAAACAGTGATATCACAATTTACAGAGCATTTTTAAAGACCCACAGATAGAGTAGGACTGAATAAGTCTCTTGGGTTCCCTTTGAGTTGGAGGAATGGGGCAGGTGACAGAGGACAACAGAGGAGAGCTGTCATTCTCTCCCACTGAGAACCAGTTCGAAGGCTTTCATATGGAGACTACTGTTGGAGAGTTTTAAAAAAGTCTTCTCAGTTAAAATTTATAAATAGAAGTAATGCTATTTTGTATTCAAAACACGTCTACATGTATTGTTTTCTTTTAAGTTTATAAAGCTATTCCTGACCTATAAAATGAGAATTTCTACCTTGCAGGACAATTTTGAAGAGAAAGCAGTGTAATGTTTGTACAAGATTTGGCTTTTTGGCTGACCTATAGAAAGCATGCAATAAATGTGGCTTCTATTATCATGATGAGTACTATTACTATTGCTATTCCAGACTAGGTTTCCTGAGACAGAGATTAGCATTCAAGGTCTTTATTAGGGAATACGCTTATAATCAGCACCTGTGGAAGGGAGGCAAAGGAAGCTGAGCTGTCAGAGGAAGAAACTGAATTGCAACTAGTCCCAACAAAAGTCTTGGTCAGACCCACAGAGAGCTCTGGATAGGAATGACTCTTCAGAATTGTCACTGACTGTGGCGAGGAGGCTGAGCCTTTACACCTCTATTGATGAGCCATTGTTGGAGGCAGGCTTTGGACAAGTCCTGAAATTTTCCTCAGCTGAGGCCATTCTCACAGACAGCTCCAAGCTGAGGGCCTTCTAGGAGCCCTTCCAGGAGATGACAGAGTAAATCATTCATTCCTGAGCAGATATCTGAGCACATCACAGAGCTTATCCCAATTAGTTAGTAAGAGGAGTGCTTCGGAGGGCTTCTATGACTTGTCCAAGGCTACACTAAGTAAATATCACTGCTAGGGATAAAAGTTAAGTCCTCTGACTCTAATTCAGTCCTCCTTAGAAGACCAGGATTCTTCTGAATCATTTGGCATTTCTATCCTTTATTGTGCCAGGAACTGCTCTGCCTCCTCTGAGCCTAAACAGATCAAGGGACATCTGCTTAATATAGTTCCCCTGTCCTTTCCTGAGGATCAGGTGGTTGCGTTTGCTCAAGAAAAATTAAAAAGGGACATTTTTTCAAATTACACTTATCCTTATAAAGGTTTTAGTATTCACACCCTGCTTCCACTTTTTTGAAATATGGACTTGTACACACACACACACAACACAGACCCCCTCCCAAAAGGGTCTGTTTAAGTGAAGATTTTGGCCAGAGATCTACCATATTAGAACATCTAAGAATAAGGCTCTGTAATCTGTCTTTTTCAGAAGCACCTCAAATGAAGTTCAAGCATACTAAAGTCTACAAACCACTGCTATAAATTAACCACATTGCTGGTCTAAAGTTATGATCACATTTTTTCTTTGTGCTAGAAACTGACTCCAAAAGCAATTAGTAGAATCAGAGAGTTCTCAAGTTAAAAGGCATCGTGGACATTATTAAGTCTCCATTTTTAAGAATGGCCAAAGAGGAAGGGTGACTTGCCTAGGGTAAAAGAAGAAGTTAATGATCAGAGCCAGGCTCCCACTTGAGGTGCAAGCCTTCTTATTGAAACTTATCTAACAAGCTTCCAAGAGGAGTTTTGAACCACTTTCCAGCAATGAAAGCAACAATTAAAAAAAATGTTCCAGGACTATTCTCAATGACATTGTAATAGAGAAGATCTCATTAATTTGGGTGTTATGAATATCCACCATTGTCTATAACTATCCCCAACTTATACATCTTGTGACTAGAGACAGGGAAGCCTACTTACTAGAACTTGGTTTACCAACAGGAAGAGAAGATGTGAAAGCCATTTATGCCCAAAAGAATAGTATTTCCTTCTACATTTTGTTGGAAATGGACCTTAAAAATCTAATCTATTTTTGTTCAGAAGTGAGCTTGTGTTTCCAAATCAGTTACTTAGAGAAGGCAGGGGAGAAAAGAGGGACACTGCACTTCAGAGTATGATCACATTTCCAATATTTTTTCATTTGAAATCATTCAGGCTTTGATTAATAGCACTCATAGTAATAACGATGATGATGATGATGGTGGTGGTGGCGATAGAAAATCAACCTACAGTTTCCTCTTTATTAGTTCCCACAGTCAGGAACTCAAATAAACATAAAATATGAATGATGTGGCTGTTTTTGTTTTTTCTTGTTTTTTTTTTTTTCTTTTGCATCTGTAGTTCTCCAGGTCCCCAAATGGCCTGTTGTTAATTCCATTTATAGCAAATTGAGGACATAAATAAACTTAATTTGGGTACCTATGAAAATATGGCAAGCTGGCATGCCAGCACAGCCAAAAATCTGCTTTAACTGGTGTTCCTGCCCATTAATTCCATTAAAAAGTTGCTAAACTCAGAGCCCAGCTTAGAGTCAGATACAGTTAGCTTCTGACCCTGTTTAGGGAGGCAATCTGGGATGGTGGGAAATCCCAGCCAAAAAGTCAGAAGGCTAGGAGTTCTATTTCTGACTTCTACCAACACATGGTGTATGTTTAAAAAATACTTTTTCTCCCCTATGACCTCAAACATTGTGTTGACTGCTGAGTATTTTCACACTCAAGACTTGTTACCTGGAACTGTTCATAATATCTAAGGCTAGACGATGTCACAAGGATCATATCTCTGCCTCCTAGCTATCCTGACTTCTCTTCATCCCAGAAAAGAAAGAGCTCATTTCCTTTTTAACTTAAAAAAAAAAAAAAAAGGAAAGACCACAGATATAGCCTCAGGAGTGATGTAACCAGACATGAGATCAAGAGATTGGTCATCTTCAACACTCACTAATCATCTATTAGCCACAAGTCCCTGCTCCTCCCAGGGTCAGTCTAGATACAAGTCAGTTGAATATTATAATTGAACATAAGGTTCCTCAATCATGAGTCTTATCAGAAATGCATTTTCTCTTGCCACTAAAAACATTTCCATTTAGAAATGTATTGGATTCAAAATAGATGCTTCCAGAGAAGTAGGGAAAGACTAGCAGTCATTCACACTTTAGCATAGATTAGAGAGTACCAATTATGTCAATTAGAGTTCTCTGTGTGCCATCAATAGGAACCAATCCTAACTTACAAGAGAAAGTGGAATTTAACCAGACAATCTGAGGTAACTCCATAGACCTGAAGAGCCAATTAACCAGAAGTTGAAGAATACTGGCAACAAGCCGCTCGAAATTTCCAATCCCAGGAGAGAGAATCTATGTGATCAGTGTTGACCCACTGTCTGTCCCCTGCCCTCCTCTACCTAGAGCCAAGGGCTCGGGTCAAATTCAGTATCCTCAACACAACTTCAAGGAGCCAAGGAAAAGGCAGTTCCCTAAAAGAATAAATGTTGGACAAGCAGAAGCAATATGCCCCGACCCATAAAAGCATCAGCAAACATGTGTTTACTCGTGGGGATTTTTTCTAACACAAAACTCATGCATTTTTTATTATATAAACTGTGCTTCAAGGACTTATTATGAGTCTAGGGAGACTATATCTCTCTTTGTGGAGGGAAGAAGGAAAGGACATGCAATAAACATATCCTTTAGCTAAGTCTCCTAGAAATAAACTGAAGATTTTCAGTCTTTTAAGAAAAGAAGTAGAATGTTCATCCAAGCTACTTATAAATGTCTTTAGCTCTTACCACAATTACTCCATGACTTGCTTAGAAAATAAAATAGATGCTATTAACTGGACTGGTTCTTGCTAGATGATGAACGACATAATCTAATCAGACATTAAGCTCACCAAAGGAAGAGCATCTCTTATATACCAAGGCAATAACTTTTCAAGAAATCTTGAGAAAAATATAATGAACATGAAAGAGCTTTAAAAACTATAAACCAGTATTACAGCTGTAAGATCCTTTCTTCTGTGTTATATAACGTATTATTTGGAGTGACACAAGGAAAGGAGTACCGAGTAGTTCTCATAGCAGTGGCTAAGAAAACCCACAAACCAGTGGCTAAATACATTTCCTCTCTTCTGCTGGTACTCACAGAAAGCATACAAGTTAGAGCTCTGAGTGCATTCTTCTGATAACTAGTGTGGCAAAGAGAGGAGCCTTAGCCATCCCACATTTGTATATGAGCTTCTAAAAAAGACTTTTAAACTATAACTAATACAAAAATTTGTTAAAGACAGCATGTTCAAGGTTATCCATTTAACTTTTCATTCTGATAGTTTTCTTGAATGTAAGAGAAAAATGCAGACTTATGCAAAGTTCCTGACTGGGAATCTCACAAACTCTTAGTTTTACACACACACACACACACACTCACACTCACACACACAAACATTTGTGTTTTTTGTTCTTATTGTGTTTGCTATGTGTGTAAAGCACTTTTCCAAATTATGTCACTTAATCCTTTTAACAATACAGTTAAATAAATACTACTTATTTTCTGTTACCAGATAGGAAAAACAGAGCTGGTAGTTTGGGGTTCTATAGCTACTAAGTGAGGGAACCACAATTTGAACCTAAATCTGCCCAACTCCCTCTGATCCAATCTGCCACTCTGCATGTGGATTTCATCTACCATGTGTGACATGGTAGAAAATTAGTAAGAACATCTGCTATAATAATTCAGTGAATTCTGAGAGGAAGGAAATATTATGAGCCCTGTTTGGATACACCTTATTTGAATGCTGACCCCCTCCTCACTGGATCTCAGCTAGGGAGCTTCAGGTATGCCAGGGCAGCTGAACTCCTGGGACATGCTGTCAGGGCAATGAAATAACAGGGCCCCAAAGCCAAGTGACTTCAGCATCTCCTAAGGAGGGGTAGAGAACTTTCTGCTGACATGAGTGAAGACTAGCTGCAGTGATCATTGGTCCAATTAGAGTGAACTTCAGGATATGTGCAGGATTCATTAAGAGACTGCTGAAAGATATACACCAGAGCTGCTACAGCCATTTTGTCAAGAGGAAAAGCTGGTATGAGAATAGAGCAAGAGGCAAAATGGTCTAAGAGACAGGAAGGAGAAATAGTCTTGGTGAGCTGTTTATGCTCCTGTATCCAGCTGGGCTGGAAGCATGTTCTGCCATCAGTATTTCTCCCTAAAAGGAGCCAATTAAGACCCTTTTTGCCTGAAAAACAGTCAAATTCTTTTGTCATTTCCAACCAAAGGAATACTAACTTTCACAAAGTAGAAATGATTCTGAAAGGCTGAGGATCTTGCCAAAGATCATGATGTATTTTTTTTTTTTTTTTTTTTAATTTTTTTATTCTTATGTTAATCCCCTTACATTACAACATTAGTTTTAGATGAAGTGTTCCATGATTCATTGTTTGTGCATAACACCCAGTGCTCCATGCAGAATGTGCCCTCCTAAATACCCACCACCAGGCTAACCCATCCTCCCACCCCCCTCCCCTCTAGAACCCTGTTTGTTTTTCAGAGTCCATCGTCTCTCATGGTTCGTCTACCCCTCCGATTTCCCCCGCTTCATTCTTCCCCTCCCGCTACCTTCTTCTTCTTCTTCTTTTTTTTTTTTTTCTTAACATATATTGCATTATTTGTTTCAGAGGTACAGATCTGAGATTCAACAGTCTTGCACAATTCACAGCGCTTACCAGAGCACATACACTCCCCAGTGTCTATCACCCAGTCCCCCCATCCCTCCCACCCCACCCCCCACTCCAACAACACTCAGTTTGTTTCCTGCGATTAAGAATTCCTCATATCAGTGAGATCATATGATACATGTCTTTCTCTGTTTGACTTATTTCACTCAACATAATACCCTCCAGTTCCATCCACGTCGTTGCAAATGGCAAGATCTCATTCCTTTTGATGGCTGCATAATATTCCATTGAATATATATACCACATCTTCTTTATCCATTCATCTGTCGATGGACATCTTGGCTCTTTCCACAGTTTGGCTATTGTGGACATTGCTGCTATAAACATCGGGGTGCACGTAGCCCTTCGGATCCCTACTTTTGTATCTTTGGGGTAAATACCCAGTAGTGCAATTGCTGGATCATATGGTAGCTCTATTTTCAACTTTTTGAGGAACCTCCATACAGTTTTCCAGAGTGGCTGCACCAGCTTGCATTCCCACCAACAGTGGAGGAGGGTTCCCCTTTCTCCGCATCCCCGCCAACATCTGTCGTTTCCTGACTTGTTAATTTTAGCCATTCTGACTGGTGTGAGGTGATATCTCATTGAGGTTTTGATTTGGATTTCCCTGATGCCGAGCGATATTGAGCACTTTTTCATGTGTCTGTTGGCCATTTGGATGTCTTCTTTGGAAAAATGTCTGTTCATGTCTTCTGCCCATTTCTTAATTGGATTCTTTGTTCTTTGGGTGTTGAGTTTGATGAGTTCTTTATAGATTTTGGATACTAGCCCTTTATCTGATATGTCATTTGCAAATATCTTCTCCCATTCTGTCGGTTGTCTTTTGGTTTTGTTAACTGTTTCCTTTGCTTTGCAAAAGCTTCTTATCTTGATGAAGTCCCAATAGTTCATTTTTGCCCTTGCTTCCCTTGCCTTTGGCGATGTTTCTAGGAAGAAGTTGCTTCGGCTGAGGTCAAAGAGGTTGTTGCCTGTGTTCTCCTTTAGGATTTTGATGGACTCCTGTCTCACATTGAGGTCTTTCAACCATTTGGAGTCTATTTTTGTGTGTGGTGTAAGGAAGTGGTCCAGTTTCATTCTTCTGCATGTGTCTATCCAATTTTCCCAACACCATTTGTTGAAGAGACTGTCTTTGTTCCATTGGACATTCTTTCCTGCTTTGTCGAAGATTAGTTGACCATAGAGTTGAGGGTCCATTTCTGGGCTCTCTATTCTGTTCCATTGATCGATGTGTCTGTTTTTGTGCCAGTACCATGCTGTCTTGATGATGACAGCTTTGTAATAGAGCTTGAAGTCCGGAATTGTGATGCCACCGGCTTTGCTTTTCTTTTTCAATATTCCTCTGGCTATGCGGGGTCTTTTCTGGTTCCATACAAATTTTAGGATTATTTGTTCCATTTCTTTGAAAAAAGTGGGTGGTATTTTGATGGGGATTGCATTGAATGTGTAGATTGCTCTAGGTAGCATTGACATCTTCACAATATTTGTTCTTCCAATCCATGAGCATGGAACGTTTTTCCATTTCTTTGTGTCTTCCTCAATTTCTTTCATGAGTATTTTATAGTTTTCTGAGTACAGATCCTTTGTCTCTTTGGTTAGATTTATTCCTAGGTATCTTATGGTTTTGGGTGCAATTGTAAATGGGATCGACTCCTTAATTTCTCTTTCTTCTGTCTTGTTGTTGGTGTATAGGAATGCCACTGACTTCTGTGCATTGATTTTATATCCTGCCACTTTACTGAATTCCTGTATGAGTTCTAGCAGTTTTGGGGTGGAGTCTTTTGGGTTTTCCACATAAAGTATCATATCATCTGCAAAGAGTGAGAGTTTGACTTCTTCTTTGCCAATTTGGATGCCTTTGATTTCTTTTTGTTGTCTGATTGCTGTGGCTAGGACTTCCAATACTATGTTGAATAGCAGTGGTGATAGTGGACATCCCTGCCGCGTTCCTGACCTTAGGGGGAAAGCTCTCAGTTTTTCCCCATTGAGAATAATATTTGCTGTAGGTTTTTCATAGATGGCTTTTATGATATTGAGGTATGTACCCTCTATCCCTATACTCTGAAGAGTTTTGATCAAGAAAGGATGCTGTACTTTGTCAAAAGCTTTTTCGGCATCTATCGAGAGGATCATATGATTCTTGTTCTTTCCTTTGTTAATGTACTGTATCACATTGATTGATTTGCGGATGTTGAACCAACCTTGCAGCCCAGGGATAAATCCCACTTGGTCATGGTGAATAATCCTTTTAATGTACTGTTGGATCCTATTGGCTAGTATTTTGGTGAGAATTTTTGCATCCATGTTCATCAGGGATATTGGTCTGTAATTCTCCTTTTTGATGGGGTCTTTGTCTGGTTTGGGGATCAAGGTAATGCTGGCCTCATAAAATGAGTTTGGAAGTTTTCCTTCCGTTTCAATTTTTTGGAACAGTTTCAGAAGAATAGGTATTAATTCTTCTTGAAATGTTTGGTAGAATTCCCCTGGGAAGCCATCTGGCCCTGGGCTTTTGTTTTTTGGGAGATTTTTGATGACTGCTTCAATTTCCTTAGTGGTTATAGGTCTGTTCAGGTTTTCTATTTCATCCTGGTTCAGTTTTGGTAGTTGATACATCTCTAGGAATGCATCCATCTCTTCCAGGTTATCTAATTTGCTGGCATAGAGTTGCTCATAATATGTTCTTATAATTGTTTGTATTTCTTTGGTGTTGGTTGTGATCTCTCCTCTTTCATTCATGATTTTGTTGATTTGGGTCATTTCTCTTCTCTTTTTGATAAGTCTGGCCAGGGGTTTATCAATCTTGTTAATTCTTTCAAAGAACCAGCTCCTAGTTTCGTTGATCTGTTCTACTGTTCTTTTAGTTTCTATTTCATTGATTTCTGCTCTGATCTTTATGATTTCTCTTCTCCTGCTGGGTTTAGGCTTTATTTGCTGTTCTTTCTCCAGCTCCTTTAGGTGTAGGGTTAGGTTGTGTACTTGAGACCTTTCTTGTTTCTTGAGAAAGGCTTGTATTGCTATATACTTTCCTCTTAGGACTGCCTTTGCTGCATCCCAAAGATTTTGAACAGTTGTGTTTTCATTTTCATTAGTTTCCATGTATTTTTTTAATTCTTCTTTAATTTCCTGGTTGACCCATTCATTCTTCAGTAGGATGCTCTTTAGCCTCCATGTATTTGAGTTCTTTCCGACTTTCCTCTTGGGATTGAGTTCTAGTTTCAAAGCATTGTGGTCTGAAAATAGGCAGGGAATGATCCCAATCTTTTGGTACCGGTTGAGACCTGATTTATGACCTAGGATGTGGTCGATTCTGGAGAATGTTCCATGGGCAGTAGAGAAGAATGTGTATTCCGTTGCTTTGGGGTGGAATGTTCTGAATATGTCTGTGAAGTCCATTTGGTCCAGTGTGTCATTTAAAGTCTTTATTTCCTTGTTGATCTTTTGCTTAGATGATCTGTCCATTTCAGTGAGGGGGATGTTAAAGTCCCCCACTATTATTGTATTGTTGTTGATGTGTTTCTTTGCTTTTGTTATTAATTGCCTTATATAATTGGCTGCTCCCATGTTAGGGGCATAGATATTTACAATTGTTAGATCTTCTTGTTGGATAGATCCTTTAAGTATGATATAGTGTCCTTCCTCATCTCTTATTACAGTCTTTGGTTTAAAATCTAATTTGTCTGATATAAGGATTGCCACCCCAGCTTTCTTTTGGTGTCCATTAGCATGGTAAATGGTTTTCCACCCCCTCACTTTCAATCTGGGGGTGTCTTTGGGTCTAAAATGAGTCTCTTGCAGACAGCATATCGATGGATCTTGTTTTTTAATCCAGTCTGTTAGCCTGTGTCTTTTGATTGGGGCATTTAGCCCATTTACATTCAAGGTAACTATTGAAAGATAGGAATTTAGTGCCATTATATTGCCTGTAAGGTGACTGTTACCATATATTGTCTGTGTTCCTTTCTGGTCTATGTTGCTTTTAGGGTCTCTCTTTGCTTAGAGGACCCCTTTCAAGATTTCCTGTAGGGCTGGTTTTGTGTTTGCAAATTCCTTTAGTTTTTTTTTGTCCTGGAAACTTTTTATCTCTCCTTCAATTTTCAATGACAGCCTAGCTGGATAGAGTATTCTTGGCTGCATATTTTTCTCATTTAGTGCTCTGAATATATCCTGCCAGTCCTTTCTGGCCTGCCAGGTCTCTGTGGATAGGTCTGTTGCCAATCTAATGTTTCTACCATTGTAGGTTACATATCTCTTCTCCCGAGCTGCTTTCAGGATTTTCTCTTTGTCTGTGAGACTTGTAAGTTTTACTATTAGATGTCGGGGAGTTGACCTATTTTTATTGATTTTGAGAGGGGTTCTCTGTGCTTCCTGGATTTTCATGCCTGTTTCTTTCCCCAAATTAGGGAAGTTCTCTGCTATAATTTGCTCCATTATACCTTCTGCCCCCCTCTCTCTTTCTTCTTCTTCTGGGATCCCAATTATTCTAATGTTGTTTCGTCTTATGGTATCACTTATCTCTCGAATTCTGCCCTCATGATCCAGTAGTTGTTTATCTCTCTTTTTCTCAGCTTCTTTATTTTCCAGCATTTCATCTTCTATATTACTGATTCTCTCTTCTGCCTCATTTATTCTAGCAGTTAGTGCCCCCATTTTTGATTGCACCTCATTAATAGCCTTTTTGATTTCTACTTGGTTGGATTTTAGCTCTTTTACTTCTCCAGAAAGAGTTTCTCTAATAACTTCCATATTTTTTTCAAGCCCAGCTAGTATCTTTAAAGTGATGATTCTGAACTCTAGATCTGACATCGTACTAATGTCCGTATTGAGTAGGTCCCTGGCAGTCGGTACTGCCTCTTGTTCTTTTTGTTGAGGTGATTTTTTCCGTCTCGTCATTTTGTGCAGAGGAGAATAGATTAATGAGAGAACAAAATGCTAGCAGAGTAACCACGTCCCCAGAAAATATACTCTAAACAAATCAGAAAAGACCTGAAGCAGTGGGATAAGAAGGGGAAAGAGAGAAAAAAAAAAAAAAGAAAAAAAAAGAAAAAGATAAAGATAAAAACAACAACAAACAAAAGAACAACAACAAAAGAAAAACCAGAATGTGATCAAATATGATCTATATGGTATATAGATCAGTGCCACACACTAGATTTGGGGTGTGTTTTGGTCTTTTAGAAGAAAGTGTCTCCCAAAATTTTAAAGAAAGAAAAACTTATATATGTACAAAAATAAGGGTTGATATGATGAAGGGATGGAAAATGACTGTAAAAATGGAAATTATAAAAAAATTTTATAAAAGGAATTGATAAGAAGTTGTTTGAAAAAAGAAAGAGGATTTAAAAAAAGAAAAAAGAAAAAAAAAAAAGGGAGAGGATGTGATCAGGCAGGGGAATAGAGAACACCATATACTAGAGATTTAGGGTATATTTTAATCTGTTAGAAGAAACTATCTCAAAATTTTAAAGAGAGAACAACTTATATATATAAGCCAAAAATATGGGTAACTACTATGAAGGGATAGAATATGACTCTAAAAATGAAAAATAAAAATGTTTTTTTTTAAAAAAGGGATTGATAAGATGTTGTTTGAAAAAGGGAAAAAGAAAAATTCAAAAAGAAATAAAAAGACAAAAAGACAGTTAAAAAAAAAAATTAACTTTAAAAGACTAAGGAATCATGGTAAAAAAGCCGTGAATTCTATGTGCAGCATTCCCCTAGCGCTGGAGTTCTGCCGTTCTCATTGATCGGTAAACTTGGTCTTGGCTGCCTGTTCTCGCTGATCTTCTGGGGAGGGGCCTGTTGCCGTGGTTTCCAAATGTCTCTGCCGGAGGCGGAATAGCCCCGCCCTTGCCCCCTCCCGGCTAAGTAATCTGCTCGGGTTTGCTCTCCGGGGCTTTTGTTCCCTGCGAGCTTTCCGTACAGCTTTGGAGGCGGAGAGTGAAAATGGCGGCCTCCCAATCTCCGCCCCGGAGGAGCCGAGAACTCGGGCCCGCTCCTCAGTGAGCCCCCAGAGAAAAGCCGTCAGTCACTCCAGTCTCCCCGGTCTGCAGCTGCACTCCGTGCTCAACCGGCCTGTGACCACGCGTTTCTATCTCTGGCACCGGACCCGGTCTGGAGTCTCCAAACCCAGCAGATGCCTGCGGTGCACTCCCGCGCGGCTCCTCCCGGGGGAGGAAGGTGAGTCTCCCCGGATCGGCCGCTTGTTGGGTCCCTGCTGGAGGAGCAGAGGCCCGACTGTGCCGCGGATCACGGTTTATGGCAACCCCGAGCTGAGAGCCCGCGCCTGGGCTCCGCCTCTGCAGCCGGCTTCCCTGCTGCGTTACCTGGGAGCTCTGCTGCCCTCAGGCACCCCCGGTCTTTCTGTGACCCCGAGGGTCCTGAGACCACACTGTCCCGGAGGGTTCCACCCCCCGCTGAGCCACCAGAGTGACGTCCCTCGGCGGAGCTGACTTTTAAAAGTTCCGATTTTGTGCTCCGCGGCTCTATCACTTGCCAGAAGCGGCCGACGGAGGCCCCTCCCCCGCCGTCTATCCTCCCGAATATCGCCTCGGATTCACTTCTCCGCACGTCCTACCTTCCAGAAAGTGGTCGCTTTTCTGCTGAGACAGTTGTTGCTCTTCTTTTCTTCGATCTCCTGTTGAGTTTGTAGGTGTTCAGAATGGTTTGATCCCTATCCAGCTGAATTCCTGAGAGGAGACGAAATCCAGGTCTCCTACTCCTCCGCCATCTTGCTCCGCCCCCGATCATGATGTATTTTAATGGACAAGTGGATTCATGAACACAGATCCCTATTCTCAGCTCAGTGTGGATTCTACTGCATTCCATGCCTCTTCCCTGTTGGTGTCAATAAAAATGCCTTCCTCCCTTTCAAACAGAAGGGGTTTAAATACTTTCTGACCTGGAATCACCTACACAGTGGGCCAGACCCTAACTCATGGTGTTTTCATCTGCTCAGGATAAGAGAGCCACTGGACATAATTTCCAAATGTGCAGTCACAGTGTCTTTAATTATCTCTCTGACCTGCAGTAACGGCCCTGGGAGCAAGAGCTGTGTAGCCAATTGTCCTCCTCAGTGTGGTTTCTATGGAATGGCCACAGACAGCTTCTAAATTTAAGCTGCACTGCCTATTAATTGGGGGATTAAGCATTGTTTCCCACCCACTCTTGCTACTAGCTTAGCCTCAGGCTACTAATTACCAGCAGGACAGGTCAGTTGTCAAGTCTGCAAAACTCCATCATTTCTGACATCCTCACACAATGACAGGCACGCCCTTTTCCTTTTAGCAAATCTGGGTTAGCCAGTGTTTGGCTTCATTCTCATGAATGCAGGATACCCAGTATTCCTATCTGTGACTTAAATTATTTAGTTGGAGTTTTCTGCCGCTAAAATGCATCTGTTTGCTCAACCTGTATTTATTTATTCAGGGTTTTCTCTGTGCCTGGCCCTCTGCTATGCCTGAGTATATAGAAGAGAGTTAAACAGACAAGGTCTTGCCTCCATGGAACCTGTTGTCGATGGGGAGAGATAAACAAAAACCCATGTGAAGAGTCAGATGAGTAGTATTCAGGCCAAAAAGGAAGAAGAAAAAAAATGCTATGAAGAGGAGAGCCTTCATAGGAGAACCTAATTTAGATGGGAGAGAGAAGTAAGGAAGGCCTCTGAGGAAGTGATAATGAAGCTGAAACCTAAAGGTATCATTCAGGTAAGAGTGATGAATAGGGGGGAGCCTGGGTGGCTCAGTCGGTTAAGCATCTGCCTTCAGCTCAGGTCATGATTTTGGGGTCCTGTGATCGAGCCCCATATTGGGCTCCCCACTCAGTGGGGAGTCTGCCTCTCCCTCTCCCTCTGCCCCTCCCCCTGCTTATATGCACTCTCTCTCTCTCTCAAATAAATAAATAAAATCTTTTTAAAAAAAAAGAACAGGGAATTCTACACAGAAAAAAACTGTAGCAGGGAAGCCCAGAGGGAAGAAGGCCATTGATGTATTCCAAGAACTAAAAGAAGGCTGGACTATAGCAAGCAAGGGCGAGTAAAGTATGTAGAGTAGGAAGGGGACTGAAGCCCATCTTAAAAAATTTAGATTTTATTCTGCATGTGACAAAAGCCATTGGAGACTTCATTCATACATTTATTCTTCAGTCAGCCAATAGTTTATTGAATATCTACCACATATCAGGCACCACTCTAGGCACCAAGAATACCTCAACACACATAAAAACCAAAATCCCTGCCTTCCTGGAGTTTACATTCTAGATGAGGAGTCTAACACAGACATGTTTTACTTGTTCCACATTTATAAAAAGATCACTCCGGTTCTCTCTGAAGAATGGAGGAAGGGAAGAGAGGCAGCTGTTGTGTGGTATTTGCAGAAGAGATGGAGAAGTGTGATGGCTTCCTGTACTTCCCACTGTAGGGCAGCACTCCTAATGCCCCATTAGGAGTGACAGTTTTTGGCTACAGAGGTACTGGCTTTGTATGGCTCCATTATTTCAGCTCCCAGGGGTCAAAAGCAATATTTTGAGGAGACTGGCCAAAGTTGAACTCTAGTCTATAGCCTAAAAATGACCAGTGCTGAGACCCTTTGAAGCAAGAAGCTATGACAAATCAGGTGCATGTTGAATACAGCCCTTGGGCTAAAAGAAAAATACATGGCTTGATTATTTAGTCTACTCTGATGCATTCCTCTCTCCTGGCAACCCAACCATCTTTCCATGGCTTTCCTTCTCTTTCCATCCCTTCACCTTACACACATACACACACAGTCTTTTAAGGCAAAACAAATGCAAATTGGGAACCATAATCATGCAACTGGAAGAAGCCATGAAGCTTTTCTCAAGATGTGAGATCCAAGGATCCTCTGTATCTGCATCAGGAGCATTGAAAAGTATTTCAGTATTCATATTTCTGTGTGTCCAATTTCTTCGTGTTGCCTCATGACTTTCAGCATCTAAATACACATGGTAAAGCTCAGAAATCTTCATTTTCCATATATTATCCAGGGATTTTTTTACTTCAATTCTCTCATCATAAGAACTCATCTGCCTAAAGATAAACCATACAATTTAAATGTCTACTCATTTCTCCATGATTAGGGGAATATTACATGATCTCTAAAAAGCCCTTCCCACACTGAGCTTCAAAGACAAGCAGGATATCATGTTCCTTAAAACACTTTGGGGTGAGCTAAATCTAGGTGCAAATGACAAATTATTTAATCTCTTTAAGCCTTAGTTTTCCTCATCTGGAAATGGAGACAATACCACATTCTTTATTTGTTATATGAGTCTTAAATGAAGCAACAAGGTAAAGTCCAGAGAACAGATCTGGCACATACTAGGTGCTTAAATATGTGGTGATGGTAATGATTGTTATGGGATTTTCTTCCTCTCCTTTATCTTTGCTACTATTTGGACCTGGAAAGGCATTAGAGAAGTAAACAATGAAAAGAGTTTGCAGAAAAATTAGATACAGTTCTTTCCTCTCTAAAAGAGAATTTTTAGTCACCTTAATCACTATTCTAGGAAAAATTCTTTAGCTGAGAACACACAGAATGGCAGCCTGAATCCCTTATGTAAGTATAGAAATAGTTATTCCCACAAGGAATAGAAGCAAAACTCCCACACTGTAGCCTTCCCATGCTCACTCAGGGCTGCAAGAGCTGGGCTTGTCAGAAAACACCTCCTTGATCCATCCCTAGAGATCTTTCTAACCCAAAGTTAATTTGATACTACTTGAGGGGGGCAGGGGTAAGGGGGAAGTACCATCACCAGAATTTAGTTCTGTTTTAAATAAGAGACCTTGAAACCTAATAAAGGTAGGATCCTTCAGAGACAAATTATAGACATATATACAAAATTTCCAAATGGCAAAAGGGGAACCTATGGCTCAGAGATGTAAAATATACTTTTCGGGATTGGTGAGCTCGATAAACCAAAAGATGACTGCCTCACCACTTCTCCCTATTCAAATGGCTGTCTCCTTCTAAATTCATCCTTATTATTATTTTTTAAAGTTTTTATTTAAATTCCAGTTAGTTAACATATGGTGTAGTTTCAGGTGTACAATATAGTGATTCACACTTCCATACAACACCCAGTGTTCATCACAAGTCCCCTCTTTAATCCTCATCACCTATTTCACCCATGCCCCCACCTCCCCTCTGGTAACTATCAGTTTCTTCTCCATAGTTAAGAATCTGTTTCTTCAGAGGGGTGGAGCAAGATGGCAGAGGAGTAGGAGACCTGGATTTGGTCTGGTCCCAGGAATTCAGCTGGATAGGGATCAAACCATTCTGAAAACCTACAAACTCAACAGATTGAAGAAAGGAATAGCAACAACTCTCTGAACAGAAAAGCAACCACTTTCTGGAAGGTAGGACGTGTGGAGAAGTGAATCCGAGGCGATATTTGGGAAGATAGACGGCGGGGGAGGGGGTCTCCGTCAGCCACTTCTGGAAAGTGATAGAGCAGTGGAGCACAAAATCGGAACTTTTAGAAGTCTGCTCCATGGGGCGCCTGGGTGGCTCAGTCGTTAAGCGTCTGCCTTCGGCTCAGGTCATGATCCCAGGGTCCTGGGATTGAGCCCCGCATCGGGCTCCCTGCTCGGCGGGAAGCCTGCTTCTCCCTCTCCCACTCCCCCTGCTTGTGTTCCCTCTCTCGCTGTGTCTCTCTCTGTCAAATAAATAAATAAAATCTTAAAAAAAAAAAAAAAAAGATGTCTGCTCTGCTGAGGGATGTTGCTCCAGTGGCTAAGCGGGGGGTGGAACTCGCACTGGGACAGTGTGGTCTCAGGACCCTCAGGGTCACAGGAATACCGGGGGTGCCTGAGTGCAGCACAGCTCCCAGGTATCTGAGCGGGGAAGCCAGCTGCAGAGACGGAGCTGAGGAGCGGGCTCTCAGCTCGGGCTTGCCATAAACCATGATCTGCAGCACAGTTGGGCCACTGCTCCTCCAGCAGGGACCCAACAAGTGGCAGATCCAGGGAGAATCCCCTTCCTCCCCCAGGAAGAGCAGTGCAGGAGCACACCACAGGGATCTGCTGGGCTTGGAGACTCCACACAGGGTCCTGTGCCAGAGAGAGAAATGCTCGGTCACAGGCCAGGTGAGCACTGAGTGCAGCCGGAGACCAGGGAGACGGGAGTGACTGACTGCTTTTCTCTGGGGGCTCACTGAGGAGTGGACCCCAAGTTCTTGGGGTGGAGACTGGGAGGCCGCCATTTTCACTCTCATCCTCCAAAGCTGTACGGAAAGCTTGCAGGGAACAAAAGCTCCCAAGAGCAAACCCGAGCAGATTACTTAGCCCGGGCAGGAAAGGGCAGGGCAAAGACATTTGGGAATGATGGCAACAGGTCCCTCCCCCAGAAGATCAGCAAGAACAGCCAGCCAAACCAAGTTTACGGATCAATGAGAAGGGCAGAACTCCAGTGCTAGGGGAATACAGCACATAGAATTCATGGTTTTTTCCCCCTGATTCTTTAGTCTTTCAAAGTTAATTTTTGATTTTTTAAATGTCTTTTTTTTTTTTAATTTTTCTTTTTCCCTTTTCAACAAACATCTTATCAATCCCTTTTTTAATAAATATTTTTTATTTTTCATTTTTAGAGTCATATTCTATCCCTTCATAGTAGTTACCCTTATTTTTGGTATATATATATTATATATATAAGTTGTTCTCTCTTTAAAATTTTGAGAGTTTCTTCCAACAGATCAAAATATACCCTAACTCTCTAGTGTATGGCTTTGTTCTAGTCTTCTGCCTAATCACATTCTCTCCCTTTTTTAAAATCGTCTTCTTTTTTTTTTCAACTAACTTATCTTATCAATTTCTTTTATAAACCCTTTTATAATTTTCATCCTTACAGTCATATTCCATCTCTTCATCGTATCAACCTTTATTTTTGTACATATACAAGTTATTCTTTCTTTAAAATTTTAGCAGGCATTTTCTTCTAACAGACCAAAATACACCCAAAATCTAATGTGTGGCACTGATCTATGCACCACCCTGATCATATTTGATCACATTCTGTTTTTCTTGTTTTGTTTTGTTTTTGTTTATTTTTAACTTTTTATTTTTATTTTTTTTCTTTTTTCTTTCTTTCCCTTTCTTTTAACCCAGTTTTAGGTCTTTTCTGATTTGTTTAGTGTATATTTTCTGGGGATGTTGTTACACTGTTAGCATTTTGTTCTCTCATTCATCTATTCTCCTCTGGACAAAATGACAAGATAGAATAAAATCACCTCAACAAAAAGAACAAGAGGCAGTACTGACTGCCAGGGACCTAATCAATACGGACATTAGTACGATGCCAGAACTAGAGTTCAGAATGATTATTTTAAAGATACTAGCTGGGCTTGAAAAAAGCATGGGAGTTATTAGAGAAACCCTTTCTGGAGAAATAAAAGAACTAAAATCTAACCAAGTCAAAATCAAAAAGGCTATTAATGAGGTGCAATCAAAAATGGGGGCTCTAACTGCTAGGATAAATTAGGCAGAAGAGAGAATCAGTGATATAGAAGACCAAATGATGGAGAATAAAGAAGCTGAGAAAAAGGGAGATAAACAACTACTGGATCACAAGGGCAGAATTCGAGAGATAAGTGATACCATAAGACAAAACAACATTAGAATAATTGGGATCCCAGAAGAAAGAAAGAGAGGACCAGAAGGTATATTTGAGCAAATTATAGCAGAGAACTTCCCTAATTTGGGGAAGGAAACAGGCATCAACATCCAGGAGGCACAGAGAACACCCCTCAAAATAAATAAAAATATGTCAACACCCCAACATCTAATAGTAAAACTTACAAGCCTCGGAGACAAAGAGAAAATCCTGAAAGCAGCTCAGGAGAAGAGATCTGTAACCTACAATGGTAGAAACATTAGACTGGCAACAGACCCATCCACAGAGACCTGGCAGGCCAGAAAGGACTGGCATGATATATTCAGAGCACTAAATGAGAAAAATATGCAGCCAAGAATATTATACCCAGCTAGGCTTTCATTGAAAATAGAAGTACAGATCAAAAGCTTCCTGGACAAACAAAAACTAAAGGAATTTGCAAACACAAAACCAGCCCTACAATATTGAAAGGGATCCTCTAAGCAAAGAAAGAGCCGAAAAACAACATAGACCAGAAAGGAACACAGACAATATGCAGTAACAGTCACCTTACAGGCAATACAACAGCACTAAATTCACATCTTTCAATAATTACCCTGAATGTAAATGGGCTAAATGCCCCAATCAAAAGACAAAGGCTATCAGATTGGATTAAAAAACAAGATATGCTGTCTGCAAGAGACTCATTTTAGATCCAAAGACACCCCCAGATTGAAAGTGGGGGGGGTGGAAAACCATTTACCATGCTCATGGACCCAAAAGAAAGCTGGGGTGGCAATCCTTATATCAGACAATTTAGATTTTAAAACAAACACTGTAATAACAGATGAGGAAGGACACTATATCAAAATTAAAGGGTCTATCCAACAAGAAGATCTAACAATTGTAAATATCTATGTCCGTAACATGGGAGCAGCCAATTATATAAGCCCCTTAATAACAAAATCAAAGAAACACATCAACAACAATACAATAATAGTGGGGGACTTTAACACCCTCCTCAATGAAATGGACAGATCATCTAAGCAAAAGATCAACAAGGAAATAAAGACTTTAAATGACACACTGGACCAAATGGACTTCACAGATATATTCAGAACATTTCATCCCAAAGCAACAGAATACACATTCTTCTCTAATGCCATGGAACATTCTCCAGAATAGATCACATCCTAGGTCACAAATCAGGTCTCAACCAGTACCAAAAGATTGGGATCATTCCCTGCCTATTTTCAGACCACAATGCTTTGAAACTAGAACTCAATCACAAGAGGAAAGTCGGAAAGAACTCAAATACATGGAGGCTAAAGAGCATCCTACTAAAAAATGAATGGGTCAACCGGGAAATTAAAGAAGAATTTAAAAAATTAATGGAAACAAATGAAAATGAAAACACAACTCTTCAAAATCTTTGGGATACAGCAAAGGCAGTCCTAAGAGGAAAGTATATAGCAATACAAGGCTTTCTCAAGAAACAAGAAAGGGCTCAAATACACAACCTAACCCTACACCTAAAGGAGCTGGAGAAAGAACAGCAAATAAAGCCTAAACCCAGCAGGAGAAGAGAAATAATAAAGATCAGAACAGAAATCAATGAAATAGAAACCAAAAGCACAGTAGAAGAAATCAACAAAACTAGGAGCTGGTTCCTTGAAAGAATTAACAAGATTGATAAACGCCTGGCCAGACTTACCAAAAAGAAAAGAGAAATGACCCAAATCAACAAAATCATGAATGAAAGAGGAGAGATCACAACCAACACCAAAGAAATACAAACAATTTTAAGAACATATTATGAGCAACTCTATGCCAGCAAATTAGATAACCTGGAAGAAATGGATGCATTCCTAGAGATGTATCAACTACCAAAACTGAACCAGGAAGAAATAGAAAACCTGAACAGACCTATAACCATGAAGGAAATTGAAGCAGTCATCAAAAATCTCCCAACAAACAAAAGCCCAGGGCTAGATGGCTTCCCAGGAGAATCCTACGAAACATTTAAAGAAGAATTAATACCTATTCTTCTGAAACTGTTCCAAAAAAGAGAAATGGAGGGAAAACTTTCAAACTCGTTTTATGAGGCCACCATTACCTTGAACCCCAAACCAGACAAAGACCCCATCAAAAAGGAGAATTACAGACCAATATCCTTGATGAACATGGATGCAAAAATTCTCACCAAAATACTAGCCAATAGGACACAACAGTACATTAAAAGGATTATTCACCACGACCAAGTGGGATTTATCCCTGGGCTGCAAGTTTGGTTCAATATCCGCAAATCAATCAATGTGATACAATACATTAATAAAAGAAAGAACAAGAATTATATGATCCTCTCAATAGATGCAGAAAAAGCATTTGACAAAGTACAGCATCCTTTCTTGATCAAAACTCTTCAGAGTATAGGGATAGAAGGTACATACCTCAATATCATAAAAGCCATCTATGAAAAACCTACAGTGAATATCATTCTCAATGGGGAAAAACTTAGAGCTTTCCTCCTAAGGTCAGGAACACGGCAGGGATGTCCACTATCACCACTGCTATTCAACATAGTACTAGACGTCCTAGCCTCAGCAATCATACAACAAAAAGAAATAAAAGGCATCCGAATTGGCAAAGAAGTCAAACTGTCCCTCTTTGCAGATGATATGATACTTTATGTGGAAAACCCAAAAGACTCCACCCCAAAACTGCTAGAACTCATACAGGAATTCAGCAAAGTGGCAGGATATAAAATCAATGCACAGAAATCAGTGCCATTGCTATACACCAACAACAAGACAGAAGGAAGAGAAATTAAGGAGTCGATCCCATTTACAATTGCACCCAAAACCATAAAATACCTAGGAATAAATCTAGCCAAAGAGCCAAAGAATCTGTACTCAGAAAACTATAAAATACTCATGAAAGAAATTGAGGAAGACACAAAGAAATGGAAAAACGTTCCATGCTCATGGAATGGAAGAACAAATATTGTGATGATGTCAATGCTACCTAGAGCAATCTACACATTCAGTGCAATCCCCATCAAAATACCATCCACTTTTTTCAAAGAAATGGAACAAATCATCCTAAAATTTATATGGAACCAGAAAAGACCCCAAATAGCCAGAGGAATGTTGAAAAAGAAAAGCAAAGCTGGTGGCATCACAATTCCAGACTTCAAGCTCTATTACAAAGCTGTCATCATCAAGACAGTATGGTACTGGCACAAAAACAGACACATAGATCAATGGAACAGAATAGAGCCCAGACATGGACCGTCAACTCTATGGTCAACTGATATTCAACAAAGCAGGAAAGAATGTCCAATGGAAAAAAGACGGTCTCTTCAACAAATGGTGTTGGGAAAATTGGACAGCCACATGCAGAAGAATGAAACTGGACCATTTCCTTACACCACACACAAAAATAGACTCCAAATGGTTGAAAGACCTCAATGTGAGACAGGAGTCCATCAAAATCCTACAGGAGAACACAGGCAGCAACCTCTTAGACCTCAGCCGAAGCAACTTCTTCCTAGAAACATCGCCAAAGGCAAGGGAAGCAAGGGCAAAAATGAACTATTGGGACTTCATCAAGATAAAAAGCTTTTGCACAGCAAAAGAAACAGTCAACAAAACCAAAAGACAACCAACAGAATGGGAGAAGATATTTGCAAATGACATATCAGATAAAGGGCTAGTATCCAAAATCTATAAAGAACTTAATCAAACTCAACACCCAAAGAACAAATGATCCAATCAAGAAATGGGCAGAAGACATGAACAGACATTTTTCCAAAGAAGACATCCAAATGGCCTACAGACACATGAAAAAATGCTCAGCATCATTCAGCATCAGGGAAATCCAAATCAAAGCCTCAATGAGCTATCACCTCACACCAGTCAGAATGGCTAAAATTAACAAGTCAGGAAATAACAGATGTTGGCGGGGATGCAGAGAAAGGGGAACCCTCCTACACTGTTGGTGGGAATGCAAGCTGATGCAGCCACTCTGGAAAACAGTACAGGGGTTCCTCAAAAAGTTGAAAATAGAGCTACCATATGACCCAGCAACTGCACTACTGGGTATTTACCCCAAAGATACAAATGTAGGGATCCGAAGGGGTACATGCACCCCAATGTTTATAGCAGCAATGTCCACAATAGCCAAACTATGGAAAGAGCCAAGATGTCCATTGACAGATGAATGGATAAAGAAGATGTGGTATATATATACAATGGAATATTATGCAGCCATCAAAAGGAATGAAATCTTGCCATTTGCAATGACGTGGATGGAACTGGAGGGTGTTATGCTGAGCGAAATAAGTCAATCAGAGAATGACATGTATCATATGACCTCACTGATATGAGGAATTCTTAATCTCAGGAAACAAACTGAGGGTTGCCGGAGTGGTGGGGGGTGGGAGGGATGGGGTGGCTGGGTGATAGACACTGGAGAGGGTATGTGCTATGGTGAGCACTGTGAATTGTGCAAGACTGTTGAATCGCAGATCTGTACCTCTGAAATAAATAATACATTATATGTAAAAAAAAGAAGAAGAAGAAGAAGAAGAAGATAGCAGGAGGGGAAGAATGAAATGGGGGAAATTGGAGGAGGAGATGAACCATGAAAGATGATGGACTTTGAAAAACAAACTGAGGGTTCTAGAGGGGAGGGGATGGTAGGATGGGTTAGCATGGTGATGGGTATTAAAGAGGGCATGTACTGCATGGAGAACTGGGTGTTATATGCAAACAATGAATCATGGAACACTACATCAAAAACTAATGATGTAATGTATGGTGATTAACATAATAATAAAAAAATAAAAAATAAAAATAAACTTCAAAAGACTCACTTTACTAAGTGCTAGGGAGCATATGCAGGAATTAGAATTCTTTTTTTTTTTTTTTTTTAAGATTTTTATTTATTTGCGAGAGAGAGAATGAGAGACAGAGAGCATGAGAGGGAGGAGGGTCAGAGGGAGAAGCAGACTCCCAAGGAGCAGGGAGCCCGATGTGGGACTCGATCCCGGGACTCCAGGATCATGACCTGAGCCGAAGGCAGTCGCTTAACCAACTGAGCCACCCAGGCGCCCCATAGGAACTAGAATTCTTACACACTGGTGCAAGGAGTGTAAGATGGTATAATCACTTTGGAAAACAATTGGGCAGTTTCTTAAAAAGTTAAATATACATTATTATTTTGTTAAGGTTGCCATAACCAAATACCAGAAAAAAACCGGTATCTTAAACACAAGAAATTTATGTTCTCACTCTCCTGGAGGGTAGAAGTCTTAGATCAAGGTGGTGGCAGGGTTGATTCCTTCTGGGGGCTGTGAGGGAGAATCTGTTCCAGCCTCTCTCCTGGCTTCTGGTGTTTTGCTGGCAATCTTCACCATTCCTTGGCTTATAGAAGCATCACCCAAATTTCTACATTCATCTTCACATGATGGTCTTCCTATATACGTCTCTGTGTCCAAGTTTCCCCCTTTCTGTAAGGACACAAGTTATACTGGATAAGGTCCCCCCTAATGGCTTCATTTTAACTTGATTACCTATATAAAGATCCTAACCCAAGGGGCACCTGAGTGGCTCAGGAAGTTAAGCATCTGCCTTCCGTTCAGGTCTTGATCTCAGGGTCCCAGGATCGAGCCCTGTGTAGACTCCCTGTTCAGCAGGGAGTCTGCTTCTCCATCTCCCTCTGCCTTCCCCCCACTGCTCATGCATGTGCATGCTCTCTCTCTCTAATAACTAAAAATAAAATATTAAAAAATTTAAAGATCCTAGCTCAAAATAAGGTCACATTCCGAAGGGGTTAGAGTTTCAACATATGTTTTTTTGGGGGGAATGCAATTCAACCTGTAACACCTGCCGTAAGATCCATCCATTCCATCCCTAAGCATTTATCCAAAAGAATTGAAAGTATGTATCATATGTTCACAGCAGCTTTATTCATAATACCAAAAACTGGAAACAAGCCAAATGACAATCAATAAATGAAAAGAAAAACAAATTGTGGTATATCTATACAATAAAATGCTACTCTGCAATAAAAGTAAATTAACTATTGACCCACACAATTATACAGATGAATCTCAAAATAATTATGCTGACCACATCTTCTTTAACCATTCATCTGTTGAAGGGCATCTCGGCTTTTTCCACAGTTTGGCTATTGTGGACACTGCTGCTATGAATATTGGGGTGTACATGGCCCTTCTTTTCAAGACATCTGTGTCTTTGGGGTAAATACCCAGTAGTGCAATTGCTGGGTCATAGGGTAGCTCTATTTTTAATTTTTTGAGGAGCCTCCACACTGTTTTCCAAAGTGGCTGTACCAACTTGCATTCCCACCAACAGTGTAAGAGGGTGCCCCTTTCTCCACAAGCTCTCCAACATTTGTTGTTTCTTGCCTTGTCAATTTTTGCCATTCTAACTGGTGTAAGGTGGTATCTCAGTGTGGTTTTGATTTGAATTTCCCTGATGGCTAATGATGATGAACATTTTTTCATTTGTCTATTAGCCATTTGTATGTCTTCTTTGGAGAAGTGTCTGTTCATGTCTTCTGCCCATTTTTTGACTTGATCATTTGTTTTTTTAAGTGTTGAGTTTGAGAAGTTCTTTATAGATCTTGGAAATCAGCACTTTGTCTGTAGTGTCATTTGCAAATATCTTCTCCCATTCTGTGGGTTGCCTCTTTGTTTTGTTGACTGTTTCCTTTGCTGTGCAGAAGCTTTTTATCTTGATGAAGTCCCAAAAGTTCATTTTTGCTTTTGTTTCACTAGCCTTTGGAGATGTATCTTGAAAGAAGTTGCTGTGGCCGATGTCAAAGTAGTTACTGTCTATGTTCTCTTCTAGGATTTGGATGGATTCCTGTTTCACATTGAGGTCTTTCATCCATTTTGAGTTTATCTTTGTGTATGGTGTTAGAGAATGGTCGAGTTTCATTCTTCTGTATATAGCTGTCCAATTTTCCCAGCACCATTTATTGAAGAGACTCTTTTTCCATTGCATATTTTTTCCTGTTTTGTCAAAGATTATTTGACCATAGAGTTGAGGATCCATACCTGGGCTCTCTATTCTGTTCCATTGGTCTGTATGTCTGTTTTTGTGTAGTACCATGCTGTCTTGGTGATCACAGCTTTGTAATATAGCTTGAAATGAGGCAACGTGATGCCCCCAGCTTTGTTTTTCTTTTTCAGCATTTCCTTGGTGATTCGGGATCTTTTCTGATTCCATACAAATTTTAGGATTGTTTGTTCCAGCACTTTGAAAAATGTCATTGGAATTTTGATTGGGATGGCACTGAAGGTATAGATTGCTCTGGGTAGCATAGACATTTTAACAATGTTTATTCTTCTGATCCAGGAGCATGGAATGGAATACTATTCAGCCATCAGGAAGGATGAATACCCAACTTTTACATCAACATGGATGGGACTGGAGGAGATCATGCTAAGTGAAATAAGTCAAGCAGAGAAAGTCAAGTATCATGTGGTTTCGCTTATTTGTGGAACATAAGGAATAGCATGGGGGACATTAGGAGAAGGAAGGGAAAAATGAAGGGGGAATCAGAGGGGGAGATGAACCATGAGAGACTATGGACTCTGAGAAACAAACTGAGGGTTTTAGAGGGGATGGGGGTGGGGCGATGGGTTAGCCCAGTGATGGGTATTAAGGAGAGCATGTACTGCATGGAGCACTGGGTGTTATACAAAAATAGTGAATCATGGATCACCACATCAAAAACTAATGATGTATTGTATGGTGACTAGCATAACATAATTAAATTAAATTAAATTTAAAAAATAATAATTGGGACGCCTGGGTAGCTCAGTCATTAAGCGTCTGCCTTCGGCTCAGGTCATGATCCCAGGGTCCTGGGATTGAGCCCCGCATCGGGCTCCCTGCTCCGCGGAAGCCTGTTTCTCCCCCTCCCACTCTCCCTGCTTGTGTTCCCTCTCTCGCTGTGTCTCTCTCTGTCAAATAAATAAAGTCTTTAAAATAATAATAATTATTATAATTTTGCTGAGTGATAGAAGTCAAAGAGGAATACATCTTTTGTGATTCCATTATATAAACTCAAGGAAATGCATAATAATTTATAGTGACAGCAAGCAGATCAGTGGTTGCCTAGTGATAGGGGAGGGGATAAGGAAATCTGAGAGGGAAAGATTCTGTAAAGGGAACAAGAAAATTTTCAGGATGACAGATTTGTTCACTATTTGATTGTGGTGATATTTCACAGTATATGTCAATACTTACCAAATTGTACACTTTATATATGTGCAGTTTATTTTATATTAATTATACCTCAACAAAGCTGTTAAAAAAAACAGCTTGTGCATAAAGCAGGACACCTGTAACATAAACAATAAGAACCTGTCATGCTAACCTGATGATGATTTTATAAGGCAGTTGAGACATCTTCAAGAAATGTTATTCCATCATTTAAAGGAAGGATACTGATGTTTCCACAGTGGTTATAATCTTAGAACACCACCTAAGATGCCATAAAAGGAAATGGTACCACCTAAAAGAGGCATGGTGCTTTAGGCTGGAGGAAGAACACTTGCAAACCCTGACTATCCCACATAATTGAAGTGGAAATGGGAAATGCTGTGGAGAGAGAAAGGGCTTTCAGGCTGATTTGTCCTGCCAATGCCAAATCAACTCATTTATTCAACACACATATACTGAGCTCAAACAAGTGCCTCAAGCTTTGGTTGTAGTGATGAATTAGATGTGCTCCCTGTTTATAAGGAGCTCCTAACCTGGTGGGGAAAAGACAGAGGCTGCACATTCTCAACATACCAGAACACTGTTTGATTAAGACTCTGTGAGTGATGCATACTAAGTGCTAGGGGAGCCCAAAAGAGGGAGATGAGCCTGTCAATTCTAATTGGTTCTGTATACAACTAACTCATCTCATAAAGTACATAAATTTCCAGTTTAGGTCAGACTTAGACCACCCAGATCAAAGTTTTGTATCTGACAGTGATGTGTACCAAAGCTGTGTGGGGAAGAAACATAGTTATCTAGCATGAAAGCCTGGGAATATTCCCCATACATTCTAGGGTCCTTATGTTCTGTGTCTGCAAATTTAAATTTGGCTACATTACTTGGAATCTAGAATACAGTGTGAGAACGGGTATAATTAGAATCTATAAAATCAATAGCAGTCTGGATAAGATTAATTTAAACTTGATGTATCAATTCAGTGAAGTCCATCTGTCAAACCAACGTTTGACAACTTGCAGGCAAAACAACCATTTGATTTGTTATCTTTTTCTTTCTCTAAATGGTTGCTGCTTCAGGGCAGTAAAAGGGAACCTGGATACTTAACCACAATGTCTAGAGGCAGCAAAGAAAATGAATGGAGGATAAGTGCTGGAATCAGCGACTCTCTCCCCCCTCCCCCCATGCTGTGTGACATTTAATCAATCAATAAATCTCTCTGAAACTTAAATCCCTTTTTGATAAAAAGGATAGTAAGAGTTCCTATATTATAGAGTTTATCTGAAAATTTAGTGAACCAACATGTATATGGTCTCTGGTTCATGGTATTTAAAAATTGTATTATTATTGTTCCTATTATTATTTATGTCCTAGATCTGTTACTTGCTTTCTAAATATGTCTTCATTGGAAAGACCTGTCACACTTTATGAGCTTTCATTCATTTATCTACAAGATGGCAATAATGAGAGCTTCCTTATCTAACCAAACAAATTAATTTAAGAAGTAGTTATAGTTGATAGGTATGTGCCAGGTGCTAAGGCTATAGAGATGAATGAGACATGATTCCTGCTCTTAGGGAGTTTTAGTCTATCAAGGAAGATGGACAAGCAAACAAACAATGGTAATACAGCATGAAGGTGCTGAAATAAGTGATATATAGCTGGTATGGATACCCATAAGAGGGACTCCTTATCTAGTAGGGGTCAGGACAGGTCTTATAAATGGGAGTAAGCCACAAAAGGGTTTTTGACAGAGGAAATAGGTATTCAAAGCCTGAAAGGCAAGAACTGTTTGGTGATTTAGCATAACAATATTTCAGTCTGGCTAGAGAGTAGAATCTAAAAAAGGGAGAAAGGAAAGAAATGCTGAAGAGGTAAGTAGAGGCCATACCAGAAGGGCCTCTTAAACCATGTGAAGAGGTCTGGGCGTTATCTTGAAGTATCCTGAATACAAAGCTGGTATTAGAAACAAATATATAATTTGTAAATGTAAAATGTAAGTGAATGTAAGTGAAAATACTCTGTAATTATAAAGTTCTATTCAAATGTTGCTACTATCATCAGGCACAAAGGGATTCAGTCTGAGCTCTTGTGCACAGGGTAGACTGAAGGTTTGTGTCCCCTCAAAATTCTTATGTTGAAATCCTAATCCCAATGTGAGGTGGAGCCTTTAGGAAGTACTAAATCATGAGAGTGGAGCCTTCATGGATGAGATTAATGCCTTATAAAAGAGATCCCAGAGTACTCACTTGTCCCTTCTACCATGAGAGGACACAGAGAGAAGGCATCCATCTGTGAATCAGGAAGCAGGCCCTCACCAGACACAGAATCTGATGGGACCTTAATCTTGGATTTCCCAGGCTCCAAAACTGTGAAAAATAAATTTCTGTTTATAAGCCATCCAGTCTAATATTCTCTATTCTGTTATAGCAGCCTGAAAATACTAAGACAGTAGCCCATCTCATTTTTCCTACCTCCCTAACACACACACATACACACACAAAAAAAAACCAGAGAGAGAGAGAGAGAGAGAGAGAGAGGAATAACACCTGTCATATGATGGGTTGCAATTTTTAGTGTGAAGTTTCATGCTTGCTTCTTGTACAAGAATCTCAGGAAGCCTGTGAAATTAACAATTGCTGCCTAGTAGCAATAGCTGCTATCCATGGTTCCACTCTTTTTTTTATTTATTTATTATGTTAGTCACCATACATCATTAGTTTTTGATGTAGTGTTCCATGATTCATTGTTTGTGTATAACACCCAGTGCTCCATTCAATATGGGCCCTCTTTAATACCCATCACCAAGCTTACCCATCCCCCCCACCACCCTCCCCTCTAGAACCCTCAGTTTGTTTCTCAGAGTCCATAGTCTCTCATGGTTCATCTCCCCCTCCAATTCCCCCCCTTCATTTTTCCCTCCCTACTATCTTCTTCTTATTTTAACATATAATGCATTATTTGTTTCAGAGGTATAGGTCTGTGATTCAACAGTCTTACACAATTCACAGCACTCACCATAGTTCCACTCTTACTAATTTTATATCAGAAGCCAAAGATATCCCAGAGAGGCCGGTCTCCCATCTAAGATTTGCTTTCCCTTGTTGTGAAGCAGGTTTGCCTAGAGCACTAAATGTGCTTTGCCAAAGGAAGAGAAGACACATTTCATGTTAAACAGAGACCACACGGCTTTTCTTTGGATGTGTCTCTGTGTGATGGTTAGGTCAAATCTCTCAACAATCCAAAAGCAAATGGAACCACTGAAGCTCCCACAGGAAAATAAATGGTGCCAGTTTTTAAAAATAAAAACATACCCTTAGAACTTTTGTTGTCAATCTTTCATAAAACTTGCTGTCAGATGGGCATGCCGTCCCCAATCCCTAGGGAGCTGCCAACTAATGGTGTATATCGTCACTAATATGTTACAAAAGGCTTACATGTTTAGTTAAAAAATAAAAATGAGGAATTTCCCAGAGATGTAAAATGGGAAGGATTCAATGGCAGAAGAAAGGAGTCTATGATTCATACCAGGGATAAAGTATATGTGCACCATTTTTAATTGTTCTCTGGACTGAAAATTGAGGTCTCTGCCTCTGAGCCCCTTCACAAGAATTACTCAGAGGAAAGCTATAAAGTTTTTCCATACATAAGAAAATAAGTATGCTCTCAAAAAACTTCAAAAAGGCAACTATGATATGATCAGCCCATTGTGTGAGATCACACCTGTGCTTTCCATTTTGGGAAGAAATTGCTGGAGAATTTGTGTAGTTCATCTTGGAAGAGAGACTGCTTTCATCCTCTGGAACCTATCCTCTTGTAAGTTAGTTTTCAACACTTTAGGAATCACAGTTGTTTAGGTGATTCACTTAAGGAGGGCACTTGATGTAATGAGCACTGGGTATTATATGCAACTTATGAATCACTAAATTCTACCCCTGAAACTAATAATACACTATAGGTTAACATAAAAAAATACTCATCTTTCTGGAGTTTCTAAGACCATTTATAATATAAATTCTTAAAAACTGTTAGGAATTTATTGGAACCAATGTATTAGTATATAGAACAATTAGAACAATAGATAATTTGATAATCATTAGAATTTATTGAAAGTAATTATAGTACATATCTATAAATAAGATAAGGAAATAATAAATGATAAATTTAAGGCTAGAAAAATCAAATTGAAATATATTGCATCAGATTCTGGAGCTACAACACACACCCAGAGGAATACAAGCCTAAGAAAACTAGCTTTAAATATGTGAATTCTTATAGAAAACTTTTCTTGTCCAGTTCAACAGGGTATAGTCTCAGGGAATAGCAGTAGTAGTAAGGGGTTATTAAAGAAATCTCTTCACCAAAATTCCTAGCATGGTGTGCATATCTGCAAGTAAGTGATTAAATACCTCAGTTTATTTGAAATTTTCAAGTTTCTGCCTTAGAAACCTTAACTTCTGGCTTATAAGTCCTTTCTATAGAATGCTTTAAGAAGTATAAAGACATTCACTGGTTTATACAAAGCTTGGTTGAAAGGTCTATTCAGTGCACAATTTTTCTCACACTGGTGATATATGCCCAAGCTTAACAGATATGTAAGAGGAGAAATAGAATGACTATACTTGATCCAATAAGTTTGGGAAAAGACTACCAAATATTGAGCCAAATGTAATATTAGAATAGCTGCTTTAGAGTAAATCCTGGAATATGGAATACTAATCAAAGATGTTATACCATATTCCAACTGTCAAAATAACACTGATTGCACTATGCTTACATACACAGGGGGTCAAATGGTCAAGTGAGAGCAACATCACAAGTTTCTATTCATTATCATACAGAGGACAAGCCTCGAACTAACTGTTATGAAAAATACAAACATGTAAGATATCAGTGCTGTCATTAAGATGATTTCCCTCTCCTTGGTAAAATAAAATTTTAAATACCAAAGCAAATGGAAAATTATATAATCCAGTACATACTGAAGGGCTAAATTGTTGAGTAATCATTACTTTATTCTACATTTGTTGAAATCCTTTGTGACAAGGATACACTAGCCACTGAGTGTATAAAATGAATTACACTTACTCTCTGCCCTCAAGAAAACTCATAGTAACAAGTACAGTTTCACAAATTGCTTTCCAGAGACACCAAAATTTTCCAAACCACTTTGACCATTCAACACTTTTTTCTAGACCTGTGCTCATAAGAGCAACTTGGGAAATGCTTGTTCTAATCCATGAATGGTATAAAATTCAAATAAGGGAAATTTAATTACAATTTGATCAATCTTTATGGATAATATGAATTTCAGTCAAAGCACTGGATGATGGATAGGCCTTGGACTTGTGGACAGATTCTAGGCAAGGAGAGCTCATAAACGAGGTACATGTACAAGATACATGGTAGATGATAGTTAAAATGACTAGACCACTTGGACCACAGGCCTTTAGGCTGAGTAGTGGAAAATTAAATTTGATAGTGAATTTAGACCAATACTAAAGGATCTAAAAACAAGTGAAGACTTCATTCTTTTTTTAAGATTTTGTTTATTTATTTGACAGAGAGAGAGAGCAAGCACAAGCAAGGGGGATTGGCAGAGGAAGAGAGAGAAGCAGGCTCCTGCTCAATCCCAGGACCCTAGGATCATGACCTGAGCTGAAGGCAGATGCTTAATTGACTGAGCCACCTAGGCATCTGAAGACTTTATTCTTGATTAAGAAAGTGACATGGAGAAAGCCCTATCTTTAGGTAACGTAGCCATGCTATTTTAGTGCAACCTGCACATAAAGAAAAAAATCTGAAATATACTCAGAATAATAGGACCCAAACTCTCTGTCTCGACCCATAAAGATGGGTTACTGTGATTATGGTAACAAAAGGTCAAAAAATGATTCTTTGCATATCAAAGCATGCCAAAACCAATAGAAACAAATTAAAAGATGTAAAGAAAAATAAAGGGGGGGGGAATCGGAGGGGAGATGAACCATGAGAGACTATGGACTCTGAGAAACAAACTGAGGGTTCTAGAGGGGAGGGGTTGGGGGGATGGGCTAGCCTGGTGATGGGTATTAAAGAGGGCATGTATTGAATGAACCACTGGGTGTTATACACAATGAATCATGGAACACTACATCAAAAACTAATGATGTAATGTATGGTGATTAACATAATAAAATTTTAAAAAGTAAAAAAAAAAAAAGATGTAGAAAATTGTAATTTGTTTTCCAATAGCAGAATCAGTCTGGAGCATTAGAAAGGAAACCAATCAGGAGAGCCAGAAAGCACTGGACTTTGATCTTTGAGGTCCCTTGACAGACAACATGATGTAGTTTCAAAAACTTGAGTTGTCATCTTAGGCCAACTGGGTTCAAACCTCATTGCTGCCATTTACAACTTGTTTTATTTTCATATAAAATATTGAGTTATATACAGCCACTCATATTAGAAAGACTCTACAATGTATGAGTTTTAAGAAATTTTATAGGTTTTTTTTTTTATCTTAGCCTTTCAATGAATATTTTGTAAGCATCTGTTATATATCAAGGACTGAGCTAGGCACTGGAGGTTCAGCACTTAACAAGATAGACATGATTGTAGTCCCCATGGAGCTCACATAACTACACAAAAAGATTATTAATATACAGAAAACTAAGAATACATTCCTTGCACCATGTTTACAGACCAGCTCACCATGAAAGATATAATGTCTTCAGTGGGGTTCTTCATAGATGTCAGGATTGAGAAGCATGTATTACCTTACTGTAGGTATTAACAAGAGTTTTTAAAGAAAGTATGAAATCACCAATCTGTATTAAAACCAGGAACTGACTTTTGTTAGTATTCAGAGGACATGATAATCGTCACTAACACTCAGAAACAGAATGCCAGAGCTGGAAAGGTTCAGGAAGATCAAATCATTCTACCTCACACTTTTACAGATAAAGGAACTAAAATCAAAAGAAGATAAATGACTTGTTGATGGCTCCATAGCTAGTTAGAGGCAAAAAAGGGACAGGGATCAAGTTGCTCTCTACATCAGCCCTCTGCTTTTTCAAATACCCCAGAAAAAAAAAACAAAACCAGTTGTTAAAACAATGAAAAAGCTGGAGATTCTGCGGCAGGTGATGATGTTTATCTGTATTATCCTTTGATTTTGAGAATTATCCATCTCCACCTCCACTTTCATTATACTTTTGCTCATTTCACGTGGTTTGACTGAAGCACTTCCAGACTTCCCAGCCTCCTAACTCATAGGAGAGATCTCAGTACCCAGGCCTTCCCAATCAGAATGCTTCATTCTCTCTAGACACACCAATTGGTCAGAGATGGGCAAACTAGTTCAGGTGATGTCCTCCCTAGGATTTTTGCCAGATTATCAGAAATAATATTTCTTTTCTGCTAGAATCATGAATCATATAAATTCTAAAAACCTGGAGCTCTTAGAGCAATCTTCTCTGCCACAGGGATTGAGCCTTCTGGGAACAAGCAAGAAAAGCAAAACCAAGAGACTTAAAGATCAAGCAAGAAATGTCATGACTAAGTCACTTGGATCCAGCATTGCCTGAAGCTAGACCTCCCCTAGACTTTTCTATAAAATGAGCTAATCAGTTCCTTTTCTTAATCTAGTTGAAGTTTTTTCACTTAAAACTTTTTTAAAAGTACCCCCAAATGCTTATGCTAAATATTTCTTCCAGAATAAACCTACTACTGTAATCTCCAACCTGAAATGTCTTTGTAGTACCGTAAAAAAAATCCTCCATAAATTTGATGGCCAAACACAATCTCTAAGATTTCTAATAGGAATTATTAAAGATGAGCTATTACTAGTTATTTAAGAAATTTTCAAGGAAGGCAGCATAGTATGGTAGGTAAGATCACTGCTTTGAAGACATAGGCTTAGGTTATATGTCAAATCTTAGTTCTGCCACTTACTGGCTGTGACCTTGGGCAAGTTCCCCAATCTCTCTGTTTCTCATCTCATGAGACCTAAATAAGGTGATGTATATGAAGTGCCTTGCATACTGCCTACTACATAGTCAATACTAAATAAATAGTAACTTTTCCTGTTGATGTTATTATTTATTGTTGTTGATGTTAGTAGTGGTGGTGGTAGGTACTAACCACATGCAATTATCATGCTAAGTATTCAAGATGTGAAATGGAATAAGGCATGATTCTTTCCCTTCAAGGAGGTAACAACAACTGTTCAGAACATTTATAGGTGTCAAATAAAGGATAGCAATCACAAACATTCTGGAATCGAGGAATGAGAGAGATAACCATGAACTTGAGTGGTTAGAGAAGATTCCATTTCTTGAAAATTATATAATAAGTAAAATGTATTATTGCTCCTATTTCTACCACCAAACATAATACATGGAAGCAAACCTAAAAGTATGGAATATAAGAAGTGAAAGAAATCTAAATGATGAATCAGCCAAATTCACCATTCTACAGATGGACAACCTGAAGCCCCTAAAGAGAAGAAGCTTGCCCAGATCATGCAACTGGCCACTGGAAAGCTGAGGGTGAGAAAAAAATTTGAAATTTCTGGAGTTTGAGGTTCTTCTATGTCCACTCTGAGAGGAGTAGCTAATCCATTTCTATACATAACTTACTGTAGAGTAACTTCCATCTCAATTCTTGGCAGCTTGAGTACTCTATCACTTCCTGTGGTCTCTGTAGTTGTCTTTCATTAATGCCCTAAAATGACCTGAATTCAACATCTTTAGTGTAGTCATTAAGTTTCAGTTGGCAGTTTGTTTAAACACACATCATGTTTTCTCATGATTGTATCAATCTCAACCTCTTATTTTTTTTTCATAGCTAAGATCAGAAACAGGAAGTGGAATTGTTCTCTTGCTTTGGTATTGATTCTGCCCCTGGTGAGAATCTGCTTCAGGCAGAGGAATGCAGCCCCCTTGGACCTAAGATTTAAATTCCTGCCTACAACAGCTCCATAGGCTTGAAACAGAATTCCTAGTACCAGATTAGCATCTCTGCCTAGGGACAGCCATGTTCTGATTGAAATCACAATTTTTTTCCTGAGGTTTAAGACCTTGTTAGTTATAAAATTTTAAATGCTTACTCAATTTATTTCCACAGTTTAGAGTTCTAGAAGAATAAACATGCTATATCTATTATTTTTCCAGCCTTTCTACATTGATACAGTCAGACACCTCGAGCTTGCAATGTTTTTCAAGACAGCCTTTGTC
Organism: Mirounga angustirostris; assembly: GCF_029215605.1. NCBI lineage: Eukaryota > Metazoa > Chordata > Mammalia > Carnivora > Phocidae > Mirounga > Mirounga angustirostris. The sequence goes on from NW_026991715.1 coordinate 108,191,921, forward strand.
CCTGATCCAATCCCACTTCACATTTATAAGGATCTGTTCTAGAAAGTTAAACTAGCATCCATGGATTCAAATTTATTTTCTGAAACTTTTGAGAATCTCTATCCTACTGACAAATCACAGGAAATTTTACCTTTTTTCCACTCTTTGATAGTGTTCTAGCTCTCTGTTGTTCTGTCACCAGTTGGATTATAGTCCACTAATGGTGGTGGATTCCAAAGAGACAGAAGGCAGTTTTCAATCCATTTGTTATTGTAATGATAAAGAATCACCCCATAAGCCTTGTTAAAACCTCATTTAATCTAGAAAAAATAGAGGTACCAAGACACTTAAGCAGGAACATGGTAATATCAACACCCATCAAAGCAGAAATAATGGAGTGGAAGGAGGGCTAAAAGGGTGGTCCTGAGAGGCATACAACCATACCAGAATGAATCAGCAAGCTACCACATCATTTAATCCTCATTTCATCAAAAATTTGAAACCATGCGTACTTGTTTTCAAACTTTAGAATATAATTAGAAAAATCATGTGTGCAGTCAAAACACAGGAAAAGTTATAGATCTTCCTTGACTTATCATGATGGTGTTATGTCCTGAAAAACCCCACCATAAGTTGAAACTATCTTACGTCAAAAATTTATCCAATATACATACACCTAACATACCAAACATCATAGCTTAGCCTAGCCCCTTTGAATTTGCTCAGAATTTGTACTTACATTAGCATACAGTTGGGCAAAATCATGTAACACAAAGCCTATTTTTTAAAAAAGTGTTGATTTTCTCAAGTAACTGAATTCTGTACTGAAAGTGAAAAACAAAATGGCTGTATGGGTACAGAACAATTTTAAGTGTATTGATTGCTTAGCCTTGTGCTCATGTGGCTGACTGGGAGCTGAAACTCACTGCCCTTGCCCAACATCATGAGAGAAAATTGTATGGCACACCACTAGCCCAGGAAAAGAGCAAAATTCAAAATCCTAGGTATGGTTTCTACTGAATGTGTATTACTTTTGCACCATCATAAGGTCAAAAAATTGTAAGTCAAACTACTGCAAGTCAGAGGCTGTCTGCATAGAACAATAACTCATGCAGGGATTTTAGAGATTATTTGTTGCACTTTAAAAATATATAACCTAAAGCCCAGAGTGGAAAAGTGTCCAGGGCTCTCCCCAAGAGTCTTTTTAATGGCCTCACTGTCATCTGAAATATAATTTGCCAATAACCATTATTCTAGTCTTGGCTCTGTTATTTATTAGTGGCATAATACTGAGCTATTTGCTGAACCTATTCATGCCTTAGTTCCCTCTATAGAGTGGGGATAACATAGAGTGCCTACTTCATCATGTCACTGTAAAGATTAAATAAGATATGTACATGAAGAACTAATCATATAGTAAGCATTTAATAAATGATAGACATCACTGTATCATTTATGATATAAAGTTTTCGTATAATGCACCTGGAGAAATAGTCAATCCAGATGCATCTCAACTAATCCTTTGTTTTGCAGCCTCTTTGCCCCTCTTTCTTTCACAGATGTATCTATGAGCACAGAATGTAGAATCAGGAGACCCAGATTTAGCCTCAGCTCTGCCACACTCTGTTGGGTGACTTTGAGGAAGTTGAATTACCAACATAGGCCTCAGTGTCCTCTAGAAGATGAAGTAGGATCAGGTTAGACCTATGGTCCTAAACATCACTCCTATTGAATGGATTCTAGAACCTAGACCATTGGCCAGCTGCCTAGGTCTTTCCCAGGATGCCCAGCCCATGGGAAAATCTTCTAGGGATACTCAGCCACACAGCATCTCTCAGAGACTGGAGGAAGATAGAACTCTCAGCTTAGCTCTCCATTCCAACAGCACTTCCCTGGAGTTACTCTGAAAACCACCCACAAAATAAATCCTGAGCCTGTTCAAAGACTTCTCTTTCAAACGGTCTTCTCTACCAGCCTGTCATAGACCTGTACAATTCCCCTTTACTTTCCCCAACATCAAGAAGCTTCTGAGCTATTTTTAAGGAACTCTAGTGATTGGGGGGGGGGGGGGCAGGAGGAGTGCTAAAGAGGCCCAATCAGGACATTTTTACTCTTTTTTTTTAATGTTATGTTAATCACCATACATTACATCATTAGTTTTTGATGTAGTGTTTCATGATTCATTGTTTGTGTATAACACCCAGTGGTCCATGCAGAACATGCCCTCTTTAATACCCATCACCAGGCTAACCCACCCCCCCACCCCCTCCCCTCTAGAACCCTCAGTTTGTTTCTGAGTCCATAGTCTCTCATGGTTCATCTGCCCCTCCGATTTCCCCCCTTCATTTTTCCCTTTCTGCTATCTTTTTTTTTTTAACATATAATGTATTATTTGTTTCAGAGATACAGATCTGTGACTCAATAGTCTTAGACAAGTCACAGGGCTCACCATAGCACATACCCTCCCCAATGTCTATCACCCAGCCACCCCATCCCTCCAAACCCCCACCACTCCAGCAACCCTCAGTTTCCTGAGATTAAGAATTCCTCATATCAGTGAGGTCATATGATACATGTCCTTCTCTGATTGACTTATTTCACTCAGTATAATACCCTCCAGTTCCATCCACGTCATTGCAAATGGCAAGATTTCATTCCTTTTGATGACTGCATAATATTCCATTGTATACATATACAATTTTTACTCTTAAAGGCCTTTGTTTTCAAAAAATGAATGTCACCAAAAGAGCGAATTCTGGGAATGAAATTCAGAGCAGTCATCTCTATAAGATGGTCTCTGAAGCACTACGAGATTTTATTTTTTAAATGAGTATGGAGTTTCCTATATGCCAGGTGTTGTTTTAAGAGCTTTACCTAGATTACTTCATTGAAACTTTACCACAATCCTGACAGGTAGATACTTTATTATCATAATTTTTAAATGAGGAAACTGAGGCACAGCCTTACCATTATCAAGTCTGTAATTTTCCAACAAATATTACCTACCTGGCCACTGCAAATAAAAGTTAATCTGCTAGTCATATTTATGGTGTGAGGTTTTGATATAGATTTTTTTTCTTTTTCAGGCAGTGTTTGCTTATTCTGCTATGGGTTTTAATTGAGCCTCCTTCATGTCTATATAGTAGATGCATAAAATCATTAAGTGCTATTGAAAAATCTCAACAGGAATATTGATTTTTCTTATAGTTCTTCCCTGACACAGTTATTACTAACAATTCAGACTTATGCATGTTAAAATAAATTGACCCAGCATGTGCTGCTAAATACAATCTGAGTGATCTTTGATTGTCCAATTTTATATCCTCAAATAAAATGTTACTGTTGGGGGGTAAGAAACAGGGAAATAGTTGTCATTTTTATTAGCAGCTTGGGACAATGAATGCAAAGTTTATCTTTTTTTCCAAATTTTTTTTAAATAAATTATCCTTTAGATGTAAGTACTTTGCTTCCTGTATACTACAGTCAGGGTTTACCAGAGAAATAGAATAGATATACAGAATGTGTTTGTGTGTATATATATGTGTGTGTGTGTGTGTGTGTGTATGTATATATCTCCTAATTTTTATAAATTTACTATATATTTTTTTAATTATATATATACACAAATGTATGTATGTATGTATCTATCTATATCTCCAGTCTGAGTCCAAAGACCTGAGAATAAGGAGCACTAATGGTATATAAGTCCTAGTCCAGGGGTCGGAGAAAACTGATGTCCCAGCTAACAAAGTCAGGCAGAAAGAGCAAATTTTCCCTTCCTCCACCTGTTTGTTCAATTCAGACCCTCAAGGAATTGGATAAGACCCACCTTCATTGGAGAGAACAACCTGCTTAAATCAGTGTAGTGATTCAAATGCTAGTTTCATCTGGAAACTTCCTTAGAGACACCAGTTTTATCTGGAAACTTCCTCAGAGAAATGTTTAACCAAATACCTGCAACCCCATGACCCAGTCAAGTTGACTCATAAAATTAACCATCACAGTCCACAGTTTCTGTAAATCAAATAACATTGTTTAGAAGGCAAATTGTACATTAGGAAGTTGTAAAAAAAATTGTAATTTTTTTTCTCTCAAATCATCCAGGAAAAAAGACCAACTTTGGGGTCATAGGAGTTCCATATATTTGTCTCTCTTCTATTCATCTGTAAAACCCCTTAAGGCTAAAAATCATGTTATGCAACCTCATGTTTCCCTCAAAACTTAGACTAGTTCTTAGAATATGAGATGCATTAAAACAAATGTAAAAAAATATATAGTCATTAAACATTTGAAGAGAATAACAAGATCAGCTCATTCACACTGAAATGTAATTCATAAGCAAAAGCACTTATGAGGACACACTATGTGCAATTTTGGTCCTTCATGGCTAAATGATCAAATGGAATGAATGTACCTCTTCCCAGAGGTATTCACACAAATCTTCAGCTCAAACCAAATTAATAGCAACCGTGGCCAACATCTTAATTTTTCCCTTGCTAAATTACTATGGAGATGAATTTTATCAACTTAATCCACCCAGCTTAAACTAATTCTTCATTAAAGCATAATTTTCTCCCACAGGGAAACTTCTAAATCCAGCAGATATAAGCATGAACACCCCTGGTTTGTTTTAATTATTTTTCTTAAATGAGAAGCTGAGCACATTTTGCCAAGGATTAAATCACCTCAGGTCTCACAAATTTGGTATTCTTGAACTAAATCCATGGTCTTGTGTTTCAATTCTTTTGTAAATGGAAGAAAGCCTCTTCATGTCACTATGGGAAAAGCATTTAAATGGCCCAGGAAGGTGACAAAGGGCTTAGACAAGTGTACATCTCCTAACATTTCTGGTAAATTTGGTATTGATATCTTAAAAGGATGTGGATTACATTTCTCCTTAAATCTTTAATAGGCTTTCAAATTAGCTAGAAATTATTTTGAAAAGTTTAAACACTCAAAAGAATGAGAAAAGAGGACACAGACTGGGAGAAAAATAGTTGCAAAAAACATTTCTGATAAAGGGCTGTTAACCAAAGCATACAAAAACTCTTAAAACTCAACAATGAGAAAATGGACAGCCCCGTTTAAAATCGGCCAAAGATCTAGATACTTCATCAAAGAAGATATGCAGAAGGCAAAGAGGCATATAAAAAGATGCCCAACATCATCTGTCATTAGAGAATTGCAAATTGCAACAACGAGCTTCCACTAGGTATCTAGTAGAATTGCAAGAATCCAAAACAGTGACAACACCAAATGCTAGATAGGATATGGAGCAACAGGAACTCTCATTCATTGCTGAGGAGAATGCAAAATAGTACAGCCACTTTGGAAGACAGTTTGGAAGTTTCTTGCAAAACTAAATATACCCTTATTATATGATCAGCAACCATGCTCCTTGGTATTTACCCAAATGAGATGTAGGTCCACTCAATCATGTATACATGAAGTTTATGGCAGCTTTATTTATAGTTGGTGAAATTTGGAAGCAATCAAGATGTTCTGCAGTAGGTGAATGGGTAAATAAAATGTGGTACATCCAGATAATGAGAGGTTTAGTGAAAAAAAGAAATGAACTATCAAGCCACAAAGACATGGACAAACATTAAATGTATAATACTAAGTGAAAGAAGACACTCTAATAAGGTCATATATTGTACGATCCCCACTATATGACATTCTGAAAACTATGGAAAGAGTAGAAGGTCAGGGGTAAGGGGGGGTAAGATGAATAAATAGGTGGCAGACAAAGTATTTTTAGTACAGGGAAACTTATGTATACTAAAATGGTGGACATATGTCATTGTACATTTGTCAAAACCCATTGAATCTACAACACCAACAGCGAAACCTAATGTAAATGACTTTGGGTGATAATGATGAGTCCCTGCAATTTCATCAATTGTAACAAATGTACCACTTTGGTGGGAATGTTATACGTGAGTGAGGACAAGGAACATATGGGGAACTCTCTATACTTTCTTCTCAATTTTGCTGCAAATCTAAAAAAAGTGTATTAAGGGAACCTGGGTGGCTCAGTCAGTTAAGTGTTTGCCTTCAGCTCAGGTCATCATCCCAGAGTCCTGGGATTGAGTCCCGTGTCGAGCTCTCTGCTCATTGTGGAACCTGCTTCTCCCCCTACTCCTCCTCCCACTCATTCTCTCAATCTCTCTCTCTCATTATCTCTCTCTCTTTAATAAGTAAAATCTTTAAAAAGTATTTAAAAAGTTCAAATTCTTGCTAAATCTCAGAATCCACTCTTAATGTATCCAAGTCCCCTAGTTTTTATTTTTAATATATCTGCTTATTCTTAATCACAAAACATTTTACAAAATCCATCATCCTTTTGGAACTTACAAAATGTATTTTTAAGTGCCTACTCTTTGACCCAACAATTCCATTTGATGCTATCAATACCAAAGATATGTTTTTACACACACAAGAAATGTACACAAGGGTGTCCACTGCAACATTGCTTACAGTGTAAAAAATTTATTTTTTTATTTATGTTTTAATTAACAATATAAAAAAATTTAAAAATCAAAATATACATCAATAGGAGAACAGCTAAATATGTTACATCAATACTATGTGATAATACGGAATGAGAGGAAACTGCGAGATCACATAAGATATTCAAGACATATTGTGTCATTAAAAAAGTATCTAATTAATACATATTCTACAACCTCATATTGGTAAGGAACTATATGCACTAAGCAAATCTACATAGTTTGATAGTTATCCATATTTATGAAAAGAATTGAAAATTTTTTAGAAAAATAAACCCCAAACTGATATTGTTTTTTCCTCTTCTGGAGAGGGGAGTAAAATTTGGAGGAAGTTACACCAAAGTAGACCTTTATTTTATCTTCATTGTTAGTAATTTTTATAATAAGATATGCATATATTACTTACATAATTTAAAATAAAATTTAAATCTATTGCCTTTATAGTTTGCTAGAAATCATTTAAATTCCATAATGTTGGAATTCAGAATGAGGTGATACAGACCCAAACTACAATTTTATATTTTTCCAGCTTTATTGGGGTATACTTGACAAAAAATATATATATCTAAGGTGTACACCATGATATTTTGATATGCATATTTTAAGGTATAAAATAGGATATTATTAACTATAGTCACCATGCTGTATATTAGATCTCCAGAAGCTATTCATCTTGCCTAATTGAAACTTTGCACCTCTAGAACTCTGATCTCTCCCTTTCCCCCACCCCAAGTCCCTGACAACCATTATTCTACTCTCTGCTCCTATGAATTCAGCTTAGATTCCACACTTAAGTGTTACCATGCAGTATGCCTTTCCGTGCCTGGTTTATTTCACTTAGCATAATGTCCTGCATAAACTATAACTTTAAAGCAGCATCAGAAAGATGGAAAATCTTGGGTTGGGAGGAAAGCACTCTTATTAAAATGCTAAAAAATTTAATAACCATGATAGGAACATTGACCTCTAATAAAGCATTTGTCTCATCATTGAATTATTCCCACTTTTACATGTGTGATCAAGTGTGAAAGTTTGCTTTCAATTTACTTCACAAGACCTTCTTCATATCCTTTTCTCCAAACTACACAGTGCATTAAAGCAATAAAATAAATGAGTTTCCACATAATTCAGCATCTGAGGCATACCTAATGAGTCAGTCCAACAATGAAGATCTTGAGAATAATGGTAAGAGAAATAGTCTTCATATTTCTGAGAGTCAACATATGCACCCAATCAAAAAACAAAACAAACAAACAAAAAAACCCACAGTCCTTTTCTTCAAAGCTCAGAAACAAAGTTTAGATTGCATTTACCATTAAGTTTCTGGGTTTTTTGTTGTTTTTTTTTTAAGTTTTTATTTTTTTTTTATTATGTTATGTTAATCACCATACAATACTTCATTATTTTTTGATGTAGTGTTCCATGATTCATTGCTTGCGCATAACATTAAGTTTCTGAAATATTACATCAACCATGTTAGAATCGAGACACCTGGTCAGCTTTTTTGTTTTACAGTGTGAAAAATTTCAACATAATTTGAGGGGCACCTGTTTTGAGATTTCAGCTAGTGCTATTAGAATCTTGTAGGAAGATGATACTGGGTTAAGGGCAACTTTTTGGAACCACGTTGTTCAATTATTATTTTGTCACCAACCTAGATTAAATGGTATAGGTAGAATTAGAACATGATATGAACATACCTGGAATACATCCTAGGATCACTTTTTCATATTCTTATATAAGAAGTTGCACAATACCATTTGTACAAAATCACTTTGCATCAATTCAGCGTAAATACCCAAAAAATCAGGTACATCTAGAGATATGAGCTTTAAAAGATCCAATCAAATAACATTCCATTCATTTGATGGCCATGTTAGCTTTGGGGAAAAAAAAGTTTGGTGTACTTAGACAAAAACAAATTCAGGGGATTCCATATATTCTATACAAAACAGTGTTTCTTGGTCGGGGACATTGTGCCCCTACGGAACATTTAACAATGTCTAGAGATATTTTTTTTGTCAAAACTGAAGCAAGAGATTGCTAATGGCATCTAGTGGATAGAGACCAGGGATGTTGAACATCCCATGATGCAAAAGACAGTCCTTAAGACAGAATTATCCAGTCCAAAATGTCAACAGTGCCAAGGTTCAATAACATTATTCCAAGTTAACATTTTTTCTCTCACTGCACATGTCAACCTCTTCAGAGAGTTGTCCATAGTCTTTATCTTTGTTTCTTCACCTCCCACTCACACCAGATCCCACTCCAATCTGGACTCTGCTCCCCTCATTCCAAGAAAACAACTCTCACTCAAGTTGCCAGTGAGCTTCCTTCACCCAGACCAATGAATACGTCTCATCCTGTTTGATCACTTCCTTGGAAGATACTTTCCTTTTGCTTCCAGTACCTTAAGTCCTCCCAGTTTTCCTATTCTCTTTCTTCCCCGTCTTATTTGTTTAGTTTATCCTCTTTATGTGGCCCTTACATGTTAAGGTCCAAGGTTCACTTTTAGGCCCTCTCTAATTTTCTCAAGTTACTCGTTTCCTATTGCTGCTGTAACAAATTACCACAGACTTAGTGGCTTAAAACAACATAAATGTATTATCTTACAAATTTATTAACTCACTGGACTAAAATCAAAGTTTCATCAGGTCTGTGCTCCTTCTAGAGACTCAAGGGGAAAATCTGTTTTCTTGACTTTTCCAGCTTCTAGAGGCACCCCTGTTCCTTGACAAGAGGCTTCTTCCATTTTAAAAGCCAGCAGTAATTGGTCAAGTCTTTGTTACATCACACTACTCTGACTGATTCTTCTGCTACTCTCTTCAACAATGAATGACCCTTGAGATTACACTGGGATCACCTGAATAATCTAGAGTACTCCCCTATTATGCAGTCAGCTGAATAACAACCTTAATTCCATTTGCTATCTTAATTCCCCTTTGCCATGTAAGGTGGCATATTCACAGGTTTGGGAATTAGGACATGAACATCTCCGGAAGGCCATTATTATGTCTACCGCAGTAATTTACCTTCAATTACCATCCACTTGTACAAGGTGACTCCCAATTTTATGCTTTGTATTTCTGGTCTAGATTACTCTTCTAAACTCCAGATCCACATACTCAAGTGTGGAAGAGAAAACTCCAGCCCCAAAGCAAACTCATAATTTTCCTCCCAAAGATGGTCCTTTGTCAGTGGTCCTAAGTTCGGTAAATGTTATCACAAGGCATTCAGTTATGCAGGCTAGAAACGTGGGTATTGGTCATTTTTAACAGCAACTTTTTAAGTCCACTACCAAGTCCTATTACTTTCCAAATAGCTCATGAATTCATCCACTTCTTGCCATCGCTACCATTACCCAACCCATACCACTCTAATTCACAGACTGTCACCTCATCAGAACTATTAGAACACTCTCCTTAACTAGTTCATCCTCACTTGCTTTGACCCCTCCAATCTCCACTCTTCATATGACAGAATGACCTTTTTGGAACTCAAATCTAATCAAGTCATTTTTCTGTTTAAATTCTTTAATGACCTATTTTACTAGGTGTAAAAGCAAAACACTTGAGTACATCATGCATGGCCCTGCCAGGTCTGGCTCCTGAGTACCTCTCCAGCCTCGTATGGTAACACACCACACTGCTCTTCTCCCAGCCTGACAAAGCACCCACCTCTCTCTCCTCGCAGGACCTTAGTACACACTGTTCCCAGCCTGGATTGTTTCATTTCTCTCTTACTGTATTTAATTTCTACCCATCTCCTAGCTCACAACCTATTACCTCCTCAGGGAAACATTCCCCAACCTGCCTTCTCAAGCCTTAAGACACCATGCCCCTCTCTTTTATAACACTTAGCATTGTGGCAATTTCAAATTTCTTTGTGGTATTTTTTAATTAGTAATTCTCTATACAATAGTTTGATTGTCTACCCTGTGAGAGCAAGACAGTGTCTGTGCTCACCACTGAACCCTCAGTGTCCAGCCCAGGCCTTGGCCCAATGTTGGCATACAATAACTATTTGTTAACTGGATAAATAAGTGACTGAAACAATGACTAAGATGTCTATTGCAGTACACAGTCACAGGAATGAGCAGTGAGTCTTGCTGTTTGTTCACTCAACACAATTTTACTAAACATGCCTCTGTCTCAAATACTAGTAACTTATTTTATTTGCTAGCTAGAATCTCCAGTTATGCAAACAATTAACAATTGCATTGTAAGGTCAAGAGGAAAAGAAAATGCTCTTTTGGTATCGCTTAATTTCTCCTCTAGATATCATTTTCTTCCCCTGAGATAAATTTGAGCCACTCTACCGGAATGTGCCTTGACTCTCTGTCCTCAGCATCATTGACAACAATTCTCAAAGCTGCCAATGGCAGCTGTGGACACTTATTGGAAATGACAGGTTTCAACATGGCATTGACTTGCATGATGTTTTTCTAATGCTTGAGGAATTTGGTCATGTGTCAGAGTTGTTCATGTTAAATGATCTATTAGGTGCCATGATCCCCAGAAAGGTCATCTGTCACACTGTAGGCCAGAAGTGTCACCTCTGTTTAATGTGATATGAAGCCAAACTCCCAACCTAACTAGAGAGAAATTGGCATATGTCACTGCTGACTAATCAAAAGGTGAGGGTCTCAGTTCACACCCACAACTGCACAAATGAAACCTCCCCACTTTAACCAGCACTTAAACTAAACATAACAGTTTAACATTCTATGACCTAATAGCAAATTGTATAGATTTTTAGTAGTTATAGTTTTATCGGCTTAAAGTAATCTTGAATATAAAGTAATACCTATAATGAGTTTTGTTATGACTAAAATGAGTGAAAACCTACTCTGGTGGGGGAGGGTGTGGTATGCTAAAAAATGAAAGGAAGGAGGAGTAAGTGACAATATTAAACTGAGCTTGCCAAACAAGAAAGATTTTAACCATAGAAAAGTCCAAGAATTTATTTGCAGTTATGACTGTATGATATTTGCAAGGATCTCAAGTGATCCCTAAATTGGCTGAAGATAACGTCATGCATGGCAAGATCTAGCTTGAAAGAAAACTCACAGCATCAGTTAAACTGAAATCAAGTTCAGCGAAGGGTTCCTGAGGAGGAAGTATATAGAATCATCAGAAATGCAGCCAAATTGTTATTACTAAGCTAACCAAAAATGGCAATTATAAGAATTATAAGGGAAAATAATGCAATTTAAATATCTGTGCTAAAAGTTACCTGCATCCATTATACCTGAAGTATTTTGATAGCACAGAAGGTATCAGTTGGGTTCCTGCTGAGCCTTTGTCCCAAGATATTTAAAAGTAAAAGAGAAAGTGTGTGCTCTAGACTGACATTTTATCCTTGATTTATATAATCCTTATAGGTTTCCCTTTTTGGGTGTTTTTCTTTATTACAGTCCAAGAAATTTTACCAATAATCTAGAAAGCTGTTAAGATGATTTCTATGGCTAAGATATAAGATGAATCCCTAAGAAAACCCACAAATATATAAAATTTGTAAATGGGCTAGGGTCTTACAGAGACCCAAATCCTCTTCCTCTTTAGACAAGCACTTGGAAAGAAAAAGCAGTTGAGTTATTTCTCCAAAACACACAGTTGCTGCTAAAGCTGCCTGGGACTAGTCTCCACACTTAACAGTTCTGTGCCTTTCCAATATATCATAACACCTCCCACAGAACTAAATTCTTTCAGACATGGTAAGTCTTTATAGTCTTTTGCTCAATCAGCATGACTGCCTTCTCTCTCACACTTGAATGAGACATTAAAAGATCCAAAGAGCATAAACGATAAAAAAAAGAATTGATAAATTAACATTATAATTTAGAAGTTTGGTACCACAAAGGATGTCATAAACAAAATAAAAGACAACCTACAGATAAGAAGACATCAATATTGGATATAAATGAAAAAGGACTAGTTTCCAGAATATATAAAGAACTTCTATAATTCAAAAAGAAAAGGATAAAGGGGAAAAGAATGGACAATGTATGAAGAAGAAATTCATAGACCAAGAAACCCAAATGGACAAGAGATAAAAGATGTTCAACTACACTAGAAATTAGGAAGATGTAAATTAAAACAATGAGATAGCATCAAGTTGACAGAAAAAGTTATAATCTGACAATATCAAGTACTGGTAATACTGTAGAGCTATGGGAACTGTCACATACTGTTGATAAGAGTTTAAATTGTGATACTGACTTTGGACAACCACTGACAACATCTAGTAAAGTTGAAAATGCTCAGACCCTACAATACAGTAACTTTCTTCTAGACCAGAAGAGGAGTTTTTCACGCCCCAGGAGATATCTGGCAATGTCTAGAGACATTTTTGTTTGTCATATGTGGAGTTGCAAGGGCAAGGAAGGAGGGGAGGGATATTACTACAATCTAATGAGGAGAGGCTAGGAATACTGCTAATCATCCTACAATGCACAGGTCATTCTTACCCTAAAATGTAAATAGTGCTGAGATTGGAAACTATAATGTGTTGAATGGTGGCCCCCAAAAGATTTGTCTACCTGGAACCTGTGAATGTAACTTTATTTAAGAAAAGGGTTTTGCATATGTAATTTAAGGATCTCAAAATCAAATCATCCTGGCTTATCCAAGTGGGCCAAAAATTTAATGACAAATGTCCTTATAAGAAGAGAAGACACAGAAGAGTAGAGTAACAGACAAGAAGGCAATGTGTCAGAGGCAGAGATTGGAGTAAGCAGCCACAGGCCAAGGAACACCAACAGCCACTAGAAGCTGGAAGAGGCAAGAAATGAAATATCCTCTAGAGCTTCTGGGAGAAGTGACTGACACCTTTGATTTTGGGCTTCTGCACTACTTAACTAGAAGAGAAAAAATTCTGTTGTTTTAAGTCACCACTTTGTGATAACTTGTTGGGGTAGCCCAAAGAAACTAATATACTGTCCTAGATATATACTCAAGAGATACACTTGCAAATGTATGGGAGGGAAAAGGTACAGGTTGATTATTGAAGTTCATTATGGCAAAAAAACTTGAAACAGCCTGAATTTTTATCAAGAGGAAGATTGAAAAAATGTATTGAAGTATATTCAGAAGGATATATATGGAGTGATACCATTTATACAGTTTTAAAATCTGCAGCAATATTATGTAATGTTTATGGATATCTTAGTCTGCAGCAAAAGCACAATAATCTGGGTAATAAACACTGAATCCACAATAGTAATTACTCATGTTAGGGATATGAAGAAAAAAAGAGTGGGAAGAGATATACAGAAGTTCCCTTTTTCACCTGAAATACTTAGCATCTTAAGTTAAAATAAATAGATCTGATAAAGATGTGGCCTGATAACAGAATCTAATAAAACTGGATATTTGGTGGTGCCTGGGTGGCTCAGTTGGTTAAGCGATTGCCTTCAACTCAGGTCATGATCCTGGAGTCCCTGGATCGAGTCCCTCATTGGCCTCCCTGCTCAGCAGGGAATCTGCTTCTCCCTCTGACCCTCCCCACTCTCATGAGATCTCTCTCTCTCATTCTCTCTCTCAAATAAATAAATAAAATCTTTTTTAAAAAAACTGGGTATTTGGCACATTGTAATAGTCTCCATTCTTGTCTGATTTTGTCATTTATGATAAATTAACTTCAATATTTTTAAGACATGGAAAAGTATGCCATGTAAAATAAATGAGAGTGATGTTCAGGTGTCAGGGGAGTAATGCAGTGAGATTATGAGGAAACAGGATACAGGTGGGGCATTGGAGCCAACACAGAAATGGAGTCCTAATGAGCTAGCCCATCACAGCACAGACGCTTCATTTTAATGTTTTCTTCAGGAATTCTCCCTTCTTACCCCCCTACCTCTCTCTTCTAGTTCTTTTGTCATTTGATTTCAGTTGAGAACATTCTTCTGTGACCTCCTCCTCAGTTTTTCCTTTTTGACTCTGGTTCAAGATCAAATCTGGTAATTGTAAAAGAGGGCAAAATGAGGATGGAGACCTCAATCTTTATTGTTTTGATCATCAACAGCCAACCTGGAAATTTACATCAGGGAGTTGTACTCTGCTAACTAGTCTTCCCAGATTTGGAAGAATTGCAGCTGTATTTTCTAAGGGACCTCTGAGCATAACAACAGAACTTTTTTATCAGTGTTTATGGGTCCTGACCCTGCAGTTCCTCTGGGAAAGCAAGACAAGCTGAGCAACACAAATGCATTTAATGGGCCTGGCATAGCTTGTGATTACATACAAAGTTCAAGTCCAGTTTGTGATTATGGACTTAGTCAAAGCAGACCAAAAGAAGAGTTAGGAAAGGTGTCTAATAGGAAAAAATAATAATAACAAAAAAACTATGCTTCTGGGGGCACCTGCGTGACTCAGTTTGTTGGGCGTCCGACTCTTGATTTTGGCTCAGGTCATAATCTCAGGGTCGTGGAATCGAGCCCCTTGAGGCTCCATGCTCAGCAGGGAATCTAGCTCAGGATTTTCCCTCTCCCTCTGCCCCTCCTCTCTTTCTCATAAATAAATAAATCTTAAAAACAAAACAAAACAAAACCTGTGCTTTCAGTATGTGGGAAAGACTGGCAGTTTGAAATGTTTTGGGAAGTGGAAATACCCAGATTGCCTAACAGCCTAAAATAGCTAGGCAATTGTTCTCATCTTCTTTCATATAGTTTCTCATGGCAAAGACTGGATTTTGGTAACTGAATGATTGGCTTGAAATAATTAAGGAGAAAGCATTCTAACATCTGTTCCTTTGCCCATAATTATTATAAAAGGAACCCCTTCACTCATGAATTTTTATATTAAATTTAGCACTTCCCAATATGAGATGGAAACACAGCATTATTCTTTTAAAAGAAAAAAAAAAAAACCTCTAAACTTCCATTTTTGTAGCTCATTATCTTTCTTTGTCCACCACATATAATCTGTTCCAAGGCTTCAAATTAGGAACCTATTCATAGCATTATTCTTGGTAACCTTAATGTTAAACCCAAAGTTTCTGGAAAAATGCTATCTTTGGTCTTTGCATATAATCTGTTCTTTCCCTAAGATGTACTCTGTAGACTAGAAATGAAATATTCATGCAGTTATCTGTTTACTGTGTACCCACTGAGTTAAACTGGAAGCTCCATGAAGGGAGAGATAGTGACTGCCTTATTCACCACTGTATATTAGGGCCTAGCATAAAGTTGGCCCCATTCTAGGTGCTTATAATAGACTTAATTATGTCCCCCCCCCCCCACCAATTCATATATTTTAACTCTAACCCCAGTACGACTGTATTTGGAGATAGGGCCTTTGAGGAGGTAATTAAAATTCAGTGAAGTCATAAGGGTGAAACCCTAATTCAGTAGGAATAGGGTTCCTACAAGAAGAGATACCAGGGCTCACTCCCTCTCTGTCCTTGCACAGACTAGAGACCATATGAGGAAAGGTCAAGAAGATGGCCATCTATAAGCCTGGAAGAGAGGTCTCACAAAAAAAAACAACTCTTACAACACCTTGATCTTGGACTTCTAGCCTCCAAAACCATGAAAAAGTGAGTTTCTGTGTTTAAGCCACCCAGTTTGTGGTTCTGTTGTGGTAGCTTGAGGTAACTAATACATTGCTCAATAAATTTTTGCAAAACACATGGTATTGTGTTGATGGTGATGATTATAACAAATTACAGGCTCATAGAATATAAACACTAAGTGTGGGAAAGTAGAAGCTACTGAACAAGTGTTAAGGAACTCAGATTTAGTTCTTCAAATACACAAAAATAATTCTTACCCACAGATCAAAGGTATTTAAATTACATTTAACAAGCCTAGCTGCAGAACAAATTTCATTTTTGATTGGATTACTTTAAGTAGAAATATTTATTTCAATTTTTAAAACATACTTGACCTTCGTTACCCATTTTGGTAATTTATATGATTATTAATAATTCAAAATTGTCATACAATCCAACAAATGTTGAGTAATTCTATGTCCAAAGTACCTTGATTGCCTGAGGCCTTTATTCACTTGAACATGGGTTAAAGAGGGAATCATTAATATTCCTTTAGTACATAAGGCATTTATGTTTCTCTTGTCTTTTCTCAATGCCCCCCATTCATTTGCTTCATTGTACTTATCACAATTAGAAATTCTAGGTGCATGTATTTTTTTATCTGATTCTCACAAAACATAGAGTACACTCCATGAAGAAAGCAATTATGTCCAATTTTATCAGAGCATGGTATTCTGTGCCTAGCCATGTCCACCATACAATAGTCACTTAATAAATATTTGTTGGGTAAATAAATGCATTTTAATGGAATAACTAAATTTTTACCCTTTTTACCAAACTCCAAGAGCAAATAAAAACCCTTGTCTTCATTTTAATATCAAAACCAACCCAGTAAGATCAGAAACTTCTAAAGAACCATTTTGGAATTACTTGCACACCCTTAGAGTTCTGTGCAACACAAAAACATTTTCTCTTGCCAGAGCTAAATGAATCCATCAAGGAAAATAAATGTTGCCAATGACTTCCAAACACTCTTCTGGGTGATTGGCAACAAGAGGATAGAACTGGCCTTGCCAAGTGGACCAGCTATTCTCTCTGAATCAGCACTCAACATGGTTGACTTAGCACCCAGGAACTGTTCTCCAAAAGTCCAGGAAACAAATACACTGGCTTGATGAATGTGAACATGTTTGCTTTTGCTATTCATTCTGACTCACAGTGACTGATGTGTGGTGCTATGAGTCATAATGAAAAATCTCAAAAATCCAATCATTGGTACCTATAATGAGCTTCTTTTAGCTAAGCCTTCTGAAATTGTATCTGAGCCAAGATCTTGCCAACATGTTCAGGTGACTAAGGTCATTATCTAATCATTTATATTTCTGGAAGGGAGGCCCTTGAACAAGAAGCTGGGGGTGTTCATAGTCTTTAAAATTAAGTCTGTCAGAAAATACATTACGAAAAAGCAGAAGTTCATGATATAAATGTTAAGTTGGCTTAAAGTTTAATAACTCTTTCTACATTCTTATCTTCTAGCCATTTACTCTGTGTATGTGGAGAAGTGCATTATACTCAGTGGACCTACTAATCAGCAAGGAATAACTTGAGGAGGTACATTAAGACTTTGAGGCCATTAGGATACCATTCCATTCATTGGAGAAGGTCATTTACTTATAGCAAGGAGCCAAGGTGCCGCTCACAAATGAGCCAACTAATCTCAGCTCACCCACATGAGCCTGCCCATTGTGCATTTCCCCTAGATCAATTTCCTCTGTAGGTTTTCCTTTATTTGTCCTATTTTATTTCTCCCATTTTATAGTCACATTGTCTAATTTATACTTAATTAAAACTTTCAATAAGAAAAAAAAAAGATAGTTGTGGAGACCTCCCAGGAAACACTTCATTAATGGGAACCACTTAATAAGCAAAATATCTCACTGTGCAGGCTTCAAAGATCCAACATGTTTTTCCCAAAGCCTGGCTCAAATTGGCCAGTGGTAACAAAATGCCTCAAGGCTACAGAGTTTGGAGTCTAAGACCATGGAGCTTTGGCTTGAGGGGGAGGAGAGAACTGTGTTCACCTGATGATTGTGACTGATTTTGGAGTGAACTATGATCTAAATGAGAGCAAACAAAGCCAAATCTATGACAGAACTTTTTCTGGAACTACTGAGAAAAATGTTCTATCTTCTCTGTGATTCTTTAAACTGATAAGATGTAATTCTGGAACTTCTAGAAGACTAGGAAGCCAATTAAGAGGAAGGCAGAGGCTGAAAGTCCAAAAGACACATTCTGGAAAATGTTATTTGAACACTTGATCCAGCTGTGTCTGAAGCCAAAAAAAAAACAAAATAAAAAAACCAAACAAGTGTCCTTTTTTTTTTTTTTGCCTCAGACCTACTGAATCAGAATCTGCATTCCAACAAGATCCCTAGATGATTTGTATGCCCATTAAAGTTTCAGAAGCACTGACAGGCTTGAGCCCTTTTGAGCTGCATTCTGTTACTTGTAGCTAAAATACTCTTAATAAATATAGGTACATTCTACTATTATCTCTGTTTTTACAAAATTGAATACTAAGACTTAGAGAAGTACAGTTGTTCAAGATGATGCAGATAGTAAACAGTGGAGCTGGGCTCAAAACTTGGCCTCCCAGGCTCCAAGTCACATGTCCTCAACTCCTAGGCCAGACCTTACTGACTCTGTTTGACACCGTTATCAGGTGAGTCTGGAATCTGATGGGGGAAGCCAGCAGGCTCAAGACTCAAGGAAAAGTCACAATTCAAGTCTAAAGGTAGTCTACTGACAGAATTCCTTCTTTGTAAAGATTTTATTTATTTATTTGATAGAGAGAGCATGAGTGGGGGGGAGGGGCAAAGGGAGAGGGAGAAGCAAACTCCCCACTGAGCAGGGAACCTGACGTGGGGTCTCATCCCAGGACCCCAGATCATGACCTGAGCCGAAGGCAGATGCTTAAGCAACTGAGCCACTGAGATGCCCCATGGCAGAATTCTTTCTTGCTTGGGGGTGGTCAGTGCTTGTTCTATTAAGGCCTTCAACTGATTGGACAAATCCCACCCATATTATGAAGTGTAATCTGTTTTACTCAAAGTCCACTAATTTAAATGTTAAGTTCATGCTTAAAAAATACCTTCACAGAAAACACCCAGAAGAATGTTTGACCAAATACCTGGGCACTGTGGCTCAGCCAATGTGACATGTAAAATTAATAATCACAATTAATTTTATGCACTGATGAAAGCAATATATTTGCCTCATTGCGTGGAGCCTGGCAGCTTCCGCCATCTAAGAAAAGTGCAGCATTCGGCTCAGACTAAAGATCGGCAACTATCTCTCTTGCCCTGGCATAAGGTCACACTTCAGAGAGTTTTGTACACCCCTACAGTTTGTCCTGGGAGCTCAGCAGAGGCCAGTGTGGCCACAGCTGCTCCTACTCAGGAGCTTCCCAGGTGATGGCATGAAGGTTCTTGTCAAGACAGGCAAAAGCTAAACAGGCTGCTGGTCATCAGAAACGTGAAGGGCAGCCTGAGAGGACATGGGTGGTCATGTGGGCTCTCACTTCCTGGTTTTCTGTTCAAAAGGGAATGTATCCACCCTAAAAAGAAAATAAACACTGTATAAAACTAGACTCATATAGAGTACTTCGTCAGACTCCTACCTCTTCCTGATTTGCCTTTTTGTTTAACATCATTATTTATTTTGTGGTTTGGATGGCACATATTTCAAAGAAACATTTGGCTTTCTCTGCATCACCCTTTAGCTTACCACCTTGGTTTTGTATTTATGCTTTAGAATAAACATCTATCATATTCTCCTTATTTTTACGTCTACCTTTAAGTTTATTCAATTTTTCTAAAATATTTCCCCCATATTTGCCCTAATTGTTATTCTATTTTCCAAACAGACACACTCTGGGAAACCCATAGGTTATTTATCCCAGAGAATAAAAATACCTAGGTTAGAAGGCACCCCTGACTTACTGGAATGATGGCCTCTCCTGACTCATCACATTCATTTGCTTTTATATGAGAAGGCATGGGTTTTAGATCTGCCCTTTCCAGTGTAAAACACAACATGCCATAAGCCAGAAGGGAACAGTGTTATGTACAATTATGTCTTCTAGGCCTTCAAGGATACCATTTAGTGATATCCTCTAATGGGTGCTCTAGGCCTGACCTCTGTAAGGAACCAGAGCACTGCTAAGAATGTGGGATACCCTGGTCACACAGTCGACATCCTGTGATCCAGATCCAAACCTGTCATGCCAAGTGGACAATAAGTCCATTTATTGACAGGTTGGCCCAAGTCTTTCCTTCTACAGAGTCAGAGGGTAATTCACTTGTGGAGTTCTTCCTCCAATGACAAGGATCAAATAAAACTCTCTAGATCAGGAGCTAACCTCAAAACAAACAAACAAAAGGCTTTACTGCAAGGTCAATGGCAGGATCCATATTGGGCTTCCTGGACTTAAATATTAGTGCAGGAGAAAAGGGAAGGATCTACTCCACCTCCAGACTCACCTACGATATTCTTGGAATGCAGAGAAACAATGGAGGTTCTCTGTCTCTCCACTTCTCAGCATGTCACCAGGTTACAGTCCTCAAGAAGTAACTTTAGGGGTGCATGGGTGGCTCAGTCAGTTAAGTGTCTGACTCTTGATTTCGACTCAGAGTCCTGGGATCAAGCCCCACATCTGGCTCCATGCCCAGCACAGAGTCTACTTAAGATTCTCTCCCCCTCTCCCTCTGCCCCTCCCCCCTGCACACTCGCTCCCTTGCTCAGATAAATAAATAAATCTTAAAAAAATAAATTTAAAAAGAAATAACTTTAAGCAACCTAAAATGAAAATCTTATCAAGTTATCCCCCTGCTTTAAACCCTCAATGATTCCTACCTGCCCCCAGGATTACTAATAAAAACATCAATACCAAAGGCAGACATTGTTTGCTATGGACCAGAGACTGCTACGTATGCTCTACCTTTACCTGCCCTTCACCTGCCCTTGTAACCTACCTCATAATCCATCTTGCACCCATGCTGAACTTCTCCACCTCCTCAAAATGCCAGGTTCCCTTCCCTCTGAGGCCTTCTGATATGATATACTCTTCCATCTGGTAACACTTTTCCCCAATTCTGCCCTAGCCAACTCCTCCCCTAATCATATCAGCTGAAATATCATGTCCCTAAGTAGCATCCCTACCAGCCCCCCTCAAAGTTACTTCCCCATCTTATACACAAAACAATTCTTGTTTTGTAATGCTTATTACATGTACAATTGCTTCAGTGTCTGTCTTCTCCACTAAATTATGAGATCCACAAGGGCAGAATGGCATTTGGTTGTTTTACCTATCCCATATGATAAAAGTCACATGTACCCCCAATACATCACCCATTGTTTTGCACACAGTATACCCTCAGTAATGTTTGATGAATGAATATATGAGAACACTTCTCTCATGACATAAGACATAACAACATTATTTCTAATGTCCTCCTACTTCTCCAGAATTTGGGGTCCTTTTGTAGGCTTCCCTCAAGAAGTTTCACTGCCCAATATGCCACCTGTCAATCACTTAACAATGAGCTATCTAAATGCACTTTCCACTGGGCCTAAGGCAGTGACACCTTCCCATCAACAGACCAATGGCCCAGACTCAAGCCCCTCACACCACTCTTCCCAGTGACTCAAGAAGGCTCCACATGTGTCTACAATGTCACCAAACCCAACTTGTCAAAGCCCTGATGGTTCTAAATGATAACATGTTAGATACATCTCAGTGTGACACTACCAACATATCATCCCTTGGGAAGAAATTTTTATTGAGGATATACCTACTATTTGCCAATATCATTAATGATGATAATAATGACATGACAATTAATTCTTGAGTACCAGTTCATACTAATCCCAAAAGGATACTAATCTACCATGTCAGTGTAGTTCTATATGGTTGGAGAACCACAGACATCAGAATTACCTGGTGTTTTTTTAAAACACAGATTTCTGATACATACCCCACAAAGACTGGAATGAGAATCTCTGAGTGAGGTCCATTAAGCTCCCCCTTAATGCCCCTTAAAATTTGGGAAGCATCACACTACACTAGTCTTTTCACAAAGTGTCTCAAATCCATCTTTCCACCTTGTTAAATTAACCCCTCTCACTCACCATATCTTCTTCTTTTTTAAGAGAGAGAGAGCAAATGAGAGAGTGGGTGGGGAGAAGCAGAGAAAGAGGGAGAGATTTTTTTTTTTTTTAAGATCGAGAGGGAACATGAGGGGGGAGGGACAGAAGGAGAGAGAGAGAATCTTAAGCAGCCTCCACATCTAGCTTGGAGCCTGACATGGGGCTTTCGATCTCACGACCCGTGCCAAAAATCAAGAGTAGGATGCTTAAATGACTGAGCCACCCAGGCACCCCAACTCACCATATTTTTAAAAATGGATTCTAGACCACTCTGAAAGGGATCATCTCCCCTCATTTTAGTTCCTAGAATCCATCTGCAACTGCAGGTGTTCTGATAAGGATAAGGAACTGAGAAGAAAATAACTGAGGGGTTTTCACACACATGTGTATGAATATTTATATATTCAAAGCTAAATATCTTTTAACTTTTTATTTTGAAATAGTTATAGATTCACAGGAGGTTGCAAAGAAAACAGTCAGGACAGACGAGTGTACCTTTCACCCAGTCCCCACCAATGTTAATACCTTGTGTGACTATAGCATAATCTCAAAATCAGGTGGTAATTGACCTTATTCAGATACATGCAGTCATTTATATGTGTGTATTTCTACATAATTTTGTCACATGCGCAGCTTTGTGTAACAACCATTAATATCAAGATACACTCACCACAAAGTTCCTTTGTGCTATCCCTTTGTAGCCATACCCCCTTCTCCCACCCTTCACTCCTGGAAAGCACTAATCTTTTCTTTATCTCTCTAATTTTGTTATTTTAAGAATGTTATATAAATGGAATCATACAGCATGCAGGCTTTTATAATTGGCTTTTTCATTCAGCATAATTCCCTCAAGGTTCATCCAAGGCATGTTGAGTTGTTGTGAATATCTATTGCTTATTTCTTTTTATTTCTGAGAAGTTTTCCACAGTGTGGATAAACCATGGTTTGTTTAACCATTCACCACTGAAAAATTACTTGGTAGTTTTCAGGTTTTGGCTAAATAATGCTGCCATGAACATGCATGTCCAAATTCCTTATAAACGTAGTTTTAATCTCTCTGGGATAAATGTGCACAACTATAATTGCTGAATAGTACTCTAAGTTCATTTTTAGTTTTGAAAGAAACTGACAGGCTATTTTCTAGAATGACTGTAACATTTTTACATTCTCACCAACAATGTCTAAGTAATCCAGTTTCTCCACCACCCTACTAGCCTTTGTTATTATCGCAATTGTGTCATCTGCAGAAAGGGATAGTTTTATTTTTTTCCTTCCTAATCTACTAGGCTTTTGTTTCTTTTTCTTGACTTTATCACTGGGAAGAACTTCCAGTAGTATATTCAAGTAACCCACAAGAAATTAAGAGAAACAGAGGAACAAGGAAGAGTGGAAGCAAACAGAAAACATATAAAATGAATACATGAGCCCTAACGTATCAATCATTGCTTTACCTGTAAATGGTCTAAATACATTAATTCAAAGACAAAGATTGCCAGAATGGATAAAAATTCATGACCCAGTTGTGCTGCCTATAAGAAACTCACTTCAAACATAACAATATAGGTAAGTTGAAAGCAAAAGGATAGAAAAAAGACATCATAAAAACATTTTTTAAAGCAGAAGGGGCTATATTTAATATAAGACAACATAGACTTCAGGGCATAAAAAATTACAAGATGTAGAGAGGGATATTACATAATGATTAAAAGATCAACCCACTGGGGCGCCTGGGTGGCTCAGTTAAGCATCTGCCTTCGGCTCAGGTCATGATCCCAGGGTCCTGGGATCGAGCCCCGCATAGGGCTCCCTGCTCTGTGGGAAGCCTGCTTCTCCCCCTCCCACTCCCCCTGCTTGTGTTCCCTCTCTCACTGTGTCTCTCTCTGTCAAATAAATAAATAAAATCTTAAAAAAAAAAAAAAAAAGATCAGCCCACCAAGAAGACACAGCAATGCTAAATGCAGATATACCAAACAACAGGGTTGCAAAAACTGACACAATTGAAAGGAGAAATGGGCAAATACATCATTATAGCTCAGGACCTCCACATCCTACTCTCAAAAACTAATAGAAGTATTAAGCAGAAGACAGCAAAGACAAGAGAAGAATTTAACAATACCAACAAGATCTAATTGAGATATATAGAACATTCCTCCCAATGAGGGTACTTTTTTTTTTCCTGTTGGATGAAATTATTATATTAGTTTAGGTTGTAATATTATAGTCAATCATCCAAGAAATTTGGGTAGAAGATAAAAATCAGAGTAGATGAATCTTTTCCAAAGCTAGTATTTTTTACTTTATGCCACAGTTTGCTTGGTGTTTTGATTTGGGAGATGACTCTGAAAGGAGAATGAGCACTGGGTGTTATATGTAACTGATGAACTATTGAACTCTACATCTGAAACTAATGATGACTAATGATATGTTGGCTAACTGAATTTAAATTAAAAAAAGAGAAGACGACGCACAAGAGGTTATTGAATTGGGGTTTTTACCTAGAGCATCAACAGTAATCACTGGTCCTTTTTTATAAATAATTTTTTTTGAGTATAGTTGACACACAATTTTACATTAGTTTCAAGTGTACAACTGATTTGACAAGTTTATACATTATGCTATGTTCTCAACAAATATAACACCATTCTTTTCAAGTGCCCATGGAATATTCTCCAAGACAGACCATATCCTGGGACATAAAACAAACCTTAGAAAACTTAAAAGAATTTAAATCACACAGAGTATATTCTTTTACCATAATGAAATCAAACTAGAAACCAATAAGAGAAGGACAAGAAAATCTTCAAACACATGGAAATTAAGGATATTTTAAAACCTCTCCTATCACATCTCTCCTCCCACAGCACCTCAATAGATTATTGTTAATATAAAATCGTTGTGTCCCTCACTTATCCATATATTTGTCTTGCAATATCTGAGGACATTAAGCAAAAGAAGGAAAAGCACGTAAAAGTGAAATTACATCTCCAATCTGAAAAACTTTCTTATCCTCTTGTTTCAGGAAAAGTGGAGGGCACTGATGAACCCCCAATCCTGCAGCTTCTGCCTGAGCTATGCCTACAGACTCCTAAGTAATTTAGGATTTTCAAATTATTCAGCTGAGATTTTAGGCATCAGGGGTAAACTTACCCTTCTCCTCAGTTGCCTACTTCCTTCCGACAACACAAAACGTTCAGGCACATAAAGCAAGGGAGGAATGGGTCCACTGGGCAGTGGTGTGATGATCTGTAATCAGGTATAATTTCAGTAGAAAATTGCATTCTTCCCTTTTTCAGAGACAAGAAGTAGTGCATGAATCCAGCAGAAATGGTCCACTCCTGGCCCCTGAAAACTTGGGCCTGGTTAGTCAAGACTTCAATCTGTTCTACTCAAATTAAAGGGCCTCTGAGTGACTTTAATCAAAACACTGATGGACAGCGAAAGAGTCCAGACAGCAATGCCCTTTTCACTCGGGTCTCGGAGCTGAAGGAGAGAAGCCAGTGAAAACAAGACCGTGGTGTTTACAGAGGTGAGACTGACAAAAGCAGGGCAGGTGGGGCTTCAACTGTTTCTTCTGGCAGGTACTGAAATGGTGTAGAGGCAGTCAAACACACTACCGTCGCAAGTAGAGAGCTCCCATTTTGTTTGCAAACACAGATGCTGCCTCTGACCTTGGCTTCTTTAATCAGTCTTTATATCCCATTGGCTCTTATATGGAAAACAGCTACCTGGTTCTAACAGTTATGCTTTGATGGAAAGACAAGTGCTATTTCTACTATTTAAATGCATTATTCTGCCCTTCAGTGGCTCCCTGATACTCTTGGAATAAAGCTGAAATTCCTTCCTTTGGCTTACAGACAATCCCTCATGAGCCACCCACACCTATTATGTACCTTCAGCTTCATCTCTTACCAACCTTCCCCTCTGTTCTCCACTGAAGTCAGAATGAACTTCTGCCAGTTCCTCCATTGCATCATGTTCTCTTCACCCCTTGGCTTTTGCCTGTTTTGTTATATTTAGCACACACTTCTGCCTCTCTACCTGGTTAACTCTTACTCACACTTTAAGTTATGACGGCAAGGTTTTGGTGGCCGTGTTACATAATATAAGCACCATGTAACAAGCTTATTTTCAGTAACAAGCCTGGCTCTCCGATGCTAACTCAGAGACAGAGAACATAAAAAATCCTAAGAAGGGAAAACCATTGTAGGTCTTCCAATATTAAAAGCCCAAGAAATGTGTTTTAGGCTTTGGATTTAGCACTTTCAGTGGCATTCAATGGATTGTTACAAAGAGGATTGAGATACAGTAAGTTGTGAGCTGGGCTAGATCCTTCTAGGATGTTTTCTAATGCAGAGCCTAAGATTCCAACATCTTCAATGTTTTCCAAATTTTAGTTTCACTAACTGTGCACATATTCTAAAGAATTACATTTATGCTG
This sequence comes from Mirounga angustirostris, assembly GCF_029215605.1. Classification (NCBI taxonomy): domain Eukaryota; kingdom Metazoa; phylum Chordata; class Mammalia; order Carnivora; family Phocidae; genus Mirounga; species Mirounga angustirostris. The sequence goes on from NW_026991715.1 coordinate 108,218,549, forward strand.
ACCTTTATCAACAAGTCAGAGTGCCCCATTGCAATAAAAATGCATTCTGAGTGGTTTCACGGCAGCATCTGTGGCTGTTAGGCAGATGAAGAAGCTACAGAATAATCTATGCCCCCCCTCCCAAATAATTCATCCAGGGAGAAGACAGCCTCAGGGCTTTGAGAGTGGTTCTTATCAGGATGGGACTGGAGCACCTGGATTTTCTGGTGGAGAGAAGAATCAGAGAGCTGGCTTTCCCCCCACCCCCAACAGCCTTGGACTTGAGACTTCCCTTATGTACTTCATTTCCCCAGTGGCAAAACGCAGGGAAGGCCCCAGATAAACTTCATATTTCCTTCCAGCCCCAACATTCCATGACTAAAACATTAACTTGGTCCAGTAACTTGCTTTCCATGTGTGCCCCTAGAAAAGCTAAACTAAAGAGAAATTACAAGAATATCCAAGCAAAGATGTAATTTGTCTTTGGGTAGACAGAAAGTTCTGTTCAAAGAAGAATTTTCTATTTTCTCCCCAAGTGGCTCTCCACAAGAGCCATGCTTATGTTTCATTAAGGCTTTGGGTCAGATGCAGACAGAAGAGAAGCTATCCCTTGCTTACCCAGGCTGTCACATTCTTCGCACAGGACCTTAGGAAAAGTATAGACCCTGAAATCTCCAGATGGTTTACCATCTTATCTAGAATTAACTAAATGAACTAAGTAAAGTTTGTGCTCTGTAAAAATTCCTATTAGCATGCTGGTAAAGACAGAAGCAAAACTATTTACAAATAGATTGTTAAGCCAGAAAATCTTCAATAATCAAAGAGAAACAATGTTTTGCAGTTATTTAAACTCAGCATTACACATACTAGCCAGTGTCTGGAAACTCAATACCTCCTACTTGTAATAATGCATTTGGATCTTCCGTCGGTCTGGAGTATGTAAATGAGCATCAATCAATTTGCATTTCTACCACTGAGACACTGAGATGTCTGTAGGTGTATCAGAAGAAGGATACCTCAATAGATTGTATAGATTAGCTTCACTTCTCCAAGTAAGGGTCCATGAGGGAATCATCTATGATTTATAACAGCACCCTCTGGGATCACCTTAATCATCTCTTCCCATGCAAAAATGAAAATCACCTGAGAAATTAGAAGATGTTGAGAAAAAAAAGAAGGGATGCCGGGGGGGCAAGGGGGAGTATCCAAACACAGCCAGGATGCACATATAGTCTCCTGTTTATTTTAATTGAATGGTTTGTGTCTTCAGGCTATCTCATTATTCTCCCCAGAGCAGAAATGTTGAATGAAGGCACAAACCTCATTAACCTTTGAATGCTGAAATCAATAATCTGCAATATATCTAAGCTAATTTCTTGTCAATACATCTCTCAAAATGCTGTGTTTTATAGCTGGGGACCTTGAGGGTTGCAGTAAGAACTACCATGTCCACATCAGGATGACATCTGGGATTTGCCTTGTTGGTTTTTAGAACCTTCTAATGTGAAATAAGTTATTGACATTTATATAGAACATGGTTTTCCAGTGGGGTTAATTATCTGTTCTTTTAGTTGAGAACACATTTGGACCTTTTCTTTTTCCATGACTCTAATACATGACATGAATAAAGAGAGACAGGCAGGCACCCACCTTGCCATTCCTTCTCATAAACCCACCCTGAAAAGTAGGGATGTGGCCCATACTGAGGAAGTAGGAAGAGATTCCTTGAGCCCCAAACTGACTTTATTCACTTAGTAACTAATACATAGTAGGCACCGAAAAGTATTTGCTGAAAAAATTTTTATGGCCCTGACCTTTCAGAGTCAGCCTTTGCTTGCTAAATATATATGCTGTTTGTGTTATACGTGTGTATGTACAAATGTGTATGCATATATGTATATAGATGTCCATTACACACACATATTCATTGTATTTATAAAATATCTCAGCAAGAGAGGAGGACACTTGCCTGTTTATCTTGCAAAAGGAAAGACTGGGACAATAAAGTATTTACCAGTTACAGAGAAATGATTGGGAGACAAGGTGACAGGAAACAAAAAAGACCAGGAGTCTGAGTCTCCATGAAAACTCCATTAGAGCAGCCTCTTTGTATGTTCCCCACTAAGCCCCCAGTATGCGAAACAGTACCTAGAATAAAGCAGGCACTTGGCAAGTGTTTGGTGGTTACATGGATAGATGCATGGGTGCAGAACAGGATGAGGTAACAGTCAGAACAAGTAGGAGAAAGAGGAGAGTCGGTGTGAGTTTTCTGTGAATGGCCTCTATGTAGAGCAGAGAGTACTTAGACACTAAAACAACAAGACCACCCCTGTGCACACATAACACAGGGCCAGCCATTCAAATGGCTGTGTCCCATGCTTTTGGATGAGCCTCTTCTCAGCCAGGAGAAGACTTTTGTGTTTGGTGCAGTGCATCCAAACCACAATGTCCGAATGTGAAAGAGCAGGTCCCTATCATGCTGTCTTGTTTCACTGACATCTCCTCCCCTACATCAAATTGAACCACTGTATCTCACTACTGACCCCTCTGACAACCAGATTCTACTGACGTGCTCTGAAGAGGAGAAGCCAACCCACTGCTAAATATGCCCTCTAATTCATCAGTTGCAGGTCCAATGGCAGCCATTACAGTGTTGGCTTCTTCACCCCTAGCCCGCTAGACTTGCTGTACATTAGGCTTTGTTACTTAATGAGCCAAAATCTGCTCCCAAGTAAGGGAAGCAGAAAAGGTGGAAATTGTGGCACCAACTTCAGATTTCCACCAAATAGCATGCCATTGCTCAGCTGGATCTGTTCAGTGAAGAACCTTTATAAAAAACTATTCCTCAAAAATGTCACCCTGGCCACATGCATAGCCATCACCTAGATGGCAGTTAACAATTCAGATGCCCAGGCTCCATTGTCAGCGATTCAGGTAATGGATCTAGTGTAGGGCCAAGAAGTCTGCATTAACAACCACCCCGGAAAAATCACAAGGTCACTACAGTTGGAGACCTTCTAATTCAAAAACAAATATCCTTCCCTCCTACTCCATAAGAATCTCACACACACACCTGGTTTTCACTGACATTGGAAGAAAGAATATTCTCTGGATAGGGCAGTCAAGAAAAAGCATTAAGTCAATATGTATTTGTTGTGTATCTGCTGTGTGATGCGCAGTACAAGGTGGTAGGTAAGCTGTGTCCTCTGGCGTGAGACTGTCTGAATTTGAACCCCAGCTCTGCCACTTACTGACCATATGACCTTGGGCATATTAATCCTTTCACACTTTACTTCCCTGTTTGTCAAATGGGGATGATATCCATAGCACCTGTCTCATGGGGTTGTTATGATTCAGTTAAGACATGTGGACTATTCAGAACAGAGAATGGCGCAAGATAAGTGCTCACTGAGAGCTTCCTGTTATTAATATGTCGTGGGAACTGAGGGTCATCTGTGAAAAGAGCGGTACTCCTTGCCCTCTTCATGCTGAGAAACAACGGGGAAATGGTACAATGACAGTTTAACAATGTACTAACTAAATATAAATCTGAGCACACAGAGGAGATTACCAGTGGTTATCAGAAAGTACAAAAACACAATCCTAACAAGAGTCTGTCAGGATAGAGTCACCAGAGGCAGGAAGTGTTTGGCAAAAGCCATGGGGTAGCAAGAAGTGGGTTCTGGGAGTCTCAAGATCAAGACTCTAGTAACTTTCCTGCCTCTACACAAAACTACAGGAAACTGAGGCAGATTCTTCCCCTTTCTGAATCTCAGCTGCCTCGTGTATAAAATAGGGGCTTAGTGAGGATGATTCCAAAGACCCTTGAAACTGTGGCAGAGCTGCTGGACCCTAACAGGTAAGCTCTGCAGAGACTAGGGCACCAGAGCCCTGCTGTGAGAGCCAGAGGCTCCATCCTGGAGGGAGGGCAAAGGGTGGGGGAAAAAGGGGATACCCCGGGATCAAAACCAATCTTCATCTTGCCGAAGTTCCCAGCTCAGCACTACAGATACAGCGCTTTTGGTCAAAAGCATTCTTAGAAACTGCACTTCTTAGGAAGAGATCCCCCCATATGATATGTAGTATCGGGCTTATTGTTTGGGTCTGTGTGAACAGAGAAATGCATGTTTTCACACTGCCATTAGTCATGGAAAATTAGTTGAGAATGAAAGGGAGGGAGGAAAGGAGAGATGAAGGGGAAGGAGGTCCAAAGATGATGTGCAAGGGGGGGTGGGGCGCAGAGCACAGGGAATACAAGGAGATCGATCAGCCAGAGTTCAAGGGATGGCTATAGAATTGTCATTCAGTAGCTCACTCAGCTGCGCCCCCTCTGTGTCCTTCTATCCCCGCCCTACCACTCCTCAAATGTGACTCTATTCTAACTACATCACAGAGTCTCTCAGCAGCTTCATCGCTCTTCATGTATTTCCTGAGTAGCAATAATAGATGAATGACAAGAACTACCAACCTACTTCCAAGGTAAATATTGGAAACTGCCTTCATGTAAGTGAGAAAAATTTTTAGATTAACCTGTCTACCTACATGAACTCTTTTTTTTTTTTCTGTTATAAACATTACCTCAAGCTGGAAAGAGAAAACTAAAAGTAGAAAAATGGAGTGTTAAGAGCCCGCCTCATTTTGCAGATGGAGAGGAGGAGTCCCTGAAAGAGCCACGACCTACACAGGGTCAAAGTAAAGAGGTGGCAGGGCTGAGAGTTGCACACGAGTCACCTGTCACCTAGCGCTAATGAGATACAGTCACTAGGACACATGGGAGATTTTACATTTTCACAGTTATATAGATATTACAATATGTATTAGTAAAACTAGCATATTGCATCTAAGATTTGGGGACATTACTGCTTAGGGCAGAGCTAAATTATGTATCAATGCTTATAACGTGAATCAATTTAAGGGACAATGTTAGGTATATAATGGAACCATTGATATGTGTGTAACTCATGGCTCCTGACCAGATCTTAAATTATTGAGAGACCACATTTCTAGCCCTTCAGTGAAGGGGGGGGAAAAAAGGACCAACAAATCCAGCCAGCCAGCTTGCAAGCCTCTGGAGTGTCCTCTGAAAAGTCAAACAACTCACCTTGCAGCACCTCCTTCCCTTCCCCGAGTAAGCTGGGGAAATGAGAGTTGGGTGTTCAAAGGACTCAGATAAGCATAATATTATATATACATTCGACATCCATCTCCTGTATGAAACCTCATTGTTCCTGTGTAACAGAAAGTAAATATTTACCGTGAGCCAGGAGAGGTAGGGAATGATCAGCATTCAGGTCATCAATCACTGTGAGCTGTGCTCCCATTTTAATAACCTCGTAAGGGAGGGCAGGCAAGGATGGCAAAGACTGGTCAAGAGATAAGAGTTTGTCAGAGGAGTCAAATCACTCAAAGCGCAAGAATATAAGGTGAATTGTTCATGCGTGCAGGTTGTGGAGGCCCCTAAAGATTGGTTTATAAAGTTGAGGTGGAAGGTAGAGTGGTTAGGGCATAACCTCAGTAGCAGGAGCACTTGCCCCCCTACTTACCAGCTACAGGAGCTTGGGCAAAATGGTCTCAGCCACACCTAGAACAGGATCAACTCCACAGGGTTGCTGTGTAGATCAAATGAGTCAATATGGGCAAAGTATTTATAACAGTAGGGGGAGCATAGAATGTGCTCAATAAATTTCCCTAGGGGTGTCAGGAGACAGTAGCCTTTCTTGGCTGCAAGAAGATGGCTAAGGGGGAGGTACCCAATCTGTTAGCTATGGTGCACTCCGCTGTCCAGGAATTCAATCAACTGATTAGAATGCATGTACTTGTCTAAGCCCACACAGCCAGTGAGAGGCAGAGCTAGAATCTGAGCCCAAGCCAACCAGCACCAGGGTCCATGGCCTTAATCATTATGCATGCACCTCTCTTAAGAGAACAAGTGATCATGTGTAATTTTTTTTATTCTTTCTTTTCCTGCTATTTACCTGTCTACCAGGTATAGGAACTGACTGATTTTCCATGGGAAAGAAAAAGTGCCCAAGTGAGAATAAGAGCACCAAACAAGGGTTAGAAAATTTATGCTGTAGTTTCAAGTGGAATGGTTGAAGGAACTGGAATATTTGGGCAGAGAATAAGTCTTTGTATGCTGAGGAGAGCTACAGTGAAGAAGGGAGCACAGCCTGTTCGACCACGGTGCAAGACAGAGCCCTACTTCCATCGAGTGAGTGGAGACAGATAACAGTCCACTTTAAGAAAGAACATTGCAGGAGATATCACATAGTGGCTGAAAACTTAATTTCAATCAGACAAATCCCAGACACCTCCCTCCCTTACTGTATGTGTGACCTTGGACAAGTTATGTAACCACTCTCGCCAAGTCCTCATTTCTTTATCTAATATGGAGGAGGGCCTACCAGCACCCATCTCGTAAGGCCAATGTTAGGTTTAAATGAGATAAAACATGTAAAAAGGCTTGCACGGTGCCTGGCTTATCATAGGCTCTCAAGGCTTGTTGGCTGTAAAGCTGGCCTCGATTATGAGTGAACGTAAATATTGCTCTGAGTAAAGATAACTAATTCTTTATCTTTTATTCCCATCTAGAGACTTTCATGTTTAAAATATTTTTGGAAGGGCGCCTGGGTGGCTCAGTTGGTTAAGCGACTGCCTTTGGCTCAGGTCATGATCCTGGAGTCCCAGGATCGAGTCCCGCATCGGGCTCCTTGCTCAGCAGGGAGTCTGCTTCTCCCATTGACCCTCCCCCCTCTCATGCTCTCTCTCTCTCTATCTCATTCTCTCTCAAATAAATAAATAAAATATTTAAAAAATATATTTTTGGAAGATCAATCATCCATCCATCCATCTTTTCATCCATTTAGCAGAGGTCTGCTGAACAGTAACTAGGTGTGAAGCTCTGAGAACAGAGCATGAACACAAGTGCAACAGCCCACTTACTTTCCAGGGAAGGAGGCAAACATGGAAACGCTCATTCAGTTAATTAACTGTAGTTATGTGCTGTAAGGATTAACATCTGAGCTGCCATCAGAACACTTAGAGGGAATGATCTAGATGCAGGGAGAACATGAGGAACTTGCAGGGAAGTGGTTTGGGAGCTAAGTCACCTCAATGGGATTCTATGACACGTGGCCTTACAAAACCCTGGGTGAGTCACAGAAGGGAGCGCTCAGTTGTGTCTGACGCAGAAAAGCTTCACAAATGATGGCATCTGGGCTATGTCATGAAGAATGAGGAGCATTTTCTGAGGAATAAAAAGGGAAAAAGGCTTTGTGCCATACAGGAGTTTATAAAGACTTGCAGATAATCTCAGATCAGAGACTCAGATACTATTACTTTTGTTATGAGTGAAAAGCTACTAGCAAAAATTAAAGGTAATATCTATTCTTTAGAGATTTTCACTACAGTGTTATCAGGAAAAATTAGAAACAACCATAACAAATAACTGTCTAGCATTTGAGGAATTTTAAGCTAAATTAAGTCCAACAGAACTTTCTCTATAATACTACAAGTTTATTAACTGTCATATTCTGCAAGAGCCTGTAATAACATGGGAAATCTTACTTCAGTTACTAAGGGAAAATAGGGAGACATAAAATCACAGTTATAGTGTGAGCACAACCGTATTATTTATACTTCCAAAAATCATACTTTTGGAGGTGATAAATACATTTACGGCATTGATTGTGGTGATGGTTTCACACATGTATACTTATCTCTACATTCATCAGGTTGCATACATTAAATAAGTTTATCTTTTTGTACATCACACATGCCTCAATAAAGTAGCTTTAAAATGCAACTAAAAATACAAAATTAGAGTGAGAAATGAAAATGGAAGTAAATACAGAAAAATTTATGTCACCCCACCTGGGTGGCTCAGTTGTTAAGCATCTGCCTTCGGCTCAGGTCATGATCCCAGGTCCTGGGATCGAGCCCCACATCGGGCTCCCTGCTCTGCGGGAAGCCTGCTTCTCCCTCTCCCACTCCCCCTGCTTGTGTTCCCTCTCTCACTATGTCTCTCTCTGTCAAATAAATAAAATCTTTTAAAAAAAAAATTATGTCCGGTTTTTTCAGATATAGAAAATTTGATATTTTTTCAACTGGTATGTACTAAGCTTTAAGAAGGATGCATTATTAATTTTGTTGATAATCGTAACAAATACTTTTTTCTTCCCTTTTATTTTTTTTAAGATTTACCTATTTATTTTAGAGAGAGAGTGAGTGGGGGAGGGGCAGAGGGAGAGGGAGAGAGAATCCCAAGCAGACTCTGAGCATGCAGAGCCTGACTCAGGGCTTGACCTCACAACCCTGAGATCACAACCTGAGCCAAAACCAAGAGTCCAATGCTCAACCGATGGCACCATCAGGCGCCATGTCCATTCTTTCCTTGTGGAGGGAAGTTCCTCTGATCAACTTTACCTGACAGGAAAATCCCCCAGCCAATATCACTTCCTCTGCTGAGATGAAGCCTGGCAGTCACCCATTATTCACCGCTTAACATTTGAAGATTTTTTAGAATGAAAAAGAAATTATCTTAGAAGAATCACCAATTAAACCACTCAATCTCGAAGTAGTTTATGTAATCAGCTATACTCCACTGGCATGACACCAAAGGAGCAGAACCCAAGGCAGACAGGTTCTGACAGAAGAAGAAAGCTCATTGTGGAGAATAAGGAGAGCAAAAATATGTGAAATGATCCAGGGTAATAAACCTCCAGGAATGAGAGAAGGACATCAATGAAATAACAAAATAAAAAGAAACAGAACATATAATCCATTAGGTTGGTCATCCAGGCTCAAGTTCCCCAACCCTATATAGGTTCTTTAGCCCTTCTATCAGGTCTGCCCAGTCACGTCTTGACCTGCCTCCCATGTCTTTGTGTTGGTCTCTTCTTGTGGGTCTTCCCTCTTGGTTTTCTTATATGTAAAATACAGGTAATCACTGAATTTCCTTAGCAAGGAACTGATTTACACCAGCAGTGTTGAGAAGTCTTTCCAATCACAAACTGCTCTGCCAATCCAGAATGAGAACACATAGGCTACCAAGGGATCAGCTGTCAGGCAAGGTGGGAGGTCAAACAATCCAGCACAGGTGTGTCTCTCATTTGGGAGCTTTTGATGGTCTTCTGAGATAGGGCTCCAAGTCAACGGAGGTTAAGATCTGTTCATAATCAAGGTCAATAAAGTTAGCCACCCCTAGTGAAAGAAAGTCACTCATTGAAAGAGATGGAACCTTACCAAACTGATGGTTTGACTGGCAGGAGTCATTGTGACTCTGAGTGATATTGTCAAGGGATGGCAACCGTGCCTTCTGTGTCCACATATGTATGGGCTTGACAAAGTCAACCTCATAGTAAGCAGACAATCACCTACACACCACTCTAGTGCTACATATCTCCATGGCCTTCCACGTCCTATTTTATAGACCTCTATGGTCTGTAGAAATGCCTGTTTGAGATGTTTGCATGTGTGCAGCTGCACATTCATATGTGTTTCAACATGTCAATTTACCCAGCACTGTGCTAAGCTCTGTGCAGAAGGAAAAAAGCACTTTCTGGACATCTCCCCTTAGACTTCCCACCTCAGAGTCAACATTGCAAAAGTGAAACTCAACTTCCAACCAAACCTCTTACCTACCCCCAAACACATACACCAGGGTCTCCTTCTGTGAATGGCATCACTATTTATGCAGTCGCCAACCCAGGAACCTGAAAGCTACCTTCCCCTGCTCCCTCTCCTTCATGCCCCATATCCCATAAATTCAAATCCTGCATATTTATGCTCACTCCCTTTCTCTCTACCTTTAATTACCCCTACCACCTTAGCTCAGATCTTTGACAGTGATCATCCAGTGGGACTCATAGCTCCAAATTCTCTACACAATAGCCAAAGTAATATTTCTACAACACAAATCTCATTGTTCCACTTTTTACTCTTATTCAAAGTGCTTTGCTGGGCTCCTATTATGCTCAGGACAATGGACGAAACCCTTGGTTTACAAGGCTCTTCATGAATATTTTTTGGATCTTCTGCCACGTCTCAAAGCACCCCCCTTTTTTCTCCAGCCACCCTAGGCATCTTTCAGATCCTTAAAACCACACAAATTTCTCTCACACCTCAGGGTCTTTGCATATGTTGTTTCCTCTTCCTAGAAACTTCTTGCCTCTATCTGGATAATTCCTCTGAAGAAAACCTTTCTTTGACCTCAGAAACTGAGTTAGACTTCCTTAATATGAGCTCCTGTAGTATCACTCTTGACCACAAATACATGTTAAATTATCTGTTTTCCCCAACAGACTATAAATTGGGCACTTTGCTTATTCCTGTATGCATTTTAAATAAACCCTGGGAAGTCACTAAATAAATATTTGTTGAATGAATAAAGTGAACATATAAAAATTGCTTGAGGTTACAGGATAAGAAGACAAAGACCACCTACTCACCATCCTACCAAATCCTTGATGAAACCAATGCTGATACTCCCTCATACTACCTAGTACAGTTGGCCTCATTTGGCTTCTGATTACTGGCCCTCCCATCATTTCATTAATCTTTTGTCACCTCCACTTTCCAAATTAGAGACTAAGTAATCAAGCTCCATGCTTTCTGAGGCAGCTCATCCTTCAGAAAATTACCACAGTCTAATCCAATGGTGAGTCCTCATCTTCATCCTCCATCCCATACTTATTAAGAATTTTACTGGATGAATTGTGCTACATTATTGGATTAGAATCTTTTATTTTACTTTCAGGTAATTAAACATCCAAGCCTGACCACAAATGTTTTATCAGAAAAGCAGCATCTCAGGAGAACTTTTCTTAAGCTAGATAAAATAGCAAACTATTTCCTACTCTTAAATTATATTGCAACCTGAGTTTATCTTCTGGATTTGGGGAGTACTCCAACATCAGACCGGCTATATCTGGGCCATGGAGAGGCTAGCTTGGAGGGACTCTGGATAAACCAGTGCCTCTCTGGGTATGGTCCCTGCATGTCCACAGTGACATCAAAATAGAGACTGAGAGTAAGCACTGAGAAACAGTTACATCAAGTTAACATATCCTCAATATTTTTATTGAATTTTACAGAAGTATCAGCCTCTAACAAATGGAAACTCACAGAAAAAAAACTGATCCCTCATTAGAAGTAGTTTGGGAAGTACTGGGATACACAAGACTAAGAATGAATTCACCAGGAATGTCTTCCATAAGTTCTCTCAACCTCTTACAAGAATCTGTGTGTTCCATAGTTAGTCATGCTCATAATAACAACAGTTCTATAAGGACCTAATTTAACCAATTTAGGATAACTCAAAGAATCAAAAATATTGATGGCATAAGAAGAACAAGTCTCTTTCACAAATGTAATTATCCAAGGCTACTCTGCCTAATGAACTAATGTCATGTAGTCACACTCATGATAGTTAATAGCTATGAAGCACCACTATGTATGTGCCAGGCCATTTAAATTATTTATGTGCATTATTTAATTCTCAGAATTCTTTGGAGTGGTATTACTGTAATCTTCATTTTAAGGGTGGGAAGTCAGGACCAGAAAGTTTAAATTGCCCAAGGTCACACAACTAGCAATTAGTGACATCGAGATTGGAGATTTAATCCCAAATCTTTAATAGGAGCCCAGAATCTGAGTTCTTAAAGCCTAAGCCAATACTGTGCCTCTCCCATCCACATTCCTAATTTTAGTCCCTTTCATTATAATCCATATAAATGATTTTTATCATTCACAAGAAACATCAAAGCAAAAAACATTAAACTTGGGTTCAGCATACCTGGATGCCAGACCCTTATCTATTAAATACCTGCATGATATTCAATTGCACTCAAATGTTATCATGTCTAAGATGGAGACAGTCATGTTGATACCATCTACGTACTTTAACAGAGTTTTTGAGAAGTGTTAAAATGAAATAATGAATGTAAAAATTTTCTGGAAACTGTTAAGAGCTGTTGCCTCATAGATATCATCATTGTTATTAACTTAAAAAACTGAGACTTGACTATGTTTACCTCAGAGGAGATTCAGAATTATCAGATTATTATAGTCTTCTTATGAAATAGACAATAATCTGGGCTATTTAAATTAAAAATTCCAGCCAAGTACTTTTATCAGCCCAGAATTATGCAGTGATGCTTTAGGAGGCACAGGAAATGTATTTCCTGCCTTTAAAGAGCTTATTACTTTGTTCAAACAATACTACTACATATGCTGAAAATACAGAAAGCAATCCAAGATGATGCAAATGAACAAGGATGGAACAACATGGCATAGACTCAGAAGAAGAAAAGATCACTTAGAGGTGGAATGACTAGGAAGGGCTTCAAGAAAGAGCAAGCCTTGAGCTTGGATGGAATCATACAGTAACTGACTGCCAGTGGGAAGAGAACTTAGATAGCAGCTCCCACCTTCTGCACGTGGGGAAAGTGAAACCCAGATACAGGATGTGACTGGCCCAAGATCTCACAGCACGTGGGTAGAAAAGTCAGGGTCATCTGATCACAGGGCCTCCTCTTCATCACCTCCACAATATTATTTTTCAAGAGAGGCATGTTTACACAAAGCAGTGAGGACCTTTTAGACAAGTTGACAGATCAATGGCAGGCCTATTTCCAGATTTTTCAAAGGGTAGCTTATTTAGCACACACTTTCTCCTCATGCCAGAAGCCAGCCCTGCCTAAAGAGTTAAAATAGGGAGTAATTAGAATGAAACTTCAAATGCCCTACCTGCTGAAACACTGTCTTTCAGACAAACTGGTCCCATCAGAGTCTGTAAAAACACAGAATGTCTCCAGGGGCTCTTGACAAAGAACATATGATGGCCATATACAACTTGCCACGGTTCCAAACAGCATTCCACCCTCACACACCCACCTCCAACATCCCAAACAACAACACTCACTGCAAAAATAGGCTTCCAGGACAATAAGCTGAACTGTCTGAATCTAGACATGAGGCCACATTTGCAAAGCAAAGCTGAAGAAGTATGGTCAAGCCAAGGGCAGAGGGACTACAAGCACACCTAAAATTTGTATCATGACAGGTCTGGATGGTACTCCTCAAGGTGAAACTGAGGCTATTTTAAGGCAGACCAGAGATCAAAGAGGGAGAGAAATGCGATGTGCTTTGAGCCCCAAGGTATCACTCCTGGTTCCATGTTAGCTTTGCCACATTTGAGCAGTTTAGGAATGAGTAATAAATGGCTACAAATAGCCACCAGCTATGCTGTGAATCCTTGCCCATGGAAAACCCCTTGCTTCTCTGCCCAGGCCACTGGACGGAGGAGAGTGTCCAAAGAGAATGCACTCACCTATCCAAGGTGGTCTGGTCAAATGGCTAAAACACTATTGACAAATCAGAACCCCAACTTCTGCCGAGGCTTTACTGTGTCAGGAGTCTGCTGCTTGTAAAAACATTCCCACCAGATACAGTCAAGATGTCTCCTCAGGCGGGCGCCTGGGTGGCTCAGTTGGTTAAGCGGCTGCCTTCGGCTCAGGTCATGATCCTGGAGTCCCGGGATTGAGTCCCACATCAGGCTCCCTGCTCAGCAGGAAGTCTGCTTCTCCCTCTGACTCTCCTCCCTCTCATGCTCTCTGTCTCTCATTCTCTCTCTCTCAAATAAATAAATAAAATCTTAAAAAAAAAAAAAAAAGATGTCTCCTCAGGCAAGGGAAACAAAAGCAAATATTAACCACTGGTACTATACTAAAATAAAAATCTTTTGCCCAGCAGAGGAAACCATCAACAAAATGACAAGGCAACCTGCTGAATGGAAGAAGATTTTTGCAAATGTTATATCCATTAAGAGGTTAATATCCAAAATATATAAAGAACTTACATAACTCAACACCAAAAAAACCCAAACAATCTGATTTTAAAAAGTGGGCAGAGATCAGAAAGGATGAATACCCAACTTTTACATCAACATGGATGGGACTGGAGGAGATTATGCTAAGTAAAATAAGCAGAGAAAGTCAATTATCATATGGTTTCACTTATTTGTGGAACATAAAGAATAGCATGGAGGACATTAGGAGAAGGAAGGGAAAAATGAGGGGGGATTGGAGGGAGAGATTATGGACTCTGAGAAACAAACAGGGTTTTAGAGGGGAGGGGGGAGGGGGGATTGGTTAGCCCAGTGATGGGTATTAAGGAGGGCACGTACTGCATGGAGCACTGGGTGTTATACAAAAACAGTGGATCATGGATCACATCAAAAACTAATGATGTATGGTGACTAACATAACATAATAAAATTAAAAAAAAATAAAATTAAAAAAAAAAAGTGGGCAGAGGACCGTGAACAGACATTTTTCCAAAGATGACATACAAATGACCAATAGACACATGAAAAGATTCTTAACATCATTAATCATCAGGAAAATGCAAACCAAAACCACAAGATATCACCTCACATCTGTTAGAATGGCTAAAATCAAAAACACAAGAAACAAGTGTGGACAAGATGTGGAAAAAAAGGACCTATCATGCCCTGTTGGTGGGCACAGCCACTGTGGAAGACAGTAGGGAGGTTCCTCAAATAATTAAAAATAGAAATACCCTACAATCCAGTAGTCACACTACTGGGTATTTACCCAAAAGAAACAAAAACACTAATTTGAAAAGATATATGCACCCCTAAGTTTATTGCAGCATTAGTTACAGTAGCCAAATTATGGAAGTAGTTCAAGTGTTCATTGATTGATGAATGGATAAAGATGATGTGAGATACACACACACACACACAATATGACTCAACTATTAAAAGGTATGAAATCTTGCCATTTGCAGCAACATGGATGGAACTAGAGATATTATGCTAAGTAAAATAAGTCAGACAGAGAAAGACAAATACCATATGATTTCACTCATTTGTGAAATTTAAGAAATAAAACAAATGAACAAATTTTTAAAAAACAAGCAAAAAAGCAGACTTTTTTTTCAAGATTTTATTTATTTATTTTACAAAGAGAGACACAGCGAGAAAGGGAACACCAGTGAGGGAGGGAACACCAGTGAGGGAGGGGGAGAAGCAGGCTTCCCGCTGAGCAGGGAGCCTGATGAGGGGCTCAGGGCTCGATCCCAGGACCCTGGGATCATGACCCGAGCCAAAGGCAGACTCAACGACTGAGCCGCCCAGGTGCCCCAAAAAAGCAGACTCTTAATTACGGAGGACAAACTGGTGGTCACCAGAGGGGAGGTTGGTGGAGAGAAGGGTGAAATAAAGGGGAATACGAGTACAGTTATGGTGATGAGCACTGAGTAATGTATAAATCGTTGAATCATTTTACTGTACACCTGAGACTACTGTAACACTATATGTTAATTATACTTCAGGAAAAAAAAGAAGAAAAAAGGAAATTGTGATGCTGTGATCCTGCTCTACCCAAAGTACAATGTTACTGTATCCAAATATGTTGTGAAGAGAGGGAAATAAAAGAATGTAATTGTTTTTCAGGCCTTCTGGCCACTGCAGCAAATCTGTGCCTTGTAATGATAGAGGATGTCATTCTTTTATTTCTCAATTAAAATGTGGGGGGAAAAACCTCAAGGTAAAAATACAGTTAATTTTTACTAAATACCTCATTGTCTTGGTAGCTCACCTCTGGAAGGCTGAGAGCCCTGTCAACTAAGTTCAAATGGTCCAAGTCATAAATGACATTTTCTACATCAGTTTTGTTGTCTTTGGTTATACAGTTCAATGCTGGGCTTCCCATTTTCCTGGCCCTTTTACTGCTACTAGCTTGGATCTGGGCCTTATTTCTGACCGTGGTCCTAGATGCTTAGGTCAAGAAGCTAATTATGTTTCCTCTCTCTGGAAAATTCCTATTAGTGGGTAGTAACTTTCTTGAGAATGCTCTGATATATTTGGTTTTAACAGGAAAGAGCACTGTGATAGATTAGTAATGCCTTCCACAGGCTTAGTGTAGGAAACAGGGATGACAGTGTGCATATATGGGTGAGGAAAAACCCTTTCTCCTCCACCCATCTTAGGTTCTCTGGCTGGGGCCCTATAAATTAGACTGACAAAAGACAGATTAACAGGAGAAAAGCAAACCAAAGTTTATTAACAGGTGCATCGTCTTACACATGGGAGCACCCCGTGATGACTAACTCAAAGGGGTAGGTAGAACTTGGGCTTATATGACATCTTAAAAAAGGAACAATAAATTTTTAGAGAAGTGCCAAGACAAAGGATAAGGACTTCGAACTTCCAGGGGTGGCAAATTATGGGAAGGTGAATATTATAGGGAAACTAATGGTAAATAAGGGCTAGTTTTAGTAAGGTTATGTACATTCCTCTAGTGTTGCCTCTGGGCTGATAAGGGTCTAGAGTTGTCTCCAGTGATTAACTTCTGTCTTTTCTAGTAGAATGAGGAGGGACACCTTTACATATTTATGTCCTACTTTTTAGGCAAATAGGGGGAGAGCAGAGAACTTTTCTTATATCTGCTTCTTCTCAATTGCCTTCAGCTCAAAATTATCCTTATGTCCAAACAGCATGTTCTGGAGTGACATATTCTGCTACCCGTCACATGGTATACAACTGCCATCCCATGATGGGGACCTCCTCCTGTCTTTTATGCTCAAGACCATGGTCACTGCAACAACAAGCCTTCAGAACAACTGTTTCCAGCACAAAAAAGGTACAGTCCATAGGTCTAAGCATGAGTAATTTAAGACTGTATACATATCCACTAAATGCCATGAAATTCTTAATATTTAGATGAATGAATGAGAGAAAGAGGGGGAAAAATGTATACAGACCACATATAGTTCATTAGTCATGTGCAAAGAGAAAAAAATAGTACTCTAGTATTGGAGACCAGGCTTTCTTAGCACCTAGTATTTCTTTCCACTTACTGGATCCAGTCCTTCCTTCCCCGGATCCTTTTTTCCCTCACTACTGTGAATGATATTAGTAGAGGTGATAGTATCAGATTTCTTTCCCCTGCACTTCCTTGTAAATTTTGCCCTTCCCACCTTATCAGTTAGGATGCTTTGACTCCAAACAACAGAAAATCCCAAGTGGCTCAAATTAAACAACAAAGGATTTCTTATCTCATATTAATATTAAATAACATTAGTAAGAAATATGGAGTTAGGATGTTGTAAGTTAATTAACCCAGGCTCACCAACATTGTTAGGGACCAAAACTCTTTCCATCTTAAACAAGGAAACCTTTTCCAGAACCCCCAGCAGATGTCTTTTTGTATCTCATAGTCACCGGCAAGGGGATTGGGGCCACGACCAGCTTGGATGTGGCTTAGGCTTTGAGTCATTGTAGGGCACAGGTAAATCCCCCCTCCCAAAATTGGGGCTTTGCCAGCAAAGGAGAATGGGAAATGGCTGTTGGGTCGGTAATACTCCCCAAATGGCAAAGAAATTCATGCTACAGAGGGGAAGTGACAGAACAGAAAAATTTTCTTATCTTCTGGTTCTCAAATTTTAAAAAGCCTAGGCTGGTCATATGCAAAATATTTAGAAGACTATGAAGTGAATAAGAAGAAAAGCTCCCCTATATCCTGAGACTAGATAAAGATTACCTGAGTTGAGTGAAGAGGGGAATGATAAAGGGGAATGCAGGAGGCTCAGATACAAATGGGCTCCCAGACTCTCCACCTTACCTCTGCTTCTCCCCACCTTTACCTCAGCCCAGGCAAAATCTCATCAGGAAGGACTATAGTATACAGCAGAACACTGTGGATTCAGAAATGAAGGCAGAGTGTTCCGCAGCCTCCAGTGGTGTGGAAGGGTTGCCCCCCATCCCAATAAGCACCTCAAAGCCCCAGGAGCATGGGCCAGTGAGTCTGTGGCCCTGAAGAGGATTTGTGTTAAGAACAAGGGAGGAACTGGGCGCCTGGGTGGCTCAGTTGGTTAAGCGACTGCCTTCAGCTCAGGTCATGATCCTGGAGTCCCTGCATCGAGTCCCACATCGGGCTCCCTGCTCGGCAGGGAGTCTGTTTCTCCTTCTCCCGCTCCCCCCTCTTGTGCCCTCTCTCTCTCTCACTCTCTCTCTCAAATAAATAAAATCTTAAAAAAAAAAAAAAAAGAACAAGGGAGGAACTAAATATCAGAAGATACAAAGGCATCTCAGCAATGCCTAAATGATGATGGTGTGCCGCCAATGCCTTACCAGTGCATTAATGCTCTAGGAATACCCCCTGGCTTAGTTGTAATCCTGTAGAAAGAGGAGAGGTCCCAGATTCACTGAGATTAAACTTCACTCCCTTCACCCTCAGGCACAAACCACAAAGTAGATTTTCTTAGCTTAGATCCCCAGCACAATGGGGACACAAAACACAAAGTAAATTCACTTACAGAAAACAAGAGTATATTATGGTTCTCGCACATGAGTTGGTAGATGAGATATGTGCCTACTTCAGATACATTTTCTGCTGAGTTTCACAGTCATTCTCCAACCAATTTTTAAAATAAGTTTTGGCTAGCCTGAAATTCACACACTTAGAGACCAAGCCTGTCTACCTCTCTAAAACTCCCTGACAATCTAACCTAAAGTAGGTTCCTCTCCCCAGTATTCTCTCAGCAAACCTTACTCTTTTCTACGCCCTCTCACACTTTGCAATGATACATCTACTTGCTTGTTGAATGTCTATGTCTCCTCCACTATGTTGTAAGCTCTACAAGGGGCTCTTTTAATCCCCAACTAGCAGAATGCCTAATATATAGGAGGGTCAATAAATATTTGTCAACTAAATAAATAAGGATTCGACCACAATATCTGTGCTTGTAGCCACTATATCACATTCGATATTCCTAACAACTCTTTGAGGTTAAGTTCATTTAAAAAAAGAAAGAAAAAAAACAGCTCACAGATGATGAAGTGGAAACCAAGATGAGTTAGTTCATTTACCCATCTGCATGGTGTCAGTAACTATAGACTCTTGACTCCTGATGGTATGTTTTTCCATTGCACTGGAGTTGAGTACTTCATAAATCCGGCATCACCTGAGACCCAAGAAGTGCAGTTTTACCTGAGACAACCCAGGCAGGGAAGAAATGAGTGGGTTTCTGTTCAGATTCCTGTTAGTTACATTGCCATGAATTTCTAAACAAGCCATAGTGTTCCTTTCTAGCATTTCCAGAATGCTTACATAGCTTGTGATTTCAAGATACTCTTTCTATGACCAGAAACTCAGGTGGTCAACAGCCCTGGAGGCACACTGACATTCTATTCTATATACATTCTATCCTGTACCTCCTGCTGGGGAAAATTGTTAATCCCAGGCTGGGTGACTACCCTTTGGAGTATGTGGAAAAGACCACAACAAACCAATGCTGATGAAAGGCAATGTTGCAGAGAAAGAAAATAATGTGAACTCCTACTGCTCTTAAATTAATTAGAAATGTATTTTTCTTTCAAAAAAAAAAAAAAGAAAAATAGAACATCTTGTTCTTTGCAGTTGCTAAAAAGTTCTCCTGTTCATTTAAAAGGTTAAGTAAAGCCACTTACATGCTCTTACATTATTTTTTTTGAAAGAGCATTACTGTTTCTTCAAACTTGGAGAGACACAATTTAATGTTTCCAGACTGGTCCAAAGCTGTGTATCTTCTTTGTATTCTTTTTTTTTTTTTTAAGTTTTTATTTAAATTCCAGCTAGTTAACATACAGTGTAATATTAGTGTGAGCTGTTCAATATAGTGATTCAACACTTCCACACACCACCCAGTGCTCATCACAACAAGTGCACTCCTTCATCCCCATCACCTATTTAACCCATCCCCTCACCCACCTCCCCTCTAGTAACCATCAATTTGTACTCTATAGTTAAGAATCTGTTTTTTGGGTTGCCTTTCTCTTTTTTCCCCCTTTGCTCATTTGTTTTGTCTCTTAAATTACACATAAGAGTGAAATCATATGGTATTTGTCTTTCTCTGACTTATTTTGCTTAGCATAATACTCTCTAGCTCCACCCATGTCATTGCAAATGGCAAGATTGCATTCTTTTTATGTCTGAGTAATATTCCAGTGTGTGTGTGTGTCTGTATACACACACACCACATTTTCTTTATCCATTCATCAATCGATAGACATTTGGGCTATTTCCATAATATGGCTATTGTTGATAATACTGCTGTAAACATCGGTGTGCATGTATCCCTTTGAATTAGTATTTTGTATTCTTTGGGTAAATACCTAGTAGTGCATTTGCTGGATTGTAGGATAGTTCTATTTTTAAGTTTTTGAGGAACCTCCATATTGTTTTCCAGAGTGGCTGCACCAGTTTGCATTCCCACCAATAGTGTAAGAGGTGTATTCTTACTCTTAATAATTCTTCATTTTATTATCATTGTTTGGAAAGCCACATTCCAAGGTTGATGTTTGGGGTTCTTCATAATTTGATTTGGCTTCTTGATGTATAGCACTTTTTTCTTCCAGTCTTCATTTAGGGAGCAACTATGATCTTCAAACTGAAACTATTACTAGGATCTTCAAACTGAAATTTTGGGTTATAAAAATTGCTTCCAGTAAGTTAAGTGGCCTAAATCCAATTCTAACAGTATCAGAGCTACAGATTTTAATTTTTTTAAGAAGAAATTGCTAATCTTTCCAAAATTTAAAAATAAACCCAAAGCAACCAAAGTTCTTAAAAATCTTAAACTTTCACGATTTTAAGAAATAGTCCATGGTATAAAATTGACATTCTTAAAGCCATCAATCACGTGACTGATTATGTGTTGTCATGATCAAAAAAACAGTGATGAATCAGTTTTACCTTGTTAAGAATCATGGAACACTACATCAAAAACTAATGATGTAATGTATGGTGATTAACATAACATAATAATAATAATAATAATAAAAGCAAAACAAAACCAAAAACACTTCTCCCTCCTCCCCTTCCCATAGAGAATCATGCATTTTTTTAAAAAGGGAAAAAAAAAAACCCTATGAGTTATGTAAATGCACAGAGGACTGTGGGGTCAATGAAAAACATTCTGCAAAGCTAAGCCATATGTCCATGCATCAGGAAGAGAGAAATCTACAGGATGCTCAGAAAAATGACAATTATAGTTCTAGAGGGATAGGAGATAATTCTGAACTTGGAAAAATTTGGAAGAAGGTAATGCTACTGTATCTGGGAGCAAGACAAAAGGAGAATAAAGTTACTAGAGGTAAGGGGGAAAGTGTCCAGAGGGTAGCCATGGAAAAGACATACGAATGGCAGCAGAGAATATCAGAAATAGTGGCTCAAAAATAAGCAAATCAAATATTGTAACCTTGGAATGTGGGAGATTACAAAGTTAATTAGCATTGCTCTAGCAGACAGGAGAGACAGTGAAGAACTGGACACTAAACACATTCTGAAGAAAGTAGAGCTGGCATCAGAGAACTACGCCTACTCATGATGAAGGAGATGAAGGTCAGTGACAAGTCTGTTTGAACCAGAAACCAGAGAGGGGACAATGAGAACTATACTCATTTCCTCTAACCTAGATGACCCATCTCATATTTTCAACTTGTAAAAGTCCTATCCATCCACCAAAACCTATCTCAACTTCCATCCACTCTAAATGTCTTCCCAGATCCCACTGGTCAAATTGATCTCACCACTTTTCAAACTAGGACTATAGTCTGTCCTGTATTACAATTAATTCTGCATTGCTGAGTCACCTAAATTTATCCTTTCAGAATTTTATTCCATGCAATAGTGGTAATTTGGGGGGAAGTTTTAAGAAAAGGTTCACATAAATCCGTTTTATACTGGTTGCAATCCTACTAGTGGGAAAGACAATGTATACGGTCCATATCCAAAATGCTTTAAAAATGAGGCTTTCCCTGTCATCCAAAATTCAGTCTCTGACCCAAATGACCTTCATGGTTACCATACTTTCAGACCCAATAAGAACACTGGATGGATAATAACACACCTGTATCTTTATTCATTCTTTGTCAAAACAGTAGGGCATTCACCTATTAATCCTAGAGAACAATCACCACCATCATGTCCTAAAATCACAAACACATTCCTGAGTACCTAAATGTTTTTCCCAATCCATGGTTTCAGGAGCACTAAGCTGACATTTCTCTGGGTGATATGAAAAATAAAACAGCCAACCTCACAGTTCTACCACTTTAAAAAAATTTACATGGAATTACCATGTTATTTATGATTGTGCTCTAAAATAATTACTCACAGGATCCCCAGTATAAATTGATTATCTATGGCATAAAGGAGCCTTTACCTTCAAGAAGAGATTTGTTCATACCATGCCCTTTAAAACATAAATCAATAGGCACATTTTAACCTCAAACAGGATCATGAGAAAAATTAGTTTCATTTCAAAGAGATACAAAGGAAATCATACCTGTCTCTCAAGGGGAATTTAAGTTAGATGTTACGCACTTCCTTGATATAATTAGGCCAACATCATGGCCCTCTTGTTTTGTCCTCTGGATCGAGGCTCTTTCATGCCATCAGCATAACTTTTAAAGCTAATAACATAGCAAATGTGTCATATTATTGTTGACATTTTAGAAAAGACTTCCATATGATTTCACTCACATGTGGAATTTAAGAAACAAAACAGATGAACATAGGGGAAAAAAAAAAAGGAGAGGCACACCATAAGAGACTATTAACTATAGAGAACAAACTGAGGGAAGTGGGTGTGGAATGGGCTAAATGAGCGATGGGTATTAAAGAGGGCACTGGCTATGAAGAGCACTGGGTGTTGTATGTAAGTAATGAATCACTCAATTCTACTCCTGAAACTAAAATTACACTATATGTTAACTAACTAGAATTTAAATAAAAATTTGAAGAAAAAAAAAGAAAAATTATAATTTTACCTTACTGAGATAGTCATCTTAATGTTTATTTTTTTGATATTTATTTTTACAAGATTTTTATAACCAGGAAAATAATGTAATCCCACAAAAATTACCTTTCTAAATTCATGGAACAAGTTTGGCTGACTTGACTTGCTTACATTACTCTGAAACTTCAATATCATGATGATTCTTATTCATTTTTCCATAAAGTTTCTTTGCACAGTGTTTCAGTTCATTATTATTTCATGGGGTAGTTTATGGGGTAGTTACCAATCAGATCAGTAGTGTGTTTACTATGCATATGTTCTGGTTAATTCACTGACAGCACTAGATGGAGAGTTTAGCAGACCAGCATCTTAATCTCAGCTCTCAGGTGGTTTAGCTGTGTAACTAGAGCAAGGCACTTCTCATGCCAGCACCAGCATCATCATGCAGAATCTCACTTTTTTCATCTATAAACTAAAGGGGTTAAATTAAATTGTCTTCTTGGTCTAAAATTCGATGGCCCACTAGGCTAAGTAACAGCTGGCTGAGAGACACAGTTGTTAAGAATGATTCTGCAACTACAAGAAATGTAGATTTTTTGACATTTGAAATTCAATCAATATAATTCACTATACCAATAATCTAAAAAGGAAAAATGACAGGATACAAAAGAGACAAAATGCAAGACCCCTTCATGATTTAAAAAAAAAAAAAAAGCTCTCAGAAAAACTAGATATTTTTTCAACCTTCTCAAACAACCAGCAGAACTGGATGCTGCTTTCATTGACTTACTCTACTGCTTGTCTCTTTTCTCTTTCATTGATTTCTTTTCTGCTCTTTATTATTTCTTTTCTTCTGTTTATTTAGGATTTTGTTTGTTTTTCTATATCTGTTCCCTTAGGTGAAAGTTGAATAGTTGATATAAGACCTTTCTTCTTTAACAAAATCATTTAGTGCCATAAATTTTTCTCTAAGTACTTCTTTGCAAGCATCCTACAAATTTTGATACATTGTACTCCATTACTTTTTTTGCCTCTACAAAATACTCCCTCATTCTCCTTTAGTCTTCTATTTTGGCCCATTTGTTATTTAGAAGTATGTTACACTTTTCCAAATACTTGGGAATTTTCCAGAGATCTGTTATTGGTTTCTAATTTAATTCTATTGTGGTTAAAGAACATACTTCGTATAACTTTAATCTTTTTTAAAGTAGTAATATTTGCTTAGTATCCCTGAATAAGGTTTAATTTGGTAAATTCTCTAAGAAAAGAAATATGTATTTTGCTCTCTGGGGGTGGAATATTCCATAAATATCAACCTTGTCAAGATTATTTAGAATACTTTTTAAAATTTTTTTAAGATTTTATTTTTAAGTAATCTCTACACCGAACATGAGGCTCAAACTCACAACCTTGGGATCAAGAGTCACATGCTCTAACGACTGAATTAGCCAGGTGTCCCTAGAGTACTTTTTTCTTACTGATTTCTGCCTACTTGGTCTACTAAGTATTGAAGCAAGTATTTAAATCTCAAATTATAATTGTGTAGCTGTCTATTGATCCTTACAGTTCTAACAGATTTTGTTTCATGTATTTTTTAGCTCTGTTATTAGGTGCACAAATATTTTGAATTGTTACATCCTTTTTTTATTGAGGCATAAGTGATAGATCACATTATATTAGTTGTAGGTATACAATGCAATTATTAACTATTTGTATGTACTGTGAAATGATCACCAGAGTAAGTCTAGTTAATATCCATCATTCTATGTAGTGGTGATTCTTTTTCTTATGATAATAACTTTAAGATCTACTCTCTTAACAACTTTCAAATATACAATACAGTATTATTAGCTATAGTCACCATGCTGTATATTATATCCCCATGACTTACTTATTTTATAAATGGAAGTTTGTACTTTTCAGTCCCCTTCACCAACTTTACCTACCTCCCCATTCCCCACCTCTGCCAATCATCAATCTGTTCTCTGAATCTATGAGCTTGGTTTTTGTTTAGATTCTACATATAAGTAAGATCATAAGGTATTTGTCTTTCTCTCATTTATTTCATTTAGTATAATGCCCTCAAGTCCATCCACACTGTCACAAATGACAAGCTTTCATTCTTTTTTATGGCTGAAATATTCCATTGTGTGTATGTGTATACATATATCACAGACATATAGATAGATACTATCTACTTGGATACATGGACATACAATGGACACTTAGGTTCATTCCATGCCTTTGTCATTGTAAATAATGCTGTAATGAACTACAATTGTTGTAACTTTTTGAGGAATTGAGTCTCCTATCGTTATGAAATTACCTCCTTTATACCTGATGATATTTCTTGTTCTAAAGTTTACTTTATCTGATATTAACATAGCCACTCCAGCTTCCATTTGATTAATGTCTTTTAGCAGGTCTTTTTTATCTTTTTAACTTTTAACTTACTGGTGACTTTAAAGTAGGTTTTTTCTTGTAAGCAGCATATAATTAAATCCTGTGGGTTTTTTAATCCAGTCTGACCATCTCTGCTTTTTAATCAAGCTATTTAGACCATTTACATTTGATGTGATCTTTTTTAGATGATAGATTGTTTTCTTTTTGTACCATCTGTTCTTTGCTCTCTTCTTTCATCACTCTGGGATGACTGTCTTTTATTATCACATGTCCAGTATCTTGGAAAACCATTATTTTATATATTTGTCTACTTTATTGTTGTCTTAGGTGGGATGAAAATCCGGTCTCTGTTATCCTAATGTTGCCTGAAGTGGAAGTTCCCAGCATCCTCCATAGAAACTTTATTCTTAATAACCAAAAGCTAGAAATAACCTCAATGACTTTCAGCTGCTGAATAAACAAATCATGGTATGGTCATATCATGAAATACTACTCAGCAATCAAAAGAATGAACTTCTGATATACATAAAATATGGGTAAATGTACTATGCTAACTGAAAAAAATGTCAAAACTACTTAATATAAGATTCCATTTATATGAAATTCTAGAAAAAGCAAAATTAAAGTGACAGAAATAGAAACATTGGTTGTCAGGCACCAGGGGTGAAGGGAATGGATTGACTACAAAAGGACACAAGAGAATTTTTAGGATGATGAAAATGTTCTTTGAGTGCAGTGGTGGTTACATAATTCAATACATTTGTCAAAATTCAGTAAATTGCACACTTAAAATTAATAAGTATTATTTTAGGTAATTTTTACTTTAATAAGACCACTTTTTAATGTTTTAAGGCTAACAAAAATGGTGTAAGAGAAGAATATTCCATAAATATAATAAAAATTAAAACTCTTTGGTAGATAAGGGATCATATAGAGCCAAAAGAAAAACAATAATATTACAAAGAAAGAGGGGCAAAAAAATAAACAGAAATCTCATGGGAGAGGAAGAAGGCAAAATACTAAATGTTAATGAAAAAGGGATGAATTAAATATTATCAGACTCTTCTGGTAGAAATATGACTTGGCACAACTTCCTGGAAAACAATTTGGATATCAGAACAAGAGTCTTAAATTATTCCTATTCTTTGACCAGTAAGTCCACACATAGGATTCTGTCTTAAGAAAATATTCAATAATATTAACAGGTACTTGGAAACATGGATGTCCCCAGCACAATTCATTATTAGGGCCAAAAACAGCATGAAAAAAAACTTGATACTTAATTTAAGGAATTACTTTAATACCTTATAATTAATCTTTTCAATGGTATTTTTTAACAATCATTAAAAATTATATTTTCAAAGGATTGTAATGACATGTTAAAATGATCTTCATATACTATTAAATGAATAATAAACAGAACACAAAGATATTCAAGTTCTTCTTTGTTATTTTTAATGAATTAAACACTGTGTGTGTGTGTGTGTGTGTGTGCTCGGTCTGTAAGGAAACATACTATAAGGTTAACAGTGTTATTTCCAGGTCATGAAATTATGGATCATTTTTGTTCCTTCTATATCCTTTTCTAAATTTTTCCATCTTCTACATCAATACTGTATTGCTTATGAAGCAAAATAAGATAAATATACACACAAACATCTAAGTATCATAATTCTAAAATAAAAAATAGAAAATTAGTCTGGTTTTGATCATTTTAAAGAAATAAGTGAGACTATATTCTCACCCACTCCTCGCCCCATGGGAATAAATAGCATTATTTTTAAGCCTATCCATTTCTTGACAAACCATTGTCTTCACATATAAAACACAGAGTGCAAGGTCTATGCTCTTTTGGAATATTTTTTATGTCTTTCACTAACATTTGCTGATTCACAACTATATAGAGATACCATGTTAGACATTGGTGATACAAAGATCCACAAACCCAAATCTCTGCCCTCAAGGAATTTACAATCTTATGAGAGATGCTAATGTGTCAAATTCCAATTGGAAGTTTGGATAGGACATCAGAGGATCACAACTACCCTGAAATTACATAGTGGGAGGAAAAAAACAATACATCCTTCCATTTATTCATGCATTTGTTCAACAAATATTTATGTAAAACTAACTTTCAGGCACTATTAAATTTCCTAGTTATACCAGGGTTAACAAAACAGATGTAATCCTGCCCTAAAGGTAAGGAGGCAATTAACAAATAGAAAAAGGAAATATGTGACACAATTTTTGCTGTGGAGGAAACAAGTTAAATTCAATAAAAGATGATAATGAGGGTGGAGGGGAGGAGTATGAGCAGTAGCAAAATAGATGAAGGGATCAGGGAAGGCGTCTCTGGGGAGGAGGTATTTGAGTTGAAATTAAAGGATGAAAATGAACCAGCCAGGCAAAGGAAGGGGAAGACCATTAGGAAAGACTGAGCTTGTGCTGTTTATGGTATTGAAAAGCCAATGTAGCTGGAGATGGTAGGCAAATAGGAGAAGCTGAAGATGAGGTAGGGACCAAGTCATGCAGGGCTTTCTATTTCTCAACCCTCAGAACAGACTAAGATCTGAGCCTCATATTTTTATTTTTGGCATCTTTATAAGACACCTTGGTAAACGTGAATTTTAAGAGGCATTCTAGAAATTAATTGGGCAACTAGATATCAAAAATGCTAATTAACTTGAACCAGCTTAGACACTCCATTTTCTCTTCATATAAAATAAGAGTAATGCAGAATAATAGGAATATTGTAAAGGAAACTAAAGGCGAAACATGCCATGTGCATAGGAAGTATTATTGTTCTACAAAAAGCAACAATCAGTTGAGACAAAGGAAGGGGATCTTTTGCATTAGAAATATAAATTTATTAGCTCTAGTTGGATGTTATTGAATGCCATCAAAAATAGCACTTCAGCACTGATTCAGAACTGTAGGGTGCACTATCAGCATAATTAAAATAAAAGAATCTAAGCCATTTCCCCATCTTCCTTCCTTATTATTGTCTAATTGTTCAGAATGTCTGCCTGTTATGGAGACAAAACAATTAAGCCCAGCAAGTCACAACAATGGTGATTATAAAGCAGGGGCCTGCTTCATTAGCAACTTGGATATCAGCATAGAAAACATTAAAGAAAGAAACACAATTGTAATTGGAAATAATTAGATGGCACTACTCTCACTTAACTGGGGAAGATATGCTATCTTCATTTGCAGGCTTTTTTCATTTCATGGGTCTTTTTTCATCTGGGTTCCTCAAACTGAGTTCCATAAACATCACAGTATCATAGTTGAAGTACTAAAGGGCCTGGTGAACACCAGATCCTTTTTCAGATAATGGCATCTATCTGTTGTAAATCCAAAAGAATTTTGTTTCAAGAACTTTGTTTTGGGGTGCCTGGGTGGCTCATTTGGTTAAACTTCTGACTCTTGACTTGGGCTCAGGTCATGATGTCAGGGTTGTGGGATCAAGCCCCGCATCAGACTCTGCAAACCAGCAGGGCATCTGCTGGAGATTCTCTCTCTCCCCCTCTCCCTCTGCCCCTCCTACTGTGTGAGCGCTCTCTCTCTCTCTCTCTCTCAAATAAATAAATAAATAAATCTAAAAAAAAAAAGAATTTTGTTTTAACTGTCAACTGGCCCAGGAAGAAGAGAGGCAAGGGGTCAATGCTTCTGTTAAATACAAATCACCAGAACAAAAAACTCCTATGTCTTTCCTGCTCCATTTCTCACAAATACAGAGTTGTGTTCCAAAACCCCAAGGTCTACTCTTGGAACACATATTTTTTAAAAATAGAAATCATCTTTAATACATTTACAATGCAGAAGGTTTTGTAACAAGCATAAAGAATCACAAATATTTTTGGATCTGGAATTGACCATAGTCTCAAAAGCCCCCTTGGTTAAAAACTGAGGCTCAGAGAAGAGACTGACATGCCCTAGGTAAAAGCAGGTATAAGAATCACAAATGAAATACAGTTCCTTTGATAAAAACATAATAATCATAGCTACAGCATACTGTGCTCATACCATGTGGTAGACGCTATGTTAAATGTTTCACATAAACTGTATCATTTAATCCCATGAGGTATAGCAATATGATTTTTATGGATAAGGAACAGACTTATCTAACAGATTTTATGGATAAGGAACCACTCTGGTGTTCAGAGAGGTTATGCAACTTGCTCTACTATGGGGTAAAACAGATTTGAACCTAGCTGTGTCTGATTACAAGACCAATACTTGTAACTGCTGAACAATCCCACTTCCCTATACCAAAGACAAAACATACAACAAATAGTGGGTCCTATATTTCCTTTCACCAAACCAGAAGCAAGAGAAACAGTGGCACAGGTGGGAAAATTAGCTAATTATTTAGAGCAAGGATCAGCAAGCTACAGCCCACCATCAGTTTTGTTTGTTTTGTTTTGAAGGAGGTATAGACTAAGAGAGGTTCTATATTTTTAAATGGTTGAAAAAAATCAAAAAATATGTTGTGACACATAAAAGTTATATGAAACTCAAATTTCAGTGCCCGCAAGTAAAATTTATTGGAGTACAACCACACTCATTCATTTATGTATTGTCTATGGTTGCTTTTGCCCTTCTGTGGCAGAAGTGAAGAGTTGACAATATACTGTGTGGCCTACAAAGCCAAAAATATTTACTATCTGATCCTTTACAGAAGAATGTTGCCAACTCCTGCCCCCCCCCACTTGGTTCAATAGATGAAAATAAGAATATATAGAAGTGTTTATATGGCAATGTTCTGTATTTCTAGGGAGAGGAAAGAGGAAGAGAAGACTACACAGTAAGAGGAAGGGAAAAGGAAAATGCCATGCTTCATCATTTTGTCTATAAGGGTGGGGTTTGTTCCTCAAAAAGAGGAGAGCAGGGAGGAGGGCCACTTTGGTGAGCCTACTGAAATCCTCCATCCTGTCAAAAGAGACCCTCTAATAGAAAATACCATCCAACATATTCATGGTGGCTGGTGGCTCTCAGGCTGGAATATTCTCTTCCTTAGGCCACAGCTTTTGCCAACAAAATGAGTTAGGTTAGCAAAGACCATCCTCTCCTTATACCAACAAAACACAAAGGAAAAACAGTAATAATGCTGGGCACTGAACCTTGTTATACTCTCCCTGGAAACCACATAAATTCAGTTCCCTGTGAATGTGTCAGAGAAAGGTGAATTCAGTTGCACAGGAAAGTGATTTGTCCACCATTGGTCCATGCAAACCCCCCAAATGCTGAACTCAAAGACCTTTTCCCAAATACAAGCCAATGGAATGACTCACATACTCAGAAAATGAACTAACCCTTTCATCCACCAGCACCTTTCAGCAAAACAGCTTGGACCATTTTCATTTTACACTGAACATTTTAGAACGTCTTTTGTAAATATATCTGGTCTTCCCACATACACTGCCTAAAGGAAAATTATGGTGGTGTGCTGATGACAGCATTCCAATCTATGCAATAGCTTTATTTCTCAACATAAACTGGCATCCTGGTTCATATGTTCATCAGTCTGTATTAAGTAGGGAAACAGTCACTGTTGCTGAAATTCTGAAACCATTACAATTTTAAGGACCAGACTTTGGACCGCATTAAATTCACCAAAATGACCTTGTGACTTTGAATCTAAGCATCTGGTCTTCCCCAGCAAAATCCTATCTGAAACCATGTGTTCAACACAAAGGTATTGCAGCATATGCAAATTTAACATATGTAAGTTCAATAATAAGTGCTAAGAGAAAGAAAGAGACATAGAACTATTTACATAGTATATATATCCCATCGGCCATTCCACTAAACACATGTACTGTCCACAGCTCAGAACAGGAGACATGAATATGCTACTTCCCCAGTCCTCATTCCCACCCTTATCTTAAAATTTGAGCATCTCATTATGTTGAGTGTATTTCTAGTATTTAAAGATACATGCTCTTCAAACTAAATGGTGTCCTGATACTTGATCTGGTACTCATCTAAAAAAAAAAAAGCAGCGATAAGAGCCAACACTGGAGGTAACACAAGCTATACTAGACTTCTTGAGTGATGGCAAGTCAGACTGTAATATCTGATATTATCTCAAGGTTGTTTTCAAAGAAAATTTTGACTAAAATGCAATCTTTGCTTTAGGCACTCATTCTGGTTCCTAACCATCATGTAAGGTATCACCTCACTATGGGTGACTTAACTTGGAAAATCTACAGATTCAAAGTACATGCAATTAAACAAATTTAATCTCATATGGGAATGGGAATGGAGGACTTCATTCTGTTTCAACCAGAACAATGATTTCCCCTTAGGATGGCACATCCCGTACTGTGTTCTGTGAAACACCCATTGTTAGTAGGTATTTCTTCAAAAGAGGTTTCTGCAATTTGAAAGTTTTAAGTGATATTACATATTTTATTCTCTTCTAAAAAGTCATAATGCACATTAGCATTGCTGTGGACTGAATTATGTCTCTGCCTCCCACCAAATTCATATGTTGAAGCCTAACCCCAAACCTGATAGTATTTGGAGATAGGGCCTTGGGAGGTAATTAGGTTTAGATGAGGTCATCAGAATGGAGCCTTCATGATGGAATTAGTGTTCCATATAAGAAACAGGAGGGAACTTTCCCTCTATCTCTCTGTCAACCAAAAAGGACACAGCAAGAAGGTGGTCTTTGGCAAGCCAGCAAGAGAGCTCTCACAAAAACCCAACCATGCCCATCCTCATCTTTGACTTTTAGCCAAAGGACTGTGATAAATGTTTGTTGTTTAAGCTGCCCAATCTATGTTATTTTGTTATGTCAGCCTGAGCAGGCTAAGACAAACGGGCTGAGAAAATCCTGCAATAAAGAAATCAATTTAACTTTATAGAAGAAGCATTTTTCACAGGCAGTTAGGAGGAGGTCAGCTGTTTTTGTCCTACCCTTACTCCTCCATGATCCCCAACAGTAGAGAGTACTAATGCAATTGCTCAGATCTGGGGTAGATTGGTTAGAGGTCAGGATCATTGTGTACTAAAGACACAGATATACTCGGAAGTGAGGAAGCTGACCCAAGGCCTATCTCTTAGCACAGGATATAATCATGCACATAGGCACATGGAGAACTTGTTTAAAATGCACATTCTGATTGAGTAGGTCTTGGATGAGGCCCCAGATTCTGCATTTCTAACAAATGTTTAGGTGATGCTGGTGTTACTGATCTATGGACCAGACTGAAGAATATAGTGTTAGGAATAATTCCAACCATCTTGCTCCCCATCTTCTCATTTCTTTCTCATCAGGGCTTCTCTGTCTCTAGTAGCCAAGTGATAAGACTGAAAATTAGGAGGTAGAGAGGTCTTGCATAGGCTAAGCCTTGAGCCTAAGCTGACAGCTCCAATCCAGCTGTACAGGATAGCTCCTGTGGGGTACTATGCACTAGTGTAAGTGGAAGTAGTTTTCATTCTCATTTTCTTTGCCTTCTTCTTACAGAAGAAACACTGTGGTAAAAGTGGGAATTGACAAAACAAGATATATGCATTCTTGGTTCTCTAAGCCATAATGCCATCTGAACATGATCAAAATTCCAGGGTCCTTTACACAACACTTGCTTGATGATGAATCACTATTTACATGGGACACCTTTTACCAGCACACTATGGTGAGAAAAATAGAGTTTCTGATGTTTGGAAGTCTGTTTCTTTACTAGTTTAGGGCATATGTAAGTTGGTCATCTTCCAGCTGATTGAGAAGTCTGAAAAAATTTCCTCTCAGATTTTCCAGTCTCTATTTACATATGGCAACTCAGATACCACAGCATCAAGGAGTATAGTTTGGAGTTTGTATCTCCACCTTTTTCTCACTAGGAAATGGGAGCATATGCCAGATCTGCACATAAGCAACATGTAGTCAAGATCTTCAACCTACCAGGTTAATAATTGCAAACAGAGCAGTACATGGGGCCCTCTCTGTCACTGCCCAGAGTAATAAACTGACCTCCCAGCACATGTTAACTCAGCGGGGGAAAAAATGGGCTCTATTCAATGCCCAAATGCTGAAAGACAATTGTGCATATTTGAGAGATTCTATTACCAAAACAAACAGAAGGATATTCTCAACTTACACCTGGCAGTTGGAAATAGTTTCTCTTTGCATTTTTTTTTTTGTCCATGAATAAATTATCTTTGCTATTAGATGATGGTGGTTATTTTCACAGGAAGGTAAGCAAGATGACTGCCCAAACTGCTTTATAATACTTGAAGCATAGGTGACTAAGAAGATGAGTCTTGAATATTTCTTATTTTTCATCTAAGAAGGCAGACAAACTGTCCAGTCTAGCTTTTTAGGTATAAAGGAACAACATTCCAAAGCAGGATTTAATAAATCCTGCAATGTGGTTTCCAGAGGAAAAAAAAAAAGTAAAAAAAAAAAAGGTGATTAACATAACAATAAAAATAAATAAATAAATAAAAAGTTTTAATGTGCCTTAAACTGGGCTGCATGAATTCTTGAATTCAATAACAAAAACAAATTTTGGATATACTGGAGGGGATGGCAGAAATTCTTAATTTTGTGGCCTCCCAGGGGTTATCTTTAACATAAAGATTTATTCTTGGTCACTCAGTCATCTCCCATAAATGGGCTGTCAACACCCACAGCATCCAGAAGGGGAAACTGAAGTGGGTCAAGGTGAAGGTCCTATTCAGCTGGAGTTATACAGCCAAACATAGAAACCAAGAAGTATGGTTTCCACTTCAAACTCTCTAACTAGCAGAGTGGTTAAAAACAGATTTATCGCACTAACAGGCTCCTGGGTCACAAAGGTGAGGTATGTGTTTACAGAGCTTAAAGATGGTAAGAATGATTTCGCTGTCAATTTGATAACTTAGAAAAGTGGGTACACTATCATCCATTTTCTATTCAGAAGTAACTTGGAGGAAAACAATGGAAGCATAACAGGAAAATGAAGCTCTTAATAATACCCCATATTCATTGGATCTCTTCATTACATATAAAGGTAATCCCTGGTATTTTTCTAGAGGTTAATACTTTTAAACTTTTATTTAACATAAAAGGCATATATACTTATTTAATAATAATCTATAAGCTTATCAGACTAGGTAACAGAATGTCCAGCTTTAGAGACCATGTAAAATAATTTTTAAATAAATGGGGAAATTATTTTCGTGTATTATTTTTTCCCAATTATAAAAATAACTGGCTACTTTGAGGAATTTAGAAGCTGACCCACTATCCAAGCAAAGGGAAAGAACGTTCTGGTACATTTCCCCTTTTTATAGCTCTGTGTGTTCATGCTACTACAGGTACATGGGTGCTTACATGATTTTTAACCAAAATGAGGTCTTACCCTATATTGAGATGTTTCTTTCTTCTTTTTATTTCACATCAAACTTTGAACACACTCCTAGGAAGATGAAGTAAGCAAACATATCTCTATTCCTCTCCTTAAGTAGAACTAAAAACTGGGACTTTATAGACTGCGAGAAACAAAATGAGGGTTTCAGAGGGGAGGGGGATGCGGGGATGGGTTAGCCCAGTGATGGGTATTAAGGAGGGCACATACTGCATGGAGCACTGGTTGTTATACAAAAATAATGAATCATGGAACACTACATCAAAAACTAATGAGGTACTGTAGGGTGACTAACATAACATAATAAAATAAAATAAAATATTTTAAAAATTAATAAAATTAAAAATAAAATTAAAAAAAGAAAACACATAAAAAGATTCTAAAAGGTAGGAATGCCTGGGTGGCTCAGTCAATTAAGCATCTGCCTTTGGGTGGAGGAGGAAAAGATGGCGGAGAGGTAGGGGACCCTATTCCAACCAGTCCCCAGAATTGAGCTGGATATTTACCAGACGACTCTGAACACCCATGAAATCAGCCTGAGATGTAAGAAGATATATATGGATCTCTACAAACAAAATATCACAGGTGGTTGGTTTCTAGGTATGAAGCAGGGAGCCGTGATTCTGTGGGCACATATCCGAAAATAAACAGAAGGGAGTGGGAGCCATGGGAATCCTAAACTGCCAGTGAGCGATAGCCTCCCACGCTGGGGATGGGGCACAGACTTGCAGACCGGTAGTGGTAGAGAAAGGACTTTAGGGCAGCCCCCAGACTGAAACCTGGAGCGGCCGATCCGTGCATGCGAACTGGGGGCAGCTGGCAGTTTTAGAAGCAGGAAGGGCAGAGACGTGCCCCATGCCCCGACCTGGAGGTGAGGATTGGGAGCACTTCTGAGGGGCGCACAACCCAGGACGCTGCAGTTTATAGCAACACAGACAGAAACGGAGATAGTGTGGACTGGAGAGCTCACTGAAGAACAGACTGCAATCTCTCTGCTCTGAGGCAGAGGGTTGGAAATGATCTCTTCTGCTCTGACTCTTCGAAGAGATGAGGAAAGGTGCCAGGGAAAGCTGCCAGAAGACAAAAGGCCCCCCAAACCGGTTTTCATTGAGCCCATCCCTCACCACAGGGGGCAGGGCAACTCTGCCCAAACAGGGTTGCCTCAGTTACAGCACAGCAGGCCCCTCCTCCAGAGGACAGGCTGGGAGAACAAGAGGCCAACAACCCTAAGGTCCCTATAAAGCAGGTGCATCTTGCTTGGGTTGTGGTCAATAATTTGGACTCTGTACATTCCCTCAACCACCCCTCAACAGAATGTCTAGGAGGAGGAACCCCCAAAATAGGAAAGACTCAGAGACTGTGACTTCTGCCACAGATTTACAAATGAATACAGATACAACCAAGATGTTGGACATGGAATTCAGGGCAGCAGTTGTGAAGACAATAGCTAGAATGGAGAAATCAATTAATGGCAACATAGAGTCTCTAAGGGCACAAATGAAAGCTGAACAGGCAGAACTTAAAAATGCTATCAATGAGATCCAATCTAATCTCGATAATCTAGCAGCTAGGGTAAGCGAGGCAGAAGAACAAATTAGTGATCTAGAAGACCAATTGATAGAAAAGAAGGAAAAAGAGGAGGCCAGGGAAAAACAACTGAGAATCCATGAAAATAGAATCAGAGAAATACGTGACGACATGAAACGTTCCAGTGTCAGAATTATTGGGATCCCTGAGGGGGTGGAGAGAGAGAGAGGACTAGAAGATATATTTGAGCAAATCATAGCTGAGAACTTCCCTAATCTGGGGAATGAAACAAACATTCGAGTCCTAGAGGCAGAGAGGACCCCTCCCAAGATCAAGGAAAACAGGCCAATGCCTCAGCATGTAATAGTAAAACTCGCAAATCTTAGAATGAAGGAAACCATCTTAAGGGCAGTTAGGGGGAAGAGATTCTTTACATACAAAGGGAGGAACATCAGAATAACATCAGACATATCCACAGAGACCTGGCAAGCCAGAAAGGGCTGGCAAGACCTATTCAGGGTATTAAACAAGAAGAACATGCAGCCAAGAATACTTTATCCGGCAAGGCTGTCATTTAGAATGGATGGAGAGATGCGAGCTTCCAAGACTGACAGAAACCAAAAGATTATGTGACCACTAAGCCGCGCCTGCATGAAATATTAAGAGGGGTTCTATAAAAGGAGAAAGACCCCAAGAGTGACATACAACAAAAATTTACAGAGACAATTATAGAAACAAGGTCTTCACAGGCAACATGATGACAATAAAGTCATATCTTTCAATAATCACTCTCAACGTGAATGGCCTAAATGCTCCCATAAAATGGCACAGGGTTGCAGATTGGATAAAAAGGCAGGACCCACCCATATGCTGGCTACAGGAGACTCAATTTGAACCTAAAGATACATCCAGACTGAAAGTGAAGGGATGGAGATCCATCTTCCATGCCAATGGACCTCAAAAGAAAGCTGGGGTAGCAATTCTTACATCAGACAAATTAGATTTTAAGCTAAAGACTGTAGTTAGAGACACAAAAGGACACTATATCATTCTTAAAGGGTCTATCCCACAAGAAGATCTAACAATTGTAAATATCTACACCCCCAACATGGGAGCAGCCATCTACATAAGCCAGCTGTTAACCAAAATAAAGAGTGACATTGATAACAATACGTTAATTGTAGGAGACCTCAATACTCCACTCTCAGCAACAGACAGATAATCAAACAGAAAATCAACAAGAAACAAGAGCTTGGATGACACACTGAGCCAGTTTGACCTCATAGATATATACAGAACATTCCACCCTAGAACAACAGAATACTCATTCTTCTCAAGCGTACAAGGAACTTTCTCCAGAATAGACCACATACTGGGTCACAAATCAGGTCTCAACTGATACCAAAAGACTGAGATGATTCCCTGCATCTTCTCAGACCATAATGCTTTAAAACTGGAACTCAATCACAAGAAAAAAATTGGAAGAAATTCAAACACTTGGAAGCTAAAGACCACTCTGCTCAAAAATGTTTGGGTCAACCAGGAAATCAAAGAAGAACTTTAACAATTCATGGAAACCAGTGAGAATGAAAACACATCGGTCCAAAACCTATGGGATACCGCAAAGATGGTCCTAAGGGGGAAATACACAGCCATACAAGCCTCACTCAAAAAAATAGAAAAATCCCATATATGTTAAGAAAAAAAAAAAGAAGAAGAAGAAGAAGAAGAAGAAGAAGAAGGTAGCGGGAGGGGAAGAATGAAGCGGGGGAAATCGAAGGGGTAGACGAACCATGAGAGACGATGGACTCTGAAAAACAAACTGAGGGTTCTAGGGGGGGGGTGGGAGGATGGGTTAGCCTGGTGGTGGGTATTGAGGAGGGCACATTCTGCATGGAGCACTGGGTGTTATGCACAAACAATGAATCATGGAACACTTCATCTAAAACTAATGATGTAATGTATGGGGATTAACATAAGAATAAAAAATAAATACAAAACAGAAAAATCCCAAATTCACCAACTAACTTTACACCTTCTAGAGAAAAAGCAACAAACGATGCCTAAGCCATGCATTAGAAGAGAAATAATTAAGATTAGAGCAGAGATCAATGAATTAGAAACCAGAAACACAGTAGAACAGATCAACGAAACTAGAAGCTGGTTCTTTGAAAGAATTAATAAGATCGATAAACCACTGGCCAGACTTATCCAAAAGAAAAGAGAAAGGACCCAAATTAATAAAACTATGAATGATAGGGGAGAGATCATGACTAACACCAAGGAAATAGAAACAATTAGTAGAAATTATTATGCCAATAAATTAAGCAACCTGGAAGAAATGGACGCCTTCCTAGAAACCTGCAAACTGCCAAGACTGAAACAGGAAGAAATTGACAACCTGAATAGACCAATAACCAGCAAGGAGATTGAAGCAGTGATCAAAAAGCTCCCAAAAAAACAAGAGTGCAGGGCCTGATGGATTCCCTGGGGAATTTACCAAACATTCAAAGAAGAAATAATACCTATTCTCCTGAAGCTGTTTCAAAATAGAAACAGAAGAAAAGCTTCCAGACTCATTCTATGAGGCCAGCGTTACCTTAATCCCCAAACCAGACAAAGACCCCAACGAAAAGGAGAATTTCAGACCAATATCCTTGATGAATATGGATTCCAAAATTCTCAACAAAATCCTAGCTAATAGGATCCAACAATACATTAAAAGGATCATCCACCACAACCAAGTGGGATTTATCCCCAGGATGCAAGGGTGGTTCAACATTTGCAAATCAATCGTGTGATAGAACACATTAATAAGAGGAGAGAGAAAAACCATAGGGTCCCTCAATTGATGCAGAAAAAGCATTTGACAAAATACAGCATCCTTTCCTGATTAAAACTCTTCAGAGTATAGGGATAGAGGGAACGCACCTCAAGTTCATAAAATCCATCTATGAAAAACCCACAGCGAATATCATCCTCAACAGGTAACAGCTGAGAGCCTTTCCCGTAAGATCAGGAACACATCAAGGATGCCCACTCTCGCCACTATTGTTCAACGTAGTAATAGAAGTCCTGGCAACAGCAATCAGACAACAAAAAGAAATAAAATGTATTCAAATTGGTGAAGAAGTCAAACTCTCTTTGCAGACAATATGATACTTTATGTGGAAAACCCAAAAGACTCTACCCCCAAATTACTAGAACTCATACTCATATTCAGTAATGTGGCAGGATACAAAATCAATGCACAGAAATCAATTGTTTTCTTATACACTAACAATGCAAGTATAGAAAGAGAAATTAGAGAAATGATTCCATTTACAATAGCACCAAAAACCATATGATACCTTGGAATAAACCTAACCAAAGAGGTAAAGGGTCTATACTCTAGGAACTACGGAATGCTCATGAAAGAAATTGAAGAAGATACAAAAAGATGGAAAAACATTCCGTGCTCATGGACTGGAAGAATAAACATTGTTAAAATGTCTATGATGGCCAGAGCAATCTATACCTTCAACACCATCCTGATCAAAATTCCAACATTTTTCAAAGTGCTGGAACAAACAATCCTAAAATTTGTATGGAATCAGAAAAGACCCTGAATCACCAAGGAAATGTTGACAAAGAAAAACAAAGCTGGGGGCATCACATTGCCCGATTTCAAGCTATACTACAAAGCAGTGATCAATGGGGCACCTGGGTGGCTCAGTCGTTAAGCGTCTGCCTTTGGCTCAGGTCATGATCCCAGGGTCTTGGGATTGAGCCCTGCATTGGGCTCCCTGCTCAGTGGAAAGCCTGCTTCTCCCTCTCCCACTCCACCTGCTTGTGTTTCCTCTCTTGCTGTGTCTCTCTCTGTCAAATAAATAAATAAAATCTTAAAACAAACAAAAAAACAAAGCAGTGATCACCAAGACAGCATGGTGCTGGCACCAAAACAGACATATAGACCAATGGAACAGAATAGAGAGCCCAGATATGGACCCTCAGCTCTATGGTCAAATAATCTTCGACAAAGCAGGAAAAAATATGCAATGGAGAAAAGATTCTCTTCAATAAATGGTGCTGGGAACATTGGACAGCTATATACAGAAGAATGAAACTCGACCATTCTCTAACACCATACACAAAGATAAACTCAAAATGGATGAAAGACCTCAATGTGAGACAGGAATCCATCAAAATCCTAGAGGAGAACATAGGCAGTAACCTCTTTGACATCGGCCACAGCAACTTCTTTCAAGATACATCTCCAAAGGCTAGTGAAACAAAAGCAAAAATGAACTTTTGGGACTTCATCAAGATAAAAAGCTTCTGCACAGCAAAGGAAACAGTCAACAAAACAAAGAGGCAACCTACAGAATGGGAGAAGATATTTTCAAATGACACTACGAAGCGCTGATTTCCATGATCTATAAAGAACTTCTCAAACTCAACACCCAAAAAACAAATAATGAAGTCCAAAAATGGGCAGAAGACATGAACAGACACTTCTCCATAGAAGACATACAAATGGCTAACAGACACATGAAAAAATGTTCATCATTAGCCATCAGGGTAATTCAAATCAGAACCACATTGAGATACCACCTTACACCAGTTAGAATGGCAAAAATTGACAAGGCAAGAAATAACAACTGTTGGAGAGGTTGTGGAGGAAGGGGAACCCTCTTACACTGTTGGTGGGAATACAAGCTGGTACAGCCACTTTAGAAAACAGTACGGAGGTTCCTCAAAAAATTAAAAATAGAGCTACCCTTTGATCCAGCAATTGCACTACTGGGTATTTACCCCAAAGAAACATGTTGTGAAAAGTAGGGCCATATGCACCCCAATGTTCATAGCAGCAATGTCCTTAATAGCCAAACTGTGGAAAGCGCTGAGATGCCCTTCAACAGATGAATGGATAAAGAAGATGTGGTCCATATATACAATGGAATATTACTCAGCCATCAGAAAAGATGAATACCCAACTTTTACATCAACATGGATGGGACTGGAGGAGATTATGCTAAGTGAAATAAGTCAAGCAGAGAAAGTCAAGTATCATATGGTTTCACTTATTTGTGGAACATAAGGAATAGCATGGAGGACATTAGGAGAAGGAAGGGAAAAAGGAAAGGGGGGAAATTGGAGGGGGAGATGAACCATGAGAGACCATGGGCTCCAAGAAACAGACTGAGGGTTTTGGAGGGGAGGGAGGTGGTGGGATGGGTTGGCCCAGTGGTGGGTATTAAGGAGGGCACGTACTGCATGGAACATTGGGTGTTATATGAATACAGTGAATCGTGGGTCACTACATAAAAAACTAAAGTTTTTTGATGTATGGTGATGTATGGTGACTAACATAACATAATAAAATTAAATCTAAAAAAAGTGTGAACGTTGTGAATTTAATTTTTCATTTTTTTTTTTCATTTCTTCCAAAGTTGACCTTTTTCAGATTGCAGTGGTTTTGCTAGATGCTGTTTTCCATCTTCCTAGAGTTACAGTCATATTTACCAGCCTCAAAAGGAAAAAAAAAAAAAAGCCCTATTTCATATCAGTAGAAGGTTTTAGAATCCGATTGGTGTCCAGTTGGTGATGATTTCGGTGTTGATTATGAAGTCCAAGGTGAATCAAACTCAAGCCACTCATCAGTAGACCAAAT
This sequence comes from Mirounga angustirostris, assembly GCF_029215605.1. Lineage (NCBI taxonomy): Eukaryota > Metazoa > Chordata > Mammalia > Carnivora > Phocidae > Mirounga > Mirounga angustirostris. The sequence continues at coordinate 108,260,276 of NW_026991715.1, forward strand.
TCCTTATAGAATCAAAATGTATTTGTTATAATAACGACTTCAGCTTTTCATATATTTTTTTTGAATCTGGTGTCTTTCCTAGAGATAGTGTATTTTTAAGTTTTGCCTAGGCACCATTATCTATCCTGTTGTCCTACCATCAGTATATATTGTCCAGGTAGGTTAAAATTATTGGAAATTTATGTCTTATCAAGACCTCATTAATAGGGTCAGTTTGAAGTTTAATCTCCCATGAGATAAGGAGTTAAGTTTGCTTAGTTCCCCTTATTCTTGGGAATGCTGCTAATTTATCATCTTGGAGCACTCTGCTGAACCTTCTTTTTAATTAGTTATTGTTTATGATCACTGGTGCTAATGAAGAGCAGGAATCTCCCCTTCTACTTGGTTATTAGGAAATGCTTTTGACACCGATCGTCCTTTTTGAAATAGTCTCTATCTCTTTGGAGACCATTTTCCCTCACATTTTTGGGGAGTTGACAGACTTTTTAAAAAGTCTGTGTATGTATATGTACATATGGTTTTTAAACCAAAATGCCCTTAAAAATACTCAAATATATATTAATACGTTTATTAAAATCAATTTTAAAAAGTATGCCCTATTTACACCTGTTTTGTGTTACAGCTCCCTTTTTGTATGCTTTGCAATGTGTTTTACATGTCATTACACAATCATGGCATTATGGAGGCTCAAAAATTTTCAATTAACAGCGATTATTATTCTCTTTTTGATGCTCAAATTGGATAGTGGGATACACTGGAAGCTGACTTCTTTGTTTTACCATGTCCACTTTCTAGCATTCTTTTTTTTTTTTAAGATTTTATTTATTTATTTGAGACAGAGAAGGAGAGTGAGAAAGCATGAGAGGGGGGAGGGTCGGAGGGAGAAGCAGGCTCCCCACTGAAAAGGGAGCCCGATGCAGGACTCCATCCTGGCACTCCAGGATCATGACTTGAGCTGAAGGCAGTCGCTTAACCAATTGAGCCACCCGGGCACCCCTCTAGCAGACATTCTCACTTTTTTCCTATCCCATTCTCACTTTTTCCTTATCCCAAGATGTCAGAAACTGCCCTTCAAGGAATAGTAGTGTAAGGAATCCTGGCTTCTTTCAGTGAATGATCATGTTGGAGATCTGGGCTTATGAGTTCACTTGAGTAATGGTGGTGAGCAAAAGCATTACACCTTGAGCCATGTTAGTGAGAGATGTTAAAAAGATATTTTTTTAGAAGCTTCTAAGTTCACACTAAATGTTCCCATATAACATTTTGTTCTACTTTATTTTTTATAATGTGTGGTTTCAAAGATCACCAACACTTTCTATTACATGAAAACAAGGTTGTATATACAGTTTGACATTTTGAGCTAGAAAACCCTCTGTGTATGGTTCTAAATTTGCATTGTTGTGATCATTCTGAGCAGAAAATCTTTTATGTCACTTAAACCTGTAAGATTTTGTTCATCTTTATTATGAATCCTCACATACGTGATTTTAATGGTTCTATAAAATTCCATTGTTCAGAGTTCCTGTAAATATTTCCCTTTTATTGGACAATTAGCTGTTACTTTTTTAAAATTTTAATATCACACTGATGAATTTCTTTGCAGGTAAAGGTCTTTTGTATTAAGTGTTGTTTCCTAAGGGAGGATTCTTACAATTTGAATTACTGGGTCAAAGGGTATGGACACTTTCAGAACTCTTCAAATGAAAACAAGAATGATAGTAACATCTAGTTCATAGGGTTGTTGTGAGGATAAAATGAGTCCATGTGTAAAGTACTTAGAATGGTTTCTGGCACAGAGTAGTATTCAGTCAATGTTGGCTCTATTTATTGTTGCTGAACTGCTTTCCACAGTGGTCCTACCCATTTATACTTGTGTGAGCAATGTGGGAGAGAGCCAGTCAGGCAGCTTCTGAGCACAGAAGCTTTCCAGGAAGTCTGAGAATTTCCTGTGAACAAATATCTCCCCAGCTGGCTGGTGAAGATGGCTGCTCCTGTGTTGGCTGCTCCCCAAGAGGGGCTGAGATTCCCATTTGAAACCTCTGGCTTCTGACTCACTCTCTGCTCCCCATACGGAAGGGTGATGAGACAATTCAGCCCCAGGTCCACAGACGTGCCTTGGTACAGCACACCAAGGGACATGGTCTCCTGAATTTTCACAAGGCACCAAAAATTATGAGAGGCTGTGTGTTCCTGTAGGAAACTCTATATCTGCACCTCAAAGATCCCTCCCCAACAACCTGAGAGGAGGAGGAAGAGTGGATCTCAGCTCCCCAGGCCCTGTGCTAAGGGATTCAGGAAGTTAAAACATCAACAAGACCAGCACCTGCTCTCAAAAACTTTATGATCCTATAGACTTAATAGTATATGGAGGATGGTCATAGACTATTTTGGCACTGCTCAAGTCCTTTTCCCCTTCTGGTGTACCTATCCTCCAGTAGCTACAACTGTTGTGGCTAGTGGGATCTTCTCTGGAGACGTGCTCTTGGTGGAGTCCATCCAAAGAGGTGATTAGTGCCCATCCTTCCTGCCTCCCAGGAGTAGCCGATGACTGGCTGATATAGCTTCAAGTGGAAAACACACTCTGGTGTGATTAATGCTTCAGAGCACTCCCAACCTACCCACTCAACCCAAGGCTGGACTTCATATTATGTTCCTTACTTAGCAACTTCCCTACCCTGTCCTACTTTTGTGCCTCACATCCATCTGACTCCACCCCCCAGCCCTTAAATCTCTGTCTTTAGAGAACCTGACTTAGGACTGGAAGATGAGATTGGCTAGCAAGGTAGACTGTTCCTACAGGTTCAACACAGTTAAAAGGAGGAGGAAGTGTGTATGTGTGTGTGTCAGTACTTGCTGGAGATGCTAATTTTGGCTAGGTATATATGTATTCATAATATAAAATGAGTATATACATTAAAAATAAACAAGCAAGATAATTTCATATAATACATGTTAGGGAAAAAAACATAATGTGATGATTTGGAGGAGTATGATATAATAATGACTTAGAATAATTATTTGGTTTGGTTCTGCTGAGCATGGCCAACACAGCACTCTCGTATTCTTGCTGGTATCCTGGTACCATTTTTGTAATTAGAGCTGTCATTTACTTAACAAATAGATACTGAGCAATTACTGTATGCAGGAATTGCATTGTGCACTGGGATAAAAAAGGGATTAAGTTGGTTCACCTCTCCATTAACTGACTAATGGGTAAAATAAAGGTAATAAAATCTAGCTGTCCTGAAGAAGTCTGGATCATCCTTTACTCCTCCCTTTCCATCATCCCTGAGGCTTTTTAGCTCTTGGTGCACAAAGAAGAAACTTGTTTAATGGCTTTATTTATCTGCTCTCCTATTATTAGGGAGGAGAAAAGCCCTTCATGTGAGGATTTCTGTAAAGACTTAACAATTCTATTATGACATAAAAGAGTCATCATATTTTATCAAAGTCATCCTGCCTCTGTTACCTACACATCAGAAGAGGGAACTGAGAACTCCAGAACTTCATGCTGTTTTCCCTCCCAGGACTGGAAAGCCCACGAAAAGCTATGAGAAACATTTCAAAACAAGTTACACAGTGTTTGATGGATAATAAACTCAGAGCTCTGAGATGTATAAAGTATACAATTCAATAGAATTTGTTTTTTCAAAAGCAGCTGCAAGAAAAAAAAAAAAAGCATGAGACAACAGTGGTCTCTCACACAGCTGAAAATCCACTCCATATCCTAAAGGAGGAAATCAATAAACATTTCCCAGTAATTGAAGGTCTCCCTCCCAGAAGATAGAAACAGTTATAGAGAGCTCAAGATAGCAGCTACAAAATATATTTCCTCTAAAGTTAATTTTAAGGAAAAAAATGTTAAGCTGTATGTAATTGATATATTAAATGGGTGGGACTCACAGAGCACAGTCAAAAAACAACTTTATTCTGCAGTTTCTCCTACCACTCACCCTCCTTTGCTCCAGTAGACACAGCACATGTATGCCTGTGCACAAACACATAATCCAGTGCCAATAGATCTTTCCAGGCCCCCAGGTGTGATGAGGCAGGTTCTGTAGCTTACCTTCATGCTCTTAGATTATAAAAAAAATCAACCTTTTAGTTAATCAAAAAGTCTCAGTTCAGTGATTAGTAAGTCTTGTCCCATGGAGTAGGAAGGGCTTGGAACCTCAAAGTCAACTTTTCTCCCCTCGCCCAGCTAAGCCTGGGCTGGCCACTTCCAGTAGGAAAGGTGAGGGTGGAGGCCTTGTGGCTTCTCTATTTCTCCACCTTATCCCCACTCTTATGTTTTCACTTATCCTCCCACTTCCCACTTGATCCCTCCCTAGCTAGTCCAGGGGAGATAAGGGTGGAGAGGTAGTAAAGGACAAGAAAGCATTTAGGAGACTGGCATTGGTTTCTTTCTTTTGTCCTTGATACATGTTTAAAGTTGACTTTCACTTGGACTTAGTGAGCAATCATAGCTGACTCCTTTTCTTAGGATACTGTGGTGGGTTCTTTGGAGGCTTGGCATAATACAATGGATAATTTGTTTGTGTTTTCTGTGAAGTAGATGATGCTTTTTTTAATCTGCTGGCCTTTTGTATCTCTTCCATCTTTCCCAGGGAATACATGATTGACCCTGTTCCCTACTACCATCTCAGTCATTCAGATAGTGCTCTAGGCCAGGATTTAAAGAAAGCTGAAGGTAGCTTCTCTCTCTCTCCCCTGTGCTCCTGTATGGAAGGCCAAGAGGCCTTCCTTATGCACACTTGCTCCCTGCCCTTTGTGGATGGGCAGCTAGATCCCAATGTCTCTCTCTGTTCGGCTGCCTTGGATTCATAGCCAAAGCCTCTAGGTAGCTTAGTTATGAGTTTGACATTGGTCCATGGGTTCTCCAGATCTCACAGTGGGGGTTTCTCTCCTCCCTAATAATAGGAGAGCAGATAAATAAAGCCATTAAGTATCAGTCTCTCTTGGGGCAGGTAGGTAATAAGGGAGAGTGGGGAGGGTAAAAAATGCCATAAAATCCTATTGACTTTTTCACACAGAAAAATACTTTCTTCAGTTTCCCACATTTCCAGATGAATTCTTAGCCACAGCATAAGTAACTAAGGGTTAAGAAATAGGGTAAGATGGCCTTATTCTAAAGCCAGGTATGACTGTAGAACATGATGTTACAGAATTAGGCTCACTGATAGCCATGGGAATGATAGGGCCCTGAAACAACAGAAGCTAGGTGGATGTGGTTATTATAAAGAGTGGCAGGGTCAGAGTGGCAACAAAGAGGGCCTGACCCAGATAGTTTTGATATGCTTAGTAGAGTACAGAATTCCTGGAGGTAAATTAGGTAGGCTACCAACAATTTACTACTTAGTCAACAGGGTATCATTACAAGAAATCTCAGGAATCTGAGCACAGGTGCCCCAATAAAAAGTCTTGATCATTTGACTGGTTTTCAGACCTGACTGAGTTTTAGCTTTAGAACCCATTAACTGGAGAGAAGGCTGGGTATCTGGGAGGAAGGACCCTGTGACATCATGGCAAGTATACATGGGAATGATGTCTCCAGTCTTTACCCAGAGAGGCTTCTGGCTACCTACTCTGCTAACTATGCACTGGTGAAAGTGGAATGCCAAACTTTTTGAGGACCTTTGTATACAGTACTTGACTTGACATTGATATCTGGAGAATAACAGGAGACTGTTAGAGTGGAGGTATGTGAGATGCAGGTGACAAAGGGAATCCTGGCCAAGGTCCAGTTTACAGCAGATTTATTCGGCCCATGAACCCACCTGGTGATTTATTCCCTTCTCTCCGAATGCAAAATTGGGATGAACATACTTAGTAATTGTCACATTCCTGCATTGGTTCCATAGTCTATGAGGTAAGGACTATTGCTTTCACTTGGGGAATGCCAGTATAAGCTCTGAAACTCTTTCCCCTTGGCCCAAAATAGAGCAAATAAAAGATTTTTGCATTCCAAAACAGTGGAAGGGGGCTGGTGGTGGCTGACATTACTGTTACTTTGAAGGATTTCATGAGTGTTGGTCCTCATATCTTCAATTAATTCAATGGGCTAACCCCTGAAGAAACCCCAAGTACCCAGAATGATTAAAAAAAAAAAAAAAGATCTTCACAAAATCAACCTCTAAGAAGCCCTAATTGTGGCTGCTGTTCCAGATGTGGTATCTCTTCTAAGTAGATTAACACGACCTCAGCATGATGGCCATGGATTTGGCAAATGCATTATTTTTTATTCCAATCCAAAAAGAGAGAGTTGAGATTCACATGCAGTGGTCAGCAATATACATCTTCAGTTTTGTCTGAGAGCTATGTTAGCTCTCATGCCCTCTGAAGAGATCTGGGACATTTGGACATCAGGCAGAACATCACATTAATCTACTGTATTGGTTTTACTGTACTAATAAGGCCCAATAAATAAGAAGTGGCTAGCATTCGAAAGGCTTTGGTAAGACACATGTTCTCTGCAGGATGGGTGATAAACCCTATAAAGATTCTGAAACCTTCACATCAGTAAAACATTTAGGAGTCCAGTAGTCAGTCAGAGCAACTGAGGCCATTCCTTCCAAGGTAAAAGACAAATTATTTTATCTAGCACTTCCCATCACTTGGATGGAAACTAAATGTCAGGCAGGCCTCTTTGGGGAAAGCAACCTCTCCCACACCAGAGAACATTGCTCCAGACCATATATGAAATGATGCAAAACGCTGCCTGCTTTGAGTGCGACCCAGAGCAGGAAAGGATTCTCTAGCAGGACTAGACTATAATATAAGCAACCTATTATTTGGGCCAGCTAACCTGGAAGACCCTAGGGCATTAGAGGTATGGAAAAAGATGTCATGTCGAACTTACATCAAGCTTCAGTGGGAGAAGCACAACACAGGCTCCTTGGAGAGCAAAAACGATATACCTTGATACATATTCTGAAAACCTGTTCCTGTCATGTTATTGGACCCTGATAGAGATAAAAACAACATGGGTTATACCAAGATACTGTGTGTCCAGAACTGCCCATCACTAGCTGTCAAATTCATCAAGTAATAAGGTTGAGAGGGCCCAGGAATACAACATAAGATGGAAATGGTATATTTGGGATTGAACACAAGCAGGAGTAGAGGGCACAAGCAAGGTTCATAAGCAGGTCGCTCAGAAATATGTCATCCACCACTGTTGCACTAGGGCCTCAACCTCAGCTTCTACCTCTGGCTGCATGGGGTACCCTTTATGACCAGCTGATAGAGGAGGGAAAAAAACAAACTTGGTTTATGGATGGGTTGACATGGTGTATAAGGACAAGCTGAAAATGATAACATCTGCATTGCAGTCTTGCGACTGGGATTGAAAGGTGGTGACAAAGAATAATCCTCTCGGTGAGCAGAGCTCTGGGCACTGTCTGAAAAGCCATTTTGTGTGTAAGGAGAAGTGACCAGAGGTTGAAAAATATATGAATTTATGGGCACTAATAAATGGCCTGACCCCCAAGGATGGGGGAGCATATGTTTTTCTTGGTGTCTATCTTTATCTCTCCCTTCTTTCTCTCTTGTTCTTTTTTCCTTAGTATAGTACTTTGAGTGTATAAATACTCATTATTAATTCAAACATCTAGTCATGCTGACCATGCCAGGCATTGTTCTAGGTGCTAAATACTAAAGGCAAGAATAAAGGGAAGCATAAGCCATCATTTCTCTCTTTTTTGTCCTCCTTATCCTCCATCACATTTGCTCCATGCTTTCCAGGTATGTGGCACTGTTCTTAGTGCTTTATATGGGCATGATCTTCAATCCTCAGAAAAAAAACATGAAGTTGGTGGTGCTAAGAGATGAAACTGATACAGATGCTTCAATAACTTGTCTACTGTTTTACAGCCAGTAGGTGGATTGCTGGTATTTGAACATGGGCAGATGTGTTGTTTTGACCAAGATTTAAAGCCACTATCCCATGAGGTTTAAGGTGTGATATGAGATCAGCCATTAACATCACTAACATAAACAAGTTTTATTTTTATTTTTTCTATTAACATATAATGTATTATTTGTTTCAGGGGTACAGGTCTGTGATTCATCAGTCTACCCTCCCCAATGTTCATAATACCCTCTAGTTCCATCCACGTCGTTGCAAATGGCAAGATTTTGTGTTTTTTGATGGCTGCATAATAGTCCATTGTATATATATACACCAAATCTTCTTTATCCATTCATCTGTTGATGGACATCTAGTCTCTTTCCATAGTTTGGCTATTGTGGACAGTGCTGCTATAAACATTGGGGTGCACGTGCCCTTTGGATCACTACATTTGTATCTTTGGGGTAAATACCCAGTAGTGCAATTGCTGGATTGTATGGTAGCTCTATTTTCAACTTTTTGAGGAACATCCATACTGTTTTTCAAAGTGGCTGCACCAGCTTGCATTCCCACCAACAGTGTAGGAGGGTTCCCCTTTCTCCGTAACCTCGCCAACATCTGTCATTTCCTGACTTGTTCATTTTAGCCATTCTGACTGGTGTGAGGTGATATCTCATATGTCCATTTCAGTGAGGGGGGTGTTAAAATCCACTACTATTATTGTATTATTGTTGATGTGTTTCTTCGATTTTGTTATTAATTGGCTTATATAATTGGCTGCTCCCATGTTAGGGACATAGATATTTAAAATTGTTAGATCTTCTTGTTGGATGGACACTTTAAGTATGATATAGTGTCCTTCCTCATCTCTTATTATAGTCTTTGGTTTAAAATCTAATTTGTCTGATATAAGGATTGCCACCCCAGCTTTTTTTGGTGTCCATTAGCGTGGTAAATTGTTTCCCACCCCCTCACTTTCAATCTGGAGGAGACTTTGGGTCTAAAATGAGTCTCTTGCAGACAGCATATCGATGGGTCTTCTTGTTTTTATCCAATCTGATACCCTGTGTCTTTTGATTGGAGCATTTAGCCCATTTACATTCAGGGTAATTATTGAAAGATATGAATTTAGTGCCATTGTATTGCCTGTAAGGTGACTCTTACTGTATATTGTCTCTGTTCCTTTCTAGGCTATGTTACTTTTAGGCTCTCTCTTTGCTTAGAGGACCCCTTTCAATATTTCTTGTAGGACTGGTTTCATGTTTGCAAATTCCTTTAGTTTTTGTTTGTCCTGGAAGCTTTTTATCTCTCCTTCTATTTTCAATGACAGTCTAGCTGGATATAGTATTCTTGGCTGCATATTTTTCTCATTTAGTGCTCTGAATATATCATGCCAGTCCTTTCTGGCCTGCCAGGTCTCTGTGGATAGGTCTGCTGCCAGTCTAATGTTTCTACCATTGTAGATTATAGGTTACAGACCTCTTGTCCCTAGCTGCTTTCAGGATTTTCTCTTTGTCTCTAAGATTGTAAGTTTTACTATTAGATATTGAGGTGTTGACCTATTTTTATTGATTTTGAGGGGGGTTCTCCATGCCTCCTGGATTTTGATGCCTGTTTCCTTCCCCAAATTAGGGAAGTTCTCTGCTTTAATTTGCTCCAATATACCTTCTGCCCCTCTCTCTCTTTCTTCTTCTTCTGGGATCCCAATTATTCCAGTAATGTTTCATCTTATGGTATCATTTATGTCTCAAATTCTGCCCTCGTGATCCAGTAGTTGTTTATCTCTCTTTTCCTCAGCTTCTTTATTCTCCATCATTTGGTCTTCTATATCACTTATTCTCTCTTCTGCCTCATTTATCCTAGCGGTTAGAGCCTCCAGTTTGAGTGCACCTCATTAATAGCCTTTTTGATTTTGACTTGGTTAGATTTTAGTTCTTTTATTTCTCCAGAAAGGGATCTCTAGTATCTTCCATGCTTTTTTCAAGCCCAGCTAGTATCTTTATAATCGTCATTCTGAATTCTATTTCTGACATCTTACTAATGTCTGTATTGATTAGGTCCCTGACAGTCGGTACTGCCTCTTGTTCTTTTTCCTGAGGTGAGTTTTTCCATCTTGTCATTTTGTCCAGAGGAGAATAGATGAATGAGAGAACAAAATGCTAACAGTGTAACAACAACCCCAGAAAGATATACACTAAACAAATCAGAAGAGACCTGAAACTGGGGGGAAAAGTAAGGGAAGGAAAAAATAAAAGATCATGATCAGGCTGGTGAATAGATCAGAGCCACACACTAGATTTTGGGCATATTTTGGTCCATTAGAAGAAACTGCCTCCCAAAATTTTAAAGAAAAACATATAGTACAAAAATAAGGGTAAATACAATGAAGAGATGGAATATGACTGTCAAGATGAAAATTATAAAAGATTTTATAAAAGGAATTGATAAGAAGTTAGTTGAAAAAAGAAAGAAGAGGATTAAAAAAAAAAAAGGAGAGAATGTGATCAGGCAGGAGACTAGAATAAAGCCATACACTAGAGATTTAGGGTATATTTTGGTCTGTCAGAAGAAACTGTATCCCAAAATTTTAAAGAAACAAAAACTTATATATATACAAAAAATAAGGTTAACTACAATGAAGGGATAGAATATGACTCTCAAAATGAAAATTAAAAAAGATTTTAAAAAAAGGAATTGATAGGATGTTGGTTGAAAAAGGGAAAAAGAAAAAGAAAAAAATAAAGAAAATTTTAAAAATTAACTTCGAAAGACTAAAGAATCATGGGGAAAAAGCCATGAATTCTATGTGCTGTAGTTCTGGAGTTCTGCCGTTTTCATTGATCAGTAAACTTGGTCTTGGCTGGCTGTTCTTGCTGATCTTCTGGGGGAGGGGCCTGTTGTCATGGTTCCCATATGTCTTTGCCAGAGGCAGAATTGCCCCGCCCTTGCTGGTCTGGGCTAAGTAATCTGCTCAGGTTTGCTCTCAGGATCTTTTGTTCCCTGCAAGCTTTCTGTACAGATTTGGAGGACGAGAGTGAAATGGCAGCATCCCAATCTCCGCCCTGGAGGAGCCAAGAATTCAGGGCTCCACTCCTCAGTGAGCCCCCAGAGAAAAGCAGTCAGTCACTCCCGTCTCCCTGGTCTCTGGCTGCACTCCATCCTCACCCAGCCTGTGACCGAGCGTTTCTATCTCTGGCTCATGACCCGGTGTGGCGTCTCCAAACCCAGCAGATCCCTGCAGTGTGCTCCCACACCACTCCTCCTGGGGGAGGAAGGGGAGTCTCCCTGGATCTGCCGCTTGTTGGGTCCCTGCTGGAAAAGCAGTGGCCTGACTATGCCGCAGATCACGGTTTATGGCAACCCCGAGCTGAGACCCCACTCCTCAGCTCCATCTTTGCAGCCGGCTTCCCCACTCCAGCACCTGGGAGCTCTGCCGCACTCAGGCACCCCCGGTCTTCCTGTGACGCCGAGGGTCCTGAGACCACACTGTCCCAGCGAGAGTTCCATCCACTGCTTAGCCACTGGAGTGATGTTCCTCAGCGGAGCGTACTTCTAAAAGTTCCAATTTTGTGCTCCACAGCTCTATCACTTGCCAGAAGTGGCTGACAGAGGCCCCCTCCCCCGCCATCTGTCTTCCTAAATATCGCCTTGGATTCACTTCTCCACATGTCCTACCTTCCAGAAAGTGGTCACTTTTCTGTTCAGAGAGTTGCTGCTATTCTTTTCTTCAATCTCCTGTTGAGTTTGTAGGTGTTCAGAATGGTTTGATAACTATCTAGCTGAATTCCTGGGACCAGATGAAATTTAAGTCTCCTACTCCTCTGTGATCTGGCTCCCCATCAAAGTTTTCTTTTATTTGCATTCTTTTTTTTTAGACATATTTTAATGTTGATATGGGTCAACTTCTTTAAATGGCCTTTTAATTCTCTGTTGTGGTGAAGGTTCATCATGCAGTGGTATCCTCCACTGGTCATTGGTTACATCTACCATGCAAGATGGGTCCTGATGGGTCCTCTTTGAGTTCTGCCACTTGATACTTCCCAGTTCTTTTTAAGAAAGTCTTTGTTTCTCTCCCCCCTCCTTTTTGGAATGAGTTATTAAATCTTCCTTCCAACAAGTTCTGCAGAAGGTAGCAGTGTAACAGCTGCCTAGCTGTGTGATTTACACATGAAGAGATCAAATTGCTTGCCTAGGGTAATAATGCAGGCTAGTGATGATACTAGCATATGATCTGTAAATCTGGCTCTGTGACTTTAGCTTTAACTTCTGGATCAAAGAGTCACTTTAGAATCAGACAGCACCTGTAAGCAGCTTTAGCATAACAAGTATATCCTTTACTGTTGGGATTTAAGCCACTAAACATCTGATCTACAGATTCATTGTGTTTTCAGTGGTCTTTGGTAATATTTCCTATTTATTGTAGTAAGGTGACATTGTTTAGTTTCATTTTCTTACATGTCTTTATTTTAATGTTGTTATCATCATCATTGGTAATAATACAGTACTGGACAACCTCAAAGGAATAGCACTGATAGTAAAATATGATCAAAAGTTTTATTTTACTTGGTAAAAATGCCTTAAATCAACCCCATGGTATCTTCCTTGTGACATAAATCTCAAGGTGGATGTTGATCATCTACACTACCCCAATTAAGAGAATTTACTTAAAGTGAAATGATTTTGCATAATTAGTTGATGACCACAAAAATCTAATAAGTTGGCATATTTTAAGAGATTACCTTATAAGCAGAGAAATGTATATAGTCTCAGCAATTAGATAATGAGTTAATAAGTCCAAGCTCCAAAGTGTAAAATCTCTTTCCATTCAGAAATAGACTGACATTATAGAAAATCATGAAGGTTTGTTTGAGGATGTGTGTCATGGAGGCTTGATCATTTGTTTTCTTAACTCTTTTAAATTCTCATTTCTTACAAGGCCAGAACCTAGGGTAAGGTGAGTAAGGTACTTGCCTCAGGAACAAAATGTAAGGAGGTGCAAAAAACACACTAATCAAGATAAATCATATTTTGATGAAACATTTAAAAAAATTGAAATTAGTAAAAGTCTTTGATGAAAAAAAGAAGTCAATTTTAAATAAAGTCAGGATTTGATTCTGATTTGAATGAATCATCTCAGTTGCCTCTTCCTGATCACTAGGTAACCTAAGTTATGTCACTTTTCTGTAGGCCTCAGCTTTGAAAAGAAGAAATTGAACCATAAGAGCTCTGTGGTTCTTTCCAGCCCTCATACTCTAAGATTCTTAACTGGTATAATGGCAGAATATCATCATGACGATCCATCCATCCAATCATCGAAAAACATTTATCACATGACACACAGGTGCCCAACAGTGGGCTAAATGATGGAGAAAGGCAAATCAGAAGCAAGGGTCCGTATCTTCAAAGAGCTCACTGAGTGTAGCAGAAAGGTAGACCTGTGTCACATTTGGGAAACATGGACAGAATTGCTCTAGCAGAGTGCAGAAGGAACATTAGGGAGGAATGCCTAGGTCTCCCAGGGAGAGCCCACACTTTCACAGAGGAGAGAGAGAAGGGTAAGGAGGAGTTTGTTAGGGAGAGAAGAAAGGGTGGGAGCATTCTAGCTTGGCGAAGAGCATGTGTATGCCTGGGTGTGTTTTTTTTTCCCTTTCCTGGAGACTAGTATATGGAAGGCAAGGGATGCTAAGAATAGAAAGGGGTGTTTAAAAAATTAAACACAAAGGTGAAGAAGGAGACAGTGATTCTTTAGTACAATAAGTAGAGGAGTTATACTATCAGGTATTAACTTTTGCAGAACCAAGTTTTGATTATATTTAATGCATCTTGAGAGCAGACCCCTCCCCATCTTGGACATCTCTATGCCCTCTCTTTGCCCTCACTGTCTAAAACCTCTCCCAATCCCAGTTGAAGGAATCATGGCCTTGTTCTGGCTGCAAGTGGGATATAAGAAGAAGCAGGACCTGGACAGGGTAGAGAGAATGTATGTGTGCTCATACGTGACAAAGTGTCATGAGAGAGAGAGTAGCTTGTATGGTTAGAGATGTATATGCTAGAATAAAGGTATTTACTCATAATGAAAAGGAATATTGCCATTTTGGGGGAGAAAACAGGTTCTAAGAAGTGACCTGATTGGCTCAAAGGGCCACAAAATATAGGCTGGGTTAATCATATAAATACTTAGGTTGGATGGAGGAGAATTACAAACATATTTGTTTATGTTGGGAAAATTCACTTGATGGTAGTTGAATTTTGTGATCTATGTCATTTTGCTTACTGTCCTAATACTACATTAACAAACAACCCTTAGATTAGCACCCTAGAGTGAGATGCCAGAAGTAGAAAAACAAATGAGGGAGGGGGACTTAGATGCTGTCAGATTGGCATAAAGACTCTGATCTGGGTTGTCCCTTGTGTAGAGGCTAACTAACAAATCTATATCTCTGTCAAAAAACTGAGGCCCAGGCCAAGAAGAAACCTCTTTCCAGGACTCCTGGATTGACACCTCTATGTCAGGGTTTCTCTCTGGAGAGCTCACCTCCATGGAGAGCTCACCCTCATGCTGAGGTGAAAAATAAGTTCTCAATACATTTAGAGCCTCCACTGTCTGGAATTTATTTGGGAACTCCCTCATTTTTTTGGAGGCATTTCAGGTTGATGAGTTCTGGTGACTTTGACCTGAAGCCTCACAAGCCAAAGAGGAAGACAGCAAAAGCAGATATTCACTCCCTGTTCTCCTCCTCTTGTTTTCAGAAAGGAAATAGACTTTGTTAAAGGTCAGGTGTTTTTTGAAGATCATCTGATTGCATTATACTTCCCATTGGAAGCCCACTCTACCCAGGCAACTCAGGTACTGTTACTTAGATGATCTTCTGGACTTCAGGTATTATCCTTTTCCTTTTGTCCTGCCCTGAAGAGGAAGACTTTTCCAGCAATGATCATGAGGTTGGCTCCATGCTGGGTAAACAGATCCTGTAAGGAATAGCATTTGTATTCAGCTACAAATTGCACTGGCTCAAATACAAAACAACATTAAATATTATATACCTTTTACTCATGGCATAACCTAAAATTATAATCTACTAAATCAAGGAGGGTAAAGAGACTTTATCTTATGAGACAACTATTATCAATTGCTGCCTGGAGTACTATATTGAGAAGAGTACTGAGGTTGCTTCCCAGCTCAGTGGGAAGGAGTTCTGTGATCAGTTAGGTATGTCTGATGTGTACAGGGAAAGGGAAGTGGAGGCACACGTGCCAGGAATTGGCGGTAGCTTGATCTTACTTTCTAAACTTTCTCTTCCTCCTGCAACCATCAGAGCTCTTTTCAGATCCATTAAACCTTGCTTCCAACTTTCATGTGTTATCTTCTTATGGAATTAGGTATACTCTTGGGTCACAGAGAAGTTCTTTATTAGGATTCTATAATTTATACCTTTTATTAGTATTTTTTCATGCTTAGCCCTTATGATAACAAAGGATTGCCAATTTTACAGAGTACAACTTTTACCTATCAATTTTGAAAACATTTTAAAAATTATATTAGCCAGTATTAGTGACAATACAGGATAAAATGGGCACTGCAACACAATCCTGGTGGGATTGCAGCTTGGTAAATCCTTGTTGGAGGGCAACTTGAAAATATATGTCAATTAATCTTCAACAAAGCAGGAAAGAATATCCAATGGAAAAGACAGCCTCTTCAATAAATGGTGCTGGGAAAATTGGACAGCCACATGCAGAAGAATGAAACTGGACCATTCTCCTACACCACACACAAAGATAAACTTAAAATGTGAGACAGGAATCTATTAAAATCCTAGAGGAGAACAGAGGCAGTAACCTCTTTGACCTCAGCCACAGCAACTTTTTGCAAGACACGTCTCTAAAGTCAAGGGAAACAAAAGCAAAAATGAACTATTGGGACTTCATCAAGATTAAATCTTCTGCATGACAAAGGAAACAGTCAACAAAACTAAAAGGCAACCTACGGAATGGGAGCAGATATTTCAAATGATGTAACAGATAAAGGGCTGGTATCTAAGATCTATAAAGAACTTCTCAAACTCAACACCCAAAAAACAAATAATCCAGTCAAAAAATGGGCAAAAACAGGAACAGACACTTCTCCACAGAAGACATACAAATGGCCAATGAAAAATGCTCCACATCATTTGTCATCAAGGAAATACAAATCAAAACCACAATGAGATAACACCTTACACCAGCTAGAATGGCTAAAATCAACAAGACAGGAAACAACAAATGTTGGCAAGGATGTGGAGAAAGGGGAACCCTCTTACACTGTTGGTGGGAATGCAAGCTGGTGCAGCCACTCTGGAAAACAATATGGAGGTTCCTCAAGATGTTAATAATAGAGCTACCTTATGACCCAGCAATTGCATTACTGGGTATTTACCCCAAAGATACAGACATAGTGAAAAAAAGCATCACCTGCACCCCAGTGTTCATAGCAGCAGTGTTCACAATAGCCAAGCTATGGAAGGAGCTGAGATGTCCTTCAACAGATGAATGGATAAAGATGTGGTTCATATGTACAATGGGATATTACTCAGCCATCATAAAGGATGAATACCCACCATTTACATCGACATGGATGGAACTGGAGGGTATTATGCTAAGTGAAATAAGTCAATTAGAGAAAGACAATTATCATATGGTTTCACTTATATGTGGAATATAAGAAATAGCGCAGAGGAACATAGGGGAAGGGAGAGAAAACTTAATGGGAAGAAATCAGAAAGGGAGACAAACAATGAGAGACTCTTGACTCTAGGAAACAAACTGAGGGTTGTGGAAAGGGAGGTGGGTGGGAGGATGAGGTAATTGGGTGATGGGCATTAAGGAGGGCATGTGATATGATGAGCACTGGGTGTTATATGCAACTAATGAATCGTTGAACACTGCATCAAAAACTAACGATGTACTATATGTTGGCTATTGAATTTAAATAAAAGAGTCTTAAAAAGGTAAAAATAATCCTAGAAATGATTTTTCTTGGCATTTAACCTCAGGAGATAATCATGAATGACAAAGATTTATACTCATGTGTACACATTAAAGTGTTATCTGTAATAGAAAGAAGTAGTAAGCAAATATAGTCAGCAATAGGTTAAATAATTATGGTGTCATAACAAAAATAGTTGCTTCCTTTTATAGGTCATCTGCTTGCCAGATACTTGATGTATTTTAGTTTGTTAATTCTCAGGTCAGATGAGGAAACTGAGGTAAAGAAAGGCTAAAGGAGTTCTAATCCTCATAATACATATACAGTAGTTAATCTGAAAACTGTCATAAAATCCCTAGCAGCACTGGGAGAAATATGACAATGCTTAAACATCATATTTTATGCATAGCTTCACTTGTAAGATTGTAACAAAAATCTCTAGGGTTCAGAAATGGAGAAGATATTGAAGCAGAGAATGTCAAGCAGAAGCATTCACTGCTCTGGGGTAGGACTGAAGGTGGGATTTCTGGTCTCTAAACATGGGACTTAGATTTTAATATCTGCATGTGGTCAAAGCTAACTTATACCCTAGGTGGGTTGCAGGATCTCACACTTCGAATAAAATTAGATTCTAGTGAGTGGGTAGATTGGGGAAAATGTCCATTTGTTATCAAAAGGAGTCACTGAGGTAGTTTGTCTTACCTTAAGCACAGGCTGAAAAATAAGTTCCCAATGAGATACCATAATCATTGGCCTGCTCAATTTGGGGATTTGGATGATAATACCAAAAGACATGATCCATGAAAGAAATAATTAAGAAACCAGACTTTACTGAAATTAAAAACTTCTGCTCTTCCAGAGACAATATCAAGAAAATTAGAAGACAAGACAAAGACTGGGAGAAAATATTTGCAAAAGACACATTTGGCATAGGACTATTATCCAAAATACAAAAAAAAAAAAAAAAAAGAAAAGAAAGAAAGAAAAGAAAAAAGAAAATGAACAACCTAAATAACCTAAATAAAAAAATAGGCCAAAGACCTTAACAGACACCTTACCAAAGAAATAATCATGGCAAGCATATGAAAAGGTGCTCTACACCATATGTCATCAGGACAATGCAAACTAAAACAACAATGAAATACCACCACACACCTATTGAAATGGTCCAAATCTAGAACACTGACAACACCAAATGTTGATGAGGATGTGGAGCAACAGGAACTCTCATTCATTGCTGGTGGGAATGCAAAATGGTAGAGCCAATCTGGAAGGCACTTTGGCAACTTCATACGAAATAAACATACCCTTACCCTATGATCCAGAGAATAAAAAAAGTATGATAAGAAAAGAAAGAATTATAAAATGCCAGAGGCAAACACATTGGTATGCAATGACTGAAGTTGGCCTTTAAAGTCAGTTTTGACTTTCCAAATGAACAAAGGAAGAAGGGAATTGAGATGAGGCACACAGTGCACATTGTTCATAAGATGAAAGGCCCACCAGACTTATAAAACTGAACATAATCTTACCAGAGGGCCCAGCAATTGTGTTTCTTGGTATTTACCCAAAGGAATTGAAAACTGTGTCCACACAGGAACCTGCACACAGATGTTTACAGCAGCCTTATTCATAATTGCCAAAACTTGGAAGCAGCTAAGATGTCCTTTAGCATGTAACTGGATAAACTTTATTACACCCAGACAATGGAATATTATTCAGTTCTATAAAGAAATGAGCTATCAAACCACAAAAAGACATGGAGGAAATTTAAATGCACATTGCTAAGTGAAATAAACCGATCTTAGAAGGTTACATATTTTATTACAACTATGTGAGATTTTGGAGAAGGTAAAACTATGAAGACAATATAAAGGTCAATGGTTTCCAGGTATGGGTGGTAGGAATGGGGAAGAGATCAACAAGAAAAACAAAAGATTTGGGGGGAGGAACTAAAACTACTCTATATGATATGATATTGGTAGATACATATCATTATATATTTGTCCAAACCTATATATTTGTCCAAATCATGAATGTACAACACAAAGAGTGAACTCTTAGGTAAATTATGGACTTTGGGTGGTTTTGATTGTTAAGTCAATGTAGGTTCATCCTTGGTTAAAAAAAAAAAAAATGTACCACTCTGGTGAGTGATACTGGAGGATAGTGGAGGAGGCTACGCATGTGTGGGCAGGGAGTATTTGGGAAATCTCTATACTTTTCCCTCAGTTTTTTTGTAAACCTAAAACTGCTTTAAAAATTGTCTTTAATAATAATTTTTTAAAAGTATGGACTCCCTGCTCACCCTACTTAGGCTCTGACATCCTTCTGTAAAGTTTGCTGATCTCATCCCCTGTGGATACTTATCTTGCTCTGTCATACTTAAAGATGTCAAGATTAAGTTGTCCAGAAAGAGAAAAGGAAGTAGAAGTGAGGGCAGCATGGCTTTCTCTTTTGGGGGTGGGGGAATTGTAAAGCTAATTGTAAAATATATATGTAAATATAAGAGAATAAGAATAGTGAAAACAATCTTGAAAATGAACAAAGTGGTAGGCTTTCCTGGATATGAAAACTTATGATTAAGATACTGTGGTGTTTGGGCCAAGATAGGCAAATAAACCAAAGGAATAGAATAAAGAGTCTGGAAACTACACATGGATAGTTGATTTATAACAAAAGTAGTACTACAGAGCAGTGGGGAAAAGGATGATTTTCAATAAGTGATTTTGAGTCTATTAGCTATCCATACACAAAATGAATCTTGATCCTTATATTACACCATTTACAAGTTCCAGTAACACTTCTATCTTCTTGCAGAAGGTAATTTCTTTGACCTTGAAATATGAAAAATTTTCTTAAATAAGATACAAAAAGATTCCTACCCACAAAGGGAAAAGTAAATTGGACCACCTTAAAATGAGTAATTTCTGTTTGTCAGAAGGACCCTTTAGGAGAATGGAAAGAGAGAATGGGGCAAAATATGTTTCCAATAAATACAACTGAGAAGGGCCCGAGTTCAGACTATATACTTTAAAAGAACTTTAAAAGAAATCATGAAGAAAAAGACAACCTAATTTTTTAAAATGGGCAATATAATAGGAACTTCACAAATGGGAATATTCAAAGAGCTAATAAACATATGAAAAGGTGCTTAACTCTACTAGTAAATAGGGAAATACAAAATAATATCATGATAAGACAACAAAAAGGCATAGAAAATAGACATTATCAGGTGTTGACAAAAATGTGAAGATCAGGAATGCTTATGATTGCTGATGAGAGTATAAATTGGTACAACCCCTTTAGAAAATAGTTTGTCATTGTCTATTAAAGTTGAACATATGCTTAATGTATAAATTAGCAATTCCACTTTAGGTAAATATAAAATTTAAGTATATAAACATAATATATAACAATTTAGGTAAATATCAAACATAAAAAATACTTAATTAAACTTAATTGAATAATAAAATCAGAAGACATACACAAGAATGTCCATAGTTATTTGTAATAGTTCCAAACTTCAAAGAGCCTAAACATCCATCATCAGTAGAATGGATCAATACATTGTACTACCTACATTGTAGTGCTCTACAGCAGTAGATATTAACAAATATATATTACTACTTGCAATAACATGAATGAATTTCATAGATATAATTGTGAATGAAAAAAGCCAGAACCAAAGAATATGTACTGTTATTCCATTTATATAAAATTTGAAAACATGCAAAACTAGTCTGTAGTTTTAGAAGTTAAGATAGTTACTTCCAAAGGAAGAAGTGAGGGATTAGCAATAGAAAGGAGCATAAAGGGGGCTTCTGGGGAGCCAATAATGTAGTTGAGCTGGATGGTGGTTACATGTGTCATCGATCTGCAATTTTCTGAATGTATGTTATGCTTGACAAAAAATTCAGAACTAAACAAAAGGATTAAATAACAGATTAGTCACAGTCAAATAGAGAAATGGTCTATATTCTATGGGCATTTGAAAAGAATGTATTCTGTCGTTAGGCAGAGTGTTTTATAAACATTGATTAGATCCTATTGATTTTTTTAGTTCTTCTGTATCTTTGCTGATTTTCTGTCTAATTGTTCTATAAATTGAGGATAGAGGTCTCCAACTATAATTTTGCATTTATCAATTTCTTCTTTCAATTCCATCAGTTTTTGCTTCATGTATTTTGCAACTCTGCTATTTGCTGCATACACATTTAGGATTTCTATGTCATTTTTGTGGATTGATCTTTTTATCATTATATAATGTTACTCCCCCTTTCTGGTAATTTTGTTTTGAAGTCAATTTATATAATATTAATATAGCTACTCCTACTTTATTTTAAATAATATTTGTGTAATAATCTTTTTCTATCCTTTCATTTTAACCTGCCTATACTGTTATATTTGAAGTGATTTTTTTGTAGACAGTGTAGAGTTGGGTGATGTTTTTTAATCCATTCTGCTAATCTCTGTCTTTTAATTGATGTATCTTGACCATTTATTTTTTAATGTAAATATTAGTATGTTAGAGTTTAAATCTATCATTTTTTATTTGTGTTTGTTGTCTATGTTTTTTTGTCTTTTTTTCTTCCTTCCTGTGTGTTGCTTAAACATATTTTATAATTACATTTTGAGTCTCTATAATGTTATTTAGTAGTTTGTCTTTGTGTAACTTTTTTGGTGGTTGCTCTAGATATTACATTATATATATATTATTATATATATTACACTATATTATATATTACACTATATATATTACATTATATATATTACTCTATACATATTATATATATTACACTATATATATTTTATTTCAACAAAAGTCAAGTGAGAAACAAACTTCCACCCCCATCTGATAGTATAAGGCAGTGCCCCCCACCTTCCCCTACCAGAGTTGTTTCAAGAAAAAGCCAGCTAAGATAGAAGGTTTAAACAAGACTCAGAGTACCATAATACACAAAATGTCTAGATTTCTTTTTTTTTTTAAATGTCCAGATTTCTATTAAAAAAAAATCCTTTCTGATGGCTGGGTAATATTCCATTGTATATATGGACCACATCTTTATTCATCTGTTGAAGGGCATCTCAGCTCTTTCCACAGATTGGCTATTGCGGACATTGCTCCTATGAACATTGGGGTGCATATGGCACTTCTTTTCATGACATCTGTGTCTTTGGGGTAAATACCCAGTAGTGCAATTGCTGGGTCATAGGGTAGCTCTATTTTTATATTTTTGAGGAACCTCCACACTGTTTTCCAAAGTGGCTGTACCAGCTTGCATTCCCACCAACAGTGTAAGAGGGTTCCCCTTTCTCCACATTCTCACCAACACCTGTTGTTTCCTGAGTTGTTAGTTGTAGCCATTCTGACTGGTATAAGGTGGTGTCTCGTTGGGGTTTTGATTTGTATTTCCCTGATGCTGAGTGATATTGAGCATTTTTTCATGTGTCGGGTAGCCATTTGTATGTCTTCTTTGGAGAAGTGTCTGTTCATGTCTTCTGCCCATTTTTGGACTTCATTATTTGTTTTTTGGGTGTTGAGTTTGAGAAGTTCTTTATAGATCTTGGAAATCAGCGCTTCGTAGTGTCATTTACAAATATCTTCTCCCATTCTGTGGGTTGCCTCTTTGTTTTGTTGACTGTTTCCTTTGCTGTGCAGAAGCTTTTTATCTTGATGAAGTCCCAAAAGTTCATTTTTGCTTTTGTTTCACTAGCCTTTGGAGATGTATCTTGAAAGAAGTTGCTGTGGCCGATGTCAAAGAGGTTACTGCCTATGTTCTCCTCTAGGATTTTGATGGATTCCTGTCTCACATTGAGGTCTTTCATCCATTTTGAGTTTATCTTTGTGTATGGTGTTAGAGAATGGTCGAGTTTCATTCTTCTGTATATAGCTGTCCAATGTTCCCAGCACCATTTATTGAAGAGAATCTTTTCTCCATTGCATATTTTTTCCTGCTTTGTCGAAGATTATTTGACCATAGAGCTGAGGGTCCATATCTGGGCTCTCTATTCTGTTCCATTGGTCTATATGTCTGTTTTGGTACTGTGCCAGTACCATGCTGTCTTGGTGATCACTGCTTTGTAATATAGCTTGAAATCAGACAATGTGATGCCCCCAGCTTTGTTTTTCTTTTTCAACATTTCTTTGGTGATTCAGGGTCTTTCCTGATTCCATACAAATTTAGATTGTTTGTTCCAGCACTTTGAAAAATGTTAATGGAATTTTGATCAGGATGGTGTTGAAGGTATAGATTGCTCTGGGCATCATAGACATTTTAACAATGTTTATTTTCCCAATCCATGAGCATAGAATATTTTTTCATCTTTTTGTGTCTTCTTCAATTTCTTTCTCGAGTGTTCTGTAGTTTCTAGAGTAGAGACCATTTACCTCTTTGGTTAGTTAGGTTTACTCCAAGGTATCTTAGGGTTTTTGGTGCTATTATAAATGGAATCATTTCTCTAATTTCTCTTTCTATAGTTGGATTCTTAGCGTATAGGAAAACAATTGGTTTCTGTGCATTGATTTTGTATCCTGCCATATTACTGAATTGCTGTATGAGTTCTGGTAATTTGGGGGTGGAGTCTTTTGGGTTTTCCACATAAAGTATCATGTCATCTGTGAAGAGAGAGAGTTTGACTTCGTCTTTGCCAATCTGAATACCTTTTATTTCTTTTTATTGTCTGATTGCTGTTGCCAAGACTTCTAGTACTATGTTGAACAGTAGTGGTGAGAGTGGGCATCCTTGACGTGTTCCTGATCTTAAGGGAAAGGCTCTCAGCTTTTCCCCGTTGAGGATGATATTCGCTGTGGGTTTTTCATAGATGGATTTTATGAACTTGAGGTATGTTCCCTCTATCTCTATACTCTGAAGAGTTTTAATCAGGAAAGGATGCTGTATTTTGTCAAATGCTTTTTCTGCATCAATTGAGAGACCCTATGGTGGTTCTCTCTCCTCTTATTAATGTGTTCTATCACATGATTGATTTGTGAATGTTGAACCACCTTGCATCCTGGGGATAAATCCCACTTGGTCATGGTGGATGATCCTTTTAATGTATTGTTGGATCCTATTAGCTAGGATTTTGTTGAGAATTTTGGAATCCATATTCATCAGGGATATTGGTCTGAAATTCTCCTTTTCGTTGGGGTCTTTGTCTGGTTTGGGGATTAAGGTAACGCTGCCTCATAGAATGAGTCTGGAAGCTTTTCTTCTGTTTCTATTTCGAAACAGCTTCAGGAGAAAAGGTATTATTTCTTCTTTGAATGTTTGGTAGAATTCCCCAGGGAATCCATCAGGCCCTGCACTCTTGTTTTTTGGGGAGCTTTTTGATCACTGCTTCAATCTCCTTACTGGTTATTGGTCTCTTCAGGTTGTCAATTTCTTCCTGTTTCAGTCTTGGCAGTTTACAGGTTTCCAGGAAGGCGTCCAATTACTTCCAGGTTGCTTAATTTATTGGCGTATAGTTGTTCATAATAATTTCTACTAATTGTTTCTATTTCCTTGGTGTTAGTCATGATCTCTCCCCTATCATTCATAATTTTATTAATTTGGGTCCTTTCTCTTTTCTTTTGGATAAGTCTGGCCAGTGGTTTATCAATCTTATTCTTTCAAAGAACCAGCTTCTAGTTTCATTGATCTGATCTACTGTGTTTCTGGTTTCTAATTCATTGATTTCTGCTCTAATCTTAATTATTTCTCTTCTAATGCATGGCTTAGGCATCGTTTGTTGCTTTTTCTCTAGAAGGTGTAAAGTTAGTTGGTGAATTTGGGATTTTTCTATTTTTTTGAGTGAGGCTTGTTTGGCTGTGTATTTCCCCCTTAGGACCATCTTT
This sequence comes from Mirounga angustirostris, assembly GCF_029215605.1. Lineage (NCBI taxonomy): Eukaryota > Metazoa > Chordata > Mammalia > Carnivora > Phocidae > Mirounga > Mirounga angustirostris. The sequence continues at coordinate 108,284,927 of NW_026991715.1, forward strand.
GCGGTATCCCATAGGTTTTGGACCGATGTGTTTTCATTCTCATTGGTTTCCATGAATTGTTAAAGTTCTTCTTTGATTTCCTGGTTGACCCAAACATTTTTGAGCAGAGTGGTCTTTAGCTTCCAAGTGTTTGAATTTCTTCCAATTTTTTTCTTGTGATTGAGTTCCAGTTTTAAAGCATTATGGTCTGAGAAGATGCAGGGAATCATCTCAGTCTTTTGGTATCAGTTGAGACCTGATTTGTGACCCAGTATGTGGTCTATTCTGGAGAAAGTTCCTTGTACGCTTGAGAAGAATGAGTATTCTGTTGTTCTAGGGTGGAATGTTCTGTATATATCTATGAGGTCCATCTGGCTCAGTGTGTCATCCAAGCTCTTGTTTCTTGTTGATTTTCTGTTTGATGATCTGTCTGTTGCTGAGAGTGGAATATTGAGGTCTCCTACAATTAATGTATTGTTATCAATATCACTCTTTATTTTGGTTAACAGCTGGCTTATGTAGATGGCTGCTCCCATGTTGGGGGTGTAGATATTTACAATTGTTAGATCTTCTTGTTGGATAGACCCTTTAAGAATGATATAGTGTCCTTTTGTGTCTCTAACTACAGTCTTTAGCTTAAAATCTAATTTGTCTGATGTAAGAATTGCTACCCCAGCTTTCTTTTGAGGTCCACTGGCATGGAAGATGGATCTCCATCCTTTCACTTTCAGTCTGGATGTATCTTTAGGTTCAAACTGAGTCTCCTGTAGCCAGCATATGGGTGGGTCCTGTCTTTTTATCCAATCTGCAACCCTGTGCCATTTTATGGGAGCATTAGGCCATTCACGTTGAGAGTGATTATTGAAAGATATGACTTTATTGTCATCATGTTGCCTGTGAAGACCTTGTTTCTATAATTGTCTCTGTAAATTTTTGTTGTATGTCACTCTTGGGGTCTTTCTCCTTTTATAGAACCCCCCCTTAATATTTCATGCAGGCATGGCTTAGTGGTCACATATTCTTTTGGTTTCTGCCAGTCTTGGAAGCTCGCATCTCTCCATCCATTCTAAATGACAGCCTTGCTGGATAAAGTATTCTTGGCTGCATGTTCTTCTTGTTTAATACCCTGAATAGGTCTTGCCAGCCCTTTCTGGCTTGCCAGGTCTCTGTGGATACGTCTGACGTTATTCTGATGTTCCTCCCTCTGTATGTAAGGAATCTCTTCCCCCTAACTGCCCTTAAGATTCTTTCCTTCATTCTAAGATTTGCGAGTTTTACTATTACATGCCGAGGCATTGGCCTGTTTTCCTTGATCTTGGGAGGGGTCCTCTCTGCCTCTAGGACACGAATGTTTGTTTCATTCCCCAGATTAGGGAAGTTCTCAGCTATGATTTGCTCAAATATATCTTCTAGTCCTCTCTCTCTCTCCACCCCCTCAGGGATCCCAATAATTCTGACACTGGAACGTTTCATGTCGTCACGTATTTCTCTGATTCTATTTTCATGGATTCTCAGTTGTTTTTCCCTGGCCTCCTCTTTTTCCTTCTTTTCTATCAATTGGTCTTCTAGATCACTAATTTGTTCTTCTGCCTCGCTTACCCTAGCGGCTAGATTATTGAGATTAGATTGGATCTCATTGATAGCATTTTTAAGTTCTGCCTGTTCGGCTTCATTTCTGCCCTTAGAGACTCTATGTTGCCATTAACTGATTTCTCCATTCTAGCTATTGTCTTCACAACTGCTACCTTGAATTCCATGTCCAACACCTTGGTTATATCTGTATCCATTTGTAAATCTGTGGCAGAAGTCACAGTCTCTGTATCTTTCCTATTTGGGGGGTTCCTCTTCCTAGTCATTCTGTTGAGGGGTGGTTGAGGGAATGTACAGAGTCCAAATTATTGACCACAACCCAAGCAAGATGCACCTGTTTTATAGGGACCTTAGGGTTGTTGGCCTCTTGTTCTCCCAGCCTGTCCTCTGGAGGAGGGGCCTGCTGTGCTCTTACTCAGGCAACCCTGTTTGGGCAGAGTTGCCCTGCTCCCTGTGGTGGGGGATGGGCTCAGTGAAAACCGGTATTTTGGGGCCTTTGTTCTCTGACAGCTTTCCCTGGTGGCTTTCTGCATCTCTTCCAAGAGTCAGAGCAGAAGAGATCATTTCCAACACTCTGCCTCAGAGCAGAGAGATTGCAGTCTATTCTTCAGTGAGCTCTCCAGTCCACACTATCTTCGTTTCTGTCTGTGGTGCTATAAACTGCAACATCCTGGATTGTGCACCAGCCGCCCCCAGTTCACACATGTGGCCCTGCCGCTCCAGGTTTCAGTCTGGGGGTGCTGCCCTAAAGTCCATTCCCCATTGCTACTGGTCTGAGTCTGTGCCCAGTCCCCAGCACAGGAGACTTCTGCGCTTCTATGTTATTTCACCTTTTTGGTGCTAGCACTTATGGCAGCTCCCGACCCCTTCCATTTGTCTTCGGATATGTGCCCATGGAATCATAGCTCCCCGATTCATACCTCGAAACCAACCACCTGCAATATTCTGTTTGTAGAGATCCAGATATATCTTCTTACATCTCAAGCTGATTTCGTGGGTATTCAGAGTGGTCTGGTAGATATCCAGCTCCATTCCGGGGACAGGTTGGAATAAGTTCTCCTACTCCTCCACCATCTTTTCCTCCCTCACAACGTTCACACTTTAGATTGAATTTTTAACCACACTATAATAATCAGTTTAGTGATCATGAAAAAAATGTTTGTTTATATGATCAGTATCTTAGGTACTTAGAGTATTTAAAATATTCTGATATACCAGCTTATAATTGTTATAAACTCCTAAAGAGTTTTTAAAATAAGTTTGCGACCAGTGTTTAAATATTTGGAGAAACATTTATTAAGCTGGTAAGCATTGATGTGTCAATTGTGTAAGTGGTGTACAAATATTTATATGAGTATTTAGAGGAATGTTTATTATTAAGTAAGATTTTAAAAACAGGCTTTACACCCAATACAAATTGCAGTGAGCTATGTATATTTTAGGCATTTACAAATCTATTAGTAGTTATGTCTTTCCCATTCTGAGACACCATTATATTGGTCATAATTTTTTTTTTTAAGTTACAAACCATAAAGAGAATGATATGTTCACAAACTTCTTGAACAGAGACAGGGATGGACAAGTGTTAGGTGAGGAGCAAAGAGGAGGAAGTGCCGCCCAGTCCAGAGATGGCTGCAGCTAAAAAAAACTATGTGCAGCAGAGGATGAGGGGTGGGGAGAAGAGCACAAACAGGGGATTGGGAGTCAGCCCCCCCTCCCACCACCAGGAATTTAACCACCCACCCCTTGCTCCAAAACCTAAAAGAAAAAAAAAAATCACTCTAGAGAAATTGAAGAAAACATCTGAGGAGAATGAGACTAGTTGGCAAGAATATCCAGGTTTTACAAATAATGCAATATATGTTAAGAAAAAAAAAAAGAAGAAGAAGAAGAAGGTAGCGGGAGGGGAAGAATGAAGCGGGGGAAATCGGAGGGGTAGACGAACCATGAGAGATGATGGACTCTGAAGGGCAGGCAGGGTTCTAGAGGGGAGGGGGGTGGGAGGACGGGTTAGCCTGGTGGTGGGTATTGAGGAGGGCACGTTCTGCATGGAGCACTGGGTGTTATGCACAAACAATGAATCATGGAACACTTCATTTAAAACTAATGTTGTAATGTATGGGGATTAACATAAGAATAAAAAAAAAAAAAAAGAATATCCAGGTTTTAGGGCACCTGGGTGGCTCAGTTGGTTAAGCGACTGCCTTCGGCTCAGGTCATGATCCTGGAGTCCCGGGATCGAGTCCCGCATCGGGCTCCCTGCTCAGCAGGGAGCCTGCTTCTGCCTCTGACCCTCCCCCCTCTCATGTGCTCTCTCTCTCTCTCATTCTCTCTGTCTCAAATAAATAAATAAAATCTTAAAAAAAAAAAAAAAAAAGAATATCCAGGTTTTAAAAGAGAAAGTGAAGGGAATCATAATACACCATTTCAAAATATGCTGCTTTGACATTAGAATTATTTTAAGCTAAAGGCAATTGAGGAATAGAAAAGCTCTCTACCCTCTCTCTTTCTGTCTAAAAGCAGGGCATAAGTTGCCATTTGTAAAGGTAACATGAATTTCCCTTCACAGAAGTGTCCTAGTCTCCTCTCCCACACCAAACCTTACTGATATAACCTTTATCTTCCATTAGTTTCCCCTGATGTTTACCTGCCCACAACGTCCCCCTTCTAGAGTCCCAAATACCTTTGTCCTGTTGTCTGGTCACATCTCCACAATTTATCACTCTGTTAAAATGGTATATAAATTCTCAGGTCTAATCACTTCTTTGGTGTTTTCACTTTTTTCTATAAAGCCCCTGTGCCACACACAATGGACTGAACATAAGAGGGGAAAGGGGAAAAGAAATTTCTTTTACAGATACAAGAAAAGGGACATGACATTATTCAAAGGAATGAAGTACTGGGAGTGGGAATTTTAAGCATGAGGATAAGAGCCACCTCAGATAAGGAACATTCTTACCACCTCTAAAAACTTCATATAAAAAAAAAGTCCTTCATATAGACAATTGATTGCCCCACCTTAGAGCCTATTCATCAATTTCCTCTTCCTCTTTTTTCTTTAACCATTATCTTCAAGACGTATCAGTGAACATTACCAAATATAGAGTCGGAAAAATTCTCAGACCTACTCTGGCCTATCCTCTTGAGAGTAAGAAGATGACATGACATGGAGATGCCACACCATTGGGACAGTGGCAGAGATAGGTTTCCAGACTCCCAGTTTGGCACTCATGTGGTCAGGGCAGTTAGAGGAGGGTTTTACATGGAACCCAGAAGGACAACTAAAATCATGCCCCCCCCCCCCAACAATTCCTTCTATATGAAAAATTCCTAACACACACAAAATTTTAAGATCTGGTGTTGAATTTGTAGTTTCTCCCACAAACTTCCACCAAATCTATTGAACAAAGAAATGTTTTCACTTGAAGAATAAAAAATGTAAGAGCTCTTAGCATGTTGTTCATGGCCATGAAGCCAATGTTGCTGAAATAGATGAGATTCACAGACTTTCATATACCTGAATATAGATGAATGTAATTTGTCATTTTTTAAGAAAGTATACAAAAAAGAGAAAAGCTGGAAGTACTTTTCTTTCTTCTTTTGACTTGCAATGAATCAAAGGCATGAATAACAATAACTTTGAATCATAAACCACAAAGCATCAGCCTGGTGTGTCAAAAGAAAATTTGATTAAGACTGACCTAGAATGGGCGCCTGGGTGGCTCAGTTGGTTAAACGACTGCCTTCGGCTCAGGTCATGATCCTGGAGTCCCGGGATCGAGTCCCGCATCGGGCTCCCTGCTCAGCGGGGGGTCTGCTTCTCCCTCTGCCCTCTTCCCTCTCGTGCTCTCTGTCTCTCATTCTCTCTCTCTCAAATAAATAAATAAAATCTTTAAAAAAAAAAAAAGACTGACCTAGAATGAATTGCAGCTCCTCCACAGACCTCAGAGAACTCCATGTTCTTCTTTGGTCCTTGGGTTTCTCATCTGAAAATTGAGGAGACTGGATAATCCTGATGATCCTACGAGTTTCTTTCCTAGGTCTTCCCATTTCTAATATTCTGTATTGTTATATCATTAGTCCTCATTTTTAAAAATTATCCTTTTAGTCTTATAAGCATGATGACCAGCTTTGCCAAAATAGATCTGTGTCCAAAATATACAAAAGCTGGAACTGTGATCTCGGCCAATAAAACCTAAACTATGAGAATTTGGCCTTTCTTTTTTTTTTTTAATATTTTATTTATTTATTTGACAGAGAGAGACACAGCAAGAGAGGGAACACAAGCAGGGGGAGCGGGAGAGGGAGAAGCAGGCTTCCCACTGAGCAGGAAGCCCGATGCGGGGCTCGATCCCAGGACCCTGGGATCATGATCTGAGCCGAAGACAGACGCTTAACAACTGAGCCACTCAGGTGTCCTGAGAATTTGGCCTTTCTAATGGCATAAGGGACTGGGTTGGGCTAGCCAGAATCTGTAAAAATATCATAATCCAAAATAATATGAAAGTTGGCACCTGAAAGAAACATTTAGAAGTTTATGGGAAATCTTATAGAGATTAACACCCCAAACAGTATTCCTGGATACCTAGTCATGTTTGTGAAGGGAGAATTATACCCCCACATTTGGAATAGGACCTTGGCTGGGAATCAGCTTGATTCAGGAAATTTTAATGAATTTCTCAACTGTGTAAAACCCTGTGCTCAGAGCTGTGGAGTACAATAAGAGGACAGAACATGGTCCCCATCCCTGGGTCCACAGTGTAGGAGAGTTGAGTCATTACGAGCATGGGTTTGCATTATTTTCTGATTCCACCTCCTACTAGTTGTAGGAGTTTAGCCAAATCACTTAATCTCTGGAAGCCTCCATTTCCTCATCTGTAAGATGGGAGTGGTAATAACAGAGGATAATACATCTAAAGCACTTAGCACAGTGTCTCAGGTACAATGAATTCTCAACAAACATGAATTTATGTAATGTATGTTATAAATGTTATAAATAGTGGGCAAGGCAAAAAACATAAATAGGTAATATAATCAAGGTCAAGATGGAGTAAGTGTTATAGCAGGGGTAGCTGACAATAATTGAGAGAGCACAGAGGCAGGGGAATCATGCCAACATGTTACTGTAAGCATATACAAAACAACAGCATTGGGTAGAGAAAGTAGGGAAGGATAAAGTTCTGACTTGTTTCTTTTTCTGGGACCCAAGATCAAACCTCAAGCTATTTTTACCACTTGCAAAGTAAAACCTCTCTAGAATCAGAAAAGTTTCAAAAGTCATAATTGGCAAAGGAGTTTGGATGATGTGATGCCCACAGGACACTGAGGCCAACCCTGGTGCTTTTCAATGTCAAGAGGCAAACTATGCCAAGTAAGTAATGAATAAGATATGTTAGACTGCTGTCTGAGAATAAGTTCATCCATGGAAGCCCAAGAGGATGAAAAATATCCTCTACCCCCATATGCTATTTGGTGTGCTTATTCCCAGATATAACTCAATTCAACCAGAATGATAGAAGATCTGTCCCTTACCAATTTTCCAAGTAATAGCTAACTACTAAAATAGCAATCATCTTATAAAGTAGCTATCATGAATAGTCCCATTTTACAGATGTGGTAAGTAAAGCACAGAAAGAGCAAATAACGAAGGTCATATAACCAAGAAAACCTTGTCTGATAGTTATCCATTCTACTGTCTACAGGAGTGACAAGCACATGGTGGGTACAGTACAGATGTGTATTGATTGTACTGAAAAGCCTGGGATTCACACTCAGCACTGCTTGGTTTATCCACTACACTCTCTGACATTCTTGTTAATAATGGGTAGTCATGTTCTCAGCAATTGCTTCCAAGCCTCATTTGGGAATCTACAGACCATAAGGTTTGGTCAAACGTCAATGCTCATCATTAATTTTTAAAAAATATAGCAATGAGCAGTTACCAAATCCCAGGCACTATACTGAGTACCCTGCATATTAATCTTTTTTTTAAAGATTTTATTTATTTATTTGACAGAGAGAGACACAGCGAGAGAGGGAACACAAGCAAGGGGAGTGGGAGAGGGAGAAGCAGGCTTCCCATGGAGCAGGGAGCCCGATGCGGGGCTCGATCCCAGGACCCTGGGATCATGACCTGAGCCGAAGGCAGACATTTAATGACTGAGCGACCCAGGCGCCCCCATATTAATCTCTTTAATTTTCATATCAAACCCTTGATTAGATTACTGTCATTATTTCTCTTTTCAAGACAGACAACTGAGGCGCAGAGGAATTTAAAAAAATAGCAGAGCCAGGATTCAAACCTGGGCAGTTTGACACTAGAGTCCACTCTGATAGCCACCTCAGCACTTGTTAATACTTCCTTCACAATTTCATTGTGGGCATCCATCAACTTGACTTTCAGTCCTTGACTAGAGAAGTAGCAGTGTGCCTCCTCTCCTCTTAGAATAAATCTTGATGGTGAGTCCCCACATAGTGACTTCCTGGGGGAAGTTTTGCTGGCCCCAACCATAAAACTAGATTCCAGGAGAAGGAAGGAAGCAAACCAATGGCAAGTGATGAATAGGCAGGATATTGAATGTGAGAGGAGCAGCACATGAGTGACAGCAGTTGCCTTGTTCATCTTTTACCTGCCCCTACTCTTTGTAAAATACTCACCCTACTACTTTTTAATGAAAAGGCTGATTTGGGCCATGATTTAGTGGGTTTCTTAAACATGTGTATTTCAGACACATGCCTGCAAGACATCGCTTCTCCTGACCTTGGAAGTTCAAAGGCAGTTTAGGCTCATCCCTGAAGCACTGTAGGCAGTTGCCTAGGAGATGGGATTTCAGTGGGTGGGAAAGGCTCTTCCCTGGGAAAAGGGGGAGGAGGGAAATCAACTCTTCCTGCTCTATAAGGCCTAAAACTCCTCAAAGAGGGAAAAAATAACTTTTATTCCGCAATGACAGATGGGGCTTACATGCAAAAACCCATGCGAGAGGAAATACACTAATTTCAATTCATGTTAAAGAGGAAAGAGCTAATAGCAAAGCATTTCCTGAGAGTCCATGTGAATAGAAGAAAGTACACAGGGAGAAATGAGGCTTCTATAGAAGAGGAGAAGGGGAAGATGGGGGAGGAGTCCACCCATTTCACAGATGAGGACCCAGGCAAACTTCCTACCTCCCTTCAAGACCACACCTAGCTTCTGTGTTTTGCCTATAACCGACCTAGCCTATAAGAGTTTCCTCCACTTGGGACTCTCCCCTGTCTTTAATCATGCAAATTCCTCTTGCTCCTCCTCTAACACCCTCCCTGCTTGAATGTCTTCCACAGGGCTCCTCCATTCCTGCTCCCATAACACTTTATACATCCTTTGATCACCAGTATTCATATTTAATTTAAAAAGAAGGAGGCAAAGAGGTGAAGCAGGTGGAGCAGAAAGGCACACATCCTTTATTTCACATCTGTACTACTGTGAGTTAAGTACTATTATTTGTGAATTACCAATAACAAAATGGGCTTAGAGATGTAAGGAAAACCTAGTTCACATGGCACATGGGGAGCAGAGCCAAGACCATACTGTTGGCCATTTAGTCCAATTTGGCTCTAAGCCTTATTCCTTGTCAGAGCTTATCATCCACTGTTTTCATGGTCATCTTCCCTGGCAGACCATGAACTAACTCCTTGAAGCAGGTATTCTGACAAATTTATTGCTTCATTTCCCACTGTTCCGAGCTCAGTGTGTGGCACAGACTAGGCAAATGTCTGCTGAAGGAAAGAAGGAGAAGAGAAAAAAGGAAAGAGGAAGGAAGTGAAGAAGGTATAGAAGAGTGATTTCAGGAACAAGAAGATGAGGGAAGGAGTATTTCAGTGCTACCATCCAGGATGTGCAAGAAAAGTTATCCCAAATGAATCCACACACAGGTCCTGGAGCTGTGCCATCAGCTCTGCAAAGACTGACACAAGCAGACATAGGCTCTAAACGGCAAGCACAGTGATGGGATCACATTAACCTTAAACAGTGTCTGGTACAGATTATACCTTCTATCTGCTATGAACACAACTTTTTTAAGGATGTTATCTAGTAGTTAGGGCAATCTTACACTGTGAGAAATGCTATTTTTTAACAGTCACTGAGCCAGACCCACCGAATGTGCTTAGGGCAATGATTTCCAATTGCTTTGCAATTCTGACAGCCTATCAGTGCTTGGCCTCTTGATAGTGGACCCCCATCTTTAGCAGCACTGCATGGCAAGCATTTTATCATTATTGCTTTTGCTGATTACCAACATAAAGTCAGCTTGTTGCAAGATTTCAAATGATCCTGAAATATATAACTTGTAGTTCCTCTTATTAAGGTATCAAGGAGGGCATGTAAGGAGGGCATGTAAGTTCCTCTGCCTCTCTCTCTCAGCTTCCACTCCATCCCACTGTTGGAGATAACCACAGAGAACCACTGATATACACAATAATAAATGTATACTTCTTTATTCAATTAGGATACGATACTATATCCAGTCCTACAGCTAGCTTTTCTCAATTAACCAATTTTGGACACATTCCCATGTCAGTTCAAAATATTTTTTATTCTTTTTAGTATGTGCATCATATTCCACTGTGGAGATATACCATTATGTATTTAACCATTCCCCTACTGAAAGATATTAGGGTAAGGTTTTTTTTCCTATTAAAAACAAAGGCTGCAAAGAAAGATCTCTATAGAGATATAGATGGCGACATAAATGACATACATATTATATACAGATGATAGTTCTCTTTGAATCTTATGCAAATATTCTGTACTCTAGATTCCTGGGGTAACATTTTTGGGTCAATGGGTATGCATCATTAATTTTAATAGAGATTACAAACTACCCTTGCAAAAGTTTCACTAATATGTACTCCCATCATGTACTACACATGATGAAAAGAACACTTTTGGGGAGTGTTCTTTTTGGGAAAACTTCTTTCCTAGGAGGTTTGGTTCCCTTGGTTTTAAATTAGAACATCTCTAAGATTCCATATCTACATGGAGAGGGTGGGAAGTATTAGAAAACCAACTTAGAAATCACTATTTGAGATCATAACCCTAGTATTCTGGAAGAATCCAGGTAAATCCCAAAGATGCCTCAGATGATATCCTCTGCCCACCACATCTAGAAGGGGTAGAAAATATTCTTTATTACCATGCTCCCCACTCCTTAATCCCACACACAGCCTTGCAAATATGAGCTCATCAAATCCTAGAGTTCCAACCTCAGATGCCTGTAGGGATCAGAAGGTGAGGTCAGGAACAAAACAGGCCAAGGTACCCCAAGTTGGGTGATGGTTCATATCACTATCATCCAAAATCCCTAGTCTTAAATTGTATCATAGACTTTAGCATTTGGCTATCATTACTATGTCAACTGGCCAAGGAGAAGCTAATTTACTAAAAAGAAAGAACATGGATGGAACTGGAGGAGATTATGCTAAGTGAAATAAGTCAAGCAGAGAAAGCCAATTATCATATAGTTTCACTTATATGTGGAACATAAGGAATAGCATGGAGAAAATTAGGAGAAGGAAGGGGAAAAATGAAGGGGAGGAAATCAGAGGGGGAGATGAACCATGAGAGACTATGGACTATGGGAAACAAATTGAGGGTTTCAGAGGGGAGGGGGGTGAAGGGATGGGTTAGCCCGGTGATGGGTATTAAGGAGGGCACATATTGCATGGAGCACTGGCTATTATACGAAAACAATGAATCATGGAACACTACATCAAAAACTAATGATGCACTATATGGTGACTAACATAACATAATAAAATAAAATTTAAAAAAGGAAAGAACATGGTAAGAGCTGCACATCATTTGGGGCCATTGGTAAAACCCAGAGGTCAGGTTTTCACTTGCTTGGCATGAACACAAATTACCTGGCTCCTCTGCTCCTTCCATGGAAGTTTGAAACCATTTCACTTTCCAAGTCTCTTACTCCTCCCCAGCACCTCCATCATTTTCTCAAGCTCATTTTTTACTCTGATGCTGAGGATAAAAAAAGGTTCATTCATGAAGGTAATAAATGAAGCCCTGACTTTGGAAGAGGGGTAATTAGTGTACATTATCACTAGGGCTAATGAGATCAGAGTGGGGCTGTCCAAGTCCAACATGCCTAATCAGGAATTTAAATTAAGAAGTCCCACTCTCTGTAATTAAGGAGATATTCACTGAAACACTGCACCCCTAATTCCTTTGTATGGCCATTCACCAACTCAGTATCAAATGTTTTATGACACTGAATATATGCTTAGTTTAAAGGGAACAAATGCCCAAATCTCCCTGTACTCATTTAGAGAGACAATCTGATTTTTCTTTATCTGGGGTGTTATCAGTCAAGATTATATACAGACACAGAGACACACAAGTGATTCTAACTGGATTTGGTTGAAATTGTTTCTTTATGAACTATATAAACAGAGCTTTCACAAAAATCTTACTGCCGTAGGGGGGAAAGAAGGTGTTAGATGTGGGAGGGGGTAGAAAAGGATATGTCTGAATTCTATCATAAAAACTCCTTATTTTATTTGTAAAATCTTGGTGGCAGGGAATAATGTATCTTTGAGTAGGAAACAAGACTTTCATAAATTCCTACTGTATGTCTGATCCTCTTTCAGATACTTTTGCATGGACATGGTCCAATCGGACAAAGAGAGATTAATTTTTGTACCCAGATCTGGATTTAAATCATTCTTAGCTACTACCTACAAGACCTTACATAAGACATTTAAAGACTCTAAGCCTCAATTTCATCTCTTATAAACTAGGTTGCATTAAAATTAAAAACTTCTCGGGTCACCTGGGTGGCTCAGTCAGTTAGCATCTGCCTTCAGCTCAGGTCAAGATCCCAGGGTCCTGGGATCGAGCCTCACCATCCGGCTCCCTGCTCAGCAGGGAATCTGCTTTTCCCTCTTCCTCTGCCCCTCCTCTCTGCTTGTGCTCTCTCTCTCTCTCTGGCTCTCTCCCTTTCTCTCTCAAATAAGTAAATAAAATCTTTTTTAAAATTAAATAAATAATAAATAAATAAATAAAATTAAAAACTTCTCTTCATTAACAGGTGCCATGAAGAGAGTGAAAAGATAAGCCACAAATGTGGAGAAGCTATTTGCAATGAATATAACAAAAAACCTTGCATACAGAATACATAAAGATCTTCTGAAAACAAATGAGAAAAATATAAACAACCAAATAGAAAATGGGCAAAATGCTTGAACAGACATTTTACAAAGAGAAAAATCCAAATGGGTAACAAATACATGAACATATGCTCAATCTCATTAGAAATTAGAGGAATGAAAAACACTGAAATGCAGACCAAATGAAATCCTAGGATACTATTTCACACACACACACACACACACACACACACACACACACCAGAATGCAAGGGGAAAATTACGCTTAATAATATTAAGTGGTAACAAGAATGTAGGGCAACAGAATATTTATACACTGTTAGTAGAAGTAGATTTTGTTATAATCAATTTGAGAAACTATCTGGCATCATGCAATAAATTTGAAGATGGGTATACCCAATACCTAGCAATTTCCAAGTTTCTATTTCATGTACCTGCTCTTAAGAAGTTCTTACAAATGTATACCAGGGTTCAATATATATTTATAGCAGTATTGTCTATAGCAATAAAAAATCTGGAAACAACCTAAATGTCTCATCAACTAAAGAGTTGATAATTTGTGACATATTCATACTGTGGAGTACTACAGTTGGGAAAAGGAATTGATGCTACAAGATACAACATGATGGGGTGCCTGGGTGGCTCAGTTGTTAGCGTCTACCTTTGGCTCAGGTCATGATCCCAGGGTCCTGGGATCGAGCCCCGCATCAGGCTCCCTGCTCTGTGGGAAGCCTGCTTGTGTTCCCTCTCTCTCTCTTGCTGTCAAAATAAATAAATAAAATCTTTAAAAAAAAAAAAAAAGATACAACATGAATGAGCCTGAAGAGAATGATGTTAAAAGATAAAAGCAAATTGTAAAGTAATTAACATAACAGTATTCCATTTATGTAAAGTTTAAAAATATACAAAATTAAATCCTATATCAAACCCAATAGTTGTAAATCCATAAACACACATAAACACAAGCCTATAATCTTCAGTGGAGAGTGGGGGCAAGTAGGAATAGAACAAAGGGATACAAAAGTGGCTATAGGTGAGGATTCATCCATGCATCACCTGGACCTCATGAAGGACACTGTGGAGGTGTCATGGAATGAAATGAGAAGATGGCTAAGAGGGAGGAGAAGTGGCCCACATCTCTACAAATCATGCCTGGTAGGTTGGCTTCAAGGCACTTTGCTGATTCCACTAGAAGGTATCTAATGCTGGGGTGCCTGGGTGGCTAGATTGATTAAGCATCCAACTCCTGATTTTGGCTCAAGTCATGATCTCAGCATCATGGGACTGAGCCCCACATCAGACTCCATGCTCAGCGGGGAGTCTGCTTGGGATTCTCTCTCACCTTCTTCCTTTAGCCCCTCTTCCCTGCCCCTGGATCACACACACTGTCTTTCTAAAATAAATAAATAAATCTTTGAGAAAGAAAAGAAGGAAGAAGAAGAAAGAAGGAAGAAGAAGATATCTAATGATGTAATGCCTGGAGCCCATTAACCAAAACTGAAACAGCAGGCTCTTTTAGGCCAGCCTAATGTGAAGTGTGCCTTCAAAGGACAGGGATCTAGAAGGTGTTAACTTATCCCCGCTCCTTAAGCCCTATCTATGTCAATACTGAGTTGCATTCAGGATTTTCACTCACACCTGAGCATGAGAGCCTCTCCTTTCCTTTCCCAAGGAGGAAAAATGGAGAAGAAATAAGCTGACATAAAGCACCTGCTACAGTCTAGACACGACACACAGGATCACATCTAATCCACACTGCAGCCCTGTGCAGCAGTTAAGATTATTCCCATATGATGGAACTAGAGGGTATTAAGCTAAGTGAAATAAGTCAATCAGAGAAAGACAAGTATCATATGATCTCACTGATATGAAGAATTCTTAATTTCAGGAAACAAACTGAGAGTTGCTAGAGTGGTGGGGGGTGGGAGGGATGGGGTAACGGGGTGATAGACATTGAGGAGGGTATGTGCTATGGTGAGTGCTGTGAATTGTGTAAGATTGATGAATCACAGACCTGTACCTCTGAAACAAATAATACAATATATGATAAAAAAAAAAAAAAAGAAGAAGAAGAAGAAGATAGCAGGAGGGGAAGAATGCAGGAGGGGAAATTGGAGGGGGAGATGAACCATGAGAGACTATGGACTCTGAGAAACAAACTGAGGGTTTTAGAGGGGAGGGAGGTGGGGGGATGGGTTAGCCTGGTGATGGGTATTAAAGAGGGCATGTATTGAATGGACCACTGGGTGTTATATGCAAACAATGAATCATGGAACACTACATCAAAAACTAATGATGTAATATATGGTGGCTAACATAAATAAAATATTTTTTAAAAGATTATTCCCATATGCCAATGAGGATATCAATTCTCAGAGAAGTTAAGTAATTTCCTTCTGGTTGTACAGCTAGAAGATGACTAGATGTGCATTCAAACCTAAGTTTGCCAGCACCAAAACTCCATAATCATCCTGCTAGTTATCCAAGCCATCTCCCAGCTGCATAGGGCTGGGAGGTATGTTGAACAACAAGGATGGGTGGTGGAGTAGAAACAGAAGAATATGAAAGATCAGGAGTCACATCTACTACTGGAAAAAAAAATGGCTCCTGACTACTAGAAAACCAGTATTCCCAAAACACACCACCTAGAAGAGAATACACACACAGGAGACTTAGTTTGTGGGGAGGATTTGTGAGAGGAGAAAAGGGAAAACCCAGTGCTGAAAAAGAATAAAAATGTAATAGAAATTACAGGTCTTAGAAAACTCTCATCCTAACACTTGTTGAGACCAGAAATTGTTAATCTCTCTATTTAGATCATGGTCATGGTACTGTTCACCACTGGGCTTTCTGCCCCAAATCCCTCAAAGTACATCCAAGCATCTCAGCCCACTCCCACCCCTTCATCCTGGAGAAGTTAATAAATTAGCTAGCAGAGGCTGTTTCTGTCTCCCTGCTTACCCGATTAATGATAATCTACTGGGAATGAACAATGTTCAGGCTGATGTGGAGGGAATTGCAATTAATTCCTCAGAAACATATTCTCCTCTGACGGGTTCCTGTGCAGAAAGCCCCTGCATTTATCTCAGCCCAACAAAGCTGTAATGAGATACAAAACCTTTAAGAAAGGCAGCCTTTGACTCAGACTGGGCACTGTGGATGTTAGCCAATCCCAGCAACCAGCCTACCTCATACCCCAGTCCCAAAGCCTATCTAACACCTCCCTCATTTCCGTGACAAACTGGTCTCCCCACAGCCTTGATCCCAAATACTGCTCATTGCTGCCAATCAGAGAGTGCACACTCTGTACCAGGTGCTGTGGAGTATCAGGCATTGGTTAGGAGCACTACTTTTGGGGTGAGGCTGCCCCAGTTGGAAAGTTGACTCTGCCTTTTACCAACTGTGTGAACTTGAGCAAACTGCTAAACTCTTCTGAATCTGTTTCCTTATTTATAAAATGATTATAATAATACCTTTATGCACAGGAGGATTACAGGATTAAAGCCCCTAGCTCAACGTACAGTGCAAAGAAAGCTCAATAGATATTGACACTCTTGATTATTGCCATTCTAACTACCTTTTTTAGGCCAGTAAGGTGGGTATTATTCATCTTACTTCACACCTAAGGAAACAAAGACTCAACCAGGTAAAGCCTTTTATTTACCTAGGACATAATTCATTCCTGGCAGAGCCAGGTTTCACATCTATTTCAGGATGGTGTCAAAACTAGGATGCCTCTTCTCTGGGCTCATCTCTGGTGTTTCTCCGGATTTATTTGCAATCTTTCTGAAACACAGGCAGGGAGCCTTCATTTCGGGATTCTCTTCTGACACTGCCCTAGAGAAAAGGAAGCCTCCCCAAGCAGTTAAACACTGATTCAGAATGCAACAGGATAGAAGTTGTCCCCAGAGACTGAAGGAGCAAGGCTGGCAAGCTGTGGCATCACCTAAAATCTGAAAGTAGGCAGCACTCATCCCCGCAACCACCAACACCCACCCAACTGTTGTCTCAGTTACAAGCGCCACCCTGAAACCCCTGTAGGAAGCAGGCCTTCTCAGCCCAGCCTGGACCCCTATTTCAGAAAGGTGTGGTAAAATCCAGAGATTATGAAAATCTAATTTGGAGAATGCAGGATCTTTGAGGAAAAAACTTAAGGTCTGAAAGATAGCTATTATTCTTGAGATAATTTCTATGTAAGCCCAGTTTTTCTACTGGGATGTTTACTCTGAGGACAGTTTGAGGTTATAGGGAGGCAGCTGGGTGCTTCACGAATGGCCAACTGCAACAGTCTCATACCGGTTGTCGCTCATGTAGGAAATAGTTGTGACAACCCTGATTCCATGTTTGGAAGGAAATCATTATCTAGTTAATATCAAAGGCAGGGGATGGCCCCCAAAGGTCTGTTTCCATTAATAATCTTTGTTTAGAGATCATACATTTATGCTAAGTGTTTCAAACACTCCTCCAGTGTCCAACACTAGTAAACTCCTTTCTCACATATAGAAGAGGCTAGGTCTCCCAGTGACCGTTCTTAATAATAAGAGGCAATAGCATCACATTATAAAGCTTATGTGGGAGGAAACTAAGTGAATCATGGCCAGTACAAAGTAAAAATTCTATCCTCGGCACATAATCCCTTCAGTTCATTTCTAAAGACCCACTTTAAGTTCCATCCTTTCCAGAAAGCCTTCCTTAATGACCACTGGCATAACTCCAGCCAGAGAAGGCCATGAAAACTCTTAGAAACAGTCTCAGCTCCTTATTCTTTACAATTCTATTCTAGGATGATAATTCAGCACATTATTTTATCATTGAATGCTCACAAATACATGTCATGTTCTAGAGTTCCCTGTTTGACTTTTCTCTTTTCTCTTTAAATTGATTGTAAGCTCACTGAAGACAAGGGACCAATCTTCTTATTTTATCCCTATTACCTTCTATGGCTCATGATACAAAACTGCAGATACCTATCACATGGTATCACCTCTGTGTTTGTGTTTGTGTCTTGCCAAACTAGTAATTCTATTTGCTTTTATTAGTCCTGTAATGAGTCAAGAAAACATAATGGAGCCATTGTATATAGGCTGAAACATCTGATGAGAAGAGTAGAGAAGTCCTAATTTTCTTCCCCTAATAAGCCAGGAGACCCTCTAGGAAGTAACATTTACTTGAGTGCGATCAGGAAAGAGGAAATCAAGAAGGCCACGTCTGGCAGGTGCTGGTTTAGACCTATGAGAGTAAGGTATAAAGGACTCTTGAGGTTTCTAGATTGACCAGTTCAGCTGACCACAATGTGAAGTTTTGTTCGTGGTAATTGCTCAACACATTTCTCTCTCCAGTGTCCACATCTTGATCAGACCCACCTGCTTCTACTGCCGTCCATCATCTCCCATCCTAAGCACCAGGCCAGCAAGTCATGGCTTGCTTTGATTGCTCAGCACGGTCTGAGCAGAGCCAATCAGGGCTCTTCTCTAAGTTTAATAGACAGGCATTAAAAAAGGGTAAATTCTCCTTCTGCCATGGATGTCCTAAATTGGAACCATTGAAGCCTGATCTGTTAGCAACCATCTTCCATGACTATATGAAAGACACCTGTCTGTGGTAGCATAGAATGAACTTGGAAACAGAGAAAGTCAGAGACGAGAGGTAGTGAGAGAAAGACAGCCTCCCTGACATTACTTGAGGTACTGAATATACCTAGGCCCTGGATCCCTAGTTTCTAGAGCAAATTAATTCTTTTTACTTAAGCCAGTTTAACACAGGTTTCTGTCACTTACATAAACAGAATCCTGACAAATATAAGACAGGTCTAGCAGGAACAGAAAGTGTACACTTCATGAGGCTAGAGGCCATATCTACCTTATTATTGCTGTGTCCCTAATGTCCAGCTTGATAATTATTTGGTAAATGAGTGGATAAATCTTTGAAGAATCCTAAATACCTCAGCAGGAACTAGTCCCACTGAGAAGAGGCAAGAGGCCTAGCAAGAATCTGAATCATGGCCATTTACTCTTTGAAGAAGATGACTGTCCCTTCTTTTTATTCCAATGCACCCTACAAGAGTTTCAAGAAGTCACCAGACAATTTATTGGTTAAATACTAAAGCTTCCTAATTTGACTCTTTTTGTCAGTGATGTACTCCAGGTTATAATTATGTATTGTGATTAGAATGCTTTTTATGTGTCTGTGGGGTTTGTCTCCAAGAACTTTGAGGGTTCATTCTTTATCCATTCACCTTCTAAGGCCACTGTAGACCCTTACCAAATTGTGAAGGTCTCTGGTAGGATATTCATTAGATGTTTTAACATAACTCCCATTCCCCAAAGTAGAATCCTTCAACAGTAGTAACTTAGCAACATGACAAAATACCTCCAACAAGCAAAAAGAAGCAGGAAAGAATTGGTCTTTGGTCATACTTGTTTTCTTGCAACAAGTGTGTCACTCACTGATAAGCAAAAGAAACAGAGAATTGCTACCACATGTATGTTTCCTTGGTTGGTGTTAACAAAGATGTTTGTGTACAAACAGGAAGGCAACAGAGCCCATGTACATAAATGGTCCAGCAAATCTGCACTATTCCTAAATCCCTCAGTTAATTTTTCAACCCCACTACATCCATATGAAATACTGGGGACTCAAAAAGAGAAATATTTGGAATAAATTTCAGAGTGTGGTCTTTTTACTATGCCTTGGCAGGGAGGTATGGAACACCAAAGCAAATATGTTCCAGTATATTCTGGGCACCAGTGTATCTGGTAGATACCTATAAAGTGCTTAAAGTTAGAAAAAACACATGCTGAGGTTTTCATCCCTGATCCCTGTTTTTTTTTAGGTCCGCATCCAAGGTTACTCAATGGCCTCCCTTAATGAAACACTGGATCAATAGTGGTAGTGATGGGGAAGCATGACAGAAAGTCAAGGCTAATGCTGTGAAGAGACGCTCCTAACGAGGAGCATCTATGAGACAACAGTATTTGTGTCACCTGAGTTCCACAGTCCTTCTTCGGTGTCGCTCCATAGTGTCCATGATTATTAGCCAACGGGATCACCATGCCATCCCAACATCTGCTCAACACCAGGTAACACTGATAAGACAGCTCCAAATTGTTGCCAGCATGATCTTACTTATGAAGAGACTAGTCCATATCGCTCCACTACTTTAAAATTTTCAAGGAACCCCCATCACTTATAGGATGGAACCCAGATTTCTTCTCATGCAGCACAGGGTCTCTGGTGATCTGACACCTCTACACTCAGCCTCATTGCAAACCTCTGTAGCTTCACACTATTTTCTCCAAATGCGCAAACTTCTGCAGCATGTCCACTCTCTCCCAATGATTCTTGCTCCAATGTGTTGGCCTCCACAGACGACCTCAGGGGTCAAAATCATACCATTTCCTCCAAGAAACCTTTCCTAAGCCCTCGTCTCCACCCCACACATCCATAACCTGGGTAAAGACTCCTTCTTGGTGCTCCCAAATGGCCTGTACCTGCTGCTTTCATTGCATTTACCACAGGTCATTATAATTTTCTACCTATTAGTCAGTCTCCCCCAATAAACTAGGACATCCTTCTGGGCAAGAACTGTGTCTTAGGCAATTCTGAATCACCAATGCCTGGCACAGAAATTGGTGTATAGGAGGCCCTCAAAAGATATTTGTTGAATAATGAATAAATCCATAACTCTTCTTAGAGCACACCCACAAGCATATGCATACCCTTCATGTGCAAGTGCACACACACCCCTGATTACAACTTTTGGAAAGAGGAAAGGAATTATAAAATAATAAAATGCCAGTATTAGAGGGACCTTGTGAAAGACTAACCTCTTTGTCTACGTGAATACTTTCTTACCCAAACCTGTAGGTCATGTCCAACATGCACATCTCCAGTGACTAATGGGGAATTTCCCACTTTAAGAAGCCACCTTTTCTATTCTGGGCTGCTCTGAATGTTAGAAGGTTCCTGCTCCTGATGAGCTGAATTTGCCTGACTATAACTTCTAGTGACTCACTGGTCCTAGCTCTGCTCCCTAGAGCCACACAGAGCAAGTCTAATCCCAAGGTAGCCCTTCAAATATTTGAAGATGCCATGTCTTCAGTCTTCCAGAGTACACAAATTCCTTAAACTGACACCCAAACACTTGAGTTCTGAGTCCCTTTCACAGACCTGGTCAGTCTTCCTGGACATGCTCCAGAATCAGCCCCTGAGATGATCTGTTAAAAACTTTAGAAGTATGGGGCACCTGGGTGGCTCAGTCGTTAAGCATCTGCCTTTAGCTCAGGTCATGATCCCAGGGTCCTGGGATCGAGCCCCGCATCGGGCTCCCTGCTCCGTGGGAGGCCTGCTTCTCCCTCTCCCACTCCCCCTGCTTGTGTTCCCTCTCTCGCTGTGTCTCTCTGTCAAATAAATAAATAAATAAATATTAAAAAAAAAAAAAACAACTTTAGAAGTATGTATTGGTATAAATTCTAAAATGAAATTCTTAAACTTAATTAAACATTAAAATCACTGGGGAAAGTTATTAAAAATACACTTTGGGGGAGCCCCACCCTCAGAGTCCAATTCCATGTGTGTGCAGTGGAACCCAAGAATCTATTTTAATAAACTGCTCAACCAATCCCAAAGACCACTCTTCAAGAAACAGTCATCTAAGAAGTCACCAATTTTGGCTTTCTCTTCCACAAATGGAAATTAAATCTGTCTTCCTCTCTGATCACAGGGTAAGGTGTGACCTACCTCCTAAATTAATTATAGAATACAGCCTAAATAGTGAATGCACAATAATGATGGAATGGGAATCAGACATTCACTAAGCCTTCATATTTGAACAAAAGAAGAGATGGCAGATGGCGTCCTTTCATCAGAAAGTGAGTTAGAAAGGTTGGTCAAGGGAATGAGAGACCAGATTTCATGCTCTTCATCCTTCTGAAGAGCAGTCTTTTAAGCAGCATAAAGATAAATGATCTGCTGTCTGTATTTTCTGAATGTGTCATGGGACGGCTTTTCCATTCCATAAATACTTATATTAGTAAATCAAATAAGCTAGAAAAGCACTTAGGCATGATGCCAGGAGAAAAACCATGCCAGCATTGTTTCACTTCATTAATGTTATTAGTAAATCATTAATTGCCACTATTGAGGAACTCTACTTAAAGAGAAGCTTTAGAGAATGAGCTACAGAGAATAAGGCAGCATAGGCACATTTCCAGGGAGGGAGGCAAGAATGAAGGATGTTAAAATCTCAGACTCTAGAAAGAGATGATGCCGAGTTCAAATCCTGACCCTTCCCTTTAATAATTCATTACCTTAAGCAAATTACTTAAGTGTTCAGAGCTACCATTTTCTCATTTGTAAAATGGCATTTCTAATGGTTCTAATATCATGGAGTTGTTATAAAAACTAAATGATAAACAATGCAAGGTCCCAGCTCATTAGGTATTATTTCCATATCTGTGCATGTATTTATTCCCTTATTATTTCTTTCTTATCCATACTGCATAGATTTAGTAGTCAAACTGCTCTCTCCATTTTCTAGCTAAAGACACTACAGGAAAAGTTTGGTCAATCACCATGAAAACAAAATTCAGGTTGTTCAGCCACAAGACCAAATCTGCATTTTTCCAATACTCTCCCTCGCAGAATATTGCCCTTGTAGCAATTAGAAACAGGGGAGCTTCTTAAAGCAAACTGACCTGATACCCATCCTGGGGGACCTAGAATAACACAAGAAAAGCTACAGACCTGGATTCTATTCTCCTCCATGCATTCAATTATTCCTTCATTTGTTCATTTCACAAATATTTATTAAGACCATTTTCTGTGCCAGGCCCTGGGCTAGGACCCAAGGATACCAGTGAGTAAGGTAAATCAGATGGTCTTTGTTCTTGCTTTGTTTAGGTTTCTGTTCAAATATCACCTCATCCAAGAAGCTGCCCTGATTGAGCACCCTATCCAACAGAGCAACCTGCATCCCTGTCACATTCTGTTCCCTTCCCTGTTTTCTCTCTCCATTCTCTCATATGCTATGCTTTTATTCCCTCCCCACATCCCTTGCTAAAATATAAGGCAGGGACCTTCTCCAATTTGTTCACTTTTACATCCCCAGCTGCAAGCATGTTGCCTGGACCACAGTACATACTCAACTAATATTTGTTGACTGAATGGAAGGAAAAATCTTGGTGAGGGGAGGGGGAGGCAGGGAGAGGAAATAAATGATTGTGAATTACTAATACTAGAAAGGAAATCCACCGGGGTTGGCTAGGGAATGATGACCAGGGAGCCTCTTAGTAGGCAGATAGTGATGATTAATCCAGGGTTCAATGAGCCACCCATGCACAAACAGGGAAAGAACTCTGCCCTTTGCCCCTGTGTGACCCTAGGCCTGTCACTGCCCTTTCCGACCTGCACCAGAATCAGGACTCAGCAATCAGAAGCAACTCTCACCTGTCAGACCCCTCCTAGGGCTTAGCATGCTCAAGATGCTGAGGTCTGGAATAGCATTAGGGACCTCGTGGAGACGTGATACTTAAACAAAATGCCTTCATAAAATCCACTGCATGCACCACTGAAATTACAACAGAAAGAGGATTTAAGCCTGGGCTTTCAGCTCAGGGAGCCATGCAGCTCTGCAATATTTTGGTTATGCTCTAATTAGTTGTTAGCATACAGTGCAGGTGTCAGGTAATCTGCACTTACTATAAAGAAATCTGCAAGTAGCAACCAGCATGAAGAAATAGGGAAGCCAGGGCACCCCTATCCTTGAAGGAGATCCACCATCCCCAGTGCCAAATGAAGGTACTCTACAGAGGCAAACCTCACAGGGCTGTGGCATGTTAGGGACTCAGGTGGGGGACAGAGATTTGACAGCCAGTTGCATAAGTGAGGTTAGCTGGGCAGTGGAGCATCTCTGGGAAGGGCTGCCTGTATGTTCACCATGAGGTCCACTGGGAGGGGAGGTACTTCTCCATGTCTCCCATTCTACTGAAAAACTAGGCAGCATAAAGGTATTACACATCTTCATTCTAAAAAAGGAATGGAGGCAGAGGAGAGCAAGCAGCTCAGAGAGGTCAGAGTTAACCACACCGGTGCTGGGACACCTGGCACCACCACCAGCTCTCCACCCTGTCCATCTGAAAGCATTGCTCCTATCATCTGAACGACAAGACCCCAGACTCTAACAGTATTCACACATGTAGATTAAAACGACCACACTGTCAGAACAAGCACGGTGTCCCCATCCTGGCACATTGCAGCCAAGTGATCCAGGCTCATCACTTCAACTCTGGACCTTAAAAGCTGAAGTACAGAGCATTCAGGGGAGAGAATAATTTTAGACAAGATAATTTATGTTAAACCATCAGCATTCAACCTGGAATTCATTTATTAGATTAGCATTTGAAAAAGACATAATGCTGGTGGCACCTGGGTGGCTCAGTCGTTAGCGTCTGCCTTCGGCTCAGGTCACGATCTCAGGGTCCTGGGATCAAGCCCCCCATTGGGCTCCCTGCTCAGCGGGGAGCCTGCTTCTCCCTCTCCCACTCTGCCTGCTTGTGTTCCCTCTCTCGCTGTCTCTCTCTGTCAAATAAATAAATAAAATCTTTAAAAAAAAAAAAAGACATAATGCTGAATGAATGGAAGCAAGAATGTGTAAGTTTTAATGAAAATAAAAGTTAAAAAAGAATGGACTAAACTATGGCCCACTGCTGGAGAGAGAGTTGGCCTGGAGAGATAGGGTCCTACTTGCCTGCCCAAAGTGATCAGAGGAGGCAGAAGAATGCTGGGAACCTGAAGACAACAGGCTCGGAGAGGGAGGCACCAATCAGAAAAAATGTCATCTTCTTCACAGTTTTGCCAAGAGCATGCCCTACTCTCCACATTCCCTTTGGGTCTCAGTCTTCCCACCTACAAAATGGACATAATACCACATACCTCTTACACTTGGCTAAACATTAAGTGAAGTAGCATTAGCCAAGCACCTAGCAGAGGGCTTGGTGCATATTAGGCATTCAGTAAGTAAGAGTGGCCTTCTCTTTCCTTCTTGTGGAGGTGGCTAATTTAGAAAAACAACAGTAATAATAATAAGACTACAACACACTAAACCTATAGAAAGAAACCTGAACCCTGAATAATGAAGACTAACTTTATATATTCAGTTCAAAAGATGTAGGACAACTGCTTTAAAATCATTTCTCTGGAGAAAAGGGACAGCTTAGGGAGGGATGGGTGACATCTCCCCCACACTGAGTCAAGCTATCCAGGGGCCTAAAGCAACTCAGGTTCGCCTGAGGTAGACAAATGTTCCCACCTTATCAGTGGGTTTCTTTTCTAATTAAAATGCTTGAACTTCTGTAAGCTCCAGGTGTCCAGAGGAAGGGGGGTGGGCTGGGAGGAGGAGAGCAGTAGAGCTACAAGGAATCTTTTCCCCTGTTTAAAATCCAACAAAAAAAGGTTATTGCCAAAAATGTAAGCAAAGAACGTGATTGACCTGGCAACAGTGGTCTCTAAAGAGACACGAAATTAGGAAGAAAGAGAAAAAGTATGCAGCCTGAAGGTCCTTCCCCAAGAGGGTGGGGGCTCACTGCTTGGGGCTGGTGGCACCCAATTTCTGTCTAGCTGGCACTCTCCAAGTGACAGCATGGTAGGGAGCCAAGAAGTTTCCATAAAGGGACTATGGACTATAGAGGTAATAGGTGATCTTTATTAAGTCATTCCTTTACACCAGCACTTTGCATTCATCATCTCACTCTTCCTTATGACAACTCTTTTCATTTATTACTACCATTATCCCCACTTCATCAATGAGGAATCTGAAGTACCAAGATGGCAACTTTCTCAGGCGTCATAGCCAAGAGATGGTAAAGATGGGATTCAAACACTAGGAGCTCCATAATGATCACTAACATTTATTGGGCACTTACTAAATGCCAGGCACTGGGCTAAACCCTTTACCACATCATTTCATTTAATCCTCATGGCACCCCTAGGGGGTGGCTATGGTTATGACAGCCAGTTTACAGATGAGTAAACAGATTCAGGCAAGTTAGGTGACTCACGAAAGTTATACAGCCAGTAAGTAGTGGAAACAGGATCCAAACCCAGATTCCAAACCCATCCTGCTGAAGGCTGTGCTCTACTCACCATACTAACTCAAGAGCTGAGGACAAAGAAGATGCGGGGGAGGGTGGGCACACCTGGGTGGCTCAGTTGGTTGAGCAGCTGCCTTTGGCTCAGGTCAGAATCCCAGGGTCCTGGGATCTAGCTCCGCATTGGGCTCCCTGCTCAGTGGGGAGCCTGCTTCTCCCTCTCCGTCTGCCACTCCCCTGTTGTGCTCTCTCACTCTCCTTCTGTCAAATAAACAAATTTAAAAATCTTAAAAAAAAGAATAAGAAGAAGATGATGCAGGGGATTAAAACTAGAAAGTCATGTGCTCTGGAATGGGGTTCTAAAATTTTGTTTCTGAGATGTTCCCAGGGGATGCAGATGTTGCTGGTCTGGATCACACCTTGGGAAGAGCTGATCCAGAGAGAGTGACCTGAAGGATTAACGTGGGGTGGGTAGAAGATGGAATGCACTGGAGAGAAAAAGACAGGGATGGGATACTCAGAACAGCTTCTATGTGGCACATTCTATGACACTTTATGAGGCTGTGACCATCACCCTTCGTACAGGTGAAACACTTGGTGACCAAGCCCCTGGCTTCTGAACTTCGGTCCTATGGGATCCCATGTTGGATGTCACGAGTTCTAGGAATCTTCTCCCTAAACTCCTGAACTTTGAGTTAGATATACTCTGAAAGGTACACAACACCTACAGAACCAGCATTATAGTGTATTATAAAGACTTGTTTCAAGTGTGTCTCCTCTCCTATGAGATAGAAAGCCTAAAATTAAAGTCCAGGGGCACCTGGGTGGCTCAAATGGTTAAGCGTCTGCCTTCAGCTCAGGTCATGATCTCCAGGTCCTAGGATCCAGCCCCACGTTGGGCTCCAGGTTCAGCGGGGAGTCTGCTTCTCCCTTTCCCCCTGCTTATATTCTGTCTCTCAAATGAATAAATAAAATCTTTAAAAATAAATAAATTAAATTAAGGTCCAGTATTATCTGCCACCTTGACATATGAAACAGGGAGGGCTTTGGATAGCCTAACCCCAACTTTCCCCCCTCCCAACTGTGCTCCCACAGAAAAGGTCCTCCTTATCAAGGGGGACCAGACACAGTTCCTACTTATCCCTTAGAGGCGGGTTTCAGCTCCTTGCCAGCTCATGGAATTATTCAACAAGCCAATCACAGCCTCCTGTGGGAACCAAGGGTCATTCTACCCTCTTAATCTACAGAGCCTGCATCTTATAGTCCCCAGTCATTCACTCTGTTCCCAACAGCAACCCCGAGTGGGCCTGCATGGTTTGCAGTGTCCTACTCCATATGCTGTGAGTATACATGAGTAACAAACTGCTATCCTTATGTATCCAGTGTCAGGTGCCCTGTGCAGTCGTCCCCATGACCTGAGGCTGGGAATCCTTCTTTCACCAACAGAGCAAAGAGGAGGGGGTGACAACATCCGAGATGGTGACCTCCATGCGAGGAGGCATTCTATCCATCTTACTCTCCTCTCCAGAGCCTGGTGTGGGCCCAGGGCTTGGTAAAAGCAATTACACACACATAGGACTGAATTGCTTTGAAACCTCACAACCCTCTGGAGTTTTGTTTTGTTTTGTTTTTTGACAAATGGAGAAACTGAGGCTTGAGAGTTGACATGACTTGCCAGGCCTGCTGGCTGCCAGCCCACAGCAGAGGGGCAATGTCCATGGAGAACACGGATCTGCCCTTGCTGGGTGAGCAGATCCTGGGGGACAGATCCATCCATCCGTTCTATGGACACCCTGCCAGACCAACTCTGCTCCAGCCCAGGGGCTCAGCAGCCACAGGGAGTTGCCCTGGGCAGTTTCTGGTCGCCTTCCTGCTCTGCCTGAGCACATCTGAGAAACTGGGCCTGATGCAATGGAAAGATCCATTCTCAGAAACCCTGTTCAGGGCAGGTGAACTTTGTGTGATTCCAGTCACACCAGAAGTAGCCCCAAGTACGTTCTAGTGCTTAGAATCAAAGGTGTTCTGATTGTGTACCAGGGGTGATGGGGGTGCAGGGGAATGAGGGGTCCACTCAACACTTACCAAGCTCAGCAACCACCACAACCTCTATATCCTGTGTCCAGCTCTATGGCAGGCTCATCATGTACCACATGCCATTCAGCCCTCATGGGAGAGCCGAGAGCAGGGGCACTGAAGACAAGAGGTCAAAGAACACACTGTGCAGCACAGCCACAGTCTGAACCCCAGATTCCATGGCTCCCAAGTCTGGGCCACACAAGTCCCCTCAGTGTCCTGGATATGATGGAGCAGTAACAAAGACAGTACCTTTCCTCTGAGAATTTACAGCCATACACACAGGGGAGAAGAACCTAAGAGCTCTAATCAAGGACTGGCCCCATGACATCAAAGGTGGGCTGGGAGTCACCTTTGCCACTATGGAAATGCTGGACATCCTCACACCAGAGGATTTCCTTTCGGCAAAAAACATTAGTTCAAATCTTAAAGGTCCATTTAAAATATCGTCAGCAATACAAGCAGCTAATGTATAGTCGAGTTTTTCCTACTGACCCCACACTGTTAAGTGTTTATATGGAAAACTGAAGATCCATTTCGAGCAATATTTTCTTCCATTTATCGAGGGTTCCATTATGTAGCAGGAATTGTGCTAAGGGCTTTACATACATTTTATGTATATTTTCAAAATAGCTTTAAGAGATCATGGTAGTATATGTTCCATTTACAGATAAGAGAGGTGAGGCAGAGAGGTTAAGCCTGGATTTTCAAACTGAAGTTTGTGACTCATTAGTGGGTTATAAATGAATTTATCCGGTCAGGACAAGCATTGTTTTAAATGAGTACACAGGAGAGAGGACAGGAATGGAATGAAACAGAACAGATCAGAGTGCAAACCACACGGAAGTATTGTTTCTTCTGTTCTATTCCAAAATATGTGTTTGCATGTGTACAATGAGTAGTACTGTGAAATACTACTTCATACTATTACAATACTACTGTAAGACACCAGAGCCATGGGTCTCTGTAGAAGGTCTGAAAACCACTGGGTTAAGTAATTTGTCAGAGGTCACACAGCTAGCAATTTGTGAAGCCAGGGTTCAAATTCATTGTCTTTCTCTAGAGCCTACACCCTTGACCTCTAAACCAGTGTTGTCCAATAAAAGTATAAAGGAATCCATTTTGTAATTTAAAATTTTCTAGTAGGCACATTTAAAAAGTAAAAAACCACATTTAAAGTTATTAAAATTAGGGGCGCCTGGGTGGCTCAGTCGTTAAGCATCTGCCTTCGGCTCAGGTCATGAACCCCGGGTCCTGGGATAGAGCCGCGCATCGGGCTCCCTGCTCGGCGGGAAGCCTGCTTCTCCCTCTCCCACTCCCCCTGCTTGTGTTCCCTCTCTCACTGTCTCTCTGTCAAATAAATAAATAAAATCTTAAAAAATAAAGTTATTAAAATTAATTTTAATGTTTTGATATTGGGTTATATAAAATGAATTATTTCAACATGTAAAAATTAATTTTAAAATTAAGTCAATACAAATTGAGTTGTTTGGGGTTTTTTTTGTTTTTGTACTTTTTTGTTGTTACCCAGTCCAGGAAATCTGGTATTTATTTTATACTTACAGCACATGTCAATTCAGACTTGCCCTCCTTCAAGAGCTCAGTAGCCACATGTGACTAGTGGCTACCATCTTGGGCAGCACAGCTATAAGCCATACTACCTCTAATAGCCCCTTGGACACTGGACCCTCTTCCTCAGATCTTACTGCAGAGGAAGATTTCCTATCCTATTCTATCCACCCCTAGTGGCCTCGTCCACAAAGTTCCAGAGTATCTAAACCCAAAACCCAATGTCCATGGCTATTTCTTTCCATTTGCCTTGGCACCTTTTCAATTTCACATCCTTGCTAGACCATCAGGGAGAAGATAAGGGGACCCCTGCTGCCAAGACATGCTGGAGCAGGGCAAGGACAAAGGTCCTGAACAATAGGAACCTGTGTGGGGCCATGGCCTGACCGTGCTGCCGGCAAAGCTGCAGGCTCATTGGCAGCTTAACACCAGCTGTAAGAGGCCCATCCTCCCATTCAGCTTTACAGAGACACACTTGATCCTTCACACTCAGCCCTGATGGAAATCAGTTGACCCCACCTCCATTTATTTGCCAAAATAAGCTGACTGTGGAATTGCAAAAAGACTGGCATCTGGAGAGTCGTTAGAAGAGGCAACAGCTATCTAGTGACTTCAGAACCACCCATTAGATAATCTGATAAATATCAGACATAAATATGCTATAACATGGTTGGTAAGCTAGAAGCCCCAGGCAGCCATTACCTGGCATGCTCCTGGGAGGTGAGAGAGGTTTTTGCACAGCTACAAGGAAAGGAGAGGCTCATTGCCCAGCAAGAGCCAACCAGGGCTGGGAAGACAGAGTAGGCAGTTTGGGCTCTTCTCATTCTCCCCCAGAACTTCACTGCTGTGTCCCGAGGAAGAGTGCTTTTTTTTTTCAGTCCATCCATTTGGTTTCCAAAACATCTCTAGAGAGTGAATAGGAGGAAGACTCACTGTGGAGGGAACGAAGCAGGGGCTCAGAGAAAACCAGCAAGCACTTCTGCCTGCATGGGGCAGCCTCCCTCCTCAAATCAAGAAATGAAATTTGAGTCTGTGGGGTGTTTGTTCGTGGCAATGGAAGGGATGGTGGGCTCCTCCATCATTCACTGGCTTCCTCTTCAGTGAGCAACTACATGTGCCAGGCCCCCCAGCTGGGTCCGAGGCACTCAGAGATGCACTGCCTGCTCTCCTTACATCCGGGAGCTTGAGACACCAGCCAACAAAATAGAGTACCGAGAAGGTGGCATTGCAGGAGAGAGAACGAGGTGTAAACCAAGTATGGTAGCAACCTGGAGAAAGGAATAATGAATGTTCTGGGAAAGTGTCAGGGATGGGCAACTGGTGTACATGGGGCGCCTATAGCTCTTTACAACCTATAGGAGCTTCTCATGAGCATTCTGTTCAAGTCTCACAGTATTTACTAGCTCCACTCGTATCTACATTTCATCACTGAGGAAATGGAGGCTCAGGTATCGAGGTCCTCATTTATAAGATGGGAAAGGAGCTACTGACCTCATGAGACAAAAAAAGGCTAAGTGACAGCCACACACAATTATTTCATAACAGAGATGCCTTATAAGCCTGCTCTGCCCTTGTAGTCCTTAGAGAAGCCGCCCTGCCCCCCACATCACAGGGACTCACAGCCCCTGCTCAGGAGGACAGCTGCTGTATGACCACACCTCTCAGAGCCCCTTGCCTAAGGATTTGGAATTGAGACCAGATACTTTCTTACCCTCCATAGGCTACCTGGACTGTGGGGCTATGTAGAGCCACCTAGACACTATGTCCCCCACATTCGTGGACATGCAGAATTCAATAGTCTACTCATAGTAGCCAAAACATGCAAATAACCCAAATGTCTATAAGCTGATGAATGGATAAACAAAATATGGTATATTCATATATTGGAATATTAGCCATGAAACAGGAATGAACCCTTGGTACCTGTAACAACATGGATGTACCTCGAGAATGTAATGCCAAATGAAATAAGCCAGATGCAAAAGGCACATATTGTATTATTCCAGGTACACAAAATGCCCAGATCAGGCAAACCCAGAGAGACAGAAAGCAGACTGGTGGTTGCCAGGGCCTGGGGAAAGGAGGAATTGAAAGTGGATTGTCTAATGGCATGGGATTTCTTTTTGGGGTAATAAAAACAGCTCTAAAGCTAGAGAGTGATAAGGGGTACACAACTCTGTACTAGAAGCCACAGTATTGTACACTTTAAAATGGCTACAATGGTGACTTTTTTAATGTGAATTTCACCCTGAAAAGAAACTTAAAAGTCTATGTTGCTCTTTGAAAAAGCTGGTTTCGGTAGGTGTTTGTCACAATTAAAAATTGCTGACTAAAACGTAAGTGATTATGTTAAATGTCTTGTCCAGGGCACACAACGGATGGAGGCCAGGGCCTGGACTCAACTTGTGTCCAGTTATCTGCTGACCTAGCTCTTGCTCCTCCATACCATGCCCTCATTTAACATGGAGGACAGAAGGCTTTTGCAACCCCCCAGTAGACAGCTGGCTGCTTCCCAAAACCTGCCAATAGGTGGGGAGCATCCATCCAAGTGCATTTATTTAGGGTCCTGTCAGCAGAAACCAGACTTTATTAAGAGGATGTTAGCAAGCTTCTTTGCTTCCCTGATTTTTTAAGAATTCTTAATGACTCCAATGTGCCTATGTCATTTTTCAGCAAAATCTAATCTCCAGAGAAAGAATATTTGATGCTCTTGAAATGTACAACTCTTCATTTTGCTCCATGGCACAGGCTGGACACATTGCTCAGTCATTTGTCACCCCATCTCCCCAAATACAGGGTTAGGTACACCATCCACAGAGGCAGAAAAGGCAGTGGGACAAAACCTGAGCCAATGTGGCAGAAACTTCCCAATCTGGTGTTTCACAAAATCTTGGATCTAGAAGAGAACCTGAAACTTTTAAGTCACAGTACTTTAGTAGAAAAAACAAAAACAAAAACAAAACCTTAAGCTTTGATTTACCTGTGAAGGTTGAATGTTAATTTCTAGCCAGTGATTCTTGTTGTTACAGCTTAAATAATAATATACACAAGTTAACGCTGAGAGAAGCAAAGATGGTGGGGTGGATATATACGCCCTACTTTCAAGCTGCTTACAGGAAGATAAGGTATGTGTGTGAGTGTGTGCTATAATGCTTAGTTTGTGTTTTACATGCATGATCTCATGT
Organism: Mirounga angustirostris; assembly: GCF_029215605.1. Classification (NCBI taxonomy): domain Eukaryota; kingdom Metazoa; phylum Chordata; class Mammalia; order Carnivora; family Phocidae; genus Mirounga; species Mirounga angustirostris. The sequence continues at coordinate 108,317,565 of NW_026991715.1, forward strand.
AGTGGGGGTAGTCCTCCTTTTACAGATGAAGAAACTGAGGCTCAGACGTTTCCATGGTCCACACCAAGTTCCAACATTAAGTTAGTGAAGAAGACGGGTGTCCATATTCTAAACCACCATGATGTAATAGAATGATTACATACTATTATTTTAGAGTCACATATTGAGTGGAAGATACACTGTCTTACAGGACTTGCACACTTGAGTGGCTTTGTACAGACATTGACAGCTGAAGCACTTCTGAGATGAGAGAGTAGGGCTAGAACCAATGGGTAATCTTCCACAGATGAGGTGGGCTTTGAAGGATAGGTTGTATTTCAGTAATTAACAAGAGAGTGAGGACGGTGGCATGGGAGTGGGCAAAGAGCAAAGGCGAAAGCATGGTAGAGGGGAGGCAGTGACAAATAGCTGGCTAGGATGTCCACAATAGCCAAACTGTGGAAAGAGCCAAGATGTCCATCGACAGATGAATGGATAAAGAAGATGTGGTATATATATACAATGGAATATTATGCAGCCATCAAAAGGAACGAGATCTTGCCATTTGCAACGACGTGGATGGAACTGGAGGGTGTTATGCTGAGCGAAATAAGTCCATCAGAGAAAGACATGTATCATATGACTTTACTGATATGAGGAATTCTTAATCTCAGGAAACAAACAGAGTTGCCGGAGTGGGGGGTGGGGTGGGAGGGATGGGGTGGCTGGGTGATAGACACTGGGGAGGGTATGTGCTATGGTGAGTGCTGTGAATTGTGCAAGACTGTTGAATCACAGATCTGTACCTCTGAAACAAATAATGCAATATACATTAAGAAAAAAAAAAGAGAGAAGAGGATAGCAGGAGGGGAAGAATGAAGGTGGGAAATCGGAGAGGGAGACGAACCATGAGAGATGATGGACTCTGAAAAACAGAGTGTTCTAGAGGGGAGGGGGATGGGAGGATGGGTTAGCCTGGTGATGGGTATTAAAGAGGGCACATTCTGCATAGAGTACTGGGTGTTATGCACAAACAATGAATCATGGAACACTACATCTAAAACTAATGATGTAATGTATGGTGATTAACATAACAATAAAAAATTAAAAAAAAAAATAGCTGGCTAGGGTGATATAGGATTCTCTTAGTCCCCAACATGGAATGTAGTTAAGTATCACAGAGAGATGTGCTTTGGGAGGGGTCCCTTCCTCATGGAAAGCTAACAATAACAATAATAATAGTATCACCATTCACTTGGCAATTTACAGATAAGCTAATCACAGTGCTAAGCACTACCAGTAACTATAGGCTTGGGTTACTCCCTCTGGTGACCAACCACAATTCCCCTCTGGGTAATTACATCACACATTTTCAGGCCATATGGTTCTCTCAAAACTGAATCCAACCCTAAGTCTGAGGCGAGCCATGTGACCCAAACCTACACCAACTGGAACATCATATATGAACACAACCTGGCCTCAATACTGGTTCAGAGATGAACATGATGCCAGTCAGAGCCAAAAACATGACTTTTTCCCTGAAAGGATATAGGCGATGGAGCTACTGTTGCCATCTTGCTGAAGAGACACAAAGTTCTGATAACGTTGTTGGAGCTGGGAATCCAGCCCCACTCCTGAACTTCGCATCAGTGAACAATAAATTGCCTCTTGGCTTAGGCTGGTTTGGGTCAGGTTTTTGGTCACTCTCAACTGAAGTAGTCCTAATCAATATAAGCATGTAAATGAACCTCATGTAACCCTCACAACAATACCATGAGGTAAGTGTTAACAGGTTTTGCCCCCCTCTTTTGAGATAAACAGTGGAGGCACAGGGAGGTCAAGTCACCAGCCAGCTGGTAGAGGCAAGCATGGTTCTAGAACCAGTACTCCCTAACATCATACCACCTGGCTGGAGTCTAGCTCTGCTATTATGAAACAGGACTCTCCACAAGCCTAAAATAAGTCTTTCCACTCAAAATAATTCCGAAGGCTTAAAATACCTTAGAGGGTGTAAATTTTCTCAAGCTCCTTTAGATTTGCAATGATCCCTTTTTGGCTTCAGTTGCCTCCCTGAAAAGAATCATTTAAGCAATAAAAATGTCTCTCCCCAAGTCATCCCTCAACTGGTGATACTTCGCTTTCTCAAAAATTACAGATAAAAATAACAATGCACAGAAGCAAAGACTACACGGCTGCTAAGATGGGCAGAAGGGAGGGGAAGAGGAGATCCTGACCCCGTGCTCTGTGTTGGCATACAAGAAGTTTGGATCAACGCTTGAGGATAATTTTCCAAAGTCTATTTCTTAATGGAAGCGTACTTTTGTTTTTCACCAAACACAATCTTGGACCGGTGGCGTGGGGAGCCACAGCTGCTCCTTCTGGAATGCTTTAAAAATTCAAAAAATAAAATTAAATAAATACTAGCTAGGATGACAGTTTGATGTGCATACCTCGTCTGGGCAATTTTCTCTCTTTGTTCAGTTTCCCAGCGACTTGCCAGAGGCATGGGAACTCTTCAAAGCAGGAATAAGCCACCACAGTCTTAAAATGGAGCAAAAGCAAGGAGACTGTTCGAGGCAATGCCCGGAGCCTCAAGAAACTCAGACCCATTGGTATTCCCCCTCCGGCCATGAATTTGCCAGGCTTCATCAGTGTAATGGCGGCAAAGTGCTTGCAGGTGGAAACAGGAGAGTGGAGTCCTAGAGTTCACACTGCCATTAACTTGGAGCCGCAGGCTCCCAATTATAAAATGGCCCATGAAGACTGTATGATTTTGTTGGATTCATGAAATAAAAAGGGTTATAGTGTAGTGAATGAAAGCATGGGCTTTGGAATCAGAAAGAGTGGGGTTGACACCTCAACTATGATGCCATATATGCCACCCTGAACAAGTCATTTACCCTCCCAAGCATTGGTTCTTCATCTGTAAAATCAAATACTGTCTACTTCTTAGGGCTATTGCAAGAGTTAAATGCGAAATGAGAAAATCCATTCCTCTTCCAGCATTAGTGGAAAAAAAAAAAGTTAACCATCACTATTTTATCAGCATTATTAATAAAGTTTAAAATTTTTTGTGACTGCAAGGGTAATGATACCCTTTCCACCAAAAGCCTGATCTGAACGCTTCTTGAAAACTGTCAGCAGTGTAAAGATTTGGCCTTCCACAGCCATGGTTTCTGTTTTGTTATTATCACTATCCTTACCAAAATGCAGAAATGAGAGAAGGGCAGGTTAGACAAACTCCACCAATGCTGCCAAGCCTGGCGGCCTTCCAGCAGTGCCCTTCATGACTACATTTAAGGGGACCTTTTGAGAAACTTAGCTCGTTAGTCACACGTGAAGCCAGGGCTATTCACTCTCGAGGACCACCCACTGTCATTTGGATTCTGTCCAAATGATTAGGAGAAAACATGTTTCATCATCCACAGGTCTGCTGCCTAAGAGAACTTTTGGCAAACTTCAGGACTTGCAGAATCTGCCCAAAATCTTTCATTTTTACCAGATGGTTTGAAACTCCCAAGGTAGGGAGGCTGACACAGGATGTGGCACTATCAGAGAAATCAGACAAATTGGTTATTTGTAGCTACAGGTACAGTGGTTTGTTGGCCTCAAGGCAGCATCCTCCAAAGGAGTCTGTGCTTGGTTACAGTAATCCACACAGATCTCTCCAATCTCTGAAACTCAGCGGCTCTCCGTGTCTATGCCATGCAATTGAATGCATAATTAGATGCCACGTGGTGGTGGTCTGATGGTCTTGTAAGTGTCCCAGTAGAGTGAAGAGAACACCAAACCTGGCATCCAGGTACCAGGTGCCAGCCCCCGTTCTGTCACTGATGCTGACATGGCCATGGGCACATACAGCAGCCATGGACGTGTGCTACTCGGATCCCTCTTCAAGAAGGGACTTACTGCTTAGGAGCAAGGAGTGTAATTGACCACCTGGAACCACTGCAGCTTCAGCATCTGCTTTTGAGCTAATGCCATGATGTGCTTCCTGGGCAGTCCCCAGCCAGTGATTGAACGTGGTGAGAGTAGGAGGACCCAGACACTTCTTCTCAATATGGTATGTCTCTAATGCGCTACCTGTGCTCTAGGGCTCCCTGCCTCTGTCAGCTACCCACTGTGGTCTGAGGCTTTCACTCCCCCAAATCCTGCCTCCTCCACTTTCCTTTCACAGGTGGCAGATGAACTCAAGGACCTGGAGCTTTCCCTAATCCATCTGCTTCCTCCTTGCATCTCTCATCACAGCCCCCAACTGCTTGCGCTCTCAACTACGTCTCAGGGTGTCTGGAATTGACACAGGACCAGCTTGTCTAACCCTCTGTTGATTTTTCTTTTAAAGTAGGCATAGTAATAATAAAGAAGAGGGAAAAAAATAGGGAAGGAGACAATAGTTTTGCAGGATAATATCTTGAGGTATAAACAGAGCCCCTCCCCACTGATTTCTCTAAATCCTCCGAGCCCTGCCCCCCACCGCTACCATTTGCACCAAGGAATTCTTTCTATCAGGGGATGGCTGATAGGACAGAAACACAGAGAAGCTGTCTCAGTTTCTAAGGCACAGCTTTGAGTCCTAAGAGCCAGGCTTTTTGATCTTCACACATCTGAGCCCTAAAGCACTAGGAACAAAGTTTGTGCCCTAAAAAAAAAAAAAAAAAAAGGTGAAAAAGTGAAAGAAAAAAAACCCTGCTATTTGCAGTGATCCTCTATTTAAGGATAGAGCAGACTGAGAAGAGACAACAGGGGAGGAGGTATGGGGAGGGAGAGATCAGTGGAGCTTAGCATTGAAGAGACTGAACGGAGAAGAGCCACCTAATGATCAGGGACATCACTGTCATCAAGATGGGTCAAGGGAGCTTTCCTTTAAGAAAGCATCCATCTCCTCCCAGTCCTTGGGGCCCCAACCCACTGACCGCCCCATCCCCAGCAGGTGAGCTTCCACATGGCCAATGTCAAGGGACTTCTAGAAGTTGTCCTCACTCTGAGGCAACTCCCAATGACCATAGCCAGGAGGAATGTCACCTCTCTGGGTGCTGAGACTTGGCTCAATCTCCACCCAACCTCCTCTACATGGACAACCTCTTTCTCAACATCTTAGGGGTACTCATCAGCAGCCTACAGCTTCCTGAGGCAAAGGTAAACTGGAAATACCTCAAGGAATGGTGCTGAGGGATGGTGTGGAAGAAAAGCAATCCCCACCCCAATATAACATAGTGAAGGAACAGAAAGAGTAATACAACTATTTTATGTAGTTCTCTACATACCTGAATATATGCCAGGCTTTGTGAGCTGTTCCTTCCAGACATAACCCCATGACTCCTCACAACAACCCCATGAGGTAGGTAAAAATGCCATGCCCTTTTTACCGTCAGGGTAACTGAGGCTCAGAGATTTGACCAGAAGGGGAATAGCAGGGGTGCCCTTAATTCCCATCCTTTCTGATTGCACATTGTACCTCTGCAAGACAAGAAATGTCTTAGACTCTTCTTCCTCCTCCCTCTCTCATATAACTCTCAGCCCAGTGCTGCACAGTTAGAAGATTCTAAATAAATAGTTTCTGCTCTGACCAACCGATTTACATATTTTCCCCTCAGAGAAGGAAAAAAACTGCTGGAAATGTGTATCTCCATTTTCTCCACAGCCGTAGAACTCCTGGTACAGCTGCCTGGAAGGAGGTGGGAGGCAGCGAGTGTACATCCACAGAAGAGATCATATTTCAGTCTTTTCATTTCATTTGACAGGAGAAATCCTGATTAAAATCAGCTGCACATGTCACGAAAAGGTAACTGGGTTCTTAATTTTTTTCTGTGCAGAGGCAGCCCCAACTATATTTCAGGAGCTAACTCTTCATGCATAAAATTACTAATAGACACCATCTATCTGATGAATGTCTTCTCCTTAATAATTTATATCACTTGATCTATTTTCAAAGGTTAGTCTTACATTAAAATTACAATTTTGAATAGGTCAGCCTGTTATTTAAGGATAAATTATTTCACCCCTTCATGTTAGTGTTGTTTTTGGATAATGATGAGGTTTTTATTTCTAGCCCCAATGAAACCATGAAAGAAATTGCTTGCTTGACCTAACCTCTCTCACCCTGATCTTATTCCTTGATTCATGCTGACTCACTGTCCGTAACTAGCCTGCGTGGTTTAAACGCTATATTCCCACTCTTATCTTCTTGTTACTTTTCTGCATTTCTCTCCTCTCTTTGGCCACCTGTCCCCACGTTCCCGCCTCACCCCGCTTTCCCAACTGAAGGACAACCCCTTTTCAGGCTCTCTCACAGCTCAGAGGGGGCCCTGTGTTTGTCTCATCACTGTCCAGTCTATTCTGAAGAGGGAATACCTCCCTAAGAAGGCCCACACAGCTTTTCCTAGGCTCTGACTCATTGCTCATTTAGCAAACAAGAATGGAGAGGCTCTTTAGTTAGTGGAAAGAAGACCAAAGAGAAGCTAGTGTGAGTCTCCTAAGATCCCGCCCAGTAGGTCAACCACTGCTGGTTTCAGTTCTTACACTGTGATGGAAGGAACACCGGCTGTGAAATGAGAAAGCCCTGGTTCAAATCCAACATTCTTTACTACTTAGCAATTTAGAGCAAGAAAAGCTGAGTGCGTTTCTCTCTCTCTCTCTCTTTTTTTTTTTTTTAAGATTTATTTATTTATTTTAGAGAGAGAGAAAGCAAGCACGGGCAGGGACAGAAGGAAAGAGAGAGAATCTCAAGCAGACTCCACATTGAGTGGAAAGCCTGATGCTGGGCTTAATCACAGGACCCTGAGATCATGACCTGAGCCTAAATCAAGAGTCAGCTGCTCAAATGAATGAGCCACCCAGGAGCTCCTGAGTCCATTTCTTTTATGAAATGAGGATGGTGGTACCTTACTCAGGCTTATTGAACAATAATAAGGTAAAATAGGAAAAATATCCTATATAATGCAAACACATTAGGTGAAAGTTAATAAAAGTATTAGATGAATCAGAAAAAATCATTTTTAATAAAATGTTACTTCACCCATATGATGAGAAATGGCAGGTTGAAGACAAATAAGAAGCTGATTGTGTTGAATAGAGGTTAACAGCATGGTTCCTTCAATCCAGCTTCAAACCCTGACCCCATTACTAACCAGTTACATTACCTTTGTCAAGATGCTGAACCCCCAGCTTTCTCATCTGAATATGTGACGCCTACTTCATCAAACTTGCAGAGGCTTAAATGAGACAATGCCTGGACGAGACATGGCACAGTGCCCAACACAGAGTAAACCCTTTATGAAAGGAAGGTATCACCACTAAGACGAATACACGCCAAACACAGCGAATGGTCTCCGTTGCATCAACCTCATGACACAATTGCAAAGACTGACTGAAAAAAATGCTTTGTAACCAGAACTATATATACAAAAGGGATTTTTTTTATTACTATTAATAGGAATAATGGACCGAACAAATGACTTTTATTGGAAAAAGTGCAAACTCCACGAGGCCTCCTTCCCACTGACCTGTGTATATGCACACAAATGCTCTAGAAGGGTATAGGGTTGGTTTAATTAAAGGATAATTTCCGTTGTTGCTCTGAGTGTACAAAGTCATAAAGTGTGGATGTTAAGAGAGAGGCTGAAGTAATGTGCAAGAACTTACTTGATACTCTAAAGCTGTTGACTGCAAATATGCTCAGGAGGTAGATAAGTTCACACTGTTTTATGGCAGGAAGGTTTTGTTTTGTTTTGTTTTTTTAAGATTTTATTTATTTATTTGACAGAGAGATAGAGAGAGAGCACAAGTAGGCAAAGAAGCAGGCAGATGGAGAGGGAGAAGCAGGCTCCCAGCAGAGCAGGGAGCCTGATGCGGGACTCGATCCCAGGACCCTGGGATCATGACCTGAGCCGAAGGCAGCTGCTTAACCGACTAAGCCACCCAGGCGCCCCGGCAGGAAGGTTTCTTATTGGTAATTTCATGTAATTGTGAAATGGGAAGAATCACTGGGCCGGAGGTTTACTATGTATCCGGCAGGGAACATAGCCTGCTTCCCAACCATGAGGAGGCCCCCTGGGAGTACTAGCCCTGACCTTCCATTTTCTGGGTGAAGGGTTCTTTGAAGGGGCCAAGAGGAGGAAACAAAGTTCCTCAGAAGGAACGGGGCCCATTCGTTTTTTTCCCCAACTTGTCCCTCCATTCCCAGAGGTGTCCATTGCATCTAAGCCTGTGTTTTTTAGTGTTCTTTCAGCTACTGGCATCAGAAACCTCATCTGACCAGTGATGTTGGGGGAAGAGGCGATCTTGCTATGGTAAGGCCTCACAACTAACAGGAACTCAAACAAAGACTGCCTATGAGAAGCAAGGCATTGACTTCCTCCTTCTCAGGTGCATGCCTCACTCTTGTGCTCCTTCGCTTTCTCCCATTGGTTTCCTTATCTCTCTTCCACTTCACCTCCTTGTACAGCTGCTGCATTCTCTCTCAGTAGATGGGTTCCTCTGCTCCTTCACACAGCAAGGGATGATGGCAGCCCAGCTCCCATGTTTGACCTAAGTTCAAACAACTAGCAGAAAACTGGCCTCCCAGGTGAGAGACTATTGGGTCAGGCATGCACCATCTTTGTTTATTGGGCACAAAGTAACAACGTGGTCTTCTGAGGCTCTTTCCAGAGAAGTGTCATAGGCTGAGCAGATGTCCCAATAGATATCAACTGAACTGAGATATAGAAGATAGGAAGTCTCTAATTCCTAGAGAGGAGGCCCAGCCATTGACCGAAAATGTTAACAAATGAAGAGAAGAACTGCAACCCACACCTTCTTCCCTCCTCAACCTTAATGGAACTAAGAGGTTTGTGTTGTTCCAATCCAAACACCATCTCCCATGTCTGTTCAGAGGAGATAAGGAGGCATGGATGGAGCAGATCCTTAAGTTCTCCTCTTACTAATGGCATAGTTTGGAATCCTTCCTTTTCATATTGAATAAGTTGAGTACCTTGCAGAGTGCCTTTTAGAACCGAAGTGGAAACACTCATTTGAAGTCAATATGGGTTTGTCCCTTCTGCTTTAATCCAATGCCAAAGATAGAATCTGAGGATCTTACCATGACTTAAACTATATCCACTCAATACAAAATAAATTGGATTAAATGTTGGGGTGTCTGGATGGCTCAATCAGTTGCGCACCTGACTCCTGGTTTCAGCTCAGGTCGTGATCTCAGGGTCGTGAGACAGCCCCATGTCAGGCTCCCCACTTAGCATGGAGTCTGCTTAAGATTCTCTTTCCCTCTCCCTTCTTCCCCTCCCCTCCCTCTCTTTCTCTCTCTAAAATTAATAAACAAATCTTTAAAAAATGTCAACTGTGTTGCTGATAGATTTTTATAACTTCTTCCTTCAAAGAACATTGGTCTACAAGTACTGCCTCATAACTATTTGGCCTCACAGGCCTAGAGCTATTTATTCCCATGCTACAACTGGTAAAACTGATGCTCAGAAGAATGAAGCAGTTTCCCAAAGTCAATTGACTTGTAAATGGTAAAGCCAATAACAAAATTCATAACTTCTCACTTATAATCCAATTGTCCTTTTGCCATACTTCTTTGCTTCACCATAGGCAAACTACCTGTTATTTTCCCCCTTTACCCCTCCAGGGCTACTCTCCTCTCCTCCTTTATCCCACTTTGTGCCCTGGAAGGATGACTTTATTGATTAACAGAATCCCTTGGCTTCTAGCTTCTAGTGAGTAGAGTCAATGTAAAACACCAGCAACATACCAGGGAGTGAGGTCAGAGTGTGTATTTTCTGGATTCCTTCCTGCAGGGTCTCTCTATCTAAGGTCACAGCACCTTTTGGATAGCCTGTACTTTCTTCAGTTCCACTCACTCCTTCCTCCACCTTGACCTTTCAGGGCTAAGATGGTATTATCTGTATCCTGACTGCGGCTAACCCTAGGGAACTACACCATCCCTTGTTGGTTTCCCTTAGTCGTTCCCTCAATTACACTCACCTGAATTAACTGGTTTGAAGGTCCCATATTTTTCCTGCCAGAACTATGACTGAGCTACAAACTAAGAGTGTGTCTTAAACCCCTGCTTATTGTTTCACTGAGGCTTACACAGATGTTTTTAATAGTCTAAATAATATCCTTTGAGAAGGATAGACTTTCTCATCTTCTACTTGCAACTCACCACCCCCAAATACTCTTTCAATTTTAGTCAAAGATTAAAACTGTTTTTGCAAACACCAGCTTCTCTCCACCAATACCAAAGGCAATGTCCTCTGTTGGCCTGAGTCTTAAGTAGGCAGTCAGGATGGTGGGGACTCATTGCCACAGTTCTCATCTTTCACATTTGGGATTATCTCTATCCCTTCACAAAGAAGAGAAAATATTGAAAGGCCTCGCCTATCTTGGAGGCCATGTGGGGAAAATACCGGGATTGAGAGACAGAAACATAAGAAACAGACAGCAAGGAAGAGAGCTTGATCAATTGTACATAAACCCGCATAACCCTAAGAGACAACCCAGTCCATACAACCTGCTCATAGGCAGGAATTTTACCTGAGCTTCAGTCAGCTGTTGTTTTTCTGATAGATCTTATTCTGCAGAAGGCGAAATACAGAGAGGGGTCTATTTTAAAGTTGAGTATTTTAAAACACCAAAGGAGAAAACTTTTAAATGGGTCACCATATTCCTCTCTTCACCCAGATATACATACATCAGGAGTCAACATTCCCAATGCAAATTACTCTGTATTGCTATTTTGGTGTTTACTGATCCCTATCAGCCAACTGTGCTCAAACACTAGCAACAATCATACCCCAAATAACAAATTTACTCAATCAGAGCAGCTTTTCTATGTCTCCTGCCTGCCCCAGGATCTAGCACAGTGCCTGGCACACAGCAGGAATGCAGGAAATGTTTTTAGATAAAACTGAATTACAGGATTTTGGAAAGTGCTAGAACAGTGGAATTGTGTTGGAGAGAGAAGAGAAAATGATGGAGGGGGCTCTGAGAGAAACACAATGTAGGATCCAACCGGCCATGAGACTGCTTCCTGTGGCTCCTTTCCTTCCTGCTCTCCACGCCTTAAAAGAGTTGCTTTCTCAGAAGCCAGCCAAACATGGCTATTTTTCTCATTCTGGCTGTAAATGAGCATTAACAGAGGCATTTCAACTCAAGTTGTGTCTGCCCTTACCAAGAAATGCTTAACAATGGAAGAAAATAAGTTCCAAATTATTCTCTGAGGAGGGCACAGCCCGGCCCAAGCTGAGGGCGGCTCCCACTGTGTTTAATTCCTTCTTACCAACAAGTCACGCAGCTGAAGGAGGGCTGTAATAAAAGACACCTCCAGCCCTTCATGCCAGTCAGCATTTTAGTTTTTCCTGGATGACAAAAAGACTCAAAAATAGTTTGTCGCTGTTTCCAGTTTCACAAGGAACTCAGAATGTTGCTGAAGGTAAAATATTCAGCTACTCTGGAAAGCAGGATGGCAAAGTCAATTATTTGTGCTGCAGCAAAAGGCCTTATTTTGTTCTCTCTGGTACAGCAAGGGAGAGTGCCACCCCCATCACACCCTGCCAGACAGACAGACACACACACACACACACACACACACACACCCCTGTAGAAATTTTAGGCATAGTCACGACCCAGCACCCTTCCTTACACCTGATACTTCTTAATCCTCAAAACCTGGAGATTTCACCTCAAATTCAAGACACATTTTCAGAGTTCTAGAGTTATGAACTATAGAAAATGTTAAGATAAACAAAGTTGATCCTTACCCTTAAGGAACTTACAATCTACCATTTTATTTTCATTTTATTCATTTATTTTCCCCCAACCTAGAAAGGATTGAGGGGGCTTACAAAAATGCAAATGCTACAATGTAGTAAAATAAAACTTAGAAAAAGTTGAAGAAATTGGGAAAACAATAAAATGAGGACAAGAAACATAAGGTGAAGCTAGGAATGAAGTTAGCATGCAAATTACAGGCTGTAAGATCCTGTATACTTATGAGGTGTGATCCTCAATTTGACTAGAGGATTTCTACCACACAAGATACAGTCTAGTAGAAGAGACAAGCCAGGTCTCCAAATATTCATGAAGATGAAAGGTGTAAACTCTGGAGCCAGATCATCTGGGGTCCAAATCCCAGGTCCCAGTTGTATGATCTAAGGAAATTCAATCAGTTTTTCTAAATTGTAATTTATGTGTAAACTGGTTATAATGGCACCTACTCCATAGGGTTATCTGAGAAATAGAACAATCTATTTCTGTAGAAATGGAAAGCACCCAGTACCCAAGAAGTGTTCCCTAAGCATTGGCTAGTACAAGACAATATAACAAATGTAACAGAAGTTCAAGTTCATTACTGTAAGACTATAGAAGGAAAAGATTGATTTTGGCTGAAGATAGGGGAGGGAAATCGATTAGGAATCACTTCGTAGAGGCAGCAGTAACCAAACGAAGTAGCAGAAACATTTTGGCTAATAGATGGAAGGAAAAAGGAAGATATTTTAAGCAGAAGGAACAGTGCAAGTGTTAAAATAGAAAAGTACAGCCAGTGCTCAAGGAACAAAAAGTATTCAAGAATCCAGAAATGAAGTGGTTTTTTATCATCACTATATTCCTCAGGAAACTTGTGATTGCAAGTGACAGAAACCCAGTGCAAAGTGGCCTAGAGAAAAAAAGTGGATTGTTTTATTTCTTACAACTCAGAAGTTCAGAGGTAGCTTCACACGACTAGATCCAGGACATCCGACAATATACTACCAGAAATCAGTTTCTCTCCTCTCAGCTTTACTATTCTCCATGTGGAATTCCTCCTCAGGCAGGAAAACCAGCCAGTGGCTCCATATCTACTGAATCTCAGGCCCATGGAAATTCCACATAACAATCCCTTAAGAGGTAAATGAGGAAATTTTGGATTATTTTGGAAGGTACTTTTGACCTCCTTCTGGGCACAAGGTAGGATTGTACTTCCTCAGCCCTCTTTGAAGGGGAGTGGCTGCATGACTAGCATCAGCCAAAGATATGTGAGTGGAAGGACCTTTTCCACATTCAGGTGGCAGCTTTAAGAGGCGGTCATATCCCCTTTCCTTATCATACAATTATGTTCCTCTCATATCAAGACAGGCTATGTAACCTGGGTCACTGATGAGCAGGACTCACAAGCTGATCTTCTTTGAACACACAGCAAAAGTGAAAAACATTTTTGTTGTTGTATGAAGTCACTGAATTTTAGAAGTTGTTGGTTACCACAGCATAACCTAGCCTGTCATAACTGATAAAGAATCTCTAGTAGGATCTGTATTGGGGTTCTCCAGAGAAATGAACCAATAGGGTGTGTGTGGGGTGTGTGTGTGTGTGTGTGTGTGTGTGTGTGTGTGTATGAGAGAGAGAGAAAGAGAGAGAAAGATTTACTTTCATTATAGAGACTGGCAAGTCCAAATCTGGGTGGGCCAGCAACCTGGAGATCCAGAAGAGTCAATGGTATAGTTCAAGTCCAAAGACCATCTACTGGCAGAATTCCATCTTTCTCAAAAGAGATCAATTTTGTTCTATTAATGCCTTCAACTAATTGGGTGAGTCCCACCCACAATGTGGAGAATAATTTGCTTTATTCAAAGTCCACTGACTTAAATGCTAATCTAATCCTGAAAGCACCCTCACAGAAACATCCAGAATAATGTTTGACGATCTAATTAGGCACCATGACCCAGCCAAGTTAACACACAAAATTAACCATCTTAGGATACAACCCACCATGTGGGAGTGAACAAGTACTAACAAGCCCTTCACAGGCATTTGGGTCAGAATTTCACTTTGAGGGAAATTATAATTGAACTTATTATATAAGCCTTTAAATGTAAAAACTAGCTCTCCTCTCTCATGTCATCCCCATGATTTTCTCTAGACCAGAGAAAGACCTTGCCAACCTCACTTTCAATATTGGTCTACTTGACACTAAGGCATCAGTTTCTATGTTCGTGCCATCTTGGTTGAAGTTTTTGTGCCTCTCTCAAACCATGTCTTCTAGAAAATGCCTGGTCTCCTTTAATACTTTCTTCTTGTCCACAGATCCAGATACTGCTAATATACAGCCTATCACAAAATGCAGAACTAGAAATTGTGGCTCAAACCCTGTGACTGACACAGATTTGTGCAAATTCCCAGGAGCTGGCTACCCTGACCCTCATGTGACAAAGTGTCCTTTCAACCATAAGTCATTGCCAGGTTTGGTTCTTCAGAGCTCCTCATAAGCAAATCAGTCGCCCTGGGTTATCCTTTCTCATTATCCAACAGAGGTAACTTTTCAGCCCTTCCATGGTTTTAGCCAGAAAGCAGTCTCAAGGTGTTTGTACAAGAGAAGTGGTATTGGGCTTGGGTCAGATAGGCTGGTAGCATGGGAGTTTTAGCACTTCCTGCTCAGCAGGGAGTACCTTTACCAAATGATAAAGCAGGCAACGTCACCTGCACTCATCTGACACCTAGACTTCCCAAGTTCCTCCCTTCTTTGGTGGCACAATCTCCCTTACTTCTGCTCACTGCTGACAATTCAAAAACCCACATCTGTAACATTTTGTCTTCCAACCCACCCACTCATCACCTTAGTGCCCTTTTCTCAGGTGGCTAGCAGAGAAGACTGTATTTTGTTGAATTCATTTACACTGTGGTAAGAGTTTGACTGTAAACTTTCTCAAAAGCATCTGGAAGTTGTAGTAATCTGAAGGGGCACCTGCCCCCCAATGCTTATAGCAGCAATGTCCACAACAACCAAACTATGGAAAGAGCCCAGATGTCCATTGAAAAATGAATGGATAAAGAAGATGTGGTATATATATACAATGGAATATTAGGCAGCCATCAAAAAAATGAAATCTTGCCATTTGCAACAACATGGATGGAGCTAGAGGGTATTATGGTAAGTGAAATAAGTTGATCAGAGAAAGACAATTATCATATGGTTTCACTGATTATGTGGAATTTGAGAAACAAGGCAGAGGATCATAGGAGAAGAGAGGAAAAAATGAAACAAGACAAAACCACAGAGGGAGACAAACCATAAGAAACTCTTAATCTCAGGAAACAGTTGCTGGAGTGGAGCGGGGGTGGGAGGGATGGGGTGGTTGGGTGATGGACATTGGGGAGGATATGTGTTGTGGTGAGCACAGTGAATTGTGTAAGACTGATAAATCACAGACCTGTACCCCTGAAACAAATAATACATTATATTTTAATAAAAATAACAATTTTTTTAAAAGCATTTGAAAGTTAAAAGAGATTCTTTCAGGTATCAGTCATCAACAAACAAAGCCCATGAAATTGTGATGTGCTTTTCATTTCCCTCTGAGTAGTTTCTCTGTCTCCATTAAGAAATCCCTGGATATTCATGGTTTACTAAGCCAAAACTTATCCATCCAACCCAGACACATTGATAGAGCTTTGTGCCTTTAGACAATTACCACTTGAGGAAACCTGACCCTTAAGGAATATGCTCCTACATCATCATCTGTTCTTTTCTACCAATAAAGAGTTGAAGTGAGCCTACAGACAGAGAAATCGCAATACCATGTGGTGAGGATAATAAAAGTGAAAAAATGAAGCACTGGGGAGCAGAGGCATGAACACTAACTCTACCCAAATAACACTGTCCTCTCAGAACTCTTGTGTTGCTGTCAATGCAAAAAAAGGCCAAAGCAAATCATTACCATTAAAAAAAAAAAGAGTAGTTCAATGGGAATCCAGGCTACCATATTGCACAAATCCATGGGACATCATTTACAACCATCCAGGCAAATGGCACCCCTGGAGTTGTATGACAGAGCAATGTGGTCTGGAAGATATAGCACACTTGACATTGGCTCTTTCATAACTTAGCAACCAGTTCTACCTACTCCATTGAACAGGTAAATCTGTTTTGGCAAGTTAGTGGACATCCTTTTGAACTTCGGAAGCTTTTATGGATTTCTCTGAATGAAAAACTAAAATAAGAGTACTAAGGGGACATGAAGCTTCCATATAGGACCTAGTCAAGAAGGAAGGGAGTATTCCCTGACCTATCCCAACTTCTGATACCCTCTAGTACCCAATATGAGCTATATCCATCTTGGTAGAGGTACAATTTGGCTCCCGGACTTCTTTCCCTTAAAGTTAACCAACATGCTGCGACAATGTTTTGGTTAGAAAAATTAAAATTCTTTCCATGTGATTCACCACATAGTGCCTGGAAGTTTCTGGAAATATTTTTTAATCCCAATTTTTTCAGCAATCATTCTTTAGAAGAATTTTTGTTGTTTTCCCTAGCAAAAGAGCTTTTCTCATAATTTGCCAGTTTATGTTGATGGCACCATTTTCATAAGTACCCTGCCATCCTAGCCAAGCCTTCTGCTCCCTCTTTTCTACAGTTTAACACCCACTCAACCTGCCAAATCTGTTGGTTCTCTCTCTCTGCAAGTTTACTATCACCTGTCTCATTTCTACTCACCTGGGTACGACCTCTCTCTTACCCTGTTAACCTGCACTCCAACCTCTTCCTTCTTTAATACTTCCAAACACTGTCTCCTCCTTAAAATTACATAGGCAGTAACCTCTTTGACATTGCCCACAGCAACTTCTTTCAAGATACATCTCCAAAAGCTAGTGAAACAAAAGCAAAAATGAACTTTTGGGACTTCATCAAGATAAAAAGCTTCTGGGGGCGCCTGGGTGGCTCAGTCATTAAGCGCCTGCCTTCAGCTCAGGTCATGATCCCAGGGTCCTGGGATCGAGCCCCGCATCGGGCTCCCAGCTCCGTGGGAAGCCTGCTTCTCCCTCTCCCACTCCCCCTGCTTGTGTTCCCTCTCTTGCTGTGTCTCTCTCTGTCAAATAAATAAAATCTTTAAAAAAAAAAAAAAAAAAAAGATAAAAAGCTCCTGCACAGCAAAGGAAACAGTCAACAAAACAAAGAGGCAACCCACAGAATGGGAGAAGATATTTGCAAATAACACTACAGATAAAGGGCTGGTATCCAAGATCTATAAAGAACTTCTCAAACTCAACACCCAAAAAACAAATAATCAAGTCAAAAAGTGGGCAGGAGAGATGAACAGACACTTCTCTGAAGAAGACATACAAATGGCTAACAGACACATGAAAAAATGTTCATCATCATTAGCCATCAGGGAAATCCAAATCAAAACCACACTGAGATACCACCTTACACCAGTTAGAATGGCAAAAATGGACAGGGAAAGAAAGAACAAATGTTGGAGAGATTGTGGAGAAAGGGGAACCCTCTTACACTGTTGGTGGGAATGCAAGTTGGTACAGCCACTTTGGAAAACAGTGTGGAGGTGCCTCAAAAGATTAAAAGTAGAGCTACCTTATGGCCCAGCAATTGCACTCCTGGGTATTTACCCCAGAGACACAGATGTCGTGAAAAGAAGGGCCATATGCACTCCAATGTTCATAGCAGCAATGTCCACAATAGCCAAACTGTGGAAAGAGCCGAGATGCCCTTCAACAGATGAATGGATAAAGAAGATGTGGTCCATATATACAATGGAGTATTACTCAGCCATCAGAAAAGATGAATACCCAACTTTTACATCAACATGGATGGGACTGGAGGAGATTATGCTAAGTGAAAGAAGTCAAGCAGAGAAAGTCAATTATCATATGGTTTCACTTATTTGTGGAACATAAGGAATAACATGGAGGACATTAGGAGATAGAAGGGAAAAATGGGGTGGGGGGGAATTGGAGGGAGAGATGAACCATGAGAGACTATTTCCCTGAGAAACAAACAGGGTTTTAGAGGGGAGGGGGAAGGGGGGATTGGTTAGCCCGGTGATGGGTATTAAGGAGGGCACGTACTGCATGGAGCACTGGGTGTTATACGAAAACAATGGATCGTGGATCACCACATCAAAAACTAATGATGTATGGTATGGTGACTAACATAACATAATAAAATTTTAAAAAAAAATTAACCTCAAAATATTCTACTGTTCTGTTCAAATATTTTCAATGACAATTAAGTGTAAATTAAGCACAACTCTTCATTTCTTGTGAAGTTCTCCATAACAAGGTCTCAGTTTTTTTCATTTTCCATCATCCCTTTCTGCCACTGTTTCTCAAAGTATGATCAATGGTGGGTGCTTGGGTGGCTCAGTCGTTAAGCGTCTGCCTTCGGCTCAGGTCATGGTCCCAGGGTCCTGGGATCGAGGCCCACATCAGGCTCCCTGCTCAGCCGGAAGCCTGCTTCTCCCTCTCCCACTCCCCCTGCTTGTGTTCCCTCTCTCGCTATCAAATAAATAAAATAAAAAATCTCTAAAAAAAGTATGATCAATGGCTTATTGATGAATCCCAAGGATCCCCCAAAGGATCATGAACTAATCAAAAAATGCAAATCGTTTTCTCAAATCTCAAGAGATAATTATGATCCATCCCATAGATGATTGTTTATACCCATGACTGAACATTTTTACTAGAATCCACTAAGTGGATAAGGGGCCAAAATTTGGTAGTTGTAAGCTGTAATTAACACTATTGGAGAGTTCTTAAGGACTGTAACTCAATATTCCACTCAACTATTTGGCTGCCATATAACAGTGAAAACTACTATACACGTGCATATGTGGATAAATGGGATTCCCATCAATAAGCGTGGATGGCACAGGTGGACTGTAAGATATTTTGCTGAAATAGTTTTCAGTCAAATTAAAAAAAGAAAAAGCTTAAGAAACACTGCTCTAGGAATAGGCTAAATTCCAACCAAACTAAGATACTCTGGTCTCTGAATAAGCCTGTTTGCTTTCCTGCCTTTCTGCCTTTGTTAATTCAGTTCTCTCTGCTTAGATTACCCTTCCCTTTTCTGGTTGTGTAAATATACCTCCCTCTGGGCCCATTTCAAAAACTCTCCACCCTATCAGATATAACACTAATGTCTCTCTTGAACCCCAGGTGGTCCTTGCAGATCTTGTAGGAAACAATTCACCTGACCATGCATTACCATCATTTGTCTCCTTATATTAATACCTCTGCTACACTGACATTCTCTTGAAGGTAGGTACTATGCCCAACTGATTTTTATCTGCAAGCACCCAACACATAATGATCACTCCACAGCTTCACACATGGATACACACACACACACACACTAGCCACAAAGATATAATCTATAATGAGTTTTCCCTAGGGTGATGGAATAGTTTCATAGAGTTGAGGTACTTTGGCTAATAAAATGTAACTGTGGAGACAGAACATCATAAAATTATAAAATTAGCTGTAGACAGGAGGAAACATCAACAAAATTGTCCAAGCCTGGGGCCTAATGAGAGTTACAACATGAAAAAAACTTTTACTCTGTTTTCCTATATCTGAAACTGTCTCTCCACAACTAACCCTCCACAACGACCCGGAAGCAATCCCTCTGCCATACTTCCCTCCGCCACACTCACACTCTCTCTCTCTCCCTCTCTCTCTCAAGGTGCTGCATGGCCCATTCAGGGAGCTCCCTAAATGTTGCTTTTCTCATTATTTGCTTATGCCTTTCAAATGTCTTACAGAATTAAACTACAAAAATTACACCTTCCTAATGGGCCAACATCTAAAACTGTACATTCCAATTTGAATTGTTCTAGAAGGCAGCTAGGGCCTAATAAAAATACTGGCCGTGGAAGCTTGTTACCAAGGTTTCAATTCCAGCCTTGCCTCTTTCTAGCTGCCTGTCATAGCCAAAGTCATTCTTTCTGAAACTTGGTGTTCTCACCCTTAAGATGGGGATTAATAACAACAACAAAAAAAATCACTATATACTTCACAGGGGTTTTTCTAAGAATTCAAAGCAATAATGAATAGATAATAAGTATGCATGCTATAGGGACTCAAAAATTATTTCTGCTCTATAAATTTGAGAGGTTAACCTAAACCCAGGGATTTCATCTGATTTTTACACCAGCTCATAATACACCAAGTTTTAGTTTGTAATGTGACTTCAGACCTTCTGGAAGGCAGGAAGGCTGAGCGTCTGGACTGTGAACTTGAGTAGTGAGCAGAAGAAAAAGCTAGGTAGAGAAGGCGGTGGGGAACCAAGATTTCCTGATGTTTCTCAAACCCTGAGAAAGGACAGTCCTCAAGTCTGCTAGGATACCTTTCTGGTTCTGACATTCTGTAGCTACCCTAGTCACTCCTTCACTGGTCACGCACACGGGGGCAGAAGGAGGGGGCAGCATGGCTCCAGCCCCCCCGCCCTGAATTCACAGCCACCTCATATAAGCTTCTGCTTTCAGGGAATTCAGCCATCTTCTGAAAAGCAGTCAAAGAATTCCCAAGGCATTCCTGCCAGCATCACAGCTCCTCCCCATGAAGCAGCAGATGAGGAGTGAAATGGCAAACACTTCCCAACTCAAGAGTCAGTAGAGCTAAGCAGTTACAGAACAGGGATGGCCAGTCCACCAGGCTGTTAATATTTCAGGCATGTAGATGCAGTCCTGAATGAGCCAATTATGTTCTCCCAAAGAGGGAGGAGACTAGTCTAAGATGATAGATGCTGCATGCCTAATACCCTCTTCAGTCTTCCAACCAATATACCGGGGGTGGGGCGGGGGTGGGGGGATTCATTTATTCATTCACTTAAATATTTATTAAGTACTTACTATGTGCTAGGTACTGTTTCAGGCGGTGCAAGCAAAATAGAAAGGAACTGTGCGGAATTTTCTTTCTAGTGTGTGGTATGGGGTGGGGGCTGTCTTCAATCAAAGACTGAATAAAATGGGGGACTTTCAGACAATGATAAAGGTCCTTAAAAATAAGGCAAATAGGATAGAGATTGCACAGTGGATGGTTTTAGTCTGAGGGCTAAGGGAAAGTCTCTCTGAAAAAGTGACATCTGAACTAAGAACTCTTTAGAAGGATACAGTTGGGGGTGCCTGGGTGGCTCAGTCATTAAGTGTTTGCCTACAGCCTGGGTCATGATTCCAGGGTCCTGGGATGAAGCCCCACGTTGGGCTCCCTGCTCAGCAGGAAGCCTGCTTCTCCCTCTCCCACTGCTTGGGTTCCTGCTCTTGCAATCTCTCTGTCAAATACATAAATAAAATCTTAAAAAAAAAAAAAAAAAAAACTAAGAAGAAGAAGGATCCAGTTGGGCCGAGTTCCAGGGGAAGAGTATTCAGGACAGAAGGGGGGCTATGCCTCTATGAGAAACCCCACCACCTCTATTTGAAATGCATGTTTTACTCATAATGCCTCTATGATGGAGTCTCCATCCACAGCTCACTAACACTTCAGGAATCATGACACTAAAGGAGCTTGCTCATCCAATCCTCTGGGGCCCAGAAGCACCTCTAAGGTAGACCAGCTATGATCTGGAGCCTCATTTTGCCTCTTTGACATGAGATGGTCCTTAATCTTTCAGAGTTTTTCATAGAAAGTTCCCCAAAAGCATCTTTCAAGAGTGAGAGTGTATGTGTTCTATATGCACATGTGTACATATATGCATGTATATCAACATAATAATTTACAACCAACTTCTAGGCATATAAGAGTTTGGAATGACCCTTAGAAATTATATGTGAGGGAACCCAGAGGAAAAATCTTGGGCAAATAGGAGAATATGGTGTCTATGATCTTGTTGTCTTTGACCCCTCATCCACTTCACACCTGCCCCAGGCTTGGACCTGAATTTCTATCTGAGCACCTAGAATAGGCAGAAGCTGGAAAAGTGGTTTTAAGAGGTACATGGAGCTGATTTAAGGATCAGGCAGCAATATGCACCTCAGCAAGAGAACAGGACATTTTGGCAGGGAACACAGTCCTGCTTACATGTGATGAAGATTTGCACCCTTTGGCATCTCGATAGAAAGCTGCTTCTTCAGGGATATGTCTGTTTAATGTATGTCTTCCCTTACTGGAATGTCCATAAGGCAAATGGACTCTTGGTGCATATCGCCTGAAACATAATAGATACACAACAAACTTTTGTTGAACTTGCTTGATTCTTATAACAGTCACTGGTAATAATGGCAAAAGATGGACATCTCTGAGTGTGAAGAAAAGAGCCAAAGATATAAGGGGATTATTTACAAGTGTAGTTGACTCTTGAACAACATGGAGATTAGGGGCACCAACTCCCAGTGCAGTTGAAAAATTAGCATTTAACTTTTGAGCCCCCAAAAAACATAACTACTAATAGCCTACTACTGATGGGAAGTCTTACTGATAACGCAATCAATGAACACTTGCTTTTTATGTTATATGTATTATATACCGTATTCTTATAATAAAGTTAGAGAAAAGAAAATAGCAATATATTTATAGCACTATACTATATCCAAAAATGTCCACTTTTAAGTGGACCCACAGCAGTTTAAACCCATTGTACAAAGGTCAACTGTACATCAGGTATCTCTTTCCACACCCATAAATACATGGGGGCAAACTGTGGAGGTTAGAAGGGTGATAAGAGGAAAAAAGGTAAAAAATTACCATTAACCAGCTCCCCTTGTGCCCCAGAGGAAGAAGCCCATAGATGCCAACATAATCCAGGTTAATGTGGCATTTTACGTGCTTGGGAAGGCCAGCTATACCTCTGTGGTCAAATTATGAGGTCACTTGAAACTAAGAAACTCATTCTGTTTATTATATATACAAATGTAGTCTCGAGTAGATGATGAATTCAAAACCAAACCTAGGCTAAGAACCTGGTTCCACCTCTCCACCTTGATTTCCTCAACAGTTGCTGCGGAGCTCACCACCCTACTAGGAAATTTAGGTGATTTTAACTGCCATGTTTTCTCAACAACTCAGACACCTTGAGCTGTAGCTCTGTGGCCTCTGCTGAGACAAAAAATGCCCTTTTTTTTTTTTTCCGACAAAGTAAATTCACTATTGCTTATGGCTTTGGATAGGCAGTCAGTAAGATGTAGTTAAGAGATCTTCCCAGGGAAATTTTGACCTTGGTCACTGTGAGGAACCAACAATTTTCCTTCTCTCCACAGTGTGATTTTCTTAACTTACTTTCAACTTTCTGAGTGCTTAACCAGACAGAGATAAGCCTTGCTGAGGTCAGTGTACCAACTTTTGCTAGAAGCCCATATGTGTATGAACTTCATCTGGGAGTGCTCACCCAAGACTGCGAAGGTAGTAACTTTTAGAAGCCACTGTTATATTTATAATGCAAACTTTAGGCATAGAGAAGGAGATACAAGACTTCACTGAGAAAGTAAGATTTAAACAGTCAATATTTCCATCGACAAGGAGAGTCCTAATTCACTCAATGAAGCCAGGGTACCCTTGTGCTCACTCACTCTTGCTCGCTCACTCTCTCTCTTATACACACACACACACACACACACATACACACACATACAATTCATTATAACTAGATGGTGCTAAGAGTAGAATCTATGCAGGTTCAAATTCTGGCACTCAACACTCACTATTTGGTCAAGTTTCTTAACTTTGTCAAGCCTCAGTCCCCCTACCAGCAAAATAGGCCTAACAGTGTCTTTCTACCAGAATGGTGAAAGGGTAATTAAGAGAGATGATGCATGTAAAACTCTTATCAGAGTGTGTCTGGCATTCAGCAAGCACTCCACCGATGTTAGCAAACACAGAGGAACATAAAAGAACCCTATAATTCTTTCCCATCCCTTGAGTAAAGAGGACCAGTGAGGTGTCAGTATAAAGCCCTGGAGATTTGATGAAATAGAAGAGCAGGGCTTGTGAAGGAGAGCAGGGGCCCCTGATACTCTGGTTTCCACTGCAGAGGTGACCTCATAAGAACCATAGGCTGAGGAGTCCAGAGACACAGGCCCCCAGGGCAGATTTGATGGTACCTGAGCCCAGTGATGGAAACCATGAGTTCTTGCGCTGGTCCTGTGGCAGTTTCCTCCTCTGACCCTGCCCAGGGTTCAGAGGAAACAAACACATCTCCACTTCTCCAGTTACCAGCAAAGGACTCAGAATCAGCCCTGTCACTGGGCCATGATTCCTCTCTCCTCAAAGACACTGCCAGCTCGCCTGACGGTGCTGATTCCTGGTATCTCTAGTTCACACACTACAGAATGGGGCACAGTGGTTACATTGGCCAGCTCTGGAGAGCACTCCCAGCTTGAGGCCCAGATCTGCCGCCTTCTAGCTGAGGGACCTTGGGCAAGTCTCTCAATGTTCTGTACCTTGGCTGCTTGTCTATCTCTAACAAGGAGAGGATGGCTAGAATTTACTTCCTAAGGTGCTATAAGGATTCAAAAGGATGAAGAATAAGACCCCCTAGCATGGTGTCTGACCTATGCCAAGAGCTCAATGACCAGCACAGCCTGGTTACCATCTGTCCAATCAAGGCAGGACTCCAGAGTGCAGGGGAAAGGTCCAGGGTTCACCAACCCTTAGTGGCCAAAGTGGTCCCTGTGAACACAACCTTCAAAAGCACTCTTCCCACTGTCTTCAATAAGACAAACAGGGCAAGGCCCCTGTGCCTGCCAAAACTTTGCCTGGTAAAAAATTAATGTCTTGCCGTGTGTTCTTTTATTCAGCAATGCCTTTGAACTTTCCCCTCACCCTTGCTGCAGGGATCTCGGGGGGAGGTGGGCAGAGAGGCTGTAAGGCAAGGAACCACGAAAGAGGAACGGGCAGTGAATGATCAGCAAGATGGAAATACTTAAACCAATTTTGGTATCTGTTCTGATGTGGACTCAATAATTGTAAACTTCTAATCAAGCAAGGATTTCTAGCAGCCAAGCACCCAAAAGGGAAGATGGGGAAGAATACACAAGCAATTCTTCGTAACAGCTGTGGGTGCTAGACCGACAGCTCCCTCCTGGGGAGGTGACAGTTGGTGAAAACACTCAGCAGCAGGCCGGAGTTTACCTGGGCAAGAGCAGCCGGCAGGGCCTCCCAGGGACTAATTATGAAAATATGATTACCACGGATTAGTAATCTTGTCACTCAAAGCCACATGCCAGGTAGCACACGGCAGCACAATGGAGGTATGCTCCAAATGTGGGTGAAAATGCCACAGGACAGGAGAATCTGATGTTGTGGGGTTTTTTGTACAAACCGTTCCTCCCTAGGAGGGAGGGCCTTACTGGGTCCAGGGGATGAGATGAGGCAGAGGAGGCGCTAACAGGGCCTCTGGGGCAGAATGGGCAAGACATGGGACAGGACAGCCCTATGAGTCTGAACTTGAAACTCTGGTTGGCATCCTCTTATCACCACCCATAAGAACTGGCCCAAAGCCTGCTCCCTGTTTTACATAAGCCTAGAAGGAAATTAGTATTGCCTTGCCATAGCAGTCAAGGAAATGTAAACAGAGGATAAGAAATTAGAATACTGCTAGAAATACTAAGCACAGGTACCTTTCCCCAAGCACACGGAACGTGCCTAGCCAGGGGCCCCGCATGTTACGGTCTCATTAATCCTTACAAAACCCTGTCGGGTAAGCACTATATTGCTACCAAATATACGTAAGTTCAGAGATGTTGTGACTTGGCCAATGGCCCAGCACGAGAAGAACACATCAGCTGACCTCCAGAGCTTTCTTACGATGGCCTGTTGCAAAATGCTAACCCAAAGTTCTTCTGTCCTCCTCTTCTAAAGCCATAAAAGCAGTCTTCATGTCACAGCAATGACCAAGCAAAAAGAAGGACAGGCAGCTGCATCTGGAGGACAAGACCCTGGACTGCGGACCCGAAAAATTTTGTTTCCTAACAAGACTAAGAACTACTTTTGAGTATTTACTACATCCTGCCATCTTAGTAAATTCTTTGGTTACTTTGATACTTGCTCCTTGAAGTAAATGTACACAGGAGGGATCGTTCTGCTTTATCGATGAGAAAATGGAGTCTCAGAGAAGTCAAGCCATTGCCCACATGCCGTGGAGCTGGTAGGAATCAGAGGAGGAATTCTAGACCAGGTTGTTCTGATCCCCAAGGTTGGCTCCTTATGACCACTGTCTCCTGTGACACGTACAGGAGTTTTCACAAACCCTCATCAACCCTCACCCTGACCCTGTGCACAGAGCACAGGGCTAGAGACTCACCAGTCTGGGCTTTGCTTTCCCCTCCACAAACAGGCATAACGTTCGCCAAGTCACCTGTACCAAGCCATCATGAAGAAAAGTGGCCTGGGCTGGCAGGAGATAAAATTCTGTCCAAATTCACAGAATTATTATTAGTGAGGAAACTTCTAGAATGACCTAAACCTCATACTTCAATACTAAAAGAACAAAGTGAAGAAAACATCTGTGTTCCAGCTTGTGATTGCTAGAATATGAAAAATGGAGGTATGCTCTGTTAATTACAAAATTTTACAATGTATATATATATCAAAGCATCACATTGTACGCCATAAACACAATTTTTATTTGTCAATCATACTTCAATGAAGTTGGGTGGGGGAAACTGGCAAAAAAAAAAAAAACCTCAGATAAATTAAATATTAATAAATTTCTAGTCCATATGAAAATATGCTATAATCATTATAAATAAAAAATGTGTTGTGAAAAGAGGGTTGAACTCAATGAAAAATGTTTTTATAACACGGTGATAGCCAAAAAAAAAATGTAATACAGGGATAGAATGGGGATTGGCTGCCACCTCCATTAGCCTCCCTTCTATTACAACACTTTACATCCACTGCTTTATTTCGATGGTTTTCCACCACTGGTCTATGAGCAAGGGCTCAGCTATTAAGTCACGTCTCATGCTTCCCTCCATGTCCTTAGCACCAAGTAGAGCCTGGTGCAGTGCTGAGCAGACATTGCACCCAACATTATTTTATAGGTTTTTTTTATGGGTCCCCTCTAGCTAATCCTAGTGGAGGCAGAGAGAAAAACTGAAGTCTCTCCACTTCCTTTTAAGGCTTACAATTCCACAGTCCTGGGAGAAATGGACATAAGTGATGTATCAGAGGCATTCACTCCTCAGACTTGTACTCCCTCTCACTGACCTGAAACAAACAAACAAACCTCTCAAAAAAAAAAAAAATCTGTGTGCATACTGGCCTTTTGCAGTGACAGATGACGCTGTCAGAGACTTGATGGGTAGCATGAGCCACCACGAAAAAGAATCCATACATAAAGTACACAAAGGAATAGGAGAAGTACATTCCAGCAACATTGACTGATTCCCCCATTTCATGGATACCACCCCCTAGTGTACTGAACGCAGCCTAGACTGAAGGAGAATTCCTATAAAGGGGGCTGATGAAGGGATATCCAATGCTTTGGGTGATATGTGCATGAATCGTGGGAATAAGAGGTTCGGTCTGTTGACAAACTCAGCAGAAGCAGGAATATGCCCATAGTTCAAAAACAGCCCTGAGCATCAGAGTGTCTTTGTAGCAAATAGCATCTGGTTGGCCTTGAATACATGATTCACATTACAAACCTATTTCTGCACCTCCCCCAGAGCCTGCAGAGAAAACCAGTGTTTCAGAGGGAAGGGTTGAGAGAAGGGGTGGGGCAGAAATCCTGAGGATAGCTGAATCATCCCTTTGAAATATGCTGGTCACTCCTCACCCAGAGAGTAACTTCAAAAACAAGGACATTTTAAGAAGAGAGAACCCTCTTCCAGTTATAAAGACATAAAAATCACACTTCTAAGTCAAAGGAAACACTTGTGAATTTTCCTAGTGGTGCTTAAAGCAGCTCATTCACTTCTCTTTTGTTCCAGGAGCAGGTCTCATGCCTCCACCCAATGAATTGCCTTTAAATCTCACAGCATCTCTACCCAGTCGTGCCACACACTTCCCTCACCATTCCACATAATGAGCAAGCCATCCTCCTCCACATCTCCCAAACATGCCAGATACAGTCTTTCCATCATGCCATCAGCATTCTCTGGATTCCTCTTCCACACCAGGAAAACCTCAGCTATCCCTTAAAATCCATGTCAAGTGCTTCCTCCCCTAAGAAACCTTTCCAAAGGTCCCAGTCTATATATGCTCTTTCTACAGTTAGTCCTTAGGCCCTGAATTTTATGGCAGGCCCTCCTGTGATTTAATGCTTCCTTAAATCTGTATATTTGGTCAATCCAATGAGATAAGAAAATCAGTAAGGGGTATCTACTGAACACTTAATACATTGAGGCATTAGAATAAACCCTTTATAGATACTACCATATTTAATCCTTAAAACCAATTCACGTGGTAGCACCTACTGTTATCCCTGTGTTACAGATAAGGAAAACTGAGGCACGGAAATGTTAGGTGTGTTGCTCAAGGTCACACCACTGGGCTTGAGTCCTGGTCTGACTCCAGATCCTGTGACTTTAACCACTGGAGTGACCACAGCCTAAAAATGTCCTGCATCTCTCACAGAACCATGTGCTGTTGTATATTTTCATTTTCAGTGGGAGAAATTGTAGAATGCCCTAAATTTGACTCCTGACTTCTCAATGCTCTTCAGTTACCTAATATTTATCAAAAATTTTTCATGTGCCAAGCACTAAGCTAGATGTGGGGGATAAGCTGAAAAAGACACAGCCCCTGTCCACAAGGAGCTCAGTCACCGAGAAGGGGCTCGATAATTTTGAAGTTGAATTACCACAGATATGAGTCAATTACTGGAGGCCTCAAGCAGGCACATGCTCAATGACTACTTCAAGAAACATGAACCTGTGGGAACAACACAATACTGATACATTAAGAGTCCTGGGGCTTCCCAGACTGTCAAAAATTTGCTATGTGACATTTAGCAAGCAGTATTATCAGCTCATGTATAAAACTGAGAGGTTGGGCCACATTAGCGAATTCACAACTTGGCCTATCATCCAAATCGCCTATTCAATCATTTTTATTTTATCACCAAGTACCTGGGTTAATGGATTAGGCAATGAATCAATGACTTTGGCTGATGTTTTAAGATTTGGAACAACCCAGAGAGAAGAAGGATCTCCTCAACCACTGTCTTTTAACAATGTACAATCAGTTCCTCATTATTTGTGGATTCCTGATTTGTGATTTTTGCCTACTCACTAAATTTTGAGGAAACCAAAAATCAATACCTATGGTGCTTTTCCATTCACAGACATGCTCAGAGTGGGGCAGGGGGGAACAATTGAGTTGCCCAGGATCCATGCCTGACATGCATGTGGTCATACAGGAGATGCTCTGCATCCTTGATTCAGCTTTCATACTGGAGACAAGTATCCTTTTCGCATTTCTATTCAGCACCACATTTTTTGCATTTTTGTGCTTTTTGTTGGTGAATTCACCCTTTGAAATAGCCCCCAAGCCTGGTGCCGAAGTATTGTCTAGTGTTCCTAAACACAAGAAGACTGATATGCCTTAGAGATAAAATCTGTGTGAAGTTTCATTGAGGCATGAGTTACAGTGCTGTTGTGCATGAGTTTAATGCTAAGGAACCAACTATATTATTAAATAAGGCATCTCTAAATAGATCACACATAAAACAAGGTTATATGTTGATGAACTGATGAAAATGTTGTGACTAGAAGCTCTCAGGAAACTGGCCCTGTATTTACCCTAGAAGCAATGATTCAGTTTTCACTAATCCAGTGTTCATGGCAACTTTATAGAACATAGTTGTCTCAGTGAAAATCGACAATATTTGTGACCATGCAAGAAAAGAGTTCTTTACAGAGGTCTCTGAGTCAGTTCAAGACGTAAGCTGTGACATTATAGGTATAATCACTAAAAAAAATGTGAGAAAAACGAGAAGGACCATATTGATAACACATTGAATGTCTTTGAGAAGTGGGACAAAGTCACCTTTAAAGACCAAGACTAAGGGTGGAATGGGAGACTGCTTTTCCGTATGAGCCATTACGCTCTACTGGAGTTTTTTTTAAGCCATAGTTTGGTGAAACCATCACTATTAATTTATAGTGATAAAAATGGGGCGGAAATTCATTAAATATCTCTAGTCCCCCTTGCCCTTCACCAATAATCAAACACCAATAAATCATTTTTCTCCTATCAACAGATGGTGAACACTTTACTCATTTCTTGATCTATAAAATGGGAAAAGTAATGGTATGTATCTTATGGTTCTTCTTATGGTAAGTATCTTATAGACTAAAAAAAGGTAATATATATGAAAGACTTAGCATCATGCTACTAGAATGTAAATCATAGCTGTAAGGAAGGCACAGCATAAGCTGGTACAGAGTCAAGTAGGAAGACCATTATTTCTGGAGGTTTAACTCTGGATAGAACCTCTCAGGTCATGCAAACATATTCCTGGGTGGCCCCTTTGCCTCCTCCTCTTTATAGGCCTTTGGTTTGGGTCATCACCTTTGGTTTTCTAAGGCTCACATCAGAACCAATCATTACCAAAAGGTAGTGTTTAAAAGCATAAACTTTGGAGTCACACAGTCTGAGATGAGTTCTGACTCAAACATTTACTGGCTATAGGATTTGGTTCAAGTTAGTAAACATTTCTGAGCCATGGTTACCTAATCTGGAATAAAGGATAGTATCTTCCTTGAACAATTGTAAAGAAGATTAAATGGGATTTTTAGTCAACGTCCTCTGAGAGGTAGATGCCAAGACAGAAATGTGCAAAAAATTTATCCAGATGGGGAATATTATTTAAAGTGTAAGGAGTTTGTTTGGAGTGATGAAAAAATTAGAAATAGTGGAGATGGTTAGACAACATTGTAAATATAACTAAGGCCATGGAATTAGGCACTTAAAAAGGTTTAAATGGCATGTTTTGTTATATTTCACCACAATTTTCAAGGAACAAATTTATTAAGGGAAACATCTGAGACAAAAGGAAGAGTGACATAGAAAAGCCATCAGACTATAATGTAGGTATGATCCCAAATGACAAAGAGTGGAAAGGAAATGTTGAATCAAAGAGTCTTAAACTGCAGTGCAGTTTTAAGTAAAGTTCACCAAGCCATCAGGGAGTTGACTGTCTCCCAGGAATGGGCCTCCTTAGTGCCCCTGCTACTCTCAGTCACCAACTGAGAGCAGCCCATGGAGAGCAGGTTACTGGCAAGAAGGCATCGATGGATTTCAAAGCATAGCAGCTGGGACCATTCAGCAATTGAATTCTCTGAAGCTGGAGGTCCAAAAGGCTTATTCTCATGGCTGCAGAGGGATCATACATGTTAAGGTACCCATCACCTTGAAAAAGTGGAAAAATGTAATGATATTTCTAGAGCAACTATCAAAATCATTGTCAGTTGTCATCACCATTATCTTTATATCAGTAACACTTGCTCAAAGTAACATACAACCAACTGTAATTAAATCATTTCCAAAATTTTGTGCTAGTTGTAGTCAGTCTTACTGTGATACTCATGCAGATATCTTAAACTGCACTACAAACATTGTCATTGTTAAACCTGTTTCTTAGGAGTGCAAGAGAACAAGGTAGGACTCAAAATTAACACAAGAGTCAAGACCTGTGAATGGAACTTACACAGTGCCTTCAAATCCTGCAGTCTTCAAGTCTAGCATGTGCCTCCACAGGCATGGGTACTATCACATTACTCATGTATCATCCACCTAAACCACTTCACCATCTCCAGGCCAAGTAACCAAGAGACAGAAGTCAGTGTGGATGTTTCCTCCTCAAAAGTGAGCCAGGAAGCAATTTCAAAGCAGGTAATCCCATCTTGCTATTCATGGTAGCAAGATTATAATCCTGCAACTTCCCATTTAGACGCCTAGGGTGATTCCTGTGCCCTGAAGACAATACATGTTTCACTGCAGTATTCCCTTAAGAAAAATGAGTGTATGACACTCAAATATGGGAAAAAAAAATAATTTCTCTGTCTCTTCCCATAAAAGGAGAAGTTACTCAGTTTTTTTCTTTTTTTCTTTTTTTTTAAAGATTTTATTTATTTATTTGAGAGAGAGAGAATGAGAGAGAGAAAGCACATGAGAGGGGGGAGGGTCAGAGGGAGAAGCAGACTCCCCGCCGAGCAGGGAGCCCGATGCGGGACTTGATCCCGGGACTCCAGGATCATGACCTGAGCCGAAGGCAGTGGCTTAACCAACTGAGCCACCCAGGTGCCCAGAAGTTGCTCAGTTTTGTTAAAAGTCAGAGTAGGTGACTGGGAGAGAAAGGTAGATAGAAGGGTAGCTTTAGACAGCATTTCCACCTTTGAAACTGTTATATTTCCCTAGTCATTTAATTAGGTATAATCCAGTATATTCCATGTATTCTTTAGGAGAAAAATGAGTCTGTAAAGGAGCAGTAAAATCTTAAACAACAAAGCAGGGGGGCTCCTTTCTATTGCTATGCTTTCCATCAAGACAAGGCTGCTGCTTGTCTTCCCATTATGATTCCCCTTACTCCTCTTTCTGATCAAATACCTATCCTCTATGGCCAGGGGGTTAGGCACATGATCCTTTACTGGTCCAGGGAATAGTCATGTGACTCAAATAGGCCAATGAGAGTCCTTCCTTGATATGTTTATATATACTGAAGGGGAGAGGGTGGGACCAAGAGTGGAAACCAAGTCTTCCCTTTCTTCTAAGGTAACTAACCTTGTTTTGTTTAAGTCTGTACTTCCCTTTACCACATTAAGAAAAGCCTTATGTAGGAAAGAATCAAATCAACACAGAAACAGTGCTGGAGACGAAAACAGAAATTTAAAAAATCAGCTAGTCTTGATGAACACTTCAAACTCTTGGTCCAGTCCATTCTGAAGCCAGCTCTACCCACTTTTTCTAACACTAATAGTTGGGCTACATCATGTAAGATGGTAGGAACCTACAAGAAAAAGAGTAACTACCAGATAAGCATCCTGAGGACAAAGCCTCTGAATTACAATTATAGAATTTTTTTCTTATATATCTTAATAATTGCCACTCAGCTCACAATAGGATGTGTGTTGACATGGTGAAGGGAGGAGACTGAATCACCTTGGGACTGAAAGTCATTGTAATCTGGAGAATGGCATAAACCATCTAAAAGTCAGTATTTATTCCTTTGAGATGAACCAGAGATCTAACAACCTCACCCAGACCCTTAGTATCAGTGAGCAAATGAGGACAATTACATTTCCTAAAGATTCTATAAACCAGACTGCTCCTGAGGGAGGTCACAGCTACTGAGAGGTCACAATCAACTTTTGTCATCCCAAAAAGCTATTAGTCACACAATTATTAGAACCAAGATTCAACATAAGTCACAATAGGTTGCTGAAACAGGAGGTTCAACGACAAATTATTCAACTCTTCTTTCATTTGAAGATAGTGATTGGCAACCACTTATCCCTTGGGATGATTTGATCTGTAAGGCAAATATAGAATGATTTAGAAGGTTTTCAGCTCTTTAGATGAAGAGGGAAATAGACCCTTAGCAGTTGGTAATC
Organism: Mirounga angustirostris; assembly: GCF_029215605.1. Classification (NCBI taxonomy): domain Eukaryota; kingdom Metazoa; phylum Chordata; class Mammalia; order Carnivora; family Phocidae; genus Mirounga; species Mirounga angustirostris. Next base: position 108,350,798 of record NW_026991715.1, read on the forward strand.
TTCCTTCTCACCCCCAAGCAAGAGAAGGTACTCAAAATCAAACCAACATCTAGGAGGACTAAGGGCAAAGAAGGCCAGAATTGTACCACACTAAGCCTTCAGGGATAGATAACCTGGGGGTTCCGGGTATTGGTGAAGCTGAGTTAGACACACTCCACAGGCTTCTCAAGGAAGGTGGTCACACCCACTTTTCATACCATTGCTCACCTGCCTGGAGCTGGCAGAATTCTCTGGATGGGTAAAGGTCACTGCTGGCTGGTTACATTGGATGACACCATCTGCTACAAAAGGAACTCCAAATATAGAATCCAGGTCTCATCTGGAAAGTGTGGGTTAGATAGTTCCCATAATTGCATTATTTGACAGTATCCTAAGAGATATGGTCCAGGTGTTGGACACAAACTCCACACTGCCCTCAATTCCAACAGCAGCTCTACTATGTATCATCACAAACCCATTATCTCTATTAACCCACAGGTGCCCTGCTAGTCACAAAAGGACATGATGAAATGTCACAGTTTTCATAGTTATCCAAGTATAAAAATATTTTGCTTGAGTCAATCTGAAAAGTATCATTCCTTATAGATCATATAAGCACCAAGAGTCATGAATAAAGGACCTGCTCCTTTTCCTTTGAACCCTACTGCTCCATTCTCTCTGAGAAGAACACTGCAGGAGAGAGAACACCTGCCTGGCTGTATCTACTACTGGTGCATGCTAGGCTACTCAGCTGGGTCCTCACTGCTCTTAGCAATGCATGGATCTCCTTATTCACCAGACTGCATGGACATCTTTATCTTGACTCCAAATTGTAATTCCAACTGCAACTGTTCTAAAGCTTTAACATTTATTTCAAGACTTTATCACAACTTTAACACTTTATTCAGAGCACAAGGCCCTTCCTACACTCTTAAAACACAAGGTTTCTACTCTGAGCTTCTTTATCTCACATGTGTCCCCACTTTTCCCTTTGTCTCAACCCTACCCACCTCCTACTCATCTCTACTAGTCAACATAGCAGCCTCTCAACTATGTTCTATCTTCAAACTCTCTCCCCTCCAAACCATCCTGAACACTGCCTATTAGCTTAATATTATATTATAGCACCTCTCTGACCATTTCACAAATATACTCCATTTTCACCAGACCCCCTTTACCTAAACAGCTTCCTGGCCTAGTTCTCAAAGCCTCAACCAAAACCTACATTTCTAGAATCACCTATCATTCTTCCCTTCTAGACAGGCATGCTCCAATCTTTCCTCAGGCTTCTTTGCCTATGCACCACTGCTCAAGTCATTTCTGCGCCTTGAATGTGCTCTCCTTGTTGCTGGCTATTCCAGTACTCCCAACCACCTCAGTGCCAGATGATACACTGCTGACTACATTAAGTCCTGCCTGATTACAGCTCTCACCTCTGCACACGCCAAGCTCTTCGTAGCAATACTGATTCATACATAAGCAGATAATTACTGAGAGGCATCCATAGGCCAGATACTATGTTAAGCACTATGATCACAGGAATAACAAAGAGTAGGGTCGATAGTAAGTAAGTAGTAAGGAATATGACAGGGTTAAGTACAGAGTGTTACGGAATTCATATATGTGATCCCATCAAAGCGTGGGGGTGGCCAAGATTTCCTGAAGGAAATGATACACATGCATGTAAGTTGAATCCTGTAGGAGAAGTGAGAATTATCCAAATGATGAAGTGGAGAAATGGAGGTCCAGTTTTTAGCATAGAGAATGATGTATTCAAGGAAATGCATATGGTTCAATATAGCTGGAGAAAATCATTCAAAGAGGTGCTGAAGTAATGAGAAAAGGCTAGAAAGGGCAACATCGGCTCCTCAAGAGGTTTGTGGGCCATGTGTATGAGCTAGCAGTGGGGAAAACTGTAGAGGTGTATGCAATCCTATTTGCATATGGTGAAAGCGTTCAGCAAAGAGTGTGAATTAAGCAATCAAGCTGCTGTAGTCAAGTAGATGAAAGATGAAGATGGTACCCACTAATACAGTTCCATGAAGATGGAAAGTAGACTGATTTGAAAGCTATTAAGGAGGTAAAATCAACATGATTTGTCAGTGACCAGAGGAAGGTGGGGGATGAGAGTCAAGGGTGACACTCAAATTTCTGGCTTAGACAACTATTTGGATAGGAAGACCATTTATGGAGATGGGGAAAGCTGGAATAGAAGTAGTTTGGATCAGTAGAATATGAAATGCCTGTGAGATTTTCCAAAACATGATGTCTTACTCTCCGACAGATAGATCAATGGGTCTGGAATTCAAGAGAATGACCTGGGCTTAAGGTTTCAATTTGGGAATCATCATCTACAGGTAAATGGTCATTCAGGCACTGTAAATGATTAAATCAACCCAGATAAAGTGTAGGACATAAAGATAGAGGAGAGCAAGGATGCATAAAAATAGAGGATACATGGGAGAAAGTTTCAGAAAGAAAAGAGGAAGGCCCAGATGTAGATGCTCAGAGAGGGTTATACCATGCAAGCCAAGGAAAAAAAGAATTTCAATGAGACACTGCTGAGAAATCAAGTGACACTTGGGCAGGCAATCATCCTTTGGATTTAAGCACAAAGAGATCACAGAAGACCATGGAGAAGGTGTTTGTACGGATTGGTGGGATCAGGTGCCAGTTACACCTATAATGACACCCTTCATACACACCTTGACAGGAGTAAGACTCTGTCTCCTGATACTCCTTCAAGACCCCCAACTAACCCAGGAGCTATAGGATCTGCACCTGTGCACCCTACACAGTATCTCATACACAGGAGTTCTTCCATCAAGACTTACAGAAAATAAACACACACTGATGTTTCTCTTTTTAAACACTTCATTTGGAAGCATAGTAAAAGTTACTTGAGAGACGAGAGAAGAAACGATGCTCACAGCTGCTCAATGACCTTATGTGGCATTTGTTTATCTCCCCTTGTTTCCAGATATTAATCATGCCCTTTCTTGCTACCTCTACTCCTGGGCCAATAGACAAGCTTAATGAGCTGTAGAGGCTTAAGGCAGGGCCTGGACCAAGGAATCCATCACACCTTCCCTGCTATCCAGTCGTATTTAGTTGATGCTGCTAAATATATAAGTAAAATAAAAATAAACTAGGCTGTTTTTGCTTCCAATTATTTCTACCTGGGCTCTTTGTGACTTCTCTTAAAGAGCAGCCACTCATCACTCAGACATAGAGGAGAGCCACAATAACAACAGTCCAAGTAGCCACCACTTACTTATTAAACACTACAAGGCAGGTACCATGCTGACTTCCAATGGAACTTGTTCAATCACATCACAGCTCCATTCAAAATCCTCACTGGCTCCACAATGTCCAAAGAATAAATTTAATTTGCTGCTTATTTAATGCCTTTAATTCATTCAAAACAACACAACACTAAAACACAAAAGGATGCATTCAGTTAAAAGGCTATTACCAGATTACAAAAACACATGTGGGCTAAAAGTACCCTATTGTTTGTACCTCTAACAAAGTTGGTCCAAAAAGAATGTCCTTGCTAATTAAATAAGATAGCAAAACAAACACAAAAACTCTCTTTTCCTGGCTTAATTTATTAATTGTGGCACTCATCATCATTTTGTTAATGTTGGGGCTCATTCTCATGATGGATTACACAAGTAGTCTCCAATACATATTACCTTACAAAGAGATTACTTAAAATCGTAAGCTTAAATACAAAAGGGAAAAGGAAGTATTTAGCAAGGGGTTCTGAGTATTAGTTACTGTTGTAGATTATTCAAAGAGCCCCACGACCAGGAAGCATAAACCTGAGCATAACAGATACTCAGAATTAAGAATCTGTTTCTTCGCCATTTACACCATTTATCAATTTATTGCCTTTCAGCTCCAAAAATCACCCTTCATTACCTGCACTGTGAAAATTAAGTTGGAACTAAATAATTTTCTTTGGTCAGCTGGCATGATGTTACACTTTGTCCGTGGAGGGAACTGAAGAGACACTTGAGCAGGGGGGCTTTTTCTTCCTGGTTCCAGGGGGCTCACAGAGCACGCTTCTGCAGCTCAGCTGGCTTCTCCTTGCCCAGCTCCTGTTGTGCAAGCTGCTTCTCCATCATCTGGCTTTGAAGCATGCACAGATACTCCAACATCCAGGTCCTGCAGTGCAGGCAGCTTCTTGAACACTAGTCGTCTTCAGTACACAGTGGTCAGTGGTACTCGGGGAATTTTATATCAGAAGGTCTCCAGAGAGACCCCTCTCTGTGACAGCTTTCCCCAGCACCAGAGAGAATGTTGCCAACACACTCTGCCAGCACAGTACCATAACAATTTCCCTGGTACTCCATGAGTCACAGCCACGTCCCCTCCAACAACGTCTGGGTCTCACCTTGAAGTAGAAAGGGTCTCCTCCTCAGATACTCTATCTCAGCCCTGGAACAGTAGCTGTTCCTTTCATCTAATATTCCTGTCCTCTCTACTCCTACTAGCCAATCCCTCGGTACTCCAACCTCCTGTAACAGTTAATTCTGTTTATCAATCTGTCTTGTTTAAGTTACTGTAAGCTGTCTCCTGATCGGCCTCTGCTACAGCCTTGCATATGCGAGTACACATGCATTCCTTACATTGCAAAATGGGTTTAAACTATTTGGAAGGCTCCCTAGCAAAACAACACCACTCTTGCTAACCATGACTTTTTTTTTTATCATCATAGTAGCCTCGTAAGACAAATATTTTATCCCCATTTTACAGATGGGGAACTGACAGGGAGAGTGGTAAAATTACTCACCAAAGGTACCAAAGCCATAGGAAATGCTATAGTTACTACCGTCAAGACTGACAAGCTGTGTCTCCCCAAAACTGGAGAAATTACTTAAGATTAAGGATAATTCTCTTTCTCTTAGTTTCGCCTCATGAAAGGCAGGATTCGCACCCAGGATAACTGAATCAGAAACCTATGCTCTGCATTGCCGTAACGTGTGCACCAGCTCCACTTTGCAACAAACATATCATATGCTATTCAGTGGAGTATGTGTGAGTAAAAGTAGCTTCCAATAGAGACTTCTGGCTTGCCTCAGAGTTCTGGGAATTACGGTCTTTGTAAAATCCTTCCCACGTCCAACTTGACAGTCTGCCACCATGAAAGGGGCACAGCCAAAGACCAGTGATTAAGAGCTGATGTCAATCAAGCAGCGTCTGTGTGTTGACATCCAATGTCCAAATGATAAGCCAGCATTTTTAAGACAAAGGACAATTAGTAGCATCAAGACTGACTATGTCTCTCCAAAACTGGGAAGATATTCACATTAGGAATCATTCTTGCTTTTTCCCTAGCCTACTTTAAAAAAAAAAAAAAAAAGCCACCTGCAAAGCATTTGTTGGCGACTTTTTAATGACTTGTTAAATCCCAACTCATTATCAAGAAAAGACTTACATCTGTGAAGGATTAAATATTGTGATCCATTCTCCTCTTGCTAGAAGTCATATTAACCTCCAAAAGAGTGGTGCCAATGGATAAACAGAACATACCAAACAAGAACCTATTGAAGAAAAATCCTTCCTGGAAAAAATAGCTACATCTTTTTTAGCTCCATCAAGTCCTGGCTTAGAACTCTGTTTTGCTTGAATCAAAGACCAAGATGGGCTTCCAACAATGACTCCCTGCTATCTGCTGAAGGAAGTCCAACCCCAGAGTCTAGAACTCAAGGTCTTTAGAGACTGTCTTTGCCTTATTGGCATAGCAGCATCTTCTCCACACCCAGGGCTAAGATTCAGTCAGGACTCAGAGAAAAAAAAACTCCTCCAGTTGTTAAAATACTGCAAATCTTCTGTGCTAGGAAAATAGCCCCTTCCCCAAGATTTCACACCCCCTGCCCTTCCACGATCCACCACCCAAGGAGTTAAATGTTTGAAACAACCAAGAGACCTCTAGGACCTGTTCCAGGCCTCTGCCAGCATAAATTCTGGTCCATCAGTGTTCCTGCCAATCATCCACCCAAAACTCCCACTTCTTGTGTGGACTTTGCCAGAGCGGTTGAGGACCACAACAGAACAAAGGGCATCCTTGACATTGGCCCTTGTTACCGACATCCTGATAGATAAATGTGCGATATCCATGTAGACCCTGAGGCTGTGACCATCCACCACCAGCCTGCTCTCCCTGAGGTTGATATCATGTAGCTACTAGTGTAAACTGCATCCTCTGGGGAACTTGAGCTATACAAGATATTCTGGGTTCCACAAGGAAAAAGGGAAAAGTAGACAGGCTAGCAGTAATAAGATTCAGCCCAGATACTAGCCAAGCACCATGGATTCTATCAGTATAGGTGGTTCTATTAGGCATGCTAGCAATAACAAGATTCAAAGGAGTGGTTCAGGTCAGGAGGCATGCTAGGTGTAGGCCCCTTACACTCTCCCCATTGAATTTCACCTCCATTTAATGGGATGAGTTGTTTAAAACCTTCTGAGTTCACACCCATCATGAGCATTATCATTAATTTTATTCATAAAACTGAGAGCTACCACATCCATAGCATGAACCATGCTAACTGCATATTAACTTGCTTGAATGCAGTCAACATCACAATGATTATCCTTGTTTTACAGATAAATAAACTGAGGCACAGAAAGGTTTTTTTTTTAATTTAAGAGACAGAGCCAAGATTTGAACCAGTCCCTCCAGCCACAGGGCTGTTTCTTCACTCTTAACCTGAAGGATGAAGTTTGACCTATAGCATTCCAAGAAGGGGCACATGCACCCTAATATTCATAGCAGCAATGTCCACAATAGCCAAACTGTGGAAGGAGCCAAGATGTCCTTCAACAGATGAATTGATAAAGAAGATGGGGTTCATATATACAATGGAATATGACTCAGCCATCAGAAAGGATGAATACCTACCATTTACATCAACATGGATGGAACTGGAGGGTATTATGCTAAGTGGAATAAGTCAATCAGAGAAAGACAATTATCATATATGGAACATAAGGAATAGTACAGAGGACAATAGGGGAAAGGAGGGATAACTGAAGGGGAAGAAATAAGAGGGAGACAAACCATATAAGACTCTTGGGGCGCCTGGGTGTCTCAGTTGGTTAAGCGACTGCCTTCGGCTCAGGTCATGATCCTGGAGTCCCTGCTCGGCGGGGGGTCTGCTTCTCCCTCTGCCCTCTTCCCTCTCGTGCTCTCTGTCTCTCATTCTCTCTCTCTCAAATAAATAAATAAAATCTTAAAAAAAAAAAACATATAAGACTCTTGACTGGGAAACAAACTAAGGGTTGCAGAAAGGGAAGTTGATAGGAGGATGGGGTAACTCAGTGATGGGCATTAAGGAGGGCATGTGATGTGATGAGCACTGGGTGTTATGCGTAACTAATGAATCAATGAACATTATATCAAAAACTAATGATTAATATACATTGGCTATTTTTTATTATGTATTGAATTAAAACAAAAAGATACAGCATTCCAATAAACTTTTTGTGACATGTTTGATAACAGAGATATTAGTATTTTAAAATTTCAGACAGTATTGTAAGAGTTGGGAAATCTTGACTATAATTGCTCTGATTCAGCAGCAGCTGAGCTGATTTAACACCATGCGCATTAATGGGAAAGTCATTGCAAGGATTTATGTAGTGCCCATGTCAAATCATGACTCAGACTGGGGCATTATTTAGCTAGTGATAGATGAAATTAAAGATCCCAACAATTCTATTATTAAAAATAGTGTGGAAATTATTAGAATATCATGAATGATTTTTACTGTAAACTCAACTGGCAAACAGTTTAAACACTTCAGTTACATTAGAGAATGAAAGGAATACAGATTACTAATTTTTATATGTTCATGTATTACCACAGCAGTAAAGTGTTTTATTTTCAACCTAGTCCATGCCCCAATATCAGATTCCCCTTTAGTCAAACTTGTTTATGCTTAGTAATTAGCTTTCACTCCGACAATGACCCCCACCAGTCCCATTAGTTCACTTACTTCATCCACACAGAACATTTCTAAAGCTTTTCCCTAGAGTTCCACTTTACCTATCCTCGTCTTAACTGCCTTTAATGAGTTAAATCATTTCCCCCAAAATTCATGTCTACCTAGAAGCTCAGAATGCAACCTTTGAAAATAGGATCTATGCAGATTTTTTTTTAATTCAATTAGCCAACATATAGTGCATCATTAGTTTCAGATGTAGAGTTCAGTAATTCATCAGTTGCCTATAACACCCAGTTCTCATCACATCATGTGCCCTCCTTAATGCCCATCATCCAGTTACCCCATCCCCCTGCTCCTTTCCCCTCCAGCAACCCTCAGTTTGTTTCCTAGAGCTAAGAGTTAAGAGGCTCTCATGGTTTGTCTCCCTCTCCTGTGATCCTCTGTGCTGTTTCTTAAATGTGGAATATAAGGACCTATGCAGATTTAACTACTGAAGCTCATACTGGAGCAGAGTAAGCCCTGAATCCAATGACTGATGTTCTTTTAAGAGAAAGGGACACAGAGTCAGAGGGAAGCAGCTATGTGCAAACAGAGGCAGAGACTGGAGTGATGCAGCAATAAGTCAAGGGATCCCAAGGATTCCCATGAGCCACAAGAAGCTAGGAAAGATGCCTGAGACCACTTTCTCCCTTAGAACCTCCAGAAGGAATCAATTCTACCAGCACCTCGATTTCAGACTTCTGGCCTGCCAAACTGCAGACAACAAATTTCTGTTGTTTCTAGCCATCTGGTTTGTAGCAATTTTTTACCGGCAGCTCTGGGAAACTAATACTCTCTGCCCTGAACACCTATGGTCTAACAGTAGTTCCCACATTTTAGTGTGTATCCAGAATCACCCAAAAAACTTGTTGAATCACAGCAGTGAGCCCCAGCCTGAGTTTGAGGTGTTCTGAGTTTCAAGGTCTGAGATGGGGTCTGAGAATGTGCATGTCTAACAAGTTCCCAGGTAATGCTGATATTGCTGGCCTGGGGACCACATTTTGAAAACTACTAGGTCCAACTATCCATTTTAGCACTTAATTGCATTCAGTTTAGAACTTCATCACATCATATCTTACATCATGTTTATAATCAGTTCATAAATACAAGGTCTGACTTCTCAGTGATCCCATGAGTGCCACAAAATCTATGCTTTAACCTACTTTTGTTTTATCCACAGGGCATAGAGGTGACTGGCACACTGCTCAATTGCATAGTCTAAGCATAATGGTTGAAAGCACCAACTTTATGCTCTTAAATCCTATTTGCTCATTTGCAAAATGGGGTTACTGGTTTATAACAGGAATTTTTGTTAAGATCAATGAGACGACGTGTGGATGGCCTGGATTCTAGAATGTGTGCAATAAATGTTAAGTACTACTGTTTTTGAATATTGTTTTTATTAATCCAAAAAGCTGGCTACATCTAGGTAGGCTCCTATAAAACAGTGAATATGCCAGAGTTGAAATCCAGAACTTGTCAGAAGTCTCAACTCAAGATGTTATGGACTTTGTGCACATCATTCAGCTAGAGACAGCTCAAGAAGGAAAGACCACTCACAGGAATATGGTGGAAGTTCTGAAACCTATATACCCTAGTTAAGAATCAAGTCAGCTGTTGGTCCCACTCTGAGCTTCACTGGCCCAGTTATTCCAGCTCTTTCTCGGTTCCTTCATAACAAAACCATTCTTTGTATCCCAGTTTCAGAATCTCAGCTCCTGATTACTCTCCCCACCCTTGTTTCATCTCAGTCTCTGATTTGGTTCCTTACCCAAAACCAAGTTCTTCCCAAGTCTGCATTTCCATTATTTTATCCCATTCCCTGGAAGTGAGTCAGCAGTATCTCAGAAGCCAAATGTCCAACTCCCCCAATCTCTGCCTTCTACCCACAAAGGGACCTCCTCTGATGCCAACTACTCATGGCTTAAACCTCTGATTCCATGGCCCCTCTTGTCCCCAGTATATCCCATCTGCCCACTATGTTCTCTAAGCCCTGTTATGGAAGGGGCCAGAGTTCAGGGTGTCTGTCTAATTGGAAAAGAAGAATAAGAATTAAAAGTCAAAAGGAGGCCAGAGGCAGGGTCCTAGAGCCCATCAAGAACAGTGTGCTGAGAGCAAGCAAGAAGAAAGAGAAGGTATGAGAAGAGTATGACAAGAGAGAGAAGGCCCCCAGCCATAATCATGACATTTGAACTATAGCAAAGCTAGCCTCATAGTCACCAAATATCCAGCTTCCAGTGTCAACGGAGTAGGAAAGTCTTTCCTTAATTACAAAACTGTTATTTCCCCCCACCCAAAGATAATGATCTACTGGCTGGAAATAGCTCATAAGAGCAAATGGAGACCCTCCTGTTGCTTTCTTTTTTTTTTTTTTTTTTTTTAAGTCAGGGGCCACTGAAAGTATAGGAAAATTCATGTTGCAAGATACTAGGTCACACATCCATCACAGTGGAGGTAGTCAATAATGAAAAAGCAAGTACTGACAAAAATTTTGAAGGCAACACAGCACAAAATAAGGGTATAGGTAATCCTCTGAATAAAAGTGTATATTCACTTTCAGAGCCAAATGCTGTCCACTGAACTAGGAAAATAATATTGAAAAAGGCTACAGAGGAGAATTCCATGTCAGGTGTGAAGGGGAGGAGACAAGAGTCTGCTTTGTTTAGCTTTTCCTTTAAAGCCAGCAAGAAGGCAGTGGGTTTTCACACACTTCAACCCCTGCCCCACTCCCTTCCCTATTTTCATCCTGACTGGAATTGTCTTGTCCCTTCCCTCATGAACACTAAAGAGGAACATCAGTGAGTGAGCACCCCACTCTGGGACAGCAGCCAGAGAGCCCAGTGCTGGAGAATCCATAGAGACCAAACATAGGTGGCCTTTGCTTTCATGAAGGCTGGTTGAGAAAGGGAACACAAAACTTTAAGAATAACTGTTTAATGGCACTGATTTTGATAACGTGCTGAGAAGACAGACAAGAAGAAGAATGTTAGGATGTATTCAACACAACCTGACTCTCCTTAGCTGGAGAGAAAATTGCCAAAAACTCTCCCCAACATCCAAGTCACACTGCTGATTTATACCCCATATCAACTTGGGGTGTTATTTGTGTCTCCATGAATTTAATTAGCCAGTGATTTCCACTGGCTCAGTTCCTTTGTTTTCCAATTGAGCAACTTTACAGACAGTTATGATCCTGCACAACTTGCAAGGTAAGGGGACCAGCTTTTCCTTTAAATAGAGCCCTGGAGTTTCTCCAGGACATAGGTATTGTTTTAGGAAGTGCCTAAAGCATGGAACTTAAAACCAAAACCAGAAAGGGATAAGACTGCAAGAAAGAGCTGGCAGTCCTGGTTCCAACTGTAACATACTTAATCTGAAGGACATTGTTCAACTCAAAAAAAAAAAAAAAATTGAGAGAATAAGCCTTAGATTTAATATAGATTATAATGTCACCTTGTGATCTGGTATGCACTCTGTCTTGGTTTTCCAAGCAGTAACTTTGGTTTATTAACTTCATTCTTATCTGGGTTGAAAGCTATTGACTCTACAATAAAAACAATCATCTATAGAAATGTTTTTTTACCTTAGAGATCCCATCTAATTCCTGAGGAATATGTAAAACCACTTTGCAGACAGGGCCATGGATATGTGCTAATTACCATCATTCACAAAAGGACCTATTAAGTAGCCAATCCAATATAGATGCAGTAACCTGCCCACTAGGTACTTAACCCAGTATAACCCAAGTGTATTCCTGTATCCTCCAGTGAGTAAATCCATGAAATGTCCTGGGCACTCACCAAGTTCACTATGGAAATGTTCCAAATGAATAGAGATGGGGCTCCTTCCTTCATTCATGATCTCTAGAACCTCAGATACAATTCAGTTCATTAGATCTTAATATATAGAAATGAAAACCGTGCAGATGTGTTCAATGGATTCAGGCAGGGTTGCAGTGCTCACATAAAGGCACTCAAAGAGAGATTTACTGAATGGGAACATGGCTCAGCCCAATCAAGCTTCAGTTAGTTTGAGGCCCATAGCTTAGCATTCTCCTTCCAGATCAATGTGGAAACTAGCCAGTGCAAAAGAGAATGAAGGGTGAAATCTCTAATATAATTGCTTCTGAAACCCTGTGAGCAGTAAAATTTAGGGAAATCCTATTCAAGTGCCAGTTTCCAAGATGTTTGTTATCCATCTGCAAAGAGATGTTTGGGTTGGATGTAGATCAATGCACTGCTTCCTTCACCAAAAAGGTTTTGCACCCCCGCCAAAACAAAAAATGTTATCTGACCTAAACAACTGGCCTAATTATACACTTGATTTGCATGGTAAGACAAGCTGTTTATGTCATCAAGAATGGCTAACAGTTTAAAGACCTCAGCTGATCCTAAGACCACACTTTGGGTGGTGCTTGTTTAAGAAATAAGAGCTCAGACTCTGCAGTCAAGGGGACTTCGGCTTAAATCTATACCTTTGGTCCCCTGAAATAAATAATATATTATATGTTAATTTAAAAAAATAAAAATTTTTAAAAATATTTAAAAATTATCCAAAATGAAAAAAAAATCTATACTGCGGGCAAGTAATTCGCCCTGCCTCAACTACTTATTTGTACAATTCCGATAACAGTACCAGCCTACCTCATTAGGTCGTCATGAGCATCAAATGACAAAGTGTCTAAAACATTTAACATGGAGCCTGGCATATGATCAACAATAGCAGAATGCTACTCTATCTTATAGTTTGGGTCCTTAACATTCCCCCCTTCATACAGAATGTTCAAGTTAGAAAGAAATGCAGAGGTCACAGTATCCTACCCAGTTAAAAAAAAAAAAAAAAAAGGAAAGAAAGAAAAGAAAAGAAAAATGAATTATTTCTCATGACTTTTACTGCTTGCTGAATAGAGCAACAGATAAACACACAACACCGTATAGAGAAAATACGACTAAAGGTCCCAATTCCCAGGTTCTAGTTCTGACTTACTACTGAGACTCTTGAGGCAATTCATTTCATTCCCTGTGCCCCAACTTTCTCATCTTTTAAACTAAAAAAAGTAAAACAGAGGGATAATGTTTCAGTAAGAATATTACCATGGCTGCGTATGTCCGAGTCATGGCATCAAATAAAACTGTGACTTGTAAACGCATTTTTTTTATTAGCTACAGTATATGAATACAGATGGAAGGGTGCAAGGAGGATCCCCCTATGCGAGCACTTCAGATTGCTGAAGGGGCATGCAGGGCAGGGACTCCCTGGCCCAGAGCCACCCATTCACAAGCTCCTTCACCCACTTGCCAGGCACTGGTCCCCCCCATGACTTCTACTGCAACTTCCCTCTCTATTCCTGAGCCAAACAGCCCAAGAGCTGTGAAAGCCATCCCCAGGCTATGTCAGTGTCAATCAGCTTTCCCGCTGCCGGCTGCCTCCGGGAACCCACTCCGTGAGTTAATTACCCATTGTGAAAAAGTCATTTATCCGCAAATCCCTGAGCACAGAGCCCTTTCAGGTTGGTGCCCTCTGGTTTTGGAACCTTGTTGCTTCTAATTGGTTGTGACGTCCACCTTCTCTGTATGCCATAGAATATTGTCCCTTGCTCACCTCTTCCTGGATTTCCTTCTTCGTTCCCAAGTTTGTTATTTCTGGGGCTTGGAACAGCCCTGTGGCCTTCAGACAGTAAGAGAAACCTTAAAATGTCAGCCGGTGAGAGAGAAAGAGACAGACACACAGAAAGACAGACGGACCCATCTGTAAAGAGAGTGACCTGAAATTGGAACCACTCACTGGGCAGGGAGGGCGCAGAGAATATTCAGATAAGGAGCAGGAACCAGGATGGAGTCCTAGCTTAGGGAGAATTTGGTATCAACAGACATCAGAAGAGGTCTAGGTCAAACTTATATGTGTAAAATAATAATAATAATAGTTACCTGGGTAAGATTTCTCTTTAGGCCCTTTAGTCCTTGCTGCATAGGACAGAAGCCAAATATTATGGGCTAGGAAAGCTGGTTGGCCTGTTCCTCTTTAAGACGTACAGTCTAATTCAGTAGGTCTAGGGTGGGAGTGGAGATTCTGAATTTTTAACAGACTCCCAGGCAATGTCAGTGCGGCTGGGTTCTAACTAAGCAGGATAGACACAAATGGCTAATAAAATGGAGAATCTGTGAGCAAGCAACAGAAAAGAGGCCAATAGGCTGAAATTCAGTCGGATTCAAGGAAGATGACTGTAAGGAAGTGTATATACCTGCAGCAAGTGCTCACAGACACTGACTTTGTGTGAGGCATTCATGCTGTAAGCCAGATTCTCGGAATATGAACCAGGGAGAATTGCTTCTGCCCCATCAAGTTTGTAATCAAATACAAGACTCTAACTTTAATCCACTGATAGATAACAGGGGAGATCAGCAGGATTACAAAGACAAGACCTCAAGCATCCCACATCAGCAACACCTTCAAAGCAAAACAGGTCTCCTGTCTACCTCATCCACCATTCCTGTGGCCCAGTCTCGGCCGACTCCTCCACCTGGACAACCACAGGCTGCCCCCAACTCATCTCCAGTCTCCAAGCCTCTTCGCGTCTTCCCTGCCTCCAGTTCACTCTCCCTCAACAGCCAGGAGCAGTCTTTTCATTTTTGTTTTAAGGAAATCAGAATTCTGCTTCTGCCCAAGATGAAGAGATAGAGTGGATCTACCCTCCTACTTGAAACAAAGCTTTAGGAAACAACAGTTTTGAAGACACTGAACATCATGCAATGAAAGGGTGATCCCTGAGAGATGCCAGAACACATGAGGCCAGCCCTGTGGTTTCCCCCAACCAATTGTCTTAAGACCGTTTCCAGGCAGGGGCTCATGGGCGGGGGGGGGGGGGGGGGAACCCATGCAGAGCCCGATGGACTCTCTGAGTTGAGACAGAGCAGAGTCTGGAGAGACCAAGGCAGCAGAAGTAGAGAGCCAAGAGCCACCCTGACAGAGAGCCTGGATTTCGGTACCAAGCCTCCTTCAGGCATTCAGCAGAGTACCGAACAGCAAGTATGTAGGAGATCACTACCCGTGGCCAGGGAAAAAGCCACCCAAAAGGATCAGGTCACAACTAATGCCCCTAATGCCCCTGTGACGATCACCTGGGGACCTGGCCTATCCCAGGCAGAGTGAACCTGAAACCCTGGGGTGGGGCCAGAGTTCCGCGTTTCAACAGGCTCTCCAAGTAATAGTCTGATATACATCCAGTTTTGAAAATGACTGCCTTAAGACAGTGGTTCTCAACCCTGGCCGAGTCTTAGGAGATCAGTCATCTGCTTTTAAAGAGCCTGATGCCTAGGCCTCATCTAGAGAACAATTAAATTACTCGGACTCAGTGGTCTGAGAATCTGCATTTCTAACAAGTTTCTGCGTGAGGCTGAAGCTGCTGGTCTTGGAACAATTCTTTGAGAACTATTGGTCCAGGGTCTAACGAAGGGTGAAGCCTGCCCTTGGTAGCCAAATGGCTGTAACTGGGGACACCACAAATGACAAGCTAGGAAATCAGGCAGAATCTGACAGATTTCCTCATACCACTCCAGGGATGGGGAAATAACTACTTTTCAAAATATCCTACCTGGGGACAACTCAAGTTATTAAGATTTTCTTGCATGCTGAGCCAAAATCTTGCTCCCTATAACCTTACTGTTTTTAATCCTAATTAAGGTCTTTTGAAGGGATTAAACTGTTACTGAACTGTAGTTAATCACTTTCAGTAAAATGATGCTATTTGATTGATTTGTCAGTTTCTTAATATCCTGGACCTATTAGGATTGTGGTACTCTAACTTCATTGTACGTGGCATCACATGAGAACCTGATGAGAAGGTAGACATTTGGGCTACTACCCCCAGAGCTTCTGATTCTGTCATCTGGGGTGGGTACCAAGAGCACTTTCTGATGTTCTAAGCCACATCCTGGGACCTACAACCTGAGGATCTTGCTCTCCAGCTCAGCATCCAATGAAGCATTATTTTCAGAATGAATCATTTCAGTGATTTTTAAACAAATCACTCCTACCGCACCTAAGAACTTGCTTTCTGAATGCTGAAAATACTGCTAACATCTCCAAGTACAATTCTGCCAAGGGCCCCTGCTGTTTTCAGGTGGCCTGAGTGTCAAGGTGACTGCTGAGGTTTATACACACACGAAGGTCTCCCACCACTAGGGAAGGCCAGCCCCCCCACCTACCCCACTGGCCAGCTAAGCCCCACCTGGCCCAGCGGGCTCATCACCTGATGGAAATCCTATTCATCTTCTCCCAGCCTTTTCCTAATGCCCCCCACCCCATTTTTCTCAGTTCTTATTCCTCTTTATCTTCTGTCAATAGCTACTGTTCGTGGGGCCTCTCTTATTTGAGTATAGTTGACACACAGTGTTACATTAGTTGCAGGTGTACAACATACTGTATCAACTTCTCTAGATGTTATGGTATGCTCAAAAGCATAGGTAGCTACAATCCATCACCATCCAATGCTATTATAATACGTAAAAAGGTACTCCCTATGCTGTGCCTTTTCTTCCCATGACTTATTCATTCTGTAACTGGAAGACTCTATCTCCCATTCCCCTTCACCTGTTTTGCCCACCACCCCACCCCCGACCCCCTTCTCTCTGGCAGCCATCAGTTCATTCTGTTTCTATAGCTCTGGTTTGACTTTTTATTTGTTTATTCATTGTTTTTGTTTTTTGTTTTTTTTCTATTTCTGGAGCCTCTATGTCAACAGTTGGCACCATGTTAAGAACATTACCTGTCCTATCTCGTTTAGTCTCTATGATCACCTGTGAGTTCAGGATTATTTTACAATTTGGGGAGAATGGAATTCACTGCTGTGGCTGAAAGGAAGAGCCCAGAGCTAATACTCAGAATAGGTCAAACACACATGCATGAGACAAAGAGAACACAGGCTACCCCAGGTTTTGTGTGAGTGCTTGTGTCCTGGAGCAGGATAGGGGTCTAGGTCCTTGGGGAATATTGGGGGACCTACAGCAGGAACAAGGAAAAAGACAGTGGTTATCCCTGAGGCTTTGACTGGATCTTGTCTGGCTCTCTCTTCCTTCCCCAGTCACAGTCCCATCCCTAGCAGCCTGCCCCAGGGGCTTGTCTCCTGCTTGCTAACCTACAGAACACTCAGTCTTCCAGCAAAAGGCTCATCCACAGGTGGTGCACTTACTTGGCACCAGAGAGGACAGCCTGGGTAGCAGGAGTCAACCACAGGAGCTCAGGGGCTCAACTCCCCAACAGCTCACCTGGTCCAAGTGAGAGCAGAGTACAGAGATATTTGGCAGAAGAGCCTTCCATCAGCTCCTGTACCAAAAAGTCAAGGCTGTGCTGAGCCAAGCATCCCTCAGCTTTCATCTACAGCATTTCAGCTTCCTTTAAGCACTGGTTAATGACTCATTCAGCTTACTCAGGGTGGTTAGAGCCCAGACTCAGAGAAAGTTAGCTACAAGTCTAGCAATCGCTGCCACCAGAGGAGTTAATGTCTCGTTAGCTACAAGTGGAGTTCTCAGACCTTCCAAGAATTCCTTTCTTCTGGGAAGCCCTAGGAACTATGGATCAGAGATCTTTTATACACAAAGCATTCAGAATGTGTGAAAGCATACAACGGTTTCTTCCAAGTAGCAAATATGAGTCTGTTTTATATGGGAGGGAAAACATCTAAATGCAAAGATATCTCTGACCTCAAGGCAGATTTCAAATAGCTACAGAGCAGCATATCTAGGACCATGGGTGAAGCTATGGTCAGTTTAAAACTTTTCCCTGAAAGGTAACTTCATAGTCTTAGCTAAGGGTAAGATCTTCCCATATCATATTGAAGATACTGTTGGCATACTACAAAGATGACTTCATATTCAAGACCTACTTACAGGACTTTGGGCAACTTCCCTAATTCAGGTTCTAGGTCTCTATAGAAGGGATGATGGCCCTTGCCCCATAAATTTAAAAGCTTCTTACAACCATAGTGAAAGGTCAACTTCCAGCCATTTTGCTAGGAGTCTTCACAACTCCAGGTAAGATAGAATCTTAGTGATCTCCACCCTTTGACTTCCTCCCAGGCTGCCGGTCAGACTTGTCTAAGGAGCCTGGACATGAACAATTCTAAGAAGGGAGGTACCCACTTGCATATTAGTTATGCCAGAGTTTCAACTTACTCCCTTTTCTCCAGATTGCATCATGCCCTTTAAATAATAATAATAATCAAGGTAAGGGGCCCTTAATGATCTTTATTTTCTCCTCTTAGTTTAATGTGGGCAGCAAGGGAGAGGAGAATTCGTGGACTAAGCAAGTTGCCAGAGTGGCTGTCAAAGTGATGTGTGGAGGGGACAGCAGCAAAACCTGCTTAGTACTCAGAAACACCTGCTGGGAAATATTTTTTCTGCATGGGTTGCAAACAGTATTAAAACAATTTTCTTGCCTTTAACAGAAGAGGAGGGGTGCTAGGGGCGGCTGTTTCTGTGGGCCAGCATCATGGAACAAGACCAGAGAGAACTAAGAAATCAGCAAGAGGTGGGGAGAGGAGGCATGGGGTCTCTCACTACACTGGGGCCCAGAGCTCTGCTGAATTGACCCTTGCTCTGCAGCTCTGAAGGGAGTTTCCAGCTCAGGCCATCAATTCCCATTTGGCCACCCTCATTTTGGAGTCTTGGGGGGATTTCAGAATGCTCTCTCAGCTTCAATTCCCTATAGCTGGTGTAGCAAAGGCATTTTATTATGTGCCGAGGGCGACGGAAAGACACATCCAGCTCCCCCCTCTCTAGGGAGGTCAAAGCCAACATTCCCCTTCTGTCCACATTCCTTCTGCTCTAGTTCAGGTTCCGAGCATCTCTCAGCAGAATTATTCGGGTGGCTCCCTACCAGGTCTCTCCACTTCTGGTTTCTCCCCTCCTCCCCTCCATCCTCCACACCAGTGCCATCAACCTCTAAAATGAAAGCAATCCTATCTGGCCAATGTCCCACGTCTATGGCTTCTTTTCAGCCACAGAATTCAGTCCTCACCTCTCAGCCCTGCTTACCACCACCTGACCCCAAGCCACCAATTCATCTTTAAATCTTCCATTAAGCTCATACCATCAATCTGTGCTCAGAAGCTCGTGATTCCCTAAGCCTTCCATGAGGCCCCTCTCTTCCTGCCTTTGTTCTTGCTATTTGTTCTCTCAGGAGTGCCTTTTCTTATCTACAGGATTCTACATTTCAAGCCCCAGGAAACTGAAGGAATGACAACATTATGGACATAAATAGGACATTTGCAAAGGAAAACAACCAGTTCAGATTCACATGACATCAAGTTCGAGGTGGTATCAGGGCCTCCAAAAAAAGATCCAAAAAGGAGTCTCAAAGCCAGCAGTATAGATTTAGGAGTCATTGTCTAGAAAACAATAGGTAGCTATACAATAAACTACTGTGTTCTCTAAGGGAATAGGTCCTTTTGAGATGGTTCGTCTCTCTCTCCCCGCACAGATCCTTTTTAGTACACAAATGTCTCATTTTATGTATTTTTCCTCTCAAAATTTCATTGGGCTAATTTGGACCTCAAAAAAACCTGAATAATTACATATGGATGGAGAAAGATTGACAGACAAGCACCCACGGTGGTGAAACATTTCCTGAATTACACCAACACTCCTATTTCAAGATGGCCTCCTCCTTTGGGGGCACTCATTAGCATACTATACACAATTGCACTGAGGAGTAAGTTGCGTTCTGTTTCTGGTCTGTCCCCAGAACAGACTCTCTCCCTCATTGTGTCCTACTTGCAAACAGTCACATAAATGTGACAAAAGAGTATTCTGAACTTTGAACTTTTCTTCTCCTCCAGTTGCAATCCTCTCAATGGAAAGAT
The DNA here is from genome assembly GCF_029215605.1 of Mirounga angustirostris. Classification (NCBI taxonomy): domain Eukaryota; kingdom Metazoa; phylum Chordata; class Mammalia; order Carnivora; family Phocidae; genus Mirounga; species Mirounga angustirostris. Next base: position 108,370,631 of record NW_026991715.1, read on the forward strand.
GTAAAGAACTAGATGACTTTCGTGAACACTTATCCAAGCTAGGAAAGGTTCCTTATGTTTTTCATCTCTCACACATAAAGAAAGGGGTTGCATCCGTTATAATAGGGTGTACTCAGGTGACAACCCCCCAAATCTTAGTGGCTCCCAACATTTATTTTTCACTCATGCTGCTTGTCTTTCAAAAGTTAGCACTACTTTTGTTCTAGGTCTTTTTATTTGGAGACTGAGGGTAACAAAGTAGCAACTGTGTAAGACATGGCTGGTTTCATGGCACGGGGTGGCGGCGGGGTGGGGGGTGGCGGGGAGTGTGAATTATGCAAGGACCCTCAACAATTCTATGCAGAAGTAACACGTCACACATGCTTACCAATGACAGTTTGTTTCTGCTCACATTTTTGACCAAAAGTAAATCTCCTATCAACGTGACAGGGATATATAATCATCCCACCAGAGGGGCAGCAAATATTGTAATCAAGGATACAATTTACATGCTGAGGCAAATGTCATACAATACCAGTTTGTTTCTTTATCTCAGCATAGTTCAGGTGCATTTGTTTAAATTGCCACCAAATACATAAGCACCACATGCATGGACGGGCCCAGGAAATGAGATACAGGGGCACCATGGCCATGCATGGTAGAATGAGGACAGACCACACTGAGATGCAGCACCTCTCAATTCAGAAAGCCGCATAAAGACCTTCTGAGCTGCATGACTAGGTCTCTGGTTCAGCCCTGAGTGAGAGGCCCCGACAGGAATGTAGCCTGATCACCACCATCTCATCCTAAAATCCAAATCTACAGCTACCTTCCTCTGCATTAGGTGATCTCCAAGTTGCTCCCATGAACTGAATCTTGCATGCAGTTGTTTATTCTACAAACATTTATTGTGCACCTACAATGCATAGGTTCTAAGCACTTGAAAAACAGTGAAAAAACCAACATTTCTGCCCTTGGCAAGCTGATATTCTGGTAATGGTAAATGGAGATCTATATTAAAAGACAAACATAATAAATTACATAGATTTGAGGATGACAAGTACTATATAAAGAAAAACAAATAGGTCAGGGAAAAATAGCCCACCTTCTCTATAGAAAATGCTAGAAATTCACAGGTTAGACCAGGGCTTCTTAACCTCAGTGCTACTGACATTTTGGAATGGCTAATTCTTTGTTGTGGGGGGATTTTCTGTGTATCATCAATTGTTTAGTGGCATCTCTGACCTCTACCCACTAGAGACCATTTCCCCAGTTGGCACCCATTTCCCCAGTTTCAACAACCAAAAATGCTGCTGGACACTGCCAAATGTCCCCTGAAGGGCACAGCCATCTCCAATTGAGAGCCACTGGGTTAGAGACCTGTAAATGGTTCAGTTCTTGAGCGTGTTCTCAAATTTAAGTGCAGACCCTCACAACCAGTCTCTTAGCAGAATTTACAACCTATCATCTACCAGCTGTATGACCTTGATTTCATTTCTTCAACTCTCTGAGGTAGCAGTGCTTTTCTCAGAGATGGGTTATGAGAATTCAATAACATGGTGCAGATAAATTAGCTAGTGCACACTGCCAAGGAAGAATAAGCCTTTCCAGCTCAAAATTATCAAGTAGTAACTCACTTTTTCCATCTCGTAATCTTCTAAGATAAACAGGTATCACTGTAGAGAATCGAAGAATAAAGCTAGACCCTACTAGATTAAGCCAGGTGTCCAAACTCACAATTAGCAGGTAACAGAGCTAAGACAACCCGACCAATCCTCTCCGTCCCAATTCCATCAGGCTTCTCACTGACCACACCACCTCCACCTCCTTAATTTTAAGTTGATTATAACCATTTAAGGACACACCTACCAAGCAAAGCAAAAAGCTTACTAGTAAAGGAAAGCATTTAGGTTATGACAGTTGCTACTGGAAATTGATTTAACTCACATGTAATGCTGACTAATATACTTTCGAAGTGCCTTTCAGAAACCTCCAGGAGGAAAAGCTCTGATCAGAAGGGCCCCATCCTGACAACCTCCAACACTGCCAACAGCGTGGAAGCCCAGATCAAAGAACATCTTGTGTGTGGCTTTTCCTTGTCCCACTGAGAGTCACTATATCCAGGCTTCCCTTACCTGACCCAGGCACCTCAAAAGCAGACAAAATTCAAAGACCCAAATGAGTTGAGGAGGGGAATAAAGTAGAAGGACTGGATTAGACCATTGTCGATGGCTTTGGACAAGTAAGTGCACGCATCCTCCTGTTGCCATTTTAACAAGACTGGAGTCCTCTCAGAACACTAATTCCTCCCTGGATCACTGCTTTCCAGAGCAATAACATAAATACACCTAACATTTAAGCAAAAGGATATTGAGCTTGGCAGATCAGTATGGTGTATGTTTGCCTCCTGGAGTGATAAGGTCACCCATTCAAGACCCACAAGGAACGGTGTGTGGACATGGAGAGAGCCACAACATGAAGTGGCCAGGCCTAGTACAGAAAGTGGAGATAATCTTTGAAGAAACAAAGGATAATTGGGGAGAATCGAGCCAGATCCTTCCAGGAAACACAGGCTTGAGGTATCCAGCTGTCATTAACAAATGCAAAAAGTTAAAAACAGGTCAAACTGCATCCTGGTATTGCAGAGACATAAAAAAAGGAGCATTCTTATGTCTGGAAGCCAAAAGAGGCAGGTTTCCAGTCCTAGAACATTGAACTTAACTGCTTCATCCTGATCAGGTGATTTTTCATGTCAGTCAGTTCACAACCTCCTGAATCTAATCTGTACCTAACTTTTCAGACAAAACATCCATGTTGCCATCATAACAGTATGTCCTAGAAGCTGAACAAAACTCAACAATATAGGAGGAAACTGACACCTTCCCACGTTGTTGATAGGAACTTACATCAGTGCCACCTTTTTGGAGAGCAACTGGGCAATGTCTAGCCCAATTTGAAAGTGAACATTTCATTTGGAAATTCCACTTTTAACAATTTACCCAAAAGATACGTGCGTATATGGACAAATTTGTGGGTACAGCTTTATTTATTGCAGGGTCTCTTGTAATAGCCAAAAACCAAGAACATTTTAAATATCCATCAAAAACATGGTTAAAACATGCCCATGGAATAGTAATAGGCCATTAAAATGGATGAGGTATGTCTGCAGCTACTATGACAGAACAGATGATCTCCAAAATGTACTGTTCAATGGGAAAAAAGAGCAAAGTACAAGATTTACAAGATTGCTGCTGACTGTTCATGTAAAAAACTAAGTCGGATTGTGTTCATACTTAATACAGACACATGTATGAACACATATACGCATAATTATATTCATGTATATTCATATATTAGCTCTAAAAGGATGCATAAAGGCATACAAGGATATACACGGTAACAATATCTGCCTTTCAAGAGGGGAAGGAAACCTGTCCTTTCAACTGTTTTACTTTTTACAGATATGATAGATGAGAAATTTTAAAGTGGGTTTTTTGTAGGTTTCATAAACATGGTAGCCTGCAGAGGCTCTTCAAATCTACGCATGCAAGCAACCTCCCACTCAGCTAGAGGGCATACCAGGGATCAAGGAAGAGTCCTGCAAGTATTGTTTTTTTTTTTTTAACTTGCAGTCATCTGTGTACATAGGATATAAATGTGCACATTATCCACTGTAGTTTTTTTCCATTCTAAGGCATATTAACCTTGACACCTCAACACCCTCTTGAGCCACTTCAGCATACCACTCATTTGCAGTGAAAACTAATTTTCAAATTTGCCCCAGAAAATAGGATTTAGAAGGAAATCCACTCACTTAGGGACAGCACATTCAAGTCAAATACAAAAGGTTTACTGAAGCAGAAGGTGTGAGGACCGATGACGAAAACACACTTTCTCATTGGCGGGTACAGGAGAGTGGTTTGGGATGCAGCTCGCACCCCCACCTCACCTGATTAAGGCTGCACTTCTGTGCTCTCATCACACCCTCGAGCCGCCACTGACCATGCTGTGTTCTAATCTCCTATTTACACATCTGTCCCTCATTCTAGACCATGAGCTGCTCAGGTTCAGGGGTCACATCATCACTCATCCCCCAGCCCCTCACTCAGAATGTGGCAAACAGAAAACACTTAATAAACATTTACTAAATCGACTGCACAGTTTCCCAGCAACACATGCAGTGCTCATCAAGTGCATTCTGGGTGCTTGTAACCTTTTGTACAGTACTGAATGTTGCTGCCCTTTGCTGTCTTAGGTATCCTTTCGTATCTAATACTGGAGTAGGGGGGGCGGCTATAAATGATAGAATGCACAGGCAGAAGTTGGACTCATGACAGCTGTGTTACCTGAGGCAAGTTACTGCTTCTGGAACCAGTTTTGTTATCCACACAGCAGAAATGTTATCACTTACCCTGCCAGTCTGAGGTGAGAAATAAAGGAGATTATGTTGCAGCCTGCTTTGCACATGGCAGCCACTGAAACAGTAATTGTTTCCATCTTTATCCTCCACATCCAAAAGGGGGGCCCTTCCAGAGAAGGTCTTCCCTTACCTTGCACCGTCCACATGCTCACCGTGGTATCTTGTGCAGCCTGAGTGTTCCACAAATGAGAGAAAATACTCTGGATGCAGCCAGACAGGAGTTGGAAGCCAGACTGTAGCTGATTGTTTAGCTGAGCGTGGACAGGCAAGTCACCTCAGCGCTGAGTCTCAGTTTCTTTTTCTGTAAAATGGATAGGTTAATGCGAATCTCCTGTAGTCTGGTAACTATGAAATGAGAGGATACAATTAAGGTATGTAAAGCCTGAGCGCCAATTGTCGTGATGTGGTAGCACATTACCTATAATAAAACAGAAAACCCTTTGCACACTGGAGCTTTGAGGTATGAACGCAGCTCCTATTGGTTTTATGATTTCCCTTAGGAGTAGAGAGAAAAGGCATACGGGATAAGGAGATGCATTCTGTGAAGAACTAATTGTGTGAAAGGTAACCTGAGAGCAGCCCAGCTTTGAGGCCCCATGATCAGCCCCAGGGGAGAAAAGGGATTTTTCTGAGTAACTACATCGTTTTGCCCAACAGCAGTCCAGAAAGACAGCTCCAGCAGGCTACCTTGGAAGGTTACTCAACTGCCCAGGAACCTGGGTAGTCTATTTCCCATTTTATGGATACAGTAACTGAGGTTGAACTACTTGACCAGGAAAACTAAAAAGTGGTTAAACTCAACTTTACACCTAGGTCTTCTGGACAATTAGCTCAATGCTCTTTCTACTAAATCATCTGCTATTAAAAAAAAAAAAAAGGTAATAATGATCAGAACTTCCCTACATAATAGATGACATTTCTCAAAGTATAATTTTAAGAAGTTAAAAATATAACCCCCCCATACAAATATAGAATGAACATATGCCAACAACTTAACTCATTAATGAAGAAAGCAGCTGGATGGTTCAAAGAGCGTTTGAGGAAAAGAGATTCATATAGACAAGAAACATGCCCAACTAAGTTTAAGTTTGTTAGGTTGGGATCCTAAGGGGCAATAAGCCTGTAATCTTTGAGGTCCTCTCCATCAGTGGACAGAAATTGTTTGAATCTTGATCCACGCATTACTGCATAATATCACAAGATCTGGTCCCTAATAAATAAAGGTACACACCCTAGAAATACATAATCCTTGGGTGAGCTAATTGAACTGTTCTCCAACAGAACATTGAAGGAACAAGCAGTTATCTTTTTATAAATCTGAGTAATCTTTTAAACATTTAAATCCACTTACTTTTGGGAAGGCATTGTGTTAGCACTTCATGTATATTCATCCATGTGACCCTAACCACAGCCCTAGGAGATAGTTACTGTCATTATCACATTTGTATAGATTAGAAAAGTGAGCCACAGATGGACTGGGGGACCTGCCCAAGGTCAAAGTGCTAGTAAGTGCTATAGCAGGTATTTGAACTCAGGCTGACAACATAACCCCCATCCTTAAGTAATAAGGCATTTTGTCTTACCAAGATAGGGTAATATAACAACCGGCTGCAACAACAGGGATTCTATCTGATCATTGTTGAATCCCTAGCACCTAGCTCAGTGTTCAACAGATGGACAATTACTAGTGTTTGTAGGTTTTGCTTTTTGAACCCAGAGCTGGAACTAAAGAGAGCTAGTACCCCCACCATCAATTCCAGTGTCAGCATATGCTGAACACTGAGCTTGTTGATGAACTACTAACTCGAGATTTATGCTGAGCTACCCAGAAACATACCTACTAAGCGAACAAAGAAGAGACAGCCCTGCCCTCACAGAGCTCACAGTCCAAGGAGGAAACAGGTAAACAAGGACTGACAGCAAACAGGACACATACAGGGACTGGGGGAATACAGGGTGCTGTGGATCACCACTACCTGGGGGTTTCATGTGCTCAGGTAACCAGGGTCATTGGAGAAGGACACTTGTCCATCACTGTTTGGCCCCTAGGAACGATTTCAGGCCAAAGTCAAAGATCAGCCTAGTGGGGGCCTTACAAATGTCCTCATCAACATATTGCAGGGATTGAGACAATTTGGAAAGACCATGACGGCAGATTCAGTCTAGAGAATACATACCACCTTATCAAGATACCCAACAGGATGTGCCCTGGTGCATGTTCAAATATAATTTGATGAATGTCCATTTAAATGGAGAATTTATGGCTTTGTTTTATAAAAATTAGATGTGACCAATAAAAATAGCCTTTTAGGTAAAAAGACCTACTTGAAAACTTCACCTCGAAGCTGAGGAAGTGTAAGTTGTCACTGAAACGGTCAACTGCTCAAGCAAAGTAGCCCATTGCTGCTCCTGACTTATGTCAGACTATAGAGAAACTGTCTTCGAGCAAGGAGAGAATGATGTTTCTCCGGGAGGAAGAAGGGAAGAACCATGCTTTTATGAGTTCTGATTCATATCTCCTTCAGGAAGAGTGCCTCTTACCAGCTGTAACAAAGAGAACGGGACCCGTGGAAGTCACTGAGGAAAAGTGAGCACAGCAGGGAAGAAGCCAGTGACATATTTTATTCAATTAAACCTGCTCTTTGTAGAAGTCCTTTTGGGCTTTAGCTAATGTAGCATGGGCCAGTGGACATGGAGCTGATTCCTATGATCAGCTGACACAAGGGCAGACGTACCTCCCACTCTTCTCCAGGATCTACAGTGTAAAATTCTGTGCACCCCTCAAGGCCAGAGGATCCCAAATGTGTCTTATCCACCTGGTGTTCCTGAGGTCCTAGCACAGAATCTGGAGCACAGAAGGGATGCCACATACACTTATCCTCTCCAGGTGCATGCCCTCTTGGCTGCTCTTGACTTGGAAGGTCCCATTCTAGAAGATGGGCAGAAAGGAGCTGCATGTCACCCCTCTCAGCTTAAAGAAGAGCTCCAGTTACCTCACCCTGACAGAAAGTCAATGAGAAGCCATGTGATTTGTGGAGCCTGGCTTTAGCAAGATGAGATGGATGGCCCAAGGCCAGGCTGGCCTCTGGGGTAAGGTGGCACTGGGCCAGTGAGTTCTTCTGGGAGGTTGATGTGGGCAAAGCTCGGCAATTTTTAATGCAGCTCTGAGCCCTTTCTGAAGGGAATTTACTTCCAAGCTTTGATCTTGGGTCTTTGTAGCGGAGGTCTGCATCTTTCAATAGTGAGAACTCCAAGTTGGCTTCTGAGAGGAGGTAGGGTAAGACTGAAGGTTGGTTTTTCTGTGGGTTTGTTGTGTGTTTTTTTTTTTTAAGTTCTTGAAGTTTAAGCTAGATACACCCAATTCTCAGGGCATGCCCATGTCACACTGATTCAAGTAGCTGAAGTGTGCAGAGATTTAGAAAACCCAAACTGGGGCTTCCAACAAGGTATATTTACCACTTTGAAATAGTCTATTTCCAATGCGTGTATGGTAATGGGAGGGGGGGTTAGGTTTCCAGGTTCTGGAATTTTAAGTTAAATGCCAAAACACCATCTAGGCCAGAGGCTGACACCTGTTTTTGTAATAAAGTTTTATTGGAACACAGCCACGCTGATTCCTTTCCTGGCTATCTTTGGCTGTTTTTACACTGCAACAGCAGAACTGAGTAGTGTGACAGTATGATCCACAAAACCTCAAATAATTGGGATGCCTGGGTGGCTCAGCTGGTTAAGTGGCTGCCTTCGGCTTGGGTCATGATCCCAGGGTCCTGGGGTCGAGTCCCACATCCAGCTCCTTGCTCAGCTAGGAGCCTGCTTCTCCCTTTACCTGCCATTCCCCCTGCTTGTGCTCTCTCTCCTTTCTCTCTCTCTGATGAATAAATAAATAAAAACTTTGATGACCTCCAGGCTGCACTTTCCACGCATTATGTGTTCTTCCCAGGTGAACAAGGGAACAAGGGAAATTTCCTTGGCTTACAAACCTGAACAGAACTTCTTTGCCTGCGATAAAGAATGTGTCCTCAGCACTGTATCCATGATAATTTTTAACTATTTAACCAATGCATTTTGATTTTCCACCCACTCCTGGGTCTATGGCAGCTTCTGAGCTTTTTGCCCCAAAGCAAGACAAATCTTTGCTGGTCTTCAACAAGACAATCAACAGGCTTGGAGATCAGGCTGTTTGGAGGGGATTTTCCTCAATTCTTCAAAATTCTTCTAAGTTCCCATTAAACATAACCAGAGTCAGGTCACTGCTTCTCCGAAGAGTGATCCACACCTGACACCTGATGGTCAATTATACCCAAATAAAGCAATCACACTTTTCCAGCACTAGAGGGACTTTGGAGCCCTGGTTCAAAGGAAACTATACAGACGCCCCTTGGTCAGTGACTTTTGGGACCATAATTTCTGACTAATGCTGGCTCCCTGTGCTGCCACTACATCAATTTCCACAACCCCAGGCTAAACGTTCATCTTCTGCTCTGTGCTCCATTACTCCCCATGGCCAGAAGTCATGGGTGGATGCAATTCACAAAGGGTAATGGAAGAAGTGGTGGTTAAAAAAAAAAAAAAATTCATCAAATCAGGGCATCTGGGTGGCCAAGTCAGTTAAGAGTCCGCCTCTTGATTTCAGCTCAGGTCCTAACCTCAGGGTAGTGAGATGGAGCCCCACATCGAGCCCCACATCGAGCCCCGCATCAGGCTCCATGCTGGGTGTGGAGCCTGCTTGGGATTCTCTCTCTCTCCCTGATCCTCCCCCCACCCCAACCACATGCTCCCTTCCTCTCTCTCTCTCAAAAAAATTTTTCTTAAAAAAAATCATCAAATCTATACATGTGTATACACACACACACACACACACACACACGAAAAACCAACTTACCACCCAGTAAACTTATGACTAGCTCATTTGTTCTTTGATTCACTTGTTCATGTATTCGTTCAAAAGGTATTTAATAAGCACCTACAACACATCTAGTATTGACCTAAATTCTGGGCATACAGAAGTTAACACAAGAGAATGGCTCTATCTCCTGGGGCTTATGTTCCAATATGAGGACCGATAAACAAGTGAATGAGTGAACATAACAAATTGTCATCATTGCTGTGAAGGAAACCACCAGGGTGAAATTAGAGGGAACCTACTTGGAATGCTCATTGCCTAGAACAGTTCCTGGTACATAGACTATGGACCACTTTTTTTTTTAATATTGAATATAAAACCCATTGTTTAAAATGTTGTATTTGCAGTCACTTCTAGGTAGGCAGCTCAGGGCAACTTCAATTTGTAGAACAAGAATAACAGGAAGAGAGGAAAGGCCTAGAAAGCACTTTTTGCCTCCAATAAGATGATGATGGACAAAACATTCTCCTTCAATAGAATTTTTAAGGTTGTTTTTTTTTTAAGATTTATTTATTTTAGAGAGAGAGCATGAGTGGGAGGGGAAGAGGGAGAAAGAGAGAGAATCTCAAGCACACTCCATACTCAGCTACGCTCAATCTCACAATCCTGAGATCACAATCTTAACCGAAACTAAGAGTCAGATGCTCAACTGACTGTACCACCCAGCACCTCCTCCTTCAAGAGAATTTAAAGGACAAGGCACTTGTCCTTAACAAAGATATCTGTCAGCAAGTTAATCTGAAAATCAGAGCTGAGCTCAGTGGTTAAAAGAACAAAATCAAGCCAGATGTCCTGGGTCCAAGACCAGACTGATACATACTCATTATAGAACTTCAAGTTCTTAACTTGACCAAGGCTCAGTGCCTCTTTAATCTGGGTATAAAAATAGTATCCTCCTGGGGCGCCTGGGTGGCTCAGTCATTGGGCATCTGCCTTCGGCTCAGGTCATGATCTCAGGGTCCTGGGATCGAGCCCCGCATCGGGCTCCCTGCTCGGTGGGAAGCCTGCTTCTCCCTCTCCCACTCCCCCTGCTTGTGTTCTCTCTCTCACTGTGTCTCTCTCTGTCAAATAAATAAATAAAATCTTTAAAAAAAAAAAATAGTATCCTCCTGGGACTCCTGGGTGGCTCAGTCGGTTAAGCGTCTGCCTTTGGCTCAGGTCATGAACTCAGGGTCCTGGGATGGAGTCCCACATCGGGCTTCTTGCTCAGTGGGGAGCCTGCTTCTCCCTCTGCTTGCTGTTCCACCTGCTTGTGCTCTCTCTCTGACAAATAAAATCTTAAAGAAAACAAAAACTTTAAAAATAGTATCCTCTTATTATTAAGAGGATTCAATGAAGTAACATTATGAAAACCACTTAGCAATGAACCCCACATGTCATGTGCATTCAATAAATGCTATGGTCTGTGTGCCAGTCTCCTTATCTATATAAGGACAATAACAAACAATACTCACCTCGTGGGGGTGTTGAGAAGATTAAATGAACATAAAGCACCTACAATAGTAAGTGCTCAGTAGTGTTGGCTAATATTACTAATCTGACTCTCTTGCTGGAACAATGGAAGTAAACTCATCCCTTTTTAAATACAGAAGTAAGGAATTTGAGCCCTGGATGTCTGAGCAAATTCTGCAAAACAATCTGATTAGCTAAGTCAGACCCTCCTAGACCAGTGCTTTCCTTGGTAGAATATATTCTTCACTTGTGATGAAGTGGGGAAGTCAGCATTGCTCTAAGTATCTCAGAGTTCTGATGCCTGGTGTGCACCAGGAGGTGCCTGGCCGCACCTCGTCTGCAGTCATTTTTTCCACTTTGATTCCAAGTGACCCTCTTCCTTGCTTTACTTACAGTCTCTTCAGTTGCTACTGTTGCAGGAGGGCCAAGATTTTAATCATCCTTGTGTTTCCTCTCTTCACTCCGAAGTTCATTTCTGTACTAGACTGGAAGTTCCATGGGGAAAGGGGCCATACTGGTTTAGAGCCTGCTGTGTCCCCAATTCTGATGGGGTGCCTTGAAGGGTTGGGGCTGTGTCTGTATCAGAGATGCAAAATTACAGGGATGCAGAGAAGCAGAGGAAATAGGTGGTGAGTGGCTAGGGGGTCTTTGCCCAGCATGAGGTACCCCCTGCCACCTGCTGATGGGGGTATAGACATGACCCAGGTACAACCGATTCTGGTACAGGGATGGGCAGATGATTTCAGCTGAGCCAATTAGTCCTTCCACCAGTCTTTCTGGCTAGAGCTGGTAGGAAATTTCCCCCAACCCCTCAGCTGCAAGTTAGGAGAATAAAAGGCTAGAGCTATCTGAGGGCACACTGTCCCCTGCATGGGGAAGAACCTTATCTGGAAGAGAAGCAAGATGATGACACACAAAAGATATTAAAGGAGAAATAAGAACTTAGAGCTCATGTCCCCCTATCTAGCCACCAAGGTCCCTCTACGCCTGCCACTTCCACAATTTACGTCAATGAAAAAAGAGAACTCAATAGTAAAGTAGTAAAAACAGATTTTATTCAGGACTATTACAATAAGGGACAAGAGACCTCAATATAGAACTGGGCTCATTTCTGAATAAGGCATGGACAAGTGGGAATTTACAGCCAAGGAGTAGGGTGGGGGTCAATGGATGGAAAAATACCAAGAGAAAGCATCACGGGTAGGAGCATCTAGCTAAATCAACCTAACAGGATCTTTACTGAAGACAGGCCAGGATGAGCAGATATCACCTGGGGGAAAATAGAGGTTGGGGAATCCCATTAGATACTGGGCGTGATCAGATATTGAGAATGGGGGCTCTTGCTAAACTTACTTAGGTTTTTTACAAATACTGGATTTTACGGGGCACCTGAGTGGCTCAGTCGTTAAGCGTCTGCCTTCGGCTCAGGTCATGATCCCAGGGTCCTGGGATCGAGCCCCGCATCGGGCTCCCTGCTCAGTGGGAAGCCTGCGTCTCCCTCTCCCGCTCCCCCTGCTTGTGTTCCCTCTCTCACTATGTCTCTCTCTGTCAAATAAATAAATAAAATCTTAAAAAAAAAAAAAAACAAATACTGGATTTTACAAGGAAGTGCACAGACAGGCCTAGGAGAAGGTACAAGGGGCCCAACTAAATCTTGGTCAAGCAGAGAATCTTTGTTACACTGGCCAAAACATTCCCCTTTTCCTAAACTAGTTCAAGTTGCCTTTCCTTCCTTATATCCAAAAGTCTAAAAAGGATCATCCAGCTCATTGACAACAATAAATAGGATGACTATCACTTGTTGAGGGCTTACTCTGTATCACACTATCTCAAATATTTTTTCTGCAACATTTCATTAAATGCTCTATGGAGTAAATACTAATAGTATCCCCTTTTTACATAGAGGAAATAAGCACAGAGGTATCAAGTAATTTGACCAAGCTCAGAAGGTGGCAGAACAGAGATCCAAACTGTATCTATCTAATAACAGAAACTAACACAGACACAGACCAATGCCTGTGGGTCTTCAAGTAGAGTTCCTAGACTACCTGCATTAGGAAGACTTCTGGTGTTTATGTAAAATGCAGACCAACAGACTCCTCCATCATCAAACTCAACATGGAAATTAAAACTACAGTTCATTAAGTTGGTGGGGGGAGCACTGAAAAAGACACAGGAATATATTTTCTGGGTAATACATCCTCACCATTACACTCACTATTCACCAAAATAAATCTGTCCACTGAGTAGTACTATTATTTCAGTCCTTCACAGAAGGGACCGTATGAAGAATAAAGAGAAAGAAGGGCAACAGGATGAATGGACAAGAATCAAGAGACCATTTTCCCCAGTCTTACCCCCTCCTCCATACCCAGCTGGAGCCACAGACTTCCTAAAAGCAAATCAAGGAGAAACAAATTTAGCAACTTGGCTTGCAGAATATTATTAATAATTCTCCCCCTTGCCTACCTTGTGAGTGGCTTAGGACCCCAAGGAGATAAAATAAAGAACTTACGTAAAGACTACTTAACCAACAATTTCAGACAGACCCTCTGAAAGCACTTGGAGCTCCAAGAAGAATCAAGTTAGATATAATAACAAGAATTTATTAAGTGCAGGCTCAATTCTGCCTTGGCCACTTTTTCTCAGAATTGCTTTGCTTTCTCTCATTCTGGAAAGACATTTTCATTTTATTATCACATTTGAGTTTGTTTGGGATTTCCCCCTCCCCAGAAGTAATGCTTTCTGGCCACTCCTTGTGTTTTATTTATTATACTTCACCCCCCATTAAGTTTCTCCCCGGAAAGGTTTTATCCGTATATTGCAGATTCACCTCTCCTGTGACCTGCCACTAGAAGATGATGGGCAGCTGTCCTCATTATTTTGTTACTCTGCACCAGCAAGCACTACATTTCCACAGAAAGGGAGAAGGGGAATAATGACTAAGGACGCTGAAGTGGCTCATAGGAGCAACAACAGGAGATGGTGTTGGGTTTACAATTCTATCCATGATCTACTCGTTTCTGTTGTTACTCTTGTTAAGAGATCCAGAATCCATTTTCTGCCATAGCTGTGGCCCCTCAAGTCAACTCCATGGAGACAAACGCTTTGAACTCAGAAAAAAACTCTAGGAATTTCAACAGGGTACATGGTAGCCAAACTCACTAGAGGAATAACCTCACAGATTTTTCTGAGTCCCAACATTATACGGTCTCTTCTGATTGCCTCCAAACCTCACTGCTGCCACCCCGACCAATCACCATGGCAACCCACTCGAGGAAGAGGAAGACATTTTCTCCTATGTAATATGTTTGGGGTCTTGCTCGTCACATGTTATTTCATGATTTACATCGCCACCAAATATATTTATACCAATAGCAACTAGGCACCTAAACACAAATATTTAAAACCCTGAATGACCAAATTTAATATATCTTATAAGGTATGCTACCCGCCAAGCCTCCAAACTGTAGTAGAGACATCTTAAGACACTCAAGAACAAGAGGAAAATCATTTTGCACCTATATGACCCTTCAAGGCTATTTTGCCTTGAGGAAATAGGGTCAGACAAGTAGAGAATGGTGGGGTAGGAGGAATTAGCAGTTTGTCTTCCTGTTTCACTCCAATTCTATTTGAATATTAAATCTCTGAAATATTACCCTGCAACTCCTTTTCCTGACTTGGACCCCTAAAGCAACAAATGGAGCAACAATGTTCTGTTATTGTTTCCACTGGCAATAATGAATGAGAATCACCTCCCCTAGACCAACACTACTTGGCCATTTTGTGACATGAATTTGATAAGGGAGTTTGCAAAGGGACAGGTAATAGGAAAACTCTGCCTAACGCTGCAACAGGCAGGTGTCCTGTTGCTTGCTAATGACCCGGAGTCTTAACCCTGCTGGACCTGACTGAGGACTACATTCTTCATGTCCATGACACAAAACTGGCTAACAGCCTCTCTCAATAGAATATGTACAGTTCACTCTTTATACAATCAGAGATGGATAGCAGACTTGGATCTTACTTGGACAAAGCTGCTTTCTCAGGCTAGATCTGGCTCTTTTCTTTTTCTTTTTTTTTTTTTTTTAAAGATTTTATTTATTTGACCGAGAGAGACACAGCAAGAGAGGGAATACAAGCAGGGGGAGTGGGAGAGGGAGAAGCAGGCTTCCCGCTGAGCAGGGAGCCCGATGCGGGGCTCGATCCCAGGACCTGGAATCATGACCTGAGCTGAAGGCAGACGCTTAATGACTGAGCCACCCAGGCGCCCCCTGGCTCTCTTTTCTATTTGGGGAAACCGAAGTAGCTTTCCTAAGGGGTTGTTGCTTTTGCCTAGCAAGTTATCAGTGCAACTTTGAACTGTTTTAGCAGCCCTCGTGTCTAAGTCCCACATACTCCTTTCATTCTATCACACTGGTCAATAGATAAACCTAACTTCTCATTGGTTGGAACATCCATCTACATAGTTATTCTTCTATCCCTGCAACATATAGTGCAGTACTTCCCACCCTTTTTAACATCATAGCACACGTATATAATTTTATTTCATACTAGAGTAAACAGATGAAGCTACTATAGGTGGGAGGAGACTGGTCCTGGGACTCCAGCAATCCTGATCCCTGCCTGGACTCCCCCCAGTGGCTGAGCAATCAGTAACTCAACACACCCATAACTCATCAGGATATATTTATGCCAAGGCATCTGGCTGAGCGGGACGTGGGAGCAGGGAGTCTGAGCTATTGTACTTGAACCAACACAATGCTAAACCCTGAGGACACGGAATTAACAACCATGGTCCTGGCCCTCATGGAGCTTACAGTCTGATAAAAACAATGAGTAAATTATTTTAAAAGTAACAAGTGCTACACAAAAGGGAAATTATGGGGGTGGCTCAAGCACATAACAGGAAAACCACCTAACCTAAGAAGCCTATTAGAGCTCAGTGAATTTTGGAAGTGATCCAAAACAACTGGGTGAGGATTTAGCACTGTGAGAAGGTGAGAAATAGATTTAGAGAGAGGACACTCCACAAAGGATTAGCTGTACTAATCTCCCCCTCTCTTTTTTGAAATAGTCCTACCTGATCCTTACGCTCTTTGAGATCATTAACCATTGTTGCATATAGAAGATACTACTGAGATATAAGAATTTGCCAAATATTTTACATTTTCCTTCACATTTAGATATCATTCACACATTGTCTATTACAAAAAAAAAAAAAACCCACAACTTTCTTTTGAAAGCTGCAAACTACTAATGAGTGGACTAAGGATGCTTACCATTCACCAAGTGCTCAATACATGCAACCCGCTGTGCTGTGCTGAGCCTATTTACACGAACTGTATCTTTTGACTCCCCACAAGAATGTTATAAAGTAGATACTGCGTGCTTTTCCATCTGCAGGAAGGGAAACAAAGACTGAGACAAAAAGTTACTTACCCAAGGTGGGAAGTGGTGGGGCTCCAGGGGAAAGCAAGCAGCAGGAAGCCAGAGCTGCTGCTCCCCCATCAGGCAATACAGCCTCCATTGCAAAGAGACCACAAAACCTCAAGACTACAAAAGGACTTGACAGCCAACAGGAACGTTATTTTCCAGCAAGGATATTCACGCGCTGAATACTCATGACCACAGTACTTGCTTCTCTGGATCTAAAGCCAGAGCCCGGGCTTGGGACCACTGCTGAAAGGTACCCTTGCATTCTGAAAGGTAAACTGATACTTGCTTTCTCTGTGCAGAGAGCATTAAATGGATACAGAAATGCAGGGAGCAGTGTACAAAATCAGGTAGAACCTTGGAATCACAGACTTGCCATTTGGAAGTGACCCCTGAGAACAGGAAGATCTAGCTGTTTAGGTTCTTTGGCAGTATTAACTCTGGCGTCTGAGATTGGGGCTTTTATAATGGGATTATTCACACCTGTTCTCTAACTCGAGTGTGATCAGAATCCCCTGGAGGGCTTGTTGAAACACAGATGGCTGGGCCCCACCCCCAAAGCTTCCAATTTGTAGGTCGGAGTGTGGTCTGAGAATTTGCATTTCTAACAAGTTCTCCGGTGATGATCGCAATGCTGGTCCAGGGCCACACCTTGCCCAGGCCTTGCCAGATGAAGTGACTTGCTCAGGATCACACTGCCGGTGTATGACACAGCCAGAAAAAGTCTTCCCTCACAAAAAAAAAAAAAAAAAGAAGTCTTCCCTCTCCAAGCATGTGGTGGCTCTATTATTTCTCTTCTCTTTTCCCCATCTAATTTTTGATATATTGTTTTTCCTTTTCCTTATAACAACAGAAAGTTTGTCCTTCACTAGAATAAATATGTGGGGTTAGGAAGTGATTACGTTGAAAAATAAAGCAAGACCTTGCTTCTGCAATAAACTATCTCGAAGTCAAACTTAAATCCATAGTTTTCTCCTCATATTTAACAAGCACCCTCATGCATTTTATTTTGCCCAAGGTCAACACCAAGGAACTTCAGGAAAATCCTCCAGTGGGGTGCCTGGGTGACTCAGTCGTTGGGCGTCTGCCTTCAGCTCAGGTCAAGGCTCAGGATTGAGCCCCGTGTCAGGCTCCCTGCTCAGTGGAGAGTGCTTCTCCCTCTGCCTTTGTCACGTGCTTGCTCAAGTGCTCTCTCTCTCTCGCTCTCTCTCTCTCAAATAAATAAATAAAATCTTCAAAAAAACATCCTCCGGTTTGGAGTCAGGCATCCTAGTTTTCCACGTAAATCTTAAGCCTCCTGTTGTTGCTTCTCCATGTGATTCGCACAGGCAGTGTGTCAGAGAAAACAAGAGCCCAGGTCCAATTTCGGCTTTGCCTTGGGCTGTCAGTCCCCTCTTCTGGCCTCAGGTTTTTTGTTGTTTTTTTTTTTACTTATAAAATGAGGAGGGTAGCCTCTAAAGGCCCAATCCAGCTCCAACTTTCTACAGAGGGGAGCAGAAGCAGAAGCAACATGCCTGAATGACAATGAATTCTGTTTAAATAGCATGCCATATAATATAAATTCTAATACTATAATTTAACCACTGGGAAAGAAATATACAATCCCGGTGGAATAATATTGGGGTGATGGTGGTGAATAGAAGGCAGTAAGAGAGGTGGAGAGCCATTTGGGGCTGGGGCCAAGAAGAGGGCAACAAATGAGTGGGCACATTCGCAGTGATACTTTGTGTTTATCCTCCTACCCTCCCCTCCAGTGAGCAGAGATCCATGACACATATAAGGATTTTTTTAAGACCACTTTATTTATAATGATTTCTCATTTATGCTTGGCAAAGAGACCAGAGAGGCAAAGCATACTTGAGCATTTTTACAAGAAGAAAACATGCTGTGGAGGGACACAATGTATTGCTCATTAAAGGAAAATCCATTCCCTGCTTAGCAGCAAAACATATGCCAACCAGAAATATTATTAAGCCAAATTTGCTCCCATTTAAGTAAAAGGATGAAACTGTCAAAAGTCTACAGTGCTGAGGAGGGGGAAAGATGGCGGAGGAGTAGGGGACCCTGTTTCAACTGGTCCCCGGAATTGAGCTGGATATCTACCAGACCACTCTGAGCACCCACAAAACCAGCCTGAGATGTAAGAAGATCTGGATCTCTACAAACAGAATATCGCAGGCAGTTGGTTTTGAGGTACGAAGCAGAGAGCCGTGATTCTGCAGGCAGATATCGGAGGATAAACGGTGGCGGGAGGGTGCCTGGCCGTGGGGATCCTACACCACTGATGAGTGACAGCCTCGCATGCTGCAGACGAGGCTCAGACTCGCAGACCGGTAGCGTCAGGCAAGGACTTTAGGGCAGCCCCCGGGGTGGAGGACCAGACCGGCAGGGTCGCGCGCACGAACTGCAGCCCCCCCTGGACAGAAACCCAGAGCGACGGTCACGTGCAGGCGAACTGCAGCCTCCAAGACGGAAACCAGTGCACCGAGTCCCGCCAGTGAACTGCAACCCCCGGGGTGCAAACCCCGAGCGGTGGAGTTGCGTGCCCGCGAACTGGGAGCAGCTGGCGGTTTTAGAAGCACAAAGGGCAGAGACATGCCCCGACCTGGAGGCAGGACTGGGGGTGCTGTGGAGGGGTGCACAACCCAGGACGCTGCAGTTTGTAGTAGCACAGACAGAAACGGAGATAGTGTGGCCTGGAGAGCTCACTGAAGAACACACTGCGATCTCTCTGCTCTGAGGCAGATGGTTGGAAATGGTCTCTTCTGCTCTGACTCGCGGAAGAGATGCAGAAAGCCGCCAGGGAAAGGCGCCAGAGAACAAAAGCCCCAAAGCCTGATTCCCACTGAGCCCATCCCCCACCACAGGGCAACTCCGCCCAAACAGGGTTGCCTGAGTAACAGCACGGCAGGCCCCTCCTGCAGAAGACAGGCTGGGAAAATAAGAGGCCAGCAACCTAAGGTCCCAAGAAAACAGGTGCATCTTGCTTGGGTTCTGGTCAATAATTTGGACTCTATACATTCCCTCAAACACCCATCAACAGAATGACTAGGAGGAGGAGCCCCCAAAACAGAAAAGACTCAGAGATTATGACTTATGCTGCAGATTTACAAATGGATGCAGATATAACCAAGATGTTGGAGATGGAATTCAGGCTAGCAATTGTGAAGACAATGGCTAGAATGGAGAAATCAATTAATGGCAACATAGAGTCTCTAAGGGCAGAAATAAAAGGTGAATTGGCAGAACTTAAAAATGCTATCAATGAGGGGCGCCTGGGTGGCTCAGTTGGTTAAGCAACTGCCTTCGGCTCAGGTCATGATCCTGGAGTCCCGGGATCGAGTCCCGCATCGGGCTCCCTGCTCAGCAGGGAGTCTGCTTCTCCCTCTGACCCTCCTCCCTCTCATGCTCTCTGTCTCTCATTCTCTCTCTCGCAAATAAATAAAATCTTAAAAAAAAAAAAAAAAATTGAAAAAAAAAAATGCTATCAATGAGGGCGCCTGGGTGGCTCAGTTGGTTAAGCGACTGCCTTCGGCTCAGGTCATGATCCTGGAGTCCCGGGATCGAGTCCCGCATCGGGCTCCCTGCTCGGCAGGGAGCCTGCTTCTGCCTCTGACCCTCCCCCCTCTCATGTGCTCTCTCTCTCTCTCATTCTCTCTGTCTCAAATAAATAAATAAAATCTTTAAAAAAAAAATGCTATCAATGAGATCCAATCCAATCTAGATAATCTAACAGCTAGGGTAACTGAGACAGAAGAGAGAATAAGCGACCTGGAAGACAATATAATAGATAAAAAGGGAAAAGATGAGGCCATGGAAAAACAACTCAGAATCCATGAAAATAGAATCAGAGAAATAAGTGACACCATGAGGCATTCCAATGTCAGAATAATTGGAATCCCGGAGGGAGTAGAGAGAGAGAGAGAGAGGGCTAGAAGATGTATTTGAGCAAATCGTAGCTGAGAACTTCCCTAATCTGGGGAATGAAACAAACATTCGAGTCCTAGAGGCAGAGAGGACCCCTCCTAAGATCAAGGAAAACAGGCCAACACCCCGGCATGTAATGGTAAAACTGGCAAATCTTAGAACCAAGGAAACCATCTTAAGGGCAGTTAGGGGGAAGAGAGTCCTTACGTACAGAGGGAGGAACATCAGAATAACGTCAGACCTATCCACAGAGACCTGGCGAGCCAGAAAGGCCTGGCAAGACATATTCAGGGTACTAAATGAGAAGAACATGCAGCCAAGAATACTTTATCTGGCAAGGCTTTCATTTAGAATGGATGGAGAGATGCAGAGCTTCCACGACTGGCAGAAGTTGAAAGAATATGTGACCACTAAGCCGGCCCTGCAAGAAATATTAAGGGGGGTTCTATAAAAGGAGAAAGACCCCAAGAGTGATCTACAACAGAAATTTACAGGGACAATCTATAAAAACAACATCTTCACAGGCAACATGATGACAATTAATTCATATCTTTCAATAATCACTCTCAACATGAATGGCCTAAATGCTCCCATAAAACGGCACAGGGTTGCAGATTGGATAAAAAGACAGGACCCATCCATATGCTGTCTACAAGAGACTCATTTTGAACCTAATGATACATCCAGACTGAAAGTGAAGGGATGGAGATCTATCTTCCATGCCAGTGGACCTCAAAAGAAAGCTGGGGTAGCAATTCTTATATCAGACAAATTAGATTTTAAACTAAAGTCTGTAATAAGAGACACAGAAGGACACTATATCATTCTTAAAGGGTCTATCCAACAAGAAGATCTAACAATTGTAAATATCTATGTCCCCAACGTGGGAGCAGCCATCTACATAAGCCAACTGTTAACCAAAATAAAGAGTCATATTGATAACAATACGTTAATTGTAGGAGACCTCAATACTCCACTCTCAGCAATGGACAGATCATCTAAGCAGAAAATCAACAAGGAAACAAGAGCTTTGAATGATACATTGGACCAGATGGACCTCATAGATATTTACAAAACATTCCACCCTAAAACAACAGAATACTCATTCTTCTCAAGTGCACATGGAACTTTCTCCAGAATAGACCATATATTGGGTCACAAATCAGGTCTCAACCGATACCAAAAGATTGAGATGATTCCCTGCATCTTCTCAGACCACAATGCTCTAAAACTGGAACTCAATCACAAGAAAAAATTTGGCAGGAATTCAAACACTTGGAAGCTAAAGACCACTCTGCTCAAAAATGTTTGGGTCAACCAAGAAATCAAAGAAGAACTTAAACAATTCATGGAAATCAATGAGAACAAAAACACATCGGTCCAAAACCTATGAGATACTGCGAAGGCGGTCCTAAGGGGGAAATACATAGCCATCCAAGCCTCACAAAAAAAAAACAGAAAAATCCCGAATTCACCAACTAACTCTACACCTTAAAGAACTAGAGAAAAAGCAACAAACGACGCCTAAGCCACACATTAGAAGAGAAATAATTAAAATTAGAGCAGAAATCAATGAATTAGAAACCAGAAACACAGTAGATCACATCAATGAAACTAGAAGCTGGTTCTCTGAAAGAATTAATAAGATTGATAAACCACTGGCCAGACTTATCCAAAAGAAAAGAGAAAGGACCCAAAGTAATAAAATTATGAATGAAAGGGGAGAGATCACCACTAACACCAAGGAAATAGAAACAATTATTAGAAATTATTATCAACAACTATATGCCAATAAACTGAGCAATCTGGATGAAATGGAGGCCTTCCTGGAAACCTATAAGCTGCCAAGACTGAAACAGGAAGAAATTGACAACCTGAATAGGCCAATAACCAGTAACGAGGGGCGCCTGGGTGGCTCAGTCATTAAGCGTCTGCCTTCGGCTCAGGTCATGATCCCAGGGTCCTGGAGTCGAGTCCCACATCGGGCTCCCTGCTCAGTGGGAAGCCTGCTTCTCCCTCTCCCACTCCCCCTGCTTGTGTTCCCTCTCTCGCTGTATCTCTCTCTGTCAAATAAATAAAATCTTTAAAAAAAAAAAAAAAAAAAGTAACGAGATTGAAGCAGTGATCAAAAACCTCCCAAAAAACAAGAGTCCAGGGCCTGATGGATTCCCTGGGGAATTCTACCAAACATTCAAAGAAGAAATAATACCTATTCTACTGAAGCTGTTTCAAAAAATAGAAACAGAAGGAAAACTTCCAAACTCATTCTATGAGGCCAGCATTACCTTAATCCCCAAACCAGGCAAAGACCCCATCAAAAAGGAGAATTTCAGACCGATATCCCTGATGAATATGGATTCCAAACTCCTCAACAAAATCCTAGCTAATAGGATCCAACAATACATTAAAAGGATCATCCACCATGACCAAGTGGGATTTATCCCCGGGGTGCAAGCGTGGTTCAACATTCGCAAATCAATCAATGTGATAGAACACATTAATAAGAGGAGGGAGAACCATATGGTCCTCTCAATTGATGCAGAAAAAGCATTTGACAAAATACAACATCCTTTCCTGATTAAAACTCTCCAGAGTATAGGGATAGAGGGAACATTCCTCAAGCTCATAAAATCCATCTATGAAAAACCCACAGCGAATATCATCCTCAATGGGGAAAAGCTGAGAGCCCTTCCCTTAAGATCAGGAACACGTCAAGGGTGCCCACTCTCACCACTGCTGTTCAACATAGTACTAGAAGTCCTAGCAACAGCAATCAGACAACAAAAAGAAATAAAAGGTATTCAATTTGGCAAAGAAAAAGTCAAACTCTCTCTTTTCGCAGACAACGTGATACTTTATGTGGAAAACCCAAAAGACTCCACCCCCAAATTACTAGAACTCATCCAGCAATTCAGTAATGTGGCAGGATACAAAATCAATGCACAGAAATCAGTTGCTTTCTTATACACTAACAATGCAACTGTAGAAAGAGAAATTAGAGAAACGATTCCATTTACAATAGCACCGAAAACCATAAGATACCTCAGAATAAACCTAGCCAAAGAGGTAAAGGATCTATACTCTAGGAACTATAAAACACTCATGAAAGAAATTGAAGAAGACACAAAAAGATGGAAAAATATTCCATGCTCATGGATAGGAAGAATAAATATTGTTAAAATGTCTACGCTACCCAGAGCAATCTATACCTTCAATGCCAGCCCGATCAAAATTCCAATGACATTTTTCAAAGTGCTGGAACAAACAATCCTAAAATTTGTATGGAATCAGAAAAGACCCCAAATCGCCAAGGAGATGTTGAAAAAGAAAAACAAAGCTGGGGCATCACGTTGCCCGATTTCAAGCTATATTACAAAGCTGTGATCACCAAGACAGCATGGTACTGGCACAAAAACAGACATACAGACCAATGGAACAGAATAGAGAACCCAGATATGGACCCTCAACTCTGTGGTCAAATAATCTTTGACAAAGCAGGAAAAAACATGCAATGGAAAAAAGACAGTCTCTTCAATAAATGGTGCTGGGAAAATTGGACAGCCACATGCGGAAGAATGAAACTCGACCATTCTCTAACACCATTCACAAAGATAAACTCAAAGTGGATGAAAGACCTCAATCTGAGACAGGAATCCATCCAAATCCTAGAGAAGAACATAGGCACTAACCTCTTTGACATCGCCCACAGCAACTTCTTTCAAGATACATCTCCAAAAGCTAGTGAAACAAAAGCAAAAATGAACTTTTGGGACTTCATCAAGATAAAAAGCTTCTGCACAGCAAAGGAAACAGTCAACAAAACAAAGAGGCAACCCACAGAATGGGAGAAGATATTTGCAAATGACACTACAGATAAAGGGCTGGTATCCAGGATCTATAAAGAACTTCTCAAACTCAACACCCAAAAAACAAATAATCAAGTCAAAAAGTGGGCAGAAGATATGAAAAGACACTTCTCTGAAGAAGGCATACAAATGGCTAACAGACACATGAAAAAATATTCATCGTCATTAGCCATCAGGGAAATCCAAATCAAAACCACACTGAGATACCACCTTACAGAGTTAGAATGGCAAAAATGGACAGGGAAAGAAACAACAAATGTTGGAGAGGTTGTGGAGAAAGGGGAACCCTCTTACACTGTTGGTGGGAATGCAAGTTGGTACAGCCACTTTGGAAAACAGTGTGGAGGTGCCTCAAAAATTTAAAAATAGAGCTACCCTATGACCCAGCAATTGCACTACTGGGTATTTACCCCAAAGACACAGATGTCGTGAAAAGAAGGGCCATATGCACCCCAATGTTCATGGCAGCAATGTCCGCAATAGCCAAACTGTGGAAAGAGCCGAGATGCCCTTCAACAGATGAATGGATAAAGAAGATGTGGTCCATATATACAATGGAATATTACTCAGCCATCAGAAAAGATGAATACCCAACTTTTACATTAACATAGATGGGACTGGAGGAGATTATGCTAAGTGAAAGAAGTCAAGCAGAGAAAGTCAATTATCATATGGTTTCACTTATTTGTGGAACATAAGGAATAACATGGAGGACACTAGGAGAAGGAAGGGAAAAATGGGCAGGGGGAATTGGAGGGAGAGATGAACCATGAGAGACTATGGACCTGAGAAACAAACAGGGTTTTAGAGGGGAGGGCGGAGGGGGGATTGGTTAGCCTGGTGATGGGTATTAAGGAGGGCACATACTGCATGGAGCACTGGGTGTTATACGAAAACAATGGATCGTGGATCACTGCATCAAAAACTAATGATGTAATGTATGGTGACTAACATAACATAATAAAATTAAAAAAGAAAAAAAAAGTCTACAGTGCTATCGTTTCAGAGTTAACACCTGTGAATGAGAAAAGGAAAGCGTCTTAGGTGAATAATTGTCTGAGAGTCAAGGTCAGAAGCGAACGGGTCCTTCTTATTTTATTCATTTTTCCACAGGTACGAAAAGATTACATCTAGCAGATGGAGGCTTTTAGCATAAAATAAGCTCCTGTGGCTGCATTTACTTGCAACAACAAGAAATATATGGCTACAGATGGCCATCTTTTTCTTAATTTTAAGGTGGAGGGTAAAGAAAGTTTTTCAACTTTAGTTTTTGGATTTACTAAATAATCATTAGTATTGTTAAACACAGACATCATTAACAACTCCCATACTGCACTGTTTGTCATTCTAGGATCTTGCATATTGCATGAGGGTTTTTGCCAAAATTATAATACCTGGTGTCAACATACGTATCTCAGTAACACTTTTTTTTTTAAAAAGTGACCATGTTTGCAAATTAGCACCTGAGCACACATTCCTGTTGAGAGCTCAATTTGCATTAGTGCATTCTTCTTTGCTCTGAGTGATTTATTCACACAGAAATGGGGCCGTTCCTGCAATTATGGGACATGAAAAGCTGATGGGATTTACCGCATTTATCCTGAAACTTCCAAATAAGACCGCTGTGATCAAGAATAGAAAGTTAAGGCCGGACACCAACAAGAGATGTGTGCCTCGGGACCAATTGAGAACTTCTATGTGGAGGCCCTGCAGAAATTAAGGGGCCCGGATGTTCACACCTGGCTCCTGAGAGGCAGACAGGGCTGTGGTGAGGATCGTGCTTGGAACCTATTCTAGTGGGAGGAACAGCACAGAGAAGATGCAGAACTTGAGGGAACTGTGAAAGGGCCACCACGCCAACCAAAGGGATAACCTCCAATGCTACTCAGTACGGAAGAACTCAAGCCAACCTAACACCAGGGGTGAGAAAAGTTCCATTCTCTAGGTCCCGCTCCTAATTTCTTGTGCCAATTTATCATGGTGCACCGAGAAGCTCAGAGTTCCTTCAGCCAATCATGTCCTCGATGGGACACTTAAAAGTGGAAAGCCTGGTACAGCAAAAGAGAATGAACATAAGTGCTGTGAAAAAAATCTGTGCTGTGAACCTAAGGGACAGCAAGCAAAACCCAGAATTTGGAAGTTAGGGTACAAAGCATTCTCAGAGAATCAGATAGTAAGGATTCCCAAGATAGATTCCCAGGCTTCTTTCCCCCAACAGAGAATGGCAAGATGGATATAATCCCCCAACACTCTTTGCAATCATCAAACTCTTGCTAGTGTTGTCACTGGACGGGGATGGGTTTGGAACATGGGCAATGCTAATAAATTAAAACAGATCTGTCTTATTTCTCTGATATAGGTCTGCAAATCCGTAATCTCACAACATTTCCTGCCTTTTTTTTTTCTTTTAAGATTTTAAGATTTTATTTCTTTATTTGACAGACAGAGACAGCGAGAGAGGGAACACAAGCAGGGGGAGTGGGAGAGGGAAAAGCAGGCTTCCCGCGGAGCAGGGAGCCCGATGCAGGGCTCGATCCCAGGACCCTGAGATCATGACCTGAGCCGAAGGCAGACACTTAATAACTGAGCCACCCAGGTGCCCCATTTCCTGCTTTTTAGTGGTATGATCCATCCCCCACTGCTGCAAGATGGACACATCTTAACATACTCTCATCTCTTTAGATACAATATTAGGGCAAAGCATTTAAACAAACTGTGTCCCAGAAACTAAAGATTTGAACTTATTACTGACACAGAGGAAAGTCCTTATAGGCTTTTGCAACTAAAAATAATACCACCAGTCCCGCATGGGAACTAATGGGAGGCTCACTACTTCTCCCCGCTAACCAGTGCCACTGTGAGCCAGCCCTGCTTACTAGTTTTCTTCTTCCATTGGGCCAAAAGACCTGGCCTCCTGTAACTTCAGAAAAGCAAGCCTGACTTGCTATAAGGAAACTTGGAGCTCCATAAATCAATAGTTTTCACAGGCCAATCCTTCATAGCAACGTTTATAACATGGTTATGTCTACCTGAACCTCTTTCATAAAATAATGACTTCTGCTGGCCTTTAACACCACTTTATGCAAAGCAACAGTGGGCCTTTAATTCCTAAAAACAAAAAGATCGTTTCGGGGAGTGGAATTTTGTTGATTCTTAGCACCGGGAGTATTCTGGGAACCAATATTTTGAGGTTCTGGAACTGTGCTGTTCCACATAGTAGCCACTAGTTATTTGTGGCTATTTTAATTTACACTAATTAAAATGGAATAAAATTAAATATTCAGCTCTTTAGTCGTGAATGCCATATTTCAGATCTCCAGAGCTGTGGCTAGTGGCTACCATATTAAACAGCATAGCATAGAACATTGCCATGATTTCAAATTTTCTTGTAGACAGAGCTGCTCCTTAAGTTCAAATTGGAAGGGGTCTCTTAGGTCGCTCTAGTTCTCCATGCCATTTCAGCCAGAACTTCCTGTATAAAATTCCTAAAAGAGTCTAAAAATAAAATTTGAGGAAGGGGAAGCTAAAATGTATAAGGTCTTCTCAGAGCAGTTTACTGAAGTGGTTAAGATCCCAGGCTTCAGAGTTTGACATTATGTCAAAACCTACTACCTTCTACCAGCTCCTCTGAAATAGGAGCATGTCACTTCATCTCTAAGCTTCGGATTCCTCGCTGTCCATGGCCTAGCCACATGCTCTCCCCATTTCCTTCTTCCCTAATAACAGAATCCAATATATTTTGGTAGTTGACAGAGATCCCTTGGTTTCAGAAGGGTGGATCCCACCACAGATGTACAAGAGGTTCTATAAGAGTGGGATGTTAGGGGAACTCTTCTGGGGAGGAATTTCCTTTCCAAATAAAAAGACAACACCCTGTGAGGAGCAAAACTTTGACTCTTCCATCTCTTTCTTGCCTGCCATGTGGACATAATGGCTGGAGCTACAGCAGCCATCTTGCAGCCATAGGTGTCAGGCATGAGGATAAAAGCCAGCATGCTAAGGGTGGAAGAACAGACAGCTGGAGAGAACTTGGGCTCTGAATGGCATATCAAACAGCCATATAATTCTTCACTGGTTTAAGTGAGAAAAATAAACCTCTATGTTTAAGCTTCCATAAGTTTTGTTTACTGTTACTGATACCCAAAAGCACTCCAAACTGAGATTTCATCTTCCATCAGTTAGTATTAATTTTGACTGTTTTAGCCAAAACCTCTCAAGTAATGAAAGTTTTAAAGGCAGAAGTTGATCTCTCTCAGGTAAAAGAGATCTGAAGTAGACAGTCAAGAGAAGGTACAGCTCCATGGTCACCAGAGCACGCCAGCGTCCACCGTCCCACCATTCTAGCATTTTGCTTCCATCCTCAAACTTGACTCCTGTTCCAAGATGGCTACTGGATGGTCAGCCATCACAAAGGCATTCCCGGCTGCAGGAAAGAGGAAAAAGGAAGGATAATCGGCACTTCTTCCACATGAGTTAGCTCCATGTAAGCAGCCAGTCTTAGAGGTTCCACACAGCACTCTCACAGCTCATCTGTCAGAACAGTCACATGGTTCTGGTTGCAAAGCAACCTGGGAATGTCGCCTTTCCACTGGGAGTATTACCATCCCAACAAAATCAGAGTTCCATAAGGAAGAAGATGACTCTCAGGTGACAAATGCCATAAGATAAAAGGAGCTAGTACAAATAAAATGTTTGGCGCAATGCCTGATATATAGTAAACCCTGAATAAAAGGTGAGAGTAGCATAGGAAGGGAATAAAATATCTTCTCTTCACTTTTGAGTTATTATGTAACTTGTTGGTCTTTGTGGCATTAATACAGTGTTCCCCAAAAGCTAGTCACTAGTATACCATCTTTGTGATTTTCCCATATCGGTACACTACCTGTGTTATTAAAATTTTCTTTAAATCAACTTGGCTTTTACTTCAAGTATACTGTTCCCATAAATAGGAAATCAATATTCCTCTCATAAAGTAAAAATTATTACTATTAAAATTAAAATATTCATTTTGGATAGGACCTAAAACCATCTCACATGCCACATTTTAGAAAACGTTTCTCTGTTGAATGCCCTGGAGTAAATGACCTTTGTGATTGATTACCTCAAGTTGGCTCTGGTCATTAATCAATCTCCACTGCCATTTATTTGCTTCATCTAACACTGTATGATGGAGATGATTCTTTAAATATCTTTAGTAATTAGCAAAACTGGAATTTTCTTTAGGTTCAACCAACCTTTAATGAGAATTGATGGCAAGAAAGACGTGGTTATGGGACTTTCCAGAAAGCTGACACATTCCACAGCTTTTTATTTTCTTTTTCTAGGTCCAGACAGAATCGTATTGAGAACTAATTCTTAAAAACATTGTCAACTTCAACTATGTCTTCCATTTCTTTTCTTTTCTTTTGGGTCTCTGATTTATCTGTATGTAACTTTCCCCACCAAACTCCCTGACAGGACATTTAGTGTCCTCCATGATGCCTCCCTGTGGGCCCTGCACACCCCAAAGTTCTATTCCCCACGGTCAGAGAGGTTCTGGCACTTTCAAGTTGCTGTTGGCATCATGGTCCCCCCAGATGTAAACTGGCAATTTTGCCTCCTGTCCCATTTAACCGCTAAGACTGTCACGAAGATAAAATAAGACTGTTTTGGGAAAGTTGTTGGCAAAGTGAGAAGTGCTACAGAACAAGAAATGGTACCATCGAAGTCAGCTGCCTTCACGCTGAAGTGATTCTGAGGGTGAACTCCACACCCAGAGGACTTGGCTCGCCAGCGTTTATATGCTGTATGACCTTGGGGGAGTACTGTACCTCTCTGCGTCTCAGGTTCTTCCTCTGTAAAACAAGGATAGCACACAATACCACACAGAGTGGTGTGAAGATGCAGCGGGTTAATACACATAAAGCACCTGAAACACCTGGCACATACTAAGCTCTCAAAATTCGTGAGTTATCATTATTACCATCTGCAAACAGCGAGCTTTGGATTCAGGCAAATGTGGTTTCGAATCCCAGCCCCATGACTCACTAGTGATACATGACTGGGTCACGTTGCTCTGCCATGTGCCAGGGAAATGGCGTGTCTTTATCCATCTCCCTAACAGACCTGCTCTTCCCCACAAGGAAGAGCACAAGACCTGGGGAGTGGGAAATGAGCAAACAGAGGACGAACCCTAGATACAGTCTACTCCAGCAAACTTACACACATGCAGTACTGGAAAATTCCTTAGGTGAGGTTCACTCACTTTCAATATAAATTTTCTACCATAGATGTCCCCTCCCTCCCAAGATGTTGACCAGGAATATGGGAGGTGGATTTATGTAAACTTGGAGAAGCCAGTGCCTCCTGAAATTGTGTGACCTAGGCACCTCGCAGCCGTCACTCTAGCCCCAGCCCTGGGGCAAGAGTACCCTGGTCTCATGCTGACTCTGGGTATGAGCCAGCCACTTAGGGACCTCATAGTTGTTACCAGTTCTGTCCCTTGAGTGTTCTGCTACTGCTGAAATCAGTGCCTGATGCATCCATGTCTGGTCTCTGTCAATGACAGCCTAGATTCTCACCCCAGCTCTTGCTAAAGCTGAGAGTCCCACTCACATCTTCCATCCAGAACCCAGAAGTGGGCAGTCCACCTACATCCTCCATCACACAGGTTGATGTCTCCAAGACCACTGATGACAGCTGTGCACTCTTGGGAGTGTGTGGGAATGCTAGGGGCCCCTCCACACCACAAGGAAACCGAAGGTGACTTAGAAAGGTATAGTTGGCCTTCTCTCTGCCTAATCATGCTGGGTTGCCAAGCTTCCCTTGATACGGCTGTCCCCCAGTTTGGAGCAGGGCAGCCTGGAGGCAATCTCTGCCCAGAGCCCCAAATGCACCTTGAGTCCAAAACCCCTGACCTGGTCACCTCCTCAACTAACCCCGCCACCCCTGCTCTGTCCAACCCAAAGTCCACACTGGAGAGATCAGGGCCCACAGGCCCAGCCCTGCCTCTCTTGCCACTTCTCCTCATAAAGCCCCTGGCCAGAGGAGCAGAATCCTACTGTTATCATCACACTTTGCCATATCCTCATCCTAACCTAGGGCAGGATGCCAAACAACCTAGCCAACAGGTGGACTAGGTTTCTTCTCCACTCCACGAAAGAAACTGTGACTTAAATCTTCCAAGTTGTCCTCTTGATATGCTAAAAATAATAAAAAATAAATAAATCTCCCATTCTCTTCCCTTTTCTCTGCCTAAAAAGTCTATCAGAGAAAGACAATTATCATATGGTTTCACTCATATGTGGAATATGAGAAATCACGCAGAGGATCATAGGTGAAGGGAGGGAAAACTGAATGGGAAGAAATCAGGGAGGGAGACAAGCCATGAGAGACCCTTTTTTTTTTTTTTTTTAGATTTTATTCATTTGTTTGACAGAGAGAGACAGAGTGAGAGAATGAACACAAGCAGGGGGAGTGGGAGAAGGAAAAGCAGGCTTCCCGCTGAGCACGGAGCCCAATGCAGGGCTCGATCCCAGGACCCCGCGATCATGACCTGAGCTGAAGGCAGATGCTTAATGACTGAGCCACCCAGGTGCCCCACCATAAGAGACTCTTAAATCTAGGAGACAAACTGAGGGTTGCTGGAGGGGAGGTGGGTGGGGCATGAGGTAACTGGGTGATGGGCATTAAGGAGGGCACGTGATGTGAGGAGCACTGGGTGTTACAGGGAACTGATGAATTACTGAACTCTACATCTGAAACTAATGATGTACTATGTATTGGCTAATTGAATCTAAGTTTAAAAAATAAATAAATAAAAACTGGCTTTTAATCTTCCTGCCTTGCCCCTAAATCTTATGTTAAATGTCAGAAGCTGATGAACTTATTCTTTTACCTTTACATTTCTGCTATAAGGCTCCTTAGGCCGCCACTTCCCACCTGAAGTAGATGAGTGACTCAGAGCAAGTTGGGGAGTCAGCAAACCCTATGGAAGTGCCAAAGAAGAAAGTGCACTCAGTATTTTTTTTTTTTTTTCAAAATATTACCCCTTTTGCATTTATTAGCTTGGGCAAGTTTCATAATTTTTTGATCTTCAGTTTCATTATCTGGAGAAAAAAATTATAATGGTTCTAAACCATAAGGTAATTGGGATGATTAAAATTTTATGTATGTGCAGAGACACGTGAGCAAAGAGTCATACCAGCATTATTCATAACAATCCCAAACTGGAAAAATTCCAAATGCCCATCAATTCGTAAACAGACAAACAAAAAGTTGTATAACTATATAA
This sequence comes from Mirounga angustirostris, assembly GCF_029215605.1. Classification (NCBI taxonomy): domain Eukaryota; kingdom Metazoa; phylum Chordata; class Mammalia; order Carnivora; family Phocidae; genus Mirounga; species Mirounga angustirostris. The sequence continues at coordinate 108,402,886 of NW_026991715.1, forward strand.
TAAAATACGATATGGTAATAAAAATGAATGGACTGCTGGCACATGGTACTACATGGGTGGATCTAAAAATCTTAGGCTTATGTGAAAGAAGCCAAGCCAAGCTCAAAAGACTACCTACTGTATGATTCTATTTACATACAATATCCAGAAAAGGCAAATCCGTAGAGCCAGAAAGTAAAGTAGTCCAGGGCTGGGATTGGAGGGGAGACTGATTATAACCAGGCACCAGAGAAGAATTTGGGGTGATGGCAATGTTCTACAACAGGATTGTGATGATGGTGCACAAGTCTATATTTTATATTCAAATCACCAAACTGTACATTCGCATTGAGTAAATGTTATATATAATTATACCTTGATGAAGTTGTTCTTAAAAGTGTTTGTGTATGTGTGTGTAATGTGTGTGTACCCACACATGGGGCCTGGCACAAAATCATCCCTTAACATATATTGATCACATCTGCTATCATGTTATTGAAATGTGTATTACTGCTATTAAACTCTCATTTCCTGTCTCTTCCATGGCTATTGCCCTAAAATAACTTGAGAGCTATGTTTATGTTTAGAGGATCATCTGCTTACTTAAAATGCCTATTATCAAATTCTTAGTATGTTCACAAATTCCAAGAGCCGCAACAGTAGGTCAGGAAATGTCCTCATGATTTTATTGTACTTGAAAATAAAAGGCAAACATACACTGTTAGAGTATTATTAGAATTCTCAACTATTCTTTTGCCTGTTGTGAAAGTCAGTTTTCCAAATCACAATACTTGAGACTATAAATGAATAAATAAATAAAAACTAAAGCATTCAGCACACTTGCTTCAATCAGGCGCTGCAGCCTTTTTATAGAATGTTAATATTTTTTACCCTTTCCTTTAGTTTTTATAATGGATGCTTCCTCCTCAATGTTTAAAAGCATAATTACATCACCTACTTAGAGCTTGTAACCATTTGTTGCTATTCATAAGGTAATGTCTCTTTCAGCAGGAAAAGAAACCTGGGGCACATGTGCCCCTCTCATTAACGAATTACTCAGGCACATTTTTATACTTTTACCATGAGGAAATTTTTTTGTTTTACCTTAGATATGATTGACCAATCTACATTCTCCAGGGTCCAACGCTTCTTCCCCATTTGGCCTGTTTCCAAAATCCATTCCTCTGGTCTCCCCAAACTGGTCTTTTCCCTCTAGCCAGCCAGGTCCCTAACTTCCCAGTCCCCCTATGCACACACATACCTCTCGCTTACCACCTGTCAATGAGATTTTACTCCCACCATCGACCCACCCACAAATGCCTTCATCCCTCCAAATCCTCGGTGACCTGGCTTCAGACCCCCCTCTCTGTCCTTCCAGATCTATTGTTTTACTCAACACTCAGGACAACTTACCTTCTATTATCTGGCATGCATGTATTTTGGAATACGTGGCACATCGAACATATTCAGGGCCTTTGCATCTGCTGCTCCCCCACCTGGAACCCTCTTCCCTCCATAATTACATGGCTGCTTTCTGCACTTCCTTCAGTCTCTGTTCAAATGTCACCATAGCAGAGAAGCCACCTACAGAAAAGAGCATATTCACCCCTCCCTTCACTCTCTGTCCTATTACCCTTTTTTTCCCTCAGACCAATTATATTGTTATTTTTTAGCCTCATGCTTCCTGAGAATTCTAGCCCCATATAAGCAGAGATTCTGTTTTGTTCTATATCCTCAGTTCTATTCACTTCTATATCCTCAGCACCTAGAACAGTGCCTGGCATACAGTGTGCTCAGTAAATACTTGTTGGATGAAATAGTTGTTAAATGGATGAGGGACTATTAGGTGCTAAGGATACAAAAAGATAAGCTACAGATCTCTGCCTTCAATGAGCTCTCAGTTGGGTTCATATTTATGTCCTTTCTCCTCTTGAAGAAATTAAAATAGGTTGCATATGTCAGTTCCCCAACATACCTGCTTCTCATGTTCACATTTGGGAAATATGCAAACATATTAGTACCCGAATTGTTTCTATAAACTGGCTGGTAAATCAAATTCATAAGAACAATCAGTTTAAAATTCTGTCTCCCTTGGCAAGAAACAACAAATGTTGGAGAGGTTGTGGAGAAAGGGGAACCCTCTTACACTGTTGGTGGGAATGCAAGTTGGTACAGCCACTTTGGAAAACAGTGTGGAGGTGCCTCAAAAGATTAAAAGTAGAGCTACCTTATGGCCCAGCAATTGCACTCCTGGGTATTTACCCCAGAGACACAGATGTAGTGAAAAGAAGGGCCATATGCACCCCAGTGTTCATGGCAGCAATGTCCGCAATAGCCAAACTGTGGAAAGAGCCGAGATGCCCTTCAACAGATGAATGGATAAAGAAGATGTGGTCCATATATACAATGGAATATTACTCAGCCATCAGGAAGAATGAATACCCAACTTTTACATCAATATGGATGGGACTGGAGGAGATTATGCTAAGTGAAACAAGTCAAGCAGAGAAAGTCAATTATCATATGGTTTCACTTATTTGTGGAACATAAAGAATAGCATGGAAGATATTAGGAGGTGGAATGGAAAAACGAAGGGGGGAAATTGGAGGGGGAGATGAACCATGAGAGACTACGGACTCCAAGAAACAAACTGAGGGTTTTGAGGGGGGGATGTGTTAGCCCCGTGGTGGGTATTAAGGAGGGCACATACTGCATGGAGCACTGGGTGTTATACGAAAACAATGAATCATGGGTCACCACATCAAAAACTAATGATGTAATGTATCGTGACTAACATAACATAATAAAATTAAATTAAATTAAAAATAAAAATAAATAAATAAAATAAAATAAAATTCTGTCTCCCTAAAAACCAACATTCACTAGAAGTAGCCACATTACTTCACTCTGTCTGATGGTGGAGCCAGGTGTCTAGAAGTTACTTAATAACTGGTAGGTGACTTTACTCAAATGTTAGTCCCAAGGAAACAGGAGTGATGCACTTTTAAATGCTTCTAACTGCAAGAAGGTCAACAAGATTTATGGTTTACCTAACGTGTAAAATACTTCACTTCATAAGTGATTCCCTGGAGAGCTGGAGAATACTCAATAACCTTTCTTCCATGAAGGGAAGCAAAATAATCGTTACTATTAGAAATGCAGTTTGCTCATTAAGTCAGAGTAGCATGTCATGAGATTGACGTCAGCAATATTTTTCTTCTCTCCTGGTTTGTTTTAATGAAGGCAACATTACAAAGACATTCTCTCTCACTTTAAGCAGTTATGGGGGAAAATGATTTTTTTTCTTCCAAGTTTTTATTTAAATTCTAAGTGATGAATCACTAAATCCTACACCTGAAACTAATGCTGTATGTTAATTAACTGGGACAAAATGATTTTAATAACACTCACCCTCCAGATAAAACTCACTTTTGGTATTGTTTGTTTCCTTGGTTACTGTATTTTCATATAGTGTAATCATGAAATAACAGCTTTTAGCACAAGCCAGGACCTATTGGTGAAATATTAGCCAACCATTGCATAGCAATGCCCCTGCAGAACCTAACTCAGGACGTAGTTTTCAAAGATCTCTTATGAAAATATATCCAAAGATTTTAAGTTAGATAAGTGGATGTCTAATAGGAGAAATCCTTAGACAAACTCAAAGATATAAAATATCACAAAGTTTAAAATTTGAGCCTTTGTGAATTGACTCCACATGGGGTGGTATCCCATCTCTGCACATCCCCACATACCCAGAGTAAGGGGCTGACCTGTCTGCAGGGGTTCCCATCCCCCACGAGGAAGGCATCCACAGGAAAACTCTCCCATGCTAAGCTGGGCAAGTGGAGCTTTCCGATGAGAATCAGTCCTCTGCTACTCCAAAAAACACTTGCTGAAGGGACTGATTTGGTTTCAAAGTTCCCTGAGGACCAATAGCAACGAACCTCCTGCCACTGGCCTGGCATTAAAGACTGGTCCAACAAGAGTTGTGTTCCATCAGACCCAATGTTCACGCCTCAGAAAGAGTCAGAAGCCTGAAGGTTGCTTGGTGACACATCCCCTTTCCGCAGATGGCTCTTAAAGAGGGTTCCACTGTACTTCCAGTCCTGATGGCTTCAACTGTAGAGAAGTTCCTGTGTTCAAATCCCGGCCTGGACATTAAAGGTCCATCCAAGCTAGATGGAAAATCAGAAACTCTAGCAAACCCTGAGGGTCCTCAGCTAGCATCATTCTGGGGCATGACTTTCTGCTCTGAGCCGTTCTGTTGTGTGGTCTCTTGAGCTAAATAGTTGATAGCAGACCCAAGGACACAAGTATGTCCACCAGCAAACACTTCAAAAAGGGGGGGTGTGCAGTTCTATTAGCCAGAACTTACCAAGATATAGACTAGTGACATTGAAAGAATGGTATGAAGAGGGGAGTGGGAGGATGTCTGTGGATAAGAGAGAATGAAAAGCTTTTGCTGACATGTCAACAAAGGATTCAGGCAGCTTAAGACCCTAAAATCTCTCAAATTCCCTTGGGTATAAAGACAAAAGTAAACAAGATGCAAAGTTACCCTAAATGTGAAGAAAGATAGAGGTTACAGGTTCCCAGGGAGACTAGGTTAGAGGCCCAGGGAGTCTCTTCTCTCAGTAATAGCCTAATGCTCAAGTTGACTTTTATTTTGAATGATTTGTTGGTAGTATTTCTAAATATATGAAGTATATTTATTTATGAGATCTGGGGACCAATAGCCTTTATAAATAACAGCAAATAACATTAGGGAAAAGACTTTAAGAACATTAGAGGACACATCAGGGGAAGACTTTACAGTACCCAAAGTTTTTATGAATATAAACACTCCAGGGGGAGTTGGTGGCCCAACAGATTATGATTATAGGAATACTAGCCTACCCCCAACAGTTGCCCAATAGTTCCTTATTGCAGCAGCACGAAATCAATCCATGTGAGATTGGTCTTTGTCTTATGGATTCATCCCATTATGAAATATTTTATCTATTCACTCAGAGGCATTTGCCTCATCAGCCTAGGGCCCTCAGTGGAAGTGAAGAGGGCACTCAGCCACAGTTATCATGGAGGCTCTGGACTCAGACAAGCCTCAGCATGGACTTCAGCTTTACTACCGTAAGCTGAGGGCCCAGGTAAGTCCCTAACCCTCCAAATCTTGGTTTCCTCACACACTCCAATTATGCCCGTCTTACAGATATCTTTTAGAGTCGTTGTAAGAGCTAAATGAGATAATATGGGTAAAGCATGTGGCACAGTGCCTGGAGTAGCATCAACCCAAGATGTCACTGAAAGAGAGGGGGCTATAGGAAGGCTTTGATGGAACTGAATAGACAAGTCAAGTGAGAAACACCATCCCCCAGTGAAAAGAGGGAGCAGATTGACTGAAGATGTTTTTAGGGCCAACCATGGCAGGTAGACTCTGAATCTATGTCTCATTCATCTTTTGCCAGTGCATTTCCAAAAGTTAGCTAAGGGAAGCATTCAGCATATCTTGCTCAAACTGAATTGAATTTGCAAACTAGGCAAGACTTCAGACTTAACATCCACCAGTATTTTATCCCACTCGAATACCTACATCTGTTGTTTTTCATTTTCAACACTAAATGGAATATTTAAGGGCTGATTTATTCCCTTATTTATTTCACATGACTAAGAATGGTGTGTGAAAATGGCTAAATATTTTTTTAATTACTGTTAAGTAGTTCCCATGAGTCTACAAAACATCTGCATCCTATGCTGCAAGGGAAAAGAAAGAAAAGGGGGAGACCCCCCACTTTAAAGAGGGGGGAATCTAAATGGGCACACAAAGCATCCAAAAAATCTAGAAGGAGTTATGTGGTCTTTTACAAAGAAAAGCAACAATAATGTACTGTTTTAAAACAGACAAAATATCTCTTTAAAAAAAGCTAGCTTTAAAAAAAAAGGTCAGAGAAGTTTAAGGTTTAGTCAAGTGTAAATGTCAATTGGAATAAGTGATAGCTGTGAGAAAATGGGGAGACCACTGACCTTTTATCCAAAAGAAAGCTAGAAATGATGTCCAAGAAAGGTGAAGGGAGGGGAAAAAAATTGTAAAGATTTTGAGCAAGAGAAAGAAGCAAGAACAAAGGAAAATCTAATTAAAATTGAAATTGTTAGTTCCACACACAAGATGCTTTTAGTTGCCAAGCCATACCCAATCTGGTTAAACATTTTAAAAGATGGTATATTGAGTTATTAACTGATCCACCAGCAGGGGAGATTTTACTCAGGTCTCAGTATGGTCCCAGACCACCTCTTTTAACCTCAGAACTGGGCTTCATTCTCAGACATACTTATCCCTGGTAGTACCAGAAACTTCCATGTTCACACTGAAAAAATCTGCTCACTGGTGTAACTTAAACAAAAATCCCAGAATTTGTGGTTTTCTCTTGATTGGTTTGATCTGGGTTATTTGTCCATCCCAGAGCCAGTCGCTTGGCTTATGCCCCTCAGAGCCCGTCCTTGGAGCTGAGAGTTAGGTTCATCCCACCCAAATCACATGGTTTGGCATACTGTGATCCAGAGCAAGAAGAGGGAATCAGAGAAAGGACACAAGGTAAGCCACAAAAAGATATCCCCTATACACAAAGACTAAGTTTCTCTTTGAAAACAAACATCATGCCTGTGACTAAGCTACCCTTTCTTCAAAAGTTTGAAATGAAGTAACTTGCCTTCTTAAGAGAATAGTATTCAAGCATCCTTGTGAACCTCACAAACTTATCACAAACCCTTTTTATCATCTAAAGAAACTGTATCTATAAAAAAGGCACCACAAAATCAACTTAGGTGAAAAATCCTTATTTTATTAAAGTTGATGAGAAAAAGTGTTATTTTCTTAAATATTCAATATCACTAGACTATAAAGTTTTTCATAATCAAGCTCTTATATGCTTTTCCAGCTTTATCTTCTTCACACTCTATGCTCACCCTCTACTTTCTATACAGTCAACATTTTTACCAGGCTTCTCACAATTTCCTCCACTGCATCATAATTTTTACATATCAATGATTTTAGGTTATTTTCTTGAATTCCATTTTACCTCTACTATTGGCTTATTAAATATACCTCTTTCTAATATTTTTAGTTGCTTCCCTAGGATTTATCAGTCTACCTTCAAATATTATGTTCATGTAGAGTATAAGAACTTTACAACAGTATACTTCCAATTCCTCCCTCCCCATAATTTATGATACTGTTGTTCTACATTTTACCTTTATAGACACTACACCCCAAAATACATCATTACCATTTGTGCTTTAGACAATCAGTTATCTTTCAGAATGATTAAGAAATAAGAATAAATTCACATCGCTTGCCATCAGGGAAATACAAATCAAAACCACAATGAGATACCACCTCACACCAATCAGAATGGTTAAAATTAATAAGACAGGGAACAACAAATGTTGGCGAGGATGTGGAGAAAGGGGAACCCTCCTACACTGTTGGTGGGAATGCAAACTGGTGCAGCCAGTCTGGAAAATAGTACGGAGGTTCCTCAGAAAGTTAAAAACAGAACTACCCTATGATCCAGCAATCTCACTGCTGGGTATTTACCCAAAGAATAAAATTAATGATGTACTATACCTTGGCTAATTGAATTTAAATTAAATATATATATATATATATATAGAGAGAGAGAGAGAGAGAGAGAGAGAGCTTTTGCATAACAAATAGTCAAAAAAAAACTAAGAGGCAACCCACGGAATGGGAGAAGATATTTGCAAATGACATTTCGGATAAAGGGCTGATACCGAAAATCTATAAGGAATTTATCAAACTCAACACCCAAAAACCAAATAATCCAGTCAAGAAATGGGCAGAAGACATGAACAGACATTTCTCTTTTTTTTCCCTAATCTAATCTTATTTTATTATGTTATGCTAGTCACCATACCATACATCATTAGTTTTTGATGTAGTGTTCCGTGATTCATAGTTTTCATCAAACACCCAGGGCTCCATACAGTACGTGCCCTCCTTAATACCCATCACTGGGATAACCCATCCTCCCACTCCCCTCCCCTCTGAAACCTTCAGTTTGTTTCTCAGAGTCCATAGTTTCTCATGGTTCGTCTCTCCCTCCGATCTCCCCCTCTTCATTTTTCCCTTCCTTCTCCTAATGTCCTCCATGCTATTCCTTATGTTCCACAAATAAGTGAAACCATATGATAATTGACTTTCTCTGCTTGACTTATTTCACTTAGCATAATCTCCTCCAGTCCCATCCATGTTGATGTAAAAGTTGGGTATTCATCCTTTCTGATATTACTCAGCCATGAACAGACACTTCTCCAAAGAAGACATCCAAATGGCTAACAGACGTGTGAAAAAATGTTCAACATCACTAGCCATCAGGGAAATACAAATCAAAACCACAATGAGATACCACCTTACACCAGCTATAATGACCAAAATTAACAAGACAGGAAACAACAAGTGTTGGCAAGGTTGTGGAGAAGGGGGAGCGTTCTTGCGCTGTTGGTGGGAATGCAAGCTGGTACAGCCACCTGGAAAACAGTATGGAGATTCCTCAAGATGTTAAAAATAGAGCTACCTTGTGACCCAGCAATTGCACTTCTAGGTATTTACCCCAAAGACACAGATGTAGTGAAAAGAAGGGCCATATGCACCCCAATGTTCATAGCAGCAATGTCCACAATAGCCAAACTATGGAAGGAACCAAGATACCCTTCAACAGACAGATGGATAAAGAATATGTGGTACATATATACAATGGAATATTAACTCAGCCATCACAAAGGATGAACACCCACATTTGCATCAACATGTATGGAACTGGAGGGGATTATGCTAAGTGAAATAAGTCAAGCAGAGAAAGACAATTACCATATGGTTTCACTCATAAGTGGAACATAAGGAATAGAGCAGAGGACCACAGGGGAAGGGAGGGAAAACTGAATGGGAAGAAGTCAGAGAGGGAGACAAACCATGAGAGACTGTGGACTCCAGGAAACAAACTGAGGGTTACAGAAGAAAGGGGGGAGGGGATGAGGTGGTTGGGTGATGGGTATCAAGGAGGGCACGTGTTGGGATGAGCTCCTGGGTGTTATATGCAACTAATGAATTGTTGAACACTACAACAACGACTATATATATATATATTTCTCTCTCCACTGAAATTCCTCATCTGTTCTTATATGTTATGTATATGTTATATATATATATATGAATAAAATTCCCTTCTGTTTGTCTTCATTTTTACCATTTTTAGAGCTCTATTTCTTTGCCTACATCCAAGTTCCTGTCTGATGTCATGTTACTTGTGCCTGAGACCTTTCCTTACCATTTCTTCTAGCACAGATCCACTGGCAATAAATTCTCTCAGCTTTTGTTTATCTGAAATATTTCTCTACCTTCAATCATGAAAGATCTTTTCACTGGGTATAAAATTCTGGGTGGCCAGGGGTTTTTTTTCCTTTCAGAAATTTAAAGATGTCACTTTATTGCCCACTGACTTGTATATCTTCTGGAAGAAGTCAGCTGTAATTCTTACCTTTATTCCCATCAGTGTGTCTTTTTTATGGATGTTTTCAATATTTTCTTATTATTAGTTCTCAGCAGTTTGTATGTGTGTTTAGTTGTTATTTTAATTTTTTTTAATCCTTCTGGGAGTTTTCTGAGTTTCCTAGATATGTAGTTTTGTATTTTTACTTATTTTTGGAATATTCTCAAATATTTCTTCTGCCCCATTCTGTCTCCATCATTTTCTTCCTACTGTTCAACTATACAAATGCCAAACCATGTGATATTGTATCACAACTCTTGAATATTATTATTTTTCTCATTGTGTTGCAGTTTGGGTAATTCTTATTGACCTATCTTCAGCTCATTGATTCTCTCCTTCTCTGTGTCAAGTCTACTGATAAGCCAAAAAAAGAATTCTTTATTTCTGATATGTGTGTGTGCATGTATGCTTGTGCGTGTGTGTTTCTGGCATTTCTACGTAACTCTTCCTCTTAGTTTTTCTCTCTCCACTGAAATTCCTCATCTGTTCTTATATGTTATGTTGTCCACCTTTTCCACTAGATCATAAGTAATCATAATTACTTTAAAGCCCCTGACTGATAGTTCTAACACCTTGGTCACCTCTGAGTCTGGTTCTGTTGATTGCCTTATCTCTTGACAATGGGTTTATTTGTTTTTTTAATTCCTATTTTGTGTGCCTCATAATTTTTTATTAATTTTTATTAAATAACAGATATTGTGTGTAGAGATCTGTATGAGATCAATAGTATTTATACCTGGGACTGGGCATGCTTCTACTTAGGTCAGGCCATCAGTGTCAAGGATTGAGTCATTCTAGCAAATGTAATGCAACAGAGGCTAGAAATGTGCTCATGCAGTTATACCTGATCTTTTGAACCTCTGCTTTTTCCTCCAGCAATAATGGATCCTTAGCTATTTCAGAGGGTTACAGAGTACTGCCCTTCCCCAGCAGTTTAAGTCTTTTGCTCTGTCAGGAGATATGGTTTTGGGCAAGAGGGTAGGGTTTTATACCTTTCTCCAATCCCCACCTCCATATCTGCATTAATGAAGATGACTCTCTCTGGTCTCTTGCCCTGCCTCCAAACTCTCTTGTTCATACTTGGTAAAGATGTATAGAAAAGAGTGTGAGAGTAGTACAAACCCCTCTTGTGTCAGGGGGTCCCCAATTTCTCTTATTTTATGCTAGTCCATACTTACCCTAAAACGATTCATTTGAATGTTATTTAATTTCTTCTTACCCATTTGTACAATAGCCTCCCTTCTTCCTGTCTTCTTTCACAGAGGAGATGGTCTACATATCAAGTCTCCCCTTTGAGGGACCTCTTCCATCTCAGAATCTAGACTGTTTGCTCTGTGACTATGGTTCTCTAGTAGGTCCAAAAACAAGTTATGATTTTGTAATCAGCTGAATTTTTCTCATTGCTGTACTAGGAGTGATGCTCTTTCCAACTTTCTACATCCTAAATGGAAGCATAAATCCTCTATGCTTGTATACACTAATAATAAAAAAAGCTAATATTTATTGCATATCTATGATGTGCCTAGCATAGTCCTATAGGGTTTACATGAATTAGCTCATTTAATCCTCACCATTTTTACATTCATTTCCTAGGTTGGAAAACCAAGACACAGAGCAGTTTACTTACTTGCCCAAGATCTCAGTTACCAAGTGGTAGAGACTGAATAGAAACCCAGGCAGTCTGACTCAAGAGTAGTGCTATGACTCTATACTGTTGCCTCTGCCCTATGAGCTCCTTGAGGACAGAGACAAGTCCTAATCTTATGTTTATTTTTCCAGAGTCTTTCACATTGTCTCATTCAAAAGAGACATTCAGTCAATGTTTGTTGAAAGAAGGAATTAAAGGGCTTCCTCCCACCCTTGAAAATCAAAGTGGGGTTTGGAGGCAATAACCAGATGAGAGGCACACCCAGTCTTGTTGTTCTCACCTTCCAGTCTCACACACAGGAACTGTATGTCATAATACATGATGATAAAAAGTCCCCAGTACCTTGAACAATCTCCTCCCCATGCTGAACAAGTCAATCCATGACAAGAAAGCAATGATTAATGGCTTCTCTGCCAAGTGATGTTCATTTGATTAACAGGAAATATGATCCATATTTCATATAAGTTTCCCTAAACTTCAAATATGGAGAATCAAAGTTCATACTCTGCTCTATCTAGCTATGGCTTCACACTGTATGTCATTGCCCTCCTCTCATCCCAATTAAGCAATAAAAACTTAAAGGGCAAATCTATAAATTGTACTTCTCTGTATCCCACATAGTATCTAGTGCAAAGCTCTACAAATTCCTGTTGAATGAAGGAATGAAAAAGATTAACTTCAACTGCTCCAATGTTGCAGTCCAAACAAACCATGTCAGAGTGACATTCTTCTACTGAATTCTGGAAATTTTTAGGATATATATGATTCAAAGGCTTGGCACCAAACTCTTTCAGAGATAAGTCAATTTTATCCAACATGGGGTAATGTCAGTTCTAAATCTTTGTATTTAATATTCTCCTTCTGATTCCTCAATCTGAAAGAATGCTGGACTTGGGAAATATAAAATCTAGATTCTTGCCCAAGTTTCACCATTTATTAACATTAAAAAATAAGGGTAATGATATCTCAGAGGCTGAGTTGTTGTGAAAATGAATAAGCTGACAAATGCAGAAGCACCTCAGAAATTATAAAGTACTATATAAATGTCTGTTTCTTCTTACAATCATTCCCCTTTGGGTCAATGCATTTAAACCCTATGCTTAATAATTGGAATAATAATAATAATAATAATAATAATAATAATAATAATGAGTTTTTATTTAAGGCTTACAGGATTCTAGGCTATAATATCATTTAACCCTCACATAAAATCTTTATGTATTAGATACTATCATTAGCCCCATTATAAAGGAAACATTAAGACTCAGTGAGGTTAAAGGGCTGGGTTAAGGTCAGACAGTAAGTTACAGAGTTTGGATTCAAATCCAAGCAGTCCAGTTCAAGAAACCCCACTCTTTAGCACAGCATTCCACTATCTTCTAAATAGAAAGTAGAGATTTTGTTAAATCTGGTTATGGAAAAGCTGGTTAGAGTGAGATCATGGGACACCTCATTGGTTCTGTTCTTGACCATCATCTCTACACTATCCCCAGATGATCTCTTCTACTTTATTGCTTCAACCTTCACCTATGTGCTAATATTATTCAAACCTCTGTCATCCTGGCCTTTATATTCCTATATCTACCCAACCAGTCAGTCATTCATTTATTCAGCAAATATCTGTCAAGCATCTATGTGTCAGGCCTGAGCTAGATGTTGAATGGAGCACAAAATAAATAAAAGACCTAATTTCATGGAGTTTACTTTATGCAGGATGGAGAAAGGCAATCAGTAAATATATTTATTAATTTAAAATTAATGCAAAAATTTCATATAGTGTTACATTGCATGAATGTTTCAAGGGTGAGCATCCCAAAAGGAGAGTCTGGTGGAAGCTGTACTGCTTTTTCTAACATAGACTCAAAAGTCAACAAAGTCACTCACTTCACTCTATTCATTAAAAGTGAATCACTAAAGACCAACCCATATTCAAGGGGAGGGGAATTAAAGCCCATATTTTGATGAAAGGCATGCCAAAGAATTTGCTAATATACTTTAAAACTATCATCCCAGCCATTGTTTCCAACCTTCAGAGGGATATGAACATCTCAGGTCATCTAGTCAAATCTTACAGCTTTAAGTAAAGCTGCTTTGACACCCCCAGTATAAGCTCAACTGTATTCTTTAAGGAACAACTCTAGAACTCCAGGAAGATGGCTCTGTCCATTCTGCCCAATGTAACCCTTTGTTTTCCCTCTTCTGAGCTCATAGCACCCACTCCCTCATCATGACACTGCCTTGATGACTATTCCATATTTCAACCCATATCAAAATAGAACAACTTCTGGTCTCCTCATCTGGGTCATTGGCTCCCAGAGAGTATTAAATATGTATTATGCATATGATTTCTGAGTATCTTTCGTAGTATTTTAAATGGAGCTATAGTCATAGAGCATGGAACAGAGAGAGGAAGGTAGGAATTTTTCTCTATTTTCTGAGAACACCTATTGCTCTAAGACTACTCTATATTTTACACTATGAACTATAAAATACACACACACACACACACACACAGTGTGGATCACTCAGTAAATTATGTAGAATATCACATTCTCTGACACTTAGGACGTCCTTAAAGATCACCTAAGGTTCAACCACCCTATTTTTATCTTGAGTTTTACAAACATTGTTTTATATATATTTAATTCACATAATAAACTCATGAGGAAGATACTATTATTATCCATATTTCTCCCATGAGAAAAAGGAAGCTGGAGAAAGGTATCCCCGGATTTACCCCAGTCAGCATGTGGGAGCTCAAATATGGGTCTTCCTGAGTCCAAATTAAGGGGGGCTCATCAATGAGGAATCTCAGGTCTGAGAAACTTGTCCAAGATTAGGATTAACTTCCTGATTCCCAATCCAATGTTCTACTCAGATAAATGAGAGAAAACTCTTTCCTTCTAAATTCAAAATTCGAATCAGTTCACCCCCCACCTAAAATTTCAGATCATATATTTTATCTTCATTTTTTTCCCTCTTGGGCCTGAATTCAAATAAGTGGGAAAAGGTGAAAGGGCAAAAAAAATCATAGAAAGAAGGAGCTCTGGTAATACAACATCTTGCCACATGAAAAGGTCAAATGATGCTCTGTTTCAGTTTGTAATAGGCTGCAATTTGAGCAACCCTAGCCATGAAATACCGGGCAATTTCCTGACCTTTTTAGCTGTGGCTGCAAGTGCTTTGATTCTTGGGACACTCTATATCTATATTTGAAACTAACTAAAAAAAATGTTTCTTGAAACTCTGCTCTCATGATATAAAATATAACCTACAGGCATGATGGACAATGGTTGGTGGTTTCTTAGTTTGTTTGCTATGCTTCATTTTGGCTGCCAAATACCTGAATGTCCTTCCTATCACTGCAGATATCTCATCTTAAGAATCTCAGTGGGAGGCAGCATCCACCTCCCACCACAGAAGCTGAAAAGGCAAGACACTCCTCTCCCAGTGTCCATTGCAACTAGGGCATAAAACCTGGGCTTGATCAATCAGATACCTCTACCCTGGACTTTGAATAAGGACATAATGACACAAATGAGCAGAAACAGAGGAGAATCTGTTCTGGAAATGGGAGCAAAAATAGCAGCAGAACCTTCCAATTTCCAAAGACATCAGAGGTAGGGGACAGCATCCTCTGTCCATTGCCAGTGACAATGCAGCCATGGCATCCAACATTCTACAGAGGGGACAGCATTGTCTTCACAAGCTGGTTCTAAGCACGATTTTGGCAGTGGTTGTAGCTGCTGCCCATTATCCCTTGTTTCTGTTTGTATTCTGAGCCTGATCTCCAACCTTCCCAGGTATTCTTTGGCCAAACTAATATCACTTTAATAAACCCCTTTCCTGAAAGTTTAAGTCATCCAGAGGCACTTTCTTTTGCTTGCAACTAAGAACTCTGATACATCAAGGAATAAGACTAAACTGTGACAAAAATACGAGGGATGGGTTGAGGTAGAATTTCTTTTAAAAATTATATTCAAATGTACTTGATGAAAAATCTCACTAAAACTGACTCCTGTACAAAGGAGTCAATACCCCTGGCTATGATCACATTTTTACAATCTGTAAAAACAGGATCAAGATCTAAACTGATTTCCCACTCATATCCAGGTCTCCCTCTAGATAATCTCCATTTCTGTCAAGGATACTGTCAATTTTCTCATCACTCAAGCTTGAAAGCCCCACAGTTGTCCTCATCTTTCTTCTCCCTTATATCCATTAACCAAATACTTTCTATTTTCCCTAATAATGTTTTCTCTCAGTTCTCTTCCTGCCATCATACTCCCAGTGGCCAAACTTAATACAGAAAAGTATCACCTCCTACATGAGTAATTGCTATAATTTTTTAACTGGCCTACCTGTCTCCAATGTGTCCTGTGCCAAATTAATTTTCTCAAGACATTGTGCCTCATCACTCTTCAGATGAAAATCCTCAATAGCTAACCACTATCTACAGGATAAAATCCAAACTGTTCAGCATGACATATGAGACTCCTCATGATCCGATGACTTCTTACCTCCCCAGTTTGACCACCACATACACTATAATAGTATTTGACCAAAAGAAATATTTTTAAACATAATATACTGATTTTTAAATAAAATCAAGAGATATAATGCATCCTCAAATAGAGAATATGTATAGCAATTAAAAATTACCAAATATGTTTCTAGAAGATTTTTATGGCCACAATATTAAAACAACCAATGCTAAAAATAATTGTCATGTACAAAATGCTTATTATGTGCCAGACGATGTTCTAAATGTTCTATTAGTATTGTCTATATAAATATTACAGCAACTTTATAAGGTGGGTGTTATTTACATGTGGGAAAACTGCAGTGCTGAGGGGCTGAGAAATATATTCAAAATCATTCAGTGAATAAATGCAGTGCAAAAATTCAAATGCCATGAAGTCAATTCTTAAATAAGGAGCATATTTTCTTAATGGCAGATTATCACAGGGGTAGAACAACTACATAATATTTAAAGTTTTTTGTGATATATCCTTTAAGCCAGTGGTAAAAGAAACAATATTGCTAACATCAATTTCCCAGTGGAATCTTATTAGCATCTAATAGACTATTGGTGTTCTATGCATAATAACTTAGAAGGCTTATAAAAAATCCATATTCTCAAGCCCTGCCCTCCAGGAATTCTATTCCAGTGGGTCTTGCATGAAGTTCAGTACCATGCATTTTTATTAAGCACCTTGGTGTTGCTGATGCATCTGATGTAACTGGTCCATGACTCTAACTTTGAGAAACCCTGAGATAGCTAACCAGTATGCAGTAATGGTCATGAGACTTGGGTTCTGTTTCTTCTGGCTTTGCCATTCACTTTTTGCATGACCTTGAATAATTATTTTACTGACTCTCAATTGCATCATCTCTCAGTGAAGAAGAGTGGTATAAATGATCTAACTTTTTACAGCATATTCCATTCACAAATGTGCTAGTCCAGGAAGACCAAAAAAGCATATCTAAAATGCTCAAACTATTCAATTGGTAGTGCCTGCCTGAAGCTCTGTGTTGGGAAGGATTCTGAGGTCAGATCAGTAAGGGGGTGGGGAGAGATGGTCATTCAGAGATGTGTGTCATGCATATGGGAAGGAGATTAGAAACATGTATTCTGACTGTTTGATAGTCTCAACATAACCATTCAGATCTATTTCCCTTGCTCCAATAGACCATTCCTTTGCTCATACTGTTCCCTTAGCCCTACCAAAATTAGCCCTCTATTTCCACTTCAAAGGCTCCATAAATACTTTCTCACTACCCTTTTTGACACTCTAATTTTTATACTTCCAACAAGTAATTGCTTCATTTTGCCTTATAACATGGGTAGTAGTTTATCTGATTCTCTTTTCCTCAAAAGAAAGTGAGGTCACTGAACTGATATGGGGCTATGGTGAAATAACAAATCTAAAGTGCCTAGAACCCAGTAGAAGTACAATTATTATTTATTGCAATCTATTCAGTTCTAAAATTCTCGGCTTCTAGGGTAAAACTTATAAAATACTGGTGATGAGTGCAATAGACAAAAGGTGCTTGAGATGAAGTTGGAACTCAGAACCTTGGACAGCTCCGAACGTTGTCGCAGCATTTCTGCCGCAGCTCTGACAGCCCACGTTGTTTTCCAGCTTTACCTCTCTGTAAGGATAACCTAAGGGTTCTCTGTCTTACAATCAGGGAATCTGCCAGTCTCCAGAAGGAGGAACACCCTTGTCTATTGAGGATCTTTGATGTATGTGATTGTCTAACTAGTTCTCTCACTGCAGAGTAACAGTGAACTTAAGAGTCCAGGCTCTGTGTCAGATTACTCCAGATCCCAAGTCCTGACTCCCCCACTTACCAGCTGTGTGACATCAGACAAGTTGTGTGGTATCTTATTGTCTCAGTTACCTCCTCTGTTACATGGGAATAATCAGTACCTACTTCATAGAACTTCAGTAAGGACAAAAAATATATAATCTGCATAGTGCTCAGAACAGCCTAGCACATAACAATTCCTTAGTAATGTCAGCTGTTAGCTGCCACCATGAAGCCAGAGAACTGATTCTATCCTAGCCTCATGTGACCTCAAGAAAGGCCTCCTCAACTGTGAAATGAGAGCTGGACCAGAACAGATACTTCTACAGACGAATCCACAAAACCTGAAATCTTCTTTCTTGTGTCCCAATAAAATGTTTCCTATTTAATTTCTGTCCTTTGTTCAGTCATCCTTGGATGTGGTCAAGAGTCAGACTTGGAGGAGTCTGGGGATCCTGGACACCATAACCCCAGCAATCAGTTCAGGACCCCTGAATTTAGTGTCATAAATTTTGGATGAGAGCACCCCTCCCCAGAAAAAATGCCTGAGATTCTCCACATCCCACTGGCCCAAGTTTTCTGAGTCTTTCTCAGGTCCAACTCCAACCTCTACACTAATTGGTGAAGAAGGGACCCTCAGAAAGGGAGAGGAGGCATGAAGCATCAGTATTTCCATGCCATTTGCCCTGCTCTCCACAATCCATCAAGATCTTCCTTAGTCCCTCTAGTCATCCATTTCAATAATCTAGATTGTTGTTTCAAGGGTTTGGATGGCCTGCATATTTTAGTTTTCTATTGTGAATTTCTTACTAAGAGTTCCTGAAACAAAGCCATGAAGCCCCAAGTCCCTGTGTACAGACCTGCTTATGAGTTTTCCCTTTAGTCCTCAGCACCTTTGCCCCAGTGCTTTTAGAAGTGGTATGAACCCAAACAGCTTCCTGGCCCACTGCAGCTTCTAACATGAGATCATGGCTTTAAATCTCAAATCACAGTATGCTTAGTTATTAATAGCAGAGGATTTCAGCTCAACACAATGCTCTGGTAGACTGCCAGCAATCCAAGTTTAACATCCTCCAGGGTGTGAAATTAAAAGGAAAAAAAAATTCTAAAAGCCTAAGAGTCTCTGTTCATTTGAACTAGAGTTCAACTCCTTCTTTGCACCTTCCATTAGCTATAAGATCACTACACTTGCAGTTCAGGATCAATTTTTTTGTGTTCCTAAAGCAAATGACTCTGTCTTACTCATCTTTGCAGTCTTAGTGACTAGGATGTTTGTTCACTGTTTGTTTCACATGTTTGTTTCACTCTTAGGATGTTTGTTTCACATGTTTCACTGATTTGGGCTTGGCCATGTGTCTTGCTTTAGTCACTAAGATGCTAACAAATGTGATACAGCCAAGGCTGAAAATGTGTTCCTGCTCTCTTGGACCTCTGCTGTAACCATGAGAAGAAAATTTCTAGGCTAGCTCACTGGTCTCAGAAGGAGTATAGGAAATATGGGGAGCAGAATTCAATGGCTCCTCCTGAGCACAGCCTGTATCAGCCAACCCCCAATAAATAAATAAGCATTATGATATTATGACTTCAGTATTGTCATACACCAATTACTTATCTCCTAGAAAGTAACAAGAAAGAAACCAGGTCATTCATCAATAGAAAATCATTCCAATATCTATTTCTCCTTCAATTGGAGATGAAAGCATAGAGCACCACAGCCCCATTTGGAAAGTTAGTAGACATGATCTATAAGATGTTATTACTTAAAGCAGTTTAAGCAAAGGGACAAAATTTTCTCATTTTGTTATATACTCTTTCTTTCACTGACCTTGTCTCCATCCCACAAATAAGAAAACTACTCTTTTGAGAAGGGCAGAACTGCCCTGAAGTCACACTGTGCTGGGGGGAAAATCTAATCTCTGCTGTAATAAAACTCTAGAATTTATAAGAATCAGGAATTCCCAATAAGCATATAATTGAAACTGTTTTTACTACCACAATAAAACTGGATCAAAAATTAAAAATTCATTACCTAGTGTAGTTTACAGAACCTAAGTTTCAACTCCTTGGAAAAGGTTCCCAATCCACTCAATGTAGCAAACATAAGAACACAAAAATTACCAAACCAGGTCAAATCCCTAGTACCTTTCAGCAGAGTTCTCTGGCAGCTGAAAAAAAACAAACTTGATGAAAACTTAGGTTGCAGACAAAAGACCCCTGGTTGCCCTTAATAAATCAGGCTGGATCTGTCATTCAAATAAGCTTGTGACAGAAATGCCTAGTACCAGGCTTTCCCTATGCTGCAAACAACCCTAAAAGTAGATATATTGAAGAAGCCTTTGCCAACCAATGAGTGCCCAGGCATGGGACAATAGACAGTGCAAGAACTGCACCCCTGAGAGACAGGGAACTCATGAGCTGAGCTGCTCAGTAATATGCCTGGGGGACAATTTCCCAACTAAGGCACAATGAGCTGAAATCCAAGCAGGGCATGGTGGTCTTGCTGAGCTGAAGTGGCAAAGATCAGTTTGCAGCAGCTGATACTAGAAACTGGAGAGGAGAGAACTATAACAGAGAAGCACCCTAGAAGTTCAATGTTGGGGTTCCCAAACCCACAGGGTTCCCCCATGTTGGGGATCCCCTGACTAGATCCACAAAGGAAACAGCTTAGAACTTGAGTCCCTCCAAATTAGAGGGGTTTGTGAATTACCTTGGGCTTTTCACAGGTATGGCATAACAAAAAATAAAACCAAGTCTACACAATTATTAGGTGATCATCTAGTAATTACACTGTCTACTAAAGAAAAATAAATCATCTTCAGAGGAAGATTACAGAATCCAGAGTCTACAAAATATCATCAATGAGCAGTACACAATAAAATATTACAAGATGCAAACATACACACACACACACACAGACAAAAAATATAACCATAGTGAAGAAAAAGATCAGTCGGAGAAACTGACCTAGGTATTTACCCAACAGAAATGAAAACCTACATTCACACAAAAACCCTGTATGCAAATGCTTAAAACAGCTCTATTTATAATAACCAAAAACTAAAATGTCCCTCAACAGATGAATGGATAAACAAATTTTTGCACATCCATCCAACGGAATGCCACTTAGCAACAGAAAGAAATGAACTATTGGATACTTACAGTAACAAGGATAACTCTCAAAGGCATTAGGCTGAGAGAAACCAGTCTCCAAAAGTTTCATACTGCATGATTCCATTTATACTACACTTGGGAAAAGGCAAAACTACAGCTGTAGAGAACAGAGCAACAGTAACCTAAGTTTGGGGAGGGGAGAGGATTTGACTATAAATGGGCAGTACAAGGGAATTTTCTGGATGATGGGACCTTTCCATGTCCTGATTTTGGGGGTGGTTACAAGAATCTACATATGTGTTAAAAGTCATAGAACTGTATACCAGAAAAGTCCATTTGATTAAATGTTAATTTTTTAAATAAAGCCTAAAGTCTGCAAAGAAAAGGGTTATAAAGGGAATATTATAAACATGTTTAATAAATTTAATAACAGAAAACTATTACATATCTTAACCGATCAAAAAATGGGCAAAGGATATAAATAGACAATTTACAGAAAAGGAAACACAAATTACCCTTAAATATATAAAGATATGCTCAACCCCACTTTTACACTCATTGGTTGGCAAAGGCCAAAGAGTGAGAATGTATCATGTTGGTGACGATTTGAAGTCAACAGTCACTCTAATACATTGCTGATGAAAGGTAAATTGGTATAACCTTCATGGAGGAAAACCATCAAGAGCTACCAGAATGTTTTTAAAATGCATGCCATTTCACCCAGCAACTCTACTTCCAGAAATTTATCCTACAGATATACTTGCACATGTGTCAAATAACCTATGAACAAAATTATTTATTGAAGCCTTGTTTTTACTAGCAAAAGGTGGGGAAAACTTAAGTGTCCCTCAGTACCAGATTGGTTAAGTGGAACATGATATATACATACTATGGAATACAATGTAGCCATTCAAATGAAAGAGAACCTCTGGAGTTCTAAATAAAATATAATTAAGTGAGTAAGAACATAACAATGTACAAAAGAATCTCTTCATGTCAAGGACACATACGCATTGCCCTTTTTTTTTTTTAATCCACAAAGTTTGACATTTCACAAAGGTTTATTTTTCCTGTTTTTAAATTAACCTGTGGAATGTTAATCATGCTTTCTGTTGGAGGTAATAGATAGCCACTTTCAGGGTCTAATACAAGAGATTCTATATAAGCTCTTAGATTCTGCCCCCAAATCTATCTTTGGCATGTGCTAATACCTAAAATTCTTAGAAATCATAATAATAGCAATAATATTATAATAATGGCTAAAATTTATTGAGCACTTATCATGTGCTTAGGATATGTGCTAGGTGCTTTGCTATGCTCTTTACATCAATCACTTCAATTTCAGTCTCAGTTACAATTCTTTGAAGTTGTGCAGCACTGTATGTGGTTTACAAATTGGAAGGAAGGAAGATACACATATACACACAAACAGAGATTTAAAGAAATCAACTTGCATAAGATAATTTCATTCATGATCTCTAGATCCAGATGTGGGCAGCCTGACTCCAAAGCTCATGCTCTCCCCTTACCCAACACCACATGTAACTGCAGAATCTTCGCACAGGAGAAAGTGTTCAGGTCTTCTAGTTAAGTCTTTTGATCACTACAGGACCCACTTGACAGTATGCTTGACAAGAAGCTACCCAGCCTCTGCTGAGTGACAAGGAGCTCCCAATCTCCTGAGACATCCTATTCCATCATAAGCAACTCTGATTCTTTTTTTAAAAGCTCTTCTTTCCATGGAGCTCAAACCATCTGCTTCCCTCACACTCCCTTTTTCTCCCTTCTGGAGTGACACACAATGGGCATCTAATCCCCCCCTCACAGGACAGTCCCTCCAGTCTCTGCTGTCAGCTCTCCTGCCCTCTCTCCTCTCTCTCCTCTTCTGGCTCAATCCTTAATTCTTGCTGTACAAAGACTCCAAGATTCCTCAACATCCAAAAGGGCTTCATCCCAATCCCTCCTTGTTTTTTTTATTTTACAAATAAACCCTATTAGGTAAAATTTATATACAAAGAAGAACACAGACTTTAAATATTACAATTTAATGGGTTTTGACAAAAGGCAACTATGAAACCAATGCTTCTATTAAAATATAGACTATCTCTGGGTGCCTGGGTGCTCAGTCAGTTAAGCGTCTGCCTTCGGCTCAGGTCATGATCTCAGGGTCCTGGGATTGAGTCCCGAGTCGGGCTCTCTGCTCATCAGAGAGTCTACTTCTCCTTCTCTCTCTCCCCCTCCCCCCGCTCATGCTCTCTCTCTCAAATGAATAAAATCTTTAAAATATATATATATATAGAGAGAGAGAGAGACTATCTCCATCACCTCAGAAACTTCTCTAGCATCCTTTGCCAGAGACTCCCCACCCATTCCCACCCAAGAGAACTTCTGACCTGATTCCTATCACCATAGATTAATATTACCTCTAATCACACAGTAAGTACTCTTTTGCATCTGACTTCTTTAACTCAGCATAATATTTTTGGAATTCGTTGTGTTGTAAATTACAGTAATACATTCCATTTTTATTGCTGAGTAGTATTTCATTGTGGAAATATACCATAATTTTTTGTATCCATTCTCCTATTAATGGACATTTGATTATTTCCAGTTTGGGGCTCTTTTGGATAAAATTCCTACAACATTCTTAAATAAGTTTTTTGTTTGGATGTATGCTTCTATTTCTCTTGGGTAAATACCCAGGAGTGAAATAACTGGGTTCATAGGGTAGGTGTATATTTAATTTTCAGGGAAATGCAATTAAAACCACAGAGAGATACGACTTCACACTCAGTAAAATAGGTATAATTAAAAAGACTGATGACCCTCAGTGTTGGCAAGAATGTGAAACAACACTCCTTTCCAAGGGAGACTCTTCAAACTGCATAAACAACTCACTGTGTTGGTTGATTAGCTTCAGGTGCAGTTATCTCCTCTGTTCTGGGCCTTCAGCATCCATTCATTAATCCAGCCGGACTTGGTCCTGGCTCCTACTGACCTGGCCATCAGCCGACCTTCCAGAGACATTGTCGCATTTACTAGTGTTAAGATTATTCCCTCGAACATCTTCTGTGCAAATAGCTTTTCTGGTCCAAATGCTGAACACAATTTTCCAACTTTAATAAACTTATAAAAAATTACACTTGTCCCCGCCATAAAGAGGAAATCGCTATTTACCATCAAAGCAATCAAAGAAAGCACATATGAAAAACTAAAAGTAAAATGTTTATAAAATGTCTATAAAACAAAACCAAAAAACTGCAAAATAAGGAAAAGAGGAATGCAACTGATTGAGAGTGAAGATACATTAACTATGTTTTAGTCTAGAAAACTCTCCTAGACCTGATCTCTCATAGTATCTCAGCCACTGTGGAAGGTGTTTGTATTCCTTCTATTTTGTAAATGAGGAGGCAAGTTCAAAGGGGGTTAAGTGCTCAAGATCACATGACTAATAAGATCAAATCATGACCTAAAACCAAGTTCATGTCTACAGATTGTGGGGTTTTTTTTCTGCTACATTGGCACATCTCGCCCTGATTACTCTAAATATCCCATGAGTAACCTGAATCCATTTGACCAATTTGCAATAGACTTAACCGAGGATGGCCTTTGGCCCCCACATTATGACTCTTGGTTAGAGTTAAAATATGCCTTTTGAAACACTTTGATTAGCATTTTCTTCATCCTTTTGTCTGGGTTCCGGTAGCAGCCTGTCACAGAGCCAAGAACACTGACAGAAGAGTCAAGAGACTTGTATTCTGATCCTGCCTTGGGCAATGACAAGCCCTAGGACTTTGTGTAGAGATAAAATGGTGGCAGAAAAGAATGTGGGCTTCGAAGCCAAAAAAAAAAAAAGTGAGTTCAAACCAGCTACTAACTATGCCCCTGGTAACATTATTTTCCCTCTCTGACCCCAATTTCCCCACTGTAAATTAGGATGATAATACCGCTCTTGAAAAATTATTGTAAAGATTAAATGAGGTAGAGGGGGGAAAGATGGCGGAGGAGTAGGGGACCCTATTTCAACTGGTCCCCGGAATTGAGCTGGATATCTACCAGACCATTCTGAGCACCCACGAAACCAGCCTGAGATGTAAGAAGATCTGGATCTCTACAAACAGAATATCGCAGGCAGTTGGTTTTGAGGTACGAAGCGGAGAGCCGTGATTCTGCAGGCAGATATCCGAGGATAAATGGCAGCGGGAGTGTGCCTGGACGTGGGGATCCTGCACCGCTGGTGAGTGACAGCCTCATGCGCTGCAGACAGGGCACAGACTCGCAGACCAGTAGCGTCAGGAAAGGACTTTAGGGCAGACCCTGGGGTGGAAGACCAGACTGGCAGGGTCGCGTGACCGCGAACCGCAGCCCCCCAGAGTGATGATCGCGCTCACGCGAAATGCAGCCTCCGAGACGGAAACCTGGTGCACCGAAGCCCTGCCGGTGAACTGCAACCTCCGGGGTGGGAACCCCGAGCGTAGGAGTCGCACGCGCGCGAACTAGGAGCGGCTGGCAGTTTTAGAAGCACAAAGGGCAGAGACATGCCCCGACCTGGAGGCAGGAGTGGGGGTGCTGTGGAGGGGCGCACAACCCAGGACGCTGCAGTTTATAGCAGCACGGACAGAAACGGAGACGGTGTGGCCTGGAGAGCTCACTGAAGAACAGACTGAGGTCTCTCTGCTCTGAGGCAGAGGGTTGGAAACGGTCTCTTCTGCTCTGACTCACGGAAGAGATGCGGAAAGCTGCCAGGGAAAGGTGCCAGAGAACAAAAGCCCCAAAGACTGACTCCCACTGAGCCCATCCCCCGCCACAGGGGCTCAGGGCAACTCCGCCCAAACAGGGTTGCCTGAGTAACAGCGCAGCAGGCCCCTCCCGCAGAAGACAGGCTGGGAAAACAAGACGCCAGCAACCCTAAGGTCCCAAGAAAACAGGTGCATCTTGCTTGGGTTCTGGTCAATAATTTGGACTCTATACATTCCTTCAAACACCCATCAACAGAATGACTCAGAGATTATGACTTATGCTGCAGATTTACAAATGGATGCAGATATAACCAAGATGTCGGAGATGGAATTCAGGCTAGCAATTGTGAAGACAATGGCTAGAATGGAGAAATCAATTAATGGCAACATAGAGTCTCTAAGGGCAGAAATAAAAGGTGAATTGGCAGAACTTAAAAATGCTATCAATGAGATCCAATCCAATCTAGATAATCTAACAGCTAGGGTAACTGAGACAGAAGAGAGAATAAGTGACCTGGAAGACAATATAATAGATAAAAAGGGAAAAGATGAGGCCATGGAAAAACAACTCAGAATCCATGAAAATAGAATCAGAGAAATAAGTGACACCATGAGGCATTCCAATGTCAGAATAATTGGAATCCCGGAGGGAGTAGAGAGAGAGAGAGGGCTAGAAGATGTATTTGAGCAAATTGTAGATGAGAACTTCCCTAATCTGGGGAATGAAACAAACATTCGAGTCCTAGAGGCAGAGAGGACCCCTCCTAAGATCAAGGAAAACAGGCCAACACCCCGGCATGTAATAGTAAAACTTACAAATCTCAGAACCAAGGAAACCATCTTAAGGGCAGTTAGGGGGAAGAGAGTCCTTACGTACAGAGGGAGGAATATCAGAATAATGTCGGACCTATCCACAGAGACCTGGCGAGCCAGAAAGGCCTGGCAAGACATATTCAGGGTACTAAATGAGAAGAACATGCAGCCAAGAATACTTTATCTGGCAAGGCTTTCATTTAGAATGGATGGAGAGATGCAGAGCTTCCACGACCGGCAGAAGTTGAAAGAATATGTGACCACTAAGCCGGCCCTGCAAGAAATATTAAGGGGGGTTCTATAAAAGGAGAAAGACCCCAAGAGTGATCTACAACAGAAATTTACAGGGACAATCTATAAAAACAACATCTTCACAGGCAACATGATGACAATTAATTCTTATCTTTCAATAATCACTCTCAATGTGAATGGCCTAAACGCTCCCATAAAACGGCACAGGGTTGCAGATTGGATAAAAAGACAGGACCCATCCATATGCTGTCTACAAGAGACTCATTTTGAACCTAATGATACATCCAGACTGAAAGTGAAGGGATGGAGATCTATCTTCCATGCCAGTGGACCTCAAAAGAAAGCTGGGGTAGCAATTCTTATATCAGACAAATTAGATTTTAAACTAAAGTCTGTAATAAGAGACACAGAAGGACACTATATCATTCTTAAAGGGTCTATCCAACAAGAAGATCTAACAATTGTAAATATCTATGTCCCCAACGTGGGAGCAGCCATCTACATAAGCCAACTGTTAACCAAAATAAAGAGTCATATTGATAACAATACGTTAATTGTAGGAGACCTCAATACTCCACTCTCAGCAATGGACAGATCATCTAAGCAGAAAATCAACAAGGAAACAAGAACTTTGAATGATACATTGGGCCAGATGGACCTCATAGATATTTACAGAACATTCCACCCTAAAACAACAGAATACTCATTCTTCTTGAGCGCACATGGAACTTTCTCCAGAATAGACCATATATTGGGTCACAAATCAGGTCTCAACCGATACCAAAAGATTGAGATGATTCCCTGCATCTTCTCAGACCACAATGCTCTAAAACTGGAACTCAATCACAAGAAAAAATTTGGCAGGAATTCAAACACTTGGAAGCTAAAGACCACTCTGCTCAAAAATGTTTGGGTCAACCAAGAAATCAAAGAAGAACTTAAACAATTCATGGAAATCAATGAGAACAAAAACACATCGGTCCAAAACCTATGGGATACTGCGAAGGCGATCCTAAGGGGGAAATACATAGCAATCCAAGCCTCACTCAAAAAAATAGAAAAATCCCGAATTCACCAACTAACTCTACACCTTAAAGAACTAGAGAAAAAGCAACAAACGACACCTAAGCCATGCATTAGAAGAGAAATAATTAAAATTAGAGCAGAAATCAATGAATTAGAAACCAGAAACACAGTAGAGCAGATCAATGAAACTAGAAGTTGGCTCTCTGAAAGAATAAGATTGATAAACCACTGGCCAGACTTATCCAAAAGAAAAGAGAAAGGACCCAAAGTAATAAAATTATGAATGAAAGGGGAGAGATCACCACTAACACCAAGGAAATAGAAACAATTATTAGAAATTACTATCAACAACTATATGCCAATAAACTGAGCAATCTGGATGAAATGGAGGCCTTCCTGGAAACCTATAAGCTGCCAAGACTGAAACAGGAAGAAATTGACAACCTGAATAGGCCAATAACCAGTAACGAGATTGAAGCAGTGATCAAAAACCTCCCAAAAAACAAGAGTCCAGGGCCTGATGGATTCCCTGGGGAATTCTACCAAACATTCAAAGAAGAAATAATACCTATTCTACTGAAGCTGTTTCAAAAAATAGAAACAGAAGGAAAACTTCCAAACTCATTCTATGAGGCCAGCATTACCTTAATCCCCAAACCAGGCAAAGACCCCATCAAAAAGGAGAATTTCAGACCGATATCCCTGATGAATATGGATTCCAAATTCCTCAACAAAATCCTAGCTAATAGGATCCAACAATACATTAAAAGGATCATCCACCACGACCAAGTGGGATTTATCCCCGGGGTGCAAGCGTGGTTCAACATTCGCAAATCAATCAATGTGATAGAACACATTAATAAGAGGAGGGAGAAGAACCATATGGTCCTCTCAGTTGATGCAGAAAAAGCATTTGACAAAATACAACATCCTTTCCTGATTAAAACTCTCCAGAGTATAGGGATAGAGGGAACATTCCTCAAGCTCATAAAATCCATCTATGAAAAACCCACAGCGAATATCATCCTCAATGGGGAAAAGCTGAGAGCCTTTCCCTTAAGATCAGGAACACGTCAAGGGTGCCCACTCTCACCACTGCTGTTCAACATAGTACTAGAAGTCCTAGCAATAGCAATCAGACAACAAAAAGAAATAAAAGGTATTCAAATTGGCAAAGAAGAAGTCAAACTCTCTCTTTTCGCAGACGACGTGATACTTTATGTGGAAAACCCAAAAGACTCCACTCCCAAATTACTAGAACTCATCCAGCAATTCAGTAATGTGGCAGGATACAAAATCAATGCACAGAAATCAGTTGTTTTCTTATACACTAACAACACAACTGTAGAAAGAGAAATTAGAGAAATGATTCCATTTACAATAGCACCGAAAACCATAAGATACCTCGGAATAAACCTAACCAAAGAGGTAAAGAATCTATACTCTAGGAACTACAAAACACTCATGAAAGAAATTGAAGAAGACACAAAAAGATGGAAAAATATTCCATGCTCATGGATAGGAAGAATAAATATTGTTAAAATGTCTACGCTACCCAGAGCAATCTATACCTTCAATGCCAGCCCGATCAAAATTCCAATGACATTTTTCAAAGTGCTGGAACAAACAATCCTAAAATTTGTATGGAATCAGAAAAGACTCCAAATCGCCAAGGAGATGTTGAAAAAGAAAAACAAAGCTGGGGGCATCACGTTGCCCGATTTCAAGCTATATTACAAAGCTGTGATCACCAAGACAGCATGGTACTGGCACAAAAACAGACATGCAGACCAATGGAACAGAATAGAGAACCCAGATATGGACCCTCAACTCTATGGTCAAATAATCTTTGACAAAGCAGGAAAAAACATGCAATGGAAAAAAGACAGTCTCTTCAATAAATGGTGCTGGGAAAATTGGACAGCCACATGCGGAAGAATGAAACTCGACCATTCTCTAACACCATTCACAAAGATAAACTCAAAGTGGATGAAAGACCTCAATCTGAGACAGGAATCCATCCAAATTCTAGAGGAGAACATAGGCAGTAACCTCTTTGACATCGCCCACGGCAACTTCTTTCAAGATACATCTCCAAAAGCTAGTGAAACAAAAGCAAAAATGAACTTTTGGGACTTCATCAAGATAAAACCTTCTGCACAGCAAAGGAAACAGTCAACAAAACAAAGAGGCAACCCACAGAATGGGAGAAGATATTTGCAAATAACTACAGATAAAGGGCTGGTATCCAGCATCTATAAAGAACTTCTCAAACTCAACACCCAAAAAAGAAATAATCAAGTCAAAAAGTGGGCAGAAGATATGAAAAGATACTTCTCTGAAGAAGACATACAAATGGCTAACAGACACATGAAAAAATATTCATCATCATTAGCCACCAGGGAAATCCAAATCAAAACCACACTGAGATACCACCTTACAGAGTTAGAATGGCAAAAATGGACAGGGAAAGAAACAACAAATGTTGGAGAGGTTGTGGAGAAAGGGGAACCCTCTTACACTGTTGGTGGGAATGCAAGTTGGTACAGCCACTTTGGAAAACAGTGTGGAGGTGCCTCAAAAATTTAAAAATAGAGCTACCCTATGACCCAGCAATTGCACTACTGGGTATTTACCCCAAAGACACAGATGTAGTGAAAAGAAGGGCCATACGCACCCCAATGTTCATAGCAGCAATGTCCGCAATAGCCAAACTGTGGAAAGAGCCGAGATGCCCTTCAACAGATGAATGGATAAAGAAGATGTGGTCCATATATACAATGGAATATTACTCAGCCATTAGAAAAGATGAATACCCAACTTTTACATCAACATGGATGGGACTGGAGGAGATTATGCTAAGTGAAAGAAGTCAAGCAGAGAAAGTCAATTATCATATGGTTTCACTTATTTGTGGAACATAAGGAATAACATGGAGGACATTAGGAGATGGAAGGGAAAAACGGGGGGGGGGGGATTGGAGGGAGAGATGAACCATGAGAAACTATGGACCTGAGAAACAAACAGGGTTTTAGAGGGGAGGGCGGAGGGGGGATTGGTTAGCCCGGTGATAGGTATTAAGGAGGGCACGTACTGCATGGAGCACTGGGTGTTATACGAAAACAATGGATCATGGATCACTACATCAAAAACTAATGATGTAATGTATGGTGACTAACATAACATAATAAAATTTAAAAAAAAAGATCAAATGAGGTAATATGTGTAAAGGGTCTCAAATAGTAGGTGTTCAAAGAATGCCATCAATACCATAATTATCCTCCTCCTCCTCATCATCATGACTTATTACTGTCTCAAAGTGTGATTAAATGAGCTTTAAGCTCATGACCCACTTTTTTCTGATACTCTTTGAGCCCTATTATGACCACATCTTTGTATATATAACAGAAAACTGGTTGTTTAGAAATTCCTTTGAAATAATTGGACGGTTCCAAATAATTGGATGGTTACTATCTCACTCTCTGGAATGTTCAAGTAAAAATGTTTTCTTGATTCAGCCATGCATTCATCCATTACTGCCAACCTAGTATGGGCCAGACACCTTGTTAGGCAGGGAATGGGCATCCAATGAACCTGACGATTATCCTGCATATAGAAGTATGATATTTTTCCCTGAAGGGAGCACCAAGCAACCAGTGCAGATCCTTTCTAAAAGTAGTATTGCTTTTTTAACGTCTGTGAATGTTTATCCACTTCTGACAATCACCATTCAGCTAGAAGGGCTTACCAGAGAAGCTCCTTATTGTCCCACAGATTGCATTTTTGGTGGGGAAAAAAAATGTGAATCAGGCATTAAATCAACAATGCTGCATATTTGTTCATATTAGAAGCTGCTCCTAATAGGACCCATAAATGCAGAACTAATGAAATGGAGTTAGAAGCCAAGGCCAATACCAGTTCTAAACACAAAACCCAGAATTTAGAATCACTTTACTTCTTTCCCAAGGGACTGCAGGTGGGCTCTGCACACAGATGGCATCCTGAATAACTGTGTGCAAACTGATTACTCCTTAAAAGAAAGTCCACCTCAAATATACCTAAAGTAGCTATTCTTTAAAAGAAAACTATAGCAAATGCTTTTGCAATGCTAAAAATTGTCTTGGAAAGTAAATAATGAGTCCTGAAATATATTTTATAAATCTAGACTCTCATGTATCAAGGTTGCTTAATAAAACAAGTCAGATGCGCATTTTCTATGAAAATTCCACTTAAACCTTCCACGCATATGATTATTTGTCATTGTGGTATGCAGCCACCAATGAAGTCCAAAAATAATTCATTCCTACTTCATTTCATTAAACGGCACATTATGAATATGAGGCAATAAACGGCAATTTTCATAACATTTAGTTCTTTCACTCAATGAATTAGCAGGAACTGAGACTATGAGAACGTTTAAGTCAATGAACAACTCTTTCCTAATTATGAAGAATTTACAAGAAGGGAGCGGTATGACTAGGGCCTGGTAACGGGGCTGGGAAGAAAGCCCAGCTTCCAGAACAGGAAATCTACTTGACTATCAAGCTGCAAACTGTAATTTATTAAAAATGTAATTACCCAGCAGACTCTTATTTGCAGAACCCATTGAAGGAATATTGACATTTGGAGCTGTGTTAAGGTCTCTGAAGTCATCACAGGGCAATGGAACCTTCCTTATCTGGTTTAGTGTTTGTGAAGGTTTTCTTCTCCCCAAAAGGCATGAAAAAACAAGAGGAAATTGCTTTATAACAACAGCTCCCCAGGTGGGTTATTGGAAAGGAGAAAAAAAGGGGGTGAAGGGCTTGGGATCCTTCCTTTGGCCCTTCTCAGCCCCTCTGCACATGACCCCAAGTCCGAGGGCTGGCTTCATGGGTGGATGTGCAGCATGTGCACAGAGCACTGAGCTTGGAAGGGCCACCATGCAGGCTTTAATGTTCTTCTATCACTGTGTTTAAATTCTGAGCAATTTTTTAACCAGGGGCCCTGCATTTTCATGTTTCACTGGGCCCCACAAATTATGAAGCCAATCCTGCCAAGCCTCCTCCCTACACACACACACACACCCCACACACATCTTCTCCAGGACCTCATCATATCCACTTGTTCTAACCCTCGCTGAGTCAAGATGGTGGAACACTGGTTTGGAGCTGGAGCTCAGAGTGCGTTGCTGGCTTCAAATCCTCCTTCTCCTTATGCGCTTTATGACCCTGATCTCCTCATCTGCATAATTGAGATAACATCCACCCACCTCACAGGGTTCTTATAAGAACTAAGTGAGATAAGGCACATAAAGGAGAGTGATAGTGCACTCCTTACAGGTGAACCTTCTTTCTGTGGTAATTACTATAATAGGAACGGGAAGAGAAGAGGGAGAACGACTACTGCCTCATCCATGAAATGCCGCCTGCCCTCCAAGGCTGAATTCACTGACCTCTCCTCTATTTAATGAACCACGTTGGGTCTGGCATTACCACCCCACCAAAATACTGCATTTTCCTAAACTTCAGACATCCACGTACCACTTTCAAATTCCACTCTATCACTTCTATTTACTTAATAGGTTTGTTTAGATCAACTTACTTGTTTAAGTGAAATCGTTTTACCTTGCAAATAAACTTTATGTCACTATAACAAGTGAAGACCAGTAACCCACATCAAAAAGGGAAGGTAATACACAACAGTTAGCATTTTCACATGGTTCTTCAACATACCACCTAAAATCCTCTTAGACACCACCAGTAGCATCCATACTAACTTTGTGTCCTCTTCCACTGAGCTCTGAGCTCTCTAATTGTAGCAACTATGGTCTCACTATTATTTCACCAGCTAGAGAACAGTGCACTGTGAACAGCAAATTCTCCAGAATCGTTTGCTGAATAAATACATGTTAACAAACTGGTAAGAGTGACAGCCCCTTGCAAAGATGTTTACACTTTGACTGGGGACTTCATAAGGCCCTAAAACCAGAAGCAATGGATTTCTCCAGTGCAGCATTTCTCAAAATGTGGTCTGAGCCCTCAACTCTATGGTCAACTAATCTTCTACAAAGCAGGAAAGAATATCCAATGGAAAAAAGACCGTCTCTTCAACAAATGGTGTTGGAAAAATTGGATAGCCACATGCAGAAGAATGAAACTGGACAACTTTTCTTACAGCATACACAAAGATAAACTTAAAATGGATGAAAGACCTAAATGTGAGACAGGTATCCATCAAAATCCTAGAGAAGAACACAGGCAGCAACCTCTTCAACCTCAACCACAGCAACTTCTTGCTAGACACATCTCCAAAGGCAAGAGAAACAAGAACAAAAATGAAGTATTGGGACTTGATCAAGATAAAAAGCTTTTGCACAGCACAGGAAAACAGTCGACAAAACCAAAAGACAACTGACAGAATGGAAGAAGATATTTGCAAATTACTTATCAGATAAAGGGCTAGTATCCAGGATCTATAAAGAACTTATCAAACTAAAACTCAAAAAACAAATAATCCAGTCAAGAAATGGGCAGAAGTCACGAACAGACACTTCTCCAAAGAAGACATCCAAATGTCCAACAGACACATGAAAAAATGCTCAACATCACTCAGCATCAGGGAAATACAAATCAAAACCACAATGAGATACCACCTCATACCAGTCAGAATGGCTAAAACTAACAACTCAGGAAACAACAGGTGTTGGTGAGAATGTGGAGAAAGGGGAACCCTCCTACACTGTTGGTGGGAATGCAAGCTGGTGCAGGCACTCTGGAAAACAGTATGGTGGTTCCTCAAGAAGTTAAAAATAGAACTACCTTACGACCCAGCAATTGCACTACTAGGTATTTACCCAAAGGATACAAACATTGTGATCCGAAGGGGTACGTGGACCCCAGTGTTTATAGCAGCAATGTCTATAATAGCCAAACTATGGAAAGAGCCCAGATGTCCATCAACAGATGAATGGATCAAGAAGATGTGGTACACACACACACACACACACACACAATGGAATATTACTCAGCCATCAACAAGGATGAAATCGTACCATTTACATCAACATGGATGGAACTGGAGGGTATTATGCTGAGCAAAATAAGTCAATCAGAGAAAGACAATTATCATATGGTTTCGCTCATAGGTGGAATTTAAGAAACAAAACAGAGGATCACAGGGGAAGGGAGGGGAAAAATAAAATAAGATGAAATCAGAGAGGGAGACAAACCATAAGAAACTTTTAGCTCTAGGAAACAAACCAAGGATTGCTGGAGGGGAGGTGGGTTAACTGGGTGATGGGCATTAAGGAGGGCACGTGATGTAATAAGCACTGGGTGTTATATGCACCTGCTGAATTACTGAATTCTACATCTAAAACTGATACACTATATGTTAACTAAGTGAATTTAAATAAAATAAGTTAAAAAAGAAAAAATGTGGTCTGAGAACCACCTGTATCAGCATCACCCTGCAAGCTTGCTAAAAAGGTATATTCTAGCCCCAGTCAGAACCTACTGAATCAGAACCTCTGCACATAAAGTACAGCTTAGTGGTAAAATTTCAGGCATTGACATATAGCAGTAGTAATAGCAGCACTAAAAACCACTAACACTGTGTTCTTCATATGTACCAGGACTTATGCTAAGCATTTTACATACATTATCTCACCTAATCCACACAATGATTCTACAATGTAGGTGCTTGCCAAAGTCACAGAACTATTCAGGGGCACAGACAGCATTTAAGCCAGGCAGCCTGACTCCAGAACCAAACTCTCAATGACTGTACTGTACTTAGGAGTAGAACAGAAGCTTCTGGAGAGAGGGCTTACCCATGTATCCATCCATGGGTCCTTTGGGTCTCACCACGTATTTTTCCATTACGCTAAGATCTGCCTGCAGTACAGTCATTACCCAAGCAGAAAGCATCACGCACAAAAATCCTATTTCAGCTCATCACGTGCATTCAAAGTGCAACCTATCAAAGTTGCCCAAATACAGCGCAGAATAAAAAAGCATTCCTCATTATCAAGGGCCTGGGGACCTCCATTACTCAGAGGGACAGAGCTACCCTTTCAGAGTCAAAAGACCAGAGGAAGGCAGAGTCTCTTACCTTCAAGAACTGGTTGAATGTTCTCCTAAGTGAGTTGTCCCAATCTGAAATAGTGAGTTCCCTGACATTGCAGATGAACATGGAAGAGCTAAATCTTTCCAGATATTCTAGAGATCTCTGCCCCAGGTGGAGAATTAAAGGTGATCAACTCCCAAGAGAGCTTCCAAATCTAACTTTGGGATGCTATGATCTTGCAACTAGCAAAAAGAAAATCAGTTTAAAGTACTGTTTGAAACAGACACATTTGTGTTCTTTAAAAAGAAGAAGAAGAGAGAAGAAAATGGAAAATAGAAAAGGAAAACCATTGGCTGATATCAGGAATCATTAAAGTCTCATAAACACTAGGGAAGTACTGACCAGATGCAGGCATTGCTGAGCAGGCACATCATTAATCATGACTCAAAAGGAAAACAAAAAACGCACTGAGTCGGGCGATATCCATTGTGGAAATATTTAGCACAGCCTGATTCCTGCTCAAGTCCTGAGGTGGGAATTTACAGTTCAATGCCCAGTGGAAACATTTACCTTAGCAAAAGCTGAACACAATGCACATATCTTGTTCCCTACAATTATTAATCTTGATGGTAGCAGGAAAGATTTTAAAATAAATAAATATGCAACACTGCCTGTTTTTGAGTCTTCTGATTTAATTTAACCAAAGGGATAGGAGCCCTCTTCATCTAAACTAGTAGGTCAGTGATGAGCAGTTGTTACGGAAGAGTCATTTCTGAAACGGTCACCTGGAGGAGAAAGCCCTAGAATGAGTCCCGTTAGTGTTTTCTGTTGCTATGAACTTTGGATACTTTGTTAGGAATCTTGGATGAAAAACCACATTATAGGCTATCTTCCCAGGGCTGCTGCTAGGCTGGACATTTCAACAGTATCAAAAGTTGCTTTATAAACAAAATGTTGTGAGTACACAAATCTGCCCTCAGCACTATGCGCTTTTATGTGGCTTTCATGCGGCTCAAATAGCTTCCTGTCTGTAGGTGGCAATCATGGGCTTGGCCATTTTTCTCCTTGTTAGTATTTTTGTTCACTTAGTTCTTTAGCTAGTGGTTATGCTGCTGCCATGTTTTCACGTTCTGGAATTTTCTCATTTGTCAATTGGTTTCCAATGTAACTATTTGTGGTAAGAAATATTTAGAGTTACTTTGCATAAATGGAGTTATTTGGGAGGTATATTTTCTGAGACTTTTGCATTTCCTTTGGATACCTTATTCAAAGAATACCGTCTTCTCTGGATATAAAATTCTTGGATCACAGCTGAGATCTCTTGGACACTCTGCAGGTCTTATCTGTGTCCTTCTGATGTTATTTATTTAATGTGAAAAAACTGAAACTAACTTGATTTATGTCCTTTTAAAATTACCTCTTTTCTTTTTGTTTTCTCTAATTTTCTGTTTGGAAGCTTGTCTCTGAAATTTGAAATCCTTACTGGGATTTGTCTTGGCATGGATTCTATTTAAGGTTTGCTGGGAAAACCTGGGAAATGCTCACTGTCTATCCAAGTGGGATTTTTTTAGCTTTGGAAAGTTTTCCTTAATTGTTCCTTTGATCATTGCAGATAATGTTTGCTCTGTGTCTTTCTTTCAACATTTCTATCATTTGTAGGTTACACTCCCATGTGAAAGAAACCCTCACTGTACTAGGAAAAAAAGAAACATTTTTTCCAATGGGGAAATCATAGCAGAGAAAATTCTGTATCAACAGACCTTGTTAAAATAGTTCATACCTTCCTTTAGCCTCCCCACACAGTTTTCTTTTCCCCAATTGCCTCTCTTTGTTCAACCCAGTACAAACACATTTAGGTTCTGCCATTTCGCTGGGTCTTCATTTCCTTAAGAGGACTCCCTTGTCACATAAAACTTGTATTAAGTACATTTGCATGCTAGAAAAGCATCTGTTAATCTGTCTTATGTCGATTTAATTCTCAGGTCCAGCCAAAAATCCCTAAGACAGTAGATGTAAAATTTTGCTGCCCCTACAAGCTAAAGGTTCCAAACTTGAATGCCCAAAGGTCAGGCAGGGAGTTGAAAAGAAGGACACAGAGGGACATATGTCCTGACCAAAGGGGCCATTACTGAGCTCTAGTCAGAAATCTGGATATTTCAGCAATAAATCTAGATGCTTATACATTACCAACTCATTTGGAAATTTTCAAAAACATGGTACAAGCCATGCAACATACATATGTGGACTAGATTCAGCCTAGGGGCTGCTTGCTAACATCTCTGTGCTGACAAAACCTGCAAAACTAGATTTTTCTTAAGCAGACCCATAGAGGCTCTCCCCTCACACCTTAGGAACAAACACACTGACTTAGGAGGAATTCTAAGAAGTGGCTCTGTACATCAAATGTAGAAAGTGGGGGTTGGACAGTAACCTTTGTGGTCCCTCCCGCCCTGAGATCTAAGTTTCCTTGACCCTGTCACTCCACTTGAGAATCTCCCACCTACATCCCTGACCACTTACTAAAGTACTCCTCATCTTCAACCCCCCGCTTAGCTTTGGGGCCAATGTTATTAGTCCTGTTTTGTATCTTTCCTTCTACAAACCATTTCTCTGCCATTTTTCTTTTAACTCTCTTATTATTTTTCACTCTGGGTGTTGTATTAACAGGTACTCAATATAAAATTTACTAATGCAGTATTTTATATTTTTTATATCAAGCCTTCAAAATTACCTCCTTGAGGATTTTCTGTTTTTCCGGGCCAGGTCTAGAATCGACTTTTTGATCAATATTTATTAAAGCGAGAAGTATTCTGCTATTTTAGAGAGTAAGAACAACTTTCCAGTTACCCATGTTCCATATATCAAGGATGGAGTAGGTTTCCACTTCCCCTTTCCCATCAGATGGGCATCTGAGCCCCAAATGCTGATGCGCAGCCACGAAGCCTGGGACCATTAGCACTTTCTGCTGTTACCAACTGTCTCTGGCGCCACCTGCTGGCCACTCAGTGCATCCATCAGACACAGTGAATACAAAGATGAGGTCCCTGCGGTGAACCAGAATCTATTTGCCTTGATGATCAGAAACATCCCTTTAGTTGCTGGAGTGGTGGGGGGTGGGAGGGATGGGGTGGCTGAGTGATAGACATTGGGGAGGGTATATGCTATGGTGAGCGCTGTGAAGTGTGCAAGGCTGTTGAATCAGATCTGTACCTCTGAAGCAAATAATACATTATATGTTAAAAAAAAAAGAAGAAGAAGAAGATAGCAGGAGGGGAAGAATGAAGGGGGGGAAATCGGAGGGGGAGATGAACCATGAGAGACTATGGACTCTGAGAAACAAACTGAAGGTTCTAGAGGGGAGGGGGGTGAGAGGATGGGTTAGCCAGGTGATGGGTATTAAAGAGGGCACATTCTGCATGGAGCACTGGGTGTTATGCACAAACAATGAATCATGGAACACTACATCTAAAACTAATGATGTAATGTATGGTGGTTAACATAACAATAAAAAATTTTAAAAAACTAATGATGTAATGTATGGTGATTAACATAACATAATAATAATTTAAAAAAACATCCCTTTAAGGCTAACGTTCAAAGGCTCAGCTGGACACAACAGGAAGTTCTTCCCAAGGAAATCTCTCGGCTTATTCTTCTTCTGCTTTCTAGGGTCAAAACTTGTGTTTTGTTGTGGTTGTTTTTGTTTTAATAAATGCAGCCGCTGTTGTGGATGGTAGAAAGACCACAACCATGACACAGCTTTCCCCATCTAGTGAGAGTTTCCTATGCGGCGTGCCCTGCCTGACCTCTGGAAATGGAAGGTGCTGTTACCGTAAGGGCAGAAGCCTGAGTCCACTTCCTCACAGACTGCTCCTCAGCCATGTGGCCTTGATAAAGGCACTTCTCCCCACCTTGCTTTTAGGGAGTGCTAGCTCTCAGACACTGAACTCCTCTCTGGCTCCGAAATAATCCTATAAAGCTGTGAATACAGGCACGCCTCCTTCTCTGGCACTTCACAGATATCCCATTGTTTACAAGTGAAGGTGTGTCGCAAACCCTGCCTGGAACAAGTCTATTGGCACCATTTCGCCCACAGCATTTGCTCACTTCCTGTCTCTGCACCACATTGGGGGTAATTCTCACAATATTTTAAATTTTTTTATTATAATTATATTCATGATGGTGCTTTGTGATCCGTGACGACACCTCACCGAAAAATATTTTTAATTTTAATTTTTTAATTAAAATCTCTATATATATGTGTGTGTGTATATATATATATATATATGTTTTTAGACATATGCTATGGCACACTTAATTGACTACAGTATAGGGTAAACATATGCCCTAGGAAACCAAAAAATTCATTTGACTTGCTTTGTTAGGGTATTCACTCTTTTGCAGTGGTCTGGAACTGCACCTTTGTATCTCCAAGGGGCACCTATATGAGGGTCAGACCTTCCAGGCACCATCCAAACTCATGCTGACCAGTATGAAGCTACCAGCCATGTATGACTACTGAGAACTTGAAATGTAGCTAATCCAATCTGAGATGTGCTGTAAATCTAGAACGTATACTGAATTTCAGAAGACAGTATGAAAGAAGAATATAAAAACATCACATTCATATTTTTATATTGACTACAAGTTGTTATGATAATATTTTGATTATAATGAATTAAATAAAATGTTATTAAAATTCATTCCACCAGTTTCTTCTTAATTTTTATTGTGACACTAAATAATTTTAAATTGCACACATGATTCATGTCTTATTTCCACTGAATAGCACAGCTCTAAAACGGTGTGAATGTTTACACACCGTTATCTTATATATCAGCAGCGGGAAGAGTAATTCAATATCCAGGATCTTTTTAATTTATGTATTTTCTCCTTTTTTGTATGAATCTCTATGCTAAATAAAAATACCTGGGTCTTCTGCTCACAGGATAATGACTTTTGTCTGTCGGCACCTATGAATCTTGAAGATGGCCTCCTGGGAGCTAGAGCCAGCCTGCTGCCTGAGAAATCTCATGAAATCTTCTCTAGAAGGCATCTTAAAGAGGTGCTCTGGTTCAGAGATATAAATAGAGGGGGTCAGCAACAACTCAAGAAGAACTATAAATACCCAATACACTTATGAAAATGTTCTCTCATGCTGATAATCAAATAAATAGAAATTAAAACATGAGATCTTGGGGCACCTGTGTGGCTCAGTTGGTGGTTAAGCGTCTGCCTTCAGCTCAGGTCATGATCCCAGGGTCCTGGGATTGGGCTCCCTACCTGACAGGGGGCCTGCTTCTCCCTCTCCCTCTGCCGCTCCCACTGCTTGTGCTCTCCTGCTCTCTCTCTCTGCCAAATACATAAATAAAATCTTTTTAAAAAAATTAAAAATAAAACATGAGATTTCATTTTTAGTCTATCAGGACACAGACTTTTTTAAAATCAGTCAGAGTGATCAAGGGTATATGGACATCAGTATATTTATTCCCTGCCTGGGAGAGTTGAAGTTTACACAGCCCTTCTAGAAGGTAAGTTAGCAATATGGAAAAACAGCCTTAGAACAGCACATGCCCTCTGGGCCAGTAAGTCCACCTCTAGGGATTTCATTTAAGGTAATCGTCATTGCTGTGCTAATTTTTCTGCAGGGACACTCATTATTTTGAGAATTATAACAAAAATAGCACCAAACCAAGGAATTTTTTAAGCCATATTGAAAAAATAAAATGTTGCCATTAAAAATTGTGCAACAGAATATTTAATGATAAACACCTCCTTCCCCTCCTCCATTCACACTCTTCAGCTCAGTGTGTGATCTTTTTACGGTGAAGCAGACCATGTCACTCTCCTGTTTAAAACCTTCACAGCTGTGGCACCTGGGTGGCTCAGTCGGTTAAGCAACCAACTCTTGATTTTGGCTCAGGTCATGATCTTGGGGTCGTGCGGTGGAGCCCTAGGAGGGGTGCTATGCTCAGCAGGGAGTCTGCTTGAGATTCTCTCTCCCTCTCCCTCTGCCCTTCTCCCAGCTCTACATAAATAAATAAATAAATAAATAAATAAATAAATAAATAAATAAATAAATAAATAAATTCTGAAAAATAAATAAACCCTTCACTGTCTTCACTGGGTCTTAGGATGAAGTCCTTAATCCATATCTGGCCCTGGGATCTGGGCCTGCCTCTCTCTCTAGCTTCATCTTCTGCCAGGCTCCTCCCCCTTGCTCACCTCCCACTGGCCACAGGGACCCTCTTCCAGCCCCACAGGCCTGGAAAGCTCTTGCTGGCTCTGAGTCTTTGTTCATATCACTCTGATAGGATACTGCCCGCACCCCACTCTTTTTCTGGGAAAGGCCTCTCAATCTAGAGGTCTCATGTTAAGTGCCACTTCCCCAGAAAACCATTCCCTAAGCCTTTAGTCTAAATTAGGTCTCCTTGTTTCCCAGCGTCTTCTCTTTTCCTCCCTGTGACTTATCAGTCTCTGACTCTGCATTGATTACTATAATTATCTGTGGAACGCCTGTCTCCCTACCTCCCTGCAGGACTTTGCTCATACCTGGCATGCAGGAGATGTCCCATAAATGCATGCTGAACAAATGAATGATATTGTGATTCATAAGAGGCAGGCTAGACTAAAAGAAGTCAGACATAGAAAGACAAATACTGTATGATCTCATTTATATGGGGAATCTAAAAAAAGAAAGAAAGAAAAAGCCAAACTCACAGTTACAGAAAACAGATTGACAGAGGTGGGGGGGGCGGGGAGGGTGCAAAATGGGTGAAGCTATTCAAAATAAAATAAATAAGTCATGACTATAGCTAATAACCTTGCATTGTGTATTTGAAAGTTGCTAAGAGAAGTAGATCTTAAAAGATCTCATCACACGAAAAAAAAAATGTGTAACTATGATATCTATGCCCCTAACATGGGAGCAGCCAATTATATAAGGCAATTAATAACAAAAGCAAAGAAACACACTGACAACAATACAAAAATAGTGGGGGACTTTAACACCCCCCTCACTGAAATGGACAGATCATCTAAGCAAAAGATCAACAAGGAAATAAAGACTTTAAATGACACACTGGACCAAATAGACTTCACAGACATATTCAGAACATTCCATCCCAAAGCAACGGAATACACATTCTTCTCTAGTCCCCATGGAACATTCTCCAGAATAGATCACATCCTAGGTCATAAATCAGGTCTCAACTGGTACCAAAAGATTGGGATCATTCCCTGCCTATTTTCAGACCACAATGCTTTGAAACTAGAACTCAATCACAAGAGGAAAGTCAGAAAGAACTCAAATACATGGAGGCTAAAGAGCATCCTACTGAAGTATGAATGGGTCAACCAGGAAATTAAAGAAGAATTAAAAAAATACATGGAAACCAATGAAAATGAAAACACAACTCTTCAAAATCTTTGGGATGCAGCAAAGGCAGTCCTAAGAGGAAAGTATATAGCAATATAAGCCTTTCTGAAGAAACAAGAAAGGTCTCAAATACACAACCTAACCCTACACCTAAAGGAGCTGGAGAAAGAACAGCAAATAAAGCCTAAACCCAGCAGGAGAAGAGAAATAATAAATAATAAATATCAGAAATAATAAAGATCAGAGCAGAAATAGAAACGAAAAGAACAGTAGAACAGATCAATGAAACTAGGAGCTGGTTCTTTGAAAGAATTAACAAGATTGATAAACCCCTGGCCAGACTTATCAAAAAGAAAAGAGAAATGACCCAAATCAACAAAATCATGAATGAAAGAGGAGAGATCACAACCAACACCAAAGAAATACAAACAATTATAAGAACATATTATGAGCAAATCTATGCCAGCAAATTAGATAACCTGGAAGAAATGGATGCATTCCTAGAGATGTATCAACTACCAAAACTAAACCAGGAAGAAATAGAAAACCTGAACAGACCTATAACCACTAAGGAAATTGAAGCAGTCATCAAAAATCTCCCAACAAACAAAAGCCCAGGGCCAGATGGCTTCCCAGGGGAATTCTACCAAACATTTCAAGAAGAATTAATACCTATTCTTCTGAAACTGTTCCAAAAAATAGAAATGGAAGGAAAACTTCCAAACTCGTTTTATGAGGCCACCATTACCTTGATCCCAAAACCAGACAAAGACCCCATCAAAAAGGAGAATTACAGACCAATATCCCTGATGAACATGGATGCAAAAATTCTCACCAAAATACTAGCCAATAGGATCCAACAGTACATTAAAAGGATTATTCACCACAACCAAGTGGGATTTATCCCTGGGCTGCAAGGTTGGTTCAACATATGCAAATCAATCAATGTGATACAATACATTAATAAAAGAAAGAACAAGAATCACATGATCCTCTCAATAGATGCAGAAAAAGCTTTTGACAAAGTACAGCATCCTTTCTTGATCAAAACTCTTCAGAGTATAGGCATAGAGGGTACATACCTCAATATCATAAAAACCATCTATGAAAAACCCACAGCGAATATCATTGTCAATGCGGAAAAACTGAGAGCTTTCCCCCTAAGGTCAGGAACGCGGCAGGGATGTCCACTATCACCACTGCTATTCAACATAGTATTGGAAGTCCTAGCCACAGCAATCAGACAACAAAAAGAAATAAAAGGCATCCAAATCGGCAAAGAAGAAGTCAAACTCTCACTGTTTGCAGATGATATGATACTTTATGTGGAAAACCCCAAACACTCCACCCCAAAACTGCTAGAACTCATACAGGAATTCAGTCAAGTGGCGGGATATAAAAATCAATGCACAGAAATCAGTGGCATTCCTATACACCAACAACAAGACAGAAGAAAGAGAAATTAAGGAGTCGATCCCATTTACAATTGCACCCAAAACCATAAGATACCTGGGAATAAATCTAACCAAAGAGACAAAGGATCTGTACTCAGAAAACTATAAAATACTCATGAAAGAAATTGAGGAAGACACAAAGAAATGGAAAAACGTTCCATTCTCATGGATTGGAAGAACAAATATTGTGAAGATGTCAATGCTATCTAGAGCAATCTACACATTCAATGCAATCCCCATCAAAATACCATCCACTTTTTTCAAAGAAATGGAACAAATAATCCTAAAATTTGTATGGAACCAGAAAAGACCCCAAATAGCCAGAGGAATGTTGAAAAAGAAAAGCAAAGCTGGTGGCATCACAATTCCAGACTTCCAGCTCTATTACAAAGCTGTCGTCATCAAGACAGTATGGTACTGGCACAAAAACAGGCACATAGATCAATGGAACAGAATAGAGAGCCCAGAAATGGACCCTCAACTCTATGGTCAACTCATCTTTGACAAAGCAGGAAAGAATGTCCAATGGAAAAAAGACAGTCTCTTCAACAAATGGTGTTGGGAAAATTGGATAGCCACATGCAGAAGAA
This sequence comes from Mirounga angustirostris, assembly GCF_029215605.1. Taxonomy (NCBI): domain Eukaryota; kingdom Metazoa; phylum Chordata; class Mammalia; order Carnivora; family Phocidae; genus Mirounga; species Mirounga angustirostris. Next base: position 108,447,800 of record NW_026991715.1, read on the forward strand.
TGAAACTGGACCATTTCCTTACACCACACACAAAAATAGACTCCAAATGGTTGAAAGACCTCAATGTGAGACAGGAGTCCATCAAAATCCTAAAGGAGAACACAGGCAGCAACCCCTCTGACCTAAGCTGAAGCAACTTCTTCCTAGAAACATCGCCAAAGGCAAGGGAAGCAAGGGCAAAAATGAACTATCGGGACTTCATCAAGATAAAAAGCTTTTGCACAGCAAAGGAAACAGTCAACAAAACCAAAAGACAACCGACAGAATGGGAGAAGATATTTGCAAATGACATATCAGATAAAGGACTGGTATCCAAAATCTATAAAGAACTCATCAAACTCAACACCCAAAGAACAAAGAATCCAATCAAGAAATGGGCAGAAGACATGAACAGACATTTTCCCAAAGAAGACATCTAAATGGCCAACAGACACATGAAAAAGTGCTCAACATCGCTTGTCATCAGGGAAATCCAAATCAAAACCTCAATGAGATACCACCTCACACCAGTCAGAATGGCTAAAATTAACAAGTCAGGAAATGACAGATGTTGGCGGGGATGCAGAGAAAGGGGAACTCTCCTACACTGTTGGTGGGAATGCAAGCTGGTGCAGCCACTCTGGAAAACTGTATGGAGGTTCCTCAAAAAGTTGAAAATAGAGGGCGCCTGGGTGGCTCAGTTGGTTAAGCGACTGCCTTCGGCTCAGGTCATGATCCTGGAGTCCCTGGATCGAGTTCCGCATCGGGCTCCCTGCTCAGCAAGGAGCTTGCTTCTCCCTCTGACCCTCCCCCCTCTCATGTGCTCTCTCTCATTCTCTCTCAAATAAATAAATAAAATCTTTAAAAAAAAAAAAAAGTTGAAAATAGAGCTATCATATGATCCAGCAATTGCACTACTGGGTATTTACCCCAAAGATACAAAAGTAAGGATCCGAAAGGGTACATGCATCCCAATGTTTATAGCAGCAATGTCCACAATAGCCAAACTGTGGAAAGAGCCAAGATGTCCATCAACAGATGAATGGATAAAGAAGATGTGTTATATATATACAATGGAATGTTATACAGCCATCAAAAGGAATGAGATCTTGCCATTTGCAACGACGTGGATGGAACTGGAGGGTATTATGTTGAGCGAAGTAAGTCAAACAGAGAAAGACATGTATCATATGACCTCACTGATATGAGGAATTCTTAATCTTAGGAAACGAACTGAGGGTTGCTGGAGTGGGGGGTGGGATGGGAGGGATGGGGTGACTGGGCGATAGACACTGGGGAGGGTATGTACTCTGGTAAGCGCTGTGAATTGTGCAAGACTGTTAAATCTCAGATCTGTACCTCTGAAACAAATAATGCAATATATGCTAAGAAAAAAAAGAAGAAGAAGGTAGCAGGAGGGGAAGAATGAAGCGGGGGAAATCTGAGGGGTAGATGAACCATGAGAGACAATGGACTCTGAAAAACAAATTGAGGGTTCTAGAGGGGAGGGGGGTGGGAGGATGGGTTAGCCTGGTAATGGGTATTGAGGAGGGCACATTCTGCATGGAGCACTGGATATTATGCACAAACAATGAATCATGGAACACTACATCTAAAACTAATGATGTAATGTATGGGGATTAACATAAGAATAAAAAAAAATGTGTAACTATGAGGTGACAGATGTTCACTAGATGTATTGTGATGGTGACCATTTCACAATAAATACAAATATCAAATCATTGTGTGCTGTACCTGAAACTGTATCATGCTGTGTTATATCTCAATCTCTAAAAGGCAGGTCATAAATGGTATGTGTAATAGGATTTCAATACCAATATGTATATGCCTCTAATTCTAACATCTGGGCATAAAAAATAAAAAAGACCACAGGAAAATCCAAGCTGTTAATAGCAATGTCTCTGTGTCATGATGTTACTCTCCTTCTTTCATTCTGATTTTCTTTTTTTTTTTTTTTAAGGATTTTATTTATTTATTTATTTATTTGAGAGACAGAGAGCATGAGAGGGAGGAGGGTCAGAGGGAGAAGCAGGTTCCCTGCCAAGCAGGGAGCCCGATGCGGGACTCGATCCCGGGACTCCAGGGTCATGACCTGAGCCGAAAGCAGTTGCTTAACCAACTGAGCCACCCAGGCACCCTCATTCTGATTTTCTACGGGAAACATATCTAACTTCCCAAAATCAGGAGAAAATTTATTTCAAAAATACTAATAACAACAAGAGCCCTGGGTTTGAGTCTCCAGTCTTAACAAAAGTTTAATCTCAGGAAACCTCAGTCAGGTCTTCACAGCCTCTTCACTAGAAATGGGGGCGAGGACACCTGCCCTGATTATCTATAGAAGAAGTAATGAGATAATGTACTTGTGAAGTTTTGCACCTATTGCAGTAATTCCTCTGTGTGCTTTGGGGTGTGAGATGGACCCACTGTGTAGGGTGACGGGCATTTGCCCAATGGCTGTGTAATTTGCAAATACCACAAGGAGAGGACAGTTGGGTAACTGGAGGCTGTGCCTTTTGACTGGCACATAGACAGTTGTCACCATCCATTGAGGTGAGGCCTGGGCTTTGGGAATGCAGGAGGAGAGCCACTATGGGGAGGGAAGTGGGAGGAATGTTGCAGAACAGGGACATCACCTCTCCTTTCCCCAAGACCAAATGCAAAGGAAAACAGGTGGCTTCCCAGCATCAGCTCCCAGCAGGGGTGAGAAAGATGCAAATGGAAACATGAAGTTATTGGGAGAGACGGCATTTTTTGTACTGAATAACTCAATGTGGTGGACTCTTTCTGTGGTCTCTTGGTAAAAATCCAGTGATTATGGGCATCGTTTGGGGGTTCTTTCTCTTCAGTCTTTTGCTTGTTGAATGCAACTTCAAAGAAGAGCTGCTCTGGTTCTGATGGAGGACAACAGCTTATTCAACTTATTTCATAAATATTTATCAAGCATTTGCAATTGGTGAGGCACCATGCAAGAGCAGAGGATAAAGTGGATGAACAAGGCACTGTCCCTGCTTTCAAACAGCACACCATCTAATCATTATGATCTCCCGGTCGTAAGCTCCCTTGACCTCCCCTCGTACTGCCCACTTCCTGTCTCCTTGCTCTGTGTCCCCAGCACCCCATTTTAGCATTTATCCCACTGGACTGTCCTCATGCACCTTGGAGCCCATCTCAGCCTGTAATCTCCTTGAGGACACAGACACTATTCGGAACCTGCAGCTACAGCACAAGTCTGTCATATATGGTGCTCACTGAATCAGCAACTGAACAAATGACTTAATTGCCTGAATAATTTCATAAGCAAATGCCAATAAAACAGGAAAGATTATCTAGAAAGTAAATGTTCAGCCAGGTTTCATGCTTTGCAAACTGAATAGCAATGTCCACCACCTTTGCACGTGTGTCCTTTCTACAGGAAATAGACTGGAGGTGAAAGGGGACAGGGACAGGAAATGGAGAACTGTTTCTTCAAAGCTCTCTCTGATACAGATGTATCTCTGATCCAGGTGCTTCAGTGCCCCGGAGAAGCCCATAGCTCACAGGTTTCCAACAAACTAAGAGTTCTTCCTAAGAGGAGTCATTGCATTTACCCAAGGCTACCAAAGACATAGGTCATCCCTACTTCCCCCATTATCTTATCACAAGGTATAAAACTGAACAAAACTGTATAATAACTTGTGTACCCACATGTTGAGGTGAGGGCCATATTCTGAGAAACACAGGAAGGAGCTGAAGGTGATTAGCTCAGAAGAAACAAAGTTCAGGGAAGATATAATAGCTGATTGCAAACATCAGCATGATCAAAGTTAGAAAATAAATGATACTTTTTCCTTAATGCCTCCCAAGGTCAAAGCTAGGCCCCCCACAGGTGAGTATTAGAGAGAGGGGGTTCCTGGCTCAATGGAAGAGGCACAAGTCAGGAAATCACATAAAGGATGCAAGTTTGCAACTCAAGATCAAAGGTAGTAACACAAAACAGAACTGCCTTTGAAATGGTGCTTTCAAAGTTTACAAATACAATGCTGGATACGCATGCCAAGGAGGCTTCACTGAATCATTTAGCTCCCTTGTACTAGGAAAGAATGCCAAAGCTAACATCCTGTGAGTGCTCTTCTCAAATTGATGGACTCGTGGCCTTTGAATGGGCCTTGGCTTTTCGGCAACTCGGCCCGTTCATAACAGCTCTACTTACTTTGAGTTCACTTTTGACCTCTTCAAGTCCACGAGGCCCAGCTAACATCTCTATGATGAAATGTCCACGGATCGCTGTGGGCCACAATTATCCCTCTATTCTTCAAAACTTATCGCCAGGGTCTCTCTGTTTTGACCTCTTTGGACTTGTCATTTCAGCTGTTCAAGTATTTATGTTTTGCCCTCCAGTTAGATTCTAGTCTCCTTAAAGGAAGACGCTATATGCTTTTAATCCACAGGGACTAGCACAGTTTCTTGCATTTAACAGGCCCTCAGTAAATGTCCACAGATCCGGTGCTGCTGGATTCAAGCCAGAGAATGGGGGGAACCCATTCTGTCAAGGTCTTGGAAAACATCTGTGTTTTTTCAGCACAGAATTTGCCATCCGTCATAGAGGAGATTGAAACAGAAAGAAGTCAAGCAAAGTACAAGGTCATTTGCAGGAGTCCCAGCAACTCCGTTCTCCAAGATTGGAATGTTCTCTCCCTCTCTCCAAACAGCAGACCAGATGGTTTCCTAAATCTTGGCTTTCATGGTTTAACTCTAATTACAATGTTAGTTAGCAATGAGCTCGGTGATTCAAAATCACTAGTAGATTCTTTCCAGGCAGTCAAGCTTTTTTTTTTTTCTGCTCTCACTACCAACAGGGCGGCTTTGTCATCAGCCTTGCTTTTGCCTCCTGTATTATAATCGCCTCACTGTTTAGAAAATGAAATGAGCTCTAGACTACCAAACGTAGGTGAAAACAACGAGTGCTCCAGGAGACAGGATGTAGCGGCAGCCAGATGGCTAAGTAGCCTCTGATGATCTTGCAGTCAAATTGGGAGACACAAATCAGGGAATGCTCTCCGGTTGTGCAAATGCCACGTACCAGGTGTGGGACTCCAAGATGCACGTGTGTTTGCCTAGTCACTTTGTGAATGTGGGTGGGAAGAAACCCTTACAAGTGAGTCCCAGGAATTGCAAAGGATGGAAAGAACTTTTCAAGGTCGTCTCATCTAGGCCTTTCCAAATACACAACTGCCCCATCAAAAGGTCTCACCCAAGTTCTGTTTCAAACTTCCCATAAAGGACACTCATGACCTGGAGAGGCAGTCCGTTTTGGGAGTTGTTGTCAGAGTTTGTTTTTCCCAATATGCTCAGCTCCTTACTTCACTCCCACTTATTGGTTCCCACTTACATATATATATGTATATATGTGTATATATGTATGTATCTGTATTTATGTATATAAGTATACTATACATTTATGTATATACACTTCTTAGATACATGTATACATATATAATATATATAACATAACTGGTTATACGTAATTTGTTGGTTATCGTCTCTGGAGTTGGAGTTAAGCAGAAATAAAAGGGCTTCCTCATCCATCGGATAAACCTCTTCAAATAATTAAAGAAGCTCTCAAGTCCCCCCCAAATCTTTATTTCTTTAAACATCCCCCAAGTACTTAACTACTCACTACTTGATTTAGTCTCAAATTTCTGCCCTGAGCCTGCCCACAGCTTTCCCTCAGGGAATCTGTTCCCCCACGGAGCCCTGCTGAGGTGGCTTGATCAGGTTCCATACCATGTGACCCCACCTCCTGGTCTTGTTTGATTGGTCCAGGGGTGGACACCTGGCAGAAGCACAGCCACCCATCAGCATCCTGCATCATCAGTCTGGCAAGAAAAGATGAGCTGGGCCAATCTGGTTACCCTCCTAAAAACTGGGACCCTGGTAGCTGAGAAATTATTGTCATTCAACTGTAGGCTGCCAAGCAATCAGGGAAGGAGTGGCCCTTTGAGGCCAGGAGCAGGATGACTAAGCAAAGGAAGGAAGAATTTTAGGAAAGACAGGATATTGGAACAGATCCAGAGAGAGAAGCAGAGGCCCCAGCAAGTAAGACTGAGATGAGAGAAAGACCATTCCTGCCTATCCCAAGACTTGAGTTGTAGCTTTTCTGGGATCTCTGGTCTCTTCAGCCTTTCAATAAAGGATGAGGAAAATTGAGAGAATCTCTATTCCTTGCAACCCTAAGATGCGGGGCTAGAAACTCTTTTCTCGTGGCTCTCCTCTTGAGGGGCTGTCACACATTTCCAGACTACTCCAAGGGTGGGAGTAGGCTTTTTCAGTTTTTTCAGTTGGGTTTGCCATATGTGTATGTGTGTATATGTGCACATGTGTATATGATAGATACCATATGCATTATAAAGTCTGTCTACATGAAACAACTTAGAAATGATAGCAAGTGGCAACAACAATGCAAACCTTGATTGTATGCACACTGCCTACAAGGTACAGTACTAGATACAAAGCTGTAGTGGCCACACTCAAGGAGGGTAGAAAGTCCAGAGTAAAGTAAACAGGTCACATAAAACACAGCAGACTGTCATTTGCCACAGTTAAAGACACTTGGGTGGGGGCGGCTTTTATTTTTTCTTTCATTCCTTTCTCTACTATCAGACTTTTCCAACAAAATACATGCATGGTTTTAGACCTCAAGAAAAATTATTTGAGCGGGGCACCTGGGTGGCTGAGTCGGTTAAGCGTCTGCCTTCGGTTCAAGTCATGATCCTGACGTCCTGGGATCGAGCCCTGCAACAGGATCCCTGCTCGGCAGGAAGCCTGCTTCTCCCTCTCTCTCTGCCTGCTGCTCTGCCTCTATCTCTCTGTCAAATAAATAAAGAAAATCTTTAAAAAAATTATCTGAGCAAGGAAATTATAGGCCTTTTTTTTTTTGCCTTCTTCCATTTACTTTTGAATATGAAAAAAAAATCTTTGGATTTTTTAATCAACAAGAAAATAAGATAAAGGAGAAATTTAAGATAAGTAATTTCATGAGAAATTTAAGATAAAATAAAGGACATCAACACATCTGGAGGGGCGCCTGGTTGCCTCAGTTGTTAAGCATCTGCCTTCGGCTCAGGTCAAGATCCCGGGGTCCTGGGATGGAGCCCCGAATCGCATTGGACTCCCTGCTTGGGCTCCCTGCTCAGCGGGAAGCCTGCTTCTCCCTCTCCCACTCCCCCTGCTTGTGTTCCCTCTCTTGTTCTCTCTCTCTGTGTCAAATAAGTAAATAAAATCTTAAAACACACACACACACACATCTGGAAATACAGGGGAGAGAAAATCCCTGACTAGGGAGATCCAGGAAGATGTGGGGATGATGCCATTTCAGTAGTGCAGTGATGGATGGAAAAATAAAATAGGAGGCTATGTGAGGAGAAGATCCTCCAGGGAGATGCAAAAGAAATAGCTAAAGCAGAAAGGCATGACACAAGGTGGCATGTTCAGGGTGAGCAAGCTAGCATGGCCGAACAATGACTGTAGGGCAGGGAACACCACCAAGATTGTTTGGCCCCATTTGGGGAAGGTCTTGAATATCCAGCAAAGGAGAGATATGGCCAGAGTTTTGCTTAAGAGGGCAGGAAAGAGAATGGAAATAAAGAGAAAGAGCTTAGAGGCAGGGTCAGGAGTTGAGAAGCATCGCAATACCATGTCCCAAAAGTGACCCTCTGTTCATGCTAAGCTGTCAACATGAAATTCTATTGTATGATGAGCTTGTTTGGAATCACCTTGAAATGTGTTTCAAGGCACCTGTGACTACAGATCTTTTTTATCCATTTCATTTATTTTAAGCTAACTGTGGCATCCAGATTGCTTGATGGCAAAATTGAATTCAAGTACTTCTGTCTTTTCCTCGGAGGATGCAGGGAAGCATAGGCAGGGCTTGTGAGAGAAGCCAATAACCAAATAAGTCTGTGAAGATGAAGGTGAAAGTAGGGTCAAAATGCAGAGAGTGTCAAAAACTTTATAGTTTGACCAGGAAGACAGTGATGGAGGCCATGTGTCGGAATTTCAAGGAGGTTCTCCAACTTAAGTTTGTTCCATGTGGTTGGATTATGAATACTACACTCTTCCCTGAACCAGGAGTTTTACAATATTGCTACATGGCTTTGATAAACTAAAAAATATACTTCTCGGAGTACCTGGGTGGCTCAGTCATTAAGCATCAGCTCAGGTCATGATCCCAGGATCCTGGGATCAAGCCCAGCATCAGGCTCCCTGCTCAACAGGAAGCCTGCTTCTCCCTCTCCCACTCCCCCTGCTTGTGTTGCCTCTCTCACTATATCTCTCTCTGTCAAATAAATAAATAAAATCTTTTTTAAAATATATAAATACATACATACATAATTAATTAATTAATATACTTCTCCAATGTGGCAATGCCCCCATGAACTTACAGAAAATTCAGGACTCAAAGTTCAGCCTCATCCAGCCTAGAACCCAGACCTAGTACCAACAGACCACAGTTTACTCTAATTCTTGGTGACTTTCTATTCCCTTGGATGGCAGTTTGAGGTCTTCAGTGAGGTTGTAACACCCCATCAGACAGTCTTTACCTCCAGATTCAAAGACTATTTACAGAAAGGTGAGCCACAGTCACTGAAAGAGATCAACCTTATTTCACAGAATAACCTTGCTGTTTTATCACTCAATAAACTGTTTCTTTGCAATAAAAAAATGCTTGAGAACCTTACTGCCCACACAAGAGATCATGAAGCAGAGCTAAGAGAGGCAAGAAAATGAGAGGTGTGCATTGGGATGGGAAGAGAAGGCACTTCAGAGGTAGGAATTATAATATCTGATGACTAAGTATAGAGATTGAGAAAGAGAGAAAAAATAAAGATGGTGCCTTTCCTCAGTCAACAATGATGCACGTGTGCCCACTATGTCCTCCACATTGTCCTGGGTATGGAGGTTACAAATGTGAGAGAGACCCCATGTTGCTTGCTCTCTGGTAACCATGACAGACAAGTTAGTAGAAAATCACAACAAAGTGGGAACAACAAGATGGTGCTGTGGAGACAGCTAGCGGAGAATTCTAACATAGCCAAGAGGCATCAGAAAAGATTTCCAAGTGGAACCCATAATAAGGGTGAAATCTAAGAGGTACTGTATAAAAGTAAGCCATGTGAATGGGAGATCACAAGAGGAAGTGATTTGAGGCACATACCCTGAGTCAGATGTTACAGATTCAAATCCTGGCTCTGACATTGGCCAGTGGTGTGACAAGTTATTACTTCACTTTGTGTCTCGTTGTCCTTATATATTAAGTGGGCATAATAATTCCTTCCTTGTAGAGCTGTGGTAAGGACCAAATTAAACAAACTAACAAAGCTCTTAGCACAGTGAATGGCATGTGGTAAGTGGGTAAGTGCTAAGTGGTAACGCTATTTCTGAGAAGTAACAGCATGTGCAAAGGCTATAAGGTAGAAAAGAACATGATATGTTCAAGGGAAGTAGCTCAGTGTTGCTGGAGCAAACAACATGTGTCAGAGGAACCGGAAATGCTGAGCGTGGAGCGGGGAAGCAAAGATGAGATGGGGAAGGCTCTTCTAATATTACCTAGATGGCCAATAGGATGCACAGTAATGTTACCCCACAAGACACAGACTTGGAGAGAAATCCAGAGCATTCTTCAGGGCACTATAGTCTCGGGAATTACTTGACAACCATTTTATAACTACTTCCTTGAGGAGCATGCATTTCCCTGAGGGGAAAACAATGGAGATGAGACTGAACTAAGAGCTATAAATGCCAGTCAGTGGGTGGGAAGCAGCTAGGGAGTCAGGAGTGGTAGGAAATGAGAAAGTAGCCAAGCCCTTGGACCAAAGCTCTCAGAGAAGGAATTGGTCCCATTTGAATAATGTGGCAGAAGGAAAAGTTACCTTATCAAGACTGTTTCTGCAACTTACCCACATGTGACAAAACCACTCCCTTTCTCCACGTCTTAGTAAATAGGGGAGTGGCCTTGCTTGGTCCTTTTCAACCTAGGAACCACAGACACCTAGGGATCCATGAAGATGCTAAGAGAGGTTCACACTCTATTGTCAACACACTTTTTTAAGACCCCAAGGCAATGCTACTTATTTCAAAGCTCCAGTAGGCATGGTACATCTTTAATTGATTCATAATCACTGGGAGACTACATTATTTGTTTGTTCTTCTAAAAAATTGAAAAATATATAATAAAAGGGGGACTGGTAGTGAAGAAGTTTGACAACACTGGACCAAATGGTTTCAAAAGGCCATTCCAGCTCTAACATTCCAGAATCCTACTTTCATCTATAATCAGATATCTGGCCTCTAAAGGTCTATGTCCTTGAGGTTAAAAACATGGTATTCAGAGTTAGACAGACCTGGGTTCAAATCCCAGCTCTGGGACTTGCTAAATGAATGCCCAAATTACTTAACCTCTATAAATCACAATTTTGTAATAACTAAATTGAGATTAAAATAACATTTTCCTGACAAAGTTGTTGGAAGGAATGAAATAATATAAACTTTAGTCATTGGTGTACTCCTTCCTGATCTTTGCTATATTTGCATAAAACCTGAAATATTAGTCAGGTAATATTTTTCTTTAAATCAATCTACGTTTTCACTTAAATGAATGTACTATAACAGGAAACTTTAAATTGCTACCATAAACAGAAAGCCAGTATCATTATAAATTTATAGTAACCATAAGAATAATGTCAATAAAAATCATACTGACTCAGTAAATAACAATTAAAACTCTATTAAATTCTAGCTAAGTACTATTTCCCACTGAAGGCTCTGGGCCTGAGGCTGTCTTCTCTTTGTTCAAATGGAGATTAGCATGCATAACAATAGAGTTTAAAACACAGCAACTTCAGAAAGCTCAGAAGAGAATTAAAAAGGAAACTCTATGTGATTCAGTGTTCAGTACTTCAACGGGGGATCACCTACAATAATCTCTCATAACACATTTGCCACATTCAAGATATGCTGAAATAATGCATTCAGAGCTCTTGTCACTAGGCTTGTCATGAAATAACTGGGTAAGTGTTCATTTTATTGCTCTTGTTAGCAGAACCAAGCCACTTGGCCCTGACTCAGGCCCCTGCCCCCCCACCCCGCCCCACCCCACCCTGGACACAGACAGCCTTGGTCACATCACTGCAGAAGCCTCCATAAGGGGCATGGCCATTCATTCCTCCTGTCTTTCAAGATTAGTCAATTTCTCCTCCAGAGTAGGATTGCCCATCATATAAACCTGGTTCTTATATGAACCTACCCTGCCTCCTTACCCTTCAAGATTCAGCTGGAAACACTGCTCTGAGAAACTTTCCTGGCCTTCAACCCCATGCCAGACTGAGGCAACAGCCGTCTTTACTATGCTGGTGTACAAACTTCTGTTGTGGTAAGAACCTTGCTATATTGCAGTGTCCTGTTTGTGTCTGTCTTCCCCATTCAATCATAAATTTCTGGAAGCCAGGCACTGTGTTTAGTTCACCTTTGTGTTACTTAGCTTATAATAGATGCTGAATTCAGTTTTCACATATGGATAGAAGAAAGGATGGATGGATGGATGGATGGATGCATGGATGCATGGATAGATGCATGGAAGGAAAGAAGAGAAGAAAAAAGTGAGGGAGGGGGAAGGGAGGGAGGGAGGGAGGGAGGGAGGAAGGAAGGAAGGAAGGAAGGAAGGAAGGAAGGAAGGAAGGAAGGAAGGAAGGAAGGAAGGAAGGAAATAGTGGGTCTGACAATGATAGATCACATTGTTTCTGACTTTCTGATTTCCTAAAACAGAAGAAAAACAAGGTAATTCAGGCAGAGTTGACTTAATTCCCTCTTGTCCAATTTCTGTACATCCCCTTCACACAACATCCATGGCATTTTCCTCGTCCTACAAATACCTAAGGACTGTAGCCTTCACAGAAACTACCTTGGCTCCCTGCCAGAAAACAAATAAGCTTAAGCATAAAGAAAAATAAATAAATAACAACAGTAACATCTCGTACTTTGAGGCCTGGGAAACGAATTCCAAATGGGAGCTGAACTCAAAACCAAATGTTTGACTTTCAGTGACAACCAGCTACTTGGCCGAAAGCCTCAGCCCCCTCCTGAGACCACTGAGAAAATGTTGGCCCAGAGCTCTTCCTGGGAACTGCTGTCTCCCCTACACCTTTCTTAGGCAAGGAAGAAATTACTGGCAAAAGAAAACAATCAAACTTTTCTACCAACTTCCTCAAGGCGATTGTTTGTGGTTGATCTTTTTCTACCTTGGGAACTTTCCAAATCATTCCTCAGCGATTAGACTGTGTTTGGAAAAAAGTTTACCCAAATCCGCAGATTAACACCTCTCTCTCTCTCATGTGTGCACGTGTGCATGCACACATACACACACGCGCGCGCGCACGCGCGCGCACACCAGAAATCAGACTATTAATGTGGTGACTCTGTGCTGTGTGGATTGCCCAGGAATTTATGTCTGACAGCGTGTAGCTATTTACACACCCTGAGCCTGGGAACAAGATGAGCTTCCAGAGAGCAGATGAAATTGAGAAGAGGTACCAAGGAGGCTCTGAGGCATGCCAGGAGGGAACACTGGGGAAAACGCACACAGTAAAAGAAAACATTTCCCATGTACCTGACTCAACTAGACTAAGCTTCCAGAAAAATATTAATAATGCTGTTCCTGAACAAAATCATGCAGTTATTTATCTGCTCCCATCTTCTCTTTAAGAACTTCTCCTCAGACCACACATTGAAAAGCCAAGTTCACGACCTTAGTTCTCATTTCCAAGGCTACAACATTGGCCTTAGCTCTTTTCTTTCCACTGATGTTCCCAGTGGCAAGGTATCCATGACAACGCAAGCAGGCCCACCGTCCTGATTACTCTGTTCCCGTCTTATCTCAGTCTGAGGGAAGCATTGAGCTCTAACTAGACACAACTAGGCCAGTGCAAACCTAGAGAGTCACAGCGCTTAGATGAGGGGCAGTGTTACTGACCAGATATCAACAGATTTGGGAGCAATACAGATCCAATTCAGATCAAGCAATACAGATTTGGAAGCAATACAAAACTGTGCAAAGTACTCCACATCCCTGAGCTTGAATTCCTCATCTATAGGGATGTCACCTGTCTTAAAGGATTAACTATGATGATTAAATTAAATGATGGTGGGGCGCCTGGGTGGCTCAGTTGGTTAAGCGACTGCCTTCGGCTCAGGTCATGATCCTGGAGTCCCAGGATCGAGTCCCGCATCAGACTCCCTGCTCGGCAGGGAGTCTGCTTCTCCCTCTGCCCCTCTCCCCTCTCATGTGCTCTCTCTCATTCTCTCTCTCTGAAATAAATAAATAAAATCTTTAAAAAAAAAAAATGATGGTACATATATGAAACACAGGGTCTATTATTAAGTAGGTGCTCAACAAATACTGTTGCATGTTAAAAGAATGATGGATTCCCTTGTTCAGACTCCTAGTTAAAGAAATCCAGGCAGATCCTGGAGTCTCTGAGGGCAGGTTGCTCAGTCCCCGGATTCCATGAACAACTCCTCCTTGCCCCTATTCCCCAAACCCCAGGACACAGATCCTGGGCCCGTGTTTAGAGGCACACAAGGGAGGGCAGGCAGGAAGAGCAGTTAGCCCTGTGCAGGAATTAAAGGGGAGCATTATCTTTAGAGAATTTAAAACCAATAAAAGTCAGTCTGATTTTATTATCACCATGCACCAGTGATTCTAAACGGTATCAGTGATAAAATACTCCTCTCCACCCCCATCACCCACCTGTATCACTAAAGGATTATGCACCATATCTTGGCTGAGTCCTTGCCTGGCCTCACACTCCATCTGGATGGGTCAGAAGCCAAGCTCCTGAATTCATCCAGGGACCAGAGATACTCTTAGATCTTTGTCTGAATCTATCTATCCTTAAGCCTTTTGGTTTCAAACTGTCTTGAGAAAAATACAAAGTGAGAATAAGAGAGAATGTTATTCTAGGCCAGGAAGTATGTAAACAGGCCTAGACCAGAATGATGGGCAGAACTAGACAGAACTCTGTTCTTCTCTTTCACTGCCCCTTGTTTGGTGTCACTCAATGAGCCAATTTCCTTAAAAATTGAAGCTTGATGCCTAGGCCTCTATTTGGTTTTTATATGTAGTTAAGGGGGGGCAGGGAGGGAGAGTCACATGACTAAGCTGGAGGAGCTATCTCGTTCAACTCTTTTAAATTAGGATACTGATGCTCAGAGAGGTAAAGGGACCAGTCCAAAGTCACACAGCAAAGAGAACGGCAGAGGGGGAAAATGAGCACCTACCTGTGCCTTTGTGAAGAGTGAGGTGGTGCCCATAAAATGGTGTGCTCCCTGCTGCCACATAGTAAACAACTGGTAAGAATTAACTTCTACTTTCGTGTTGTTGTTGTTGTTTTCATTAAAACAAGACCAGAACCCACATCTCTAGGTGGTGGGGCAGGTTCTTCCCAGCACCTAGCTCAGTGATCATCCAACCTCTGTGTGAACATCTCCAAGCTCCAGAGACATCCCACCCCACCTCCAGGCCCCTCTCTGAAACAGCTCTACTTTATAATGAGTCACCGTGAACCATCTATCTCCTGCCCCTCGTGCCCATTTGTTAGTCCTGGATTTAATCTCAGTAGCATTGAGCTTTTTACAAAGAGAGTTTGATATTAAATCAGAACATGTTGGTCTCTGGATAGAAACCATCCAATTAACCTGACTGGGTGGTAAAAAAAAAAATTACCTTTTATCAGTCATTCACCTTAAGAAAGAAAAGATCAGTCTTTATCTTAATAACAAAGAGGACACCTTCATCATTGCAAGCCTGCCGAATAAATCAAAACAGTAAGTTTGCAGGAGGCAAATGCCCTCTATTAGATAAATTAAGATGAGCGCCTCAATAGGTGCCCATTATCCTGACAGGAGCAGAGAGGAGAGCTTGTCTCTGTCAATCTTCCCTCTGAAAAGATAGCATTGATTAGACGCTGACACATAGTTATGTCTGAAGAGCAGGAACGGACAACAAACAAAAGGGGTGCCTCAGACATCATCTTTCCACTTGGCATCACACAGAACATTTAACACAACCTTACAGCTTTGCACAGCCTTTTGTACCCTTTAAAAGAAGGTTTATCACTTTATTTGGCCTTCAAGGAAATTCTGTGATATGAATAAAGAAAGTGCTTGATTTTACAGATGAGGAAGTGAAACAACATGGCTGGCCATGGAATGGGCAGGCCACTGATGCATTCACTGGGCAAGTGAGTAAATGCCAAGCACTGGGCCAGGCTCAGCAGCGGTGATGTGGAGCAAGACACAACTCTCTGCTTCCACAACCCTTCAATAGAGAGAAGAAAACAGAAGTTTAAACAAACTGTGTGGGGTAAGTGCTCGGATGGGGGAAACAGAGTGGGAGAAGCAGAAACCTGGCTGAGGGTCCCTAGGGATGAATAGGAGGCGGCCACGCAGAGACTCTGACCCTAGGAGGTTAGGCCTCACAGGGAGATCCAAGGACATAAGGCAGGTGACGTGACGAGAAATACCAGCAAGGATGAGCAAGCGAACACAGCAGGATACAGGACACCGCTAAACAAGGAGATGCGAAATAGTTTGGTGAACCCAAACACTTTCATACCTCACAGGCTCCTGGGGCTTCAGAATGTTCTGGAGTTTCACAGTGTTAGGGTGAGATGTAATGAGATTTGACCACATTTGAAAGGTAAGGGAAAGCCAGAACAGCTGCTCCTTTTTCCTCCTGTCAGGCGCCTCCCGCTGACCCTCTGGTTTGCCTGGCCTCCTAGGCCAGACAAGGCTGAGCACACAAGTCTCAAGACCTCCCCACCAGCCTCCCTGTTGGTATGACAGCAGGGATGCGCCAGAGTGAGGAGGCCTTGAGGCTGGCTGGGCTGACAGGGAGAGGAAAAAGGCGTTTATTTCCTATCTTCTCAGCTGAAGGCCTGAACCTACAGAGATACACCCAGGCTGGGAAGAAAAGGATGGCGGGCAGGCCACCAGGCACAGGACAGATACTTCACAACTCTGTAACATTGTCTCTGAGGATGCTACCAATTGATTTTTCAAAGAGGACAAATGAGAAATGCCTCAAATCTAAGGCGTCTCTTGTTTGGGTCAGACTGATGGTTCTTTTGGTGAACTCTGCGTTTCTGAAACAAATTTCACGTGGCGTATTTTACTCCCACTTTCATTCTCGTATGAGGGGTGGGCAATCACGGTCCAAAAGAATCCAGCTTTGCGTCCTCTGTTTGGCTCCTTGAGTTTCTCTCTTTGTCTGATTGCTTCTCACCCTTCCCTTCTTGTCAAATTTGAGTTCTCTCCTATAACCACCTTCTCCCAGCTCTGAGTCCTACCCATTCTGATTTGTTTTCTAGATCTGTAAAACACTTTGCCTTTCCTCAGTCAACAAAATTTATTAAAGTTATTTTGTTATAAGTTGGCTATTCCAGTGAGCCTTCTCCAGCGGCCATAAATTCCTGAGGCAACTCCTCTGTGCTCCGTTACCGTGAAGACTGAGGAGCTTTTACGACATTGCTATAGGTGCAGACACATTGCTAAGGAGCTCAGAAACACAAGGAAATAAAAAGCTCTAGCCACAATCCTGTGAGCCAAACTCCCATTCAATCAGGCAAATGAAGTTTCTCTTGTGCCTCATAGGACCGCTAATATTACAACTGATCTGGTTCTCTTCTTTATATCCTTAAGAGTATCTACTGGCAACCTGTGGTCTAGGGCCACTGGTGACCAACAAAAAGCCTTTATTGATTCATTTAACAAGTATGGCGCACTTGCTATCTATAAGCCCTACCCTCTGTTCCTTTGTATGAAAACACTATTCTCATCACACACATCACCGTCTGAAATTATGTTTTTATCTTTGTTTATTCAGTCTCCCAACAAAATATATGTTTCATGAAAACAAGGACCTCACTGGTTTCGCCCAGAATTATATCCCCAGTGTAGAATGCCTGATACACAGTAGATGCTCAATAAATATTTGTTGGGTGGATGAATGGATAGTGTGAAGGACTAAGGTGCACTAAGAACAACTCAATCCACTCAAGGCTTTTACAGATGGAACAGCTGATTTTTATGCCCTCATGTTTATAATACAATTATGACTGGCCTTCCTCTCACATATCAATCTTTTTTTTCCCCACACCAGGCATTCTGTCATTCAGATCTCAGTCAAAGAAGTACCTCTGTTTCTTGCCTCAGTGAGGGGAATTTGGTCACATACACACTGGAGGTCAAGGCCCAAGACACCATTGGTAAGGCTGGGAAAATTTTAATTACTGCGTTCAGAAGATATATGGGGCACCTGATTGAATTCAAACATATTTGATAGCACTCACTCCACACCAAGAATCTGGGAAGCCTCGTGCGAAATAAGGAACTTCAAACAGAGTATCACCACTTATTGGTTTATTGTATCGGGTACCATAAAGGATTGTGGAAAAGGGAGTTCCTCAGATTTTAAAAAAATCTGAAACTGCTTTTCTAGATAATATCTAAGGCTCTTCCATTTCTAACCTTCTACAGCTTTCCACTTCCATTCAAGGACTCCAAACTCTCCCTTCCTTATTCCTTCCACACTTATAAGATGAGTAGATAAATATATTTACAGTAGAGCTCCGAATCTAACTTACATAGATCTATATATCCTTCAGAATGGGAATGTAACAATATATTATAGAGATTTCTATTCTTCTAAATCTTCTTTGATCTTATGACAGACTTGTGAACTTTGTATGATAGACTATTTATCTCCCTTCCCCCAAAGTGGCATTTAAGAAAACTGTAACACTCGGGTTTGTCCAAAGTCTCATAGTTCATTATGGCTAAGCCAACGCGAGACCCAGTTCCTAATCTTGCAGTCTTTGCCCTGGTTGAGGATGGCAAAATGAATGACACTCTGCCCCCTCTAACCCATGGCAAGCATTACTAATCAACCACTGCCTTCCTTCCCCCTTCCACCCTGCCTCCAAGCCTTGCCTAGAAGAAACTTGATTTAGAAGCCACTACCAATCTGGGGTGCCTGGGTGGCTCAGTCATTAAGTGTCTGCCTTCGGCTCAGGTCATGATCCCAGGGTCCTGGGATGGAGCCCCGGCATCGGGCTCCCTGCTCCGCGGGAAGCCTGCTTCTCCCTCTTCCACTCCCCCTCTTGTGTTCCCTCTCTCGCTGTGTCTCTCTCTGTCAAATAAATAAATAAAATCTTTAAAAAAAAAAAGAAGAAGCCACTACCAATCAATGTCAAGTTGAAACCTGAGAGTTGAAACCTATTTACCTTCAGTGTGCTAACCGCATTCTCTCTGTAAATTAGGGAGCCCCTGGTGAAAAGCAATGCAGAGTGAAAACCGCTGCTTGAAACAGGAGGATGAGTATTAGAAGAACACAGGAAGGTGAACTATGCGACAGTAGATGGAATGAATTGTGAATCATATATTCTATAGTTGCCTGAGAGTCATAAGACCTGGGCTTAATTTTCCTCTGGTTGTTGTAGAAGGAGGGATGAATCATTGTCACCACCATGAAATATTCAACTGTTACATGCAAATGGTTGTTAATTACATTCCCTGCTTCCATTAAAAAGGTAAATGACTGTATCAACCTCTCCCTGGGTGACCAGTATGTATATATTCTGCCTTTAATCCCTCCATGGAAACATCTAAATGGTGCTTTTTACAATCAACCCTGCTTTAAGCCCAGCACCTTTAGAGGTGATATGCTAACTCTGAAATAACATCTTACATAAACTCAAATGATCCTCAGTTATGGGGAAACAAATGTAGGTGCATCTCTTAGAATCCTTCTTTCCTTTTAGGGTGATTCATTCTTATTCCTAATTTAGAAAAAAAAATGCTAAATAATAATAAAACTGACAGCACACCTGAAGAGGTGAGTCATCTAACACCAACAGATCATTTCCTATTAGATACACTGACTGTATCTTTCATATTTTCACCCAATAAATAGCTTTTAAAAGAGATGCTTCTTAAATAAGCACTTAGCAGAAATAAAATTCTATTTATTATTTGCTGGATAAGTGGAACAAAAATAGAAATATGCATGGATCCAAAGATTGATGACTTTCCCAGAATTCCAACCTAAATAAAGGTTGTTGAGATCATCTGTATCTGAGAACATCCGCCTTTTGAGTTCTGCAAAGAAGTTCCCCCACAAAAACTCTGTAAACTGGAAACAAAGTTTCCCCTGTACTGCCTAATCTCTAATCTGTTCCTAAACTTAGCAGATGGGGCCTCAAGGTAGGTCTACAACTGAAGATCACTGGGTCTTTCCCTATCCAATTGTACTTTGAAAGGAGATTGTATTCTTAGGCACCTGTGGCCAGGTGCATTTGGGAATTTGCCCAACTTGTTTGAAGGAAGCCACCTACTCAGCTTTCATTATGACCCCCTTCCCCCAGCTTAGCCCTGAAGGCATATGTCTGGTACATTCTGGACATCAGCAGGCCTTGCATTTTGACTCTTCTGGCCAGTCCTCCAACTCAAGTTTCTCTAAGTTGGCCATGATAGCTACCACTTATTAAAGACTATTATATGCTTAGCACTATCCCAAGAGATTTAGAGATGTCATCTCATAAGAGCCCAAAATATGAGGTATATGATAAGGTAACGTCCATTTTACAAATGAGGACACTGAAGCTGAGAGAGATTAAATACTGTCTTCCAAGTCTAGTAAGTTGCAAAGCCTGGATTAAAACCTTATGCCCTAAATTATATATAACCTTGTCTCGTAGCCAAGGACATTTCATTCAGATACTCAAGGACATGATAGAGTGGATTCCATCATTGTCCTCCAGCCATCCATGTGGTTGTGTTGAACCAAAAAAACACTTTAATAGCAGAATCTAAAACATCAAGGACATGATTTTTTGTTGTTGTTGTTATTACCAAAAATGGCTTAAAATGACAATGCCATAAGCATTTGTATTTTGGTGACCCAGCAGATGAAATTATTTTCCTTGTTTGGGGAATTACCTCCACCATAAGCATCTTGTTAGGAGGCAGAGCCTGAAAATGTGGGGATACTTGCATTCCCAGCCTTCCTTAAAGGTAGGTTATGGGATATGGCCAAGGCCCATCTGCTCAGACAGTCCCACCCAGGACTTTGAAACAATAGCTACAGATGGAGAAAAGCAGAGCTGTGAAAAACCCATCCTGAAGGCAAGTGGTAGCAAAAAATACTGTGAGTGGTGTCCAGGGTCAGGGGTAGCAGCCATGGGGTCTAGTTCTGTGGCTGGGGTCTCTCTGCAGTTCTGGCCTTGGTCCTGGCTCCCCAGTGTTGCAGGCTTTCAGGCCATTGGAGGGGGTTGCCCTGTGCTCTTTCAACACATTTCTTCTTTGCTTGTGACAGTCAGTCAGTTTTCATTGCCTGCTCTCCCAAGAACAAGGAGGCAGAAGTCAAGGATCACAAAGGTCTCCATTCTCCACAATCGTTTGCCAATCATATCAATAAATGGGAGGGGAAGGGATAGGAGAATCTAACTTTATGAGAAAATCCAGAGTCTGTAATTTCTGCACCTATAAATGAGATTATCTATCTAGGAGTAAAAGTCGACTCTGAAATAACTCATTTGTCCTTGATCACTGGAGCTAAATTTCCCAGGTTTGCAGATGCCCCCCAAAATTCATGTTTCTTCTTAGAAGCAAGGAGCTGGACCCCAGCAAAGCCCACAGGGTTTGCAAAAATACAAAATATCCTGGGGAGCAGGATAATGTGTCTCCAGATTAACAAGAAAATATTTGACCGAGACTAAACAAGAGAACTTTCCTATGTGAAGAAGGTTTTTGTGAAAGAAAACATTCTTCAATCATCAAGTAAATAAAAGCTGACACGTGCAGGGTACATAAGTCCCAGTGCTTTACTCTCTGTGACCCTGCACTTTCAAAGCTGCACGCCCTTGTGGAGTGGGTTTTAAACACACACATGCTACGAAATGATGTTTAAATATTTTCCACCCAGAAATGTACCCCTTAAAATTCCTAGCTGCTTATGATTATATTCTCAGTAAGATACCCACACATACTTATTTCAGTGAACTATAATTCATCAAATGTTTTCTATGTGTTAAGCACTTTGCCAGGCCTAAGAATGCAGACATGCATCAGGTCAGTCCTTGCTCTGGAGAACTCTCGGGCTCTTTTGGAAATGGCCTCATGAACAGATACCCACAATGCAGTGTGAAAGAGCTAACAAAGAGAAAAAAAGCATTACAAGAACACAGATGATGGAGGAGCTGCCTGGGAGATCCCAGAAAGACAAAGTATATTTAAACAAACCTCAAAGGAAACAAAATAGTATAAAGTTGGCTCTTCACTAATAAATAATCAACCTTGTCATTTTACATGCTTCAAGTGCCTACATCCTTTTCCCCATCTTAATAACACTCCAATTTCCTTTTGGGGATTCACCGCCACACCACTGTGTATAATACCACTGCAGGGTAATTCCAGGTGCCCATTTCCCAATACAAAAGCTAAAGTCACCAGAACCCTCCTCTCTCTACTCTCAAAACTGCCAAAGAGCAGACCCTACAAGTCCTATGCTCAACCAGTTGGATCTTCTTCTGGGACTCTGCATCTGGAACAACATCTGGACTTCTGAGTCCTTCCCTCCCTGCAGAAAAAGAAGAGTTGGTCAAGGTCAATCAACCAGTAGACAAGCCAGCCTCTTAGTGCCACAAAGCAGTGCTGTTGTTCCTACTGCCCAGTCTTCCTGAGTCCTCTTTGGTTCCTGTCCTTTCCCAAAGCTGTTCCAACAGTCTTATAACCTGAGAATCTCCCACCGTTTCTCACTATGGGATTCAGTTCCCATGCCTTCCACTAAATTCCCATTTCCTTAGTAACCAATGTCTTTACAACCAGGATCCTTTGTAGCTGGACCTGTTGTGACAGGCTATAGAGCCCACCAAAACTCTCTCTAGTTCAGGTCACATCCTCCATGCCAAAGACTACCAATCATTTTTCCTTCCACTGCCACCTTCACACTCATCTTTTTTCTTCCCCCTCAAGGGTTCAGCAGTTCAGTTCCTCATTTGAAAATCTACAGCCTCAAAACCCAAGAAATTATTTCACATGGGTATTTGGGACCATATCTAGCCACTGGTTAAGGATGAGCCATGCATACACCCTCCCAAGCCTCTGAAAGCTGTTAAATGTAATATTGCAGGATTAGTCACATATAGATTACTGAGCTGGAAAATGATGTGAGACTTCAAGTATCCTTGCTTCAGTGTTGTGGGTGATTAAGCAGAAAGTGCTGCCAGGGCTTGAAAGATCAACTAAACTGAATGTATGGAATAGAGTGTCCATCTCCACAACTTGTTCTAGAAGGTGTTGAGGGCTTACTGTCCAGACAAATCGCTGCTAGAGC
The DNA here is from genome assembly GCF_029215605.1 of Mirounga angustirostris. Lineage (NCBI taxonomy): Eukaryota > Metazoa > Chordata > Mammalia > Carnivora > Phocidae > Mirounga > Mirounga angustirostris. The sequence continues at coordinate 108,470,223 of NW_026991715.1, forward strand.
TTCATGTTCAGTCTCCATGCTCAAAATGAATTGGCTAACAAAAGAGAGTTATTGTTGAGAATAATAAGCAGTTACTACTACAATTTATCAAGTGTTCCAAGAAGTCAGGGACCAAATCTACTTTGTTCATTGCTAAATCCCCAAAGCCTAACATGCTTGAGTAAGTGCTCACTGTGTATTTTTGGAATCAGTGAGTGTCAGGTATAGGGCTAAGCACTTTATCTACATTATCTCATCTTATCCTCTTAACAATATGGCAGGTATTATTCTCCATCTGCAGTGGATGTGGCATGGGAGTCTCTGAGAGGGTAAGCAACTAGGAAGTAATGGAGTTAGGACTTGAATCTAGACTCAACTGACCCCAAGGCTTATGTTAAGCGCTATGCTGTCTGCCATGCCCTGCGCTGCCTAAACCCCATCACAAAGGAGCCACTGTCCAGTGGAGGAGGCAGAGATGGACAGCACCCTTACTGCAGGCAGCTGAGCAAGACAGGGTTAAGGAATGAGTCACAGGCCATGCCCACATGCCCAATGGTACTACCTTACATGACAAGTCTCACACGACTGCTCACATGACTTCCTACCATCTCCACCACTTCACTGATTTCCATTTTCCATTCATCAACACTGCTGGAAATGGGATATTCCTACCACCCAAGTGGGCCATTTCATTCTCCCACCTAAAACTTTTCCATGATTTTACCATTGCCCTTTGGATAGTGTCAGAAGCCTTGCTACTCAAAGTGTGGTCCATGGGCTGGCAGCATAGTTATCACTTGAGAGCTGTTTAGAAATGCAGAATCTCAGGTTTCACCCCAGACCTTCTGAATCTAAATCTGCATTTTAACAAGATCTCTAGATGATTCATAAGCACCTGGATCTAAAGTCTTCAAAGAATCCTTCAAGGTCATATGATCTGGTTACCTCTACAGCCAGATTTCTCCTCTATCACACCTCACACTCAAGCCTCTCTGAACATGTCCCTGGTCCTTGTCTGTGCCAACTCTCTCCATGCTCCAGTGCTTTGCCTGTGCTGTTTCTGCCCTTCTGTCCTACCCTCCTTTTGCATTAGCAATGCCTTCCTCATTGCTTCAGCCGTAGCTTAAACATGACTTCTCTAGAAGCCATCCTTGCCCATCACCCATGCCCCCAGCCTTAGCTATTTTATATGCCCTGCTGCGCATGCTCATAGCCCAATGCCATATCCATTTGCAGCTGTGCGTTAAGTTGTATCTCTCTCCAATAAAACAAGGAAAGGGATCAGGTTTATCCATGTTCTCATCATATCCCTAGTGCCTAGAGAAGTGCCCAGCATAATGTACTGAATAAAATCAATCGCTCTATTAAAAAACAATGTCCAACTTCCTAATCATATCATCATCAGCCCACATTTCTGCCTCTAATTCCCCAAAATTGAAAAAAAAAGATGCATGAAACCTATTTAAGTAGCATTTCTCTCCTTATTGACTTTTGTGAGGAATCAATAGTAGAGGTGACTGATAGCTGAGGTCAACACACACACTCATGCATACTCACCTATACAAAATAACAGCAATTACTCATTCAGAAAAAGGGAGAAGGAATTTATACACTTGAGTCAAAAGGCCTAGGTGAAGGAGCATTAGAAAAGAAAATTAAGTACCTGCAACACATGCTGAGTCATGAAGCTATCGTGGGAAGACCTATGACGCTTCATGGAGTAAGGAATGGGAAGGCAAGGAAATTAACAGACAGGGCACAAAAACAGAAGTGTTAGGGGTTTCTCCTAGGCCATTTGTCTCTAACTTTCTTAAGAGCTCAGTTGGACTCTGGGGAACAAGTGAAAAATCAGAGAATTTTTTTTAACTTGTGACAAAACCCAGCCAGAGAGAGGTAACATTCAAGTGGCAGAGTATGGAAGATGCCTCACACTCATGGTGACAAATTAAACCATTTCTTTTTCCCATTCCAGTAAGGCCCTGACTTTACACCATTTTGCATAAATCTATACATGAACCAAAATAAAGTTACTGACACTTGCATATAACAGAAATAAATTTTCATCAAATCCAACTGGGAAGGAGCACCAAGGTGGCATGAGAGAAGCAAAGCTAACTAACCTCAAAACTTACAAAGATTTTACTTTCAGCAAATCCAAGACACCAGCCTATGTGAGGCTCCAAGTCTGATACGGATTCCTCCCAGCACTGAAAGGGGTGATAAACCCCATGGCCAGCACGCTGCATGTCCCTCTCCCTCAGGCACCACTCGTGCTCTCATCATTCTTGCCAGGATGTGACTTCTGAGAGCTCTACATCTTGTTCCAGGCAGCCACCATTAACTGATCAGGACCAGCATCCAAAATGAGCAGTCTTTGCCTTTGCTCATCTAGAGCACAATGCTCTTCTTAAATTAAGCAGATTTTCTCCCTTCTTCCCATGTGGTTGCACATTTGGCTCAAGTCCTGTGATCTATCAACCAAAGATTTAGATTTGAATCAAAGTACCCTTTCCATGCACATCCTGAACATACAGGCCTTCTCTGAATCAAGTCAAATGTTAACCCATTAATGCATTTCTTTTTATTGTGCTTTTAACTTTTTCGAATGCATTCTAAATTACATTACTATTTCATTTTCAGAAAATCCCTGTGAGCTAGGTTAAGCAGTGTATTATCTCCAAGAGAACTAAGGCCCAAAGAGTTGAAATGAATCACAGAAAATCACCCAGTGGGTGAGAGGAAAAAACTGGGTTGAATGCCCAGGTTGCCTAGCTGCCACTCCACACCCTTCTCATAATACCACACTGCCTCATGTTCCTCTACATCTCCCAGGGTGACAGAGCCTTATCTTCAAGAAGTAATGCTCCCTCCCTGAGCCCCACTGGAGCTCACACACACACACCCACACACACATGCATGCCTACACATTCATACCTACTCATGCAGACCAGGATACCTACACAGAAAGAAATACCCACAAACATGTGCATGTGCATACATACACTCATGCAGTCCAGGATGTACCTACACACAGAAACCTACACACAGAAAGAGATACCCACATAGAAAGAGAAACATACACATGCTAAGAGTGAGAAAGAGACATGCAAAGAGAGAAACAGAGGCACTGACTCAGAAGGACAAACAGACACAAAGAGATGCACATACACAGATGCATACACACAGACACACAAAGAGACACACACAGGGACATATACGTACACAGCGACCCACACGCAGACACATACAAACACAAACACAAAGGCAGACACATACAGAGAGAGACACACACACTAACAACTTTCATTTCGTAGGCCCAGGGTGGAAAATCCCATTTTCCTGTGTGACTTTATCAATGTGAGTTATGGAGAACATCACAGCCCCCGACCTTGTTCCATAAAGAACAGGCCGCCCTCTGTGAGCTCAGTGATAAGAGCATGTTAGATGGGATATTATAGCTACTAGCCAAACTTAGCAGTGGCATGTGGAGATCTGTACAGCACTCATCCACTTACTAATCAATAATTTATAACCTAGTCTGTGTTGAAATATTCTCAGAGGCTGTTATGCTTATTATGGGGAATCAGAAATGCATTGTAGCTGTCACATTGGGTTCTCATGACCCCATCTGGGGGCTGAATCCCTATTGTAACTGTCACATTTGCTTTAAGAACATGCTATTTGTGCCATCATCTGATTTCCCAAGAACAGAGTCATTTGCTCTTGGTACTAAAAATTGTAATGGATCTCTGTGGAGTGGTAAGGGGAAAGGAGGACCAAATACAAGAGTGAGAAAATGGAAGAGCAGGTAAGAGTAATAAAGAATTCAAAGTGCAGTCTTTTGGGGGGTCTTAGGCTATGGAAATAATGAAAGTCATCTTTATTTTCTTTCTCCTGTGCTTCCTAATTGGTCCAGACTCTCCTTACCAGAAGTTTACCCAGACACTATCCGTCACCTATCCAAATCCATTTTCTCTTGAGGCCCTTCTGTGGTGGCAGAGCCCCAGGTTGGGGAATATTTGCTACATCCATAAAACCTGGTGCTCAAGAAAAGTCATCTCATCTTTAGCCCAAGAGGGGTATACCTTGATTTGGCTGAGCTGATCACAGTTAATTATGTTCTTTTTGGCAATGACTGACCTGGGAAGGGACATTTGACCCAATTCTGGCCATGAGACATGAGGAGAAGCCTGTTGATGAAGCTGCTAGGAAATGCTTTATTTTTCTACCTGTAGAGGTTGATGCATGAGATCATGATGCTTAGAGCTGCTGCTGTCCTCTTCACAGCTATCCAGGGAACTAGCTCACATGCTGATTGTGAAGTGGAACTTTTTTTTAAACGGCTGAAAATTCTTTGATACTCCTCTCAGAAGAGATGATATCTACGTCCTCTCTTATGGAATCTGAGAGGGCTTTTGAATACTTCGGTCAATAGAACGTGACAGAAGTGACACCAGGTCATAAAAGGCCATGCAACTTCTGCCTGTTTCTCTTGGAATACCCTTTTGGCATGCTCATGAGGAAAGCCATCCACCACATAAGATGTCTGACTACTCTGAGGCAATCATGCTAAAGAAGCCAAGTGTACATTTTCTGACTGACAGTCTCAGTGGAGGTGTCCTCCAGCATCCCAAGGTTCCAGACATGTGAGTGAAGAAGTCAGCTCAGAAATGGAGTTTCCAACCCCTACTGTTTCAGTTCCCAGCCATGAGAGTCACCTTCCATTGTTTAAGTCACCTCCAGCCCTTCAAGGGACCCCGCTAAGGGCCCAGAATCACGAAGCAGAAACAAGCTATCCCTGCTCTGCATTATCAAAAGTCCCAACCCACAGAATCCATGAGTATAATAAAATGGATTTATGCACCACTACACTTTGAAGTAGGTTGCTTAGGTAGCAAAAGTAACTGGAACAAATGGCAAAGTAAAAAGATAGAAAAACCTGTCTCCTTGAATGGCAACACTGAGTCGCTAAATTAACCAACCTTGGAGCTGCCTCATCTCTGGGCTGCTGGTTTTGTAGGCTAATTATTTATTTAGTGTTTAAGCCCTTTAGAAATGGTGTATTAGTCTGCTGGGGCAGCCATAACGAAATACCACAGACTGGATGTCTTAAACAACAGAAATTTATTTTCTCAAAGTTCTGAAGGCTAGAAGTCCAAGATCAAGATGTTGGCAGGGTTAGTTTCTTCTGAGACCTCTCTCATTTGCTTACAAATGGCCACCTTCTTGCTATGTCCTCACATCACCTTTCCTCTATGCACACTCATCCATGGTGTCTCTCTATGTGTCCAATTTCCTCTTCTTACAAGGACACCAAGCAGTTTGGACTAGGACACACCCTAACAACCTCAATTTAACTTAGCTCTTCAAAGACTGTCTCCAAATAGAGTCATATTCCAAGGTATAGAAGGTTAGACCTTTAACATATTAATTTGGGGGGACAAAATTCAGACCATAATTGATGAGTTCCTTACTGCTGAAATCATCTTAGAAATAAAATGAGATAAAAATGAATTAAAATAACTTAAATGCTGAAAAGCTCAAGAATTAAAGAGCAACATGACAGAGCAACTCCAATAATGTCAGTGCCTAGAATTGAGGGTTCAGTAACATCCAAATACACCTCACTTCTCTCTTTCACACATCTCTGATTCTCTCTGGGATTTGCCTTCATTCTCTCCAGAGCCACCACACTGATCATTATCTTACCTCTCTCACATTGAAATACATCAGTCTCCCAGTGAATTATGGGAATGTTGAGGGGAATGAAGCTAGAACTGGCAGAGTTCCACACACCTGCTTAGGGAGAGCAATAAGACTCTCAGTGCTATATGAAAGGAGTAATCAGTGCTTCCCAGCTTCCAGAGTTGCCTACCATATGCCTGCCCACCTTTTGTTCCAGCCTAAGACATGCTCCACTTTATGATACCAAGAGAAAAATGAACCATGAAATAATCTGATGAGAGCAGACATATGGTAGCCTCCTTGGAACTCATATTAGAAAAGGAGCTAAAAACTACTGAAACTGAGGTTTCTGCCACTAATGAGCCTAAAAGTTCACCTCACATATGGACTTTAAAATAATTCTCTCTCTTAAAAATAAAAACAAAACAAAACAAACAACCAGGGAGTAAGCTAAAACCTGGAATGTAAATAAATTATGACATGTCCACAAAAGAAATATTACACAGTCATTTAAAAAGAATGCAGCATCTCTACATGGAAACATCTTTAAATACCCTATAAAGATGAAAGCAATGTACACAGTAGTATATGTAGTATGCTACTAGGGGAGGAGGGGAGAAATATTTATCTATATCTTTTTAAATGTATATATCATCAGGGCACATGGGTGGCTCAGAATGTTAAGCATCTGCCTTCAGCTCAGGTCATGATCTCTGGGTCCTGGGATTGAGCCCCATGTTGAGCTCCTGCCTCAGCAGGGAGTCTGCTTCTCCCTCTCCTTCTGCCTCTCCCCATGCTCATGCTCTCTCTCTCTGTATCTCTCTGTGTCAGATTAATAAATAAAATCTTTAAAAAAATGTATATCATCACTGAAAAAGTACCCAATAAACTGGTAACAGTAGTTGCCTTAGCACAGGGGGACTGGAAGACAGGTGCACTGAGTTAGAAGAGGGATTGCTATATATCATTTTGCAAGTAGATTAGACTTCAGAAGAAAATATTCATGAACTTAAAGACTTAGCAATAGAAATTATTCCAAATGAAACACAGACATCATACTGGGAGAAATAAATGAGCAGAGCATCAGTGAACCCTGAGATAACTTTAAGCAGCATAATGTACATGTAATTGGAGTTCCAGAAGGAAGGAGAGAAGAAAAAGGTACTTAAAGAAAAACAACCAAAAATTTCCCAAATTTGATGAAAACTATAAACCCACAGATCCAACAAGTTCAATGAACCCCAAACAAGAACACCAAGGCACATCATAATCAAACTGTCTACAACCAATGATAAGGAAAAAACCTTAAAAGCACCCAGAGAACAAAAAGCACAGGAAATACAAAGGAAGAAAAATAAAAATGGTGGTTGACAGATCTTGGGGGAAGTCAATGAAAAGACATGGCCACTAGCTGACCCTTGAGCAGGATCCCAATAGTTGGAGGCTGCTCACCTCTTCCCCTATCCTTGGAATGTGGGTTCCACTTGCCTTCCCTGCTCCCGGAGTTTGCCCCAAGGACATAGACTTGAGATAGTGATGTGGTGCTGAGATCATCTAGATGGTGATTGAACCCAGTTAAGACCTCTATACAAACTTTTAAGATTTGTCAAGTGGGCACGGGGATCTACTCGCCTTGCTGCTACCCAAGACAAGCCTTATATGTAAGTTCCCTTTGTGTGTTAAAACTCCCACCTACCAACCTGGAGTGGCATGCCTCTTTATTTCCTCTCTAGACCTCCATGTATGGGGGCCAGTTTCAGATTATAGCCAGGAAGCTCCTGAGAGGTCTGCAAACCAACAACAGAAAACTAGAACCCAGGTGGAGCAACATCTTTCAGGCACTGAAAGAAGAAAAGCAAATCTTAACTTCCATACCCAGTGAAGACATCTTCTGAAAACAAAGACAAAATAAAGGCTTTATTGGATGTAAAAAAAAAAAAAAAACTGAAAGAATTCATTGCCAGCAGTCACACACTATAAAAAATGTAAAATGAAGTCCATCAGGCAGAAGAAAAATGTGCCAAATGGATATCATGAACTACACAGGGGAATGGAAAGCATTGGAAATGGTAAATATGTGGGTAAATATATAATGATTTGTTCTTATTTATAAACCACTTTAAATATTTAAATAATAAAAAAGTATGAGGATGCATTTCACTATAAAAGTATTATGCAAATACATGTGGTGGCAATATATAAATAATGAATCAATTAATTGAAAAGACACACTAAAAAGCAACTGAATTCAGTAATAATTTTCAATGGATGGTTTTTAATTTCATCACAATATAATCCACATATATTTTAAAACAGCCATGCATTTATGTGTAAACACGTATATGTAAATACATTTATGTTTATTACTTACTCTTGATGAACAGGTGGATTTGTGGACTTCTTGCAACAACTCACTGTCCAGGATGTTCTGCAAGCCACAGACAGGAAATCGCAGTACTGAGATTCTTTTGTAAAGCAAACAAGAATCCTCTGACAGTGTAACATGGACACTTTCCCTCTCATTAGCACCTTGATAAAAGTCCATTTTATGGCAAAAATGAACAAGACAGAAAACAACAAATGTAGGCAAGGATGTGGAGAAAGGGGAACCCTCTTACACTGTTGTTGGGAATGCAAGCTGGTACAGCCACTCTGGAAAACAGTATGGAGGGTCCTCAAGAAGTTAAAAATAGAGCGACCCCATGACCCAGCAATTGCACTACTGGGTATTTACCCCAAAGATACAGATGTAGTGATCTGAAGGGGCATGTGCACCCCAGTGTTAATAGCAGCAATGTCCACAATAGCCAAACTGTGGAAGGAGCCAAGATGTCCTTCAACAGATGAATAGATAAAGAAGATGCAATTCATATATACAATGGAATATTACTCAGCCATTAGACAGGATGAATACCTACCATTTATATCAATGTGGATGGAACTGGAGGGTACTATGCTAAGTGAAATAAGTCAATCAGAGAAAGACAACTGTCATAGGGTTTCACTCATATGTGGAATATAAGAGTGCAAAGGATCATTGGGGAATGGAGGGAAAACTGAATGGGAACAAATCAGAGAGGGAAACAAACCATGAGAGACTCTTGACTCTGGGAAACAGAGGGTTGCAGAAGGGGAGGTGCATGAGAGGATGGGATGGTTGGGTGATGGGCATTAAGGAGGGCATGTGATGTGATAAGCACTGGGTGTTATACACAACTGATGAATCACTGAACACTACATCAGAAACTAACGATGTACACTATGTTGGCTAATTGAATTTAGATTAAAAAAACACACACACAAGAAAAATAGTCCATTTTACCTATTTGGGTTTCCAAAATCTACTCTAGCCACCATATATGCTGTACCATAAAATGGAGTCTTGCACATAGCAGGCACTCAATAAATAGTTGACCAACAAATGCACGGCATCTCCAACATCATCAATATATGGCTACTATTTTTTGATGGCTACCAAAAAAGAGAGCAATAAGTCCTGAGTCACAAGTACCAGTATTTAAACTTGAGATCTAAACTTAATATCTCTTCTCAACTTACTCTGCCTCTCCCACTGCAAATCTTCGAGCTCTTCATGCCATGTCTCCAATGACTCCAGCCACATTCCCTGAAGCTACACAGCATTGGCAGGACCCAATGCAGTAAATCAGTCTTCAGAGGGGGACTCAAAAGGATACATTTAAATCACAAAAGAACCAATTGGGAGTTGCAATTATGATCAGCAAAGCAAACCTGTATTTTGTGCATAATTTAAATGACTATAGGATTGCTCTGTACATATCAGCTGGGAAAAAACACCACTTTCTTGGGGCACCTGGGTGGCTCAGTTGTTAAGCATCTGCCTTTGGCTCAGGTCATGATCCCAGGGTCCTGGGATTGAGCCCCGTATCAGGCTCCCTGCTCTGCAGGAAGCCTGCTTCTCCCTCTCCCACTCCCCTTGCTTGTGTTCCTGCTCTTGCTATCTCTCTCTCTGTCAAATAAATAAAATCTTTTTTAAAAACAAGAAAAAACACCACTTTCTGTATAGGCATAAAAATGAGACATGAGGGGCACCTGGGTGCCTCAGTAATTAAGAGTCTGCCTTTGGCTCAGGTCATGATCTCAGGGTCCTGGGATCAAGCCCTGCATTGGGCTCCCTGCTCAGTGGGAAGCCTGCTTCTCCCTCTCCCACTGCCCCTGCTTGTGTTCCCTCTCACTGTGTCTCGCTCTGTCAAATAAATGAATAAAATCTTTAAAAAAAAAAAAAAATGAGACATGAGCAGCCTGTTGTACCTAGGTGAAAACTTCACCTTGAAATAACTTTACCACTCCCAGACCCTCATAATGAAGACTATACCTGCTGACCTTGTTGCCTTTAGTCCGGACAAGTTCAAGGTGTTAGAATTACTATGGTCATAAACGACTCAAAGAGTCAAAGATCATGGTCTACTTAGAATGCATAATATCAGACTTTCTTAAAAACCAAAGGGGGGTTCAAAAAGATCTTGCTTTTCCTCTGGGAAGTTCCCAGTGCTTACAGTCCAAAACATCCCTGCAATAAACAATGGATTCCCACCCAAGTTTTAGGCTCATTCACACCTATTTTACTTACTGCCTGTCATTTTTCCTCAGTGGTGCCCCACTCATCCCCACGGCTCAGACAGAACTGAAGAAATTCTCATACCGCCGGCTCAGGCAGCTTCATGGGAACGAGGAAATATTATCCACACTCTGCCTAAAATGACAGCTCAGGCAGAGTGGGAGCAGTCAGCGAGCCTCGTTTTCCTAATTTCATATTTGATTGAACATTATTAAAAGAACTGTTAAAGTTATGAAATTCTGCGCTCATATTAGGTTTAGGATGGGGTGGCTAAGGACACATATAAAAAGAGTTATTCTCCTTCTTTTCTTAGTAATAACACTTAGCACTCAGATATTGCTTTTCATCTCCATCACTCTTTAGGAACATTAACTATACAATTTCACTACGTTAACTGCAAAGAGAGAGAGTCAGAAATGGCCCTATAATTTTGTAGTCACTTTGGTAGAATTCATTGTCTCTCAAAATGATATACTACACTCCAGAGCCTATGTTTTAACCTGGTTTAAGGTAGGAAGGTAAGGAAGGGGGGAAGGATGGGAAAATGTCATATTCTAAAATAACAGAGATCTCAGAAGCCTAGCTAGGAGCCCAAGGATACAGCCTGTGGATTTATACAGGGAATAGTTAGTGAGCTGAAGGACATAACTACATTTTGAATAGTGGTGTTATACTTAGCATATAACAGTTTGTATTTTTTTTTTTAAAGGCGAAAGTTTCCAAATCCCTCCTAGCAGAGGAAAGTTCCTCCAAGTTAAAAGAAAAATTTTTGGAGTACAATAAGTATATGGATTTAACATAAAGAAAAGGCATGCTACTATTGATATCATTTTTGGTACTACTTTTATAGCTGCCATTTCTGGAAAAGAAACTGTGGGAGAGCCGCCATGCTAAGTACTTCAAATATACTCATTTGACTCAGTTTTCCCACTTGCAAAATGAAGAAATTTATGTAGAGCAAAGATCAGCACACTACAGCCCATGGGCTAAATGCAAATACTATTTTTGTAAATGAGGTTTTATTAGAACATAGCCATGCCCATTCATTTACAAATTGTGTATGACCATTTTCCCACAACCAGGACAGAGCTGCAGAGCTGCAACTAAAACAATATGGCCTGAAAACCTTAAAATATTTACTCTCTGGTCTTTTAAAGAAAACATTTGCTATCCTCTGGTCTAGAAGATGTTTTCACAGGACCTTTAAATACTAACATCTCATATGCTCTGACTCTGGGTACTGGGAACTCTTTCTCTACTTTGTCCACTAGTAACATCAAGCCACAAAAACAGCATATTGCCCTGAATTTGCTGATGTGTTGTTAGGTAGGCTTCTATATCAGTGTCAGTTCTTTGGAAAAATACTGTATTTTCAATTCTATAATAATTGACTTATCAGCCCATGGTTGTGAGCTAACAACTTCAGTTAATCCCATTTTAAACTATACTGTTGATAACACCCACATCAACTACTAAAAAGTAAAATTACAGGGCCCCCTGGGGGCTCAGTCAGTTAAGCATCTGCCTTTGGCTCAGGTCATGAACCCAGAGTCCTGGGATCAAGCCATGAGTTGGGCTCTCGGCTCTGAGGGGAGTCGGCTTCTCTCTCTCCCTCTGACCACCCCCCCCCCAACTGGTTCTCTCTCTTTCTCTCTCAAATAAATAAAATCTTTTTTAAAAAAGTAAAATTATAGAATTCTAGTAAATGACACCAATAAAAAAGAACATCAAATTCTGTCACTTTCTCCTTCACTGTCTCAATTCATTGCTTCTTCTCCCTTTCCTCTGCCATGAGTGAGCCCCCTGTCTGTTGCCAGATCACCTCATACTTGAATTATTGCTTGAGCAGCATTCAGCCCAATCCTAGGCACAAAGTAGAAGTCTACATATCTGAAATCAAAGACTTGCCTTTTGAAAGAATCAGAGCTGGGGTCCTAAGAATTTTTCTTAAGTGTTCTCATTTATTTCCACAACCAGAAGCAATGAAGGGCTACCTTATTTTTTCATATCCTTTCGTATTTATAATTTTCACATAGGGCCTAAGAAGTAACAATCTGATAGAATACATGATTAGGATGAAAATTGGGTGGGGGAAAGATGGCAGAGGAGTAGGGGACCCTATTTCAACTGGTCCCGGAATTGAGCTAGATATCTACCAGACCACTCTGACACCCATGAAAGCAGCCTGAGATGTAAGAAGATCTGGATCTCTATGAACAGAATATCGCAGGTGGTTGGTTTCGAGGTACAAAGTGGGGAGCCATGATTCTGTGGGCAGATATCAGAAAATAAACTGCAGCGGGAGGGTGCCTGGCCATAGGGATCCTACACCGCTGGTGAGCAACAGCCTCACGCGCTGGGGACGGGGCACAGACTCACAGACCGGTAGCAGCAGGGAAAGGACTTTAGGGCAGCCCCCGGGGCAGAAACCCAGAGCGGAGGGGTCGCGTGGGCGAACTGGGAGCAGCTGGCGGTTTTAGAAGCACAAAGCGCAGAGACGTGCCCCGACCTGGAGGCGAGGACTGGAAGTGCTGCAGAGGGGCGCACAACCCAGCATGCTGAAGTTTATAGCAGCACAGACAGAAATGGAGAGACTGCAGCCTGGAGAGCTCACTGAAGAACAGACTGTGGTCTCTCTGCTGAGGCAGAGGGTGGGAAATGGTCTCCTCTGCTCTCTCAGAAGAGACATAGAAAGCTGCCAGGGAAAGCTGCCAGAGAACAAAAGCCCCCAGAAATGGTTTTCACTGAGCCCATCCCCCCCCACAGGGAGCAGGGCAACTCTGCCCAAACAGGGTTGCCTGAGTAACAGTGCAGCAGGCCCCTCCCCCAGAAGACAGGCTGGGAAAACAAAAGGCCAGCAACCCTAAGGTCCCTAGAAAACAGGTGCATCCTGCTTGGGTAGTGGTCAATAAATTGGACTCTATACATTCCCTCAACCACTCCTCAACAGAATGACTAGGAGGAGGAGCCCCCAAAATAGGAAAGACTCAGAGATTATGACTTATGCCACAGATTTACAAATGGATTCAGATATAAACAAGATGTTGGAAATGGAATTCAGGCTAGCAACTGTGAAGACAATAGCTAGAATGGAGAAATCAATTAATGGCAACACAGAGTCTCTAAGGGCAGAAATGAAAGGTGAATTGGCAGAACTTAAAAATGCTATCAATGAGGGGCACCTGGGTGGCTCAGTCGTTAAATGTCTGCCTTCGGCTCAGGTCATTATCCCAGGGTCCTGGGATCGAGCCCTGCATCGGGCCCCCTGCTCAGTGGGAAGCCTGCTTCTCCCTCTCCCACTCCCCCTGCTTATGTTCCCTCTCTCACTGTGTCTCTCTCTGTCAAATAAATAAATAAAATTTTTTTGAAAAAAATGCTATCAGTGAGATCCAATCTAATCTAGATAATCTAACAGCTAGAGTAAGCAAGGCAGGAGAACAAATTAGTGACCTGGAAGACCATTTAATAGATAAAAAGGGAAAAGAGGAGGCCAGGGAAATACAACTCAGAATCCATGAAAATAGAATCAGAGAAATAAGTGACACCATGAAACGTTCCAATGTCAGAATTATTGGAATCCCTGAGGGGGTGGAGAGAGAGAGAGGACTAGAAAATATATTTGAGCAAATCGTAGCTGAGAACTTCCCTAATCTGGGGAATTAAACAAACGTTTGAGTCCTAGAGGCAGAGAGGACCCCTCCCAAGATCAAGGAAAACAGGTCAACACCCTGACATATAATAGTAAAACTTGCAAATCTTAGAACCAAGGAAACCATCTTAAGGGCAGTTAGGGGGAAGAGATTCCTTACGTACAGAGGGAGGAACATCAGAATAATGTCAGACCTATCCACAGAGACCTGGCAAGCCAGAAAGGCCTGGCAAGACATATTCAGGGTAATAAACAAGAAGAACATGCAGCCAAGAATACTTTATCCGGCAAGGCTGTCATTTAGAATGGATGGAGAGATGCAGAGCTTCCAAGACTGGCAGAAACTGAAAGACTATGTGACCACTAAGCCAGCCCTGCAAGAAATATTAAGGGGAGTTCTATAAAAGGAGAAAGACCCCAAGAGTGATATAGAAAAGAAATTTACAGGAAAAAGAAAAGGTCTTTTTCAAGAAAAAACAAGGTCTTCACAGGCAACATGATGACAATAAATTCATCTTTCAATAATCACTCTCAACGTGAACAGCCTAAATGCTCCCATAAAATGCACAGGGTTGCAGACTGGATAAAAAGACAGGACCCATCTATATGCTGTCTACAAGAGACTCATTTTGAACCTAAAGATACATCCAGACTGAAAGTGAGGGCATCGAAATCCATCTTCCATGCCAGCTGACCTCAAAAGAAAGCTGGGGTAGCAATTTTTTTTTTTTTTGAAGTAAAGAAGAGAGTGGAATTTAATCTTTACTTACAGGACACTGCAAGAGAGGAGATTCCACATAGAAATAAGAAACCCACTGAGAGGAGGAGCTTCATACAGGTTGTAGTTTGGAACTGGTCAAGTAGAGTTTCATTGTAAAAAGTGCTAAAATAACAAAACACATTTAAAAAGAGTTCTTAGTAGAGAAACAGTAAGACAAACTTCTACCCAACAGAGTACACAACAAACAACTTTCTGCCTCAGGTGTACAATCTAAAAGTTAAAAGTCCCAGGAGTGCCATCCTGAACTTGGAACGTATAGCCTTCAGAGGTAGTTTATGGCACAACATTCTGATCTTCCTTTTCCTCTACAGAGAAATACTTCTCAATCAAGTTTAATGAAGCTTTATACACAGACTCATTTTCATGGTTTTGTAGAGCTTCAATTTTGTCCAAATCTCCACATTCTTCAATCATTATACTAAGTTTCTCAGTTTCACCTAGTTTCTCAGCAGCCTGAAAGATGTTTGAAATGGCATCCAGAATAACCAGAATAATTTTGGTATCTTTTGCAGTTAAGAGGTTCATCAATGGTTCTATTATGCCACAATGAATGAGGTATACAATCTGTTCAACTGTCCCACCACTTGTATAGTTGGTCACAGCCCAGACAGCTTCCTTTTGTGTCTTAAAGTCTGCCTTAGAGAGAACACCAATGAGGAATGGGACTAATCCATGATTCACAACTTGCTGTATCTGGTCCTGGCGACCAGCTGTGATGTTTGACATTGTCCACATAGCTTTCTTCTGAATATTAGTTTAGGGGTTCATTAGGAGGCTGGGAAAAACAGCAAGTGCTCCTGCATCTATTACAACCTGAGTCTGTTCATCTGTCCCAGTGATAATATTTCCTATGGCTCTTAGTGCAGGAGTCACAATGGGCAATTCAGTAGCTCCTAGAAGCTTCACAATCTGGGGCACAACTCCTGTTTTCACAACCATTTCAATCCATTCATTTGGACCATCCGTAAGGTAGGAAATGGCCCAGCAGGTATCTGCCAATACTTCTGGATCATCATGATGCAGGAGATGAACTAAGGTAGGAAGAATCTGCTCAACAGCATCTAATGGGGGTGCAGAATTCTAGTTGTGACAAAGGTTTGAAACTGTCCAAGTAAGGTTACATAAGTAACCACATGCTAAAGATGACATATCAGGAACTGCAAGGAGAGCCAATAGTGGGTCAACTGCACCATACTTGATAACCAAGTCTCAAAAAACTGAATGATCACCTGCAATGTTTCCTAGAGCCCATACAGCTTGTTCACTGATGTGGGCATGGGAAGATGCAAACAGAGAAATGAATGCTGGGATAGCACCTCCATCTACCACGGCCTTGGTCTGTTCTGACGTCCCAGAAGCAATGTTAGTGAGAGCCCAAGCAGATTCAAACTGAATGGGACTACAATCAGTTCTGCCCAAGAAGGACACAAATTTTGGAATCAAACCACCCCGGATTATGTTGTCTATGGGGGGCTGTTTTTCCCTAGAAAGCAGTTTCCTAGCAGCTTGAGTAGCCTGGAGGTGGCTTTCCAAATTGTTGCTATTTAAGCCTTTGACAATGTCATCAACAGACCAATTTACAGTGCCCTGGTTGTTGCGGTTTTCCTGTAGTGGAGAGGTAGCATCATCAGGAAACAAGCTTACGTTTCTCCTTTTCAGCATCTGGTCATCCTTCTTAGCTTTCTTCAGCTCCACATTAACTTCTGTTCGGCACCACCTCATTTCTGTACTCTTTCCCCTTGTTCTTGAATCTGTTAAAGTGGGCAGCTGGTGAATTAGAATTCTCGTTGGTGGACATGGTTACGAGACAAAAGGAGAAAGCTACACGGCCGGCTCAGGCTTCCACAGGAGGCAGTCTGGGGCATGCAGGCTGTGGGTCAGCTGCCCTCAAAATGTCCCCATGGATCACCCCAAAGACAGTGTGGCTCGTGCAGCTGGCTGGCACAATTTAAATTTCCCAATCAGGGGTAGCAATTATTATATCAGACAAATTAGATTTTAAACTAAAGACTGTAGTTAGAGACACAAAAGGACACTGTATCATTTTTAAAGAGTCTATCCAACAAGAAGATCTAACAATTGTAAATATTATGTAGTTGGCTGCCTCCAACATGGAAGCAGCCAACTACATACGCCAACTGTTAACCAAAATAGTCATATTGATAACAATACCTTAATTGTAGGAGACCTCAATACTCCACTCTCAGCAATAGGCAGATCATCAAACAGAAAATCAACAAAGAAACAAGAGCTTTGAATGATACACTGGACCAGATGGACTTCATAGATATATACAGAACATTCCACCCTAAAACAACAGAATACTCATTCTTCTTGAGTACACATGGAACTTTCTCCAGAATAGACCACAGACTGGGTCACAAATCAGGTCTCAACCGATACCAAAAGATTGAAATAATTCTCTGGATCTCCTCAGACCATATGCTTTAAAACTGGAACTCAATCACAAGAAAAAATTTGGCAGAAATTCAAACACTTGGGAGCTAAGACCACTCTGCTCAAGAATGTTTGGGTCAACCAGGAAATCAAAGAAGAACTTAAACAATTCATGGAAACCAATGAGAACAAAAACACATCGGTCCAAAACCTATGGGACTGCAAAGGTGGTCCTAAGAGGGAAATACATAGCCATCCAAGCCTCACTCAAAAATAGAAAAATCCCGAATTCACCAACTAACTCTACACCTTAAAGAACTAGAGAAAAAGCAACAAATGATGCCTAAGCCACTCATTAGAAGAGAAATAATTAAGATTAGAGCAGAGATCAATGAATTAGAAACCAGAAACACAGTAGAACAGATCAACAAAACTAGAAGCTGGTTCTTTGAAAGAATTAATAAGATCAATAAACCACTGGCCAGACTTACCCAAAAGAAAAGAGAAAGGACCCAAATTAATAAAATTATGAATGAAAGGGGAGAGATCACGACTAACATCAAGGAAATAGAAACAATTATTAGAAATTATTATCAACAACTATATGCCAATAAGCTGAGCAATCTGGATGAAATGGAGGCCTTCCTGGAAACCTATAAACTGCCAAGACTGAAACAGGAAGAAATTGACAACCTGAATAGGCCAATAACCAGTAATGAGACTGAAGCAGTGATCAAAAACCTCCCAACACACAAGAGTCTGGGGCCTGATGGATTCCCTGGGGAATTCTACCAAACATTCAAAGAAGAAATAATACCTATTCTACTGAAGCTGTTTAAAAAAATACAAACAGAAGGAAAGCTTCCACACTCATTTGATGAGGCCAGCACCACCTTAGTCCACAAACCAGGCAAAAACCCCATCAAAAAGGAGAATTTCAGACCGAAATCCCTCATAATTATGGATTCCAAAATCCTCAACAAAATCCTAGCTAATAGGATCCAACAATACATAAAAAGGATCATCCACCATGACCAAGTGGGATTTATCCCCAGGATGCAAGGGTGGTTCAACATTCACAAATCAATCAATGTGATACAATACATTAATAAGAGGAGAGAGAAGAACCATAAGGTCCTCTCAATTGATGCAGAAAAAGCATTTGACAAAATATAGCATCCTTTCCTTATTAAAACTCTTCAAGTATAGGGATAGAGGGAACATTCCTCAAGTTCATAAAATCCATCTATGAAAAACCCACAGAAAATATCATCCTCAATGGGGAAAAGCTGAGATCATTTCCCTTAAGATCAGGAATACGTCAAGGATGCCCACTCTCGCCACTATTGTTCAACGTAGTACTAGAAGTCCTAGCAACAGCAATCAGACAACAAAAAGAAATAAAAGGTATTCAAATTGGCAAAGAAAAAGTCAAACTCTCTCTCTTCACAGATGACATGATACTTTATGTGGAAAACCCAAAAGACTCCACCCCCAAATTACTAGAACTCATACAGCAATTCAGTAATGCGGCAGGATACAAAATCAATGCACAGAAATCCGTTGCTTTCTTATACACTAACAATGCAACTGTAGAAAGAGAAATTAGAGAAACGATTCCATTTACAATAGACCAAAAACCATAAGATACCTTGGAATAAACCTAACCAAAGAGGTAAAGGATCTATACTCTAGGAACTACAGAACACTCATGAAAGAAACTGAAGAAGACACAAAAAGATGGGAAAACATTCCATGCTCATGGATTGGAAGAATAAACATTGTTAAAATGTCTATGCTACCTAGAGCAATCTACACATTCAATGCAATCCCTATCAAAATACCATCAACTTTTTTCAAAGAAATGAAGCAAATAATCCTAAAATTTGTATGGAACTAGAAAAGATCCCGAATAGCCAGAGGAATGTTGAAAAAGAAAAGCAAAGCTGGTGTCATCACAATCCTGGACTTTGAGCTCTATTACAAAGCTGTCATCATCAAGACAGTATGGCACTGGCACAAAAACAGACACATAGATCAATGGAATAGAATAGAGAGCCCAGAAATGGACCCTCAACTCTATGGTCAACTAATCTTCAACAAAGCAAGAAAGAATGTCCAATGGAAAAAAGACAGTCTCTTCAACAAATGGTGTTGGGAATACTGGACAGCCACATGCAGAAGAATGAAACTGGACCATTTCCTTACACCACACACAAAAATAGACTCCAAATGGTTGAAAGACCTAAATGTGAGACAGGAGTCCATTAAAATCCTACAGGAGAACACAGCCAACCTCTTCGACCTCAGCCACAGCAACTTCTTCCTAGAAACATCGCCAAAGGCAAGGGAAGGGAGGGCAAAAATGAACTATTGGGACTTCATCAAGACAAAAAGCTTTTGAATCACAGATCTGTACCTCTGAAACAAATAATGCAATATATGTTAAGAAAAAAAAAAGAAGAAGTAGCAGGAGGGGAAGAATGAAGGGGGGGAAATCGGAGGGGGAGACGAACCATGAGAGACGATGGACTCTGAAAAACAAACTGAGGGTTCTAGAGGGGAGCGGGTGGGAGGATGGGTTAGCCTGGTGATGGGTATTAAAGAGGGCACATTCTGCATGGAGCATTGGATGTTATGCACAGCAATGAATCATGGAACACTACATCAAAAACTAATGATGTAATGTATGGTGATTAACATAACAATAAAAAGTTTTTTAAAAAAAGATAAAAAGCTTTTGCACAGCAAAAGAAACAGTCAACAAAACCAAAAGACAACTGACAGAATGGGAGAAGATATTTGCAAATGACATATCAAATAAAGGGCTAGTGTCCAAAATCTATAAAGAACTTACTAAACTCAACACCCAAAGAACAAATGATCCAATCAAGAAATGGGCAGAAGACATGAACAGACATTTCTGCAAAGAAGACATCCAAATGGCCAACAGACACATGAAAAAGTGCTCAACATCGCTCAGCATCAGGGAAATCCAAATCAAAACCTCAATGAGATATCACCTCACACCAGTCAGAATGGCTAAAATTAACAAGTCAGGAAATGACAGATGTTGGCAAGCATGGAGAGAAAGGGGAACTCTCCTACACTGTTGGTGGGAATGCAAGCTGGTGCAGCCACTCTGGAAAACAGTATGGAGGTTCCTCAAAAAGTTGAAAATAGAGCTACCTTATGACCCAGCAACTGCACTACTGGGTATTTACTCCAAAGATACAAATGTAGGGATCCCAAGGGGTACGTGCACCCCAATGTTTATAGCAGCAATGTCCACAATAGCCAAACTATGGAAAGAGCCAAGATGTCCATTGACAGACGAATGGATAAAGATTTGACATATATATACAATGGAATATTATGCAGCCATCAAAAGGAATGAAATCTTGCCATTTGCAACGACATGGATGGAACTGGAGGGTATTATGCTGAGCGAAATAAGTCAATCAGAGAAAGACATGTATCATACGACCTCACTGATATGAGGAATTCTTAATCTCAGGAAACAAACTAAGTGTTTGCTGGAGTGGTGGGGGGTGGGAGAGATGGGGCAGCTGGGTGATAGACATTGGGGAGGGTATGTGCTATGGTGAGTGCTGTGAATTGTGTAAGACTGTTGAATCACAGACCTGTACCTCTGAAACAAATAATACATTATATTTTAAAAAAGAAGAAGAAGAAGAAGAAGATGGCAGGAAGGGGAAAATGAAGGAGGGGAAATTGGAGGGGGAGACGAACCATGAAAGACTATGGACTCTTGAGAAACAAACCGAGGGTTCTAGAGGGGAGGGTGGTGGGGGGATGGGTTAGCCTGGTGATGGGTATTAAAGAGGGCATGTACTGCATGGAGCACTGGGTGTTATATGCAAACAATGAATCATGAAACACTACATCAAAAATAATGATGTAATGTATGGTGATAACATAATAAAAAAAAATGGGCAGAAGACATGAACAGACACTTATCTGAAGAAGACATACAAATGGCTAACAGACACATGAAAAAATGTTCATCATCATTAGCCATCAGGGAAATTCAAATCAAAACCACACTGAGATGCCACCTTACACCAGTTAGAATGGCAAAAATTGACAAGGCAAGAAACAACAAATGTTGGAGAGGTTGTGGAGAAAGGGGAACCCTCTTACACTGTTGGTGGGAATGCAAGTTGGTACAGCCACTTTGGAAAACAGTGTGGAGCTCTAAAAATAGAGCTACCCTATGATCCAGCAATTGCACTACTGGGTATTTACCCCAAAGACACAGATGTCATGAAAAGGGCCATGTGCACCCCAATGTTCATAGTAGCAATGTCCACAATAGCCAAACTGTGGAAGGAGCTGAGATGCCCTTCAACAGATGAATGGATAAAGAAGATGTGGTCCATATATACCATGGAATATTACTCAGCCATCAGAAAGGATGAATACCCAACTTTTACAACAACATGGATGGGATTGGAGGAGATTATGCTAAGTGAAATACGTCAAGCAGAGAAAGTCAATTATCATATGGTTTCACTTATTTGTGGAACATAAGGAATAGCATGGAGAACATTAGGAGAAGGAAGGGAAAAATGAAGGGGGGAGACTGTAGGGAGACATGAACCATGAAAGACTATGGACTCTGAGAAACAAACTGAGGGTTTTAGAGGGATGGTGGGGTAGGTTAGCCCAGTGATAGGTATTAAGGAGGGCACGTACTGCATGGAGTACTGGGTGTTATACAAAAACAATGAATCGCGGATCACTACCTCAAAAACTAATGATGTATTGTATGGTGACTAATATAATAAAATAAAATTTAATTAATTAATAAATAAATAAATAAATAAATAAATAAACACTGTAGCCTTAAGGAAAAAAAGATAAAATAAAAATTTTGCTTCATCCTAAATAATTAAATAAATAAAATATTAAAAAAAAACAACTCTAAGTTTCGTTGATCTTTTCTATTGCTTTTCTACTCTCTCTTTCATTATTTCTACTCCAATCTTTCTAATTTCCTTCCTTCTGTTAACTTTGGACTTAGCTTATTCTTCCCTTTCTAGTTCCTTGAGGTGTAAAGTTTGGTGGTTTATTTGAGATCTTTATGATTTCTTAATATAGGCATTCATCACTATAAACTGTCCTCATAGAACTACTTCTGCTACATCCCATAAATTTGGGTATGTTGGGTTTCCGTTTTCATTTGTCTCAAGATACTTTCTTATTCCTTTTTGATCCATTGGTTGCTCAGGAGTGTATTAGTTTTCAACTATTTGTGAATTTGGCTCTTTCTGCTATTGATTTCTAGTTTCAGCCTAGTGTGGTCAGAAAAGATACTTGATATAATTTCAGTCTTCTTGAATTTGTTAAGACTTTTTTGTGGCCTAAAATATGATCTATCCTAAAGAATATTCCGTGTGCATTTGAAAAAAATGTGTATTTTGCTACCATTGGATGGAATGTTCTGCGTATGTCTGTTAGGTCCATTTGGTCTATAGTGTTTTTCAAGATCACCGTTTCCCTGTTGATTTTCTGTCTCAGTTGTCTACCCACTGTTGACAGTAGGGTGTTAAAGTCCTCTATTCTTATTGTGTTGCTGTTTCTCCTTTCAGTTCTATTAATATTTGCTTTATATGTAAAGGTGCTCTGATGTTAGGTATATAAATATTTACAATTATTATATTCTCTTGAAGAATTGGCCCTATTGTCATTACGTAATGACCTTCTTTGTCCCTTGTGACAGTTTTTGACTTACAGTCTATTTTTTCTGATAGAAACATAGCCACCCTGTGGTTACCACTTGCATGGAATATCTCTACTTTCAGCCTATGTATGTCCTTAAAATTAAAGCGAGTCTCTTAGTGGTAACATAGAGTTAGATCTTTTTCTTTAATCCATTCAGTTGCTGTATGCCTTTTGATTGGGGAATTTAATTCATTTACACTTAATTATTGATAGGTAAAGACTCACCATTGCCAATTTTTTTATTATGTTCAGTTAGCCAGTATATAGTACATCATAAGTTTTTATTGTAGTGTTCAATGATTCATTAGTTGCGTATAACACCCAGTACTCATTTTCTGACTTTTTAAAAAAAATATTTATTTAAGAGACACAGAGATAGTGAGAGAGCATGAGTGGGAAGGAGGGAGAGAAGCAGACTCCCCACTGAGGAGGGAGCCCACTGCAGGGCTGGATCCCAGGTCCCTGGGATCATGAACTGAGCCAAAGACAGATGTTTAACCACTGAGCCACCCAGATGCCCCTGTTTTCTGACTTTTATAGTTACTTTGTTCCCTTGTTCATTTCTTACTGTAGTCCTTTGTGATTTTATGACTTTCGTGATTGTATGCTTTGATTCCTTTCTCTTTATCTTTTCTGTATCTACTACAGGATTTCCTTTGTGATTACCATGAGGCTTACATTAAACATCTTATGGGGCACCTGGATGGCTCAGTTGGTTAAGTGTCTGACTCTTGATTTTTGGCTCAGGTCATGATCTCAGGGTCATGAGGTCGAACCCCACGTGGTGCTCCACACTTAGTGCAGAGTCTGCCTGAGATCCTCTCCCTCTGCCTCAAGTTAAATAAATCTTTTTTAAAAAAAATCTTGGGCGCCTGGGTGGCTCAGTTGGTTAAGTGACTGCCTTCGGCTCAGGTCATGATCCTGGAGTCCTGGGATCGAGTCCCACCTCGGGCTCCCTGCTCAGCAGGGGGTCTGCTTCTCCCTCTGCCCTCTTCCCTCTCGTGCTCTCTGTCTCTCATTCTCTCTCTCTCAAATAAATAAATAAAATCTTTAAAAATAAAAAATAAATTAAAAAAATCTTGTAGTTATAGTAGTCTATTTTAAGCTGATAACTTAAGTTCAATCACATACAAAAACTCCACCCTTTTCTCCTCCCATGTGTTATGTTTTTGATGTCATAATTTACTTCTTTTTATACTATGTATCCATTAGCAAATTATTATAGTTATAATTATTTTTAATATGCTCTTTTAACTTTTATGCTATAGTTAAGAGTGATTCATGTACCATCATTACAATACTTAGGGAAGTCTAAATTTGACAATATATTTACCTTCATTAGTGAGTTTTATACATTCATTGTTATAATGTTGTTATTGGCATCCTTTCATTTCAGCTTAAAGAACTCCCTTTACAATTTCTTGTAGGGCAGGTCTAGTGTTGATAAATCCCCTCATCTTTGGTGTATTTGGAAAAATCTTTTATCTCTCCTTCATTTATGTATGACAGCTTTGCAAAGTACAGTATTTTGAATTGGCAGTTTTTTCTTTCAAAACTTTGAATATATCATCCCACTCTCTCCTGGCCTACAAGTTTTCTCCTGAGAAATCCACTGATTGGGGCACCTGGGTGACTCAGTCATTAAGCATCTGCCTTCAGCTCAGGTCATGATCCCAGGGTCCTGGGATTGAGCCCTGCATTGGGCTCCCTGCTCGGCCGGAAGCCTGCTTCTCCCTCTGATTCTCCCCCTGCTTGTGTTCCCTCTCTAGCTGTCTCTCTCTGTCAAATAAATAAATAAATGATGATAGATAGATAGATGATAGATGATAGATAGATTAGATGATAGATAGATAGATAGATAGATAGATAGATAGATAGATAGATAGATAGATAGATAATAGATAGAAATCCACTGATTGTCTTTCAGGGTTTCCCTTATGACAAGTCTCTGTGATAAGATAGGGTTTCCCCTGTGACAAGTCTCTTTTCTACTGCTTTTAAAAATCTCTGTCTTTGATATTTTCCATTTTAATTACAGCATGTCTTAATGAGGTCCTTTTTGGATTCAATATGTTTGGGGTCCTTTGTGTCTCATGTATCTGCATGTCCATATCTCTCCCCAAATTTAGGGAGTTTCAGCCATTATTTTTCTAAATAGACTTTCTTCCCCTTTCCCTCTCTCTTCTCCTTCTGGAACTCCCATAATGCATAAATTGTTTCACTGCACGATTTACCATAAGTCCAATAGGCTTTCTTCAGTCTTTTTCTTTTTTCTCTCCTTTTTTTTTCCTTTTTTGCTTCTCTGACCAGATAATTTCAATGATTTGCCTTCAATTTCGTTGATTCTTTCTTCTGCTTGATCAAGTCTGTTGTTGAAGTTCTCTACTGAATTTTTCAATTCAGTGGTATTCTTCAGCTCTAGAATTTCTGTTTGGGGTTTTTTATGGTTTCTATTTTTTTGTTGTTGTTGAATTTTATTTGTTCATGTGTTGTTTTTCTAATTTTGTTTAGTTCTGTGTATTATTTTGTGGTTCACTAAACTTCTTTAAGAGGATTTTTTTCTGAATTCTTTTTCAGTCAATTCATGAATATTCATTTCTTTGGGGTCATTTATTGGAACTTTATTAGTTTCCTTTGGTAGCTTTTTGTTTCTCTGATTATTCACAATTTGGTGTCTGTACGTTTGAAGAAGTGGTCAGCTCTTCTAGTCTTAGGCAGGGAAAGACCTTCACCAGTCACTCAGCCTGGGGTTCTGAAGAGGCCATTGGTAACATACACAGGCAGGCAGGGCTTATGACAGGGGTCTCTGTTGGGCAGGGCCACTGCCCAGGCTTGAGGATAAGTGAGACGACTGGCTGGATTCTACAGTTGGGCAGGTCTGCTGGCTGGGCTTCACAGGTGGGTAGCGGTGCTGGCTGGGCTCCCTGGTTGGGTGGGGCTGTAGGCTGAGCTCCCTGACTGAGCACTGCAATCAGATGGGGTCACAGGCTAGGCTCTGTAATCAGGTGGAGTTGCTGTCTGTGCTCTGCAGTTGCCCTTGCCAGTGGCTGCAGGCTGTGCTCCCCAGCTAGACAATGGTACTGGCTAGACTATGATTGGATGGGCCACAGGCGAGGTCCCATAATCATCACTGGTTGGGTGGGACCACAAGCTGAGTGTGACAGTTCTTCAGGGCTGCTGGCTTTCTCTCTGCTCAGCAGGGGCCACATGCTGGTTGAGAACCTCAGACAGACAGAACTACTGGCCATGCTCCATAGTCAGATGGGGTGACTAGCTTGGCACCATACATGGGCAGAGCTGCTGGCTGGGCTCTCTGGTCAGCTGAAGTCCCAGGTAAGGAGGTAGTGCCACCACCAAGATTTTAGCACTAGTCTCTGTGAGTCTCACCCCCTTCTTTGTTCCCAGTTGACCCCAGGTGGTCTAGCCCTGCCAAGTCCCCCAGTGTTTCCTGTAAGTGTTCCAGAACACTGGAGAAACTGATGTCTGTCTCAGGCTTTCTTTTCCCCACTGGAGAAACTGTAGACCCAGGAAAACCCTTTCAGTGTGGTTCTGTGCTTGCCTGGTATGGGGGCGGTGGCTTGTCAAAGTGAAACTGCTCTTCTTATATTTTAATGCAGTTTTCTCAGTGTCTCAGCCTCACTCCTGGAGTTCTGGGGCTTTCTACAAAGGCATTCTTGTTTGTAAATAGTCACTAATCCATATTTTTGTGAAGGAACTAGAACCAGGAAACTTCTATTCTGCCATCTTGCTGATGTCACTCCTGTGCTTATATAATTCTGAATGTTACTGCATTTAGACCTGCATGCTTGTTGTTTTAGACTATTTCTCATCTTTCCCTTGTAACATATGAAGAATCTACACAGTTTTTGTGTCTTATCCTCTAATAGTAGACTCTTTTCAGAAGAGGTAACCTCAAAGCAATACCACTTGTATCAACATCAACCTGAAGGCCAAGAGCTCACAGAAAAAGGCACTGGACACAATAAATATCTCTGCATTAGAGGCAAGGATCCTAGTGGCACTCCAGCTCCTCCCAGTTTAAACCCCTAGTCCTGGCAATGGGAAGAGGTTGAAACCAGGAGGGCTCTGAGAAAGGGCACAATGGGAAGAGGCAGTCTCATTCTCTTTTATGTAAGCCTCGTTTAGAATGTAATCACAGGAACAAATTTGTTGAAATATCAATTACTCTGCTATGTGCTTTACATAATTTCACTTAATCCTCTTAAGACCCATAGGAGATAGGGAATATCACCTCCATATTCACATATATGGAGGGAACCTGGTGGTAAACAGTAAGTGGAGAACCAGGAGCTAAGCAGTGGTCTGGCTGATTCTCTCAACTCTCTGTTTTGACTCCCATGACATGTCCCACATATCAAAGGTCAATAAAGCCTAAGATGCAGCAAGTCAGATCCATGCATGACCTTTTTATGTTACTCTAGAACCCTAAAAGTCTCTATTTAAATTGGAGTCCTGGAGGGGCACCTGAGTGGCTCAGTCAGTTAAGCAACCAACTCTTGGTTTTGGCTCAGGTCCTGATCTCATGGGTGCTGAGATCAAGCCCTGCACTGGGCTCTGCACTCAGTGGGGAGTCTGCTTGAAGATTCTCTCCCTCTGCCCCTCCACCCACTCATGTATGCTCACTCTCTCTCTCTCAAATAAATAAATAAAATCTTTAAAAATAAAATGAGGTCCTGGAACTGGTACAAACACATATTTCATAAAAAATGAATAATCTACTGATATTTGGTTTTTAAAAGTTACCAGAGATCAGAGACAAGTATATTTCACACTCCCTCTGTCCCTTTTCCATGTGTATTAAATTTCCTAGGTCCCAGCCACATAAACAATCCTTATGTGCACAGACGCATAGGCCAAACTCACACAGATTGCACCAACCCATCTTCCCGACACAGGCCTTAATGGGTGTGGCCATGGGAGAAAGAGCATAGCTCCTGGGCCTTTGGTTAGGCAAACACTCGGGACAAAGTTTGGAAGCAGGAGCTAGAGAAGACCTAACTGCTGTGCATAATAAAGTAAAAGGAATTCTGCTGTTGTTGGAGGAATAGTGGAAAGAAAGAGAAAGGTGGGAGCTGGAGCCTCTGTGGATGTACATGGCTCAAGGCATACTCTTAAGGAACAGAAATATGTCCATATTTACATATAAATCACATATAGTATGACAATTTTAAATGCTCCTACCTCCCCAACTCTAGGAAAGTTAGTTTGACCTCCTTAAACCACTAAATCACTTTTCCTGCCCTAGAAAAAAAGTAACTGAAAATATTGGAAGAAAGGTCAGAAACGGCTTTCTTAACTCTTTCAAAATGGTGAAAATTCCCATTTTATAGGCTTAAGGAAATGAGGGAAGAGGATGGTGTCACCTCAGAAGCACGAACCTGAGGACCCTGGCCACAAGTTAAAAAATCTTGTAATCCGGGCGCCTGGGTGGCTCAGTTGGTTAAGCGACTGCCTTCGGCTCAGGTCATGATCCTGGAGTCCCTGGATTGAGTCCCGCATCAGGCTCCCTGCTCAGCAGGGAGTCTGCTTCTCCCTCTGACCCTCCTCCCTCTCATGCTCTCTGTCTCTCATTCTCTCTCTCTCAAATAAATAAATAAAATCTTAAAAAAAAAAAAATCTTGTAATCCTGTACCATTGGTTTTCATTCCTATATAGGAAGTTATTGCCTATAGAAAAATGGAAGAAGTGTGTTCCTGAAACTTGCTGGAATCTGAACAGCCAGCCCCCAGCTCTGACTGCACTCTACCATCTGTCTCCCTGAGAGGGTGCAGAAAGCAAGGATCTATGTAATGTATGGTGATTAACGTAACATAATAATAAAAAGAAATAAAAAAGAAAGCAAGGATCTCAGCTAGTAGACACCAGAGTTAAACTCCAGTGAACTTTTCAGCCCACATTTTCCACATGCCTACCCTTCTAATCTGATTCAGCATCAGGATTCGTGCAGAGGTTGACTCTTTTGAACTTATTTACAAGTTTTATCTTATGCTTGCCCACATTATGCAAGCAGTTTGCAATCTCCCCTAATGCTCTGACTTTAATTATATAATTGAACAAGCCAAAAACTCATTTTTCCCAGGAAACATTAAACATTACCATCTTAATGAAATTCTTAATGAAATGGTCCACTATGCATGCAAATGACCCATAGTGGTTGGGCCCCTAGCTTATCACTGGGTGAGGCAGTAGGACAAATACTCTTTTGTCAGTCACAGGGAATGGCAGTCCTCACCCACACTTTTGGCTGGAATGATAATTCCACAAGACCAGAAGATGGGCCTCTGTAAGACACATGGATATAATTAAGATTGGATGAAAAGAGTTTAAATGAAGTAGGAAATGATCTTAACCTATACAAATCAAAACTCCTTTTCAAAGCTGAAAGAGCTCACTTAAACTTGTCTTGCCAATTAAAAAATAAAAGTTATCAACTTTATTTGCTTTCTCTAGAGACCAGAGGTCTGAGAGATTAAGTTCTCTTCTCAACTTACGTTCCAGGATGGAAAACAGGAAATGGCAAGAATATAAGAACTTTGGGGGAACTTCTGAAATTTTCAACATAATTAATGGATGACTCTTCAAGTATCTGTTCCTTCCCAACTGCATTTTTCAAATGCTCTTGTTGCATAAAACTCAAATCTTATATATACCACACACCATCTTCATGCCAAAGTTACTGCCTGCCAAAAGCTAAAATGGAAGGAAGGCAGACCTGTTCACACTTTTGTTCAAATAGCATGGACAACAATGTCCTGTGCCAAGTTGACACCAAATTACAGTATTTAATAATAGGTACTATTTATGTAACAAATTCCCAGTTCTCAAACCTTGTCAAATCTTTCCATTGCCAGGAAAATGTCAAGATGCCCAAAATGTC
Source organism: Mirounga angustirostris (assembly GCF_029215605.1). Classification (NCBI taxonomy): domain Eukaryota; kingdom Metazoa; phylum Chordata; class Mammalia; order Carnivora; family Phocidae; genus Mirounga; species Mirounga angustirostris. Next base: position 108,499,957 of record NW_026991715.1, read on the forward strand.
CAACACAGAACCCTACCCTAAACATTCATGGTACTTTAGAGAAGAGAATGCAATTGTCGTAGCTATCACAGTGCCTGGCTGAGGAAGCATTATTTCTCTTCTTAAATTCTTCTGTTTTTCCAAAGAAGGACTTAAAGGAGAAGGAAAATTATATTTGTAAGCTTTTTAACAGCCTTATTGAAATATAATTCACATATCATAAAATTTACCCATTTAAAGTATATAATTCATTGGTTTATGGTATATTAATTTTTTAATTGTGGAAAAATATATGTATCATAAAATTTGCCATTTTTAAGTGGAATCATACAGTATTTGTCCTTTTGTGTCTGGCTCACTCCACTTAGTATAATGTCTTCGAGGTTCATCCATGTGGTAGCATGTATGAAATTTCATTCCCTTTTATGGCTGAAAGGTATTCCATTCTATATATATACATTTGGTGTATTCATTCATCTGTTGATTATAGGTTTGTTGTTGTTGTTGTTGTTTAATTCCTTGAATGCAGAGAATTGAGAACTCTCAAACCTCAATTCACAACACACTCTCGTCATCAGTCAAGATGTGACTCTCGTGGGTTTTCTTCATTTCTTCATCTGTAAAACTGTGTTATTTTAATTTATATGAATGCATTTGATTTATATAAATCTCATTCCATTTCTCACTTTTTCACTCAATTCTCTATTTTTCAGTTCTGCAAATATGTCTATGTCTAGCTGTTAACTGTTTAACGTTTAGTCTCTCAACCGTGGCATAAGGAGACTAAATGGTCTCATGTTATTATATTTTTTTCCATTGAGGAAGATGACTCGCAAGGTAATTGCTGTCCTTCTCCGTGAGCTGCTGAACAAATCTCTTCATCTCTCCAAGCCTTGGTTTCTTCATCTGTATAATGAGGGGTTCCACCAGATCAGAGATCCTTGATGGGTGGTATGCCGCAAATGACCAGGAAGCTTTTCCAAAATAATATGCCCAACCCAACAGCAAAATCTAAGGAGTAAAACCCTGGCATACATAAGTGTTGGGGAAAAAAAAACTTGCCAGATGATTCTGATACACAGTCCTGCTAAACCCTCCAGCACAAGATGGATCTCTGAAGTCCCTTCCAGTTAATATACTAGGATTCTGTGACGATAGGGAAAATCTCTTGGTTAAGGTCCTACAGCAAACCAAAGGCTGGAACCTGGCAATAAAAATGATGCCTATGTCCCAGCTCTCTGTTTTCTAAATATAAAATCTATTTTAAAAGCATTTATGCTATTTTATTGCTACCCTCTATAAGTATATTCCAAGGCTTAACTGCTCCCTAGTTAACACATTCATCCACAACTCCTTGGGGCTCAATCCTTCCTTAGCTTGGATCATGCCCTCTGGTTCTTATATTTGATAAAAGCTGAACGAGGCTGGGAACATCTTTCATTTCTATTCCAATCACGAAGTCCTGTAGCTCAATAGGGTCACCTCTTAGTCTCTGCTTTTGCAAGGACTATAGATCTGGTTTCTATAGTTTGGTTTAAGAGAAAATATTGGTCCCACTCTATACATACGGCACTGCTCCTGCTTCATCTTCTTCATGCCTTGTTCTGAATTCAATAATCAGAACTAAAATTCACAGGATTCTCTTTCTTGCCCCCAAATAACATTGTTTTAAAACTTGGAAATAGAGGGCGCCTGGGTGGCTCAGTTGCTTAAGCAACTGCCTTTGGCTCGGTCATGATCCTGGAGTCCCAGGATCGAGTCCCGCATCGGGCTCCCTGCTCGGCAGGGAGTCTGCTTCTCCCTCAGACCCTCCCCCCTCTCATGTGCTCTCTTTCTCATTCTCTCTCTCTCAAATAAATAAATAAAATCTTTGAAGAAAAAAAAACTTGGAAATAGAGAGAATAGGAAGAAGAATATAAAAATTAATATAATCCCCCTACTGAAATAATTTTTCTTCATAAATATGCCCCCTACCCAATAGTCTTTGTTCGGGCTGCTATAACAAAGTGTCATATGCTGGGTGGCTTATAAATAGGCACTTTTTTTCTCATGGTTCTGGAACCTGGAAGTCCAAGATCAGGGGACAAGCATGGTTGGGTTCTGGTGAGGGCCCTCTTACAGGCTGTAGACTGCCAAGTTCCTACTGTAACCTCACCTGGCAGAGAGCAGAGAGGAAGCAAGCTCTCCATGACTCTTACGAGGACACTAATCTCCCCATTAGGGCCCCACCCTCATGCTTTCATCTTATCTAAATCACCTACCAAAGGCCTCACCTTCTAATAAGATCACACTGGGGGATAGAGTTTCAAAATATGAAGTTGGAGGGAACACAAACTTCCAGTCTATAACGTGCTTACCTATTTCAGTTAGTGATACCGTATTGGTCCCATTGCTCAGCCCTCAAGCCCAGGAATTATGCTTGGCTCCTCTCTTTTCCTTTCTACTTCCAACCCATCAGCTCAACTTCTAAATATATCCTGAATCCATCCTCATTTTTCTGTTGCCATTCCTACTACCTTAGTCCAAACTGCCATCATTTCTTACCTGAGCTGCTGCTCACTTAGCCTCCCTGATAAATTGCTAAAAGAATAAAAAATATTGACTCACAGAACCAGGAGACAAAAATACCCAGACCGGCTTGAAGAATTAGGCCAAAAATAACAGGACTAAATTTAATACAAATAAATGTAAGTTTCTGCATTTACTATCCAAAATTCCATGGCACCAGTTACAAGATATATAAAGGACTTGGGTGATTTATTTGACTGCAAGCTTAATTAAAAAAACAATGTGATGCACCCAACCAAAAAAAAAAGTTCATACTACTTTGGCTGAATGAATAAAAATGCTGAGTCCAGTACAAAGGGCATAATAGGGTCCCTTTATGCTAGTCATACACAATATTGAATTCCGGGCACCAGATTTAAGATTTAAACAGGTACTAATGTCGTTCTTTTGTAAAAGCAAATTGGCGTAAAGTGAACTTTTGGATAGTGGAGGAAACCTGTATTTTTAAATTAAAAAGCAGATTACAAAACAATGTGTTGAATATAATTCCATTTTTGTTGTAAAATATAATACATATAAAAAGTCTGGCAGGAAATACACCAAAACATTAACTGTGCAATCGTTGGGTAGGGGGAACATGGGTATCTTTATTTTCTTTTCTAGAATTAAAAAAAAAAAATTGCAATGATGCAAAAGCAATTTTAATTTTCATAACTTAAAAATGGTGTTTGGGGGTTAAAATGTGGTTTGCTTGCTAAAGAAAATGTTTTGACCTTCTGCTTGAGACCGATCAGGAAGTGGTGGAGAGGGCGGGTTACATTTGTGGGGTGCCCACCTCATACCAGGGGCTGCAGTAAACCCTTCTCCTGTTTTCTCTCTAATCTGCACAATCTTCCCATGAGGTGACAGTCCCATTTTATAGTTTGGAAGACGGAGGCTCAGGGAAGGGTAGCAATTTGCTGAAGTCATACTATTTGGGAGAGATGAGATTTGAATCCCGCTCTGTTTAATCCTGTAATGGTGCTTTTCCAGTTAAAGCACCCTTTCTCCCACTAAACTGGCAAGGCTGAGGCTGGAACAAGAGAAGCACCAGTCCTTGGGGTTCGGTGGTTCATCGTTGGATGGATCTTCTCAAAGTTTGAGATTCCTCTGTCTACTATCAGCTTGGTTCCGGGCAGAATGGTGCATAGCAGCAGCACCAGCACCTGCTAGAAATAAAGGTTCTCGGGCACCACCCCAGGCTTACTGAATCCAAATCCGCATTTTCACACGATGCCCAGATGAATCACCTGCACCTTACAATTTGAGAAGTGCGGCTTTACAAATGACCTCCCCCACCCCCACTCCCAACCTTTGTTGCTATGGAAACTGCCAGTCCGGTCCTCTGCCCCCACTTCCGATCTCTTCCCCCAAAGCAAAGCGCTCTGCCATACTCACAGGAGCCCTGGGAGCCAAGAGGAGAAAAGCGATTTCCAAAGACACTTTTTTATCAAAATAATGCCTGGCACTTGGTGGCTTATATGTGTAAGCCTCAAGGGTAGCTGGGCCCGTCCCTCTCCGGCAGCCAGAGCAGTGGTATGTTGGTAAATACACCACTCAGGGTGGAGCCCTGATTTGTAGCCCTTGCCAATTTCCATCGAGCAATCCTCCCACCAAGGCGATGTCACCGATCGTGGCGCGGGAAGGGATGGCTCACATGAGCGGGCACGAGCAGGTAGGTACCAGCTCCAGCGAGCCACTCGGCCAGAGCCTCATTTTTCTGAGTCAGGATCCTTCGAATGAGAGGGGAAGCCACAGCCCATTATTTCAGCTAATGAGGACATAATGTTTGGTTGTTGGCTTCCACAACCATTTACATTTATCCATCTCTAATTAGTTTTGGAAAACAGAAAATGACTCACCAAATATACTCCACAACAGCCTGTCAGACCGTAAAATTGTCTGTGCTGGCTGTTCTCTCGGAAAACAGAGGGAGTTTTGGGTTTGCAACAGAGAGGGGTTGGGAAGCCTGGGATCAGCCTCATGAATAAAACATTTCCAGCAGCTTCTAGATGGAGGAGAAAGGGGTTCAGCAAAAGCCTGTGCCATGTACTTCCCCCTAATTCTTCAGTGTCTATTCTTGCTCATCTCTCAAAAGGCATGAGCTATGGCAGATGAGCAGTTTTGAGTTAGGAAGCTAGGAAGTCCAGCTGGGAATCTGAGGAAGAGTTAGAATGACAGAGAGGAGAGGGAAGAGGGCATGGGTAATAGGAAACTGGCAACAAACATATAGAGGGAGGAAACAAAAACTATTTGAAAAACATGGAGTCAGTCCATTTTGCTGGAGGAGAAGGCTGTTCCTTTTTGTCGTCATCATTAGCCACTAGTTACTGAGCACTTACCACATGCCAGGCTCTACGCTCAGCACTGTAAGTCAGTTACCTCACTGACTCTTCACAGAAATCCTATATCATCCTCATCATCTCCCTTTTACATGGGAGGAGACTGTAGTTTAGAAAGTTGAAGACATTTGCTCAAGGTCACACAGCTAGTAAGAAAAGGGGCCAGGACTCCAACCCAGGCCTGTCAGATTCTGAAGCCCATGCTGTAAGTACTGCGATACATCACCTATAAATCTGTGGGAGAGGCGGGGCATGGCTGGAAAAGAAGATGTCCCTTCCTGAGGCAGGTTCCAAGAACCTCTGAGCGGGCAGAGAGGCAGAGGAAGGGAGGGGGAGTGGACCCCCGACACTCCCCTAGGTCCTGAGGGCTGAGAGTATAGTGTCTACATTCCAACAGCCTCACCTACCAGTTCTGCCCAGCTTAGACCACTCCTGGGTGCCATGCTCAGTTCTGAAAATAACATTTTCCAAGAAATACTGACAAATCAATGCATAAGCCCAAGGGCATAACTAGACTATGAAGAGATTCAAAAGCTACCCTTGTATGGCCAGGCTTGGTCCCTAAAAATCTCCCACGTGCAATCCTTCATGCTATTTCTCCTTCCACGGGGCCCACAGAGGTCATTCGTCATAGAAGGCAGAGCCACAAGACAGAAGAAGCCGGGTCTCTGAATTACTTACTGCTTGGGGACAAGCCCCCCCACTCATCAAAAACACTAAATTAAACTTTATGTGAGCAAGAAATAAACTTGTATTTAGAAAGTTTTTTTAAAAAAGATGTTCTTGCCAAAGCAACTGGAACCATTAGCCTTGAGAAAACTCAGAGGTGGAGGGTCGTCATGATATCCAACCTCAAATATCTAACGGGCCACCATAAGTTAAGAGATTTCTTTTTTTTTTTTTTTAAGATTTTATTTATTTATTTGAGAGAGAGAGAATGAGAGAGAGAGAACACCTGAGAGGGGATAGGGTCAGAGGACGAAGCAGACTCCCTGCCGAGCAGGAAGCCCGATGCGGGACTCGATCCAGGGACTCCAGGATCATGACCTGAGCCGAAGGCAGTTGCTTAACCAACTGAGTCACCCAGGCGCCCAAGTTAAGAGATTTCTTAATGTTACTCCAAAGGAAGGAACTAAGACCAGAGCTAGTATCCGTAAGGAGACCTATCATAACACAGGATAAGGATAAACATTCCTAAGAATCAGAGATGTCCGAAGATCTGGCTCCTACCCACCCTCTGACCTCCCCTTCCATCACACTCCACTTGGCTACCCATCCTTCCTTCTGATCCATGAGCATCATGGGCTCTTTCTTGCCTCTGAGCCAATAGGCATGAGATGCCTCTGCCTCAAACACTCTCCCTGACTCTTCGCAGGCCTTATTCATATATTTATTCAATAGCTGTTCCTTGTTCCACACCTGCACCATGCCAGGCACCATTCTGGGTGCTTGGGATACAAACAAGTGAACAAAACAGACCAAAAAAATCACTGCTCTCATGGAACTTCAATTCTAGCCAGAGATAAACATTGTAAAGAATGAACATAATAAATGAGTAAGTGCTCTGGAATAAAAAGAAAGCTGTAGCAAAGAAAGGAGGAGTGGGAGTTCTGGGATAAGAGGCAGGGGTGGTAACGGACAAGTTGCCATTTTAAGGAGGGTGGGCATGGCGATGGTAGGCCTAATTCAGAAGTTGATAGTGAGCCAACAGTTGAAGGAGGTGAGAAAATTAGTCAAAGAATACCTGGGGGAAGAGCATTCCAGGCACAGCGAAAGCCTTGAGGTGGAAGAAGCATCTCCACTATGTTCCAAGAACAGCTAGGGGCCACTGCAGAGTGCAGTGAGCAAGGGTATTGTAGTCGGAGAGGACATGAGAGAGGCATCAGGGGCAACTGAGGCTTCAGATTAAATGTCACCTCCTCAGGGAGGCCTTTGTGAATCCCCAAATCTGCACTATGTTTCCCTCCCTCCATCCCATTATTTTCTCTCATAGCATGTTTATCTTTCATGACATTATACTCATTTGCCAGGGCTGCGACAACAAAGCACAACAAACATATCACCCCACACTTCTGGAGGCCAGAAGTCCAAGATCAAGGAGCCAGTAGGGTTGGTTCCTTGTGGGGGCTGTGAGGGAATGATGTGTTCTAGTCTCTCTCCTTGGCTTGTAGATGACCATCTTCTCTGCTGTGTCTCTTCACGTCCTCATCCTTCTGTGCCTGTCTCTGTGTCCACATTTCCCCTTTTCATAAGGCCGTCAGTCATATTGGATGAAGGCCCACCCCAATGAGCTCACTTTAATTTGATTACCTCTGTAAAAACCCTGTCTCCAAATAAGGTCACATTCTGTGGTCCTGGGCAGGGGGCGGGTTAGAACTTCAAAATATGAATTTGGGGGAAGACAATTCAACCCACAGCAGACCCTGTAAGTTATACTTATTTTACCCATGCGCAGAACTGTTGAGCATCTATCATCCCCACTGGACTGCTGGTGCCACCAGAGCAGGGACCAAGTCAACATCAGGCATCTCACTGCCCGCAGCATCTAGTGCAGTGCCTGGCAGCTGCTCAATTGCTATTCGGTGCTTAATTAATATTTGTTGATGAAGTGAATGGCTGTTGGAATAAGCTGCCTCCAATCCAAAATTTATAAAGAACTTATCAAACTCAACACCCTGGGAACAAATAATCCAATCAAGAAATGGGCAGAAGACATGAATAGACATTTTCCCAAAGAAGACATCCAAATGGCCAACAGACACATGAAAAAGTGTTCAACATCACTCAGCATCAGGGAAATCCAAATCAAAACCTCAATGAGATACCACCTCACACCAGTCAGCATGGCTAAAATTAACAAGTCAGGAAACGACAGATGTTGGCAAGGATGCGGAGAAAAGGGAACCCTCCTACACTGTTGGTGGGAATGCAAGCTGGTGCAGCCACTCTGGAAAACAGTATGGAGGTTCCTCAAAAAGTTGAAAATAGAGCTACCATACGACCCAGCATTTGCACTACTGGGTATTTACCCCAAAGATACAAATGTAGGGATCCAAAGGGGTACGTGCACCCCAATGTTTATAGCAGCAATGTCCACAATAGCCAAACTATTTAAAGAGCCTAGATGTCCATCAACAGATGAATGGATAAAGAAGATGTGGTATATATATACAATGGAATATTATGCAGCCATCAAAAAAAAAACCTGAAATCAGGCGCCTGGGTGGCTCAGTTGGTTGGGCGACTGCCTTCGGCTCAGGCCATGATCCTGGAGTCCCGGGATCGAGTCCCGCATCGGGCTCCCTACTCAGTGGGGAGTCTGCTTCTCCCTCTGACCATCTTCCCTCTCGTGCTCTCTGTCTCTCATTCTCTCTCTCTCAAATAAATAAATAAAAAATCTTAAAAAAAAAAAACGAAATCTTGCCATTTGCAATGACGTGGCTGGAACTAGAGGGTATTATGCTAAGCAAAATAAATCAATCAGAGAAAGACAAGTATCATATGATCTCACTGATATGAGGAATTTGAGAAACAAGGCAGAGGATCATAGGGGAAGGAAGGGAAAAATGAAATAAGAGGAAACCAGAGAGGGAGACAAACCATAAAAGACTCTTAATCTCAGGAAACAAACTAAGGGTTGCTGGAGTGGAGGGGAGTGGGAGGGGTTGGGGGGGGTGATGGACACTGGGGAGGGTATGTGCTATGGTAAGCGTGGTGAATTGTGTAGGACAGATGAATCACAGACCTGTACCCCTGAAACAAATAATACATTATATGATAATTTAAAAAATTAAAAGGAATAAGCTGCCTCCAGAGGCAGTAGCTGCCTGACCCTGGAACCAAAGGGACAGAAGTTTGGTGGTCACTTCAGCCATCACAGCACATGGGTGGATGGAGCAAACTCAAAATCCTTTCCCGTGTTGAGAGCTGTAATTCCCTGGTATTCCTGAATGAAAGACCTAAACTCCTTTTGTTCTGTTGCAGTTGTCCTCTAGTTCTTCAGTTCTGCCTAGTTCTTTCTTTCCATTTAAAATCCTCTTCCCTCGGGGCTACCCCTTGAGGCTGTGCTGTGTTCTGTTCACAAATTAGAAGTCCTGCTGGGTTTCCAGCTTGATACTGCCCATTGGCCCTTTGAAAGAACAACCAGGTAATCATTCCTATAGTTTTAATGAAGCCAGGTTTATGGGCTCTCTTGTCTCCCCCACCCCCTTAGAATCACCATGTATGGAAGTAAAAACCTCGGAACAGAGACCAATAACCCATCAAAAGTTTCAATTGGAGAAACACACAGAAAACTGGCAAAGAAAACAAAGGCACAATGTAGACTTTGGTCTTCATTCCTTGTCCCCATGCTGATCTGTGGTGGAATTTCAGAGATGTCATTTAACTTGTCTGGGCCTCAGTCTCCTCATCTATAAAGTGAAGATAATAACGAATGGGTTCATAGCATAATGATCTAGGGATATCAGTACACACTGAAGGCTTTTAGGCATTATTCTAATGTGAAATGTTTTATTATATGATGATGATTTTGAATGGTTCTGGAGCATTTTATTAAGTGCATTGTGAGATAATAGAAAATATATTGGGCGCCTGGGTGGCTCAGTTGGTTAAGCGACTGCCTTCGGCTCAGGTCATGATCCTGGAGTCCCTGGATCGAGTGCCGCATCGGGCTCCCTGCTCGGCAGGGAGTCTGCTTCTCCCTCTGACCCTCCCCCCTCTCATGTGCTCTCTCTCATTCTCTCTCAAATAAATAAATAAAATCTTTAAAAAAAAAAAAAAAGAAAGAAAGAAAATATATACATTGGTCTCTGTTTCCAGTTCCTGATGCCGAGCTCCCAAAAACCTCGTCATTTCCTAAGTGATAAGAGTACTAGGAGCATCTTTTGTTCTAATGAGGCTACTCTGGGTGAGCTCTTGGATGGGGGCTGGTCCCCAGAAAGACCAAGCCATGATTAGAAGCTTGGGATCTTCAGCCCCACCCCACCCCACCCATTCTCTAGAGGAGAAGGGCTGGAAATCAATCATGCCTACATGAGGAAATCCCCACAGTTCGAGGTTTGCAGAGCTTCCACGGTGGCAAATACATCCACCCCGGGAAGGTGATACACCCCAACTCCAAGGGGACAGAAGCTCTTGCACTCAGGAATCCCCAACATCTCGCCCTATGTATATCTTCATCTGTATCCTTTATCGTGCTCTTTAATAAACTGGTAAACATAAGTCTTTCCCTGAGTTCTGTTCTAACTCGTTCTAGCTATGTGACCTTGAGCAAACTTATTTACCTCTCTGAGCCTCAGTTTTTGTAAATTGGGAATAATAATTCCATCTCCTAGCATCCCGATACGGCTAAAGGAGGTAATTCACACAAGGCTCTTTGCAATAGGCTTGGTATATAGTATGCATGCAGCAAGTGTTAGCTAATTATAGCTGTCATAGTGCTGCTAAAAATTACTTGAAAAATCTTTCCAAAATGACCCAACACACTGACAAACTCTGGTTCTGAATGACCTTGTTCCCAGAGTTTTGCTCAAAGTTGAGACTTGGACAGTTGATATGATGAAGTTCTAGATGAAACTGGATCATTCCAGCAAAAATCCTGCCAATTTCTGTGGTGCTCCCTTACTGAGAATTAGACCCAATGGAGGGTAAAGAAGAAGAAAAGGTCAAAGAACCTATAAAGAGATATGTTGATAAATCAGGGGAGAGAACTTGGCATGACTGGCAAACATTTGCAAGCAAAATAGACATCCAAATCTCTTTGGAAAGTTTCTGAAAGGAGGAAGGGGTTGGCCTTGAAGTCAAGGTAAGATCTGGGTGGGAGAGGCAGGGAAGAGCCAGGTGTGCAGGAAAAGGAGGGACCTGTGGCTGAAGCAGAGAGTGTGTGCCAGGGAGAGGTGAGCAGACATTTCCTTGCCTTCCATTCCTTGCCTGTTCCACCTTCCTCTTCCCTTCCGAAAATAACTCAGCCCTTTGGCTAAGCTATCAGGATGTTCCAAGTTGGTTCTGCTTACAGTGTTTCCCCAGCTAGCTAATTAAACATAGCACATTTAATTGAATCATAGTGAAGCCCATAGCTGATGTCTCTATACCCAGAGGGGAAAAGGTGGATTGTGATGAAAACCAACTGAGTCTTACTGGTGCCAGCTAGAATTGTGTAATTATTTCCAAACCTCAGCATAAAAAGCATGATATTTGAGGCAATATCATGTATAGATTAATCTCCCAAACAAGGGAAGAGAAGATATCCCTTTTATACAACAACAGTTCAGTAAATTTTGTTTAGCTTGCATAGGATACAGTTAATTACAGTAATTTATCAAAGTGGCATAAGGTAGTATTCACACACACAGAGAGTATTTTCCCACAGTTGAAAATCCTTAGTTTTATATAAGCTGGAGCTAGTACTAATTGAATTTTCACTTGGGTAGATAAAATCTTTAACAACGCCGGAATAACTAAATGCTCTTTGCTCAATGATGTGGATCAGGATGATTTACAACACCTTTCACACAATCACGCTAATTTTGCTCTCATATGATTAATTAAAACAATATGTTCATTCTTCCTAAAGTGGAATTAGGGCACCCAAGGAGTTGGCTTTTATTACCAGCTTCCCTATCCAGCAATAAAAGCAATTTTCACACGTTGTCGTCAAGAAAGTGGTAAGTACATGGGGCCTGATGGAGAGTCTTTGTCAAGTTCAACACTGTTCTTTGGACGGCAACAGAGGTAGTCTGATGGGCAGATAGAGGTTTCTAGGACTTCAGAGTTGGAAAGGACTTTAGAGGCAATCTCATGAAAACTCCCATTTCACAGATGAGAAAACTGAGGCAGCCAACATGCTGTCCCCGGCTGATAAAGCTCCATTTGGGGAAAAACTAATATCAGTATCCAGCTACCCTGATATTTAACCCAGTCTTCTGGAGAAAGAGCACTGGACCAGGAGTCAACAAACCTGGATTTAAGACCCGATTCTGCTGCTGACTCATTGCAGGACCTTACAAGCGCTGAGTCTCTCTCTCAATTTCCTCTTCTGTAGAATTGGGATGACAGTGTTTACACCATCAGTCTTCTAAGATAAGAGGGCCACGAGATAGATGAGGTTTGTGTGAGGCACTCCTCCATGCCCTTATCCCCATTTGCTCCTGGTTGCCAGACCGCTCTGCCTCAACACCTTATCACCCTCTACTCCCTAGACTCCTCAAAAGGGGCCAGCCCTCTTGTTTTTTCCTGCTGGGGGAAGCTGAAGACTGGGAGACAGAAGACCCCACAACTAATTAGTGGCAAAGTTGGTTTGGAGTCCCTATCACTGCCACCTCTGGATGCTGCCTCCCTCCCTGTGTCCATCCCTCAGACCCCTGCCCTCTGGCATGAGTGACGGGGGATGGCAACTCTCTTGGGTGGCAATCCTTGATCCTGAGGGATCCCTACTCTACCCTGAGTTCCCTTGGTTCATCTAGCCAGTTCCAAAAAGGGGACCCTTTTTCATCGGTACCTCTGATAGCAGATTCAAATTCCTAAACAGTTAAAGATACAAAAGACTTCAACCACCTTCGCTTTACAGATGGGAAAACTGAGGCCCAGAAGGAAAGGAAAGAAAGCACTGTTTACTAAGCAAATACGAGGTGCCAGACATCTCTTAGGATGCTTTCTCAGTTCACCACATTGCCCTCAGGGGCAGAAAGGACGTATGACTTGTCCAAGGTCACCTGGCTGGCTGCTAAGGGCTTAATCAAGACTCACTCAGGACTGTTCTGTTTTCAATGCAAATGCCAGTCCTCTCTGAGGCTTTCTCACTACCATTTATGGAGCATGAGTGTCCAGTGTGAACTAAGTACTTTACATGGACTAATTCATTGTATACTTTGAACAACCCTCAATGGCGGTTGGGGGAGGGGAGGGGCACTACTATCACCCTTACTTAGGAGATGAGGGAAGGGAACAAAGAGGTGAAGTCTCCTGCCTGAACTCACATGACCAGTGAGGCCAAATGCTGATTCAAATCCAGGCATGGTGTCTCCAGAGTGCACAGTCCGAACCACCGTACTCGACTGCGACCTCCAATACACTGGCTCTCCTTAAACTTCTGTTAGGTCCGCAAGGTCTTTGGACCTTAATGAAGCAATGCTCACCATACGAGCATAAAATAAAGTCAGTTGGGGGTGCCAACTACAGGTGTCACAAGCCTTCAAACTGATAGCACAAAGACTTCAAATGGACCTTCAAGAGTTCTTGCTTCCCTCCAAGGGTCACTGGCTCTGGCTCCGCAGATACCATTAGCATAATGACAAGCTTGCTAGCAGCCTCAGCCCCCAAGCTGCCATGCCTGCGAGACTGGCTGCCTCCCACGGCCTCGCCTCTGCTTCATGCTCCAATGGAGAACACACACAGCTGTGTTCATCTACTACAGAAGTCTTAAAAACCACTCAGCAACTGCCGCCCTTGTCCTGTGGCCCATTCACCAGAAAGACCCATGGGTTTCTCCAAGCTGGCCTGACACTCAAAAGGAATGAGAGCAATAGAATAAAAACCATGGGTGACGTGGGGTAATACAGCAGAAAAAATTGGGGGTTCTAGGCAGTTGAAAACATTAGTTCACTCATTGAAGATGCTTATTATCACCATTTCTCACCTTCCCAACCTCACTACTTCTAAGCAAAGATTCTAGATTTACACCAGATGATCAAATGTTTCTTCTAGATTCTTTAAAAATGAAAAAAAAAATTACAAGGATTTGTATTTCACTTCTGCAAAAAAGAAGGAATTATACATACTTCTACAAAACAGCCACAAATGATTTTGTCATCCTTTGAAGATAATGTCAGATAGAAAAAGAAAAAATAGAAAACACTTTCTATAAACCTTGATACTAAGACTCATGCTTGGGGCGCCTGGGTGGCTTAGTCGATTAAGCGTCTGACTCTTGATTTCAGCTCAGGTCATGATCTCAGGGTTGTGAGATCAAGTCCCAAGTCAGCCTCCGAGCTCAGCATGGAGTCTGCTTGAGATTGTCTCTCTCCCTCTCCCCATACCCCTCCCCCCCAACACGCTTGTGCACTCTCTCTCTAAAATAAATACATAAATCTTTAAAAATAAAAAATAAAAAGACTCACGCTCATGGAGAAATGCTAAGACTGTGATCTTGGGAGTTGGGCTCCCTGAGTCTTATTCTTGTCCTACCACTTACAAACTGTGTGCCTTTGAGCAAGTGACCTGTCTTGGCCAGTTTTACTCTCTTCCTCTGTAAAGTGGGGATGATACTAATAAGTAGACTAATGTCATGGGATTGTTATCAGGGTTAAATGAGATTATGTATGTAAAGGTTTCAATAAATGTTGGTGGTTATTGGCACAGGATTATTTTTGTCAACAAATACAATATTTGTTATATTAATGAGAATTCTACTAAAAGAGACAGAAACTAGCCAAAATTAGTTTAAATAAAAAAGAAGGGAAATGTATTGGCTGACTCATCTGGAGGCACACAGGTGGTGCTGGCCCCAGGCTAGTCAGGATCCAGGAGCTCAAACAGCATTAGAATCGCTCTCTGTTCAAGGAGAAGATGACTAATGGAACACTGATGGATTCCAACCTTCCTTTTTTAATTTTCTTCAGTCCCTGGGAGCAAGTTGCAGTCTTTTTTTTTTTTTTTCTCCTCTTGTGCTCATTCGCCCTGTTTTTTGAAGTCTCATTCCTCTCCCTTTACATCATGGTTCTCAACTTATTTTGGGGGGAAATACCTTGAGCAGAATACAGTGGGAAAAGAATCTCTACCCCTTTCTGTTCCAAATTCATTTTTATCCCTTCCTGTCTCAACAAAAACTTTATGGAATCAACACCACCGTGCTCTGTGGGAAAAAAGAAAAACCTTCTGCTCCCTTAGCTCTGCTGGAAGCTGGAGGGTGCTAGGCTCCTGTGTAGTAGTGCATAGAATTCTAGCTTTTTTCCTCCTTTCTCTGTATATTGGGCTCAGAGATTACACTGTGTCTCTATGTGAATATGGACAGTTAGCATTTACCAACATGTACCTGTCTACTTTCTCTTGTTTAAAAAAAAACTTAAAAAAATGGGGTTATAGAAGGACAGCAAAGGGTGGGTTTGAGATGTTTGGGTGGGTTAAGTGGGCATTTTGACAACATGGCTTCTCCTCTGGCATGTTTAATTGTGATGTTTAACGGACATCCTTGCAGTTTAAGATGACACTTTTAAAATAAAACCCTCTCCTAATGATGACTTGAGCCCTGCCACTCGATCGGAGAATCAGCAGAACCTGTAGGATCTTATTTGGAATTGACATTCTCTACTGTAATTTTGTTCCTGTTTATTTTTAAATTTTCTTTTTGTTTCACTGGAAAGGAAAGATGATGCTCAGTTTTAAACGTTAAAAGTGTACAAGTTGCTTTGTTACAATAAAACTAAATGTGGGGCACCTGGGTGGCTCAGTTGGTTAAGCGACTGCCTTCGGCTCAGGTCATGATCCTGGAGTCCCGGGATGGAGTCCCGTATCGGGCTCCCTGCTCAGCAGGGGGTCTGCTTCCCCCTCTGCCCTCTTCCCTCTCGTGCTCTCTCTATCTCATTGTCTCTCTCAAATAAATAAATAAATAAATAAAAACTAAGTGTGTACACACACACACCAAGAATCGCTCTCTGTTCAACACTCTAGATTTCATGTTGGCTTTGGTCTATGAGTTGTACTCATTGTCTCAGGCTCCTCAAGGATCAGTTCCTATAGCTTATGACACAGGGGGCAGATGAGAGCTCCTACTTCCACCTTCAACTCAAAAGATTCCAGGGAAAGTTATATGCCTTTTCCAGTGGCTCAGGAAGTGGAGGCTGTAATTGTCTACCCCATCTGAACCACATGGAGCACGAGAGAATTTTCCAAAGGAAGACAGCTGTACTACACTGGGCAGAACTAGAACAACAGATGTTCTTTATACCTGTTATTAATATGTGACCTAGCTTGTCATGAACAAAGTCCCTTTAAAGAGTATACACCACCTATGCCCATCTATAATATTCCATATATACACGTTATCCAACAAACAATAGAGATGAACCATAAATTGTATAGACTTTGCAAACAGAAATTAAGTTTATCTTTCTTCCATCCTCCATAGTGCCCAGCACAGAACAGGCTCCCTAAGAAGTATTTGTGGGGTGACTAATAACTTAGCTCTGGAATCAAATTACATACTGTACTATTTGGAATGAATTAGATTATGCTTCAGTTAAAAAAACATCCCCCCCCCACCCCATCTTAATGATTTAGCACAACCTGGTTTCTCACTCACACAGTGTACTGTAACACAGGTAAATTACCAGGGCAACTGTCCTAAGAAGATGCTCTGAGACCCAGGCTGACAGAGGCCACGCTGTCCTGCAGTGTACCCTGAGTAACACCAGAACTCCTCAGTCAACATGGAAAAGACAGAGATCTGGTTGTGAGCTTGGCGGGGGAGGGGGTCTCTTACTGGCAATTAGGTCCTTCACTATAGAAGTGGCCCATATCATTCTGCCCACTGGCTAGACCCAGTCACCAGCCCCATGTACTGCAAAGAACTGGAGAACGTCATCTTCCCTAAGCTTGGAAGGAGAAGAGAATCAGATATGTGTGACTTCTAGCCATCTCTACCCAAATCAATTAAAATAAAACCATATTCTATAAAAATGATACCCCAATTTTTAAATATTAAGATCTCAAGAAAAGAAAGTAGCCTAGACCCTATAATAGGGCTTTCCTACTACTCCATCACTGAGCACCATCCTCACATTTCTGACTAAAACCATATTATAACCCAGCAGAGACTAATTCCATTTGAAAGTTCAAAGTTTATTTATTTTGCACGCCCCACTATTAGACAGAAAAGACCTTCAGAATCCAATTGAGCATACAATCCTACTAGAGGCAACTGACAGTTCTTTGCAAAAGCCTTTTAAAAATATATATATGCCTATTCTTTGACCCTGTAATTCCACTTCTGTGATTTAACCTGAGGAAATGAGCACGGGTGTGCACACAGATCTCACTACAAGGATGTTCCCTGCAGCCCATTTTTAACAGGAAAAAGTAAGAATTGACCTAAATGCCAGCAACAATGTGTTGGTTAAATAAATTCAAATGTGTCCTCACATCAGAATAATGGGCATCCATTAATAACCAAACCATGAAGGTATATTTAGTAATATGAGAAGAGGTTTGTGGCACATTAATTGGGGAGGGGGAAGCAGGCTATAAAATGGTACATACACACATATGCCACGAAAGTTTCTAGAAGAAAATATATCAAGGAATTAGTAACATTTGCTCCTGTGTGGGTGGGATTATGGGTGTTTTTATTTTCTTTTTTGCTAGATTATTATTTTCTGCTCTTACGAATAATGCTGTCAAAATAAGAAAAACAAGGTAGTTTAAATTATAAATAAATAATATGCTTGGGCCTATCACACACCCACTGCTCCTAATGGGGCTTTTATCTCAGAAACTGACTGCAGGTGATTAGGTTCTTTTAGTCTTTACTGCTGCAGTCACTCCTGGTGACAATAATAGCAAGATAATTTGGGAGAGACAGCACTTCCCAGTTTATAAGCCCTTTCATTTTCACAATCCACACCACAGGTGTAAAGGGAGGGAGTACAGGCCTTGTTGTCCGCATTTGACAATTAAGGTTCAAAGCCATTAAGGGACTTGCCCAAGAATAGAGACTACACCGGAATCCAGGACTCTTGCAGCCCCTGCACTGTTCGACTCCAGGGAATGTCACTGGATTCTAGTGGTGCCATTCACTTAGTATATAAGGTGAAAAGTGCCCCCCTGGAGTTGTGTGGTGTCCAGTCCTGCTCAAAACCTTACTGGATGGCCACAGGTTTTCCTACACGAATTAGCCAGCCTGTGTCAATACTGGATTACAGGTAAATAAGCAAATTTGTACTCGACAGATATTTATTGAGCACCCCTTTAGGTTAGCATTGTTGAGGCACCTGAAGCCATGAAGTATGGCCTTTATCCCTTAGACAGTGAAGAGATATTTGAGGGTCCTGAGTAGTAGAATGATGTGATCAGAGCTGTATCTAGGAAAGAAAATTTGGGTAGAAATAAGAGTCTGTGGAGGTGAGCAAGACCAGAGGAAGCAGGGAGACCAATGAGTTAGGAGGCTATTACAATGATCTGGACAGGAAAAATAAATACCTAAACTAAGGCAGAGCCATATGCTATCTTAGTGATTTACATAATGACCCCAATCAGTTTCAAACTAAGCCAGTGAGGTAGGTACTATTTTGATCCCCATTTCTGAGGTTAGGGTTCAGAAGAGTTAGGTCACCTGCCCAAGGTTGCCCAGCAACCATGTGACAATGATTCCAACTTAAGGCCACATCACTTCAAATCTCAACACTGGGGCTCCTGGGTGGCTCAGTTAGTTAAGCGACTGCCTTCGGCTCAGGTCATGATCCTGGAGTCCCGGGATTGAGTCCCGCATTGGGATCCCTGCTCAGCAGGGAGTCTGCTTCTCCCTCTGACCCTCCCCCCTCTCATGTGCTCTCTCTCTCCTCTCATCCTCTCTCTCAAATAAATAAATAAAATCTTTAAAAAAAAAAATCTCAACACTGAGCCTTCATGCTAAAAATGAGTAAAAGAAAGTGGATGGCTAATCAACTTAACATAGACTGCTATGTGAACAAGGATATTATATAAAAACCTTATGGTAACCACAAATCAAAAACCTGTAATAGATATGCAAAAAATAAAGATGAAGGAATTCAAACATATCACTAAAGAAAGTCATCAAACCACAAAGAAGAGAGCAAAAGAAGAAAGGAACAGAGAAGAGCTACAAAAACAACCATAAAACAAGTAAAAAAAAAAAAAAACCAATAAGTACATACCTGTCAATAATTACTTTGAAGGTAAATGGACTAAACTCTCCAGTTAAAAGGCAGAGGGTGACAGAATGGATTAAAAAAAGCAAGACCCATCTATATGTTGCGTATAAGAAACTCATTTCAGACCTAAAAATACATGCAGATTGAAAGTGAAGGGATGGAAAAGCATTCATCATGCAAATGGAAGTGAAAAGAAAGCCAGGGTAGCAATACTTGTAACAGACAAAATAGACTTTAAAACAATAACAAGAGACAAAGAAGGACACTACTTAATCATAAAGAGAACAATCCAACAAAAAGATATAACAATTGTAAATATTTACACACCCAACATGGAAGCACCAAAATAGATAAAGCAACTATACGCAAACATAAAGGAAGAAATCAATAGTGATACAGTAATAGTAGGGGACTTTAACACCCCATTTATATCACTGGATAGATCATCCAGACAGAAAATCACCAAGGAAACAGTGGCTTTGAATGACACATTGGACTAGATAGATCTAACACTTATACTCAGAACATTCTACCCAAAAACAGCAGAAGACATGTTCTTTTCAAGGGCACATGGAACATTCTCCAAACTAGATCACACGTTAGGCCACAAAACGAGTCTCAAAAAATTCAAAAACACTGAAATTATATCATGCATCTTTTCCAACCACAACACTATAAAACTAGAAATCAACCACAAGAAACATCTGGAAAGAGCATAAATACATGGAGGCTCCCAGCCTCTCTCCATGTCTACTGGATTCATCCATCTGGATATCCCACAGCAGTCCACATTTCCGGAAGTGAATTCATTGCCTCCCCCTGTCGTCATCATCATCCATTTAGCCATCCACCTTCTTTTATTTGTTTATTTTAAATATTTATTTATTTTTATTAAATCCCAGTACAGTCAACATACAGTGTTATATTAATTTCAGGGGCACAACATAGTGATTCAACAATTCTGTACATGATTCAGTACTCCTCATGATAAGTGTACTCTTAATCCCCATCACCCACTTAACCCATCTCCCCTCTCCCCTCTGGTAACCAACGGTTTGTTCTCTATAGTTAAGAGTCTGGGGTTGGGGGTTTTTTTGGTCTCTTTTTTTCTTTGTTTGTTTTCTTAAATTCCACAAATGAGTGAAATCGTATGGTATCTGTGTTTCTCTGACTTACTTCACTTAGCATTATATCCTCTAGATCCAACCGTATTGTTGCAAATGGCAAGATTTCATTTTTTATGGCTGAGTAATATTCCAGCGTGTGTGGGGTGCTGTGTGTGTGTGTGCACGTGTGTGCACTACATCTCCTTTATCCATTCATCTATCGATGGACACTTAGGTTAGTTAGAGATAGTAGACCCATTCCTGAGGAAATCAAAGCATGATCAATCAGCACTTGGTGGATGAAGGTGAGTGGACAGCAATCCTAATCAAAGTGAAATGTAGAAATAATAAATCAAAGTTTGATGCAAACTAAAGAATTCTAAAACTTCAGGGCGCCTGGGTGGCTCAGTTGGTTAAGCGACTGCCTTCGGCTCAGGTCATGATCCTGGAGTCCCGGGAACGAGTCCCGCATCGGGCTCCCTGCTCGGCAGGGAGTCTGCTTCTCCCTCTGACCCTCCCCCCTCTCATGTGCTCTCTCTCATTCTCTCTCTCAAATAAATAAATAAAATCTTTAAAAAAAAAAAAAAAAAAGAATTCTAAAACGTCAGTGTTAGAAGAGGCGGGGACATTCATCAGTGATGTGCACCAAATGCCAGGTGCACAATACCCCCCAACTGCACTTTTGGCCCCCTGTGCTTGTGTGGGGCCAGAGGACGTGTTTCATCCACAGAATTGTGGGAGCACATGACATCTGTCACTTCTAGGCCACATGACTGCCAGTGAGCGAGCTGCACCTTCCCCCCACCCACCCCCACCCCGAGGGCTCTCCTCTGTCATTTCCATCACAGCAATCTGCAGCAATGGAAACTGGCTGCTCCATCTCCCTGAGTCCCAGAGCAAGGAGACATGGAAACGAGCCTTTGCTGACCCATAGTGAACCTATGGCATGAATAGGAAAGAAATCTGGCTGATACAAAGCCTTCAGTGGGAACTGGATAGGGAAATTGAGGAGCTAAAAGGAAAGAGATCCACCCAACATCATAGAGCTTGCTACCTAGAAGCACGGAGGCAAGATTCCCAGCCGCCCGCGTCCCATCCCATGGTCTTGTCCTTCAGACCTCACTGAGTGCGTCACACATCTTGCAGGTCGCTGCCCCTTCTAACCTGAAACATATTCTGCTTCTGTAAATTAAGGCAAAGTCTGAATTACACTCATCATTGCCTAATTTTCACAGACTGTCTCCTAGTGCACCACACTCAGAACTCCATTTTCTCGGGAGATAGAGGGAGACAATCGAGGGAGGTCTGGAGGGGTGGGGGAGGGAAACCTGCTCTACTATTTATAGAATCGAGGCTAATTTAATTACGTTTTGACAGAAAGTGCTCAATTTCACAGACAGTTGCCACCCGTCTCTCCTGCAGTCTGGTTTTCCTCACAGTAACTGACTCCGCTCCATCTTCCTCTTTGATGTATGAGGCTATAAAACAGGGAGTGAGCAAGTCACCTTCGAAGAGGCCTTTTGTCATTGCAATAACGAGAAGTAATTTATGGGCAACTGGAATTTGGGTTCTCTGTCTCTGACTCGGCAACAGACTGAAATCACAATCTGGAGGCTGGCAGCCAATCAGAAGGTCAAAGTGACTCTGAGATGTATCAGTCTTCTAGAATCTAGGGTAAGGAAACCGCAATGCCCATACACAGCAATAAAATCATCAGCAAAGATTTTAGACTCAGGCTGCCTTTAGGGCATTTGGGGTATCCTGGGATACCCTCCCTTATCCTGATCACCATCCAAGTCTCTGCCATCCGTCAAGACCCAGTTTAATTCCTGCCTCTTCTAGGAAGTCCTCCCTGACTACCCTAACCCAGACATGTACTATATACTCTGGATGTACAATTATATTGGCACCTGTCACCCTCTCACTTGGTGCATGCTCTTTATGCATGCAGATCTAGACTCTACAGATCATCATTCGTCCGTAGACCTAGGTTTCATTTCCCATGCCACTGACCAGTTAGTAGTGGCTGCCTCGAGTGCTGTAGGGAGAACTCTGAAGCTGCATCTGGGCTCAGTGGTTAAGACTGTAATGACTGATTGGCAAAGTCTGCAACCGGCATCAGCCAAAAATGGAAAAGGTATGCCCTGTGTTTGCCCTCAGTGCTATATATAGTAAATTATTTAAAGATCAAGTCCATAATGTACACTTATTTATATTCCCAGGGACATTTGCATAGGTACACAATGCATGCCCCAAAATTATTTGATGAATAAGTATTTCCCATTTTAACATTGACCTAACTTTAATGCATCAATCATATGTGTTCCAATTATAATTCTTTCAAACAGTCCTTACCACACATATGCGGAGACCAGACTCCCCTCAGAAATTTTTGCAAAGGTAGATTTTCTATGAGGGATGGCTTTTGACAGATCAGCCCCCTAACATTTCTGAATCAGAAAATATTGATAACTTTCAAACTCCTAGCCTCTATACAGTAATTTAATGATTTTCAAAATTTTTGTATCTCGTTCCTCATTTGATCACAACATAAGCTTCATGAGATAAAAATTACTTCTATTTTATAGCTTTGAAACAACTCATTTAGTAGCATAATGATTAGTCAGGACCAGAAAAGGTAACCCAGCAAACATTAACCAACCCCCCATAAAGTAAAATAAGCATTTAAGGTCTAGGCCAGTGTTTCCTATAGTTTTGGTTTTTGTTTTTGTTTTTTTTTTTCCCACAGAACACCATGTTTTTTTTGTGGTCAAATAAGTTTAGAAAACACAACAGGGTTCCCTACAGTAAGACTCCTCAGAGCTGCCACTACATTAATGCACTTGGTGAATTGCACCGAGGACCCTCGACATGAAATATTTCCCACCTATTTGACTCTAGAACCCCTTTAACAAAAAGCATCTGAGTCCTACAAAACCTTTGGGAAATGCTTGCCTGGGTCATCAAACTCCTCTCCTCGGATTTATCTAAAGTTGTCAGCTGGGGAACTGGAAGGAAGCAGAGTAGCTAAGAGCCCAGGCTCTAGAATGCAACAGGGTTCAAGTTCTGGCTCCAGCACTTACTGGCCGTGACCTTGGATGAGTCACTGAGCGTCCAGCCCCACTTCCGTGCCTGAACATGTGGATTCTAACAGAGCCTTTCATCCAGGGTCCTCAGGAAGATTGAGTGAAAGGAGGCAGGTAGAGTGCCTACCTCACACAAGCACTCGATAAATGTCAGCTGATAGTATCGCCAGTGAGGAGGAAGGTCAAATGGAAATCTATGCAAAAACAGGACAAAATGTCGCAGGTTGGGCTGCACGGGAAGCAGACTCCAAAATGGAGTCTAGAGCGCAGGAGGTTTATTGAGGAGTTCTCCTGAGGTTGACATCTGTGGAAGGGAAGGGAGGGGTAGGATTGGAGGGAACGTGGAACTGTGAGGCCGCCCAACAGCAGCCACCCCCAGGGGAGAGATGCAGAGCTAAAATGACCCTTGGGAACTGTCCCCAGCTGGGCTGAGAAGGCTGGGCCTTTAAAACCCCATATGGATCAAATGCTGGGTATGGGTCACCCCAGGAAGGCCTCATCTTGGGCACGATGACTCTCTGCAACTCAGACAGTCCCTCTAGGGGCCGCCAACAGCTGGGACAAGTCCTCCACCTCCTCAGAGGGGCATCTGAGCAGGGCTCGCATTGAACTGTGCACAGCACAGCGTCCACCGTGCAAAGAAAAAAAAAAATCAAAAACCAAAAGAAAGCAAAAGCTTCCTCTGATCCTCTGGGAAGGAAAAAGGGCAGTCTGCAGACATCAACCAAATCTAGTCATTTATTCGTTCATCATTTATTAATGCCTACCATATGCCAGGCCCCAGAGCTTAGGGCTTATGAATCAGGTACTGATTCTATAGCAATAATAATAATGTTTTCTCCTGACTTTTTAAGGCATGAAAATAAAGACAGGGAAACAGAGAAGGAAGAGCTATCAAATCACTTGAAGCCAGGATGTATTCTCAGGTGATCAGTCACCTGTCAGCCCAGCATGAAAAGTTGTTAATTTGAATGAAGAAAGGGACACGGCAATTTTTTTCCCCACAGCAATACATCAAGTTGTTCTCCTGGTGACTTAGCGTGCTTGGCAAACTGTGTGCACTGCACAAAATTGAATTCCCAGGTTTGGGGAAGCCTGCGCAGACTCAAGGTACATGAGGATTTATTGCTTTAGGTACTTAAAATG
This sequence comes from Mirounga angustirostris, assembly GCF_029215605.1. Classification (NCBI taxonomy): domain Eukaryota; kingdom Metazoa; phylum Chordata; class Mammalia; order Carnivora; family Phocidae; genus Mirounga; species Mirounga angustirostris. Next base: position 108,524,046 of record NW_026991715.1, read on the forward strand.
CCTCTCACTAAATTTGTTGTGACCTTCTCCCCCTGCCCATGGCCCCAAGTTAAACACAGCCTGGGGCTGAGCAAAGGTTAACAGCACACCAAATCAAGCAAAAGCAGCCCCAAGGAGACAGGTCCCTGCGTGGTGGAGGGACAGAGGAAGTCCTTTTTGTCCCTGGAAGGCTCGGCCGCCTTCCTCTCTCCCCTGGAGGCTCCAGTCCTCAGTGCCCACCCAGCCCTCCAGCCTCCTCTCAATCTCTCCATCTTGTCACTTCACCATTCTCCCTAGTGGCCTCATGAGCACTGTTCTCCTTCGGCATCAGTGGGCTCTCGCTTTTCCCACTGAACGTCTCACCTGTTTATGTCGAGTCTTCTCAAAAGGCCAGCAAGATAGTCTGCAACTGACATTTCACATTTGCATAGCACGCTACCATTCTCGACCTGCTTCTGGGCCTCACAACCAGCCAAGAGGCAGGAATTGCTGAAATGATCACTCCTACTCCAGAAGTAAGGGCACTGAGGCCCCCAGAGGCACAGTGACTTGCCCAAGGTCACAGAGCAAAAAAGGCAGGACATAAGCTAGGTCCTCTCTGCCACAAACCAGCCCCACTCACTGCCTCTCAGCCAAAGGGACCAGGCCATGCCTTGGCAATGTGCCTTACACTTAGTGGGACAACTGAAACAGGCCATGCCCTGGGGCGATTACCTGGGAATCCACAGTGAGAATGGCCAGCCTCCCAGAGGAGGCTCATGTCTACACTCCTGTGGAAATGTATTATCCAAATTGAACACAGCTGGAGAAACCAAAGTGGGGATTTTCCCCCTCTTTGTGTAACTATCAAGCCAACAGATTAAAATTTTGAAATAAAGTAACAGATTTTTATTTTTACCTTCGCCATCCCAAATGAATTTAGGGAATTATCATCCTCCAAGCTGGAATACTTTTGTCAGTCAAATTTCTTTTTTTTTTTCTTTTTTTTTTTTTTGTTTAAGATTATTTATTTATTTATTAGAGAGTGAGCAGGAGAGAAACAGCATGAGAGGGGAGAGGGTCAGAGGGAGAAGCAGGCTCCCCGCTGAGCCGGGAGCCCGATGTGGGACTCGATCCCAGGACCCTGGGATCATGACCTGAGCTGAAGGCAGTCACTTAACCAACTGAGCCACCCAGGCGCCCTGTCAGTCAAATTTCTTGTCTTAAAATTTTCCCAAGCACAATTTTCAGAATGAGTTCTTGGCAGGTTCTCTTTCACTCACGCAAATACCCGCTGAGCGTCTGCTGTTTGCGGGGGAGGGGGGGCCGCAGTGCTAAGTGCTGACGGCCAGGCTGGTGGATCCCTGTCCTCCTCATGGGGTCTCACCCGTTTGATATGGTTATTAAAGAGATAAGTACAATGCAGAATTTAGAAACATTGCTCTTTGTAACTCTGCTGGTGGGAGTTTAAAATAGTACAACCTTTATGAAGAGCAATTCTTGCAGTAGCTATGGAAATTTTAAATGTGAGTAACTTAGGACCCAGCCGATGCAAAAGTAAAACACAGCAAACTATACTGAAACAACAGATACTAATGCAAGGGCAGAAAGTTAGAGGTATGAAAATATTTGTTCCAACATTGTAATTGCCAGGGGAAAAAAAAAAAAAGGAGAAGGAAGAGGAGGAGAAAGGGAAGAGAGAGGGGAAGAGAAGGGGAGAAGAGAAGGCAGATGATGGTTTTAAAAATTGCGGTACATGGGGCGCCTAGGTGGCTCAGTCGTTAAGCGTCTGCCAGTGGGAAGCCTGCTTCTCCTTCTCCCACTCCCCCTGCTTGTGTTCCCTCTCTGTGTCAAATAAATAAATAAAGATCTTTTTAAAAATTTGCGGTACATTTATACCATAGATTGCTAAGGAGGCAATAAATATGAGGCATCTATTTGCACTGACTTGAGAAAATGTTTATAGAATATGCTAAGTGAACTGGGTATTTACCCCAAAGATACAAACGTAGGGATCCGAAAGGGTACGTGCACCCCGATGTCCACAATAGCCAAACTGTGGAAAGAGCCAAGATGTCCATTGACAGATGAATGGATAAAGAAGGTGTGGTATATATATATACAATGGGATATTATGCAGCCATCAAAAGGAATGAGATCTTGCCATTTGCAACGACGTGGATGGAACTGGAGGGTATTATGTTGAGTGAAATAAGTCAAACAGAGAAAGACATGTATCATATGATCTCACTGATATGAGGAATTCTTAATTGTAGGAAACAAACTGCGGGTTGCTGGAGTGGGGGGTGGGGTGGGAGGGATGGGGTGACTGGGTGATAGACACTGGGGAGGGTATGTGCTCTGGTAAGCGCTGTGAATTGTGCAAGACTGTTGAATCTCAGATCTGTACCTCTGAAACAAATAATGCAATATATGTTAAGAGAAAAAAAAAAAAGAAGAAGGAGGTAGCAGGAGGGGAAGAATGAAGCGGGGGAAATCGGAGGGATAGACGAACCATGAGAGACGATGGACCCTGAAAAACAAACTGAGGGTTCTAGAGGGGAGGGGGGTGGGAGGATGGGTTAGCCTGGTGATGGGTATTGAGGAGGGCACGTTCTGCATGGAGCACTGGATGTTATGCACAAACAATGAATCATGGAACACTACATCTAAAACTAATGATGTGATGTAGGGGATTAACATAAGAATAAAAAAAAAAAGAATATGCTAAGTGAAAACAAGCAAGTCGGAAAACCATGCGTGAGGACATGCGGAGCTACCGACACAGGCACGTATGTACGTGGGAGTGGGTACCCATTAAACTCAGAGGAAAACAAAAACAGGAAGCGTACAGACCAAACTGTTCCCGGTGGATCTCTCCGAGGGGAGGAACAGGGATGGTTTACATCGACAAACTTCTGAACTATTTGCAAAGTAACATGGCTTGTCATTTTGAAAACCCAGTTTAACAAAATAAAGAGCACTACCTGCTCTGCCGGAGGAAGAAGAGAGGGCCACTTCTGACCCCCAAGGAGAAGCGAGTCCCCCTCACTGCTGTCATTGCCATCGGCTTGTCCCACCATCTCCGACAAGCCCTCGCAAGACCCCGCGCATCCTGCGATTTCTAACCCCACCTAGTGGCAGACAGGTGCCAGGCAGGCGCCCACACCAGCAGGGAAATCCCGTTTGTAAAAGGAGGGTGATGGGTCGGACTTTGTAGCCTTTGGACTTCGTAGCTAAACGCCGCACAGTGACAAGTGACAAAAGGGGCCCTGGAGAGCCTCGCTCACCTCACGGGTCGTTAAGCACAGCAAATGAGCCGAATCTGTGTAGAGACTACGATTCCCAGTCCACACACTCATTTGTGCAAGAAACATAATTTCCTTTATGCAGCTAAACTTGTATTTTGAGTTCTTATTGTGCCAAGGGGACAGAAACTTATTTTCAGTCAATATAGTACCTCTGGGTCCCCATACACATGTTTACCCGCAAATACCGCAGGGATCATGTCAAAGTTCACGTGGGGTCTCTGGGGGCCAGTGTGCCCGGGAGTGAGGTCAGGTCAGCACAGATTTCCTCGAGAGGCCCCTGTGGCTTCACAGTCGGCTTCTTCAGGCCTAGCACCCTCCCCTTGCTTCTGAGTGGGGCACTCTGTGCACGGCCTGCCCACCTCCCTAACAAGACTGGCTGCACCACATTGCTCTCCCGTGAGCCCAGGGAGCAGGACACAGGACATCTCTCTCCCAGACCCACCATGTACATTGCTCTTATCACCTCTCCACACCACGGGACAGCTTTCCAGTCTGGATAGGGCTGTGGGGAGTTGTAAATACCCCTGTCTTACAACCCTGCCCGAAGTCAGCTGATGGGAGCACAGAAAGCCTAGAAGCTCTGCCTCAACCTCCCCTGAGGCGAGGAAGCTCAGTGCAGCACAGAGTAGGGCACAATGCAGGGATGGGGAGAAGGAAAAGCAGAAGGGGAAAAGAAGAGGCTAAGGGCCATGTGCAAATGTTGTAGCATTATAGTTCAAGGTTTGATTATTGGCATATAATTGTCTAGGTTAGAATCCCCATTTGAGCACTTGCTGGTCAAATAGTGGTCCAACTATTTCACTTTTCTTCAAGGATGATAGTATCTACCTTTGTGGGCCATTGTGGGAATTCAGTGAGATAAAGGGATGCAGATACTGGGTCGGTATTTTCCTTCCCATGCCACTTACAAATAAAGGCTGAAGTTCAACACTGGTCCACTGCAATTCAATTCAGAATGCTTTACACACCACCTGTGCGTGAAGGTGGAAAATGTCCACTGTCTCAGCATGAAGCTTATGCTGACATCACTTATTCTTCTAAAAGATAAAAGACAGAATAGTGTCACCTTCTATAGCTGAGCCTCTGAAAGAGTTTCCAGGCCAATATCTCTTCAGGAATTATAACTTTTCCCAAGGCTGAGAGAAGCAATCGTTGGAACTTAATGGCAATATCTACTCAAAGCCTCCTGAGGGCTTAATCTCAAAGACTTTGCTCAGAAAAGCCTTCACAGAGCTACATCCTATGAAGCTTTGAACCAAGGGACAAGCCTCACCCTAAAGAGATGAAGGCAATGGTTTTCCCAGCTTCTAGATGCATGGGACTCACTGGGAGAGCATCCATAGGCCTGGGGTGCCGGACGTGAATCTGCATTTCTAACAAGTTCCCAGGTAATTCTGATGTGGTTGGTAGGAGACCACTCTCTGAGAACCACCGGATTAATGAGAAACACAGCTCAGTAGAAGGGCCAAACTTATTTTAGAAGACTAAAATTGACAGGGATTTGAACATGTAACTCATTCTCCCTGGGGTAACATTACAGATATCTTACAGGAAAGAGTGCAATGATCTTTAGCACACCTTGCTCAAGAACGAAGGTCTTAAAGTTATTAACGCTCATCATTCCCATTTAGAACGGAAAATGTTACAAGGCTAGTACCCAGGAAATTTCAGGCCTCAATGGGAAGAGTTTCTCCCAAATCCTCCCAAATACCACTCCATATAAACCACCCGGACAGGATCATGGAATCCATTTGTCCTATAATTCTACATACACACTTCTTTCTACCCATGCTCTGAAGTTAAAGATTATGCCCCCAGCTCACTCTCATCTCTTCTGTGGATGGGTCCCTTCTTTCAGACTCAGAAGGGCAAGGCAACCAATGAACCACCAGTCATCTGCCAGTTCACAAGAGCCAGCTCATCTAGGAACTTCCCCCCATCCATGGGGGTGGGGGGGTGGGTAGGAGCCATGTGGCTCTACTTTCTACCATCTCTGACTAGACCAGGAATTAAGAGATCTGGCCCAAGCCAATCAGATCACTCCTGGGAATTTGAAAACAAGATTCAGAGACAGCTAGTCAGTATCCGAAATTAGCTTGACTGATCATTATGAGGTGGCCAGAATTCACCAGATAGCCTGAGGAGCAGAAGAAACTAATCTACAGGAGATAAAAGAACAAAGTGTGCATAGGTGGAAAGAGAATTGAGAAGCCTGTCCCTGTGGCATTCAAGACCCCAGCCTGTATCTCTTCCCGAGGCCTTCCTCGTCCCCACCCTTGGTTTCCATGACACTTGACATCTTCTACATTATTTTCTCTTTTCTACTTAAGTTAGCTCCAGTCAGTGAATTCATTTATTCAGTCACCAGCTCTTATGAAGCACCCAAGCTGAGCCAGGTGCTGTCCTTGGTTCTGGAGAAATGATGGTGAAACAGCAGACCCATTCCTGATCCCATGGAGCTGACCTGCACTTTCGTGATCTGCAACCCAGGACATTTAGTATAGCCACTATACTTGCCCCAATAGAGAGAAATGTGCACACAGGAAGAAAAGTTACCAGAAAATATACTGAGTTTATTGAACAGCTACTATGTGCCAGGCTCCCTGCTAAGTGCTTCACATGCACCTTCTCTCAATGAGGCAGGTACCATTATCATCTGCATTTGCTCAAGGACTCACAGGATTCACACCTAGGTGGTCTGGAATCTTCAGAGCCATGAAGAGACAAGAGGGAGAGAAAGGTCCAGAACAAAAGCAGACACTGAGGGAAGACACATGCACACACACACATATACAAACACACATTTGCACTCATATACACACCCACACACCGAATTCAGGCCAGCTACATCAGCACAGACTCAAGCATCCTCTTGTTCTTTATCAGATGCTGGCCTCTCTGCTTCATCTCCACTCTATTAGGAGACAAAAACCAACCCCTCCCTCTTCAGAAATAACCTTGAGGAGTAGTTGGGTTCTGTAATACTTTAATTGGACAAGAGCCTTCCAAATGTGCCCTCCCGAGAACAGCAGGGATGCATTTCCACCTGCCTTTTAGAAAATGTGCCCTCCCTGGATTGCATATGAATGCTCTTAAAGAAATGCCAGAGAATCGTTTTGAATGCTTTCCACCACCCGGTCAGCACTTACCCAGTGGATGCCTCCCTGGGACCCCATTCAGGATCCCTTTCACTTGTGACCCCGTCTGCTCCTTGCAGACCCAGGAGAGCAGGGAGCAGCTCGGACCCAGGTGGGCAGAAGTATGGCTCTCTCTGCCAACAGCCCCTCCCTGCCCAGGGTGGTGAGCAAAGCACTCAAGCCTGGCCAAGGCTTTAGGACCTGCTGAGCCTGGAAAGGACACAGGATTCTAAGAGGCAAGAGATGGGGGAAGTAGAGTGCAGAGACCCACTGTGTGCACCTCATCTTCCTCCTCTGTAAAGCTGGGATCCTCCAATCTGCCCAGCCTAGAAACGGATACCATTCACTGAGCACAGGCACTCTGCTAAATACAGATGCACATTATTTTTAAAAACCCTAGTATGTACAGATGACTGTCCCATTTTATAAATGACAAAACTGAAGTTCCAAAAGATACAGATGCTTAAAAAAAAAAAAAAAAAAAAAAAAAGAGCAGGTTCACATGGCTAGTCATGGTTCACATAACTAGCAAAGGAGAAACTGTCACTTTCCAAATTCCACGCTCTTAGCCACTAGCTGGCCTCCCTGGACTTGTGTTTAAGCGAATAAAACTGGCTGGTGAAAGGAAAGGGCCAAGCCACCGGCTCATCTTCGTCTTCATAATGTGCCAGCATTTGGCCTGATCAGCTGGAACTGGCCTTCCTCACTTCCCCCCACCCCTGCCCACCCCTGAATTATCTCCCCACCCAGCGGCAGACTTCTTGGGACCATTTTCAGAATCCTAAGACAGGAGGCTTAACCCCAGAACACCTCAGCTGCCACCCAGCCCGGCAAGTTCACAGAGCTCTGCAACAAATGTGCTGGCAAATCTATATCCCATCATCGTGGCTAGAGATTTTTAAAAAAAGAAATCTGAGATGTGCTGAGGGAATGGGGAAGTGGGGAGCAGTATCAGAGTTTAGGCTTCCAGTGTTCTTGAAGGAACAATAGGAAACTTCTGCAGATGCCTGGGTGGCTCAGTCCTTAAGCGTCTGCCTTCAGCTCAGATCATGATCCCAGGTCCTGGGATGGAGCCCCGCATTGGGCTCCCTGCTCAGCGGGAAGCCTGCTTCTCCCTCTCCCTCTCCCTCTGCTGCTCCGCCTGCTTGTGTCCTCTCTCTGTGTCAAATAAATGAAAAGAAGGGCCACATGCACCCCAATGTTCATAACAGCAATGTCCACAATAGCCAAACTGTGGAAGGAGCTGAGATGCCCTTCACCAGACGAATGGATAAAGAAGATGTGGTCCATATATACAGTGGAATATTACTCAGCCATCAGAAAGGATGAATACCCAACTTTTGCATCAACATAGATGGGACTGGAGGAGATTATGCTAAGTGAAATAAGTCAAGCAGAGAAAGTCAGTTATCATATGGTTTCACTTATATGTGGAACATGAGGAATAGCATGAAGGACATTAGGAGAAGGAAGGGAAAAATGAAGGGGGGAAATCAGAGGGGGAGACGAACCATGAAAGACTATGGACTCCGGGAATCAAACTGAGGGTTTCAGAGGGGAGAGGGGGATGGGTTAGCCTGGTGATGGGCATTAAGGAGGGCACATGTTGCAATGAGCAATGGTTATTATATGCAAACAATGAATCATGGAACACTACATCAAAAACTAATGATGTACTGTATGGTGACTCATATAACATAATAAAAAATTATTATAAATAAATAAATAAAAATTAAATAAAATTTTTTTAAAAAGGAAACCTCTGCTTTAAAGCCCCCTAGAGTGGAGCTTTGGGATAAATTTGGGGAAACCTCTTCAAAATCCTTTGTCTCCCATCTTCTCTGCTGACAAACTCACTCACACTTTCCATTTAGTGTTTCCTGCTTGGCTCTCACATAGCTTCAGGGTAAGCCCTCTCTCCACTCTGTCCTGAATTCTCAAGGCTCTCAGCAAAAGAGAACAAAAACAAAAACAGCCAAATACTATCCAGTCCTCTATAGAAAAATAAATCCTCATTGACACATGTCTCAGAAACAGAAAGATATGCTGCTTTTTTTTTTTTTTTTGCTGAGTATCTTCTTTATTTTCTTTCCACTTTTTATTGAGATATAATTGACATCCAGCACAGTATACATGTAAGGTATACAGCATACTGATTTGACTTACGTGTTGTGAAGCGATTACTGCAATAAGTTTAGTTAACATCCATCATCCTACATAGATAGAAAAAGAGAAAAGAGAAAAACGTTTTTTCCCCCTGTGATAAGAACTCCTAGGATTTACTCTAACAACTTCCAAATATACCACACAGAGTATTAACTGTAGTCATCATGTTGTACATTACATTCCTAGTACTTATTTATCTTATAACCAAAAATTTGCACCTTTGGGCAAACTGCATCCAATTCCCAATCCCAGCACCTCCCTAGAAAGACATGCTTTTATCTTATATCAGATAAGGCACATTTTTGGGCGCCTGAGTGGCTCAGTCAGTTAGGCATCTGCCTTCGGCTCAGGTCATGATTCAGGGTCCTGGGATGGAGTCCTGCGTCGGGCTCCCTGCTCAGTGGGGAGTCTGCTTCTCCCTCTCCCTCTGCTCCACCCCTCTGCTCCTGCTCTCTCTCTCTCAAATAAATAAGTAAAATATATATATGGCATGTTTCCAGTTACAGAAGAGAAAAATCAACATCTTAGAGCTAACTGTGACTCAGACATCAGCTAGCATCTCTCTGTATTCATTGTCCAGAGAAGACAGAATGTAAGCTCTGGTAGGGCAGGCATTTTGCCCTTTTTTTCCCCACTGCTGTATCCTCAGTGCCTGGAGTAGTGCATTATTATTGTGCATCACATTTAGGTCTTCAATAAATATTTTTGAATAAATAAATAAGATTGACTCAACACATACACACACACACACACACACACATACATCCTCTGAGACAGGCAGACTTATCAAATGGCCCCAGTGCTTCTCACTTCCTAATATTCTAGCTCTTAAATAATTATGTAAATATGTGAGGTGATGGATGTGTTAATGAACAAGATGCAGGGAACCTTTCACAATGTACATGAACAGGTATATCAACTCATCACAACGTACCTTAAATATCTTACAACTTCATGTGTTAAGTATACCTCAATAAAGCTGAGATTTAAAATTTTTTAAATTTAAAGTTTTAACTTAGAAAAGTACAGCTTATATTTGCCCTCCCTTTACTGCCTCACTTCCCCACTCCCCTACTGGTGTTTCCTAGAATCACCTCCTAAATAAACTACATGCTTTCAAATTCTTGTCTCAAGGCCTATTTCTGGGACAGTACAAATTAAGATAACATCTTTGTTCTTAAAAGTCCTCATGCACTCCACTTCTAGAAAATTCTAACTCCAGCTTTGTGCCATCTCTTGGCTTCCTTTCCTCTTCCCCCTCTGTGGCAGAGATGACTAGTTGCTCTCAATATTTGTTTTCCCCTCCTTCCTCACTTAGAGAACCCCTGGTTTTCACCTGGGCACATGATCTGAGTACAGACACATTTTTGAGCCTCCCTTGCAGTTAGGTGCAGCTATCTTCATTCTGGCCAATGAAATATAAGAGGAAATAGTTTGTGTTCATGGTCCCTGGGAAATGTCCATATGGGGAGGGATGTGCTCTCCTTTGCCCTTCCTACTTCCCCCTGGCTAGAATGTGGGTATCATGACTGGATCATGACTGGATCATTGGAATAAGAGGTGACCTTGACACAAGATGGAAGGAGCATAGATCTCTGACAATACCACCTAACTGCAACCATTTACACATGAAATACCTTTCTACCTTATTTAAATGGCTGTTATTTTTATTTTCTATTACTTGCTGCTAATCCTAATCCAAACTGCTAATAGCCTCTGAAATCTCACCTCCACACATTCCTATTAAATTTAAATGCAAATCAGTTTACCCATTTTCTTTGGTGACCCATAACCTTAGAATCTCATGTCTCCCATCAAGTGGCTTTTTCAGGGTATTTCCCTAAAGTAAGATGAGGAACAATGGTGCCAACTAATAACATAACATTTCACTACCTTATGCAATTATAATAACTTTACCACTCTACGTGAGACTTATTCTAGATACTGTGCCCAGTGCTTACATGATTAACTCATCTTTAAGAATCCATATTTTCATTTTGTAAAAATAACAACTTAGTATATCTTTCCTTTATAAGCTATATCTCAGTATATTAAACTAGTTGATGAAGGAACATTTTCACCTTACAAGAATTTCAGTTATTAAGCTGTGAAGAAATTTGGAATTGGAATATCACCATTTTTGGTCTCTCTAATGAATTATAGATCTATGAAATGATTTTCCAATGGCTACTAAAATCATAGAAAAGCAAGAAAGCAAGCAAGGAAGAAAGAAACCACACTTACATACCTCCCAATGGAAGAACACAGCACCTATGAAACAGTCTTGCAAAAACAAGTCCAATATGAATGTAATCATGCAACCTACTCTTGATTCACAGGAAATGCAGGGACAGAAGAACATGTTAAATGACACCACAAAGATGCAATCAACAAAATCCAGAGTGGATAGAAAATAATCTGGTTTTATCAACAAAAAGATTTCAAAGAAAAAATGTGATGATGGAGGAAACCTATAGATGAAAAGAAACTTAAGGAGCTGATGTCACTGAGGAGTAGAATGAGGACTCCCAAAAATTTTCTCCATAAAAACAGTGAGAACGTGGCAAAACTGTCAAAATCAACTGCAAATTAGCCAAAGGCTTATAGCAATCTAGGGAGGATTTTCAGGGTAAATGATTGAATCTCAGTAAGAACAGTGAGTTTTGTGGTATTTTAACTTGCCCTCGTCTCATCCCTTCTCCCCAGTTCAGCAGTACCTAAAACCCAGTGGTAAAAAGCAGCAACCTAGCAACCACAGAAGAGGGCAGAATGGGGTTGGAGCTCCTTCAAAGTCCCATTTTCAGAGAATTACCATTATTTGACCTATCTTCTGGTTCCTTGGAAGATACCTCTTGAAAGTATGAGTATGTCTTTCTTTGATCTGACTTGGAGCCTGACTAGGTTTGAACAGATCTTTCCCCAGGGGCATCTGTTGAACATAACTGCTTAACATCACAGCTGTTGGGAGCAGGGGTGGGTGAAGGGAGGAGGAGAGTATGAATAATGTTTGAGGCAAACAACGTTAACCAAAAAGCTTAAAAGGGAAAAATAAGAAATGAGATCTCCATAATTGGCTTTGAAGAGCTCTAAAATACTGCTGTAAATCTATCAGGCCATATGCATCCATAGATTTGTGTGCATGATGAAAAAGACCTGAAAATGTCCTAAGTTCTCATCTCTGGCTAATATTGAGGCTCCATTCAAGCAGGAAGTTAAGGCTAAGGAAAGCTGTGAAGCTGCCTGGCTCAGCATTAAACATGTGTCCCAACACAAACACAGAGCCCCCCTCATTAAAGATGGGACAATTTATTGGTTCCAAAAATTTAAGGAAATCTCTTTCCAATTATTAGCTGACCTCTAAACAAATCAAACAGAGACTTCAGTGGCCATACATGACAAAGAATACAAGGTATACAGAATTGGTTCTCCCCCCCAAAACACTAAACAAACAAAAAAACAACAAATGGCAGTGATAACAAATTTTCCTTTGGGAAGGAAAGAAAATCTGATTTTAACTGTCCTGTTTTCAACAACAACAAAAAAAGAAACATGTAAATAATAAAATATGGCCCAAACATAGGAAAAGATCAATAATAAAAATTGTCCAATGAAGCCCAGATATTGGATTCACTAGACAAAAACTTCAAATCAGGTATCTACACATATTCAAACAACTAAAGTAAATTATATTTAAAGAACTAAAGGAAAGTGAGAAGACATCTCACCTAATAAAAAATATCAATAAAGAGATAGAAATTATTTTTTAAAAGAACCAAATATAAATTCTGGAGTTGAAAAGTATAATAACTTAAATGAAAGATTTCCTAGAGAACTCAACAGCGGATGTGAGCTGGCAAAAGAAATAATCAATGAACTTGAATATAGGTTATTGAGATTGTCCAGTCTGAAGAATAGAGAAGAAAGAATGAAGAAAAATAAAGACTCCGAGAACTGTGATACTCCATCAAACATGCCAATACATGCATAATGGGAGAGAAATAGGAGCAGAAAGAGTATTTGAAGAAATAATGGCCAAAAACTTCCCAAACTTTATGAAAAACATTAATCTATACATCCAAAAATCTCAGCAAATTCCAAATAGGGTGAACTCAAAGAGATCCACACCTAAACAAATCATAATAAAAATGTCAAAAACAGGCACCTGGGTGGCTCAGTCAGTTAAGCATCTGACTCTTGATTTTGGCTCAGGTTATGATCTCAGGGTCCTGGGATTAAGCCCTATGTAGGGCTCCACACTCACTGGGGAGTCTGCTTAAGATTCTCTCTCTCCCTCTCTCTCTCTGCCCCTCCCCACCCCGCACTCTCTCTGTCTCTGTCTAAAATAATAAATAAATAAATAAATCTTTAGAAAAAATGTCAAAAGACAAAGAAAGAATCTTTGAAAGTAGCAGGAAGGAAGCAACTTGCATGTACAAGAGATCCTCAATCAGATTAACAGCTTGTCTCTCATCCAAAACTAGGGAGGCCAGAAGGCAGTGGGATAACATATACAAAGTACTGAAAGAAAGGCAATTAACCAAGAATTCCATATTCAATATATTTATCCTTCAAAAATAGGAGAGAAATGAAGGCATTCCCAGATAAACAGAAACAGAAAATCTGTTGCTAGCAGACCCAGTCTACAAGAAATACTAAAGGGAATCCTTTAGGCTGAGATGAAATGAAACTCAACAGTAACTCAAATTCACATGAAGAAATAAAAAGTATCACTAAAAGTAACTCCATAGGTAAATATAAAAGACAGCATAAAAGGATTTTTGGTTTGTGATTTCTTCTTTCTCCTCTCTGACTTAAAAATACAACTACATAAAGGGGTGCCTGGGTGGCTCAGTTGTTTGATTGTTGGGACTCTTGATTTCAACTCAGGTCCTGAACTCAGGGTTGTGAGATTGAGCCCCGCATCAGACTCACTGCTTAGCAGAGAGTCTACTCAGGATTCTCTCTTTCCCTCTCCTTCTGCCCCTCCCCTCCATGCTCTTGTTCGCTCTCTCTCACTCTCTCTCTCTCCACCAAATAAATAAGTAAATCTTTTTTTAAAAAAAATACAACTACATAAAGTAATAATTATAAATCTGTGCAAATGAGCATAAAATTTATAAAGATTTAGTTTGTATGACAATAACAGCACAAAGGAGGAGGGAGGGAGTGGAGCTACATAGGAGCCAAGTTTGTATATACTATTGAAATTAAGTTGGTATTAATCCAAATGAGGTTATTATAAATTAAGATGTTCATTGTAATCTCCAAGAAAACCACTAAGAAAATATTTACTCAAAAATACAAAATAAACAACAAGGGACCTAAAATGGTACTCTAGAAAATATCTATATTACACTCGAAAGGTAATAATAAAGGAACAAAGGAACATAAAAACATAAGATATATAGAAAACAAACAGTAAAATTGCAGACATAAATCCTACCTTCTCAGTTATTGCATTAAATATAAATCGATTAAACATCCCAACTAAAAGACAGAGACTGGCCAAACTGATTTTTTTTTTAATGATCTAACCATATGCTGTTTACAAGAGATTCACTTCAGATTCAAAAACACAAATTGGTTGAAAATAAAAGAATTGGAAAAGATATTCTATGCAAATAGTAACCAAAGGAGAGAGTTGGAGTGGCTATATTAATTATAATTATTTTATTTTTTATATATGTATAATGTATAATATAATATTGTAAATATATACACACACATCTATACACACACACATATATACACACACATATAAATATATAAATTCTGGAGGGACGTTTGGTGCATGGGTGGCTCAGTCGTTAAGCGTCCACCTTCCCAGGGTCCTGGGATCGAGCTCTGCATTGGGCTCCCTGCTCAGTGGGAAGCCTGCTTCTCCCTCTCCCACTCCCCCTGCTTGTGTTCCCTCTCTCACTCTCTCTGTGTCAAAAAATAAATAAATAATCTTAAAAAAAAATTCTGGAGGGATGAGATGGAAGATGAGGGCTAAATGAAGCAAGATTAGTCATGAGTGGATAATTCATGTTTCAGGGTATGAGTCCATGGCAGTACATTTTATTATTCTTTCTTCTTTAAGTACATTCAAAATTTTCCATAATAAAAGACTAAAAAAAAAAAAAAAAAAAAGGCAGAACAAAGCTACCTGACCACTCACTCTGAGATGCACTAAGACAAAAAGATTACTATTAGTCCATCCACTCAAACATCTGTTGAGCATTAGCTATGAGCAAATCACAGGGATAAACATGCTCTCAAGTAGGGACAGATAAAAATAATTATAGACAAAGTATTAGAAACAGAGAGTGGAAGAGGTGCTAACAGAGGCCCAAATGCAGGACTGTGAGTTAGTGAAGGAGAGATTATTGCTGATGGGGGGACAAGAACAAGCCTGAAGTCATTGAACATTCAAACAGGAAGAGTCTTCATCATACCATCTTATTTATATCTGAAAAATCTGAGATGCAGAGAAGAATTAGCTTTCCTCAGTTACCACAGCAACATTCTAGCACAGCTGGGATTTATTTTCTTCTGTAGCTAACATTCACTAACAGTTTATTATATCCTGGCACCTTCTTAAGAAAATCAAATATATTATTTAATCCTCACAATGTATCCCACTATTATCCCATTTTGCAGAGGAGGAAACAGAGGCTCAGAGAGGTGCAGTGACTCATCCAAACTGACACAGCCAGGAAGAGGCAGAGCTGGGTCTCAGACCTGGAAAGTTTGTCTTCAGAATGTTCTCTCTTCCCACCATAATGGGATTTAACCCAGAGTTCCTTTCACCACTCTGTGCTGGATGATACTGTAATAGGATGTACAGAGAGAAAAAACAACAGATATTTCAGGCAGAGGAAATGAAGACTAAACTAACACTAATACTTTGTCCTACAGGACTTTGTAGGACTGACAAATGAGGACCTTGAGAGAAGCCTATCACATTAATCATTTTATGTCACTAAACAATGGTTGCATTTATATAAATGCACAAAATTCGCCTATGATAACTATTTTCCAGACAATGTTCTCTGACACTTCACTCTGGTTTTCTACACTTGACAACAAAAAGCTCAGTTACTTCAGCCCTGCCAAGGGTCACTGAGCCTCCTCGGCAGTTCTTGCCCACTCCCAGCTGGACTGCGGTGTGGAATGCTGCAGAAACCAAGGCTCTCTTTCCTCCTCTCAGAGGGGCTCTGTGGCATCATGGAAAACTGGGCTCTCATCCCCAGCTCTGGCACTACCCACCAAGTCACCAAGAGCAAGTCATTCAAGCTGGACGTCAGTTTCCCCATCCATTACATAAAAGAGATTAAACCACATGAGCTTTAAAAACTCACATTCTTCTCTGACAAGGCATAATTCCATAAAATAAAACAGATCTTTCTGTGTTATATCAGTGAGGTCAGGGAGGGGAAGAGACTTTAAAAAAATCTTAATTAGCAGAAATAAAATTCTATAAACCAAATATAAAACAAAATAATATATAGATATAAACATATATTATAAAGCAAATAGAGGGGCGCCTGGGTGGCTCAGTTGGTTAAGCGACTGCCTTCGGCTCAGGTCATGATCCTGGAGTCCCAGGATTGAGTCCCGCATCGGGCTCCCTGCTCGGCAGGGAGCCTGCTTCTCCCTCTGATCCTCCCCGCTCTCATGTGCTCTCTGTCTCTCTCATTCTCTCTGTCTCTCTCATTCTCTCTGTCTCAAATAAATAAATAAAATCTTTAAAAAAATTAAAAAATTAAAAAATAAAGCAAATAGATGTATTATTTATTTCACTATAGAGTGTTAGGGCACACCATTATTTTATGCCACTATTAGATTCACAATATCAGACTGAAGCTTGTAGCCCAGCTTTGCCAATCAGTAAATAAATGGTTTTATTGGTTATAGTAATAACAATAATACTAGTTAATAGTCACTGGATACTACCTGTATGTCACAAACTCAACACTTTACTGTTTCCTCTGTGGCGAATCACTTAAGCCTTGGATACCAGATTTATAATAAGGATGAATGGGAGCACACATAATACACTAGCAGCAACATTAAAGATTCTCAGCAAACACTTTTTAAAATCATATCATGTTATTTTGAACAATATGTAAGCTTGTTAAGAATAATTACTCCAGGGGCGCCTGGGTGGCTCAGTGGATTAAGTGTCTGCCTTTGGCTCGGGTCATGATCTCAGGGTCCCGGGATCAAACCCTGCATCAGGCTCCCTGCTCCGTGGGAAGCCTGCTTCTCCCTCTCCCTCTGCCCCTCTCCCTCTGTCCCTCCCCCCTGCGTCTGCACACTCTCAATCAAATAAAGAAATAAAATCCTTAAAAAAGAATTACTTCATCATCATCCAAGCTTAATACGAAGTTTGCAGCCACCTACTGTGGAAGAAAAAATCTATCCAAATATGTTTGTCTTTACCTTTCTTGGAAATTACTATTTTTAAATGTCACATCTTTTAAGTTGTTTATTCCAACAGCAATAATGGTAATAAAGGTATTATTTCCCCACTTTTCCTATTATTATTCCAAAATATTTCTAACAAATTCAGGCAGCTCATCAGGAGAGGCCACAAAAAGCAAATGAGAAAAATGACATCTGTGAAGAGGTATGCTCTACTGAAAAGCTAAAGCCAAAAACGAAAGAACTTAAAATTAGTGCTCTTACCAGGCACTCAAGTGTTAATGAGACTGTTTTCACCCACATGGCTATGCTCTTTCATTTAGATTTTATTATTTTTAGTGACTCAACCACAGATTCAGATAGAGATCAACCAGTTTGATACCCTTCCAGTTCCAATCCCTGTGTTCAAAAGAAAAAACAAGAGCCCAGGGAATCAACTGGTGAGTCAGTCAACTATCAGCTGTTGTACAGTTATCATTAATTGCTAGGCTCTATGTAGGTTCTTGGGATACCTCATGAACAAAAGAACACTAAAGAGAATCCCTGCCCTCATGGCATTCACATTCTAGTGGGGAGAAATGACTTACCCAAGCAACACTTAAGGCCAGTGGCAAAGCTAAGTTATCCAACACCCAAGACTCCAAATAGCCAAAGCAATGTTGAAAAAGAAAAACAAAACTGGAGGTATCACAACTCCAGATTTTGTAGTTATACTACAAAGCTGCAGTAATCAAAACAGTATGGTACTGGCACAAAAATAGACACATAGATCAACAGAACAGAATAGAAAACCTGGAAATGAACCCACAACTATATGGTCAATTAATCTTCGACAAAGCAGGAAAGAATATCCAATGAAAAAAAGTCTCTTCAACAAAATTAAAAGGCAACCTACTGAACAGTAGATAGATATTTGCACATATCTGATAAAAGGTTAGTATCCAAAATATATAAGGAGCTGATGTAACTCAACACACACACACACACACAAAACAAATAATCCAATTTTAAAATGAGCAGAAGACATGAACAGACATTTTTCCAAAGAAGACATACAGATGGCCAACAGACACAAGAAAAGATGCTCAACATCCCTCATCATCAGGGAAATGCAATTCAAAACTATAATGAGATATCACCTCATATATACATATATATATACCTCATATATATATTACCTCATATATATATATATACCATTATTCCAACAGCAATAATGGTAATAAAGGTATTATTTCCCTACTTTTCCTATTATTATTCCAAAATATTTCTAACATACATACATATATATACCTCATATATATGGTAAAACCATTTATCATGATAATGGACACCAAAAGCATAGGGCAACAAAAATAGACAAGACTAAAAAGCTTCTGCACAGCAAAGGAAACAATCAACAGAGTAGAAAAGACAACCTATGGAATGGAGAAAATATTTACAAGCCATGTATGTGATAGGGAGTTCATCTTCAAAATATATAAGGAAGGGGTACCTGGTTGGCTCAGTCAGTAGAGCATGCAACTCTTGATCTCAGGGTGGTGAATTCAAGCCCCCATGTTGGGCATGAAGCCTACTTAAAAATAAATAAATAAAAATAATAAAAACAACCAAACAAAATATATAACAAATTCCTAAAACTCAACAGCAAAAAAAAACTAAGCCAATTAAAAAATGGGGTAAGGATGGGAGGGGGAAGAGCAAGATGGCAGAGGAGTAGGAGACCTAAATTTCCTCTGGTCCCAGGAATTCAGCTGGATAGGGATCAAACCATTCTGAACACCTACGAACTCAACAGGAGATCGAAGAAAAGAAGAGCAACAACTCTCTCATCAGAAAAGCGACCACTTTCTGGAAGGTAGGAGGTGCGGAGAAGTGAATCCGAGGCGATATTCGGGAGGATAGACGGCGGGGGAGGGGCCTCCGTCGGCCGCTTCTGGCAAGTGATAGAGCCGCGGGGCACAAAACCGGAACTTTTAAAAGTCTGCTCCGCCGAGGGACGTCACTCTGGTGGCTAAGCGGGGGGGGGGGGGGGGGGGGGGGGGTGGAACCCTCCGGGACAGTGTGGTCTCAGGACCCTCGGGGTCACAGAAGGACCGGGGGTGCCTGAGTGTGGCACAGCTCCCAGGTAACGGAGCAGGGAAGCCTGCTGCAGAGGCGGAGCCCAGGCGCGGGCTCTCAGCTCGGGGTGGCCATAAACCGTGATCCGCGGCACAGTCGGGCCCCTGCTCCTCCAGCAGGGACCCAACAAGCGGCAGATCCGGGGAGACTCACCTTCCCCTCCCGGGAGGAGCCTGGCAGGAGTGCACCGCAGGGATCTGCTGGGTTTGGAGACTCCACCCGGGGTCGGGGGCCAGAGATAGAAACGCGCGGTCACAGGCCGGTTGAGCACGGAGTGCGGCCGGAGACCGGGGAGACGGGAGTGACTGGCGGCTTTTCTCTGGGGGCTCACTGAGGAGCGGGCCCGAGTTCTCGGCTCCTCCGGGGCGGAGATTGGGAGGCTGTACGGAAAGCTTGCAGGGAACAAAAGCTCCTGAGAGCAACCCGAGCAGATTACTTAGCTCGAACTGGGGAAGGGCGGGGCAATTCCGCCTTCGGCAAAAGCATTTGGAAACCACGGCAACAGGCCCCTCCCCCAGAAGATCAGCGAGAATAGCCAGCCAAGACCAAGTTTACCGATCAATGAGAAGGGCAGAACTCCAGCGCTAGGGGAATACAGCACATAGAATTCATGGCTTTTTTCCCATGATTCTTTAGTCTTTCAAAGTTCATTTTTTTAACTCTCTTTTTCTTTTTTCTTTTTTTTAATTTTTCTTTTTCCCTTTTGCAACCAACATCTTATCAATCCCTTTTTTTTAATCTTTTTTATTTTTCATTTTTAAAGTCATATTCTATCCCTTCATAGTAGTTAACCTCATTTTTGGTATATATATATATATATATGTATATATATATATATATATAAGTAGTTCTCTCTTTAAAATTTTGGGATACAGTTTCTTCTAACAGACCAAAATATACCCTAAATCTCTAGTGTATGGCTTTGTTCTAGTCTCCTGCCTAATCACATTCTCTCCCTTTTTTTTTTAATCCTCTTCTTTCTTTTTTCAACAAACTTCTTATCAACTCCTTTTATAAAATATTTTATAATTTTCATCTTTACAGTCATATTCCATCCCTTTATCGTATTAACCCTTATTATTGTACATACATAAGTTTTTCTTTCTTTAAAATTTTGGGAGGCACTTTCTTCCAACAGACCAAAATACGCCCAAAATCTAGTGTGTGGCACTGGTCTATGCACCAGCCTGATCATATCTGATCATATTCTGTTTTATTTTTTTGTTTGTTTTTATCTTTTTCTTTTTCTTTTTTTTTCCTTTTTTCTTTCTTTCCCTTTCTTTTCCCCCAGTTTCAGGTCTCTTCTGATTTGTTTAGTGTATATTTTCTGGGGATGTTGTTATCCTGTTAGCATTTTATTCTCTCATTCATCTGTTCTCCTCTGGACAAAATGACAAGATGGAAAAAATCACCTCAACAAAAAGAACAAGAGGCAGTACCGACTGCCAGGGACCTAATCAATACAGACATTAGTAAGATGTCAGAACTAGAGTTCAGAATGACGATTTTAAAGATACTAGCGGGGCTTGAAAAAAGCATGGAAGATATTAGAGAAACCCTTTCTGGAGAAATAAAAGAACTAAAATCTAACCAAGTCAAAATCAAAAAGGCTATTAATGAGGTGTAATCAAAAATGGAGGCTCTAACTGCTAGGATAAATGAGGCAGGAGAGAGAATTAGTGATATAGAAGACCAAATGATGCAAAATAAAGAAGCTGAGAAAAAGATAAACAACTACTGGATCACGAGGGCAGAATTCGAAAGATAAGTGATACCATAAGATGAAACAATATTAGAATAATTGGGATCCCAGAAGAAGAAGAAAGAGAGAGAGGGCCAGAGGTATACTGGAGCAAATTATAGCAGAGAACTTCCCTAACTTGGGGAAGGAAACAGGCATCAAAATCCAGGAGGCACAGAGAACACCCCTCAAAATAAATAAAAATATGTCAACACCCCAACATCTAATAGTAAAACTTACAAGCCTCGGAGACAAAGAGAAAATCCTGAAAGCAGCTCAGGAGAAGAGATCTGTAACCTACAATGGTAGAAACATTAGATTGGCAACAGACCTTTAGAAAGAAAAAAAAAAGATAGGTATTATTAAAAAAAAAGATAACAAGGTTGGTAAAGATGTGAAGAGATTGGAACCCTTGTACGTTTTGTGGGAATGCAAAATGGCGCAGTCGCTATGGAAAACAGTATGGAGTTTCCTCAAAATATTAAAATTAGACCATAAGATCTAGCAATCCCACTTCTGGGTATTTATCCAAAAGAATTGACATCAGGAGCTCGAAGAGATATTAGCCCTCCTATGTTCACTTGCAGCACTATTGATAATAGCCAAGATATGGAAACAATCTAAACGTCCATTGACAGATGAATGGATAAAGAAAATGTGGTATATACACACAAAGGTATACTTGGCCTTAAAAAAAAGTTCTAACACATGCTCCAACATGGATGAAACTTGAAGACGTTATCCTAAGTGAAATAAGCCAGTGACCGAAAGACAAATACTGCACGATTCTACTTAGATGAGGTATCTAAAAGAGTCAAACTCATAGAATCCAAGAGTGAAATGATGGTTGCCAAGGGCTGGGGAAAAGGAGGAATGGGGAATTAATGCTAATCAACAAACATAAAGTTTCAGTCAAGTAAGATAAATAAATTCTAAAAATCTGCTGTACAACATTGCACCTATGGTTGACAATACTGTATTATACTTTTAAAATGTTGTTAAAAGAGCAGATCTCATGTTAAGTGTTTCTTAGTACAATAAAAAATGTTTTAAAGATTTTATTTATTTATTCGAGAGTAAGAGCACAGGCATATTTGATCGGGGGGGGGGGTGAGGGAGGAGCAGAGGGGGAGGAAGAAGGACAAGCAGACTCCCCTCTGAGCTCAAAGGGGCTCCATCCCAAGATCCTGCGACCATGACCTCAGCCAAAACCAAGAGTCAGACACTTAACCGACTGAGCCACTCAGGCGTTCCACCACAATAAAAATTAAAAATTAAGAAAATATTATTAATAAATAAAAAATGTTTTAAAGAAAGGAGCTTTGGAACCAGAAGGCTGAGGAACTTTGTGGGGGTTTCTTCAGATATTTCTTCCTCTTACAAAAAGAGGATAATAGGTCCCACCTCCGCAGAGGTAGGGAGGAATAGTGAGAAATTGCCATAGAGGTCGGCACAACATTGGCGTTTCCCACGTAGCATTTCCAGCCCAAGTCTCCTCTCCACACCCCCCAGAAATGGCAACGGCTTGAGGGAAGCACAGCTTCTTCAAAGAGCCTCATAAAGTGCAGATGTATCAAACCAGGGGCTCTAAGGACCGGGCTGCTCAGCCTGGTCCCCACCTGGAGGGGAGGTACTCACAATCCCATTCAAAGTCCCTGAAAGGCTTCTTGCCCACCTCTGTTCAAATCAAAACCTGCTCTCAGCCCCCACGGGCTCCTGCAGCTTCATTCCGTTTTACACTCTGTCCCGGTGGCTCCGGAGTGAAAAGCTCTAGAGGCTGCTAATCCTTAGTTTGCATATGAACAAAGGAAATGCTTTTAGTTCAGACTAAAACCTCCGAAGAAACAAGCCAGGGGCTGACGTCGGAGAGCAGCCTGACTGTCAGCGGGGCGAGTGAGTAAACAGCCTAACAGTATTAATAGAACGAGGAGAACAATAGAAGGCACCATAACTCTCCCACATGCCGAAAAATAAAGCCCCAAACCAAGAGCACCACAGACTGGATGACAGCAGGTTGGAAAATGCTGCCTACAGATCAATCCCCAGTCTTTGTTCTGTTTTCCAAATCATTTAGCACAGGGAAATGGGCTACATTGGACCTTCTGATAGGAAAGCCACTTTCAAATAGTTTTGACAATTCGTGATGCCATTTGTTGTAGTTTATGACCTCTGTGAGGGAAAAGTGCCGAGCTGCTCTTTAAAATGACCACTTTCTAAAACCTTCATTCATTCAGCAAATATTTACTAGACACTCTGTCGGGCACTGACCTAGTTCCCAGGTAGACAGCACCCAACAACACAGAAATGCAGGTGCCATCCTCAGGGAAATTAGATTCAAGTGGCAAAGACAGGTAAAAGCAAGTGGACGAAGAATAAATACTAACTGCAGTAAGTTCAAGCAAGGAAGAAAGGAGGAGCTGATGCAGAGAATAATAGTAAAGTCTGAAGAAAGGGGAGGGAACATTTTAGCTGAGCCTCAAAAAACAAGAAAGGAAAGCCCTTAAAAGAGATGCAACATCATGTAATTCCATGTATACAAAATATCCAGAAAGACAAACCTATAGTTGCAGAAAGTACATTGATGGTTGCCTAGGGCTGGGGGTGGGAATGAGGAGTGAATGTAAATGAGCATGAGGTTTCTTTTTGGAGTGATGGGAAATGTTCTAAAACTAGATTGTGTTGGTGATTGCACAACTCTATAAATACATTTAAATGACTGAATAGTATATTTAAAATGGGTGAATTGAATGATATCAAATTATCTAAATAAAGCAATAGATTGATAGGTAAATAGATAATAGAATGAGAGAGAGATTGACAGAGGCAGAGAGACATAGAATAAAGCCCAGGACACAATCTTTTCCAAGGGTCCCTGACCAGCCCTCACCAAGCTCTCACAGTGCTTCTCCTGGGTGGGTAAAGACTCTGATCCCTGAATTAAAGCAACTTGAGAGGAGAGAACAGAGATTCTTTTTAACTTATCTTTTGGGTTGCTTTCACTCAAACCAGAGAATACATATTAATTACTAAGAGTGCTACTTAATCTGATCCTATCTGGATTATAACTCTTCCTGATTCTTGGCTCAAATAAAGAAAGAGAAAGGAGGAGAGCAAAAGATGGGAAGATCATCCCAGGGGAGGGAACCACGTGCACTAGAGTTCTCCCGCAGGCAGGCACTGGACACGTGTGAGGGACTGGAGGTAGGAGAGGAGGGAGAAGAGAACGGTGAGGCCAGATCACACAGGGCCTCCAGGGCCATGGTAAGGAGCAGGTTGCTTTCAACTCTATCAAATGGACTCACTCTATCAATCGCTCACGTTATTAATGTTTTGATGAAGAAACAAAAGGCAGGGCGTGGAGAAGTGCTGCTTTCTTGATGTTTTATAATGTGCTGTCCCACACTTTCTCCCACTTGCTCTGCCTTAAAACCCACTCAGAGAAACTGGTTTTATCAACTCCAGTGACTAGATGAAGAAATTGACACACAACTGACAAGTTAAATTGACTTGCCCAGATTGACACAGCTATTAACATGGGACCTAGGAATTACCTGTATTTTATGAACAAATTCTCCCCACTTGCCAAACATCTGGTTTACCAAAATCCAGATGACCAATCTGAACAGTTATCTATCACAGCATAACAAACCTCCACAAAACTTAGTAGCTTAAAACAACCCTTAATATTGCTCAGGAATCTATGGGATGGCTGGTCGACTCTGCTGACCTAGACCAGACTCAGTGATCTTCACTGGACTAGCTCATGTGCCTACGGTCACCTGGCTGGTCAGCTGGGATCCAGTTGGTCTGGGATGACTTCACTCATGTCAGGCAATGGGCTGACCCGTAGCTGGGGCAAAGGAAGAGACTAGGCCACCTATCTACGAGCATGCAATAGGCTAGCTGACGTTTTTTACCTGGCAACAATAAGGTTCCAAGAGCAGGTGGAACTATGCCATGTTTCCTGAGGCCTAGGCTTAGAACTGGCACCACCCTCTGTACTGCACTCTACTGGCCAAAGCTAGTGACAGGAACAGCATAGAATCAAGGGGAAGGGAAACCAATTCTACCTTATGAAAGGAAGAGGTACAAAGATACATTGCAAGGCCATGAATACAGGGAGGAATGAGGGATTATTGCCATTTTTGCAATCTACTAAAATCTCATTCCCACCAATAGCAAGAGATCAATTTTCCCAAAAGGATTAATGATCAGGAATTATTCCCAGAGTCCCACTGTTCCCTCTGGTCACTGCCAGGTACCCACAGACACCCCTGGTTGTGAGGAAGATAGAAAAGGATTATTACTTCTGTTCATGAGTTTTCCTGCCCCTTCCCACAACTCTTTCTTAGAGAATCTTTTGCAGAGCCTCTGGCCCAACCCCTCCATTCTGGCCATAGCTGACCATCTGGGCCAAAGACATTGTATTTGTTTTCTGGGGCTGCCATAACAAAGTACCACAGCTGGATGGTTGGAGAACACAGAAAGTTATTCTCTCACAGTTCTGGAAACTGGAAGTCTGAAATCAAGGTGTCAGCAGGGTTGGTTCCTATTGGGAACTGGAGGGGAAAACTGTTCTATTCTTCTCTCCCAGCTTCTGGTGGCATTGCTTGGCATCCCTTGGCTTGTGGCAGCATAACTCCAATGTTTGCCTCTATCCTCACATGACATTCTCCCATGTGTCTGTGTCTCCTTTGCTTTGTCTTATTATAAAGACCCCGGTCATTAGATTAGGGCCCATCTTACTTCAGTAGGACCTCATGTTAATGAATTACATCTGCAAAGATCCTATTTCCAAATAAGGTCACAATCTGAGGTTCCAAGTAGACATGCATTTTGAGGGGTACTATTCAACCCAGTACAGGGATTCTCTGTCCCAGGTATTTAGAAACAAGAGTTGGAAGTGCCTACTTGCTTTTGTTGATTCTTGAACCAAAAGGACATGTATGGAGCTAGAATGGCCATTTTCTGCCATGCATATAAAAGCAGAGGAAGTCAGTCTATAGAGAGAAAAAGAACGAAGCAGATCCTGAGAGAGAAGTGGAGACAACAAACTACACAGAGCATGCTGAGACAGACAGACAGACAAAGAGAAACCGAGACACTCTGCCTTGGTTGCTGAGGGTTTTCAAGGCCTGGCTCAGTCCCTCGTGGGACCAGATTTCACTTCCTGCCCTTGAATTCCAAGAGATACCTCAATATCCTTGCAATAACCTTTCCTCCTTGGTGTAAGTTAGCTTGAACAGATTCTGCTTACTGCAACCAAAAGACTTCCATAAAGCCAGAGGGGACTTCCTTACCCTGCCAACATGCTCTTGAGGCCAGCCTGGCTGGGGCTGCCACAGGAAGGTGTCAGTCAGAGAGTGGGAAGCCTTGCTGCTGTCTCCATTCGGTACCTGGTGGAGGTTCCCAGGCCAGTGCACAAAAGCCTCTTTAATCTTGCAGTGCTCTTAGCTTGCTAACTCAGCAGCAGAACAAGTAGATAAGTAGGCAAATGTTTACAACCACATACAAATAAGTCAGATTAGGCATGTGTCCCCCCTATTCAAACCATCCTTTGTGTTTTGTTTTGTTTTTCAATTTTCCAAGTAACAAAGAAACAGAGACTGGTCAAAATGTTTTCAATCTCTTTTTAATCTCAACTAACTGCAGTGCTTAGTGATGTCAGCATCTTTAATGGACATTTTGGCCACGCAGTATCTTATGAACATGTTGTAAGTCCATCTCCTCCAAGGAAGGAGCCAGAATTCACTTGTCCAGCCTCCCTGTGCTCAAGAAAGCTCTGCTAGTCAGACACATGCAAGGCTTCAATTTAAAAATGAACCACATGAGGAATCAAGCTCTACTCCAAACCTATGTTTTAATGGAGTGAAGTAATGAAAGTATCTAGATTAGGGAGCAAGAGTAGCACAGCTTCTGGGGGCCAGTCCCAAACATTACCAGTGAAAGCACCAGTATTTATGCTGAGCCCTAGTGCTGTCCTCCTGGAAGTGCCTCCACAGTGTGATCTGGGCTTTGTTTCTGAATGAAGAGCCAGCCTCAAGCTTCATCTCTAGCCTTCCCTGGGATTCTGTGAGCCTCCTACATCCTTTAATGAATTCCTTTCTTATAAACCATCAAACGTGGATTCAGTTGCTGGCAACTAAAAATTCTGACTGAGAAACAATATTTCTGGCATTGTTCCAACCTTTGCCTGAAGGTGGGATTCTTCATCCATCTAGACTATCCTGAGCACCTGCCCTGGATTGTCTCACATAGCCACAGATACAAGTGACAGGACTGTTCTGACCCCTTTCATTGTTTACCTTTTTTGAAAGCAATTTAGAACCCATGGTGGCATCCCCCACCAAACCTGAAAGACATGTTTTTCATAATATGTTATAAAGACCTAAATGCAAATAAGCATGAGTTCTAGATACTAGAGCTTTAAGGAATGATTTTTCAGAAAACATGTGATCTAGCTCCTGTTGTAAAAAATGCAGCCTATCTCTTATGAGAGGCACCAAAACCTTAGTGTAGCTTGCTTGACCACAGCAGTCATAGTCATTTAAACTCATCTGTTCTCACTGGAGGAAAAATTTTCACATTCCAGTGACAGGTATCTCAGGTTCCATAAAGAGTGTCTTTCCAGGGCTCTTCCACAGTTCAATCCACTTGTATACATAAAGTAGGTACTTTTTTTCTGTGCATTTTACATATCTGATCATGCCACTCCACTGAGTAAAACTTAAGTCATTCTGTACTGACTTTGGAAAAAAGTCCAAATTCCTCAGCATGATTTGTAAGATTAGCAATGCCTGTCTCTCCATCCCCAAGCCTTGCTATGCTTTGAAACTCTACTCCTTGCCTCTAGCATTCCATTTACAGCCACACTCCACTATTTATGGTTCATTCTTTGAATGGAATTTATTGTTCCTTACTTCTGTAGCTTGATTCACACTGCTCCATCTATCTGACATCACCTTCTAAGCTTTGTCCAAATGATAAACAGTTATCTTTGTATCAACACACCAACACCAATGTCAACTAACTCTAGAGTATCTGCATATTCACATATGGATTTTGTTTTAATCAAAACTCTCGTTTGCAAATAACAAATCACTCAAACTGGCTTTAAAAGGGCAAACAATTTGAACAGACACTTTACAAAGGATTTACAAATGGCCAATAAGTACATGAAAATGTGCTCAATATCATTAGTCATAAGAGAAATGCACATTAAAACCACAATGAGATATCATTTTACATCTATTAGAATAGTTAAAATTACAACAGCTGACAACAACAAATGTTGGCTAAGATACGGAACAACTGGAACTCTCTCATACATTGCTGGTGGGAGTGTATAATGGTACATGTACTTTGGAGAACTGATTGCCAGTTCCTTCTAAAAGTAAACATATATCTATCCAATGCCCAGCAGTTCCATCCCTGGATATTTAGTCATGAGATGAGAACATATGTCCACAAAAAGACTCATACCAATATATTCATGGCAGTCTTATTCATTATAGCATAAAATGGAAATAATTCAAATACCCAACAATAGGACAATGATAATCAAACTGTTATATATTCATACAATTGACTACTACTCAGCCATATAAAGGAAGCAAATACTAATATATGCAACATCATGGATGAATCTCAAAAAACATGTGCAGAGCAAAAAACACTACATCAAAAAAGTAAAAACTGTGTAATTCCATAAACATGGAATTTTAGAACAGGAAAAAAATTGTCTATGGTGATAGAAGTCAGAAAGTGTTTGCCAAGGGAGGAGACAGGGGAGGACTAACTGAAAAAGGACACAAGGGATGCCCTTCTTGAGTGATAGAAATGTTCTATATTCTGTTTTGGATGGCGGTTGCCCAAGTTATATATTTGTGGTGACTCACCAAATTGAATACCTCATATGTTCGTTTTTTAATGTACACTTAATTCCAAATAATCTGGCTTTAAAAATGGATCCTCTCACTAGATCCATACCTGTACATACACACAACATTCTTCCTGTAATCTTAGCACATTCCCAGACCCAGAAGTTCACATAATCCAGAAGAATTCCTGGACTAAATGATTTCTAAGGGCTTGCCAATAGCTCATAGTCTCTGAACTCTCTGAAGAAAAATGTCTTGGATCACAATGCAATCACAAAGTCAACAGGGAAAAATGAGTCCCCCCAAATCCCACTGATTCAAGTTTCACCTGCAGCATACATCAAGAAACACACACATCTTTCTTGGAAGTTAACTGCAAAAGTCAATGTCCTAATTCTGGCCCCATGGAGCAAAGGTGGAATCTAGGGACTCATTGTGAAGAACAGCACAGACTGGGGATGACTGCATGCAAGAGTGGATATGTCCTAAGACCGAAGGCCTGGTCTGGAGCCTCAGCTATATCACTAAGCAAGCTAAAGAACCCTAGAAAGAATCTTGGCCTACTGTCTCATTTCGAAGATGAGCACACTGAGTCCCAGAGAAGGGGAAAGACTGGCTCAACTTCAAACAGCAAGTGGTGGAGCCTGGATTAGAACTCTGTCTTATCAAACCCAATTGTTCTGAACCCTGTTGTTTTGTTTGCCCAGTGTTTACTTTCTAAGAATTTCTTCTTCATCCAATTATGCACAGACTGTAGTAGAAGCTGCTATAGCCCTTCAAAGTAACCTACACTACCTGGCCTACAGTTCATGGATCTAGAAGTGGGCATCTGACACAGGTTTTGCCAATTTGTCATCTCCAGAGGGAGAGAGACAGAGAGGGAAAGAGAGAGAGAAAGAGAGAGGAAGGGAAGAGAGAGGAGGGAGAGGGAAGAGAAGGAAGAGGGGAGGAGAAAAAGAAAGATCCCATCTGCTATTAGATGCTTATACTAGTCATACAAATTTAGGTGCTTTTGACAATGGCCACTGTCTGCCCCATGGACTGGAAAATCCATAAATTAGAGGTGCCCAAGGACTGGGATTGCTTATCAGCCTTCAGATTTTTTCTACAGAGCTTCTGGGAGTTCAGAAATAGTAAAGGAAGTGATTAGTCCAAAAACATAAAAAAGCTCATTGTACTGGTGGCAACTAAGTACTGACATGTGAACTAAAAACAGGATACTCCAGGGACGCCTGGGCGGCTCAGTCGTTGAGCGTCTGCCTTCGGCTCAGGTCGTGATCCCAGGGTCCTGGGATCAAGCCCTGCATCGGGCTCCCTGCTCCTTGGGAGCCTGCTTCTCCCTCTGCCTGCTGTTCCCTCTGCTGTGCTCTCTCTCTCTGACAAATAAATAAATTAAAAATAATAATAATAATAAAATAAAAACAGAATACTACCTCTGAAACTGAGATTCCTTATTCTAAGGAAAGGATGTGTGAAAGATATGACTGTCCATCATACAGTTATTTATAGTGTTGGCAAAAAGTAGAAATCACCTGCAAGAGAAACAAAAGCAAAAATGAACTACTGGGACTTCAACAAGATAAGAAGCTTCCGCACAACAAAGGAAAAGTCAACAGAACTAAAAAGCAACCTACAGAATGGGAGAAGATATTTGCAAATGACATATCAGATAAAGGGCTAGTATCCAAAATCTATAAAGAACTTATCAAACTCAACACCCAAAAAACAAAAAATCCAGTCAAGAAATGGGCAGAAGACATGAACAGACATTTCTCCAAAGAAGACATCCAAATGGCCAACAGATACGTGAAAAGATGCTCAACATCACTCAGCACCAGGGAAATACAAATCAAAACCACAATGAGATACCACCTCGTGACTGTTGGAATAGCTAAAATTAACAAGTCCGGAAACGACAGATGTTGGTGAGGATGCAGAGAAAGGGGAACTCTCCTACACTGTTGGTGGGAATGCAAGCTGGTGCAGCCACTCTGGAAAACAGTATGGAGGTTCCTCAAAAAGTTAAAAATAGAACTACCTACAACCCAGCAATTGCACTACTAGGTGTTTATCCAAAGGATGCAAACAGTGATCCAAAGAGGCACGTGCACCTCAATGTTTATAGCAGCAATGTCGACAATAGTCAAAGTATGGAAAGAGACTAGATGTCCATCAACAGATGAATGGATAAAGAAGATGACACACACACACACACACACACACACACACACACAGAGAGAGAGGAATATTACTCAGCCATCAAAAAGAATGAAATCTTGCCATTTGCAACAATGTGAATGGGATGCTAAGCAAAATAAGTCAGTCAGATAAAGACAAAGATAAAAACAAATACCCCATGTTTTCACTCATATGTGGAATTTAAGAAACGAAACAGAGGACCATAGGGGAACAGAAGGAAAAATAAAATAAGATGAGGGGCGCCTGGGTGGCTCAGTCGGTTAAGCGTCTGCCTTCGGCTCGGGTCATGATCCCAGGGTCCTGGGATCGAGCCCCGCATCGGGCTCCCTGCTCAGTGGGGAGCCTGGTTCTCCCTCTCCTCCCCGCTCAGTGTTCTCACTCGCTATCTCTGTCTCTGGCTCTCAAATAAATAAATAAAAATCTTTAAAAAAAAAAATAAATAAAAAATAAAAAAATAAAAAAATAAAATAAAATAAGATGAAATCAGAGAGGGAGACAAACCATAAAAAACTCTTAACTAGAGGAAACAAACTGAGGGTTGCTGGTGGGGAGGTGTTTGGGAGGATGGGGTAATTGGGTGATGGACATTAGGAGAGCACTTGATATAATGAGCACTGGATGTTATATGCAACTGAAATTCTACCCCTGAAACTAATAATATACTATATGTTAACTAAATTGAATTTAAATTTAAAAAAAGAAGAAAAAATAAATAAAAAACAACAAAGTAGAAATCATGTAAATGTCTAAAATAAGAGAGATGTTAAATAAATTTTGATGTAGCCCTGTGATAAAATATTATATAGATATTAAATATCTTGTCCTAGAAGAATATTTAATGATTTGGCCATTGTTTTCAATATAATGCTAAATTTAAACATCATAATCAAAACTACATAAAACATAATAATCCCAATTTTGTAAAAATATAGATACCTACTTATATGCATATACATAGAAAAAAAAGACTGGAAGGAGAAACTATGCTAACAAGATATCATCCCTGTTAGCCAGATAATGGTTTTGTTCCAGTTGGTTCCCAGTTAACAGAATTAAGGACAAGGTAAATCAACCTTCTCCACTTCTACCTAATCCACCCAATTAAATTCAACACACTGAATGTCAGATTTCTTAAGAAGGAAAAGGGACTAATTTATTGGCATTGTAGACAAATAAGAAAGAATTGGCATCAGCCCCATGATTTTTAAGTGCTCTACTCTTGGTCCTTGGGCAGGATGTTTCCAAGATCCTAAGCGTCACCCTCAAGCTAATATGGCCAGCAGTGGTTGCAGTTACTCACCCCTCGTGACTCCAGTTTGCCTTGCTGCTGGGTTCCTGACAAAGATGCTTGTTCTGGGGAAACCAAAGTGGTTAAGGTGGCCTTGATGTGCCATCTGATCAAGTGGATGTGACTAATAGCACCCAGCCTGGCACCTGGGCTTGGTCTTGTCATCGTACCCACCTTGCTCCTATCATCACTGGTCTCCATCTCACTAATTGTCTCTAAAGAGGCAAGGGCAGAGTTTTCATTGATTTTTTACTCATAAACAGAGGTAATAGTCAAAATATCCAACAACCAGATTGGCACATCCATCATCGAATCAGAAGAGATATAGGCAGCAGCTCTAGAGGAGTGTTCTGGAGACCTTTGCTGTGCTCACCATCAACCTTTTAGTTGTTAGATCATGGGGAGGACCTGGGAGGTGGTCTTTGAGGAGGACTAGGGCAGCAGGAATCCTGGGAAGGGATCTCTTGGGTCTCAGAGCAGCATCTATTACCAACTGTATGGATATAACTTAATATTTTAACAATCACTATGGTCATACCAGGGTACTGTACCACCCAAAGGCCTGGACAGGAGGGGTCCCTGGTCTGGTCCCCACAGTTTAGAAGACCTCACATGTCACAAAAAAATATACTCATTAAAGAGCACATGGACACTTTTCATTCATCAGTATTCAACACTAGCAAGCATGGCCCACTCCCTAAACACCTGCTCTCAAGACGAACACCATGCAGGCCCCAGGGAAGCAGTTCTGGTCACCTCTTGCCCTAAGTCCTTGAACAAAAGATGACTGAGTCTGAGTGTTTGTGGGTTATGGCTCTGCTGACATCAAAGACAGACAGGAATTTCGAGTGCAAGGGGGATTTGTGCAGAGGGAGGGCTCAGGTTGGAGAAAGACAAAGTAATTAATTTCTTAAATTTTTCCACAAAGATAGCATAAACGTGATGGACTCTTGAGTAATGAAGTATGATTTCTCGGTAGTGCTGAATATCCATTTTTTTGCTTCTCTTTGTGTTCCAGTATATTATTCCACAATATTCACAAATTAGCATGGTATTCATGATATTCAAGCACATGGTGATCATGGAATATTTGTCACATTAAGCAATTTATCTATGTGTATTACCGTGAAAAGATGGCCAGAATATATTGAGTTAAAAAATAGGGTGCAAAACATTAAGTACATTATGTTCTCGTGGAGGGGGGTTAAGTTCATTTACCTCGAGATCTATACATTCATACAGTCATAGCCAATTTCTGGATTTTCGGTCTGGAATTCTCTTTCTGGAAGTCCATTGAGAGGAGATCTTACTCTATTTCATGCTCTTCTGAAGTGTTTGAATGTTTTTTACTGCTCATAGATTACTTTTTCAATTTAAGAAACTAGTATTTAACAAGCAAGAAATTCCTTATACACGGGGTGAATTTCTTTTCATTGTTGATCTAGATTTTCAAATTTTTCTATTGAACATGCATTATTGGTACATCCTCATTAATTCACTTCTAGTGAATTCGGAAAGTTATAAAAATTACAGTCATCCATCACTTCCCTTAACTAATTAGCCCAGTGCCCTTCCACCGGATTCCTGTCCCCACAGCTGAGACTGCGTGGGCTTCTGGTTACGCTGAGAAGTGAAGCTACTGTGCAGTGTGTGTGTGTGTGTGTGTATGTGTGTGTGTTTGTGAGAGACAGACAGATGGACAGATGGACAGATGGACAAAGAACTGTCGCATTTCCCCTGGATGAGTAAACCCAGGAAAGCAGCAAAGATAACAGCCTGAGAAGAGTGTTTCCTCCTGGTGGGTATTGGGAGAATCTCCTGGTGTCATCCTTCTCTGGAAATCACCAGTCCCAGGCCACTGGGACAGCGTGGAGATGGCTAACAGGAGTGAGGGAGAGCAAGGACACAGCCGCGGCAACCCAAGTGAGGTTCCCATCAGCCCTTTGGACTGCAGAGGTGTATTCACACAGTTGCCACCCTGCTCACCCTCCCAGTGTCTCTGCTCCCCCTGCTCATCCCAGCACACACTGCCCACCCTTGGGCTTTGTGTGCAAGTTGTCCAAAACTCTGAAACCAAAGCAAGGAGGTTTCCGCGGTCCTGAGCTTCATGCCTACAGTTCCAAATGCCTCAGCCGTCTCTTAAAAAAAAAAAAAAAAAAAAAGCCTATTAGCTCCATTGCATTTCATCTCATTCTAAAATCCACTACTTCATTTGGGGAAACAGGGCTCTTTTGATGTCTGATTGCCTAGGCATTCATAATTGATAACCTGCCTTGGGGGAAAAAAAAAAGCCACCATTAGCTGTTCCATTTGATATGCCCCAGAGCTTTAATTACGGAAGGCCCACTAGTTGAACAGAACTTTATTCCAATGATGTGAATCAATAAGGGATGAAAGGGGTGGGGTAGGGAAGAGCAAGAGAAGGAAAGAGAGACAGAAAAATGGGGACAGAGACTAGAGTCCAGCCAACAAGCACAGAGAGAGGGAAGTAGAAAGAGAGAGAGAGGATGCATTCTTCAAACTGCCAACAGCCAAAGCATCACCCAGGGAGGTTTTTAGCACTGTCCTGGTTGTTTTCTAAACTCGGGCTTGGTAAAATTCCCCTGGCACGTCCCCCAGATGAAAAGAGGAAACAGTGCTCCCTTTTCCTGACAGTGACCTTTCCAGCATGCATATTCATTATCTTAAAGGCCTCGGCATCCGGCAACCTTCCGAGTGAGCAATACGGAGGGCGGAGGGCGGGAGTCACTGCATGCCTCAAGATGCTTATGATGTGAAAGTCTCTGTATAACACAGATGAGATTGGGGGAAAGGAAGGTAGTTCTTGAGGTGTGGGGGAGAAACCTGGGAAGAAGTTCAAAGGCAATACACTTTACTACCAAGAACTTTGAAGTAATCAGCTCTTCTTAAAAGAATGTTCTGTTACTATGTAATTTATGTGTCTTGGGTGCAATTTCACTACTCAAAAAATATGTGCATCATGTTCAATCATGTCAGTCCTGGCGGCAGTGTAATGCTTAAGATATTCTTTCTGGAATATTCTATTGCAATACAAAACACTATACACACACACACACACACACTCACATCCAGTGACCTCACCCTAAGATAGTTTCATAGGCACCCAGAAGCCCCAAAGAGGTGATTGCCCATACCAAATTTTCTGTATAGAGGCTCCATAGGGGAGAAAGTAGGGAAGAAAGACAGCTTGCAGTTCCAGGCTCCAGCATCTACTTAATTCTTATCAATTTGCTTTGAAAAGCCTGACCTAGGCACTTCTGAGCCCTAAACGGGGGTGACTGCCCCTCTCTTCAGAAAATTTGATCAGCAAGCTACTTGCTGAATTCAAAGTCCAAATCCCTTAATCATGGGTAACATGTTTTCAAATAATGATACCACCTGGAAATTGAACAGCACTTTATATTTTCAAAGTGCCTTCCTCTGCACGGTCCCCCAATGCTGGCAGCCTGGCAGAGCAGGGAGGAGGAGCCCAGGAGAGGCAGTGATGTGCCCCAAGCAGCACACATGGGAAGTGATGTCCCAAGCATACACTGTGGTTGAATCAAGGATAAAGCCCCAACTCCAGGGGTCTTTAGGCAATGTCCAGAAAACCTTCCCCATTACTGAGCTTCACGTTTCAAATGTCCTTACTTTGCTATAATGACACTCACTCACTATCTCCGCACTCAGGGCCTTTGCTGTTCCCTCTGCCCAGAATGCTCTGAATAGCCAATTCTTTTTCACTATTCAAGATCAGCCTTTTTTTTTTTTTTTAGATTTTATTTATTTATTTGACACACAGAGAGAGAGAGCACTAGCAGGGGGAGCAGCAGAGGGAGAGGGAGAAGCAGGCTCCCCGCTGAGCTGGGAGCCCGATGTGGGGCTGGATCCCAGGACCCTTGAATCATGACCTTAACCGACTGATCCAGACACTTAACCAACTGAGCCACCCAGGCACCCCTCTTTCTCACTATTCACATCTTGGCTTACATGTCACCTCCTCAGAGAGGTCTTCCCTAACTACCCTTTCTAGGAGGCAAGACTTCACTATCACATCTCTTACTTTATTGTCTACACAGAACTTAACACTTTCTGAAAATACTTTCTATACTGACGATCTTATTAATCACCTGCTCCCCCAACAAGAGCTATGAGGACAGGAATGTTGTTTAGCTTGTTCACCATCATATCCCATGTGCCTAGAACAGTGCCTTGTATACAGTAGGGGTCCCAAAGTATTTTCTGAATGACTAAACGATTTCATTAATTCTCCTAAACAACCTTGTAAAACAAACAGGAAAGCATCATTATTTCCATTTTACGAATTAGGAAACTGAGGCCCAGAGTAGTTAAGTGACTTGCCCAAGATCACACAGCTAGAAAGTGACAGAGCTAGGAAAAGAACCTGGGTCTCTGACATCAAGTCCAGTGCTGTCTGCGCTATGTAGCTCTTTTTGCCCCAAAAGTTTGGAGAATGAGAAATTCTTATTAATGAAGAATTACTTCATATTCCATTCATTCACTCAACAAGAAATTTAGGCTTTGACTAAGTCCAAGAAGCATATTAAACATTATGGGAGATAAAAGGATATAGACCTCCCTACCTTCAAGGAACTTACCACCTTCTAAGGGAGTTAAAATAAGCACACAAATATCAATAAAATAAAATAGAAAGTCTTAAGTACTGTTATGGACTGAACTGTGTCGCCCCCACCCCAAATTCATATGTGGAAGCCTGAACCCCCAGCACTTCAGAATGTAACATTATTGGGAGATGGGGCCTTCAAAGAGGTGATCAAGTTAAAATGAGGTCATTAGGGTGGGCCCTAATCCCAGAGGACTGGTGTCCTTATAAGAAGAAGAGACACCAGGGATGCCTAGGCACAGAGAAAGGGCAGTTGGGAACACTGCCAGAAGGAGGACACCTGCAAGCCAAGGAGAAAGGCCTCAGGAGAATTGTGGTATTTTGTTACATCAGCACAAGCTGACCACTACAAATGCCTTAGTGGAGATGAAGACAAAGTTCAGAGGCCAATGAGAACTGCCTGCTAAGAAGTTCTAGTAGCTGGCAGACATTCACTGGCTCATGGTGGCATCACTGCAATCTCTGCCTCATGGCCCTCTTCTTGCTGTGTCTCTGCGTCTTCATGTGGCTTTCTGTTCTCTGTGTCTCACTCTGCTCTCCTTACTAGGACAGCAGTCCCCTTGGGTTAGCAGCCCACTCTGCTCCCCTATGACCTCATCATAACTGGACAAATTACATCTGCAACAAAACTATGTCCAAAAAACACCGCATTCTGAGCTACTGGTGGTCAGGACTTCAACGTGTCTTTTGGGAGAGCACAATTCAACCCATGACAAGTGGTTGGCTCTATCTTACCCAGGACTTTTTTCTAGAACTTTTCTTGGGAATAATAAGAAAGATCAACCTTATCCCCACAAGGTTTGATGTAAAAATTATGTAAACCTAGAGCTGTCAGGGCCCATCATCGTTGGAGAGGGACTGGCAAAAAGCAGGGCCTAAGGAAGGAGCAATGGAACAAGTCCTCATGACATTCTCTGAGCCCTTGGATCCAACCATACCTGATGTCAAGTCTCTCCAGTTATGCAAATAATCTATCACATACATATTATCTATTACATTCTCTCTGTTCATTGATCCAATATAATTGGGTCACTTAAAACCAATAGTCCTAACTAACAGAGAAAATAGAACCAGTAAGATTTCACAAGTATATGACAGCACTAAAAAGAAAGCCAAAGCTACCTCCAAACTTGAGTTATGGGGAGGAAGTAGAGATGAGGATAGACAAAACAAAGTCTATAGGGAAAGTGGCTTTTGGAGGGAAAATAATGAAGCTAGTTTTGGATCTCACGAGCTTCAGATTCAGGGATGACATGAATGGGGCTATATTCTCTAGGACATAGAAAACATAAGATCAGGAGCCAGGAGAGAAACATTATTACCTGTCATAAATATGATTTGTGCTAACACAGAGGGATAAGTCAGGGTTCAGGGCAGGAAACAGAGATCGCTCTAGGCATGTCAAGCAGAAAAAGGCTTAATGCAGGGAATTACCTCCCCCACCCCACGAAAAAAAGGCATTGGAAGGCTAGAAGGGGCAGAAGTCAGGGGGTCCCCCAGGGACCACAGAGCTACAATCCAGCATTAGGAACATGTTGCTGCCACTATCCCTTAAAGTCCTGGAGGCTGGTGGCCAGCCATTGGGATACTAAATCCAGTCACCATGGCTTCCCCCTAACACATCTCTAGCACCTCTACAAGGACAGCTAATGGGTGGAACTTACCTTGCATCCGAAATCCTCACTGCAAGGAAGGTGGGTCAGCTTTCTAATCTCTCCAGATAGAAGGAAGAAGAAACGGCCATTGAGGAAGAAGTCAAGTCACAGCTCCCACCACAAGAAATCCATAAATACTATGAGAGACCAGGTAAAGGAAAAATTCATTGCCAGTGTGATCACTACACAGGCTTCCACAAGTACCTTTCACGTTGAACCTCAGTTTCCCCATCTCTAAAATGAGACAACTGATCCATGTGGTTTGTAAGGGTCTATTCAGCCCAGCTCTTTCAGAAGTCTGTGAGAGACACCCTAGCCCTGACCCAGAGATAAACAATTTTCTCCCCAGGAGTATTATCTTCGCAGCCAACAGGCCAGCCCCACACATTAGAACATAATCATTAAACACCTAGCAAGAAGTGCAACCCCTCATACAGTTTAATAATTCACATTCCAATCCAATTACTGTTTCATAAACAAGTGCTTATTAGAATACAGTCATTTCCTCTGAGCAAGCAGGTTTTTAGAAGGGAAATTACAATGATTATCTTCAAGTTACAGGCATGAATAATACAATCATTCCTCCTCTCTCCTTGTTTTTATCATTTCCCTTCCATGCTGTCTTACATGGGAAGCTTAATGCAGTCACTTCTCCCACTCTGGACCCTTATATCCCCTTGGCATAAGGTCCTCCCCATCTCTTCATCAAACTCATCTGTCCGGGGTCCTAGAGGGGGATTTGCTAAGGGTTCTACTTACTCCTTCCTCATCTCTGACTCACGATTGCATGGGAAGTTGGAGGGAGTTTGGTGGGGAGACACACAGCAGACTGTCAGTGGGGTGACTGTATGGCTTTGGGCATTTGTGATCTTTGGGTCTCGAATTCCCATCTCTAAAATAAGGGGATTGGTTTAGAC
This sequence comes from Mirounga angustirostris, assembly GCF_029215605.1. NCBI lineage: Eukaryota > Metazoa > Chordata > Mammalia > Carnivora > Phocidae > Mirounga > Mirounga angustirostris. Next base: position 108,563,473 of record NW_026991715.1, read on the forward strand.
CAGGAATTCTTAACCTGGGTACATGGGCAAGCTCTGAGGAATTTAAGAATAAGCCTAAATTACATGCAGTAAGTTGTGTGCATAAGGGACCTCTATGTCCTAATTTCTATTTAGAAAATAATGTGGTCCCAGGGACACCAATTCCATATCAGCTCCATGGCCAGACAAGTGATCGAGCTAAGGCAATCAGTGCTCTCTATTTCCTGGCCAGGATATTGATCCAGAGATGAACCATGTGCTTAAACCTTACAATCATCAAATCTTACAACCTTTGCTGGGAATACTGAAACACAGAAGCTCTTTTCTGCTAGATGAGAACAAGTAAGAATGAAGTTCCAGGAACTCCCACTGGCCATCTTGGAACCCACAGGGTAGCCAGCCCTAGGATGAAGCTGACATTGTAGGAGACTGAGCATAGAAACAGAAGAAATGAGAGTCTTGGTGAAATTGTTGGATTGCTGGATCAAGCTTCACCTGATATCCCTAAAGTTTTAGTTACATGAACCTCCACTATTTAAGCTGTTTTGAATAAGGCTTTCTGTAACTTGACACTAAAAGCAACTTAAATGATAGTACTTTTATATATGAGATATTTTGAGGGGAGAAGCCATAGTTTCCAGGAGAGCTTCAAAATATTTTTTGATCCTTAAACTAGGAAAATCTCAATACAAGCAACTAGGAAATTACAATACTCTGAATACTATTAGTATTCTGTAATCTTATGAATCTGAGAAGTTCTAAATCGTCGGCTTGACTGATAATGTGATAATGTATAACCCTCGCCATTGTAGAAGTAGTTTTATTTTTCTTAAAGTTGAGTTTTTCCAATACAAAAGAAATACATGCTTATTACAGAAAATTTATAAACTACAGGGGGAAAATAAAAAGAAAGACAACCCTGTTAACATTTGGGAAATTTCATCCCAATTTTTTCATTTTCCTATGCATAATCCTAGGGAGGTTTTAGTATAGCTGGGTTCAAAGTCTGTGTACAATTTTGTATCATGCTTTTATCACTTGACAACATCACGTAATTCCTACATCATTACAAACCCTTTGTAATGTGGCTTCTTAACATCCTGTGGAATGGATATTCTATCATTTATTTTACCATTCCCCAAGTGTTGGACAAAATGAGGCTGTTTCCAGGTATTGTTTTTGTTTGTCTCCTTGGTTATTTTGCTATTTTATTTCCTTGCGACCGTAAAAGAAGGAGGCACCAGCCATGGCCTTCACCATGTCAGATCCCATGGGGAAGGAAGGAGGAGCACCATTTAGATATGGGGAAAGCCTCTGCCTTGCCTTGGACGCAGCTTCTGGGGCCTATAGCAACCCAGTGTTAAGCTACCTCCGTCCTTCTCATGACTTCTATTTGGACAGAGTTCTGTTAGCAGTGCTCCTGGCCTCTGTCCACCTGGAGGGTGAGTGCCTGCCCTGATTGGTGGCCTTGGGAAGGAGCCCTCACTGGGGGCCAGCATGCCTCTCCATTCCTTCCTGCTGCAAGTTTAGTAGGGGTTGGCGGGGCCAGTCTGGGCAGCTCTGCAATCATCCAGCTATCTATTACAGAGTGCCAAGTCTCATTCTGGGGTTCAGCCATATAAATGCCCCTCATTCTCTAAAATCAGTTTGACTGGTATAAAGGTGATATTTTGGTCACCTATCTTTTTAGGTTCTACCTTATTTTTCTGTTGGGGTGGGACGCAGGCAGGGAAGGATGCTATTTATCGGACACCTTCAAAACCACTAAGACGATAATATCCTCCACTGTTGCTGAATCTCTTCTCCCCACCCCACATGCAGGCTGTTGGGGTTTGGGATTCTGCTTAGTGGACTTGGCTCATGGCACAACTTCTTGCCACCTCTGGATCTCAGCAGTCAAGACTATGCTGAGGCAGATACAAAAGATAATAGAATTATTATTTATAATAGCCACTAGCATGTATTGAGCAGTAATAATGTACCATGTGCTGTGTTAAATGCTTTACCCAGTTCAGGCTTACAAATCCAATGAGATAGATATTGTCACCTCTATTTTATAAGCAAGGAAACTGAGGCCCAGAGAGGGTGTGTAGTATCTGGTTCACACTGTCGCCAGTGGTCAGGTCAGGATTCACAGTTAGATTAAGGTCCCTGAAAGCCTAAGTTCTTAACCTCTCTGCCCTGGGGCCAACAGCCCTGTGAATCCCTCTGAGGAGAGGGAGGAAGGGCAGACAGAGGGAATGAGGACGCCCACACTCCCACAGCACTCAGTCCAGGTAATTCCACCAGACTCAGAGCACAGCCACAGTCTTTATCTTTCCAGAGGCTACCTCAACAGCATCAATGTGGTTGAAAGGGACTGGGGTGGAGAAGGGGTATTTTGGGCTTCTGTGTTCTTAAGGGAAATTTGCATAACAAAAAACTCACCATTTTACATTATACAATTCAGTGGCATTTAGTACATTCACAGTGGTGTGCAACCACCACTCTTACTTAGTTCCAGAACATTTTTATCACCCCAAAAGGAAACCCTACTAAGCACTCCCTTCCTGTCCTCCCCCTCCCCCCTACCTCTGATGATCACTGATCTGCTTTCCCTCTCTAGAGATCTACCTATTCTGAATATTTCAGACAAATGAAATCACCTGTAGGAGATTTCTCATGGGTGATAGCAACTCTCGCAAGTCAATCATTTTGTAGACAGAGGAGAAGTTCTCCAAGCACAGGATGGAATGAATTTGCCTTTCACTGCCCATCTTGACTTCCTACTTTGCCCTTGTGCTGCCTCTTGGTTATTCTCTCCTTGACTGGCCACCTACCCTCTCTCCCATCCTCCCCCTTCACATTTGCTCTAAAAACCCTTCTCAATCAATATGCCAGGGATTGTGTCTCCTCTTAAGCAGATAACCTGAGAAATCCAATGATTTTTTGGATTTCTTTTTCCTTTCCTTTTTCTTTTGGGTCAAGAGGGTCAAGACCAAACGGCACTGATTTGGATTGGAGTTTCCCAGTTCAAATAGCGATTTTTAGCCTGGGCTCCTACAGGAGTCCTCAGTCAATGAGCACATAATTGAACTGTCACCTCCCTCCACCTCCACCCCTACTAGCCCTCACCCTTGGCACAGGAGCCCTGAAAACTGCATACATCCTTATAATGTATCACCTCTTCTTTCTGGATGAATGCTAGTACTCCCATAGTAGCTGCGGCAGTGAGCAGTAAGACTGATCTCTCATTCCCACCTGTGAATGTTTTCCCTTCTGGTTGGAAAAGGAAGAGGAGAACTTCAAAGCTACCCAAAATTATATGCCAGAGTGCAGAGTGGGAGAGGCAGAGAAGGAATGACTGATGGAGAGGCAGGACCAATGAGGTCAACAGGGGGTGGAGGGATTCTGTACTGAAAAGGGACTCCTACTACTCTCAGGACCATCCTGCAGAAACATGAATTAAGACAGAGCCATCTGACTACTGGGTATTTACCCCAAAGATACAAAAGTAGGGATCCGAAGGGGTACATGCACCCCGATGTTTATAGCAGCAATGTCCACAATAGCCAAACTGTGGAAAGAGCCAAGATGTCCATCAACAGATGAATGGATAAAGAAGATGTGGTATATATATATACAATGGAATATTATGCAGCCATCAAAAGGAATGAGATCTTGCCATTTGCAACGACGTAGATGGAACTGGAGGGTATTATGTTGAGTGAAATAAGTCAAGCAGAGAAAGACATGTATCATATGATCTCACTGATAGGAGGAATTCTTAATTGTAGGAAACAAACTGAGGGTTGCTGGAGTGGGGGGTGGGGTGGGAGGGATGGGGTGACTGGGTGATAGACACTGGGGAGGGTATGTGCTCTGGTAAGCGCTGTGAATTGTGCAAGACTGTTGAATCTCAGATCTGTACCTCTGAAACAAATAATGCAATATATGTTAAGAAAAAAAAAAGAAGAAGAAGGTAGCGGGAGGGGAAGAATGAAACGGGGGAAATCGGAGGGGTAGACGAACCATGAGAGACGATGGACTCTGAAAAACAAACAGGGTTCTAGAGGGGAGGGGGAATGGGGGGGTGGGTTAGCCTGGTGGTGGGTATTGAGGAGGGCACATTCTGCATGGAGCACTGGGTGTTATGCACAAACAGTGAATCATGGAACACTTCATCTAAAACTAATGATGTAATGTATGGGGATTAACATAAGAATAAAAAAAAAAAAAGACAGAGCCATCTGGCTGTCTTTGGGAAATATGGGCACAAGACACATCCCTGACAGTATTTTCCTAGTCCTCACCTGACTCGAAGAAAGAAGCATTCACCAAAGGCTTACAAATCCCAACAATTTCCCAAGTCTGTTCCATTTTCTCTGTATCTCAGCCCAACAAGAAAATACCTATATTCACATGACAGGGAAGGGGAAGGAGGGACAACCGGGGTATATGAGACACAGCAGCCTTGCCTTCTGTCCTACCGTGACCCCTCCTGTCTTTTCCCAGTGTGCTCCTGGCATTCCGTGATCCTGAATATTCACTCATGATCGTGAAGTCTCCTGGCTCTCGTTAATCACAGTACTTGTGTTTACCACCCAAATAGCAAACACACACATGCGCACATACACAGATACACACACACACACACACACACACCCCTCTAGCATCACTAAGTCACTAGGCAAATATCAAGGCTTATTTGGAAGGATATTCCTCAGAGGCTCTCTCCATAAATAAGGATCTATAGCTACCAATCCTAATCATAGATGCTAAAATGGAGCCCAGAACTCTCCCCACTTCCCCGCCTCCAACTGATACTCTCTGTATTAGTGCCCTAGGGCTGCCGTAACAGATTACCACAAACTCACGGCTTCAAACAACACAAACTGATCGTCTCAGAGTTCTGGAGGCTAGAAGTCCAAAATCAAGGCGTTGCCAGGACCATGCTCCCCTCAGAATCTCTAGGGAAGAATCCTTCTTGGTGTCTTCTAGCTACTGGGCGTTGACAGGAACCCTTGACAGTGCTTGGTTCATGGTAGCATCACTGCCACTTCTGCCTCTGTCTTCACGTGGCATTCCCCCACCATGTGTCTGTGCACAAATTTCCCTCTTCGTGTAAGGACACCAGGCATTGGATTAGGGCTTACATTAATCCGGTATGACTGCATTTTAACTCGATGACATCTGCAAAAACCCTATTTCCGAATTCACAGGTACGGGGAGATACTTGAAGGGTTCTTTTGGGGTAAAACAAGTCAACCCGCCACACTCTCTCATAAGGACCAAACCAGAGCCCTGTGGCTTGTTAGCAACAAAAAGGTCTTCCTATTATCAGTTCCCGGGGCTCCGAAAATATATTATCATCAACATGACAAAATATTTTCCGAGTACTTAGAACTAAGTGCCAAGCATTATGCTATTTTACATGGATTTCCTTGTTAATCCTCATATTCACCCTGTGAAGTAAGAACAACTATCAGCCCCATCTCACAAGTGAGCAAACTGAAGCTTTAGGAAGTTAAGTAACGGGGCACCTGGGTGGCTCAGTCGTTAAGCGTCTGCCTTCGGCTCAGGTCATGATCCCGGGGTCCTGGGATCGAGCCCCACATCGGGCTCCCTGCTCAGCGGGAAGCCTGCTTCTCCCTCTCCCACTCCCCCTGCTTGTGCTCTCTCTCTCACTATGTCTCTCTCTGTCCAATAAATAAATAAAATCTTTAAAAAAAAATTTTTTTTTTTTTTTAAAAGAAAGTTAAGTAACTTACCCAAGGAACATAATGATAGATCCAGGATTTGAACTCAGCTTTTCTGATCCCAAAGCCTATCGAAGTTCTTCCATGCTTTACTTTCAGGCAAAGTTGTGTGACTTTGAGCAAATAGGCACCCCTCTCTGGGCTTTAGTATCCTTAGCTGAAGAAAGAACAATTCCTCCAGGTTTCTAAGGGCTCTTCCCACTATGAGTCCACAGCTCTGCGAGTCTTTTCATCCAGGTAACCAATCACTCTGGCCAGCTGATCTGCATTTGATCAAGATCCGCTTCCTGTCCCCTCCCTGCCCCAAGAGCAACCCCAGAGGCACCACATGGTGTGTTTACACATGATTCAAAGACACAGGACCTCAAATACCTTTCCCAAATCCGACACCAGGCTCCTACAGCCTTATCGGGTGTGGTATCATTTCCATCCAAATTTATGCTTCAGGAAGAGCCTAACTGACCCACAGGGAAAGACCAGCTCCACCAACAACACACATCTTGATGACACTGGGGGAAAAACTCACCTATCTAATTTGTTTCTTGTCGGCAGTGTGCTTCTGGAACTGAGCGAGAACATCAAGTTCGAAATGTCTTTCGCGGGACTTAAATAAATATTTCATATTCCAGTTCTAGAGAACAGGTTAATGGAAGGGCCTTTCATGTTTCCTGACTCTCCCCCACCCCCTTCCTGGCACGTTTCCACTACTTTTTATTCCATTTTCCAATAAGGCCACATTATGTGTGGCTCTAGACATCATGACAGAAGCAAGCAAGGGAAGGGGGTGTGCAATAACGAAAAGATTAGGGTCAGTAAGGGAACTGGCGGAAAGATAAAGAACAGCACTTAGAGCAAGCTGGAGCCAAAATGATCACAAAATCATAAAATGAATCACATTTATTGGATGCTACTAGTTTCAGGCACATTTTCTCTTCTAACGCTCTCGGCAATTATGTGGAGCAGCTGTGTTATGATCCCACTTTGCAGATGCAAAAAACCAAGGCTCAGCTGGTAAATGAGATTCAGGACCAGATGTGGCTGGTTCCAAAGCCTCTTTCCTCTACAACCCAGGGGCCCGAGGATCACAAAGAGTAAAACAGTCACTTCCCTCCTTGTAGAGTTTACATTGCTGTGGGTGGTACAGCTGAGAGCTGCCAACTTCCAAGAGCAGGTACTCTTTTTATTCTTTTCATGGAGGAGGAGACAAGCTTTAATTCTAGTGATGCCAAAAGCAATAAGACTGTCTTAGATGTGGCGTCTCGGGCAGAATCAACACTTGAGAAGAATGCAGGGGGAAGGGGGGGGATGTGGCCCTAGTCAGCCTCGACCCTCCACCCTCCTGCTCCTGCTGCACAGTCAGAACCAAGGGCTGAATGGTTCTGGCCATCTCCCAAAGCTGCAAGACCTTCCTCCTGGGAGCTGCTCCCCACACCTCCTCCCTGCAGAGCAGTCAAGTTACACAGACCTGGATTCCAGCCCAGGTTCTGTATGATGAGGGTGATATTAGTACCTGTACATCTTGAATCCCACCACTTCTGTGTCCTTTCACCCTCCAGCCCTGTCAAGCTCAGTCCCCAGCAACAGGCACCTAACTCCTCCCCTTTTTCCCACCCTTGTCCCCTAGAGCCACCTTGTCAGCCCAGCAGACAGTGATCTTTTTAAAATATAAATGAAATACCATAACTGTCGTGCTCAAAACCCTCCAGTGGCATCTCAACATTCCTAGAATTTAAAAAATTATTCGTCATGGCCTTCAAGGCCCTCCCCTGCATGCTGCCCCTACACTCTCCCCCTTGATCCCTCCATGGCGCCACATGGGCCTTCTAGTTCCTGAAACATGCCGAGGTCATTAGTGTCTTTGTGCTAGTTGGTCCCTCTGGACAACGTGCTCTTCCCCAGAGCTTCACACGCTTCCTCCCTCACTTTATCCAGGTCTCCACTCAAATGTCCTTTCTCCAGAGAAGCTTCCTTTACCCTTCCCATTTGAAAAATAGATATAGATATAGATATAGATATAGATGATATAGATATAGATATAGATATAAATATAGATATAGATACAGATATAGATATAGATATATAGATATATTTAAAAAAAAGAAAAGAGAAAAAAAGCAGCTTTCCTATCACATTCTAGGACTTCACTTGCCTCATTTTTCTCCATGTTTATTACTACTTGAAATTCTACATGTGTTTAAATTGTTATTGTCAGGGTGCCTGGGTGGCTCAGTCGTTAAGCGTCTGCCTTCGGCTCAGGTCATGATCCCAGGGTTCTCGGATCGAGCCCCACATCGGGCTCCCTGCTCAGCGGGAAGCCTGCTTCTCCCTCTGCCACTCCCCCTGCTTGTGTTCCCTCTCTCGCTGTGTCTCTCTCTGTCAAATAAATAAATAAAATCTTTTAATAAAATAAAATAAATAGTTATTGTCTGCCTTCTACACTAAAATATCTCTGACAGCAGGAGCCTTATCTATCTCTTTTATCCAATCCTTGTCATACAGTAGGTGCTTAATAAATATTGGTAGGATGAATAAATGAATGAATGAGGCCATATAAGTTTTGGCAAAGACTGCTAGTTGTCCCCAGTATCCATTCTCCCCTTCTTCCTTTCAGTAATTAAAACCCCAGGTTGGGGCGCCTGGGTGGCTCAGTTGGTTAAGCGACTGCTTTCGGCTCAGGTCATGATCCTGGAGTCCCTGGATCGAGTCCCGCATCGGGCTCCCTGCTTGGCAGGGAGCCTGCTTCTCCCTCTGACCCTCCCCTCTCTCATGTGCTCTATCTCTCTCATTCTCTCTGTCTCAAATAAATAAATAAAATCTTTAAAAAAAATAAAAAATAAAAAATAATAAAACCCCAGGTTGTAGTTGGACACAATACTGCCCACCTAAAGTTGAGGTTTTCCAGACTCTCTTGAAGCTAGATGTGTCTATACGACTAGGTTCTGGACAATTAACGTTGCCATAAAAAATGCAGGATGCCCAGTTAAATTTGAATGTCAGATAAACAACCAATAATTTTTTTTAAAGATTTTATTTATTTATTTGACAGAGAGAGACACAGCGAGAGAGGAAACACAAGCAGGGGGAGTGGGAGAGGGAGAAGCAGGCTTCCCGCGGAGCAGGGAGCCCGATGTGGGGCTCGATCCCAGGACCCTGGGATCATGACCCGAGCTGAAGGCAAACACTTAACAACTGAGCCACCCAGGTGCCCCAACCAATAATTTTTTGATATAAGTATTTCCCAAATTAAAAGTTCAACAATTGTACAGCGTTATTTACAATAGCCAAAATATGCAAGATGTGCAAGTATCTATCAATAGATGAATGAATAAAGAAGATGTGTCATAGGGGTGCCTGGGTGGCTCAGCCAGTTGAGTGTCTGCCTTCAGCTCAGGTCATGATCTCAGGGTCCTGGATTCAAGCCCCACATGGGGCTCCCTGCTCAGTGGGGAGTCTGCTTCTCCCTCTGCCCCTCCCCCTGTTCATGCTCTCACTCTCCCGCTCTCTCTCTCTCAAATAAATAAAATCTTTAAAAAAAAAGATGTGTCATATATATATGTATGTGTCATATATATATATATGTATATATATGCATACTGGAATATTACTTAGCAGTGAACAAGAATGAAATGAAATCTTGCCATTTGCAATGACATGGCTGGAGCTAGAGAGTACAATGCTAAGTGAAATAAGTGAGTCAGAGAAAGACAAATATCATATGATTTCACTCCTATGTGGAATTTAAGAAATAAAACAAATGAACAAAGTAAAAAAAAAAAAAAGAGACAAACCAAGAAACAGACTCTGAACTGCAGAGAACAAACTGATGGTTACCAGAGGCAGGGTTGGGCGGGGGGGCTTAGGGGCAGAGGATGGGTGAAATAGGTGATGGGGATTAAGAGTACACTTATGATGAGCCCTGAGTAATATATGGAATTGAATCACTATATTGTACACCTGAAACTAATAGAACTATGTTAATGATACTGAAATTAAAACAAAAATTAAATTATAGTTTTTGAAAGTCCAATCATTGTTTTAGTGTAGGTATGCCCTATTAAAAAAAAAAAAAAGTTATCAGTTCTGTTAAAATAAAACGCAGAGACCTAACTTGAAAATTCCCTGAACAAAACCAGTCACACAAGCAAAGCTTTATTTAGCTTATTTTGCAAGAAAGCGAGGCTAACTTGACTTGGGTCATTTCTTGCTCATGCCTCTGAAAATCATAAGCAAAACTTAAATTGTTCCCCAAAATGGATATGAGGTAACCACTAACCAATTTTCTGTCATTTAGGAAAATTCTCCCATTGGAACCGATCACTGTGAAGAATAGTCCCAGCCCCGCACAACACAAGCTGTTTTCTGACCCTAGACGTGTCCGCTTCATTCTACATTTTGGTTTCAGTGCTCCTGGTTTGTAAACTGTCTTTTTGGTGGGTGCACAATAAACTTTTACTAATTACTACTTCGGTGGTTGATTCATTTTACTTCTGGTTTTTTTTTTCCTTCTGAGCTTCTGACAATGGTTTATCTGAAATTCAAATTTAACTGTGTGTCCTGTTTTTGTTTGCTACATCGCAACGCTATGGCCTATGGAAACATAAGGCAAAGTAATGTCTACAACCCCAAGGTCATGTCCTCACTTACCGGTCCCTGTCCTGCAGGTAGGAACACCATTCTAAGGGGCGGTGTGAGTCACCTGTGACCCCATGGCCCAGGGTAGCACTCTAGGATGCGGCGGAGCCAGAGAATGGAAGGAGCCAGCCCCAGACGCATGTGGTGGAACAGGGCCCTTCTACTCCCCAGGTCCCCCAACTAGCTCAGATTTGTAGATGGCAGGAAAACTACCTTTCACCTCACTAAAGACTCTGTTAATTTGTTCCCCATTAAAGCAGCTAAACCAATATCCGAACAAACGCAAAATTATAAATGAGTTTTGGTAATTTAGGTGTCAGATACATCGGAGAGCCTCAATCCATGTTTATTTCCTCTTGTCCTCACTAACCGAGTTGCCCCAAATTTCAAGCCATGTTTGGCAGGAGTGTGGCATCTGTGTCCTTCCCTGGCAGCTCCTGATGCCCTCCCAGGGTGGGGCTGCAGGAATTCAGTTGCAGCAGAGGTGGGGTGCTCTCTTGGCCTCTGAGGGGGATGCTTCAGAGTTCCGTATCACGTCGCTCTGAGCTCTCCAAATGGGGTCATCTCTGGAAACCCAGGGAGAAGAGAAGGAACCCAAGGTCCTTCTGCACTGGGGCTCCCCTGGCTCAGCCACAGTCACAGAGGCCCAGGGCAGGGAGGAGCCTCCATGGCCTCTGGAAGTTCTTCCCTCCACTGCCCAGAGCGCGCTCCCCCGCACGTTCCCATGGCTGGTCCTCTCCCTCATTCGGCGCGGCTGCAGTGTCACTTCTGGGGAGGCCTTCCCTGACCAATCCCCTGTCACCCTCCAGCTCCTGGCCTGGCCTGGTTTTTCTCTATGGCATCTATCACTTCTAATTCGTTCTTATATACCTCCAGGTTTATTGTCTGCCGAGCCCACTGAAAGGTAAGCTCCCTGAAGGCGCGAGATCTGTCTCATGCTCACTGCTGTATCCCCAGCACCTCAAACAGTGCTCGGCAGTGAGGAAGATGCTAGATAAACATTTTTGAATAAATAAACAAATAGAAGATAGATATGGTTACAGATACGGACGCAGACACAGATAGAGATATATCAGGGTCACCAACGAGTCAGACAGATTTTACCAGTGGCTTCCTTCCAAAGGGTGACCGGAAAACTGACAAAACCTCCATGTGCACAATGATGTTGAAGCTGATGCTTCACTAGAGAAAACTCGGCCTCTTAGCGTAAGGCTTGCCTCCCTGTTGACTTAGGAACCTCTGCCGGGTAGAAGTAGTGTTTCTGCAGAATGTTAGCACTAAAGCAATCTGAAGTTCAAGCTCCTGGTGGGGAAAGGGACCCAGAGAGGGGGTAGGGTCATGTGGACAGTACCAACTGAGGCCTGCAAAGCACAGCTTACTTTAGCAAGCATCTTCTCATTCTTGTTTGTACTTTGCTCTGCACAACAGTTCTACTGGGCAAGTGGTGGCAAGATTGGTGGTGTTATAATTACCTTTAAATATAGTTTGTTAGCCTCCTGAACTGTGCATTTCAAAATGGGCAAGATGGTAAATTTCATGTTATGTGTATTTTACCACAATTAAAAATAAAAAGTATATATATATACAACTATATATGTGCATATATAGTTATTAACGACAACCTTATTTTGCACATGAACCACATAAAGCTCAGGGAGGTTGTGACTTATAAAAGTCACACTGCTTGGGACTGGAGAAGCTAGCCTTAACATCAGGACTTTGGAGTCCAGCTCTGGACCTCCTCTACAAGGGAGATTGAACCTTCACTCCACAAACATGCCAAGAACCAACCTCAAGCTAGAAGATCAGTGCTCTGAGCTTTCCAAGGAGACTTCTTTTTTTTTTTTTTTTAAGATTTATTTATTTGAGACAGAGAGAGTGAGCAGAGGGAGAAGCAGACTCCCTACTGAGTGGAGAGCCTGACACAGGGCTCAATCCGAGGACCCTGAGATCATGACCTGAACCAAAATCAAGAGTCGGATGCTTAACTGACTGAGCCACCGGGTGCCCCATTCCAAGGAGACTTCAAATATGCTGAGATCCATCACAGCTGGTCATGCCACTCCGCTTCAGAGGCCAGCCTCTTCCATGATACCATGCCGAGGGATGGCTGATCCAACAGACAACAGCTCAATATAGATCATGTGTCATTTACTCTCATTCTGTGATGATTAATTTGTTCGGGGACCAAGAGAGTTCAGTGGTTACATTAACATGCAAAGAAAAATTAAACATTTATGCGTCCTTTATCTCTTCATTTCTAGATAAGTCCTGTCAGTGTCTGCAAGAGATATTCTCATTGACATTGTTTATCTGTTCAACTTGACACCAAATTACACTTGAGAAACAAGAACTAACACACCGCAGTGTTTTTATACGGAAGTGGTGACTACAGGGGGCCAGATATTAAAGAAAAAAATATCTAGCCTGAGATTCTAGCGTAGCATAAACTCAGTGCAATATGACACCAAGAATCAGGCCCAAACAGGTAGGAGCTTAATAAAGTCTTCTTGGAAAACCCCATCTGGGTCCCTTGAGCCCCAGTTTAATATGCAGCATTATGCTGGGGATGCAGAAGGGTTCCATCTCATGAGCCAGCTTTGCTCTGATGTCCACATCACTGTGTTGAAAAAGAGCCAGAGCAGGGCTCAGGTTGTTAAGCGTCTGCCTTTGGCTCAGGTCGTGATCTCCATGTCCTGGGATCGAGCCCTGCATCTGGACTTCCTGCTCCAGGAAGAGTCTGCTTCTCTCTCTCTCTCTCTTTCTCTCTTCCTCTGCCTCTCCCCTCCTGCTCATGTTCTCTCTCTCTCTCAAATAAATAAATAAAAATCTTAAAAAAAAAAAAAAGAGTCAGAGGCCTCATTAGAAGAATTACAGTTATAGCATGGAGCAAATGGTCAAATGCGTGTCTTCCCATCCTCCACCAACTCTCCCACTTGACTTAGGTCATGCTTCTCTCGTTCAGATGGGCTGCCCTGTGTCCACGCAATATTGGGCTTCTCCAGGTAGGGCAGCAAAAAGTTTCACTTGCAACCAGAGACCTGCAATGGAATCTTAGCTCCATCATTTACCACTTCTATGAGCTTGTTTTCTCATCTCAAAAAAGGGGATAATAATATTGCCCACCACATAGGACTGTTGTGTGACTTAAATGAGGTAACACATGCAAAGCACCAAGTGCAGAGTCTGGTGGCAATAAGAGCTCAGTGCACATGATGATATTAGTAAATGCCCCACGATGTGTGCGCTGTGTTAATCACATAGCACACTTTCAGTATTGATTAGCAGTTCTCAGGGTCATGAGGATAAGGGATCTTTTAGTTGATTTTTACTGTATTTTATTAAATACTAGTTAGAACTTATTGAGCACATAATATGTGCTAGCCCAGTTGCAAGTGTTTTTATGTGTCTTAACTCATCCGATCTTCATACAGTTGGTGGGGGAGCAGGAACATGCACCCAGACAATCTGGCTCTGCTACCTGCCCTCTTAACCATGACCCTCACTGCTACTGTCAAGAATCAGCTGTTACTTCTTTTGTAATCAGAAAAACTTTGTAGTCAGAAAAACTATTTTTTAAATGACTTAAGATGTTAAATACTCATTTTGTTGAAAGGTTATCAACTCCTGTCCGAATCTGTAAGAACCTCAAGACTGAGAGATTGACACTTCATTTATTTCAGATAAAGTTTTCCTGAGAACTACCCTACAACCCAGCAATTGCACTACTAGGTATTTATCCAAAGGATACAAACATAGTGATCTGAAGGGGCACCTGCACCCCAATGTTTATAGCAGCAGTGTCCACAATAGCCAAACTATGGAAAGAGCCCAGATGTCCATCAACAGATGAATGGATAAAGATGTTGTATACGTGTGTGTGTATACACACACACACACACACACACACACAGGAATATTACTCAGCCATCAAAAAGAATGAAATTTTACCATTTGCAACAATGTGGATGGGACTAGAGGGTATTATGCTACACAAAAATAAGTCAGTCAGAGAAAGACAAATACTCCATGATTTCACTCATATGTGGAATTAAGAAATGAAACAGAGGACCTTAAGCGAATGGAAGGAAAAATAAAATAAGATGAAATCAGAGAAGGAGACAAACCATAAGAGACTCTTAACTATAGGAAACAAACTGAGGGTTGCTGGAGGGGAAGGAGATGGTGGGATGGGGTAACTGGGTGATGGGCATTAAGGAGGGCACATGATGTAATGAGCACTGGGTGTTATATGCAATTAATGAATCACTAAACTCCACCTCTGAAACTAATAATACTCTATATGTTAATTAAATTGATTTTAAATTTTAAAAAAAAAGATGCTATGGAAAATAGAAGAAATGATGTCTTCCCTTCAGGGCCTTGTACATGTGGAAAGTGAATTCTTATTGCTAATAGCTGACATTCATTTAGTGCAGACTGTGTGCCCAGTCACGGTGCTAAAAGCTTTGCCCACATTGCCTCACTTAATCCCCATAACAAATCGATGAGATAGGTACAATTAATATCCCCATTGTGCGGGCGCCTGGGTGGCTCAGTCGTGAGCTCAGGTCATGATCTCAGGGTCCTGGGATCGAGCCCCGCATCGGGCTCCCTGCTCAGCAGGAAACCTGCTTCTCCCTCTCCCACTCCCCCTGCTTGTGTTCCCTCTCTCGCTGTCTCTCTCTGTCAAATAAATAAATAAAATCTAAAAAAAAAAAAAAAAAAAATCCCCATTGTGTGGAATGAGGAAATTAAGCCTCAGGGTTCCAAGAAGGAAAATCTGCATAGGCTAACTGCCACGTGGCTGCCACAAGCAGGGATTTCTGTCCATTTTTCTTTTCCTCACTATCTTAAAAAGCAGGCCACTTGATAGGTGCTTGAAACATTCCTGGCAAAGTGAATACCAACTTTTTAATACATTGCCATCACTAAACAGCAGTGCATTTGCCAGACATCAAACTTTACATGGGCACACTTACAGAGCTAGTGAGTTTAAAAGAATCCCACTCTCTGAGTTTATGGACCTCTTCTTACACCCTCCCCACCAACACCTCTGTTCCCACCTGCAGTATTTGAAGATGGGCCTGAAATGGAGAAGACATGCCGTCTCTCTGCTCTCGCCTGCTAATTCTCAATTTCAAGATGTTCTATTATACCTGATTTATGGCCTGACAGAGCTCATTCTAGCCCACAACCTTGAGCTTGTAAAATGCACAGGGGAAATTTACTAACGACCATGTTCATCTTACTGAATGGTAAGGATTTTTTTTAAGGGAAAAAAGCTCAAGAAGCAGGGACATTTCAAACAGCCAATTATGAATAACAATTGTTTGATAGCCGAGTGCAGTAGATCTTCCAGCTCATTCGGTTTTCATCTAATTAAATCTTTCATTTCCACGGGCAGCATGTGGTACATGCTTGTGTTTGCTTTTGTCAGCAGGATATAATCAATAGGAGAAATGTGGATGCATTTCAGCATTTATTAGCAGCTCAATTGGAAGTTGTTTTATTTTAATAACATCCTTGCCTTCATTCTGTTCAGGGTAAATCGACAGCTTTGATGGATAACAGATGAAAGAAAAATGGTTTACGTTATCCCATTAAGAGTAAAGAAATCAGAGAATGAAAGGAAGCTGAGAGAGAAATTGAAAAACACTTTAAAGCTGCATTTTCTTTGTTACAAAACAAAAGAAAAACAAACAAAAATGCCTGCCATTCACTCCAAAAGATCATCAAGTCTATTTGCTTTCAGCTAGATATACCTCCCAAGACCATGGCGATAAATTCCCTTTCTGAAGCTTTCTACCGCTTTTATTTGCAGCTCATAGTTAATTATTCTTGGTTAATTTCCCCTGGAGCCGCAATACAGGTAACAAAGGGGCGACCCAGTACAAAATGTCATTTGTTCACCAGAAGTGAATCCAAATGCCCAAATGCTCCCATCCTCATATAGCAGGCACACTGGCAGAGAGAGGACACCTTAACAACAAACATGGATGCTCCACAATGATGAGGCATTCACAAGAGGCCACTGCACAGCATGATCAATAGAATTTGAAGTGATCTGTGGGCCAGAAGACCGCTCTTTGGAAATCCTACCTGGTATCGCCAACCATTCACTTGACAGCACCATGTGAATATCTCTCATCTAAAAATCTGAGTGTTTTACCACAATGAGATACCACTTCACACCCATTACAATAGCAACTATCCAAGAAATAAATAAAAAAAAAAACAAGTGTTGGGGTGCCTGGGTGGCTCAGTCGTTAAGCGTCTGCCTTCCGCTCAGGTCATGATCCCAGGATCCTGGGATCGAGCCCCGCATCAGGCTCCCTGCTCCGCGGGAAGCCTGCTTCTCCCTCTCCCACTCCCCCTGCTTGTGTTCCCTCTCTCACTGTGTCTCTCTCTGTCAAATAAATAAATAAAATCTTAAAAAATAATAATAAAATAAAATAAAAATAAATAAATAAATAAAACAAGTGTTGGCGAGGATGTGGAGAAACTGGAACTCTTGCACACTGGGTGAGAATGTAAAATGGTGCTGTAGCCACTGTAGAAAACAGTTTGGTGGTTTCTCAAAATATTAAATATAAAATTACCATATGATCCACCAATTCCACTTCTGGGTATAAGCCCAAAAGAAGTGAAAGCAGGGACTGGAACAGATTTTGTACACTCCTGTTCATAGCAGCAATGTTCACAATAGCCAAAAGGAAGAAGCAACTCAAATATCCATCAGCGGGTGAATAAATAAATAAAATGTGGTATATACATAAAACAGAATTATTCAGCCTTAGAGAGAAAACTCTGACACATGTTACAGCACGGATGAAACTTGAAGACGGTGTGCAGAGTGACATAAGCCAGTCCCAAAAGGACAAATATTGTATGATTATCTGAGGTTCCTAGAACAGTCGAATTCACAGAAATAGAGAGGAATGGTGGCAGCCAGGAGTCATGGGGAGGGGAACATGGAGTTTGTGTGTAATGGGTACAGTTTCAGGGGTAAGTTGAAAAAGTTCTGAGATGGATGGTGGTGATGGTGGCACAATGTGAATGAATGCCACAGAAGTGTACATTTAAAAGTGGTTAGGATGGTAAATTTTGTTACGTATATTTTGCCACAATAAAGATAAACAATATTTTAACCCTCAGATAAAGTTGTCCTTGGATAGTTCCCACCTGGGCATATAGCACATCCATTTATCCAGTCGCTCAAGCCAGAGATGCAAGAACCAACCCTGATACCTCCCCAAGCCCTGGTCACCCCCAGTGGAGTCTACTGCCTAAATGAAAGCTCCATCAGTCCACTTGCTGCCATGTCCTGCCATCTCCCTGAGGGACTGTCCTCTCTTCCCTGGATTCTCTACTGACTTCCTACCCAGTCTCTGGGATCAGCCCAGGCCCCGCCCCCTCCAGGCCGTTCTCCACCAGCAACCACACTGAGCTTTTACAGACAGACACCAGGTTCTGTCGCCGCTCACCCCCAAAGCTCCCGCTGCCACGGAGAACCAAATGGGGGCTCCTCCCCAAGCCTACCAAAGCCCTGAAGCTGGGGGACCCCCCCGCCGAGGTCTCCCTCACTCAGTACTCCTGTGTCTCTCTGTACACATCTCCACTAGCTCCTCAAACTCACGAGGGTCCATCATCACGCAGGGCCTTTGTCCATGGCACCCCTTGGCCGGGAACATTCTCCCCTCATTGTTTGCCTGGCCAAACACTCCTGTGACTTCAGGCCTCATCATAAACGGCATTCCCTCAAGGGTTCCTCACGGATGTCACACTGCAAAGAGCCCCCTGCTCTCCTCCCATGCCCTTTCTTCTTTGTCCCCATGGCCCTTTTTACACTTCTATATTTGTATAATCCTCCCCACCTGGGGGACCGTGAGATCCCTGAGGGCAGCACCCATGTGTGTCTTGAACCGTATTCCCAGCCACTCAGTATGATGTCTGGCACCCAGTAGGTACTCACTTGTCGGGTGAACCAATAAGTAAAGGAATGCAGGTTCTTTTAGGTCATGCAAACAGTGGGAAGCAGAAAGCCTGCCTCTGACCCACACAGCCTCCACGTTTTACTTTCGTAGAGAGTCAGGCAGGCCTGTGCACCTGATCTGAAACCCACCCCACCTAGCCAACCCACATACTTGCTTCCAACCACTAGGTGTTGGACAGACACACCCAAAGGCCCTCTGGCAAAAGGGCCTGGCTTTTCCCGGGAAGGGGATAAAGATTTAAGCTTGTCGCCTGTCGAAGACAAGGTACCTGCTTGAGTTATTTTCTAAGATGATACAAATTCGCTGACAAGTGCCGCCCAGCTGTTCCTCTTCCTGAGTTTTCCAGGCACGCTGCCTGCTGTATTAGTGAAGAAATGCCTTGAAACAACATGACATCAGCCATACAGATGGAATGTGAACGTGGGTCTGCCTTTGTCAAAACCCCCAGAGCAGCCCTGAACCCTTACCTCAGTGGCAGTGAGAAAACCTCGGCTCCCACACGGGTCTTCCCCACTTTGGCAAGTCGTCTTCCCCGAGGTAATGCTCCACCAAACAGTAACTTGGATGATGGCCAATGCTACAGTGATTATTATTGTTATTATGGACTCTATTTTATTCTCATTTAATTAGTAATTATTTTAGATTACATGGCTGAAGCGCTGCTACAATGAGTGTTTCCTGGCAGTCAAGGGTTAATTCTCCATCAAGGCGGAAATATGGGCTATTTTGAGTTCAGCCATTGCAAGCTGTACTGATGAACGCCTCTCAGCGCCGTACGGCACAGTCTAAACCCAGTGTCTCTTTACAACAGTAGTTTCACTTCTATTACCATTAAGAAGAAATATGTAAAGACTTTTCCCTCCGAACAGAGCTCCCGTGCTGGCAGGCCCTGGAGTATCTGGGAGAAGGAAACCCAGCAATCCTGCCTCACCCATCAGAGCTAGCCCCTCTTGGGTCTCCCTAGGGAGGCCAGGTTTCCAGCTAACATTCAATTGGCTATAAAACACACACGTCTTATGTTGGAGTTGACGCCTAATGAATCCAGGAACCAACCGCAGTGATATCTGAAAGCTGCGTAGCTAGAAGGTGGGTGCACATGAAGCAGGCTGTCTCACACTGTTTTTGCATTCCAAACATTTAGGAGTAGCCCTATTTCCATAAATAAATATGCTGTCTTCAAATCACCAAATCTAGGGGGAAAATAAGATGAGCCCTGGAACCATCTTTTTGTGTCATGAAGTATGGAAGTGCCCAATGATGAAGAAATGTCAAGAGGACACAAGAACCAATTTGAAGTGGCTTCCACTGAGTCTGAGAAGTCGTGAGCATTTAAATAAATAATGATTGTAACAGATTAGAACCGCTTGGATAGAGTAGTACCCCATAAATCCAGACTGATAGAAACTGAGGCATAAATAAATGAGAAGAGAAAGCTCTTCTTTACAGCAGAAAGATAAGTAATAAATGCAGGAGAAATGATGGTATTAGAAAATCGCCATTTGGTAACCATTATAGTAATCTATTCATCAGGAAACATCAATGGATGCCAAACTCTAATGGGTGAGAGGCTTATGCCGAAAGAGGTATTTACATAGTTTAAAAGTATCTCCTCACAAGATACTTATGAATCACAAAAAGACTTTATAGTAGAGACACCTGGCGGGCCCCAGCATCATCAGTGATCAAAGTTAAAAATACCAGTAACCAAGTAGACGTCATGTGCCACCGGGTAGGGTGTGATGCAATAAAACACAGTATCTGTGACCTTCTAGCCCAAGCCATTGCCTGAGTCTAACCAAATTGAGGGAGAGTCTACAAAATGACTGGCCTACAATCTTCAACCCTGTCCATGTCATGAAACACGGAATTACCAGATGAGCCAACAATTTCACTTCTGTGTAAATACTCAAAAGAACTGCAAGCAGGAACTCAAACAGATATTTGTACATCGCGTTCACAGCAATCAAGAGCCAGTCGAAGCAACCTAAGAGTCTACTGCTGGATAAACAAAATGTGATGTATACACACAACGGGATAGTAATCAGCAGATAAACAAAATGTGATGTATACACACAATGGGATAGTAATCAGCCTTAAAAAGGAAAGAAATTCTGACACATGCTATAGCATGGATGAACTTTGAAGACATTATGCTAAATTTATAAGCCAATCACCAAAAAAGACAAATACTGTATGATTCCACTTACTTGAGGTACCTAGAGTGGCCCAATTCATAGACAGAAAGTAGAAGGGTGGTTTCCAGGGGCTGAGAGGAGGGAGAACTGGGGAGTTCGTGTTTAACGGGAACAGAGTTTCAGGTGGGTAAGACGAAAAGTTCTGGAAATGGATGGTGATGAAGGTTGCACAAAAATGTAAACAGACCTAATGCCGCAGAGCATACACTTAAAAATGGTTAAAATGGTAAGTTTTGTGTTATATCTATTTCACCAGAATTTTTATGAAAAAGAATTCAAGCTTTGGAGTCAAAATTGGGTTCCAAGGGCAGGAGGAAATTTTTGAAGGTGATGGATAAATTTATGGCACTGATAGTAATAATAGTTTTGCAGGTGTATACTTATCTCCAAACACATCAAGTTGTACACACTAAATATCTACAGCTTTTTGTATGTCAGTCATGGCTCAATAAAGCAGTTTTTTTAAAAATCTGGGTTCAAATTCTGACACTGCCACTTACTGTGTGATTGTAGGGAAATTACTTAGTGTCTTTGATACTCAGATTTCTCATTTGTAAAACAGAGACAAGAATAGGATTGGCATGAGGCAGAGCCTAATAACTTTAGCACAGTGCCTAGCACATGGCAGGTATTAGATAACATTAGTACATCTATAAGTGCCCAGAGACATGAGATAACATGCCATCCATGTTTAAGAGAACTAAAGCTAGTTTGGTATGGTTGGAGGATGTGGTGACATGGGAAGATTTTAGAATGAAAAGTAGGTCTTTTGTGCCAAGATGTTCTGAGGCCTGTGAGGGGTCACTGGAGGGTTGTAAACAGTGCAGGGAAATATTAGAGAAGGAGACAGAGAGGGAAAGAGGTAAATATGAAGCTCAGTTGTTTTTTTTTTTTTAAAGATTTTATTTATTTATTTGAGAGAGAGAGAGAGTGAGCACGAGAGGGGGGAGCGGGAGAGGGAGAAGCAGACTCCCCGCTGAGCAGGGAGCCCGATGCGGGACTCGATCCCGGGACTCCAGGATCATGATCTGAGCTGAAGGCAGTCGCCCAACCAACTGAGCCACCCAGGCGCCCCTATTAAGCTCAGTTTTAAGAACACGGACATCTGATTATTTCACTCAGTCTGTTGGCTTTCTCTTCTCCATTAACACCAGTAATTAACACCAGTGGCTTAAGGGAAAAGAAACCATGCCACATTTAACACTCTCACTTTGCACCCCACACCCTATGAGAATGGGGAACTCCGATGTAAAGAAGGAACTAGCCACATTATAAAGTCAATTTAGGCTTATGCATGAACTCCAAAAAGACTGCTCTCTCCTTACCTCCCCCCTTAATCACTGGGTGGAGGGCACAGAGGCTTTCCACCATTTTCTCCATCTGTTCTCTGCCCCATGCCAAGCTTTATTTAGACCTTGAACATCTGTGAGGAGCAGAGCTGGGTCAGAAGACAGTTTTGCTCAGGTTACAACCTGCACCATTGGATGGTCCATGTCACACAACTCCTCTCATTTCCACATTCTAATGCGCTCATTTCCACGACTAACATTTAACATCATTCTAAACAGTTGCTCTCCATTAATTTTTCTCTCCATCCATAAGCCTTAAGTTATTATGTGAAAACTCAAAGTAATGAAAGTAGCCAAAAGAACACATTTCTCCTGGCTAAGCTGTATTGTTGACCTGCTTCTGCCCGGCCCTTTAAATGAGATTTATTTTGGGGGCGCCTGGGTGGCTCAGTCGTTAAGCGTCTGCCTTCGGCTCAGGTCATGATCCCAGGGTCCTGGGATCGAGCCCCGCATCGGGCTCCCTGCTCGGCAGGAAGCCTGCTTATCTCTCTCCCACTCCCCCTGCTTGTGTTCCCTCTCTTGCTGTAACTGTCTCTGTCAAATAAATAAAATCTTTAAAAAAATAAAAAAAATAAATGAGATTTATTTTGAATTTAACTTTTTTTTCTAATTACCTAGGTAATATATATTCCAACCTGAAAATATCAAAAGTATAGAAAAACACAAAAAGTAAAAACAAAAGTTGCCTATAATCTTATCAACCTGATGTAATACCCTTAAAATCTGGGTATATATCCTTCTAATTTTTTTCTAGTTTTCTTTCTATGCATATATTACTTATTCTTTGTTAAGTTGGGCTTGTGTACGCACTTAAAAACTTACCTTTCAAATAATAGCTCTTACCGGGGCAGGACGAGGGGAAGCAGTTGTGAGCTTCCTCCAAAGTTTCCCCGAGACCAGCTTGGCTGAGGGGCTCTGGCCGTAGCCAGATACCGAGGTGGTGCTGATCAGCCAGGGCCTGGGCATCAGTGCCCTTGGCATTGCTGGGAGCTGCCTGTCTTGATTAGATGGTTCTGGATTAGGATTCTCCCTGGAATATCCCACCATTAGTTTGCATGTGGTGTCCAGGGACCTAAAATGCCTATCCATGAGAGCATTTGTATGTTATGGTGAATGCCGAATTTGGAGAAGAATCACAAGAATCTGTTGCAGAAGAAGAAGACAGTGATGATAATGTTGAAGCTACTGCTGAATTTAGGTTTGTGCCTAGTGATAAATGGACACTGGAGGCAACGTCCAGGCTTTGCATCCAGCTCCTGAGGATGAAGATTCAGATGATGACCATGGAGAAGAATAGGATATGGAAGCACCTGAACAAGGGCAGGGAGACATCCCTACATTTTACACTGATGAAGAAGGACTATCCCATTTAACACACTGGGGAGATGACAAAATGTGCTTTCTCAGGCTGTGAGCAGCCAGTATAACATGGCTGGAGTCCGGACAGAAGAGTCAGTAAGAGGCTATGAAGATGGCATGGAGTAGACCCTACAACCAACAGTTGCTGGCCAGGTTGAGGATGTAGATGGGGATCACTGAGAAGGATTTATGCTGCTGTGGGATTCTACTCATGAATGTAGGAAAGACCTTGGTGCCTCTTCTGTGGAGTGGATGTTGATGAAAGTCTTTTTCCTTCTCCAAAACTTACCTGAGCCCGTTCTTTTTTGAGACAGACTATATTGAGACAAAAAGTTGTCATGAGCAGAAGAAACTATGACCTTTATTAATAAAGATGAATTAACTTAACCAAGAGGGCATCTGTAGTTTATCATCTACCCCAAACTTTCTGTGTATAGGTCCCCTCTCAGGGGACCTCCAGTTCCTACCTTCACTCTACGCATCTTCTGTAACCCAGCCGGCCCACATGCTGAGACTGCCCAGGCGCTTGGAGGTGTAGGTAGACTGGATGGGAAGGAGGGAGGCTGAGTCTAAGATACACCCCTTTAGAGCCTAAGGATCCCCCGACCCCTTAAAAAGAAAGACAGAGATCTCAGAGAAATCCTGGCCTCTGCTCATTCTCCACAGGGTCTTTTTACTAATTTGGGACCCAGATAAGTTCACTCGGGCATCTTTAGGGAGCCTCTTGAGAAACATCCCAGCCACATATACTACCACTAACACTAGTGCTTCTCATGGCTTTGCCTCCTTCCACCACGTCTCGCCAGTCTGTTTTGTTATAACCTCTTAGGTTATAGCCTTCAATGGTTAACCTCTTAGGTTGGTTTCCACAACAACAAGTGAAACTGGGATGATGTCCTCAGAGTACTTCAGATGATCATTGTTTAGTCTTCGTAATAGTTTAACAAATAAATTTAGGTTTTCTATAAAAATAAATTAAATTAAATAATAGCTTTTATTACATTCCAGAAACTATTCTTGGCACGTCATACATTTTATGTGATTAATAGCATACGGTGAACATATCCTTAATGTCATTCAAAATTATTCACGCATGCTTTAACGGCTGCCCTGTGTGTTTTCCGAGCCACGGCATCCAGCATACAAGCTGCAGCCCGCGCCAGCTGCGGGACAGGCATGGCGTAAGAGCTCCCTGGAGTGAGAGGAGCCTTTTCTAAGCCACACAGAGGTGCCATTTTGGCTAGAAAATGCCCCAAAAATAACATAACCTAGCCAGTTCCCCATCACTGGAATGTCTCCAGTCACTTCCAATTATCACTATTATAAATATCTTTGAGCATAACTGGTTAAATGAAAGAATACGAAATTTTTGAGGCTCTTGTTGCTGAACTGCTCTCCTACCAAACGCTTCAGAGTGCTCTCTTCTCTCAAGCTCCTCAATACCAGATGTTTCCGTTCTCTCTAACCCTAGACAACTGAATGTGTGGCAAGTGCACACTTTTAGTGTGCAACTGTTTGATTACTAGAGAGGAGGGATATTTTTAAATGCTTATTAGAAGTATGTATTTCTTCCCTTAAAAATGGTCTATCTGGATGCCTGCGTGGCTCAGTCAGTTACGCGTCTGCCTTCAGCTCCGGTCATGATCCAAGGGTCCTGGGATCGAGTCCCGCATCAGGATCCTTGCTCAGTGGGGAGCCTGCTTCTCTCTCTCCCTCTGCCTGCAGTTCCCCCTGCTTGTGCTCTCTCACTCTCTCTGACAAATAAATAAAATCTTTAAAAAAAAAAAAAAGGCCTATCTATATTCCTTGCCTATTCTGCTATTGGGATATTGGTCTTATTGATTTTAAGGGCTCTTTGGATTTCCAGAATGTTAACCTGCCATGTACTTTAAAAATATTTTCCCCAATTGCATATTGTCTTTTGATTTTGTTTTGATACTTTAAAATTTGTATGTCATTTTTAATGTGAGAGTAGTTGAATCTATTGATCTCTTCCTTTATGGCTTCTGCCTTTACTTTGATGTTTAAAAGGCTTTTGCCATTCCAACTCATATTTCACCATTTGTTCATTTTTTTATTAAACATCTCATATCGGTAATCTAGGTCCTTTTAAACTGCCCTTGGTTTATAAGACTCAGAGTCTGTTAACTTGTGCTAAGCCGTGTGGCTTCTTTGGCTAGCAGAGCATTGGATTGGGAGTGGAGACTCAGACTAGGGAAATAGGCGAAATTAATCTTCAATAGACTTGGCCTCTCTGTGCCTAAATCCTCTATGTGTAAAATATAGAAAATTACATTTGGACCCCAATTTTACCTCTTTTTTCCTATTATAAAATATGGCACATATACAGAAGGCTGCACAGTGATAACTAATCATAAGACAACTGTCCATGTAACTGTCATCTGTATTATTGAGATGGAGATAGAGATGGAGGGGAAGAGGTGGGGAAGGAAGGGGAAGAGGAAAGGGGGAAGGGAGAGAGAAGAGAGATTCCTGCAGCAGGTCCTTTCTCAAGGACACACTCCCCTTACGTCTTGGCAATCACTATCCTGTGTATAATCACTGTGCTAAGGTCTTTACTTCCTTGTTGTGCTTTATGCTTTTATCCCCTATGTATTCATCACCTATATTTCCCACATATTAACGGTTTGATTTTTTCATTCATATCTATAATCTATTTAGAATTTATCTTCTTTTATGATGTGAGAAATCAAAGTTATTCTTCTTCAGATGGTTTAGTAATTATTGAGGTCCTGTGTATAGCACAATACTTTCTTCCTGAACCAGGTTTTTATTTTTTTTAATTTTTTATTTTTAAAAATTTTATCTATTTGTGCGCCTGGGTGGCTCAGTTGGTTGAGCGACTGCCTTCGGCTCAGGTCATGGTCCCAGGGTCCTGGGATCGAGTCCCGCATCGGGCTCCCTGCTCTGCGGAGAGCCTGCTTCTCCCTCTCCCACTCCCCCTGCTTGTGTTCCCTCTCTCGCTGTGTCTCTCTCTGTCAAATAAATAAATAAAATCTTAAAAAAAATTTTTTTTATCTATTTATTTGATAGAGAGAGATATAGTGAGAGCAGGAACACAAGCAGGGGGAGTAGGAGAGGGAGAAGCAGGCTTCCTGCCGAGCAAGGAGCCCGATGCGGGGCTCAATCCCAGAACCCTAGGATCATGACCTGAGCCGAAGGTAGACGCTTAATGACTGAGCCACCCAAGTGCCCCTTTCCTGAACCAGGCTTTTAAAAGTCAGGTTTCTTGGGATGTAATTCATCCTTTTTAAGAGTTTAGTTCTATGAATTTTGACAAACACATGCAGTTGCGTCGTCACCCCCACAAGCAGGACACAGAGATGGAGTGTTTCCGTCATCCCACAAAGTTCACTTGCGCCCTTTTGTAGTCAGCCCCCCAGTCCCACACCCCAGCCCCTGGCAACCACGCATCTGTTTGCTGTTCCTACAGTTTTGCCTCTTCCTGACAATCGACCTCATATGAGCATACAGCATAGAGTCTCTTGAGTCGGGCTCCTTTCACTTAGCATGATGCTTCTGAGATTCATCCATGTTGTTGCTTGCATCAGTAATTCATCCTTTTTATTGATGAGTAGTATTCCGTGGTATGGATGGGTCAAGAATTATAGGTTCAATCTTTCACCATTAAGGTTGATGGTAGCTATAGGGCTTTGGTAGATGTCCTTTATCAGACTGAGGAAGTTCTAGTTTGCTGAGAGTTTTTTATCACAAAAGGATGTTCAATTTTATCAAATGCCTTTCCTGCATCTACTGAGCTCTGCATCTCTGTCTGTCTGCCCTGGGAGTAAGAGACTTCACCACCCTAGAGACTTGAAGCTTTAGTTGACATAGTGAAAATTGTCCAGTGAAGTGGACAGGGCCTCGTGCCCCACCTCACTTTGAATCCTGTGAACAAGTGAATTTGCTGCCCCACCCCTGGGAGCCTAAGGCTTTTGATTCCTACGAGAGAAGAGTCCAGGGAAGTACATGGCATTTTGTGTCCCCAACAACCATGACCTGCCCCTCCCCTGCCTGCACCTCTGAGGCGGGATGGAGAGAGCACTACTTGTGAGCACCTGATGGAAGTCTGTGGGAAAGCATCTCCCACTGAGGCTGAATTCCTCAGCTTCCTCAGCCACTCCGGGTGAGCACACTAACACACAGGTGGATGCTGACAGGGTTACGCTTCGCTGCTTTCTTACCCCCGCAGAGAGTGGGGTGCCTCCGCCTTCTATGAAGCCCACCTCACCTCCGAGGGATTTGGGTCTCTTCTGAAACAGCTGACTCGGTGGCCTCACATCCTCATCTTCCTCCCGGGCTCAACAAAACTCATGATTTTGGAGTTTACCTGTCATTTCCTCGTTATTAAGGCAGGAGTGATGTGCTTAACAGCTTTCTATATCTGAAGCAGAAGCAAAAGAACATTTAAATCCCACCTTTATCCTATACCAAATGTATATACTTGAGCCTGTTTGGGAGGGGGCTATTTTTATTCTTATGCAAGAATCATGCTACTTTGATAATAAATCTTTCTTTCTAGTGGTGTAAGTCACCCTTCAATCTTCCAAAAATTCTTCAGCCTTTTATTAATCTTCCCAGGTGACCTTAGAATTATATTGTCTAGTTAAAAAAAATACTTTTGACATTTTTATTAGAATTGAAATGGCAGAATTATTGAGTTATGCCATCCAAGAATGTGCTATGCCCTACCATTTATTTAAGTCTTCACATCTCCCAGTGAAGTTTTAGTTTTATTTATATGGGTTCTACATACTTTCCTTATGTCGTTTATTCCTAGATATTGTCTATTTTAGCATCTAAATGCCTTTTTTAAAATTGTATTTTCTAACTAATGATTGTTGATTTAAAAGATAAGCATTGATTGTGTATACTGATTTTGTAACCAACTGCCTTATTAAACTCCTTACTTCTAATAATTTTTTGGTTGATTTTCTTGGATTCCCAGGTAGGGAATAATTATATGCAAGTAATAATTTATCTCCTCCTTTCTGAAGATTTTTCTCTTATTTCATTTTGTCTTACTGCTTTCACTCAACTTCTGGGAAATATTAAATGACTATGGATAGCGGGCATACTAGACTTGTACTTGACTTTGGTGGGAAACACCAGAGTTTCACCATTAAGTATGATGATACCTGGGGCAAATACAGTAAATTTGCTTACTCAACAGCCACTCCAGTCCCCTCCTAGATTGCACCTGAGAAAGAAAAAAACAGCCTTTGACATTCGGAAGCTGGCCAGCCATTCAACACTAAGCTATGCTGTTCTCCTGTTGGACATAAACCATCTCACAGAATACCAGCTCAGACAAGGTCACTCTGAGACCATGATTAAATGAGATAAAGCAAGTCCAAACCATAATTTTGTCTAAACACAGACAAAAATAAGTTCACTGTGCCACCCACAAAATACCAAACATACCCCTCTCTTGCCTAAAATAAGTGACTGTTCATTCTTTACCAATGACACCTTTTTTCTCACTCTAGTTTGCCTATATATAAAATGTATTTATTTATTGAGATATTCAATCATAAAATCACACACACACAAACACACTTTCGGATGGCATCCTATGTAGACTGATTCTTTGGTTCCTCGGACCCTCCACAAATCACCCAACCGAAGGCCAAATCCTATAAGGTTCTTTCTAACACCCTCTTGTTGAGGGGTCCCCATGGTTCCCAAGATGTGTGTTCTCCCTCACTGCAACAAGTTAGGAAAACCCACCTTGTTCAGTTATGGTTGTGTTCACGGTAGTCTCTGGCTAGAGGACAAGGACATGCTTTAAGAATACAGAAAGTGAAAAAGTACTTTTCTAGACACCCTTATAGCTAAGGTTCAAGTCATATGACATTCCTGCCAATGATTTATACCCATGAGAGACTGAGAAAAGAAAGAGAACAATCTGAGGTGGTCAAAGACAGAGAGAGTACGTATTCTAGAAAGCACAATGCACGGACACCTGGACCTTTTAGAGCAGCTACAATGATCCTGGTATTGAGTCCATAGCATCATGAGTGGTCTTTCCACTAGAACAGTCCTGTTGTGGTAGAGGGAGTTTTTTTTGTGGCTGGATCATCCTGGTTGCATGTAGCCTTAAAATCTTAGTTCTTAGGCCCTCTTAGAAATCCTTTCAGCTATCTAACATTCTCAAATAATTCCCTTTTGTTTATGTTAGTATATAAGATGTTGGAATTGGAAGCTCGCTGCCCTAGTGTGGTGTTTTACCACTGTGAGAGCTGTCAGGATGCCAAAATGATTACGACGGCTTCATTTCCTTTCTTGAATATTACTCAAGTTCAGCTTTTGGCCATCTCTAGGCCAGAACCATATAGAAAGGGAGATTCCAGGAAATGTAGTTTCAGGTCAACCAAATGAGCAATAGGATGATCCAGCACATTCCTACATAAGATTCTTCATTTTCTCTGCATGCTTTATGCCTCTTTCTCATACCTATTTTTTCATTTGTAATTCTTGATAGGACTCACAGGATCTATCCATTTCAGGAATTTTTTTTTCTTTTCAAAGAACAAAGAGGAGTGTTCCATTATCAAGTAGATTATGTTTAAATTTTCTTAAAAAGAACAAATTTCTAGTTTTAAGGCAGTAGGATTTTTAAAAGTGGCCTATATAATTCTTACTTGGGAGAATCTATTGAGGTCTTCTTTGTGATAAGCCTGGAATCAATTTTACAAATTGATTTGTAAATCAAAGCCATCTGATACAGATAAGTACTCTCTGTAGGGTACAAGGTTTGAAATAGGGACACCTGGGTGGTTCAGTCGTTAAGCATCTGCCTTCGGCTCAGGTCATGATCCCAGGATCCTGGGATCAAGCCCCACATCGGGTTCCCTGCTTGGCGGGAAGCCTGCTTCTCCCTCTCCCACTCCCCCTGCTTGTGTTCCCTCTCTTGCTGTGTCTCTCTCTGTCAAATAAATAAAACCTTTAAAAAAAAAAAATCAATGCACAGAAGTCTGTTGCATTTCTATACACCAATAGTAAAGAAACAGAAAGAGACATCAAGGAATCAATCCCATTTATAATTGTACCAAAACCCATAAGATACCTAGGAATAAAGCTAAGCAAAGAGGTAAAAGATCTATACTCTGAAAACTATAGAACACTAAAGAAAGAAACTAAGGAAGACACAAAGAAATGGAAAAATGTTCCATGCTCATGGATTAGAACAAATATTGTTAAAATTTCTATACTACCCAAAGCAATCTACATATTCAATTCAATCCCTTATCAAAATAACACCAGCATTTTTCACAGAGCTGGAACAAATAATTCTGAAATGTGTATTGAACCAGAAATGACCCTGAATAGCCAAAGTAATGTTGAAAAAGAAAACCAAGCCTGGAGGCATAACAATTCCAGACTTCAAGCTGTATTACAAAGCTGTAATCATCAAGACAGTATGGTACTGGCACAAAAACAGACACATAGATCAATGGAACAGAATAGAGAACCCAGAAATGGACCCTCAACTCTATGGTCAATTAATCTTCAACAAAGCAGGAAAGAATATCTAATGGAAAGAAAAGACCATCTCTTCAACAAATTGTATTGGGAAAATTGGACAGCCACATGCAGAAGAATGAAACTGAATCACTTTCTTATATCATACACAAATATAAATTCAAAATGGATGAAAGAACTAAATATGAGACAGGAATCCATCAAAATCCTAGAGAACACACACAGCAACCCCTTTGACCTTGGCCGCAGCAACTTACTAGACACATCTCCAGAGGCAAGGGAAATGAAAGCAAAAATGAACTATTAGGACTTCATCAAGATAAAAAGCTGCTGCAAAGCAAAGAAAATGACCAATAAAACTAAAAGGCAACCTACAGAATGGGAGAAGATATTTGCAAATGACCTATCAGATAAAAGGCTAGTATCTAAAATCTATAAAGAACTTAACAAACTCAACACCCCAAAAAACCCCAAAAAATCCAGTCAAGAAATGGGCAGAAGACATGAACAGACATTTCTCCAAAGAAGACATACAAATGGCCAACAGACACATGAAAAATGCTCAACATCACTTGGCATCAGGGAAATATAAATCAAAACCACAATGAGACATCACCTCACACTGGTCAGAATGGCTAAAATTAACAACTCAGGAAACAAGATATGTTAGTGAGGATGGGAAGAAAGTTGAACCCTCTTACACTCTTGGTGGGAATGCAAACTGGTGCAGCTACTCTGGAAAACAGTATGGAGGTTCCTCAAAAAGTTGAAAATAAAGCTACCCTACGACTCAGCAATTGCACTACTAGGTATTTATCCAAAGGATACAAAAATAGTGCTTCCAAGAGGCACATGCACCCCAATGTTCATAGCAGCAAGGTCCATAAGAGCTGAACTAGGGAAAGAGCCCAGATGTCCATCAACAGATGGGTAAAGAAAATGTGATACACACACACACACACACACACACACACACACACACTGGAATATTACTCAGCCATTAAAAAAAAAAATGAAATCTTACCATTTGCAATGACATGGATGGACATGGTACTGGGTATTGTGCTAAGCAAAATAAGTCAGTCAGAGAAAGACAGTATCATATGATTTCAGTCGTATGTGGAATTTAAGAAACAAAACAGATGAATATAGAGGAAGGGAAGGAAAAATAAAATAAGACGAAAACAGAGAGGGAGACAAGCCATGAGAGATTCTTAACTATAGGGAACAAATTGAGCGTTGCTGGAGGGGAGATGGGTAGGGGGAAGGGAGAACTGGGTGATAGGCATTAAGGAGGGCACTTGAAGTAATGAGCACTGGGTGTTATATGCAAATGATGAATCACTAAATACTACCACTGAAACCAATAATACACTATATGTTAACCTACTTGAATTTAAATAAAATCTAAAAAAAAAAATTTTACTTGCATACACAAGTGTGACTCACCTACAAATATTTCTTCTCTTCCATCCATTGTATTTGCAATCCATTAACAGATTATTTCATATAACATATTAATATTAACCTATTAACAGATATTTCCAACATTATATATATGTCATTATATATATAATATGAATTCATAAAAATATGAATATATTTATATATATATATATAAAACAGAATTCACAGTAGGCTGGTTTGACGTCAAGATAAAGAAACCTCTTTCAGATAGAGATCTGACCCTGGACAGTTACATCAAAGACAGAGACTTAAGAAAAGGAGCCCAATCCAGAAGTGTTAATAATGTCACCTAGGCAACTTTTTCCTGCTTTGGAATCTGTCTGAAAGCTCATCTACTCCAAAAACATTTCCTATTTTAAACCTACATATGCAATTGGGCCCATCCTAATCAACTAAAATCATTATTACAATCTCTATATTAAAATTAAAAGAAAAAAGTCTACTATTTTTCATCACCTACAGAAAAACTCACCCATTTTATTTTGGAATGTTTACAGTACAATTCACGTGTCTTTCCCCTTGGGCTTAGTTGGAGCCTTACAAGGTTTGGTAAATTTGAGTCAGCTCCAAAGACAGCATTTTCTCCATCCACATCCCATATCCATCTTAACTTGTGGAAGAATGAAGTGGTCCTCATGTTCATACTGTTAAAAACAGAACCCAAGTTGGCATTCTAACACAACTCTTTACTGATCTGTATGACATCTGTCGTTTTTACCCTTTCCCCTCATTGTATCTCCTTAAGGACATAAACTTTCCCAAAAAGCACTATTTTTCAGGGCACCCTGATGTCTGCCCACATAGCCTCGTCCCTCCCCTTCCCTAACACTCAACACAGTAAACCTTTGCAATCACTGATTTACAGTCTCCATGGGGCAGGGCTGTTTCCTCTTCTGCTGCTTAAATCCTCAGCACCAGGCAAATAATGGTTGTCCAACAAGTTGGAAAAAAAAAAAAACACAAAAGCTAATCACTTTTTAAAACTCTATCTTATGTTAGAACTCAAGAGGAAGGAGGGTAGTGACTTGGATGGGACAGGAAGGGGACTTCAGGGCTGCTATCATGTTCTAACCATCAGGTTACTTGAGCATGTTCATCAGTTGAGTAATTAGTGCACTTTCTGAATGTGCTACACTCCAGCAAAAAAAGTTCAAGTCTATCATTATCTGATGAAGCAGGAAGTTATAAGCATTCAGATTGCCATTAAAAATAATTAACAGGGGTGCCTGGCTGTTTCAGTGGGTAGAGCATGCAACTCTTGATCTCAGGGTCATGAGTTCAAGCCACACATTGGGCATGGAGCCTACTTTTAAAAAAAGAATGATAATAATAATTAACAGACATTGTTTCTGAACATGTAAAGTTAAACTTCAAGAACCAAAATATTCGTTTATGTCAGAAAATGCAGTCTTGGTGGGGTTGCTGGGCTGCCCGGACGCAGAGAAGACAGGAGTAGCGGGCCACTGAATAAGCTTCCAAAATGATGCCCATACCAGTTACCCTGTTGAAAGATGGGGCTGATAGCTCCCAAGGCATCCCCCAGCTTTTAAGGAACATCAGTGCCTGCCAGTTGATTGCGGAGGCTGTAAGAACCACCCTGGGCCCTCGTGGCATGGACAAGCTGATTGTAGATGGCTGAGGCAAAGCAACAATTTCTAATGATGGGGCCACAATTCTGAAACTGCTCGATGTTGTCCATCCTGCAGCAAAGACTTTAGTGGACATTGCCAAATCCCAAGATGCTGAGGTCGGTGACGGTACCACCTCAGAGACCCTGCTGGCTGCAGAGTTTCTGAAGCAAGTGAAACCCTACATGGAGGACGGTTTGCACCCACAGATCATCATCCAAGCTTTCCGCACTACCACCCAGTTGGCAATTAACAAGATCAAAGAGATTGCTGTGAACGTGAAGAAGGAA
The DNA here is from genome assembly GCF_029215605.1 of Mirounga angustirostris. Lineage (NCBI taxonomy): Eukaryota > Metazoa > Chordata > Mammalia > Carnivora > Phocidae > Mirounga > Mirounga angustirostris. The sequence continues at coordinate 108,597,613 of NW_026991715.1, forward strand.
GATAAAGTGGAACAGAGGAAGCTGCTGGAGAAGTGTGCCATGACCACTCTGAGCTCCAAGCTGATTTCCCAGCAGAAAGCCTTCTTCGATAAGATGGTGGTGGATGCAGTGATAATGCTCGATGATTTGTTGCAGCTTAAAATGATTGGAATCAAGAAGGTGCAAAGTGGTGCCCTAGAGGAGTCCCAGCTGGTAGCTGGCGTCACATTCAAGAAGACTTTCTCTTATGCTGGGTTTGAAATGCAACCCAAAAAGTACAATAATCCAGTGATTGCCCTTTTAAATGTTGAGCTTGAGCTGAAAGCTGAGAAAGATAATGCTGAAATCAGAGTCCACACGGTTGAGGATTATCAGGCAATCGTTGATGCTGAATGGAACATTCTCTATGACAAGTTAGAGAGGATCCATCATTCTGGAGCCAAAGTCATCTTGTCCAAACTCCCGATCGGGGATGTGGACACCCAGTACTTTGCCGACAGGGACACGTGCTGTGCTGGCCGAGTGCCAGAGGAGGATCTGAAGAGGACGATGATGGCCTGCGGAGGCTCCATCCAAACGAGTGTGAATGCTCTGTCGTCAGATGTGCTGGGCCGCTGCCAGGACTTTGAAGAGACCCAGATTGGAGGCGAGAGGTACAATTTCTTCACTGGCTCTCCCAAGGGCAAGACTTGCACGATCATCCTTCGTGGCAGTGCTGAGCAGTTTATGGAGGAGACAGAGCGGTCCCTGCACGACACCATCATGATTGTCAGGAAGGCCATCAAGAACGATTCAGTGGTGGCTGGTGGTGGGGCCATTGAGATGGAGCTCTCCAAGTCCCTGCGGGATTACTCCAGGACCATTCCAGGAAAACAGCAGCTGTTGATTGGGGCATATGCCAAGGCCTTGGAAATTATCCCACGCCAGCTGTGTGACAATGCTGGCTTTGATGCCACAAACATCCTCAATAAGCTGCGCACGCAGCGTGCCCAGGGGGGCATGTGGTACGAGGACATTGCTGACGTCGAGGCCTTTGTGAGGGAGCCAGCCATGGTGCGCATCAGTGCCCTGACCGCAGCCTCTGAGGCCACCTGCCTCATCTTGTCAGTAGATGAAACCATCAAAAACCCTCGCTCAACAGTGGATGCTCCCCCAGCTGCGGGCCGGGGCCGGGGCCGCCCTCATTGAGAGGCGCCCTGCCCCTCACGCGAGTGGCTGGCAGACTGGCTGCAGGGTATGCTTGCTCTCCCTGTCTTGGTCCATTGGTATTAGGAGGAAAGGGTAGTAATTGGCCCACTCTCTTCTCACTGGAGGTTATTTAAATAAACGTAAGACTTAGAATTCACTTTGCAAATTAAAAAAAAAAAAGAAAAAGAAAATGCAGTCTTGGCCGTGGAAACTATCAGAAGTACACTGCACCAGTCACAATGGGAAAGATTCATTGAGATGAGGTACATAAAGTTCTTATAACAGTGCTAGGTACATAGTGCTGGATGTTAGCTACTATTACACTTTTTAACACATCAGAAGCATTTCCAGATGAATGAAGGATTCAGCTTAGATCACAGCAAATTTCCTTCATTTCCTTTGCCCTTAACTCTTTCAAAATAGTTATGGAGTCCACATCGCCACCTGGTTTGTTTTAGTTATGCCTGAGGAATTCACAACTCCCAGGCTAAGAATCATGGAACATCTGCACTGAAAGAGAGCACAGAGACCCTCTGTGGTCCAGTGATTCTCCAGTATGCACATCACTGGGGCACTTGTTAAAAGTTCAAGTGTCCACATCAGATTCTTATTCACTTAGTGTGACAGTAGCACCTAGGAATTTGCATTTTTTTAACCAGCTCTTCGAGTGATTCTGAAGGTGGTCTACAAGAAACAATTAACCTCTTGTTTTGTAGATGAATAAAATAGAGGCCAGGGAGGGAAGGGACCTGCCCAGAGTCTTCCTTCTGGTTAATGAGTATGCCAGGATGAGAATGAAGGTCGCCTTTTACCACTCCAGTGTTATTTCCATGAATCCATGCCACAATAACTTAGGACCCAGAATGAATCTGTCCTAAGCCCTAATGGCTTATTCCACTGAGCCCTTTGCCTTTTCACCCATGCATTAGGTTAACTGGAAAGGCACAAAAACCCACCTGTATATTCATTAGGTATACAGAACCAGGTACTTTAGAAAACTAGTTTCTAAATCAATCATCGCTCCAATATTTTTACACACTATGTGACACTGAGATAGTTATTTGAATTCTATGTGCTTTAGTTTCTTCCTTTATAAAGTGACAAAATAACAGCTATGGTTTGCAGGATATTGTGAAGACTTATGTAAAATCCTAGCACAGAGCTTGGTAAATAATGAGGTTCTAGTAAATAGTAGCTATCATTAATGCCATCTTAAAACATGGCACTTCAACTTCATTCTTCAGACTAGAGGAGTATCCCCAAGTGTGGTTCCCTACAAACAGAATCATCTAGAAGTCCTCGTTTTTTTAAAATACAGACTTCTGAAACTTGCCCCTCATAAGACCTGGTGAATCAGAATCGTGGGGGCGAGACTCAGAAGTCTGTATTAACAAGCAAGTACCCAGGGTCTTCCTCTGTATACTTAAGTTTGAGCAACATTGGACTAGGGCTTCTTGTCAGTGAAAACACTCGTATCAATGAGAGCCAGCTAGTGCTGAACACTCAAATACTAACAATTTTCTGTTAATAAGAGGTAAATGGGTGCCACCTACTGCCTTATTTTGGAATGCAACACTCAGACTGGTTCAATTCTTCTCTCAGTAATTGAATTCACTGTGAAAAATTAATCAATCCAGAACAAGATATTCAAGCAGTAGAAAGAAAGCATTGTTGGAAGGAGACATGAAAACAGACTTAACTAGAAGAAAACTTTCTCAGTTAAAGGGTTCTTGGAGTTCTAGATTAATGTATCTAATAAACTTCTGTAGTTCCAAGTTACTGCTAAAGCAGTAACAGAAAATATAATGCCTCACCTATTGGCCTATGTCAACAGTGAAAGCAAAAACAGAATTACAGAATGCCCTAAAATACATGTAGCTATGCTCACCTCCACTACCTCCTCCCCAGTCCCAAGAGAAAACCAAGTGAAACAAGAACAAGCTTTCTTATTCTGTAACATTCTACTCAAGGCCAGTATCTAAACTGCCACCTGCAGTTGGAAAGTTAACATTCCCTGCCAAAGGTACTCAAATAAACCTTCTGAATTATACTCTGTTTAAAGCTGATTTCCCCTTCCAAGTTGCAAATGCATAAATACACCCAGTGGTTCAAAAGGGATGGGCAAAGCCTTATAAATATTCATGTAAAATGAGCAATTATATTTCATATTGCAATAACTCAATGACAAATCATAAAAAGCATTTGTCTTTAATTTCTGTTTGTTTTTAAGAAATAAATGGCAAAATATATACACTGTGGCTTCTGAATCCCCTATCACAGAGTGTGAATAATGGTCCGGTTGCGGAGCTCCTGAATATACTCTTTGGCGTGGGTGACTGCCGTCTTCGGTGCCTCACGTGGAGGTGGGGGGCCTTCCACCAACTTCACAAAATAATGGCAAAAAACCTTCTCCATGATCCCAAAGCGACCTCTGCCATGGTATCGGATGCGTTTCAGGTACTGGCCTCGCCCTGAGGTCGACTCAGCTAGACAGGAAGACAAAGAGAGTTATAGGAAATGACTGCATCTGTAAGACTATAGCTCAAAAAAAATTTTTTTTTAATTAAAATTGAAAATAAAAAGACTATAGCTTGATCACCTGAGCAACTTCTGTCCTTTCCTCGACTAGATTCTAAAACTACATGAGTTCACTGGCTGGTAAGAGCAGATTTGTCTCAAAACAAGTGTCTCTTGAGTACTTATTAAGGACCAGCCTCTATTCTAGGTGTTGGAGAGAGAAGAGTGAACAAGACTAGCAAGGACCCTGCCTCCATGCAGTGTACATTCTAGAGGAGAGAGACAGAAAATAAACATGATCATTCCAGTTAGTGACAAGTACAATGAATTAAACAGTGACGTGAGAGAGATTGATGGGGTGCTGGGGGCAACATCAGACTGTAGGGTGTCAACAGGCATCTCTGAGGAAGAGACATTCGATCCAAGACCAGAATGAATCATCCATGCAAATATACAGGGGCATGGTATTCCAGGCAGAGGGAAAATCAAGTGCAAAGACCAAAGGTGGGAATGTGCTTGGTTTGTTTTATTTTTTATTTAAAGTCAATTCAATTAACATATAGTGTATTATTAGTTTCAGAGGTACAGTTTAGTGATTCATCATTTGCATATAACACCCAGTGCTCATTACTTCAAGTGCCCTCCTTAATGCCCATCACCCAGTTCCTCCTTCCCCCCACCTACCTCCCCTCCAACAACCCTCAGTTTGTTCCCTATAGTTAAGAGTCTTTCATGGCTTGTCTCCCTCTCTTTTCGTCTTATTTTATTTTTCCTTCCCTTCCTCTATATTCATCTGTTTTGTTTCTTAAATTCCACATATGACTGAAATCATGTATTTGTCTTTCTCTGACTGACTTATTTTGCTTAGCACAATACCCTCTAGTTTCATCCATGTCGTTGCAAATGGTAAGATTTCATTTTTTTGATGGCTGAATAAAATGCCACTGTATATATACCACATTTTCTTTATCCATTTATCTGTTGATGGACATCTGAGCTCTTTCCATACTTTGACTACTGTCGACATTGCTGCTATAAACATTGGGGTGCAGGTGCCCCTTCAAATCCCTATTTCTGTATTCTTCAGATAAATCCCTAGTAGTTCAGTTGCTGGTTCATAGGGTAGTTCTAGCTTTAACTTTTTGAGGAACCTCCATACTGTTTTGCAGAGTGTATGCACCAGTTTGCATTCCCACCAGCAGTGTAAAAGGGTTACCCTTTCTCCACATCCTCGCCAACATCTGTTGTTTCCTGAGCTGTTAATTGTAGCCATTCTGACTGGCGTGCTGGCTTGTTTTAGGAACAGAAAAAACACCAGCCTGCTGAAACACAGTAAACAAAGCAAAGAGTGGTACAAACAAGGGAAGGAGATCAGTGGTGAAGGCAAGGTTACGGAGAGCCCTAAAGGCTGAGATAAAGAGTTTTTATTTCACTCCAACTGTGGTAAGAAGCCCCTGGAACCAAAGGTTCCCAAATGCTGGTCCTCTGGCTACATCAGACTAACCTACGGAACATATTTTAAACGCAGATGCTGAGGGCCCATCTCTGGAGATTCTAATTTACTGTATTTGGGGTGGGCCTTCGAAATTACATTCTGAACAAACACCAATACCCTTACCCCAGTAATTCTCATTTGTGGCCAATTTTAGGAACTCCCACATCACAACTGCTCCCTCATCTCCCCTCCCCAATTCTGCATGTCAACATCTGACCTTGTAAATTTAAAGAATTTTTTCAAATACTAGTTAAGAAGAAATCTGTTCACCAGTTTTCACCCACAGTAAATAAGAGGAGTAACCACCTTCTACTATTTTCTGAATTTAGTCAATTTCTCCTTTTTTTTTTTTTTTTTTTAAGATTTTATTTGTTTATTTGACAGAGAGAGCACAAGCACGGGGAGCAGCAGAGGGAGAGGGAGAAGCAGGCTCCTCACTAAGCAGGGAGCCCGACCTGGGGCTTGATCCCAGGACACTGGGATCATGACCTAAGCTGAAGGCAAACACTTAACCGACTGAGCCACCCAGGCGCCCCAGTCAGTTACTCCTTGAGTTAATTTAATAAGCCTTTTAATAAGCCAAAACCTACAGAAGACATATCAAATTAATCTACTTCAATACTCACCATTCTTATATTCTTACTGTGACATAACCTTATAAATACAGGGACTATGTCAAAGTATACACTTGACAACCCTCTAACTACAGTCCTCCATGAAATGGGTTTCAGCAGAAACATCCTAGCTTGGCCAGAGAGAAAGCTAAGGATGAAAGTGATTAAGGAAACTGCTTAGGGCCTCCGTGAGATAAGGAAAGAGCTACTGTCCTTATACCAACTTCATCACTGGGCGCTAAAGAAATGTGTTTGAGGATTTCCAAAGAGAAAGCCAAATTACACAAATCACTTTAGAATGAAGTACCACTAGTTCCTCTGGATCCACCTGTCAGGAGGAAACCTACAAATAAGCACAATGTCACTAGAAAAGTGTAGAAATCCTCTAAAAGGCATTTTACAAACATAATGGCTGCTTCTATCCAAAATTATGACTCTACTCAACTTGAGCAGCCATTTCCAAATACTCTGAGGAAAAGGAACACTACTCCAGTGAAAATAGCATCTGAACTAGCTAACTATGCAGTACTACATAACCTATCCAAGCACAATGATCAGCCTATCAGGGTCTGTGTTAACTACCATTTTCCATCTCCCCCAAATATGTAAGAGCAAACACCAATATCTGCTAATTGCCAGTCATGATTTCATCCTAAAGCCATAAAATACCATCTGCCTATCTTTAGTACATAATGCCACATTTTTTATGTCAGAACAAAAGCATCAATTCTTCTGAAACACCAGGATTCTTTAATACAACGTAATGGGAATATGCAACACAGCCACTGTGAGGTCTGAATGAAATTAGGACTTAGGAGTATAGATTCCAAATTGGTTTCTGGTCTCCCCTCCTCCAGTCTCTTTTACTAATTCTGTATGTTAGGGATTTTAACTGCTTTTATATAGAACCATTTCAATGAAAATGAAACAATAAATAGAAGCCTACTGTCCTGTGGCTCTGTTCTAATTGAAACATGAGTAGGGAGAGATCCAAAACCGTGCCATTCATTCACTCACCAAATATTTCTGAGTTCCTGCGGGGTGCTGGGCTCCATCCTGGGCTCCAGGGCTGCAACAGTGACCCAGATATCAAGGAACCCCTCTGTTTGCCCTATGCCCCACCCCTGGAGGCCCCAAGGCACAATTTCAAAACCATTGCTTTATAGTTAATAATCTTAAAACACTGCCTTAATAACATAAATCTCTCACCCCAAAACTTTCTGTGGTTCCTCTCCACTATCGTGTGAACCAAATTCCACAGCCCGCCATGCTCAGCCCTCTGGATCTAGGCCCAATCCACCTTTCAGTTTTATTTACTCAAGGTCAACCCTCTGCTTCCTTCAATTATTCTACTCACTGGACCACACAATTACTGCTCATTTCAACCTATGTGCCTTAGCTCACGTGGTTACTCCACTCTGAAAACTTTCTTTCTTCCTGGATACTCTTTGGATACCAAACCCCTATCTTCAAAAGCTAAATTCTTCTAGAAAATTACCATGACGTTTCTAACCAATACTGACCTCCTCTTGTCTACTACTATTTACCTATATTACTCTTTTTGGTCTCAAACCATATGCTATCCTGTATAAGTGTTCATGTTTCATCTATAAAAGTCACTTCCTCAACCAAACTTATATGTCTTTTGTATTGCCCCTAAAGTTCATGTTCAATAAGGAATAGAAATGATTTTGAAATACAACCTCTGCTAATTAATACCATTTTTTCAATATAGCTATCTGGTAAATTTGCTCAAATTCTAAAATAAGTTTCAAAGTTTTCCAAGTACATACAGTACTAATAACGTATATGGTTTGTTCCAACTCAGAAACACAATTTATGTATCCTTCCAAAGGACCACTACTGTCAAAGAACAAAACTATATGTGCTAAATGTTTTAAACTGCTTTAATAAGATATACCATCACCAAACTGTGTGGGCAGTATGCACGCGGAAGATACTCAAATACTTTCTGAATCAGAGAAAAAACATTAAGACATCTCAAAAATGGGAACAGCCTAAAGATTATGCCCAAGATGATGCTCATCTAAAGATGATGCCCAACAGGTATCAAGAATATTTAAAATATTGTCAATATTTCCTATTTACTAGTATTTAGATAAATGTAAATCTTGACATTTTAAAATTGGAAACCCTCTTCCCCCTTCATCACTCTTAGCCCAGAAGACTGATTTACAAAGTCAGTCAATCACTTTCCCCAAAGTGAATCACTTTAGATGTCATGAATCACTAAGCAGTGACATTTTATTAGTCCATGGCCACTTGTTAAGGTCTATTCACAGTGCCATTAGTCATCACTCTAAGTTTGAAAAGGAAATAATTTTCAAAATCTGTGGTCATGCAACACCAGGTATTGGCTTTAGACTGATGACAGGCATTTGAAGGAATTACCATATAATGAGAACATATGCTACGAAAAAAGCACTTGCCTTAAAATGCCTATACTTACTTACGTCAAGAGACTGAGGAGCCATTGCTGGGCCGAAATCGTAGCCAACAAGTGACTAGTCTTTCAAAACTCTAAAAGACAATTATCTATGGAATGAAATGTCTAGGCCTTTTCCAAGAATACAATGAGAAAAATCAGTTTCCCGTATTTTATAGGTAAGAATCACTGGGATATTAATTAAACAAATAGCTCTCCAGGCCTCCCCTGAGGTTTCAGACCCAGTGGGTCTACAGTGGGTCCTGGGAATCTGTATTTTTTTACTAAGAACCTCAGATGATTCTTATGAGGGAAGTTTGGCAAATCCAGGGACAAAAGGTCTGACATGTCATGGTAAGATACTTCATCTTCCTGAGGGTACTCCTCTCTTTTACCTTCATAAAAGAATTAGGCAGCAAAATACTTAGCAAATGAGTTTTTATAATCACAAGGCAAATCCAAATTTATCAGCCCTACTCAAGAGAAGAGATTTTTACACAAAACTGAATGAAAAAAGGGTGCAGGTCAGTAGAGATTTTTCAGCAGAAATGTGCATAAGGAGACCCATGAATTAAAGGCCCATTCATGTAGGATTGGTTAAGTTTATTTTTGCTTAATGGCAACACTGGACTTTGCTCTTTTGTTTGGGAAGATAAGATTAAGCTCCTCACCCTTTCTCACTTTACTAAAATTACTGAAAAGGATTTAAAAACAAATTCTATTTCATTTGTATCTGAATTCCATTACAAAGTTTTGTCTGTCAGAAGGCCATATTCCTATGAAAATGAATAAAATTAATTTAAATTGGATTTGATATCCAGTCATAAAGCAGGAAAGGTCACCAAGAGGTTTTAAGCAAATGGTCTTGCTCTTCATCCATTTCATCTCTTCCAATGATTCTGGGCCCTCCCTGCATTATTTATTCATGCTGCTCTCAGACGAAAAAGCTTATGAGTGAGTAACTATGATGGCCCTGCATCTTCTGAGATGCCATTTTGATCTCTCTCTGCATCTACGCATGTAGCAGAATATAATCAATTATACAAGATTCAGCTTTAAAATAAGATATTTCAATTGAAAATCATAACTCATTTGAATTTCAGGAGTAGGTGTGGTTGCCAGCACCAATTCCAGGTGAGCTGAGGTAGGTTTTAACTTAACCAGAATAAATATCTCCAGGAGGGTAGAAGTAATGTGACAAAGTAGAATTTAGATGATTTGTTTTTACTCTAATAGTTAAAAAATCATAAGGCACAACTAATTTCTCCCATAATGATTCGGCCTTTTTTCCTCTATTTGGGCAGTAGCAGTACCCCGTATCTTGAATTTAAAATATCTTCAGTTCTTCTTATACATAGGTTTGGCAGATTGAGAAATTTTTGCTTCGACATCAACATCTTTGTTAGATTACAAAATTGCTGAGGTTAGGAGTAATTGCTGCTGAAGTGAAAAGGAAAACAGCAACTCCACCCAGCACTCCACTTCACTGTGGTGTTGGGAGGGGGACAAGGGGGCTTTGTAATAAGCACTGATCTCTTTCTAGAAAAAGACCTGTATGAAGGTATGCGACAAAAAAATCCCTCACATTTGTATGGTGCATCACGCTTCCCAAAGCATTTTCACTTACATTAATTTAATTTGATATGGTACAAGCATAGAAAACCTGAGATAATGCTTCAGAATGTAAAAACAAAGGGAAACAAACACGTTTGGGTCATCTGAGCCTTGGCTTTTACAATTCAACAGATTTTCCATTCTGGTAATTGGAACGTTAAATTACGGGACACCTTTATGGATTAAGCACCTGGCTTGGCCCATTATAAATAAAGATTTTCTAAAGTCCACCTGTGATTCTTTATTTACCTCCTTCAGGCTGACAAAGAATTCATTTTTTAAAAAATCAGTTCTGTTCCTTCTCACTTTTATCATGATTAAAGGACCACTCCATGTACCATAATCTTGTACCCATTATTAAGTAATTATTGGCAATAGGTTTCATGATCCCACTCGTATTACAGAACAGGTAACAAGAAAGCAGTGAGGTTATTACCATTTATAACAGACTAACATTAGCATGCTGAAGGCAGAAGAATAAGCTATTACCAGCAATTTTCATTGGCAAACGCAGTCCTAAGTAGTTAAATATCAAAGACTATTGTTAGATAATGAACTCGGCATCACTATTGGAAGACATTTTCCAATGCTAAGAATATTAAACATCTTACCTATATATAAATTGGATCTGAATTCCACATTGTGGTCTCTCACTGCCATATCTTGTGCTTCTAAGAGAATCTTAAACAAAGAAAAGACAGGCATTGATATGGCTGACCCTGAACTAAAATGGAATTAAATTCCTCATTTCTTGTTGTTATCTCTATAATATGACTGCTAATCACATGCCTCTGTTTTATAGCCAATTTTAAAAAGAGAATATTAAATGAACAGTACTAAGGAGAAGGGATACACTGAGCTCTCCTTCCTCAGATAAGAACTGCGAATGCAGGCAACACAGTCCATCCTGCTAAGTGTACGATGGAATGTATGAGTTGGAAAGGAGGAAACAGCAGTACTGGTAGCAGGTACCCTTGGTGATAAGCATTATGTCTTTGAGTCAGAGATTGTCAAAAAGTTCAAGAAGCTTAAGAGCTAACCCTTATTGAAAATTCTTCAACTTTGGATCCAAAATAACCATTAAACAACATCAAACAAGTAGAGAAAATCATACTTGAAAATTTTAAGAATTATTAAATTTATACTCTGTAGATATTTTGAATTAAGTTAACCTGCTCCAGAACACATTTTTTAAAAATAACAAAAACCGTGGGGTGCCTGGGTGGCTCAGTCGGTTAGGCATTAACTCTTGATTTCGGCTCAGGTCATAATCTCAGGGTTGTGAGATTGAGCCCTCTGTCAGGCTCCGTGCTCAGCACAGAGTCTGCTTGGGATTCTCTTTCTCTCTTTCTCCCTCTGCCACTCCCCCTGCTCGCTCATGTATGCAAGCTCTCTAATAAATAAAAAGATAAATCTTTTAAAAAAAAATCAAAACCTAGATCTTTCACTCATTTAAAGATAAAGAATACAATACAAAACTGAGTACACAGGGAGCCTGGGTGGCTCAGTCGTTAAGCATCTGCCTTCGGCTCAGGTCATGATCCCAGGGTCCTGGGATCGAGCCCCGCATCAGGCTCCCTGCTTGGCCAGCAGCCTGTTCTCCCTCTCCCACTCCCCCTGCTTGTGTTCCCTCTCTCACTGTCTCTCTCTCTGTCAAAAATAAATAAAATCTTTAAAAAAAAAACCCAAAAAACTGAGTACACAAAAGATACTTAGTCATTGTATTCTGAACTAAATTAAATATAGGCATTACAATGGAACCTCTTGAAGTCTGAACCCATCAACCTCAACTGTTAAACTACTAAACTAAAAAATCTCGCTTTTCAGTGAGAACTAACTGAAATGGAGAAAATACTGCTGATATCCCCAGATGTCCTCAACCCAGCATTTTGAAAGAATACCATGTATCCACATTGAGGAAGGTAGGAAGTGCAGGGACGTGGTTTAGGGGAGAAATGGACTGCAGGTGCTGCAGAGGGGAGGGAGCCATCGTCGCAAATAAGGGTGAGAGAGGAGCACACAGGGGAATGCACAAGAACGTTTCCCCATAGCCAGTGGCTTGGAACACAAGAGGGGCTGAATTTAGTGAGTTCTTACAGACAGTGGGGCTTAAAGTCTGGAGTTTTAATGGTCATCAGACTTGGCTGGGAAGAGACGCCAGAGGGTACTGTACTACTCCTGCAGAGAAGGCAGGCAAACAACCCAGGGGAAGACATCATGGAAATAGTGATCTGAAGAGCACCTAGGGCACACAGTGGGGAAATTATGCACTCTTCTCAGAGCACCTTCCTGAGAGGCAGTGATCACAGAGACCTCTAGGAACAAAGGAGCTGGGTAGTGGCATTCCCCCCCACCCCCACCCCTCAGCATAAACTCAGAGCCACCTGAGGGAAGCAGCTCAGCACCAACACTGACTGCCTAATTTGCTTCCACCAAACCCCAACCCCCTGTGCTCTGGTGGGACTGCCCCTCTCAGTCAAGGCTGGCTCAGACCCAGTGTGGCAGGCCCCTCCCCCAGAAGACCAGCACAAACCCCTGCCTACACCATGTCTCCTGACCAGAGAGTTTTGCAGGGCCTTAGTTCCAGTGGAGGTGGTGACAGGTCTCATTTCACAAGCAGACCAGAGCACATCTAGTTAAAATTTGCCACATTCAGGCCAGGGACCAAACACTGCCCACAACAGGCAAGGAGAGCCTCTGCAGATGACCCGAAGGATAGAACAGCCAGAACACAACAGCAGAACACACAAAGCACACACCAAAGACACTCCCTGAAGCACCAGGCCCTGGGCTTCATCTCTTCTTCATAAGGTCATTACTTTCAGAAACAGGAGACATAACTCACTTTTCTTTTTTTTTTTTTTTTTTTAAAGATTTTATTTATTTATTTGAGAGAGAGAGAGAGAGAGAAACAGCATGAGAGGGGATAGGGTCAGAGGGAGAAGCAGGCTCCCCGCTGAGCCGGGAGCCCGATGTGGGACTCAATCCCAGGACTCCGGGATCATGACCCGAGCCGAAGGCAGGCGCTTGACCAACTGAGCCACCCAGGCGCCCCATAACTCACTTTTCTAACACACAGAAGAAGCCAGAGACTTAGACAGAATGCCAAGATGGAGGAGTTTATTTCAAATGAAAGAACAAAATAAGGCCACGGCCAGAGATCTAAGTGAAACAGATATAAGTAACATGCCTGACAAAGAATTTAAACCAATGATCATAAGGACATTCACTGCACTTGAGAAAAGAATGGAAGACATCAGTGAGACCCTTAGCATAGAGATAAGAGTTAAAAAAAAAAGTGAGAGATGAAGAATGCAATAAAGGAGACTGGAAACAGGCTTGATGCAATGAATAGCAGGCTGGAAAAAGCAGAGAAATGAATTAGTGACCTAGAAGACAAAACAATGGAAAATAATGAACCTGAACAAAAGAGAAAAAGAAGAATTATGGAATCCGAGAACCAATTTAGGGAACTCAGTGACTCCAGCAAACATAATAACATTCATACTATAGGAGTCCCAGAAGAAGAGAGAGAAGAGGGGGAAGAAAATTTACTTCAAGAAACAATAGCAGAAAACCTCCCTAATCTGGGGAAGGAAACAGACATCCAGATCCAGGAGGCACAGAGAACTCCCATCAAAATCAACAAAAGAAGGCCAACACCAACACATATTTAATTAAATTTACAAAATACAGTGATAAAGAAAAAAAATCTCAAAAGCAGAGAGACAAAAGAAGTCCTTAACCTACAAGGGAAAACCCATAAGGCTAGCTGGAGATTTCTCAACAGAAACTTGGCAAGCCAGAAGGGAACTACGTGATCTATTCAATGTGCTGCATAAGAAAAATCTGTAGCCAAGAATACCCTATCCAGCAAGGCTATCATTCAGAAGAGGAGAGATAAAGAGTTTCCCAAACAAAAACTAAAGGAGTTCGTGACCACTAAACCAGCCCTGCAAGAAATATTAAAGGGGACTCTTTGAGTGCAAAGGAGAGATCAGAAGTGACAAAGACAAGAAAGGATCAGAGAAAATCTCCAGAAACATCAACAAAACAAGTAATAAAATGGCAGTAAATATATATCAATAATTACTTTAAAAGAATAAATTATTACTTTGAATGTAAATGGACTAAACACTCCAATCAAAGACATAGGGTGTCAGAATGGATAAAAAAAAACAAGACCCATCTATATGCTGCCTACAAGAGACCCATTTTAATCTTAAAAATATCTGCAGTTGAAAGTGAGGAGTTGAGAAACATTTATTATACAAATGAATTCCAAAAGAAAGCCGGAGTAGCAATACTTAAATCAGACAAATTGGACTTTGAACAAAGACTGTAAAAACAGACAAAGAAGGGCATTATATAATCATAAAGGGGACAATCCAACAAGAAGATATAACAATTGTAAATATTTATGCACTGAACATGGGAGCACCCAAATACACAAAACAGTTAATAACAAACATAAAGGAGCTAATGGATAATAATACAACAATAGTAGGAGACTTTAACACCCCTCTTACACCAATGGACAGATCATTTAAACAGAAAATCAACAAGGGAACAACAGCTTTGAATGACACACTAGAACAAATAGACTTAACAGATATATTCAGAAGATTCCATCTTAAAGCAGCAGAATACACATTCTTTTCAAGTGCAAATGGAACATTCTCCAGAATGTATTATGGTCTAATATATATATGACCTAATATATTAGGTCACAAAACAGGTCTCAACAAATACAAAAAGATCGAAATCATACCATGCACCTTTTCTAAAGACTGTAACACTGTGAAACTAGAAGTCAACCACAAGAAAAAATTTGGAAAGACCACAAACACGTGGAGGTTAAACAACATGCTACTAAACAATGAATGGGTCAATCAGGAAATCAAAGAAGAAATTTAAAAAATACAGGGAAAGAAATGAAAATGAAAATACAACAGTCCAAAACCTTTGGGATGCAGCAAAAGCAGTCCTAAGAGAAAAGTACACAGCAATATAGGCCTACCTCAAGAAGCAGAAAAATCTCAAACAACCTAACCTACACTTAAAGGAGCTAGAAAAAGAACAACATACAATGACTAAAGCCAACAGAAGGAAGAAAATAATAAAGATCAGAGCAGAAATAAACGATATAGAAACTAAAAAAAAAAAAAAAAAATAGATCAAAGAAACCAGGAACTGGTTCTTTGAAAAAATTAATGATTGATAAAACTCAAAAAAAACAAAACAAAATAAAACAAACCAACAAACATCATGTGCCTACAATGAGTCAGCACAAATACCATTAGCACATTTGTACATAGTGATTCAGCTACTTTCATAGCTGGAAGGGTCTTTAGAAATCATTTAATCCAATTCCACCCAGTTGACAAATAAGAAAAATGGAACCAGACAGGTTAAGTGTTTTGCCCATCATCAAAATAGAAACTGTCACAGAAAAGAGTAGACTCTAATAAGCCTCCTGAGTCCCAGCAAGTGCTCTTTCCACCCAATTAGTTAAAATATCATAAGCTTAGGGCGCCTGGGTGGCTCAGTTGTTAAGCGTCTGCCTTCGGCTCAGGTCATGATCCCAGGGTCCTGGGATCCAGCCCCACATCGGGCTCCCTGCCCTGCGGGAAGCCTGCTTCTCCCTCTCCCACTCTCCCTGCTTGTGTTCCTTCTCTCGCTGTGTCTCTCTCTGTCAAATAAATAAATAAAATCTTAAAATAAAATAAAATAAAATATCATAAGCTCTCAGTTATGGAATTGACAAAAAAAAACCCCAAAAAACAATCTTCTAAAAAATCTATCAAATCCCAAATCACTAAAACAAAGATTTATCACATAGACAGTAAAAAATGAATAAATGTCTGGCTCAAATAAAAGCATGTCGAGAAAAAAAATAAACTTAAGGCATTCGACATTCCTAAGGTATAAGGACATTAATAAAACTGAGTGCCCTGAATCTGTATTATATGAATTATGCATTTACACCAGGGAATTCAGGATTTAGGCTAAGCTTATTAACACAGCAAGACAGCTATGCACTCCCTCCCCACAAATCTTAGTTTACCTCTTTAATTATTTGGGCTCCCTTTTTGTCACTGAATTCCAGTTGAGCCAAAGCCTGGTCAATGGACATTCCTCGTATCTAGAATTAAAGGGTAACAGACAAGAAAAGGTAAACAAATTAGTTTACAAAGTCAACGTTCCCTTTGCAATGAAAAGTAAAAGCCTTACATAATACAAACAAGTTCTAAAAATAGTTAACTAGCTATATGTCAATTACATCTCAATTGACATATAATTATATCTCAATTGACATATAGCTAGCTAGTTAATATAACGGGGGGGGGCCGGATTTAAAAAAATTAAAAATAAAAATAGCTAACTAAATGTAGGCAGAGAAGAAGAAAACAAGTTTGAGAAGGATGCCACCCTCTTTAAGTCAAAATCAAACTTAAATATTTTAACCATAAAACCTAGATTATAAATGTTTTAGTAATATTGAGAGAGCAGACATAACAGAAATCACAGGGTGGCGAGCACCACACTAGGAGTGAAAGGCATCTTCTTCTGCAGGATAAGTGTATTATATTTATCTGGGGCTTTGTCTTCTCTCATAGATAAATTTCATTCTCCCAGGAAAAATCTTATAAAGCAAGGGTTTTGAAATAGGTTGAATTAACTTTTAAGATAAATAAGCTTGCTTCCTGGATTCTTTCAGGGTATAGATTCCTGACGTCTTTGTTCTAAATATCTATGTATCCAACATGATTCAGTTTCTCAGAAGAAAAGTAAAAATTAAGCAAAATCACTCATCTCTGAGCAATCATTTGTGGATTACCTGTCAACTGTCTGAACATGTAATTATATTCCTCACTTTTTGGAGAAATCAGGACAAATTTTTTCGATTTTTCAAATCCTGGGGGAAAAGTCACAGCTTCTTTTCTTAAGTATTATATGGTAATGTCATTTTAGCTTACCAATTTTGCCAAATACCACATCTTATCTTTGCTGTATTTTATTTGCCTTCGACAATGGTAGATTTCCTTACAAATAGGGGAAAAAAAAAGTTAGCAAATTTATCAAAATAACAATAACATACACTGTCAATAAAACTTTAACTTTTTATGCCTAATGAAAATGCTGCCACAAGAAGTAAAAATGCTACGTTGTATTTTCCAAAGTCTCACTATATATATATTTTTTTAAGATTTTATTTATTTATTTGACAGAGAGAGAGATAGCTAGAGCAGGAACACAAGCAGGGGGAGTGGGAGAGGGAGAGGCAGGCTTCCTGCCGAGCAGGGAGCCCGATGCAGGACTCGATCCCAGGACCCCAGGATCATGACCTGAGCCGAAGGCAGACACTTAATGACTGAGCCACCCAAGCGCCCCAAGGTCTCACTATATTAAAAAGATCATTAAGGCAGTGATAGAAACTACAAAATGGCTACTTTGTGCCAAAATTTGCAACATTTCTATCCAGAGGAATAATAAAAGATCTAAATGAAAACATTTAGCTGGATAAAAGAACAAAAGAAAAGGTACAAGAAAAAAGTTTCCTCTCAGTGGGGAAAATAAGAGAATATGGTGAAAGAGACAAAATAACTGGTTTCACAGGACATTCTAGGTGTTTGGTCAAGAGCACAGGTCCTCAATCAGACTGCCTGGGTCTGAATTCTAATTCTACCATCTACTAGCTACAGAACCCAAGCTCTTTAACCTCTCTGCCTAAGTTTCCTCTTTTTTGAAATGAAGATAATAGTACCAACCACATAAAAATATAGTAAGAATTAAAGAAAATAATCTATGTAAAGAAAGCATTTTGCAGTGCCTAGCACCTGGTAAGATCCTAGTAAATGTCAGTTTTTATTATCTTCTATTTAGAGTAGTAAGTACATCCCATTTAATTTTTTTAATCTATCATCGATTATACAATTTACAGTTGACAAAGTACATTCCAAGCCCATTATTTCATTTGATCTAACTCTATGAGTTGGGAGAGAAAACACTTTATGATCCTTTTACAGGGGCGCCTGGGTGGCTCAGTTGGTTAAGCATCAGACTCTTGGTTTCAGCTCAGGTCATGATCTCAGGGTTGTGGGACGGAGCCCCGTGTTGTGCTCCACGCTTAGTGCAGAGTCTGAGATTCTCTCTCTTCCTGCCCCTCCCCGCCCCTGCCCCTCCCATGCCCCAGTCTCTCTCTCTCAAATAAATAAATACATCTTTAAAAAAAAAATCCTTTCGGGCACCTGGGTGGCTCAGTTGGTTAAGCGACTGCCTTCAGCTCAGGTCGTGATCCTGGAGTCCCTGGATCGAGTCCCGCATCGGGCTCCCTGCTCAGCGGGGAGCCTGCTTCTCCGTCTGACCCTCCCCTCTCTCATGTGCTCTCTCTCTCTCATTCTGTCTCAAATAAATAAATAAAATCTTTAAAAAAAAAAATCCTTTCATTGAACATTATATCAAAAACTAATGATGTACTATATGTTGGCTAATTTAATTTAAATTTTAAAAAAATAATAATAATCCTTTCACAAAGTAAAAACCAGAAAAAAAAAATCAGAAAAATCAAATGACTTATCTAAGACCACAAAGTTTGTGAGAGACAAAGCTGGAAGTCAAAGTGCCATACAGGAAGTATATGAAGTGTCTAACACAATGTCTGGCAAGTGTAACTTTAAAGCTCCCCTATAACTATAAAACCCACGTTCCTTCCACTACTACACCTATATTGCCCCTTCAAAACAATCAGAAAACATTTGGGACACCTGGGTGGCTCAGTCATTAAACATCTGCCTTCAGCCCAGGTCATGATCCTGGAGTCCTGGGATCGAGCCCCGCATCGGGCTTCCTGCTCCGTGGGAAGCCTGCTTCTCCCTCTCCCACTCCCTCTGCTTGTGTTCCCTCTCTCGCTGTGTCTCTTTCTGTCAAATAAATAAAATCTTAAAAAAAAAAAAATTAGAAAACATTTGTCAACGCAAATAATAGCAAGGAGACCTCAGAACTTTCTAACATTCTGACTCCTGCTGGAAATTTTCAAATGCCTTAGAAACAGCAGAGTTTTCTCATGTGGCCATCTTTTATTTTATTTTATTTTTTTTTAAAGATTTTATTTATTTATTTGAGACAGAGAGAATGAGAGACAGAGAGCATGAGAGGGAGGAGGGTCAGAGGGAGAAGCAGACTCCCTGCCGAGCAGGGAGCCCGATGCGGGACTCGATCCCGGGACTCCAGGATCATGACCTGAGCCGAAGGCAGTCGCTTAACCAACTGAGCCACCCAGGCGCCCAACGTGGCCATCTTTTAATATGTAGCAGATTTCATTTCAGTTGCAATAGAAGCTGACAGGCTGAAAACTGTAGCAATAGCCTAATTACGTTTTCAGCAATAAAGTGTTCAGGGGAGCACTGGAGAGGAAAGAACTGTCGTGACTGAAAATATTATCTGCAAAAATTAATACACTCAATAAAATCTTTTATACAGAAACCCTTCAATTCTTGGTTTCCCATGGTGGGCTATTTCCAAACCTGAACTATATATGATTATCTTCAAATTTTGTAAAAAAGATACTGTACTCCTGGCAGGAGCATGGGGGAAAAAGGAATCAAGTACTTACCAAAAAAAGAAGAAAGTTATTCAATCATGCTCTTTTAAAACAAAAAAGCTCAACATTTCCTTTAGGCAGGTGCAATGTCTAAAGGCATTTTCTAAAGATAAACCAGACAAACCGATCATAGCAAATAGATAAAGTGGCAAAGTTGGAGGACAGGAGGTCCAGTTAAATGTCACTATTAACCAAGCTATACAGTAAATTAGATAAAGTTAAGTTAGGATATAATGTGCAAAGTAGAAATTCAAATGAAGTAAAAGTAAGTCTAAATTATGAAATGTCTAAACCAGTAACTTTTAAAGAAACTAATTTATTTTAAAATGCATATAATAACTCAAATGATTAAAAAAAGTGTCACCTAATGACACTCAGTGTCATTAGTCAGTTAAGCATCCGACTCTTGATTTCGGCTCAGGTCATGATCTCCGGATCTTAAGACTGAGCACCACATGGGGCTCTGCGCTGGGCATGGAGCCTGCTTCAGATTCTCTCTCCCTCTCTCCCTGCCTCTTCCTCCCCCACCCTCCCCACCCCCACACTCTCTCTCTCTCTCAAAAAAACAGTGTCACCTAGTAAGAGTCCAAACTAGGGCCTTATGGGATCCATATAATGACTTATAAGTATGATTTATTATCAGTATGTCATTCCATAAATTAAAAACATGCCTTCTATTGAAAGGGTTGTTCAGTTTTGAAATAGTCTCACTATATTTTTAGTTTATTTAACATAGCTTTCTTCATAGATATTGCAAAAGTAAACCCAAGCCCAAATTAACAAGTGCTGACTATTACAAAGAAAGCCATTTAATTTCTCTCTGGCTCATTTTCTTCACCATGATGAAGCCACAGGTAAGATAAAGTCTACACGGGAATCTATATTGTTTGGAAATTGTTGCTAGCTAAATTAGGAAAATAGTCTTAAAGATAATAGGAGTGGCCTAAAACATGCCCAAATTGGTGACATTCATTTTAACTTACTGCTATAGGATTTACTCACTACTGATCCACTATTATTTTTTTTAAAGATTTTATTTATTTGAGAGAGACAGAACATAAGCAGGGAGAAGCAGGCCCCCCAACGAACAGGGAGCCTGATGCAGGGCTCAATCCTAGGACTCTGGGATCAAGACCTGAGCCAAAGGCAGATGCTTACCCGACTGAGCCACCCAGGCACCCCTGATTCACTACTATTATTTAACTGCATATTTCAATGCTGAAGATCAGAATGAGTTAGAATGGTAAATATTATCTGACCTCTTTTTATTTTTTTTCTAAGATTTTATTTATTCATTAGAGAGAGACAGAGAGGAAGAGAGAGAGAGCACAAATCAGGAGGGGCAGAGGGAAAGAATCTTTTTTTTTTAAGATTATTTATTTATTTATTTGACAGAGAGAGAGAGAGAGACACACACAAAAGAGAGAGGGAACACAAGCAGGGGGAGTGGGAGAGAGAGAAGCAGGCTTCCCGCTGAGCTGGGAGCCCAATGTGGGGCTCGATCCCAGGACCCTGGGATCATGACCTGAGCCGAAGGCAGATGCCTAACAACTGAGCCACCCAGGTGCCCCGAGGGAGAGAATCTTAAGCAGACTCCCCTCTGAGCGCAGAGCCCACCACCAGGCTCAATCTCACCACCCTGAGATCATGACCGGAGCCAAAAACAAGAGTTGGATATTTGAGCCACCCAGGCGCCTCTGTCTGACCCCTTTTTAAATTAGGGATAAAACTAATTTTTAAGATGTTTGCAGTTAGCAGACTGGCAAGTACAAGGTCACACTGTACATAATGGCAGCATAAGAACTATGTGGCTAGGTGTGCACACTATTCCATTATTAAGCTATGTATTTAATGAAGGGCATTAATATTTCAATCGTAACAGGTATAAATGATGCACCAATGTCAATTTACCAAGTACTAGTTGAAGTCAGAAAACATTAAAGCGTTTTCTAAAAGTCATAATTTATTCCCAAAAGGATTACTCACTCAAACAAAATCTGTAATCTACTGTTAACTACCTGAATTTTGCCGCTTGGGATATATCCTGAAGTGCATTTAGTTTAATATACAAAAAGACTAGTACTATAAAATATAAAATTTTGCTTTTAGATTCTGGACCTGACAAATGTTATGATTTCTTTCTCAATTAATACCTAAGTTCAAAGAACTCAAGTAAGAAGAAAGCTCATTAATAATAGGAAATATTTTATTTATATTTGTACAAATATGCAATTTTTCCTAAATTTTGGTTAATTATAAAATGGAGTCAATACTTAATAGCACAGATTCTGTCACAAATCTATTAAGTTCTGATGGCAAAATAAAATATGAAAGAAAGTTATTTGTTTAAACTATTAGCATCTCTTTTCCCCCTTATTCCCCAATGAGGTGGGAGCTCTTTAAATCAATAAATTAACTCCCCTAAATAGAAAAAAAGAAAACATAAAACTGTACTAACTCAGACCAATACTTACCAATTGAATCCTAATGAAAGGCAAGCTGTCAAATTCATATAAAAACTAAGCAAATGACATTACTGAGATGATATACATTATCCAGTAGCCTTAAGTCCCAAAGACCTTTAAAAGATGTTTTCTGAACTGAATGATTTATAATTAACACCACTGAATATATTAATAATAGTTATTAATTAATAATTAATTCTAAGCACCACAATTTATTTTCTTAAGTATCCAAATGTTTCCATCTTGTTTATGCTATCATTACTTGTTTAAGCTTTTTAACAGATACCTATGTATTCCACAGCAAATTCACATTAAGCTGGAAATTAGTCTTGTATCTCAGACTAGAGCACTCACAAGCAAGTTTGGAGAGGGTAAAAGAATTCCAAGCAGCTGAGGGGCGCCTGGGTGGCTCAGTTGGTTAAGCGGCTGCCTTCGGCTCAGGCCATGATCTCAGGGTCCTGGGATTGAGCCCCGCATCGGTCTCCCTGCTCAGCGGAAAGCCTGCTTCTCCCTTTCCCTCTGCCTGACACTCTGCCTACTTGTGCTCTCTAACTCTCTGTCAAATAAATAAATAAATCTCTTTAAAAAGCCAGTAGGCCCAAAGGAGTAATTTAAAAAAAAAGAATTCCAGGGCACCTGGGTGGCTTAGTTGGTTAAGCGACTCCCTTCGGCTCAGGTCATGATCCTGGAGTCCCCGGATCGAGTCCCGCATCGGGCTCCCTGCTCAGCAGGGAGTCTGCTTCTCCCTCTTCCACTCCCCCCCTCTTGTGCTCTCTCTCTCTCTCTCTCTCACTCTCTCTCTCAAATAAATAAATAAAATCTTTAAAAAAAAAAAAAAAAGAATTCCAAGCAGCTGAGATAAAACTCGGTATCTCTGAAAGGAATCCAATGAATGATTAAATTCAAACCTTAGTTCAAAGGTTTGTGAATTACAAACAGACAAAAATCACAAATAAGTGTGTCTATGTTCAAATTTAAGACGTTGGAAAACCAAACATGATTTTTTTTTTTTAAAGATTTATTTATTTGAGATAGAGAGCAAGAGTAGGGGGCAGAGGGAGCTGCAGACTCCCCGCTGAGCAGGAAACATGATGCAGGGTTCAATCCCAGGACTCCGGGGTCATGACCTGAGCTGAAGGCAGGTGCTTAACCGAATGAGCCATCCAAGCACCCCCAAACATGATTTAAACACGGTCAATGGTTTAAGTCATCCTTGCCAACTGCTCATGCTCCACTACCAAGAATACATTAGCCAGCCTCTTAAGAGTCAAAAATCTGTCAGTATGGGGGCACCTGGGTGGCTTGGTCGTTGAGTGTCTGCCTTTGGCTCAGGTCATGATCCCAGTGTCCTGGGATCGAGCCCCATGTCGGGCTCCTTGCTCAGCGGGGAGCCTGCTTCTCTCTCTCCCCCTCCCCCTGCTTGTGTTCCCTCTCTCGCTGTCTCTCTCTCTTTCTCTGTCAAAAAAAAAAAAAAAAAAAAAACCCACAAATTAAAAAAAAAAAAAAAAGCTGTCAGTGTGTCTCAAGCTATTAGCTTAGTTTTTGAGTTAAGGTCCCCAAACAGAAGGTTAAGTCAAGGCAAACAAATATGTAAAACAAAGACAATCTTTTAAAACTACCAAGAAGATAAATCTAGAACATCCTCTGTTACAGTCTAATGATCACACAAATTGTGGAATACTTTTTCCCTTTCTTCACATGGAACAATAAATCAATGCTAGCCACATAAAAGTAACAGCGCTTTATCAAAATTAAGAGATAATTTCTTTTTTTAAAAAAAGATTTTATTTATTTTAGAGAGAGGGCATGCGCTCAAGGGGGAGAAGCAGAGGGGAAGGGGTAGAGGAGGAGGGAGAAAGAATCTGAAGCAGACTCTGCACCAAGCTCAGAGCCCAATGCAGGACTCAATCCCACAACCATGAGATCATGACCTGAGCCGAAACCAAGAGCTGGACTCTCAACCAACTGAGCCACCCAGGTGCCCCAAGAGATTATTTCTACCCACAAACTTACTGCTGGTCTCCGAGGTTCTCCAGGCAATTGTGGAGGATAAACAATTTTATTCTTCTTTTCCCATCTTCGAGAAATGTCCAGAGACCCACTTGTGTGGATATGTGATTGGGGTAAAACATTATGAGATGAAAGAAGCCTGTAAAACAAAAGACACTTAGAATCTTTTCCAGAGCTTACGAATCTCCTGAATCACATCAGCTCCATTGTGAGCAAAACTCTTTAAGGATCACAAGTGGAAACAGTCTAGATGTTAATTAACAGAGAACAATTTTACATAAAATACCATAGAGAGCTAGTTCACTGAAAGCTAGGAGTAAAACGTTGATAACCAGCGTTAAGTCAAATAATAAATAGATATTACCTCAAGATCTCTTGCTCTGACTGACCAAAAAAAGTATTGACTCTTTAATATAAGCCAGCTCAGGGCGCCTGGGTGGCTCAGTTGGTTAAGCGACTGCCTTCGGCTCAGGTCATGATCCTGGAGTCCCTGGATCGAGTCCTGCATCGGGCTCCCTACTCGGCAGGGAGCCTGCTTCTCCCTCTGACCCTCCCCCCTCTCATGTGCTCTCTGTCTCTCTCATTCTCTCTGTCTCAAATAAATAAATAAAATCTTTAAAAAAATATATATATATATAAGCCAGCTCAGTCCTAAAACAGAGTTAAAGAAGATAAAATGGATCCCTGACCTAACCTGTGGAATTCCTCAATTTTGTGGAGTAGGCAGGACAAATCACAATATTTTGTAATCCTTAAGAAATTAAAAGATAAAGCTGGCATTACATGCCTCCTGAGGAAAGAAATCACTACCCACCATCCATGAAGTAGTCTTTCTGCAAAAAACAAACCTGAATTAATGGAGCTTCTAGATTCAATACAGGAAATAGAGAGACAGGAGAACATGTTAAACAATATGAGGGGGATGCACTCAGCAAAATCCAAGCTGTACAAATTCTACAAGACAAACAGGCCACTTTCTTCAACAAATAAATTACAAGGGGAAAAAGAAAGCTGAATAAAGAACCAACTGATTAAGAGACTTCAAAGAAATATCAATTAATTCCAATGTGTTGATTAAAATTTTAAAAGTACAACAGTTATTTAACCATTGCAAATTTGAACATTAACTGGATATTTGATACTTTTTAGTGAGATATATAGTGAAATATTTATGAATTAAATAATATGGTGTCTGGGATTTGTTTCAAAATATGATGGGAGAGAGTAGGGACCATAGATAAAATAAGATTGGCCATGAGTTGAAGCTGGGTGATAAGTTCATGAGGGTTCATCATATTATTATCTACTTTTGTATGTCTGGGTATATCCAAAAAACACACAAACTTGGTGTTTCCCTGCTGTGCAGAATATAGAGTCTAAATTCCTAGGAAGACACAGAAGGCCTTTTATAATCTAACCCCAACAGCCATCTTGGCTCATTCACCTTATGGCCTGGCCACACAAACATTCCTTGTTCTCTGAACAAACCACATACTTTCATATCTTTATACTTTTGATTATATTGTTTTTTCCTCAATCATCATCTCCTGAATGAAATGCTTATCCTGTTTTAAGCTCCAGCTCAATTGTCACCTCAATGCAAGGCATCACCTGATCCCTTCTCCCAGACAACCATTCTCCCCACTATCTTCGTATTCTGTTCTTACCAGCCATGCAGCAGCGAGTTGGAACTATGGTACTCTAAGGTGGCTGTATAAGAATGAGTTCCTGTAGTAAATGTGCACTTGAGCATTGTGAAGGCAAGTATACCATCCTCTGTAATCTAGCACTAAGGACAGTATCTGGCACATGGAGGGGCGCCTGGGTGGCTCAGTCGGTTAAGTGTCTGCCTTCGGCTCGGGTCATGATCCCAGGGTCCTGGGATCGAGCCCCACATCGGGCTCCCTGCTCAGCGGGAAGCCTGCTTCTCCCTCTCCCACTCCCCCTGCTTGTGTTCCCTCTCTCGCTGTGTCTCTCTGTCAAATAAATAAATAAAATCTTTAAAAAAAAAAAATCTGGCACATGGATACTGAGTATTTAACCCAGACTTAAATATTCAAAGTTGTTGTAAATTGGCAGATTTTCACACAGTTTATGCAACTGGATAATACACTTAGCAAGGCCTTTGTTTTTAGTTTTTAAACCATTCAGACTAAAGAATTTCTTTTTTAAGATTTATTTATTTAAGAGGGAGAATGCAAGCAAGCGTGAGCAGGGGGAGGGGCAGAGGGAGAGAGAGAGAATCCTGAAGCAAATACCCCACTGAGCGGGCAGCAGTGCCACCCAGGCTCCCCCAGGCTAAAGAATTTTAAAAATCTATTCTCCTACTGGCTCATTTCTACTACTCTATCTCAAGTTCACCATTTTACATCCTGATATTAAGATCAGTACCATCAAAATACTTGACAAAAACTTTGCCATCCACATTTAGGTTCCACTATTTTAACTGAAAAGCACAAGACTAGGATACATGATGTTAGAGGGCAGAATTTCCTAAAAAAACAACAACAACAACAACTATAAGCCATGGGATGAGAGCAGAGACTGTGGAGTCAAGTAAACCTGAGTCTAAATCTTAACTCTAATATGAGGTAAATGACCTTGAGGAAGTCACATAACTTTCCAGAGCTCAGTTTTCTCATTGGTTAATGGAATAAAAACCATAATTACCTCATAGGCTTCTTAAGGAACTCAAATAAGATACTTTAAGTAAAATACTTAACCTGACACTTAAAAGGGCTCAATAAAATTGATGTTATTACTTCTAGAATGATAAGAATAATACCCACTTTATTCTGTCAAGTGGTGGGTAAATAATTAATGTACCACACCCTAGAGTTCCTAGCACATGATAAACATTGATGGCTAGTACTAACTTTAAATCAGGCCCTCTGAACAGTTCATCTCTCCTGTTCTCCAAAAAACTGAACACTATGAACTGTAAACTTTATATTACACAATTTCAAAACTTCTTTTCATGTTTCTAATCATGATCATTTGCTTCTATGCTGCTGTAATTCAGGGGTACACTAAGTTTATCAATTCTCTGGGCCTCCAGTTTTTTATGAAAAGAGGAATTGAGTACATTATCTCTAGGGGCTCTCTGAACCTTAATTCTATCTTGAATCTCATTGTTGACACAGGATTACAGAAACACAAATCCCTTGGCGTCTATTTAATTCTTCAATGAAACCACTGTTACACCAACCAGTCTGAAAGAATGCTTGAGGGTGAGGCCTGTGCCTTCTGTATCCATCATACCTAGCACCGTGTCTTTTTTTTTTTTTTTTAAAGATTTTATTCATTTATTTGACAGAGAGAGGCACAGTGAGAGATGGAACACAAGCAGGGGGAGTGGGAGAGGGAGAATCAGGCTTCCCACTGAGCAGGGAGCCCGATGTGGGGCTGGATCCCAGGACCCTGGGATCATGACCTGAGCCAAGGCAGACGCTTAACAACTGAGCCACCCAGGCACCCTAGCACAGTGTCTTATACTCAAATCAATACACATTCAATGAATTAAATATGGTGCTTAATAAATTAATCATTAATAAATTAATTATGAATAAATAATGACAAAGATGTCTGAATACCTACAATACTTTCAGGGCTCAAATGGCTCATAAAATGAATTATCAAGCAAATACTAAACAACTGTAATCAAATTAAATTAAAATATTATTCCAAACAGAGCACTTAATTCAGGAATGTATTAAATCAAAAGTACTTATACGCCCTCTCTTGGTCAACTGTTGGAATAACACCGAATTAAAGCAGAAAATTAAGCAATCATAAAGTAAATTGAAAATCTTTAATTCAAAACTTAACTACATAATTTGAAACTTACAACTTTTGAGACCTTTTTATGTAAGAAATACTGTGAAGACTCACTAGAGAAAAGGAAGTCAAGAAAAGGAAATTAGTGGAATTAACAAATGAGAACCTGAGTTACTGCTGGAATCCATTTCCTTCTGTAAAATTTTTTTCCAACAAATATTAAAATTTAAGTCTGCCTAGCACTCTAGTTCACTGTTAGCATTCTAAAGAATCAAAACTAGTTAAAACCTTTAAAAAAAAATGAAAGGCATTCAGGATCAACTTTTATCATTTTGAAAGTCAAGTATCATTACTGATATTTATTATATCCTTTCATTTATTGGGAAGCTCAAGTCCTTTTAGCTTCACTAGACCTCTGTACAGTGGATGAAGGAAGGTAGGCCTGAACCAACTCTCTAAAGTGCTTGTACACATAACAGATATACAGGTGCCCACATTATGGTGAGACTGCCAGAGTCCAAACGGAAAGTAGGTGGTATACTGAAACTAGCATACGAACGTCATTACTCCTGTTACTCTCGTGTCTTCCATCTACCGCTGCTTAAGGATTCAGTTTAAGTATCACTTTTCAAATTCTTCCCATAGTCATTAGACATTGAAAAGTAAATTTACAAAGTAAATTTTAGGATTAAGAATTCAGATAAACAGTACGAGAGTTTCTAAAGTCATAATTTAAGGGGCGCCCAGGTGGCTCAGTCGCTTAAGCGTCTGCTTTCGGCTCAGGTCATGATCCCAGGGTCCTGGGATCCAGTCCCACAGCAGGCATCCTGCTCAGCAGGGAGTCTGCTTCTTCGTCTGCCTGCCACTACCCCCAGCTCATACTTGCATGCTCTCTCTGTCTCAAATAAATAAAATCTTTAAAAAAAAAAGTCACAATTTGAGAAATAATACTTGCTACTTATTGCTCAAAGTTCATTTTGCGCTTTAGTACAAGGTATACCCAAATCCCAAGTGAAGATAATACTGGCCTCTGGCTCAACATGAGAATATCATGTTGTTATATGCATCAAGGTAAAAAATTCTTTGTTCCCAATTTACTTCTGTTACATTAAGTTAATCCCACACTTGAGACTGAATAAAAGAACATCCTCCATCTTGCCTCAATTAGAATCTAACAAAAATGACAACCAAAAATGTCTCCAGACATTGCCAAATGTCTCAGGAGGCTGGAGGTAATGGGTGGGGGCAAAACTGCCCCTAGTTGAAAGTCACTATTAGCTAAAGTGACAGAAAAAAAGGGGGTGGGGGGGCAAGAGCTTTTGCAGACTAAGGAGCATGACTTCTCTGTTCCAAAAGGTTCTTGCTATCAGTGTCATACACATGTGGATAGTTAATAAGCCAGATTTTCGGGGAGCCTGGGTGGCTCAGTCAGTGAAGTGTGTGACTCTTGATTTCAGCTCAGGTCATGATCTCAGGGTCCTGGGATAGAGCCCCACCTCAGGCTCCGTGCTCCATGGGCAGTCTGCTTGGGATTCACTCTCCCTCTCCCTCTGCCTCTGTCCCTCCCACCCCTCTCTAAAATAAATAAATAAATCCAAAAAAAAAAGAAAAAGAAAAAGAAAAAGTCCAGAATAAGGATTCATAAAATTATATAACTTCAGGACTAAAAAGAGCCTTAGGCATTATCCAGCAAAATCCTGTATTACATAGATGAAAAGACTGAAGACAAACTGCTTAAGTTGCTTGCTCAGAGCTTCCAAGTATAAGTCAGTGCAGGACAATTTAAGTCAACAAACATTAACAAAATATTCACTTTGTGCAAGACCCTAACTTGGAACTATAAAGAGAAGTAAGAACTGTCCCTACCTATGCAGGGTATATAAGCTAGTAAAGAGCACAGACACATAACATGAAGCCACTGTTTGAGACACACATGCTAAAAGGAGAGATTAATTTCTTTCCTTTTCAGTGAGATCTGAGAAATCTAAATAAGAAACATTTGAACAGGGACGCCTGGGTGGCTCAGTCGGTTAAGCGTCTGCCTTCGGCTCAGGTCATGATCCCAGGGTCCTGGGATCGAGTCCCGCATCAGGCTCCCTGCTCTGCGGGGAGCCTGCTTCTCCCTCTGCCTCTGCCTCTCTCTCTCTGTCTCTCATGAATAAATAAATAAAATCTTTAAAAAAAAAAGAAAAGAAACATTTGAACAGGGTTTAAATAATTAGAACTCATATTATAGACAGGAAGTGAAGGCACAGTATGAAAGCCAAGAAGCAAATAAATGACAGCATATTCAGATGAAGTAAGTAAATTAGCATAGCTAGGATGGAATAGTAAGAGATAATCTAAAAAAAAGCAAAGTATAGACAAATCCTAAGGGGCAGTGCCTCCTATTTTCTTCTTTAGCCCACCTCTTCGGTCCTTTGACTGAAGAACTGGAAACAGAGCTAAATATAATGGGAACTCAGTAATAATTTATAATGATAAAAACAGTAATGGCAGCTAGAATCTAGGGTGGGACTGTTATACGCCATGCACTATACTAAACACTTCATATGCATTACCTCATTTAATCCTCATAAAAATACTATGACATAGGTACTAATATTACTCTCCTAGCATACATAAATACTAAAACTTAGAAAAGATAAATAACTTTTCCAAAATCATACAGTTTAAAAAGGGGATTCACACCCAACTCGTCTGTCTCCGAAGCCTATAAACTAAACCAAAATAAATTCCAACAAATGTGCAGATCAGACAATTTACACTCAGATTATCAATCTCCAAATATCAACAGCTGTACTGCAGAAGAGGGGAAGAGGGACAAGGAGAAGGTGGCAGAGAAAGGCTCCTTGACAGTCCTGACTTAACTGCATTCCCTAACCTTAAAAAAACCCATTTGTCCTGAGGTCTAAGAATGCTCTGGAGAATACAGTATAAAGCTTTAGAACTTCCAATGATTAGGGAGCCTTAGGAAAGTTATTTTACTTTGGGGAGCTTCAATTTCCTTGTCTGAAAAATGGGTGTAGCAATACGTACACTATGCAAGTTGTTATGAGAATGTGATAACGCATATAAAGCGTTTAACACAATGCTAGACACGTTGTAAAGCGCGGTTATCTACAATACAGTCCCTGCTCAGATAACCAAGTAACCAGAGAGGTAACTAGAAAACTCGGACGCTCCCAACACGGTTGGGAGAGTGTAACCATGTTCAGAGATTATTTAGAAAAGAGATTTACAATGTCCCCTAACAGGTTATCCTGATTCCCTCAGAGCTATGTAATACGGCGGCGGAAAGATGGAGTGACCAAGCAGAGACTGGCTGTCTCGTTCGCTTCCACAGCCCCAGAGCCTAAATGCTGAGGGTGGCAGACAGGCCCTCAGTAATTGACAAACCGGGAAGGAGGCCTTGAGCCTCTGCAACTCCGAGGCGAAAGACTTACCCTAAGGCCAGCTTCCCCCTCAGATTCTGTATCCTTAATGCACCTGAAACATTAACACAAGCGGTCAATTCAGACTCCCACCTCCACTCCCTTCTACCACGCCTAAACCACTAAGAAATCCCTACCCTACTCATTCGTACCCATACGTTCCAGTATTGCCGCCGCCATCTTTCTCCCTCCCTCTACGGAAGCCTCCGAGTTCATGCACTGTGTGGACAAAGCGCATGCGCAATTCTTAGGTGCCTCCTTTCTCCTCCTCCCCCCCCCCCCCCCCCCCCGCGGGAGACCTAGCAGTATTTACACCCGGGATGCTGTCATGGAGACCGCGAACACGTCGCCTGCTCTATAGGCGTGATCCGGACAGCCTTGCCTGGGAATGAATGACTTTAATAAAGGCCAAAACTAGTGAGTTTCTGAACATTCATCAAGATCCAAAAAAATTGAGAAACTTCGGGGCGCCTGGGTGGCTCAGTGGTTAAGCCTTGGGCTCAGGTCATGATCCCAGGGTCTTGGGATCGAGCCCCGTATTGGGTTCCCTGCTCGGCGGGAAGCCTGCTTCTCCCTCTCTCACTCCCCCTGCTTGTGTTCCCTCTCTCTCGCTATCTCTGTCAAATAAATAAATAAAATCTTTTAAAAAAAAAAAAAGAAAGAAAGAAAAAAGAAAAATTGAGAAACCTCACCTCACAAGGGGCCGGAAAGATTGGGAAAAGAGAGGTGGGCCTCAGTTTTCTTCTGAGCAAAACAAAAACAACTATCCCTACAGCACAGGCTTGTTGTGAAAATCACTAGAGATCGTGTGGAAAGCTCTACAATGTACAAACAGCTCGAATACAAAGTATGAGGTCCTAATCCCTATGTTAATCTCCAGGTTGACCTCCAAGAGATAAATTAATACTCACTGGCAACTTGCTACCATACATGCCCGGCAGGCGTTTCACTAAATCTATGTATTCCTCACAGCAATCCAACAAGGCATGGATTATCATCTTCCTTCAAATGAGGAAACAGATCAGGATAGGTTAAAGTCTCTCCGACAACTGGCAAAACCACTAATTCAATCCGGGGCTGGATGCCTCCAAAATTAGTGCCCCTACCCACATCCAAATATATGCTTGACCTCTTTACATAAGGATACATATTTCAGGTTTCGTTCACTTCCTATGCAGGACTGCCACATGCCCTCTGCAAAGAAGCAATACAGGAGTAGGAGAGTGCAAGCGCAGAATCCGAAACTTTCATTCCTTTCCTCCACAGCAATTAACCATATACAATTCCCTTCACAGAGCTGGCACGCAATCAACAGTTACTCTATTCCGCTCCTCTTTGAGTACTAAGACTCTAGAGCCAGAATTTCCACCCAGTTGCCGGAACTAACTCTTCCTTTCCTTTTTGATTTGATTCAAACTTTTATCTTTTTGTTAACTGGCTTGTTGTAGATGTCTTTAAAGAATCTCCAGAACTGGCAAAGTGCCCTGGCACATAGCGTTCAAAAATACTTGATGGAATAGTGGTTGAACCGGTCCAAAAAATAAAACGGCTGTGCGGGGAGGTGACTCCACAAGTCTAACCCCTTAATTATGTACTTTGCTGTAGGAGGTGAGAATGCCTAACCCCCAGGCTAGGCTCCGGCAGCACCAGACCTTCTCGCCACGGGTGGGACTGGGAGGCGGAGCCCCGCGCGCGCGGCCGAGCCCCTCCCAGCCCCGCGGAGGCGGGAGCAGAGCTCGCGGTGTGGCCTGGGCCTCGGCGCGCGCCGTAGCGGCGGGCCCGGCGAGGCGGGGCTCGGAGCCAACCCCGCCCCCTTCCCAGCTACGGCGTGGGGCTGCGAACGGTCTACCCCTGTGGCTCCTTCGTTCATCCCTGCTGGCTGGTGATCATGGGACAGGAGCCGCGCACGCTGCCGCCTTCTCCTAACTGGTACTGCGCCCGATGCAGCGATGCCGTGCCCGGGGGCCTTTTCGGCTTCGCAGCGCGGACCTCCGTCTTCCTTGTCCGCGTGGGCCCGAGCGCCGGCGCGATCCCTGGGACGCCCCCATTTCGAGGTAACTCCCCACCTCCGGGCCCCCGCCTTCCTGCCCTTCTTGGGTTCGCCGGAGGCGCCGAGTCGGCGTTTCTAGCTACCTTTCTCTACAGATGGGGAAACTGAGGCCCAGGAAGGATCAGCTCACAGTCACTAGGCTGTTGCGTCCGCATCTCCAAGATTGAGCACACCACGCTGTGGCTTAGCGGTCCCGCCTCCTGGCGCTCTCACGTAGGACCGCTCGCTCACTGAAGTTACCCCTTTCTAGACCAAGGCATTTATAACATCTTTGGCCACCCTCCCCCACGCAGCGCGCGCGGGCCCCCTGGGAGCCTTTCTGGGTTTAGGGGCTGCCTACAGCTCCAGGCCCTAAACAAGATCCTGGAAATACATACTTGTTTCTGTAAGATGAATGAGTTGAGCCAGAAGCTTTCAGGCTCCAAACTAGGTTTTGATTATGCCTTGGGATATGGCAAGCTAGTTATTTATTCTTTAACAAATGAGCTCTGGCCATATCTAAATAAGAATCACTTTTACATTCTTCATTTGAGCCACTCCTCAGCCTGTGAACTGTGAACAGCAAGGGATATCAGCAGCATTTTACGGTTGAAAAGAGTGAGGCTCAAGGAGATAAAATGACTGGGCTGAAGTCTTGTGGCAGAGCCAGAACCAGCACTTGGGATTTCTGATTATGAGTGCCTGGATAGTTTCGTTATACCACAGGACAAGTGAGGTCCCACTCATCTAACAACAGTATGATTCTGCCAGGAATCTAGGTAGCACTCTAACCTGAAGTCTGGTTTTCCTTGAAGTCATAGGGGAGTTGGTGGGACACACCGAAAGGGTCTCTGGCTTCACCTTTTCTCATTACCCGGGTCAATACAACCTCTGTGCCACCAGCTCTGATGATGGAACTGTGAAAATCTGGGATGTAGAGACAAGAACAGTCGTGACAGAACATGCACTCCATCAGGTATCATGGCTTAATGGTTTCTCAGACCGTTATTATGTATCTGCTGAGGGTTCGTTTGTTTCAAGTACTCTAGCTCATCTGTGCAAGTTAGCTTTTACGTTCTTAATTGGATGAGAAACTCTAATATATTGTAAGATGCCTCAAAACTTTTTTGGAAGGAGATACATATAAACCAGAGGTCAGCAAACTACAGTGCTGCCTGTTTTTGTAGATTGTTTTTACTGGAATATGGCCACAGTCATTCATTCAAGTATTGGCTGCTTGCGTACTACAACGGCAGAGTTGAGTAGTTGTACCAGAGACATTACGGCTGACAGAGTCTAAAATACCTATTATCTGGTTCTTTACATGAAAAAGACTGCTAATATAAACTGTAAATGAGTGAATGAAACTTGTTTCTAAACTTGATAAATCTGCCTTTTGAGAGAATGTAGAAAAGGAAAAGACTCAATCTTCGTAAGAACTTTGCGAAGCTTTGTTAAGCTGTTAAAGGAAGAAATGTTTTTAAATGGTTCTTTGATCCTTAGGAGCTTAAATTCTTCTACCATTTGGTTCATGTACCCTTGGTATACAAGTGGCAGTAACAGTATTATGTACCTATCAATGTGCCTGGTATTATACAGGTTAAAAACAAACTAAAAATTCAGCACTGACAAATGAGAAGCAAATGTATTTTTGTTTTGTTTTAAAGCATACAATATCAGCATTGCATTGGTCTCCTCAAGTAAAGGATTTAATAGTATCTGGAGATGAAAAAGGAGTAGTTTTCTGTTACTGGCTTAACAGAAATGACAGCCAGCACCTCTTTATAGAACCCAGGACAATTTTCTGTCTTACTTGCTCACCTCATCATGAAGATTTAGTAGCCATTGGGTAAGTGCTGTATCATCTCTACTGGTAATGTATTTTTGTTAATGAGCATATTTTGCATTTGCTTTATCTTCTCCTGTCCCATTTATTCCTCAGAAGAAGCCATTTATAGGTTTTAACCACTCCCTGAGCCTTTGGTAACATTTATTCCTATGACTTCCAGGTCCTTACTATCTCTCTCTCTCTCTCTGTTTATATTTCTTTAGTTTCTACAATAGTGTACTTTCCTCATTCTTCACATCTGATTTCTTCAGTCAGCCTCCAAATGTAGGAAATACCCTCTTTCCCCCTTTCCCTCCCTCAATACTTGCTCTTCAAAAGAACATTTACTCCCAGAGTGTCAGAGGACTCAGCTCTGTCCCGGTTCTCAGCCCTCTGTCTGGATTGGGAGAGTAGTCTGGCATTGGGCTCTCTGCCTGCACCTCGATCACCAAGGTTGTTTCACATAAACTGTGTGAGCAGGCACCCCCCTTTCCCTCACCACTCCATCTACTTCTCTCCCAAAGATGTCTTTTCACTCTAGTTTGAAGAATGGACATAAGCTCTAGAACATTGGAGGAGAAAGTCTGGCTGGAGTGGATTCAAGAAACTGGGGGTACAGTAGTCAAGATACACATGGAGACTTTTGTTTGTTGTACAAATGTGCATAGACATGAAGCCAGAGGAGAGGTATGTGGGAGTCAAGGGAATATTAAATGGAAGATAATAAGGGCATGTTTTTACATTGATGGAAGAGGAAGAGCCGGTTGCACAGATAAATGGTGATAAATACAGCAGTGATATTGAGAAGTCAAGAGGGGATTGGATCCAGATCACAAGTAGAAAGGACAAGTGAGAATATGGAAACAGGTGCAGGTAGGTTTGTTGATCTGGTTGGAAGAGGAGGGTGTTTCATTCTGATGGCTTCTGATTTTCTCCATGAGGCATAAATCAGAAAGGTAGAGTCAAGCTCAAAGTGGGGCTGGGAGCATGCAGGAAGATGTGAAACTAGTCATCTGAGAGAATAGGAAAACGAGCTTACTGAGGGACATTGTAGGTCCAGTGGTTCCTATTGAGTGCCAAGCTATGAATCAAAGTCATGAATTCAAAGTAAACTATTCAAACTGATTGAGAAAGGGTATGGTTGGATTCAACAAAGTTTGGGGTTTTGTGGAGTAAATACCTCTGAGAGAGATGGGACAAAGGAGCTAAGGGTGTTTTTAAAGGAGTGATTAGGATGATGGATGGTGAAATCTGCGGCATGAGGGAAAGGATAGGAAGACAGTTGTGGGTGTGTAATAGTGAAAACTGAAGGAGTCTGTGGATCAGAGGTCTGCTGGGTGAAGTGGGAGCACTAGAGAGGGAACAGAATGGTTGGTAGGCAGGGGTCAGAGAAGGTTGAATCAAACTGACCTTGAAAGATGAGCAAGAATTCACAAGAAAAGAAGAAATCTTTCAGGTAGAAGGAACTGCACATTCAGACACAGGATTGAATCAGAACGATTTGTTTTTAGAGGATCTTCAAAATGGTGATCATTCCCTGAAGGGCTGATTAAAATTGCAGAACAGCTTGATCACTTGACTATTAGGCTGCAAAAATTGATGGTTTTCGAAGTCCCCATCTGCAAAGATTGATACTTGATTTCTTTTTTTTTTAAATAAAGCTGTAATGGGGGGAAAATTTTTTTTTTTTTAAAGATTTTATTTATTTGAGAGAGAGAATGAGAGAGAGCGAGTACATGAGAGGGGGGAGGGTCAGAGGGAGAAGCAGACGCCCTGCCGAGCAGGGAGCCCGATGTGGGACTCGATCCAGGGACTCCAGGGACTCCAGGATCATGACCTGAGCCGAAGGCCGTCGCCCAACCAACTGAGCCACCCAGGCGCCCCATGGGGGAAAATGTTTTTAATAAAAGGAGAAAAATAAATAGAGCTGTAATGGTGTTTTTTCCCTATAGAACTATCTAGTACATAGGAAATGTAAATATGTAAAGCCACTTGGGAAAGCAAAGATGTACACATCTTACATTTGGCAGTTCCACTACTATGCATCAAATCTGAAATTGTCTTAAGTGTGTATAAGATTATTAATGGCATTTTCGTTTGGTTTTGTTTGTAATAACCAAAAACGGAAGCCCTCCAAAAGAGAAACTGAATAGACTTGTGCCATATTCACACAATGGAGCACTATCCAGTAGTATAAGTGACTGACCAGGAACCAGAGTTAGATGTATCAGCATGGATGACTCACTAACAATAAGCGAAAATAACAAGCTACAGAAAAACAGACCGCAGGACGCCGTTTATATGAAGTTTTAAAATATACAGAAACAGGGGCGCCTGGGTGGCTCAGTCGGTTAAGCGTCTGCCTTCGCCTTAGGTCATGATCCTGGGGTCCTAGGATCGAGCCCCTCATCGGGTTCCCTGCTCCACGGGAAGCCTGCTTCTCCCTCTCCCACTCACTCTGCTTGTGTTCCTTCTCTTGCTGTGTCTGTCTCTGTCAAATAAATAAATAAGATCTTCAAAAAATACATATACATACAGAATCATTTTCCATCATCTTTGGGAATGTAGACAAAGAAAGGCTAGGAATGATGGAACAGAAAATTCATGAATAGCAGTTTACCTCTGGGGAAGAGAGGGAGAGAGGTTTGATTGGGGTGGGATGTAAAAGGACTTCAACCATATCGGTAATTGGGTTTTTTTTCCCTTAAGCAGGTTGGTGGACTTCTTTATGTGTATGAAGTACTTCATCTTTTTTGTTTAAAAAGCTATTAGAATTTCTCAGTGTCCTCTGAATTAAAAAAAAAAAAATGGTAGCCTTGGAATATCCAGATCTAGAAGCTACAGTACTGCAGCTTTTGTTCACAGTTAGAAAAATAGGATCGCTTTTAAAAAGGGGGGGAGGTGTAAGTATGTTAGGACAAATTCATCTCTAATCAGAGGGATTGCTGGGCCCTGGGCCCCACAAATAACCGTTCTTCCAGAAGTTCCCTTCGAACATTCTATGAGCTTATGCCAGGTAATGTATACATTTTTACTTAGTGCCAAGAGTTTGATTGGGGGGCAGGGCGACCAATGTGTCAGAACCACCGGGAAACAGAAAATGAACATTTTGGAAAAAGGACAAAAGATTATTTCTTGCTTTCTTCCCTTCTCCCTCATCCCAAATACACTTACCTTTTAGAAGTGCACAGTGATAACTCCTAATCCAAAATGTTTACTGTTCTGTCTTCATTTTTCAGTATTTCTAACTCTTGTTTTTTAGCTACAAGGATGGCATAGTGGTTATAATTGACATCAGTAAGAAAGGAGAAGTTGTTCACAGGCTTCGAGGCCATGATGATGAAATCCACTCCATAGCCTGGTGTCCCCTGCTTGGTGAAGACTGTTTATCCATCAATCAAGAGGAAAATTCAGGTAAAGATGACTTAAGAGGGTTGAGTACTCCTCAGACCTAAAGAACAATGTGGGTAAAACTGTATCATTTGAATTACATTTAAAACTTTAGGTTTTACAGATCAGATCTATAAACATAATAGCTAAGTTTCAGAAACCTTGCAAACTAGTTCTTTGACAAGTTCATGTATCGTATAAATTAAAAACAAAATGACCATCTTTACCCTAGAAGAACTTGAAATTCCCAACGGTAAAGTTATAGCACAAACTGCAGTAACAAAAGGCTGCTACTTAGCCACTGGAAGCAAAGATCAGACCATTCGAATCTGGAGCTGCTCTAGAGGCCGAGGTAAGATTGATATTTGATGTTTTTTTTGTGATACAAGCTGTAGTGATTGGTAGAAGTAGAAACTTTTAATTGTATCTTGTTATCCTAAGAGTGTGTCATCCGCCAGAAGGCAGTTTTTTACTTTTCTATCCAGAAAGTTGCTCCCCCCAGTCTGATTGCAGTTTTGGAGATGAGGGTTTCTGATGCATTCTTAGAAGGGACACTGTCAAAGAAGGCAAGATGTTATAAGGATAGGACTATTGAAATTTAGCAAGGCATGGATCAGAGAAATGGAAAAGAGCTAGAGGTTTTAATGCACAAATGCAGGATAAATAACATATACCCAGTGTAGAAGCACATGTTTAAGTGTTAAAGCTCAGTTTATCCAAACTACAGGGACCCTCAGTCCTTCAGTTTTCCCAAGCTTCTCTCTTTGAACAGAACTTTCACCTTCAATTTACAAATTGAGAGGAACTCCAGGCAGAGTGCACATGGCCTTTATAGTAAAAATCGAGCCTTTCTCTTTACAGCAGTCTTCTTTCTCCACTGCATTTAAAAACCGTAAAAGCTTCATCGTCTTCATCCAAGTGCATTAATGCATAGGAAGCAAACAGCACAGTGCTGGCACATGGTTATAGCTTAGTCACTGGTAACTAATAGTGTTATTCTGGAAAACAGAATTTTTTAAAGAATTGTGAGCTGCTTTTGGACATACTATGGCTGATCCTTCCAAGTGGGGACAATATTAGGCCAAGAACACCCTCCAGAAGGGTAACCTCTAAGCTTATGGATGTCTAGTACAATGGTTTTCAGTCCTAGTCATGCAGCAAAATCACCAGGAGAGTTTCTGGAAAATGTGGGTGCCTGGACCCCACCTCAAATCTACTGAATCAGAACCTCTAGGAGTTGGGCCCTAGCATAAATATTTTTAGAGGCTCCACCAGTGAGTTCCATATACATGGTAGGGATGAAGGACCACTGGTGAGTAGCATGTCAGGGGTGGAGGGACTTCTCATGTTGACTGCCATATTTGTCCCTTTTGTTGGCTTTCTTGCCAACTAGAAGAAGGAATCCTATCCTGCCAACTTTGGAGAATCTGGAGTTGTGTTACCACCTGGGTCCACAGTTCAGTTGAAACCTCATTTTCCCAGACAGACAATATTCTTAATGTGCTTAAGTTGCCAGAACAGACTGTAAAAGCTTGTTTCACCTAAATTAGTTAGACTTGTATTAAAACTCTGTATAATAACATTTCCATGAGCAAATGAGGTCTGAATTCTAAGTAACCAAACTAACGGACTTTTAAACCACAAACTGTGTTGTGAACTGCTGGGGACTTCACGTGTGTAGTTTCACTGTCTTGAGCACCCACTGACCTCCTTTTAATCTGCAGGGGTGATGATTTTGAAATTACCCTTTCTGAAGAGAAGAGGAGGGGGTATAGACCCAACTGTTAAAGAACGCCTTTGGTTGACACTCCATTGGCCCAAGGATCAACCAACACAGCTGGTATCCAGCTGTTTTGGGTAAGTCTTTTTTTGGTTACGCTCTCTCGGACATATTTTGTTTTCCACTCTAGCTTGAGGAATTCCTAGGCTTCTCTTTCTAGACACACAAGATGGAAAAAGCAGTGGTGAAGGCTTATATCATCATGGGCCATTTGTAATAGAAAAACCATGAGACAAATTCCTATGCTATCTAATAATAGTACTGAGAAAACCAGTAAGTATAGCCTGGTGGTTCAGAGCGTGGACTCTAAAGTCAGGCAGAACTACATTTCAGAATCAGTCTCTTATCTTCTGTGTGTTCATGAGCATGACCCTTTACTCTGAGCTTTAATTACTTCATATGTAAAAGAGGGAGCTTACAGAATTTCCTGTCTCTTAGGGCGATTATAGCCATTCACTGAACAAAATGTATTGAGTACTGGCTTCTAAGTGCAGACAAGGACCCTGCTTTTAAATGAAATGACAGTTAAAGCATATAAAAATCCTCTCCCTCCCCCCAAATGTTGATCACGGCCCTACTCCCCCACACTGTCCCAAAAAAGAGAGAGAGAGGGTATGTCATAAAGCTTTGGGCTATGCAAATTATGGTGGCATTTTACAGTTAAAGCTGTTAGGAAAATCTGTTCCAAAGGTAGTGCAGTACATTCATGTCATTCAAAAAGAATGCAGGAACATAGTGAAGTACTTACTCTGTCTTCTCAAGCAACCAGATTCCCTTCCCCAGGGGCAGTGACTCCTTGTTTTTGTGTGTGTTCTTTCTGAGCTATTTTGTGCATATTTCAGAATATGCAGTTTCTTCTCCTTAAAAGAACAGTTAGCAAAATTATTTTGCAGTGGAGGGCCCCTACTCTCTGTCCCCAAATCCGCTTGTTTCAGATCGCTTGTGAAAGAGAACTCGTGCTTGTTTTTCCTTCACAGAGGCGAGCTGTTGCTGTGGGATCTCACTCAGTCTTGGAGACGGAAATATACCCTTTTTAGTGCCTCATCAGAAGGGCAGAATCATTCAAGAATTGTATTTAATTTATGTCCTTTACAAACTGAGGATGACAAACAGCTGCTGCTCTCCACATCAATGGATAGAGATGTAAGAACTGCTTATTTTGCATTTAGCATTGTAGAGCGCGGATTTATGACTTGGATGGGATTAGAGGGCTTTTCAAACCATCCATCAGTTCTCAGGCCCCACCTTTGACCCCTGAGCCAAGCCCAGACCAATCTCAGAGTTAACTGTTACTGATGAGCACTAACTATGTCAACAGCAGAGAGTTTGAGGAAAGGTGAGGAACCACCAAGATGCCTTTTTGTTAAAGCAGATATGTTAAAGAATTGTAGATGTGTCCAGGGAAGGATGTGTGAGATCATCATGCTTTGGCTTTAAAATATCCTTGTCTATAGTTTAGGTGGAGAAACATCTGCTTTTGGTGAAATCTCCAAGAGAGAATTGGCTTTATTTAAGAGTCTATGACTATT
Organism: Mirounga angustirostris; assembly: GCF_029215605.1. Taxonomy (NCBI): domain Eukaryota; kingdom Metazoa; phylum Chordata; class Mammalia; order Carnivora; family Phocidae; genus Mirounga; species Mirounga angustirostris. The sequence goes on from NW_026991715.1 coordinate 108,639,312, forward strand.
GTTTTGCAGTTAAGCTAGGCTTATTTGATACACTGTTTTCTCCCAAGCTCCTCTGTTAAACAAGTGAAGATTAAATATGTAGCACTCTCCTTCCCCTGGATATAAGATATTTTGCTTTTTGAGAGAGCTCCTGTCATTTTCCAGGGTCCTCAGGCCATCTTCATTATTAGTTAGGGTTTGCCAAATGAGGAGATTACCAGTGCTGTAATAAAGTAGAAACGCCAGTGGACTCTGGGAAATGGGAGGCCTGGGTCTGGTTTATTCACTGTATGACCCTGAATTCAATTGACATCACTGGGAATAAATGTATTCTAAGATCCCTTTGAGCTCTATAATTTATTACTTTTTTTTTTCTAAGAGACACTTTTTCCAGTACCTACTGGAATAGTTAAATTACATTATTCTTACCCATTCTTTGAGTCCATCCTACTTGAGATGTTCATTCTTTTTCCAGTTTCTCAGATCTTTTTTTATTTTTAGACCCTAACCCTTGATCTTTCAGGTAAAATGTTGGGACATGGCCACCCTTGAGTGCTGCTGGACCCTGCCTTCCCTCGGTGGGTTTGCCTATAGCCTGGCTTTCTCTCCTGTGGACATGGGCTGTTTGGCCATAGGCGTTGGGGATGGCATGATCCGCGTATGGAATACACTCTCCATCAAGAACAACTATGATGTGAAAAATTTTTGGCAGGGTGTCAAGTCCAAGGTTACAGCGGTAAGGATGATTTATTTGAGCTTGCTCTGAACTTTTTTCCAAATAAGTAATTCTTGTAGTAAGAAATTAAAAATGACCTGGATGTGCATTCATAGAAGATTCATTTAAGTTATAATATAAACACATATTGAATGGTATCAGACTGTTAAAAATGATAATGTGGCTCTTTCTTTCATGTGGAAAGGTGTTGATGATTCATGAAAAATGAAAATTAGAAAACAAGAAATGCAGATTACACAACAATATGTATATGGTTTTTGTTTTTCTCTAGTCTAAAATCAGTAAATGTTTGGTTTTAAAAGGAAAACCATACAGAATTGGCCAAATCACTATGTTGTACACCTGAAACTAATATAACATTGTATGTCAACTATACTTCAATAAAAAAATAATAACAGAGACTGCCTGGGTGGTGCATAGTTGGTTAAGCATCCGACTCTTGGTTTTTTTAGCTCAGGTTGGGATCTCAGGGTTGTGAGATCGAGCCCCACACGGGGACTCAGCGCTCAGTGTGGAGTCGGCTTGAGATTCTCTCTGTCTCTCAAATAAATAAATCTTTAAAATAAAAAATAAAATAATAACAATATAAAGAGAAAAAAAGAAAACCAAACCGTACAGAAGTGTAGAACGCAAAAAATATTCCAACTCTCCACTGTATTCTCCCACTTCTATAATGCAGAGAACCACAGTTGGCAAATTTTATTAATAGAATCCTATTTTCTAAACTGTTATGTATCCCCACTCAACAGTGTATCATGCACATTTAAATGTTTAAACCTATTTTTGTTTTTTTCAACTGTATATATTTAACTTTATTCACAAAAAAATATCTGGAAAGATACAAAATTGGCAATGGGGTGTTTTGGATGGTGGGATTACTAGTGATTTTTACTTTGTTTAATGCTTGTTTCTTTTAAATAATGAAAATTTGTTACATTTAAAATTAGAAGATACCAAGAGCAAGAAAGTTGTCCGTTTGAATGCTGAAAGGATAACCTGACGGTTCCCTTAACGGGATGCGCCTTTCCTCATGTTTTGTAGCTGTGCTGGCACCCAACCAAGGAAGGCTGCTTAGCTTTTGGCACTGATGACGGGAAGGTGGGATTGTACGACACCTACTCCAACAAGTAAGAAATAGAAGATTGTTTGGCCCACTGACCGTAATGTCATTGATGGAGTTAATTTTGATTCCTAAACCTGGATGTACATCATAATTGGCCTGGGAAACATCTTTAAGATCCTGGCTGTGAGACTGAGGCTTACAACTTGAAATTTTATTTTTAAAAAATTTTTCAGGTGATAGTGGTTCAGCCTATCCAACCTGTGGTTACCACTAAAATAAACCGTTTGCTTTTGTTTTCCTTCATCTTTCCTTACAGAAGTTTTCAGGCATCCATGAACATTGAAAGCCTAGTACAAAGAACGGCTCTGTGCCTTCCATCTAGACTCACCAGTTGTTAACATTTCGCCATACTTGCCTTATCTTTGCACACCTAAAATTAACAGTAATTCCATAATAAGATCTCATATCCAGTCCATATACAGATTTCTTCAGTTGAGCCAAAAATGTTTTTCTTAGCAATTTTTTTTCAAATTCATTTCAAATAGGGTTCGACACATTGCATTTTGTTATGTCTCTTTAGTCTCTCTTATTCTAGAAGAACACCCCCACTTCTATCCATAACATTGCCTTTTCAGTTTGAAGATTCCAGATAAGTTTTTGGTGAGAATATTCTACATTTTGGACTTACCTGGTGATTTCTTTGTGGCGATTTCTAACTCATTTCAGTATTCCCCATATTTCCGACAGGCTGGAAGTTGTATCTAGAGCTTCATTGTCCATTCCAGTAGTCTTTAGCCACAACTTCACTACTGGGATGTACTATAAGCGTAAATACACTGCAAAGACAGTCTCCCCGCCACCTCAAAAATGTAAAATACCTCAATAATTATTTTATTTTGGTATTTTAAAAGATAATACTTTTGTATATTGAGCTAAATAAAATATACTATGAAAATTGAATTTCACTTATTTCTTTTGCTTCTTTGGATTTGAATGTGGCTCCAGGAAAGCTTTAAGTTGCATATGTGGCTCGGACGTATGGCTCGCTTTATGAATCTGCTGAACCCACAGCTATCCTAGCTGCTTGATTAGATTCCAGACCTGCGCTGTTCACTTTGGTAGCCCCATGTGGCCATTTATAGTTAAAATAATTAAAATTAAATTGGATTAGAAGTTAAGTTCCTTGTTTCTCATGAGCCACATTTCGAGTGCACAAGGCCCAGTGCTTATTGAACGGCACTGTTCTAGAGCAGGGATTGGAGAGCCATGGCTCATTACTAAAGAATGGTTCTACCTTTTTAAATTATTGGGAAAAAAAAAACCCAAAAGACCATTTCATGACATGAAAATTAAATAAAATTATGATGTCCACAGATAAGGCTTTATTGGAACCCAGTGGCGCTCCCTCGTTTCCACCTTATCAGAAGCTGCTTCATAGTCCCAGAGCAGAGCGAGAGATGTGACAGAGGCCTCGTGGCTCAGAAAGCCTGAATATGTACTGGCTGGCTCTTTCCAGGATAAGTTTGCCAACCCCTATTCTAGATCATTCATTTCTAAGTGAGAATTACTTACTACACTGCAGAGTTAATCTTTTTTATATGCAGTTTTTAAGTACATATGTAAAACCTATATGCAGTTAGTTACCTGCATTTTTTGTTCCGCAGTTAGTTAACTCCATTTTTTAATTCTCAAAAAAATAATACACTATTTCAAAGAGGCACTGAAGAAAATAAAACCATATTTCAATTTGAATAGCTCTGTGTCATCACAAAATTGTTTACTAATTCTATTAAATTAATATATTCTGGTTATTATAAACTGAATATCCAAACAAACCCAGGAAAGGTGTGTAGTAGGAGGAAGGGTGCTGCCGTAGACATGCTGTTGGGCAGTATTCAGCCAGAACTACTTATCCTATTTCTTTGAGCCCAAAGAAATTGGGTTTTATTGTCCAGAATGACAATGATGCATGTGCCAGAAACATGGAAGTAAATAAGTCAACACCTAGTTTGGTCGTGGGTTCTGGACTCTAGGAATTCTCACATCATACAGAGAACACGGTTTATGATAAAGGTAACAGCCAAACTGCCCTTTACTGACACCTCATATGTCATTAACCACCCCAGCCTTCCACATAACCCTCAAGAGCAAGATTTCTTCAGTCAAAAACTTCCAACTTCTCTAAAATCTTGTCTTAGTTTAAGAATGTGATGTTAATGACAGGGTAAACCTGAAATGACTTCTGGTCTTTTACTTGAAAGTGAGGTGGGGCCATCTGTATGATGATAATAGACGCTCTGCAGTAACCTTAGTTCTGGGCTGAACAGTTTGCATTTTCTATCTTGTTCTATTTTTCTCTAGTTGTGATAACCTTTACACTGCTTGTAACTACAGTAACATTAGAATCTATGACATTTAAGTGAAGTGGGCAACTGGGAGGGGAGAGAGGAAAAATCCCAAACTGGCCAGACTCGGGGGAGAGGGATAACATTTTTTTCTGGGTAAAGTACATTTGGGACTTAATCATTTTGATGGCAGATGTCATTACATGGTACTTTATTTAAGTGTTGGCTTCTCCACAATCAGCTATTTGGAGAAGGATACTGTTAAATTGTTTTGCTCAAATATCAGCAACATGGATAAGAACCTTTTAGAAAAAGATGGGTCTGTTTCCCACTGTGCCTTCTGTTTAAATTTTTGTCATCCCCTTTCCCCCCAGACCTCCACAGATTTCTAGCACATATCATAAGAAGACTGTATACACTTTAGCCTGGGGGCCACCACTACCCCCCATTTCACTCGGTAAGTACGAGAGCCATTCTCTAGCAAACATGAGAGCATTCTCTTTCTTTCAGTTTAATTGTAAGATATTCAAGCTAGAAAGTCATAAATATTCTAGTACAGTGACTGCTTATACAGACTGCTGTGTCCCCCCAAGGATCTGTGAGGGCAGTCATAGCAGGTGATAAGTTAGAAACATTCACACATAATAAGAACCCCCAAACTCTAAAGCATTATTTGGTCTCTTCGAGTTGAATTTTTTCATTGTGCATATAGTTCCCTCATGCTGGCCTCTGGTGCCCAGCCTAATGTGCTGTCACTAAAATTTGCTATCACTTTTTAATTTTATCAGAATTACAATGGTATTTGACTATATTAATGGAGTAATGATCATCTGTTTTCACCTATAGTTAAAGCAAACTTAGAATTCCTCAAATGATCTCTTTTTGTCATCACTGTACTCTGACCCTTTACCTCTTCTTACTCCTCAGCCTTATCTTTATTATCCCTAAAGTGATATCCAAGTAATCGCAGTACATAGAGAAAATAATGTAAATCATCAGAACTCAAGCAGCATTGCAGTTGTAGGTCATTCCTTCATTCATTCAACAACTTGAATGAATCCTTGGATCCTTGATTTGTGCCACGCATAGTTCTAGCAGTGGTGAAAATAAAACTTGTCCTTACAGAAACCCACAAGAACCACTGTTTGCTTCTTAAAAATCAAAAAGAGGATTGCTGTAATACTAAACAAATCATTGCTTTGAGGACAGCTCCTTATAGTTAGTCATAGGAAGTCCTGCAGCTCCATATATTTAAATGCCCACAGAGTGGAGTGCTCATTTCTGAAAGAAAAGGTAAATTCTCATAAATATTGCGAACATGTTTTTTGATCCCAGCTTTGGCACCCATACTATCTGAATGGCAGAAGAATGTTTAAAGCAAATATGCTGCATTATAAATATTACTGTAGAATTAGTGTATCTTCTTACTTCTCCCAACAACTGTGTTCATATGCAACTTTATTCCAATGTATTAATAAAATTCTTTTAAAATAATCCATAGTATAGCAACAAATAGTTAAGCTGATGAAATGCAAAACTGATAAACTTTCTTTTCTTATCTTATAGGAGGAGAAGGAGACAGACCTTCCCTCACTTTATACAGCTGTGGAGGGGAAGGGATTGTCTTACAGCATAACCCCTGGAAGCTTGGTGGAGAGGCCTATGATATCAACAAACTCATCAGGGACACCAATTCAATCAAAGTGGGTTCTTGTGGTCTAAAGTCTTCTCTGAATCTCTGTATCTTCTTGGTTTCCCATCTTGCATCATAAATGCCATTATTAGAGATATCCATTATGCTAATCAGATTCCTTAGATGTTCCTAAAAGCCTCAATGAATTTGTGATTTGTAACACATAATGTAGAAATCTTTATCTCTGAGTAAAGCAAGGAACTTAACCAAACACACACATACATACACACACAAGTTTTGTCTCAATTATCATGGTGATCTATGATAAATTTTCAGATCTTGGATATAAAGCATCCTTTTCAGGCCAGCCACTTCCTCCAGAGTGAGACTTTGATAAAAAGTAATATGGTGGCCAAGTATGGCTGCAAAGTATTTTGCTCAAGACAGAATAACCATTTCATTTTTAATTTTTTAGTGAAATAATTACAGAATTTACACAAAAATAATACACCTAGTTCCCTTATATCCTTGACCCAGATACCCACATTTAATCACTTTTGCCTTACCATTTTATCAATCTGTGCCAGAACTGCCTTTTGAAGTGAAACCATAATGTTGAGAATTCCTTATTCTTGCAAATGAGCACTTTATTGGTGCTCATTATTTTTTAATGACTAGCAAAAATAACATTTAATCATAAATTGAATTATTTTTATCAACTATATTCTTTCATTAAATATTATCTCAACATTAACATTCAACAATGAATAAAAGAGACAAAATTTCTATTCCTAAGGAGCTTTTAGTTTTGTGGTAGTTGAATATATGGATCAGAACTTCATACAAGGAGGGGCACCTGGCTGACTCAGTCAATGGAGCATACTACTTTTTTTTTTTTTTTAAGATTTTATTTTTTATTTGAGAGAGTGAATGAGAGAGAGAGAGAACACAAGTGGGGAGGGGCAGAGGGAGAGGAAGAAGCAGACTCCCTACTGAGCAGGGGTTTGATCCCAGGACTCCAGGATCATGACCCGAGCTGAAGGCAGATGCTTAACCAACTGAGCCACCCAGGCGCCCCAGAGCATGCAACTCTTGATCTCAGGGTTGTGGGTTTGAGCCCCATGTTGGGTGTAGAGATTACTTAAAAATAAAAACTTAGAAAAAAAAAAACTTCATACAAGGAGTTTGGGCTGGAGTTAGAAATTTGGAATTCCTGGGGCACCTGGGTGGCTCCGTCGGTTAAGCATCCAACTCTTGATTTTGGTTCAGGTCGTGATCTCGGGGTGATGAGATTGAGCTCTGCGTCAGGCTCCGTGCTGGGCGTGGAGCCTGCTTGGGATTCTCTCTTTCCCTCTCCTTTGCCCTTCCCCAACTGCTTGAGCACTCACTCATTCTCTCCCTTAAAAAAAAAAAATTTGGAATTCTTTCAGATGAATGGTAGCTGAAGAAGCTGTAGGCATATATGAGATGGTCTAAAGAGATAAGAAGACAAGGGGGACAGCCTTGGGGAAACACCAACAGTTGGGAGGAAAAAAAAAAAAAAAACAGAAGGAAAAGAAACAGAAATAGACAGGAAGAGAACCAGGGTAGTGTATATAAAGCTTTTGTTAAGGAGACATGACCCCCATGTTATCAAGCCAGTGGACATGTTAACATTCTCTGTTGTGGGATCAAAATCATTTTAATGAAGTTTATTTCATAAGGTTAGGCACTGTAAACATTTAGTATTTACTGGCCTCTCTCTTTTGTCCCAATTAAGGAAATTACAATTAGAATGCTTGCTTTTAGTAACTCTTGTAGTAACTCTTAACTATGTCGGTTATTTACAAGTTGCATAATTAGAACATTTTAAAACTCTAGGGATTTTTTTTTCTCATGCTGTCGTCGTTGATTTGTAAGATATGCAGAGAGAAGAACAATGCTTTTAGTCAAGATTGGTTTGTTTTGCTTTCTAGTACAAATTGCCTGTACACACAGAGATCAGCTGGAAAGCAGATGGCAAAATCATGGCTCTTGGCAACGAAGACGGGTATGTGTTTGTTTCTTTAAAAAACAAAACAAAACCAGAAAACTTTGTAATTGCACATACATTTGATCAAAAGCTGATTAATGCCATCTATAATGTTAGTTGGGGCAGCCTGTTGAATATGATATTCTGATCTGTCCTTGATACCCTTGAATGATCCAGGAGCTCCCTGCATCTTTGAGAATGCAAAATAAGCTAGGTATTTACAGTCTAAAGGAATGTTTGCCTATTCAGTGTTTGGGCTGTTTTATGCTTCACAAAATGCTCATCTACTGCACTACTTACTGCACTGAATTGCCTAAATCTTTCTTCATTTTTTTAAAATAAGCCTGGGCAGAAATGCTTTTTAGACCTCACTGTGCATTTTCTGATGTTGATCATAGCAGCATAGTCCTAATTTAGCCATTGGTTCCTTAATTCTTCTTTTAGCTTTTCCATAGCACCATTTATCACAAGAGCCTGATAAACACAACTTTACAGAGATTGTTGGGATTTTTTTAAAGCTAAATATACTTGTTGAAAGAACAGCCTTTTGTATCTGGTTCTCTGTAAGAGAGTGACCTTTGCAGTGATAGATAGGATTATCCTATTCCATTTCACCTTTAGTTGAATGATGGAATGAGGGAGATTGCTGTTTGCATTAGATTGTAATTTGATCATCTATCTTCTCGTGTATTTGTTATTACAGATCAATGGAAATATTTCAGGTTCCCAGCCTGAAACTGATATGCACCATCCAGCAGCATCACAAGCTTGTGAATACCATTAGCTGGCATCATGAGCATGGCAGTCAGCCGGAGCTGAGCTATCTGATGGCCTCTGGGTCCAACAATGCAGTCATTTATGTGCACAACCTAAAGACTGTCATAGGTAACTTTGGTTTCTTACACATTGGGGTGATAACTGTTCAGCTGCTTCGCATTCCAAGTTGTATACCTTTTTACTTGCTTCTTGGTATTAAAATGTTATTCTCACTGGTTTTTTCTGCTTTCAAAAGTAACATATTCTTCTTAATTAAAATAAGACGGGTGCCTGGGTGGCTCAGTCGGTTACGCATCAGACTCTTGGTTTCAGCTTAGGCCAGAACTTGGGGTGGTGAGATGGAGCCCTGCATAGGTGGTTAAATGAGCCCCTTTTTTAAATATGAAAGAAGTAAGATTACTTTTTTCCTAATATGAAGAAATTATAATCTAACACTACACTGTTTCGAGAGTACTGCCCAAGTATAGGCTGTCAGCCATAGTGAAAATAGTTGACATTTTTATTTTCTCTAGAATTTCCCAGTTTTCTAAGAATCCTTATCTGTAACAACAAAAAAAATTGATTCTAGCAGTGGTTCCCTCACATTAAAAGCATATGGAAAAACTATTAAACTAGAGACAGACTTTCCTAACAATAAGTAGTAGACAGTGTGTAACTAATGAGCATGATATGTTAGAAAGCTTATCCTGGTCCTTATTATTAGTGGGATTCCAAATTAAGCATCCACTCGGCAGAGGGCATTAACTTAATTCACCAGAGCAATGCAGATCTTTGTCTACTTTAACACTAACATCTCAGTTTGTTTTTTTTTATTTCATATCTACTGAATAACAGAAAAAGACCAAAAAATGGCCAGAATCAATATTGCTTTATTTCAGGGGTGCCTGGGTGGCTCAGGTGTTAAGCATCTGTCTTTGGCTCAGGTCGCATCAGGCTCCCTGCTCCGCGGGAAGCCTGCTTCTCCCTCTCCCACTCCCCCTGCTTGTGTTCCCTCTCTCGCTGTGTCTCTCTCTGTCAAATAAATAAATAAAACCTTAAAAAAAAAATTTAAAAATATATATTACTTTATTTCAGACTCAGAGGAAAGATGCAAGAATAATACAGAGAATTCTCATACACCCTTTCACACGTTCATTTGTTAGCCTTTTGTCATACTCAGTTGTTTCTGTGTGTGTGTATGCACGTGCGTGCGCGCCTGCCTGTGTACATATTTTTTCCAAACCATTTATGTTGCATGCATCATGCCCCCATGTCCCTTAATATTTGTGTATCTTGTAAGAAGGATATTCCCTTACAATCCACAATTCCATTATGAACTTCAGTTAATTTAACAATACATATACAGTAGTTTAATCTACCATCCATATTCTAGCTTTGTCAGTTGATCCAGTAATGTCCTTCATATCTGGAATAGTCTCTAAGCCTTTTTTTGTTTGTTTGTTTTTTAAATCTTTGAAGAATACTACCCTGTTATGGGCAGTAGATGTCCCCTCAGTCTGGGTTGGCCTGGTATTTTCTCATGATTAAGTTCAGATTATATATCTTTAGCTACCATAAAAGTGATGATAACATCCTTCTTGATATCACATGCAAAAGATACTGTTTTCGGGCGCCTGGGTGGCTCAGTTGGTTAAACGACGGCCTTCGGCTCAGGTCATGATCCTGGAGTCCCGGGATCGAGTCCCGCATCGGGCTCCTTGCTCAGCGAGGAGTCTGCTTCTCCCTCTGAGCCTCTCCCCCTCATGCTCTCTCTCTCTCAAATAAATAAATAAAATCTTAAAAAAAATGAAAAGATACTGTTTTCATTTGGTGGCTTTTAGAAAGAATGACAGCTAACACTTCTTGCAGTAAACCCATGTGTCAGGCACTGCGTACATGCCCATAGTCTTAACCAATAAATAAATATTGCCTGCTGAAAGTCATCTAGAAAGCATATAGCAAAATCTTGACTCTACATTTTAACTCCACTGTGTCTTTATGTTGTTGCTGTTGGCAGAAATGACATCTTCCCCTTGTCTCTTAGAGAGCAATCCTGAATCTCCAGTGACCATTACAGAGCCCTACCGGACCCTGTCAGGGCACACAGCCAAGATTACCAGTGTGGCATGGAGCCCACATCATGATGGAAGGCTGGTATCTGCTTCCTACGATGGTACAGCTCAGGTACTATTGTGTCCTTGATTCTGTAGGTTCTTCACTATGTATTCTAACTGGAACTCTTTCCTCTTTTTCCCCAGTTGTGTACATTCTTTCCCTGGCCATTATCTTCTATAGGAAGGGGTATTCTGAGCTCTAGAAGGCATTTTAATTCATCCCACATATCTGGGCCTCTGGCAGGCTAAGATTGGGTTTTTAAGTTTTATTTTTGTTTTTATTTTTGTTTGACTTAGATGAAAGGGAAGGTATTGATAGGAACTAGCTAAATTCTAATGTTTTTTAACATTTCATTCTTACTGTCATATGATGGACTAAATTGATGTGAGAAGTACTCGCTCCTGTTTTAAACACAGAAACAATAGCTATAAATCATGAACAGTTATTAATAATAAATTGGTGAGTCAAAAATCTTCAAGTTGGAAAAAATAAAGATGAGATGCCAAGCCAGAGCTATGAGGTAGGACTTTCAGATACGAGAACCAGAACAGACATGAGGAACTGGAGAGCTAACTTCTGATGTATGTCCATCTCAGTGCTGAGTTGTAATTGAGCTATCTGCACAAAGCTAGGAACCAGGAAGGGCTGCCCTCTGTGAAATGGAGACAGGAGTAATTCAAGAAACAGTAAGGAAATTGATAATTTCACAGAGATGGGGACAAAAAAAATCACCTGTGAGAAATCAGAATCCTACGCATGCACTACACATGCAGGTGTAGGCTCTAAATTAAAATTCGCTTCATGATGTCAGAATCCCCAGCCCAAAAAGCATAGAATACTGGTTTAGTACAGTGAAATCCATAGGGTACCATTAGAAGCTCACTCAGAATCATCCCCATAAGAAAGTCTCTACATCCCAGAGTACATAAGCCACCTACAGGAAATAACATTTCTAAAATTTGAACTCCTAAGAGAAAATAATAAATCATAAAGGGAAGTAAGAGTACACAGATTTTTTTTTTAAATCTTTTTAAACTTATATTCCCCCAAAGCAATAGATTAACCAGAAATTATCTATGCTATCATGTGACTTTTGGTTTTAGGTGTGGGATACTCTCCGAGAAGAGCCTCTTTGCAATTTCCGAGGACATCGAGGTCGACTTCTTTGTGTGGCATGGTCCCCACTGGATCCAGACTGCATCTACTCAGGGGCAGATGACTTCTGTGTGTACAAATGGCTCACTTCCATGCAAGAACATTCCCGGCCTCCTCAAGGTCAGTCAGAACCAGGAGCCCATAAATGCTTCCCTAATTCCCTTACTCCCTTCCTCAGTAATTGAGGTGATCAAGGTCAAGAAAAGAGGACATTCATGTAGGGTGGCAGTGACAGTATGGCATTGGCTGCCTTCCTTCATCAGGATGGCAGGATGAAGGAAGGCAGCCATGAGGACAGCATACAAATAGTAACGAGTACACCTAACACCCAGATCTTGGTTTCTATATATCATTTTCTGTGCAAAGAGACCAACCAGGGCTTCTTAGAGAAATGGCTAATTCCATGTTGGGACAGGAAAAATATGAGATGGGCCTGGAACATCATCTGGTGCCACAAAGGAAGGAAGTGCTCAAAGAACTGAGATCTATCAAGAGGACAAAGAAGCCAGCTCGGAGGGGCTCCCACTAACCAAATCTGGGACAGTCTGAACTTGAAAATAATGAACAGGAGAATTCCATTTCTGGCAGTCAAAGATTTAAGTTGCCAACTTGCCCACCTGCCGTAAACAGCTAGAAAACTAGACAGGGGGCACCTGGGTGGCTTAGTTGGTTAAGCGTCTACCTTTGGCCCAGGTCATGATCCCGGGGTCCTGGGATCAAGCCCCACATTGGGCTCCCTGCTCAGCAAGGAGCCTGCTTCTCTCTCTGCTGCTCCCCCTGCTTGTTCTCTCCTTATCTCTCTCTCTCCCTCTCTCTCTGTGTCAAATAAATAAAATCTTTTAAAAAAAACTAGACAGAATAATATACAAGTAAAAATGATCCAAATAAATGAAAGGATATATCTACATAAAAAATTTGTAAAAGAATGCTCATAGCAGCTTTATCTGTAATCACCACAAACTGAAAACAACCCACAAGTTCGTCAGCTGGTAAATAAACTGCGGTATATCCCTACAGTGGAATTCTACTCAGCGATAAAAAGAAAGTAACTACCGATCATCACAACAAAATGGATGAATCCCCAGAAATGTTTCACTGAGCAGAAGATGCTGGGCACAAAAGACTATACGTGCTGTATAATTCTAATGTACAGTAGGGAATACAAGTATATATAACATGAAATTCTAAAACAGGCAAAATTATAGTGACAGCACATGAGTGACTGCCTGGGACTCAGGAAGTGCACCTTGCTGCAAAGAGGCAGGAGGGATTTTTGAGATAATGGAAATATTTTATATTTTATTTGTGGTGCTGAGTTACATGATTATACATCATGTATAATCAGCTCATCAGAGTATTAAAAAGTGGGTATATTATGTTAAACTATACCTCAATAAAGATGATTTTAAAACAGCAAAGGATAAATACCTTAAAACTTAGAAAGTAGGGGCGCCTGGGTGGCTCAGTTGGTTGAGCGTCTGCCTTCCACTCAGGTCCTGATCCCATGGTCCTGGGATCGAGCCCTTTGTCTTCAGGCTCCCTGCTCAGGGAGAAGCTGCTTCTCCCTCTGCCCCTCCCTCCTGCTCATGTGCTCTCTCTCTCTCAGAGAAACAAATAAAATCTTAAAAAAAAAAAAGTTAGAAAGTAAATAAGTAGTAACAGATTAAAACAAAATAGGAATCCATGAATCCATATTGAAAAAAAAGTGAAGGTCTAAATAAATGGGGAGAGACAAGAGCTCTTGTTCATAATAGAAAGCCAACTAATAAATGTAGAATGAATGATGGAATCAGAAAATTACCATTCAGCAATCATCACAGTAACAGTTTGTGGTCAAGAAACATCAATGGATACTAAAACTAGTGGACACAAATACTTAGTTTGGTAATTACAAAGGAAAAACAATTTTTCAGGGAGAAACCTGCAAGACACCCCCTTACTCAAGTGATCAAAGTAAACAACCAAATAATGAGACAAATAGAAATTTTGTGCTACCTCGAATGTTGTATTGATAGCATCACTCCTATGTTTGCCAGTCCAAAATGCAAAACCTAAATTTATTCATGACAACATCAGGCGGTGGGGAAAATCAACAAAGTAACTGTCCTGTAATCTTTACAAGTTTCAAGTCCTGAAGGTTAAAGGAAAACAAGCTTGTCTCAGGCTGAAGGAAACTAGAGAGACATAACAAACAAGTCCATCATGTAATCCTGGATTGTTTCCTTTTGCTATAAAAGACATTCTCGGTACATTTGGCAGAACTTGAATAAAGTATGTAGAGTAGACAGTAGTAATGTATTGATATTAATTTCCTGATTTTAATGGCTGTGCTGTAGTAATGTAGGAAAATGTCCCTCTGTGTAGAATATATACTATAAGTATTCAAGGATAATTGGGCATCATATTCATGATTTAATGAAATCCTACAAGGGTTTGGTTAACATGTTGATAATACAACTCTAAAAATTCATTGGGAAGGAAGGGAAATGGTGAGAATGCTATCAAAAAGAATGATGTTTGGAGATTATCTCCTAGAGTGCTTTTAACCAAGAACATATATTTTAGTCTATGGCCATCCCACCCTGAACACACCCGATCTCGTCTGATCTTGGAAGCTAAGCAGGGTCGGGCCTGGTTGGTACTTGGATGGGAGAATATATATATTAGTCTGTCCTTGTCTTAACTATGATTCCTCTAGGTAAGAAAAGTATTGAATTAGAGAAAAAAAGGCTCTCTCAACCTAAGCCAAAGCCCAAAAAGAAGAAAAAGCCCACCTCGAGAGCTCCTGTAAAGCAGGAAGGATATGATGGAAATGAAGACGAGAGCATCAGGGAGAGCTCGGGACCTGTTGAGAATGGCGTGTCGGACCAGGAGGGTGAGGAGGAAGCCCGGGAGCCAGAGTTCCCCAGTGGCATTGTCTCAGTGGGTATGTGGCCAAATCCTGTGTTTCCCAGACTCTAGGAGTTGGTAGGCTGGTCAAACTAAGCCAGGTCCTTACTCAGTTCGAAACTTCTCTGCCTCTGACCTACTTATTGTCCCATCCCTTTAACTTAGGTTGTATCTTTGATGCTGTCAGAAACTGCATTCGTTTCTTAAAAGGTTGTTTTAAGCCTCTAAACCTCTTGGAAGTGTTCAAGGGGATCTGGTGGAAGCCTGGGATGGAAACAGTGAAGGTCTTTAGAGAACACTTCTTACCAACTTGGGCAGGATAAGACTACAGGAATTAAAATGGCCAAAATCTGTGGTATAAACACATCCAGACCCTTTCCATACCAAGGGATGGCTGTTGGACACATAGTTGAGGAAAATAAAGAGTTAAAAGTTTAATGATTTATTTTTTTTTAGGCTTATCCAAATACCTCTTTATCACAAAATGGTTGCACAAAATGTCCTTTACCCCTATAGATCAACAGCTGGGCTTTTTTTTTAAAAGTTCATGGTTGTGTGTACTCAGGATTGTGACTTCATATCACATACCCTTAATATTCTCTATTGTAATTAAACATGTAATTAGTGCTTTGTCATCTAAATATGTAAGAAGTCTTTTGCCATCTGAGCAGTTTCAGAACTCCTGGGCCTGTGGTATAAAATTGTGGGGCTAGAAACAAATTCTTAGACCAATTAGAGTTCCTGGAATACAGATGGTTTGTGAGGTGAGAAAAGGAAGACTACCCATGCTTCTTTTCCAAAGTATTTTATCTCCTATTATGGAATACATAAAATCATACTATTAAGCCTGGTATAGTTCTTAATTATTAAAAAGAACTAGATTCTGCATTGTTGTTCTCCAAACTTTTTTTCTTTATCCCCCATGATGTAGCTTCTAGAGAACCAGTTACCTGCACTCCGGTTTCGTTAGGCTTTGAAAAGTCAAAGGTCACTGTTAACAACAAAGTCACTTTACTGAAGAAGGAGCCACCTAAAGAGAAGCCAGGTTGGTGTCTAATGATTAAAATATTTTGTGAAAGCATCCTCAAATATTACATGCAACCGAAAACTCCACAAACTGTGGTTTTTATTGTTGTTGGTTTTTTGTTGGGGTTTTTGTTTTTTAGGTTTTAAATATTTGTTTGTTGTTTTGATTGTTTCAGTTTTGGGTCATGTTTTTAAACAGTTTTAACACTTAAACAATTTAAACTTTTTTTTAATGTTTTAATGACGAAGGGTCATTTTGCAGCTGTTGGGAAGTAGGAACTTTTCTGATGCCCAACAGTATCCTTTCAGTAGGTTACAGTCACACAATGGCCATCCAGTTTTGTGATTCTGATCAGCTTTTCTTCAGACAGTCTGTATTTTTATTACATTTCAGAATCCTTAACCAAGAAGCGAAAAGCTCGTTCCATGCTTCCACTGACTACCAGCCTGGACCACAGGTCCAAGGAGGAGCTTCATCAGGACTGTTTGGTATTAGCAACTGCAAAACACTCCAAAGGTACAAAAACAGACTTCCTTGGCCCATCCATAGTC
This sequence comes from Mirounga angustirostris, assembly GCF_029215605.1. Classification (NCBI taxonomy): domain Eukaryota; kingdom Metazoa; phylum Chordata; class Mammalia; order Carnivora; family Phocidae; genus Mirounga; species Mirounga angustirostris. The sequence goes on from NW_026991715.1 coordinate 108,655,572, forward strand.
TTCTGGGAACTAGCACATAAGAGATGCTTGTATATGTGTTGAATGAATGCACAAACAAATGTCTAAAATTATTTGTATTTCTACATTCTCTTCCAGGCTTCCCTCCCCCGCCAACCCCAAAGCCAAGCTCCCCATTCTGATTCACTGTCAGCACTGCCCAGTGACTTTGAGATGCAGTGCTCTGATTTATTGTTATAAATTGAGTTGTTACCAGCCATCTATGTGCCAGAATTGGTGTGATGGCTTAAATAGCTTAGCATGAATCAACTCCTTCAACTATCGTTTCCCTGGGACATAGTATCTTCATGTAGAAAAAAAAAAACGTGCTTATTGGAAATATACCCATAATATGGCAGTTCCTTTTTTAGAATTTTGGTGGAAGCTTTTGTTTTAGAAGGTTTTTTATTTTACTTTTGCAAAATCCTTATTCAGTATCTATTATTTTGATATTTGAGCAACTATATACTTTTTTAATTTTGAATTTTACATGTTAAAACGGGATACATATGATAAATGATACTCAAAGATTCAAAAAGAATGTAAATCTTTTTTATATTCCCACCCTGATACCTATTCCTTCCATTTCCCCTCAGGCCACACTATTGCCAGTTTCTTGTTTCTCTCCATAAATATTTTATGCTCTTCTTATATACATAGCCCTCTTTCGGGGACTTTTTGATGACTTCCTATAACTTATACACCTAATCATATATTTTTACATTATTAACCTTACTGGAAAATTGCTCACATGACTTTTTTAAAAACAGAATGAATATTGAATCCCTCTGTGACAGATCCTAGTGAATGTTAAGGACATTTCTTGTTAGTTTTTTTGTTTTGTTTTTCACTGCATTTAAAATACATGTAGAGGAGCGCCTGGGTGGCTCAGTCGTTAAGCATCTGCCTTCAGCTCAGGTCATGATCCCAGGGTCCTGGGACCAAGCCCCGCATCAGGTTCCCTGTTCCGCGAGAGGCCTGCTTCTCCCTCTCCCTCTCCCACTCCCCCTGCTTATGTTCCCTCTCTCGCTGTGTCTCTGTCAAATAAATAAAATCTTTTTTAAAAATAAATAAATAAAATAAAATACATGTTGAATTTGGGGCTGGCTTTATATTCCCTTTTTCTTCCCCCCAAATCTTTATTTGAGCAAACTGCGAACTAAATTGTCTCACTGGATTTTGCCAAGGCTGAGCTTAACAAACTCAAAGTATTCTCATATTTTGTTACCCTTGTAACCAGCAGGGGTTTCTGTTAGCGTAAATAAGAGCACAAGACTCTTCTTTTCACTGTTGAAAAGGATGTTCTGGACATACATTTGGAAAATTGGACAGAAAATAGTAACCTCGTTTTCTTTTTGAATTAGCAGAGCTAAATGAGGAGGTGTGTACTGATCTTGAGGAAAGATTTCACCTGGGGCTTTTCACAGACCGGGCTGCCCTGTACAGAATGATTGAGGTTGAAGGTGAGGCAAGTCCAGTCAACGTAACCCAGTCTATCTTTATGCTTCCCTAACACCTCTACCTCCTTTATGGATGCCATCCTGCGGCATCATAATGGCTCATTTTACATGTCAACTAACTAGGTTTTGAGCTCCACGATCTGCATATTCGCAAACACCCCTTGCATCAGTCCTAGGACCCTGAATATACAGTGTTCACTGTGAGTGTAAGTGAAAGTGAGTGGGTAGACAAGCGACTAAGTGGGCTTCATACCACGTTAAGAACACTCTGGGAGATGACTCTCCCTTCAGCCAGCAACAGCATATTCTAGGAGTTTGTTCCTCTCTTTCATCCGGCCTTTCTTATTGTGGAAGTCTGTGTAGACAGAGGTTTCTGAAACATCTTCCCAACATTCTCTCTCCTCCGAACAGGAAAAGGTCACTTGGAAAATGGCCACCCCGAGTTATTTCACCAGCTCATGCTTTGGAAGGGAGATCTAAAAGGTGTTCTTCAGACGGCAGCAGAAAGAGGGGAGCTGACAGACAGTCTGGTGGCTATGGCACCAGTTGGTATGTCTTTCAACAAAAGTGCTATCACCTGGAGGATAAGTCCACTAAACGTGGACACTCTCATAGTGCCTGGGGGGCTCACTCAGTCTGTTAAGTGTCTGCCTTCAGCTCATGTCATGATCCTGGGGTCTTGGGATGGAGCCCCGCATCGGGCTCCCCACTCCACTGGGAGTCTGCTTCTCCTCTGCCTCTGCCCAGCCCCACCTCCCCCCCCCCACCCCGCCCTGTCCCCTGGCTCGTGCTCTCTCACACGCATTCTCTCTCAAATAAAATCTTTTAAAAAGATGGGCCCTCTCTCGCAGGACAGTTTGGCCGTGTCTAACAACCTTAACACAGCAATTCTAAGTGTTGGGAATTAACTGTACTCACACATGCAAAATGACAAGTATACATGGACTGTCATTACAGCAGTATTTGTAATAGCAAAAGATCACAAGAACCTCTCTGTCCATCAGGAAGAGGCTGGTGACATCTTGTACCTCTAGACAGTAGAAGCTCCTATGAAAGAATGAAGCAGCTCTGTGCATTCTAATATGGAATAGAGCTCCAAAGTGTAGTAAGTGAGAAGAATCAAGGTATAGATGCACAGCAGTACTTACTAGTCTGTCATTTATACTTAAGTGTGTCTTCATAGACTTTTTCAAAAAGGTTTCAAAAAACTAATAATAATGGTTTTCTCCAGGGAAAGGAATTTGGACAAGTTTGGGTGGATAGATGCCAGGATAAAAAGGAAAGCTTTTATGCCATGCCCAGTTTTTTAACTGTATTTAAGTATACTATATATAGAGAGAGGGAGAGAGAAGTACACAGGCCATTGTCGAGACTGACAAGGAATTTCACCAGCCTGAATACACCCCTGTAACCGGCACCCATATCAAGAAGTGTAACACTACCAGCACCCTGGAAGCTTCTCTCATGCTGCTTTTCATTCAGTCTCCACACACCCCAACAAGGGTAATCACTGTCCTGACATCCATACTCTTTTGTACCTTTTGAATTTTGCACTATTTTGTATGTGTTAACATAACCAAAGAAAAAAACTGATGTTTTAAAATGTGGGTATAGATAGGGAGAGTAGATGAAGCAGATGATCTGTAATGGCAGCTGAATTAGTATCTAAATGTTATACTTAATGCAGTGACTAAAACCAAGGCATTTTTAACCCAAATGTATGTATGTGCTAATTTTTTTTTCTTAAACCTGCTTCTTATTCAGCCACCACCTTTTTTTTTTTTTTAATAGCTGGCTACCATGTGTGGCTGTGGGCCGTGGAAGCTTTTGCCAAACAGCTGTGTTTTCAAGATCAGTATGTCAAGGCTGCCTCTCACCTCCTTTCTATCCACAAAGTGTATGAAGCTGTAGAGCTGCTCAAGTCAAACCATTTCTACAGGTTTGTATGACCCTACAATTGAACCAATAGTTGAACATAATGTGAAATTCATCTGTTAAACAGCTCGGCTTACTGACAACCAGCACAAACCTCTGTTATAATTAAACATCTCAAACATACAGAAATATACGTACACTAGCTTAACAAACATCAGTGCACCCACTACCTGTACTTAACAAACGTTAATTTTTGTCAGTGTTTGCCGCTGATCTTTTTCAGAACTTCTTTATCCCTAAAGTAACACAAATAGAGAAAACGGTATAAGACAGACAGGATCTTGCCAACCACCCCAAAAACTCCCCGTGCCCCCAGTTTTGTTTTGTTTTAAGTATAACATTCCAGATTTGGTTGAATTGCCTTTCTCCAATTCTGTCCTCATCCCTTCTCTAGAAGTAACCACTCTCCTGAGATTGGTATGAATCCTTCCTATCCAAGTTATTATACTTTCACTGTAATATAACATAGTAAGTAGTGACAAACAGAAGGAATGAAGTATTTCTTGTAAACAGCATACAATTTGGTCTTGTTTTTTATCCAGTCTGATGGTTTCTGTCTTTTAATTGGAGTGCATAGGCCATTTACTATTAATGTAAATATTGGTGCGATTAAAATTTACCATCTTGCTACTTATCCCATCTATTATTTGTTCATTTTGTCTTTTCCTGCTTTCTTTTGAATCAATTGAATATTTTCTTATCTCCAATACTGGCTTATTAGCTATACTCCTATTCATTTATTTTATGGTTGCTTTAGGGCTTGTGATGATTAGCATTTTTAATTTATCACAGTTTACTTTCAAATAATATTGTATTACTTCTTTCAGACAATATATTTCTTTCCTTCCTACCTGTCCTTTCTGCTGTTGTCATATATTTGACATGTTATAGCCCCAGATTACACTATTAGAATTTTTGCTTTAACCTGCCATCTTTCTAAATAATTTTTTATTAATTTTAAAATATTTTTTTAATATTTGCCCACATACGTATTTCCAGCATTTTTCATTCTCTTATATAGGTCCAAGGCTCTAATTGCTATCAACTCCTTCTTCACCTGAACAAGATCTTCATGTCTTGTAGTGTGATTCTTCCGGCAACCAATTCCATCAACTTTTGTCTGTCATTTATAAAGCCTATAATTTTGCTTTCATTTTAAAGGATCTTTCTCTGGCAGTTTTTTTCTTTCAGGGCGTCAAAGATGACATTCCTTTCTCTTACATTGTTTTTGACTTGACTACTGCATTTAATCTCATCTTTATTATGTAAGAACTATGTCATTTTTCTCTTACTATTTTTAGGACTTTCTCCCATCACTGATTTTCATCCATTTGATGTGATGACTTTGAGGGGACTTTCTTTTTCTTTATTCTGTTTTGGTCTGTCTTCCTTTAGAGAGTGTGGAACTCTGTTTTAGAGAGCATTAAAGTTGCTATGGATCTAGGGCGCCTGGGTGGCTCAGTCAGTTAAGTGGCTGACTTCAGCTCAGGTCATGATCCTGGGTTCCTGGGATTGAGCCCCGTGTCAGGGCTCCCTGCTCAGTGGGAAGTCTGCTTCTCCCTCTGCCCCTCCCACAGCTCATGCTTGCTTGCAAGCTCTCTCAAATAAATAAAATCTTTAAAAAGTTGCTATGGATCAGCTTGATCTTTTCATAGCTTGTGTTTAGGCTTTCTTAGGACAAGTTTAAAGAAATCTATACTCTAGAATTAGTTGGCCCTTCTACCTTCTGAATGCCTTGTGTATTCAACAAATCAACTCACATGTCTGGCTGGTCAAAACACAAAAGTCTCCCAGGCCCCTGAGTGAGCTCTGGGAGATACTCAGCTTACAGTTCCCTGATTATTCTTTGTCCAGCCTTAAAGAGTTTCGTACACATGTATGGTTTAGCCAAAGACTCCATGGGATTCCCCACACAGAGTTCTGTAGATCCTTCTCTGGACAGCTTCTTCCTTCCTATCATCCTGGCCCTTAGATTCCAATTGCTTTGTCTCTCCTCCACTCAGTGAGACTGCTGAGGCTCTGCTGGGGTTCCCTGTAAGAAGATGCCTGCAAAGGGGACCCTGACAGGGCTCACATCATTGGTTCCCTTCTCTCCAGGATGACAGTCCTGAGCTGCCTGGTGCCCAGGGTCTGAAAAAATACATATTTTATCTAGTTTTATGGCAGGAGGGTAAGTCTGGTCACTATTGCTCCGTCATGGCTAGAAGTTGATATCTCAAAATACTTCTTAAATGTTGTTCTGCCTAGATCAAATTTTTTTTTTTTTTAAGATTTTATTTATTTGACAGAGAGAGACAGCGAGAGAGGGAACACAAGCAGGGGGAGTGGGAGAGGGAGAAGCAGGCTTCCTGCTGAGCAGGGAGCCCGATGCGGGGCTCGATCCCAGGACCCTGGGACCATGACCTGAGCCGAAGGCAGACGCTTAACGACTGAGCCACCCAGGCGCCCCTGCCTAGATCAATTTAATCCAAAATACTTTAATTCCAGCTACAACTTTATGTTGGCTGCAACTAAGAAGTTGTATGTCACTTGGAAAATATTAGTTCACAGAATTATACAGATACTCTAAATGTTAACACATTTCATTATAAAATATCCAAAAAAAAAAAAAAATCACATTCTTTAATACCACCATCGGTCTCTTCAGAAGAATTTTTAACTTTCGGGAAGCTGTCATGCCCAGAGTAGCAGGCACAAATTTCCTAAAATTCTAGTTTTCACTTGAAAGCTCAAATTTTATCATTGGCAAGAATACTGGTGGTTGTTTTCTGTGAAGGGACAGGACTTGGGGACCCCCAGGAATCCACAGACCACACATTAAGAACTGCTGACCTAGGTAAAGAATTGAGTTCAGCATGTGGTTTTAACTTCTCACATAGTACAGGAAAACGTTTTTTTCTAGGCTGTTGAACAGTATAAACAATACAAGAGGGACAGTTTGTTATAGCCTTTTCAAATTGGTTAGTACCTGTTCTTGCCTCTAGGGAAGCTATTTCAGTTGCCAAGGCCCGACTGCGCCCAGAGGACCCGATCCTGAAGGACCTGTATCTCACCTGGGGAGCCATCCTGGAAAAAGATGGCCATTATGCTGTAGCCGCCAAATGGTAAGCCTGAGGGAACAGGCATGTATCCGAACATAGAAGAGCAGGATAAGAATAATACATTTGGGGGGGACATAAAGTGAATAGAAAATAAAAAGGCATATGTGTTTTAAACCCGGCTTCATAAGATTCATCAGGACCTACCTCCTTGGTATTTATATGAATCATGGTAACTATTCAGGAAACCTCAGTAGCAGACTCAGGAGGTCCCCCTTTTTCTAGTAATGTCTTTACCATCAAACAAGGAAACTGGAAGGGAATGAAGACTCTGTTTGGGTTCAGTTCAGCAAATGTTGAGGTTCCTTTATGTCCTTACCCTGTATGAGGCTGTCACTCATTATCTATGTGGCGGTGGAAGGGGGAATAGATCTGCTTATGACACTTTGGGGTTTTCTTTTGTATTGCAGCTATTTAGGGGCTGCTTCTGCCTATGATGCAGCCAAAGTTTTGGCCAAGAAGGGAGATGCAGCATCACTTAAGACGGCTGCAGAGTTGGCTTCCATTGTAGGAGAGAATGAGTTGTCCTCTTCCCTGGCTCTCCGATGTGCCCAGGAGCTGCTTTTGGCCAGGAACTGGGTGGGAGCCCAGGAAGCCCTGAAGCTGCATGAAAGTCTAAAGGTCAGTCTGTTACTGTATCTCCTGGTATTTAAGAAGGAAGGGCCCTAAGCCCTTTTCTAGTTGAATTCCAAATGAATAAGCCAGTTGAACAAGCTGTACCAGTTAGGCAGGTATCCTTAGAAGTGTCCAGCAAGCCCTGGCCATACTATCCCATGGAAGTACCTTGGCTTGTCAGTTGCCACATTCAGAGTAAGAGAGAATGTGGTCATTCACAGTAATTCTCCTTCCTTATCAGTTTGTGTACCACATATATGAGCAGACTTTAGTCAGCTCAGCCCCTAGGCTAGCAGTCTGGTATTTCTTTATTGGTGTCATCAGGTCTTTGAAGAGGGAGAGGAAGAGGGATTAGCCTCTGACAGAAATCATGGTGCTCTGCCATTGCACCCCTCGTTAGCTTTAAGCCATAAAGAAGTGTGGTAAAATCAGTATTTTGTTAAATGTCTATTTATCCCTTTCTGGTTAAAAATGAGTAATTTACCATTGCCTTATTTGACACATCAAAACCAAGATTACTTTCTTTTTTTTTTTTAAGATTTTATTTATTTGACAGAGAGACACAGTGAGAGACGGAACACAAGCAGGGGGAGTGGGAGAGGGAGAAGCAGGCTTCCCGCCGAGCAGGGAGGCCAGTGCGGGGCTTGATCCCAGGACCCTGCAGATGCTTAATGATTGAGCCACCCAGGCTCCCCAAAACCGAGATTACTTTTAAAAGCATCAGCATTCTCAGTTTCCAAAACACATAAACATTTGGTCCATTTTAGACAACTTTGCTGGTCAGATACTAACATGAACTTTGTAAGTTCCTCTTTCCCTAGTAGAGTTACTGGGCCTAAAGACAGTTCCTAGCTAAATATTCATAAGCCAAGAAAAATAATAGCTTTTGGGCACCTGGGTGGCTCAGTTGTTAAACATTTGCCTTCGGCTCAGGTCATGATCCCGGGGTTCTGGGATCGAGCCCCACATCGGGCTCCCTGCTCTGCGGGAAGCCTGCTTCTCCCTCTCCCACTCCCCCTGCTTGTGTTCCCTCTCTGGCTGTCTCTCTCCCTGTCAAATAAATAAAAATCTTGGGGCACCTGGGTGCCTCAGTTGGTTAAGCAACTGCCTTCAGCTCAGGTCATGATCCTGGAGTCCCAGAATCGCGTCCCCCATCGGGCTCCCTGTTCGGTGGGGGGCCTGCTTCTCCCTCTGACCCTCCCCCCTCTCATGCTCTCTCTCTCTCCTTCTCTCTCTCAAATAAATAAATAAAATCCTTAAATAAATAAATAAATAAAAATCTTGGGAAAAAAAGGAAAATAAATACTGCAAAATAAAAATGGAGACAAAAGTAGTATACCCTCAAAGATAGTGTCATTTTGTGTATTAGTTATAAGTGACCAAATCTAGAGAGAGTTTAATTTATCCATAGCAAAAAAAAAAAAAAAGTTTCCAAAATGGCTATTTAGCATTTCTTTTTTTTCCTCTTAAACAGCATCCTTATCAAAGCAAGAAAACCTTTAAGCTTATGCTAAATGCTGTTCTGATAATGATCAGGCTATTTTGGCTACGTGGAACAGAGACCTTCTGAAGCTTAACTGAGAAGATATTATTATAAGGGTACACATGAATCTCATGGCAACTGAAAGTCTAGCAAAAAGAAACATTTTCTTCTAGGGCTTCTCTCTGTGCTTCTATTCTCGTCTCTTCCAGCTGACCCTCTTTTAAACTTACTGAGACGTGGTGCCTAACATCTGCCCCAGCTCTCAGATCTACACAGCTTATCTGCTGTAGCACCTTCTGCCCATTACACTTTATTTCTGTATCCCTTCATCTAAAGTTTGGGCAGGGGCTAAGAACTGGATGAATCCAGGCCATCTTTCCTCAAACTGGGCCACAAGACTTAGGTGGCTGGCCTGCATGTGGCTTACATTATAGTGGGCAGGGCTCCGTGTTATAAAAATGTTTGCTTGGGCTGCAGGCTACTTCCAGGATCCCTGCAAAGGCATCTGGAAAAATGTCTATTAGATCACATCTTTTCCCCCTCACTCGTGACTCACACTGGCCAGAGGCAGCCACTAAGGGGTTTGGTTGCTACAGATGTAATGGGGAACACACTGAGAAACTGAGAACTCTCAAGACAGGCACTTGCACTGCATAACAGTTCCTATCCTTTGTGGTTGGGCTCCAGGGGCAGAGACTGGTGTTTTGCCTTCTTGAGCTACTGTCCAAGCACCTGGAGGAAAGGCAGCTTTCAGAGGCCAGAAGCTCTTCCTACAACGCCTGGGCTGCGGGCACTGAAGGGCCCTTCGTGGAGAGGGTGACTGCTGTATGGAAGAGTACCTTCAGCCTGGATAGCCCAGAGCAGTATCAGGCAGCACTGCAGCAACTGCAGAGTATCCAGTACCCATCTGCTACAAACAACACTCCCTCCAAACAGGTACCCTGTCTGCACTCTGTAGTAAGACTTCCTTAATCCGTGTCCACTATTATAATGAAACAAGTTGAATGCCAGTTTGCATTTCAGAAAAGACCAAGACAGGCCTAGGCAACCTGGAAAGATCCCTCCGGACTAATTAAAGCCTTTTGGCTTTGAAGTTAGTCTTGATCAGTCTTCCCTTAAAAAAAAAAAAAAAAAAAAGGAGCAGAAAAAAAGCCTAAAAATACAGAAAAGCATAGAGAAAAATAGAGTACCCATCAACCAGAATTAACAGATGTTCACATTTTGTCATTTTTGCTTTACTGTGTTTTGGTTTTGTTTTGTATATTCTTCTAGTTTTTAGTAAAAGAAATACAATAAGGTTGAAGTCCCTGGTACTCCATTTCCCTTTCCTAGCTCACCAAAGGCAGCCCCTAAGTCAGGCCATATGTATTCTTTTGTGCCTTCCTTATTTCAGTGAGCAGTTTGTAGAATCTCTCCATATTGATGCAAAGAGATAAAGTTGATTCATTTTAACAGCTATACCCATCCTATAAATAGGTATCAGTTTATCTACTTTTTCTTTTGAAAATGAGGGCACATTATTTTTGAGAAACAAGACTTCCTCAAATGATATATAACACTTTGGGAAACAGTTTGGCAGTTTCTTATAAAGTTAAACATAGACATGCTCAGGAGCCCAACAATCCCACTGCCTAGATATTTCACTAAAAGAAATGAAATCAGGTGTCCACACAAACTTTTACACAAATGTTTGTTGCAGCTTAGTTCACAACAACCAAAAATGAGAACCCAAATGTCCATCAGTTGGTGAATGGATATGCAGACTATGTTATATCCATACAGTGGAATACTATGCAACACTAAAAAGGACCGAACTAGTGACACAGAAATAGTATCAATGAATCCTGAAACTATTATGATAAGTGAAAGAACGAAGACACAAAAGACTGTATACTCGTGTTTCTATTTATATGAATTCTAGAAAAGACAAAATTTATAGTGACCAAAACTAGATCAGTGGTTGCCAGGGGGTGGGGAGAGGGGATTGCATACAAAGGGACACACGGGGATATTTTACAATGATGAAAATGTTCTAGGTCTTGATTTTGGTGGTGATTGTAGCATATATATATATACATATATATGCATATACATACACATACATACACAGATATATGTATTTATCAAAACTCATCAAATTGCTCACTATAAATTATCTTAATTATACTCCAGCTTGGCTGGTTGAATTACAGCTTTTAGTTCCGAAACTCACTTTTTGTTTTAATTAAATACAAATGTCAAGGCATTTTTTTTTTTTTTAGCATGAGCAGACTTTAACACCAGACAAGGTATGTTACTGTGCAGCTAGATAGGAAAGTTTCTCGGATAGGGAAGCAAAAATGGGTGGTGGAGATAGGAGAAGCTTTCTTAAACGTCCACGGTCTATACTTCTTCCAAGTGCAGTCAATAGGAATATTTCTGGTATCATCGCAGTGCTTGCTGTGGGAGAATGTTTAAGTGAAACTCTGGCTCCTCCCTCCAGCTTCTGCTTCACATTTGCCATGACCTGACCTTGGCAGTGCTGAGCCAGCAGGTGGCCTGCTGGGACGCGGCTGTGGAAGCCCTGCTTCGAGCTGTGGTCCGGAGCTATGACTCCGGAAACTTCACCATCATGCAGGAAGTGCACTCAGCCTTTCTTCCTGAAGGTAAATGACCCCCCCACCCCACCCCAATCTCTGCTGGGGCATGCCTAACGGATGATATAACCACCACCAGTTGTACAGCACTAGGAGGACATACATCAGTGAAAGATAGAGACCGGCCAGCTATGTCATTTACCACCCAGTTTGAATTCTCTTACCCAGGCTCCTAAGAGGTAGCCAGAATGACTGAGCTGTTTTCCTTTACCTGGCCCTACCTACCTTATCTACCTTACTGCCTTCTATAAATTTTCCTACACAGTTTGAGAGAAATAGCCATGTGCTCACAAGTTAGTTAAGAATGGAAAAGCTCATGGGGTGCTTGGCTGGCTCAGTCGGAGGAGCATGCAACTCTTGATCTCAGGATTAGAAGTTTGAGCCCCATGCTGGGTGTAGAGAAACATTTAAAATAAATCAATGAACTAAAAAAAAAGAGAAGCACAGCAGAAAGACAGACATTCTTTGAGCTGCACAGTCACTAAACTAAATCACTGTGATTTTTTTCAGACATAGTGGGATCTTACCTACCAGAGCTTTCATAGGAACATGGAATATTTTTTCTATAATGCTTTGACACGTAGAGTACAGCAACAAGAATGCTGCCCTAGGTCAGGAAATGTTTAGCTCTAGTTGGCTTTTGGTGAAGGGCATGTGGTCCCATGGATCACTGCTATCCTTTCTTCTTGAGATCCTCTCCTTGAGTGATAGGAAACATAAGGGGAGGGGCCAGATTTCTAGCAGATAAAGAAACACACAACCCTAAATCATTTTCTTCTCCCCCTAGGCTGTGACCATCTAAGAGACAAACTAGGTGAACATCAGTCCCCCACCACACCAGCTTTCAAAAGTTTGGAGGCCTTTTTTATTTATGGACATCTGTATGAATTCTGGTGGTCTCTCTCCAGGCCTTGCCCCAAATCCAGTGTTTGGGTAAGAGCTGCTCACAGAAGGACAACCTCTGTTGAGCAAAGCCAGCAGATAAACAATGCCAGCCCTGAAGAAACAGACCCCAAAGTTTCTCAGCCAGAGACAAGCAGGCCTCCAGAATTAGATGTGAGACTCACAGAAGAAAGCGAGCAGATGCTGATCACTTGTAAAGAGCTTTTTTCAGAAAAGCACGCCAGTCTCCAAAACTCACAGAGAACCGTTGCCGAAGTCCAAGAGACCTTGGCAGAAATGATCCGCCAACACCAGAAGAGTCAAGTCTGTAAGTCTACAACAAATGGTCCTGATAAGAATGAATCTGAACAGGTGGCAGAAAAGTCCCTCTCTAGTCCTCCGAGCGAGTGGTAAGTAGTGAGTCTGTACAAGGTGGAATTGGACATACCCTGCTGAGTTCTCACATCTTCCATCAGATAAAAATCAGCACATGATGAGCTTGATCAGGTCATTTGCCAGCACCATAATATGGTATGCACCGGACTTGGAGTCCAGCATGGGTTCTAATCCTGGCTGTACTGAGTGACCTCAGGCAAGATTCTTAATGTTTCTGAGCTTTTGTTCCCTCATCTATAATTGGGATAATTGGGAGTACCTACTCCTACCTTGCTTGTTTGGGGAATTAAATGAAATCACAAATAATGTTAATAACAATAGGACAGACAATAAAATAATACCTTTGAGCAAAAAGTAGATTTCCCCCTCCCTAAAAAATTAATCATGTAAGATGGGGAGTTGTATTATTGCATCATTAATGAAAACCACAGTTTTTCAGTTGTTCTGTGCTATCCCAGAAAATACACAAAAAAATAGTGGTACAAAACTGCATGTTGAATTGAGAAAATCCCAAGTGATCAGAATGCTGTAGCATCCTAATCACTTCTGTTCAACATAGGGTCCAGGTGGATGACAGGAGCCAATCACCAATCACTGTAAAGCTCATCTGCACTATTACAGGGCCCTCTGCCTTGGGCATTTGTGGTGATTAACGATTACTGATTGGTTATTATGCTGAATGCCTTTTACCTAGATTGTCTCCCAGCACAAGGCTTAAAACATAGTAACTAGTACCATCAATAAACTGATAACTAGTGTTAGTAACTGAAAAAAAAAATTAAGAAGTTTTGAAGCCCTTATATATTTATTGCTGTAAAAATACTCCTACTGGGGAAAAAAAAGACTCCCATTGAAATCTTGAGTCAGAGTTTTGAGTCACTTTTCCAGTAAGCCACCACACTCTAGGCAGCTCTAGGTTTGGTTTTAGTAACAAGAAAAACACTAAAAAGTTCTCTAACCCAGCAGCTCTTAACCTCTGGATCACAGGACTCCTTTGAGAAGCTTAAGACACTCTTCCCAGAAAAAATGTGCGTCCATATACCTACGGTTAGGAGCCCCAGCTATGTCGACTACTCCCAGAGAAATCCAGGCTTTCTGCACTTGGCTGCAAAACTGAATCCCCTCAAGATCCTAAATTTTCATTAGAGCTATGTGTCTGAGAAGTGGGGATTTGGAAAATAGTGAATGGTATTTCATTTTGAAAACTTCGTATCAAATTAAATTCCCTCCTCTTGACCTTTGTATTAAAAATGAGAGATAAGACCCAGATGACAAAAGAATTTTATTTATGGGATAACAGTTAAAAGTTATGTGGGGCAAGGCATATGACTTACGCTTTTTATTATTATTACTAGTAAAGAAGAAAAAAATCAGCCACTTTCTCTGCCTGAGTTAACCAAAAGGCTTACGGAGGCAAATGAGAAAATAGCTAAATTTCCTGAGAGTGTTAAGGTAAGATTTATAGCAGTTCATTTGGTAAAACATGATTTTTTTATATTATCTATTGACTATACCAAATTTTTAAGGTCATCTGATTCTTTCTACCAAATCTGTACACATTTGTATATGATTAAAAATTTAGGAGCGTGGGTGGCTCAGTCGTTAAGCGTCTGCCTTCGGCTCAGGTCATGATCCCAGAGTCCTGGGATCGAGCCCTGCGTCGGGCTCTCTGCTCAGCGGAAAGCCTGCTTCTCCCTCTCGCACTCCCCCTGCTTGTGTTCCCTCTCTCGCTGTGTCTCTCTCTGTCAAATAAATAAATAAAATCTTAAAAAAAAAAAAAAATTAGAATCCCATTGTGTCTGGTTAACTAAAATGTTTGTGAGAACGGGATTATTGACATCCCAAGCAATTTTATACCTCATTCTTCAGAGAAATGGAACAAATTTTGGAATTGGGAGGTAAAATAAAATTAAAATTGGTACCATGTATTTGATAGCTTACAGATGGATGGGTATATTTGAATGTGGCCCTGGTATTAAAGGAGAATCATGATTTGAATTAATTGAATAGGGCTCTAGAAAAAGAGTCTTTCATTTGAGAAAGGCTATCCCAGTAGCCATCCCAGTTTTGAGTGTCCTCTATCCTTAGAGTAAATGACAAAGAGCCTTATAAGGGAAATGGCCCAGCCGTGCCTAAGAAATTTCACTAGATGAGACTTTTGAGTTGCTGGTGCCTCTATGCAGGTATATGTGGCTCTTTTGCAAATGCTTCCTTGTTCATCCCTGTGTCATCTTTCAGACCTGGCCCTTCCCAGATGTGCTGGAGTGCTGCCTTATCCTGCTTCACATCGGGTCCCAGTGTCCTGGCAGCGTGACCCAGGACATGCGGCAACAGGCCCAAGAGCTCCTTCAGAAATACGGCAACACTAAAGTTTACAAAAGATACTGCCAGACCTTCTGCACGTGAATTTTCAAGGACCTTTAAGAAAACTGTGCCAAATTCAAAACATATGACACCCTTCACCTTGCAGTTACACCATGCCAGACATTCACTCTGATCCCTAGATGTTTTTGCAGTGATCTAAATAATACAAATGAGGGTCAAGTTTGAATTGACTCTATTCTACCCTTAGACATAGTGGAATCAGACTTTGGACTCAACTGTGGTTTCCTACTGGAGGAAGGATCATGAAAAGCCAGCAGTAGATATTCAGAACTAACACCTGCAGGGTGATTGTTGGTCATCTCTAAAGCCTTATGCAGGTTTCACCCAAAGAGGAGAAACTTTTTAACTACCCAAAGTGTTATGTTCTTAAACACAAGCTACCTTTATAAATTCTTCGCCTGATGGTAAACATGTCATTCTTGTTGGAGACATAATTGCTACATTTTATGACTTGGTATCCTTTTCCTTACTGTTTTTGTTTACTTGGGTTCTCCCCTTCTATTCTTTCAAAGACTTCACTTAGAATGTGAAATAGGCCTTTACCCATCATGTTGACTTTACCATCCATCTGAACTTTAGGTCAAAAATTTGGTTTTATTGTTTCATGTAATTGCTTATTTAAGAACAAATTATTTACTAAAGCATTAGAAGAACAAATAACTAAAACTCAGATGTGTCTTATCCCCTCAGTTTTATAAAACGTAATGGTGATCAAAATAGCTCAGGAAGAAATTACTGTTTCAGTGGCTCTTAATCTTTTTTGGATCACAGGACCCTTTGAGAATTAAAACCACAGATGGTCTTTGAAGAAAAACGAGTAATTCTGCATATGTAACTTTGGATCAGTGGACTCCAACTTCAGCATAATGGGATCCTACATACTATTTAATTGTAAAACCTGTTCATTCTCCCCCCTCCCCACCCATTATTGAGCATTCTCTTGAGGTCTTTTCTTCTCTGTGGTTAAATAGTTGAACAATGTCAGGAACAGATGTTTCTGTAATATCCCAGTTGCTAGGGTGTAAAAATCAGATAGTCTGGGGTAGGGTCGGGAGGGATCACTCTTTCCCAATAATATAACTATTTTCTTTTGGGATTCATTGTGAAAACTTTTCTGCTTGAGTGTCCAGTTTACTTTTCAATTATTTCCTAAGTTGGAGTTGTTGTGAGCAGCAAGAATAAAATTCATTAACAGGAATTCTAGGAAGGAAAAAGTTTAAGAGATTATTATTTAAAGATCTGACCAGGGGTTTTATTTATTTTAACTAGACCTAGCTTTAGAATTTAAAAATGCTAACCAAAAAAAGCAAATATTGTAGAATTTAGATCCTCATGATTCTTTACACAGTAACTTGAACTTGAGGAAGAAGATGCATTGTTACCAGGGATGGAAAATCTTCTTGGCTGCAAAGATTATACATAGGCATGGCTATGTGGAGAACTAGATATCAGTTCTACAGTCTTTGCTGAAATGAACAAATGCTTCAACTTGCAGAGATAGAAAAATTATTTATTCCCTTCCACTTAATTAAAGAACAGTATTATTAAACTAGAAATTCTAAACTCCTTCATGATTTATCAGAACCATCATCTGTGCTTGGAGGAATCAATCCTACACACTGCTCGATTACTGCTTTGGTAAGAACAAGAGTTACTACTTGACAACTAAGCAATAAAACTACCCAGAAGGTAACAGAAGTGACACGATTCCATTTCCTCCCAAACTCCTCTCCTCTTTCCCATACTAGATAATGTAGTTAAAGCCATTCCAATATGAATAAATGGTTTTCATTTCTATCTCCCTAATTAACAGAACCACAAAGAGCCAAAGCAACAAGGAGTTGACTCAAGCTTTCTAAGTAGGTAACTAAGCAAATGAAGAGTGTTGGTCCTTTACCCAATCCGAACCCTCTAATACAAACCACCATCTCATTACCCAGATGATTGCTCTCACCTCCCACTCTCTCTCAATCTGCTCTTATTACTGATTCTCTATTCTTCATATACCAATGACAAGTTTAAATTACAAATCAAATCTTACCAATTTCCTGTTTAAAAAAATTATTTCAGTATTTTCCCATTGTTAGTGGAAAAAAGATGATCTTGCAGGGCTTCAAAGGCCCTGCCTGATCCCACCATTTATCTCTTGGCCTCCTGTTCTTAACACTCGCATCCTTGTTTCTAGATCCCACCCACACTGGTCTCTTAGGCTGCTGGAACCCACCGAGTTTTCTTGTCATCTCAGTAGTTTTGCCCATGTTCTTTCGCCTGGTCCATTCTTACCCATCTCTTAGATCTCAGCTTAAATGTCCTTTCTCAAAAGACCGCCCCTGAACCTCAACCTAAAGGACATCAGTGTCCTGTACTTTACAGCTCACAAATTGTTTTGTGAATTATGTACTCTTTGGCAACACAGATGTAAGCTCCAGTGAGGGTAGAGATTATGTCTTCCATGTGCTGTTTTATCCCTGGCATCATCTATTTACAGTGTCTAGTATCTAGTAGGTGTATAATGGAAACTTATGAACTGAATAAATTAGGAAACTGAAAGAATATTCATTAATAGCTTAGACTTAAAAGACTCAAACAACTCATTCATACCAGCACTAGCTGACAATTAGGCTTGTACTTGGTAATCAGCCTTACTAGATTAGAACAGAAATTTAAGAACATTTGGCAATTTATGTGGAGGGGCTTGAATTCACCCATAATTAGCATTCTCTGGTTACTCTCTACAGGACCATCCCTTTCTGAGCATAACCACTCACAAAGCCCTACATGTGTTCATATATACGTATACAAAGCAAAGTTCTTGCCAGTTCTACTAAACTTGTGCCCTTTCTTTAGTAACACTTTATAAACTGTCTCTTACCCCTCCCACTCAACAATAAGTTCCTCAACCCTTCACCTCAACATCTCTCCTGACATAAGTCTCCTCAACTGTGGCAAAGATAAATTCCCTATTTGAATCCAAATTTAGGACATCTGGGGGCACCTTGGTGGCTCAGCTGGTTGTGTCTGCCTTCAGCTCAGGTCATGGTCCCAGGGTCCTGGGATCAAGCCCTACCTGCTCAGGGAGTAGTTTGTTTCTCCCTCTGCCCCCACCCCCACTCTTGCACTCTCTCTCTCAAATAAATAAAATCTTTTTTTTTTTTTTAAACGGGGCATCTTTATTTTTTTTTATAAATTTTTTTTTTTTTAAGATTTTATTTATTTGCGAGAGAGACAATGAGAGACAGAGAGCATGAGAGGGAGGAGGGTCAGAGGGAGAAGCAGACTCCCTGCTGAGCAGGGAGCCTGATGTGGGACTCGATCCCAGGACTCCAGGGTCATCACCTGAGCCGAAGGCAGTCGCTTAACCAACGGAGCCACCCAGGCGCCCATAAATAAAATCTTTTAAAAAAATAAATAGGGGCGCCTGGGTGGCTCAGTCGTTAAGTGTCTGCCTTCGGCTCAGGTCATGATCCCAGGGTCCTGGGATCGAGCCCCGCATCGGGCTCCCTGCTCAGCAGGAAGCCTGCTTCTCCCTCTCCCACTCCCCCTGCTTGTGTTCCCTCTCCTGCTGTGTCTCTGTCAAATAAATAAATAAATAAAATCTAATTAATAAATAAAACAAAATTAATAAATCTAAATTTATTTAAAAAATAAAAAGATAAATTTAGGACATCTATGCAGGCCCCACAGTCACCAGCATGCCAAAGAACTTGGCTGAGAACCACTGACCCTCACCTAAGTGGCTTTTACCACAAATCAGTGATAAATACCTCTCTTCCTATATGTGAACATCCCAGTGAAAAGCCTAGATTTGCTCCTATACCAGACTTCTTGAAACTGTTTTGTGCCAATTGGAAGGGTTGGAAATAGTATGGAGCCAATGCTACAATACCACAAGTTCCATTTGTCTTAAAAGTCCACTAATTAACAAGCTAATCCACCAAATGGAGTGGTCCCAGGACAGAATTAAAACTAGTTTTCCTAGTAGGGGTGAACACTCAGGGATTATGAAGTGAAGAGACAATTCCATTTACACAGTTGGTCATTAAAAACTTCCTACAGGGATGCCTGGGTGGCTCAGTCGCTTAAGTGTCTGCCTTTGGCTCAGGTCATGATCCCAGGGTCTTGGGATCGAGCCCTGCGTTGGGAATCTGCTTCTCCCTCTCCCGCTGCCCCTGCTTATGGTCTCCTCTCGCTCACACTCTCTCTCAAATAAATAAAATCTTAAAAAAAAAAACAAAAAACTTCTACAAAGTGAGACATTTTATATCAAGCCAACTTGGGGGATATGGAGACAAGAGTTTGGGGGCAGGTGAGATGCTTCTAGTCACTGATTGCAAACGACTATCTTCTACAGTCAGCAATTAACAACTATGAAAGACCGAACCTTCATGCCAGTGGTTAAAAAGAAATCTTTATTTTACAAAATTAAAAACATAAATAATATTTACAAGCATCTTAAATACCAGCTTATAATACTTGACATTTTCGAATCATTTGAAATTGAGTTTTCCATAAGCTTTTAAAATGCAAGACTATCCATCCACTTCAGTGAGTTACCAGTTTCATTTCCACCATTTCAAAGGGGTTTTTGGTTTTTCTAAATTGTCCATACTGTAGTCATTCAAAAAACAATACAATGTACTTTTTAAATGACCAGTTAAAAAAAAAAAAAGTCCTGAGCTTCCTACCCCACTTGTGGGATATTACTCCAAGAGAACTCTAACCAAATTCCTTACTGCCCTGTTTACATGTACCACTATTAACTTCTTAAAGACTCTTCTTAAAGACTCATCACATTCCTGGTACTCACGTAACCAGTCTCCCTAACTTCTCCTCAGGTTTGCTGAAAGGAAACGCAGGGAGAACAAAGAGATATGGAAAAACACAGATGACCATCTGAAATCACATTACTGAAAATATAAACTTACGGTCCAAAATTCTGATCTTATTTCATTCAGGAACAAATCCAAGATACTTTATTATATTAAAACTTAAAATGATTTCAAATGATAGACATGTGACAGCAAATCTCGGTGGCACAATGGAACACAGACTTAAAGACACGTAAAGTGGTTAACTTAATACCCATTCTGGAGTTCCTCATGAATAAAGGGTAGACAGATTCAGAAGAATTTTGTTTTTAATAAAAATTTTCATTATCTGGTCTTCAAAATTTCAGCACTAATTCATTTCCACATAATAGCACATAATTAGAGACTAACAAAATGTGAGGAAAGCAAATGTCCTAGAGAAAGTTCAAAAAAAAAAGGAAGGGAGGAAAAGACATCTATAACCCACTTTACAAAAACACCATTTTATTCCACTTTCCCTGGAAGCCCTCAGCTCAGCTGAGAATCACATCAAAAAGTCTTCATCCTCAGAGAGTAGCAAGATTTAAAAGAAAAAGAATGACAACAGATAAAGAGTTATATATATTTTACTAGTCTGTTTCTGACTTGTCCTGGATATTTAAAAAGGTGTCAAATGAGCCATGGATGCTGGTGGCAGGAAGCAACTGGAGAGAGGCTTGGGGATGAGGAATAGGGAAGACTTGTTTACAAATTCAGAGTAAACTCCCCTCTTCTGGATCTAAAATAAAGACGTCGTTTGTTTGTTTTGTCTTCAACACAACAGAAGTCTTTCTGTCACCGCAGATGGTAGGTACAGTTTGCTCAAAAGAAGCGTTTTCTCTTGGGGAGGAAGGTCAGTACACACAGTCAGCATATAAGCACCACTCTGGGATCAGGCCCGCCCTACAGAGCCTCGCCGCCATCACTGCTGCATGTTGTTGATGATAGCCAGGATGCTCATCTTCTCCTGGGCAGAGTCCACATCCTCATTCTGCTTCTGGGCCACTCCTGTGCCTAGGCCATAGAGCCGCCCACAGTACTTGGCATCATCAATACTGTCCTCAAAAAACAACTGCAGGACAGGACAGAGAACCCATGGTGAGAATCCCGCTAAGAGTCATGCCAAGTCTCAACACTACCACATCAGCACCTCCCAGCTGTCTCAAAGCTCTGCAAATCTACCCAACTAGAAAGTAACTTCATAAAGAAAGGCTTCAAACCTCTCTTCTACATAGTCTTTTCATACTCCTTTTTTAATATACAGGCTCTCCTTTCTGTACAGACTTCTATTCTCCATGAGTTCTTTTACTGCCAGGATCCAGGGGCTGCTGCCGCTGTTTAGTATAGCCACCTCCATTTCCTCCCTTCTCTTTAACAAGCAGTGCAGTGCTTAAGAGCTTGGGCTCTACACTCACCGTGTGACCTTCAACTCCCCTTGAGCCATGGTTCCCTATCTATAAAACAGGGTAACAGTAGGCTGTTACAAGTGAGATACTGGATATTACACACTTCAACAGGGTATCTCAACCCTGGCCCTAATGGGCAAGGTAATTCCTTGTTGGGGGGCATGGAGGGGAGCTGTCCAGTGTACCGTAGTACTGTAGAATGTTTAGTGGTATCCCTGGCCAGTAGTGGGCCTCTCCTCTGCTGCTCCAGATTGTGACAACCAAAAATGTCTCCAAACATTGCCAAAGGAACCTAGCGGGAGCATGATGCCACCAGCTTTGTTGTTCTTTCTCAAGAATGCTTCGGCTATTTGGGGTCTTTTGTGGTTCCACACAAATTTTAAGATCATTTGTTCTATTTCTGTGAAAAATGCCACTGTAATTTTGATAGAGATTGCAATGAATCTGTAGACTGCTTTGGACAGTATGGACATTTTAAGAATATTAATTCCTCCACAGGTGCCTGGGTGGCTCAGTTGGTTAAGCATCTGCCTCCGGCTCAGGTCATGATCCCACGGTCGGGCTCCCTGCTCAGTGGGGAGTTTGCTTCTCCCTCTCCCTCTGCCCCTCTCTCTGCCTCAAATGAATAAAATCTTTTTAAAAAATGAATATTAATTCTTCCAATCCATGAGCACCAAATATCTTTCCATTTATTTGTGACTTCTTCAATTTCTTTCATCACTGCCTTATAGTTGTCAGAGTACAGGTCTTTTATCTCCTTGGTTAAACTTATTCCTAGGTACTTTATTGTTTTTGATGCAGTTGTAAATGGGATTGTTTCTTAATTTCTTTCTGATAGTTCATTATTAATATATAGAAACACAAGATATTTGTAACTGACTTTGTATCCTGAAATTTTACTGAATTCGTTAATTAGTTCTAAGAGCTCTTTGGTCGACTCCTTAGAGTTTTCTATGTATATCATGCCCTCTGAAAATAGTGACAGTTTTACTTCCTCCATTCCAATTTGGATCCCTTGTATTTCTTTTTCTCGCCTAATTACTCTGGCTACGACTTCCAATACTATGTTGAATAAAAGTGGCGAGAGTGGGCATGCTTGTGTTGTTCCTGATCTTAGAGGTAAACTTGCAGCCTGTCATGGAGTATGTTAGCTGCCAGACATTTGAGAATTCACAGAAATTAAGCGTAAAATAAGTGAGTGTTCAGACAAATGTGTTCATATTAGAGAAATCAGAAGAAAAGCAAATCACTGCAAGAATGAGAGCTGCTAAGAACACCAAGTACATGTCTAGACTTGAATATGCTGAGGCGCCTCCATTTTAGGATGTCTTTGCTTCCCAAACTACATTTTAATATACTGAACATCATAACAAACAAACAACTGCTTTCAAACTTGTCATCAACTTCTGTCAGAACTACAAATTTTCAACAAATCTCAGCCCACAAAGATAACCCACCTCCTTACCTCTTTCATCCTGAAGAACGCCATTCCTGTTAGCAGCGAGTCTGAGCCTGCCTGGTGTTGCCTTCCAATTCTCTGCAAATCCAACTGATCAGCAACTTCCTGAAGACCGCCCTGCAGATGTAAAGAAAACAAAGATAATATTTCAGACCCACCACTCCTCTACTGGAGTCAACTAAGTCCACTTTTTAGTTTAATTCTTTTGGTGATGACAAGTGGGAACAGGCCATTTACTAAGGCCTTACCCCAGCAATATTCCCTTTCTAGCCCTCCAAACAATACACTGTGTTATATTTCACTTTTCACTCCTTTCTTTTATATATCATTAATTATGTCAGACCTCTGCCCCGTAAGTCCTAACAGGTATAAAACAAGATTGAGGAAATAAATACCAATCCAATTCTAGACAGAAAATCTCTTATGTCAACAATTTATTAGGGTGCTGAGTTCTTGAACTATCTAGGGTTAGGAACCCCTCTGAGAATCTGGTACACTACAGACCCCATGCATAACAAACTACATATACGCTTCACACTGCCAACTGTTTCACTAGGTTTGTGGGCCTAAGTGAAGAACGCCTCCCTCAGAATAAGAGAAGCAGAAGCCTCCCTTTATGCCTGGATTAAAGACATTCACCACACAAATCCCTGTGCCAATCAGCTCTATATACACCCACTCCAGCATAATGTTGGCACCTAGCAGGCACTGAAGAATACATACGTAGCAATAAATAATAAATAAATACTAGTAATTTCTAAAAATAGTGATAAAGCAAAATGACAAGCCTGTTTTGTCTTTTTTTTTTTTTTATTGTTAAGAAAAATATTGTGTAGGGGCACCTGGGTGGCTCAGTCGTTAAGCATCTGCCTTCGGCTCAGGTCATGATCCCAGGGTCCTGGGACAGAGCCCCACATCAGGCTCCCTGTTCAGTGGGAAGCCTGCTTCTCCCTCTCCCACTCCCCCTGCTTGTGTTCCCTCTCTCACTGTGTCTCTCTCTGTCAAATAAATAAATAAAAT
This sequence comes from Mirounga angustirostris, assembly GCF_029215605.1. NCBI lineage: Eukaryota > Metazoa > Chordata > Mammalia > Carnivora > Phocidae > Mirounga > Mirounga angustirostris. The sequence goes on from NW_026991715.1 coordinate 108,679,191, forward strand.
CTTAAAAAAATAATAATAATATACCTTAAGGTTTTTGCAACTCTTCATTAGGTATTTCACATCATAAATGGATGGGAAAAAAAGGTTCAGAATATGGAAGAATTCATGTTCCTCTTCTGGCAAACGAGAATCCGTAAGTAACTTTACCATGTAGCCAAAATCATAGCCACTACAAGAGAGAATGAGGCAATGAGGTGAAAAAGCAGCAATTACCAGACCCCAGAGTTCAACTGCTTCATTTCTCAAAACTTAATGGTGCTACCTTGTGAGTAACTTTCAGTCTTCCAAACTACTTTATCCTACTGTAATCTGAACTTTCCCTTAAATAACAACAAACCAGACTAATATGAGAGACATACAAGAGAACCCAAGGAGTTATAAATGTGGGTTTTATTCATCATAAACTTCAGGCCAGCCATTTAAAGGACAAGAAAAAGATGATCAAGTGCTTCGATCCTCCCCACCCTCCATCATTCCACTTGGAACATACCCACTGATAGCCATGTGACGGAGCCCAGTACTGCATGAAACAAACCAGTATGAGCTCCAAAGTATTTTTTGAAAAACTGAAACATGGGCAAATTACCATTTGAACTCCGTAACTGCTTCATAAGTGACCAAAAGAAGATAGCCAGTAGGGTTGCAGAAATAATATAAGCATTCAATTCCCTGCTCCCAAAGCAAGAGAAATACACATTATCTGGGACTGACCTATGAAATGAAAGCCATTTGACGTTGTCACAGAGAACCACCCCTGATGTCATAAGCAGTTCTGCAAAGTGCAACGTGTCAATCCCTTCCTCTTCATGCTTCTGAAATTGCAGTCCAGAGTTAGCAAGGAGATCTATGGAATCCTGGGAGTACATGTCCTCTCTAAAAAAGAAGGTATTCACTTCTTAGCTGGTGGATAATCTAAGAGAAGTAGTGGGCAGCAATATCAACATGATCTTATAATTACAGAACAAGTATTCTCGAAATGCTTTCATAATTTAAGAATAGATCAATTCATTCTTTCCAGTACTCCAGCAAAGCATGCAAAGTAGATAATCTTATCTCTGTGGCTGATGGAAAAGTGAGACTTGCCCCCACAAAATGAATTTCTTAATTATGAAAGATCCACATTTCTGCATTGTTTGTTTCTATTTGTTTTTGAAGATTTTTATTTATTTCAGAGATAGAGAGAGAGCACAAGGAGGGGAAGCAGGAGAGGGAGAAGCAGTCTCCCCACTGAGCAGGGAGCCTGATGCAGGGCTCGATCCCAGGACCCTGGAATCATCACCTGAGCCAAAGGCATATGCTTAACCAACTGAGCCATCCAGACACCTCAACATTTCCCCATTGTTTACAGAAAAACAGAATCAACCAATACAAAAATATTTAGATTACCAGAAAATTTTTTAAAATGTTCTTATAATGTTACATCATAGAAATGACTGTTAATAACTCAGTTTATATATCCTTGAAGGCTATTTGCTCTACCTACACATACACACCTCCATCCCTATATCTACACAGCACAGACCATCTTTCCAGACCAATGCTCATAGATATACCACATCCTTTGCAACTCTGGCATAATATCCCACAGCAAAGATACATCCATCAGTTTAAACAGAGGAATATTTACAATACCACGTATTACAAAAGTAGGGAAATAAATTATGTAACTCCTTTTCCACTAGATTTCACTGTTTTTACATTTGTTTTTCAGATAAACTTAGGACAACTTGGAAAAAGAAAAAACAAACATAATCTTAAATTTTTCCTACTAGGGCACCTGGGTGGCTCAGTCGTTAAGCGTCTGCCTTTGGCTCAGGTCATGATCCCGGGGTCCCGGGATCGAGTCCCGCATCAGGCTCCCTGCTCAGCAGGAAGCCTGTTTCTCCCTCTCCCACTCCCCCTGCTTGTGTTCCTGCTCTCGCTGTCTCTCTCTCTGTCAAATAAATAAATAAAATCTTAAAAAAAAAAAAAAAAATTTTTTTTCTACTAAATTAAAACCAGTGTTGAATCACATTGTTTTGTTTCACCTAAAACAAGCATTGTTTTAAACACATACATAAATTCTACAATAACAAACAACCCTTATTTTCCTTTGTGTATTAATTACCATTAAAGCATAAATAATAGGCTTTGGCAATGGACTAAAAAAAAAATGCAGTTAAAGATCCAGATCGTCATCCCAAATTATTTCTGAACCTCAAAGAAATCTCCAAAGTATATGAACAATCAAAAAATTATTCCTGAGTTATAATGCTCCTAGTGCTGTTAAATAAAGCACTAATTGAGTACTGTGGCCCAATCAGAAATACACTAAAACTACCTCATACAATCAGCAAAATGATAGTCTCACCTAAATTTTCCCCTTAAAAAATTACATCATCCTGGGGCATATAGGTGGCTGTCAGTTAAGCATTCGACTCTTGTCATGATCTCAGGGTCTGAGATCGAGCCCTGCACCAGGCTCTGCACTGACTGCAGACTCCCTCTGCCCCTCCCCAACCCTCCCCCGCATGCACATGCACGCTCTCGTGCGTGCTCTCTCTCTCAAAAAAGAAAGAAAAAAAAATTACATCATCCTCAAAAAATTAAAAACAAACTACCAAATGATCCAGCAATCCCACTTCTGTGTATCTATCCTAAAGAATGAAAAGCACAATTGTGAAAATGTTTGCACATCCATCTTCATAGCAGCACTACTCCCAACAATCAAGAGGTGGAAACAACCTAAATGTCCATCAATGAATGAACAGATAAACAAAATGGGGTCTAAATATACAATGGAATATTATTCAGTCTTAAAAAGGAAGGAAATTCTGCAATATGCCACAACATGGATGAACCTTAAGGATATCATGCTAAGTGAAATATGCCAGTCACAAAATGACAAATACTGTATGATTCCACTTATATGAGGTAACGAAAACAAATTCATAGAAACAGAAAGTAGTAATTGTGGTTCACCAAGATCTGGAGAAGAAAAAGGGAGAGTTGTTCAATGGGTAGAGTGTCAGATTTACAAGATGAGAAAGTTCTGGGGGTCTGCTTCACAACAACACAAACATACTTAATACTATTGAACTGCAGACTTAAAAATGGCTGAGATGGTAAATTTTATGTTATGTGTTTACCGTATTTTAAAAACATCAAAATTCACCCACTATCAGATAGGCTTCAGTTTCAACTACCCTTAATTAACATCTACTCATTCCCTTATTTCTTCTATTATGAAAAATAATAATAATCCTGTTTTACAGTTAAGGAAACTGAATTACAGAAGGTAAAATTACTAACCCCAAATCACCCAGATGAAAAATGGCAGAACTACAATTCACCTCCTAACTGGAGAATTAACTTTACTTTTTCGCTGTAAATAGCCTTATTAAGCTATAATTCACACATTAAATATTTACTCATTTAAAATATACACTTCTGGGCACCTGGGTGGCTCAGTCGGTTAAATGTCTGCTTTCGGCTCAGGTCATGATCCCAGGGTTCTGGGATCAAGTCCCGCATCGGGCTCCCTGCTCATCAGGGAGCCTGCTTCTCCCTCTACCCCTCCCCCGTTTGTGATCTCTCCCTCTCTCTTCCTCCCTCCCTTTCTCTCTCTCTCTCTCTCTCGGATAAATAAATAAAATCTTTTTAAAAAATAAAGTACACACTTCAGGGTGCCTGGGTAGCACAGTCAGTTAAGTGACTGACTCTTGGTTTCGGCTCAGGTCATGATCTCAGGGTCATAACATGCATCAGGCTCTACCCTCTGCATGGAGTCTGCTTAAGACTCTCTCTCCCTCTTCCTCTACCCCTCCAACCCCCACCCCCACACACACACTCTCTCTCTCAAATAAATCTTTTTTTAAAAATTAAAAAAAAAAAGACGCCTGGGTGGCTCAGTCGGTTAAGCATCTGCCTTTGGCTCAGATCATGATCCCAGAGTCCTAGGATCGAGCCCTGCATCAGGCTCCCTGCTCAGCGGGGAGCCTGCTTCTCCCTCTGCCTGCCACGCCCCCTGCTTGTGCACTCTCTCTGTCTGGCATATAAATACATAAAATCTTTAAAAAAAAAATTTTTTAAATAAGGTATACAATTCAATCACTTTTAGTTATTTTCAGAGTTGTGCAACCACCCATCATAGTCAATTCTAAACCATTTTATTACCTCAAAAAGAAAACCCATACCCATTATGCAATCACTCCCCACTACCCTATAATCTCACCACCCCCCTACATCATAGACAACCACTAACCTATTCTGACTCTATCAATTTACCTATTTTGAACATTTCATATAAACAGAATCCTACAATATGTGGTCTTTTGTGTCTGGCTTCTTTCCCTTAGCATGTTTTCAAAGCACATCAATATACAACATATATTACTACTACTTTCCTTTTACTGTCCAATAACATTCCATGGCATGGATATACCATATTTGTTTTATCCATCAGCTCACAGACATTTGGATTGTTTCCACTTGGGGCCTAACTCCACATTTAACCTTTTGAGAAACTACCTGTTTTCCAAAGAGGCTACACCATTTTACTTTCCCAATAGCCAATATATGAGGGTTCTAATTTCTCTACACCCTTGCCAACATTTGTTGTGTCTTTTTTATTACAGCCCCCTGGGTGGGTATAAAGTGGTCTCTCACTGTCATTTTGATTTGCATTTCCCTCATGACTAATTATGGTGACCATCTTTTCATGGGTTATTATTAGCCATATCTATATCGTCTTTGGAGAACTGTCTATTCAGATCTGATACCCATTTTTAATTGGGTTGTCTTTTTATTGCTGACCTGCAAGAGTTCTTTAAGGGGGACTTTACTTTCTGAGATTCCTTATTCCATCCTCTATTTGAATGCTGTGCCCAACCCTTACCTGGTTTCAATGGAAACAAAACTTCATATTAATAAAATCAGCTAGAAATCACAGTCTGCACAAATGTAGCAGATCTAAGAATAACACTGAGAAATGTTTCAGACACTTACGTAAGGTTAAATTTGAAGTTGAACTGCCAAGTGTTGATTCCAGAAGGATATTCTCCCTTTTCGTTTGTGAATGTAAGGCCCAGCTGGATAATTTTTAAAAGGTCAACATTGCACCGTAAAAGCTGATACTGGTAATCTATGGAACTACGAAATTCACCAATCGGTCGTACGACAACACCTGGAAATTCTGTGTCCTAGAAAAGGAAAAGGTCTCTCATCATAAGGTTTCACAAAACAGTAGATGCTGAATTGACCATTCTTAAATATTATCTTAATTTATAAAAGTTATGTGACAAGACCCAAGCTTGGGCACAAATACCTATATTAAAATACTGATCTCGGGCGCCTGGGTGGCTCAGTTGGTTAAGCGACTGCCTTTGGCTCAGGTCATGATCCTGGAGTCCCAGGATCGAGTCCCGCATCGGACTCCCTGTTTCTCCCTCTGACCCTCCCCCTTCTCATGTGCTCTCTCTCTCTCATTCTCTCTCTCAAATAAATAAAATCTTTACAGAAAAAAAAAAAATACTGATCTCATTGATATCTACACAAGTAGTACTAGAATCATGGAGTTTTGCGCAGCAACTTCAAATCCTAAGCAGGATGTGAGTTAGAGTAGGTGACTAACTACAGATCAATTAAGAACATTTTACATTCATATATAGTGAATTAAAAAAAGTTTAGGTTGAGGGGCGCCTGGGTGGCTCAGTGGGTTAAGCCGCTGCCTTTGGCTCAGGTCATGATCTCAGGGTCCTGGAATCAAGCCCCACATCGGGTTGTCAGGCTCTCTGCTCAGCGGGGAGCCTGCTTCTCTCTCTCATGCTTCCTCTGTGCTCTCCCCCTCTCTCTCTCAAATAAATGAAATCTTAAAAAAAAAAAAAAAAGCTTAGGTTGAGAACAATGTATGAATAAAAATACAAATAGAAGGAAATGAAACAGGGCACCTGGGTGGCTCAGTCGTTAAGCGTCTGCCTTCGGCTCAGGTCATGATCCTGGGGTCCTGGGATCGAGTCCCACATCGGGCTCCCTGCTCAGCAGGAAGCCTGCCTCTCCCTCTCCCACTCCCCCTGCTTGTGTTCCTGCTCTAGCTATCTCTCTCTCTGTCAAATAAATAAATAAAATCTTAAAAAAAAAAAAAAAAAAAAAGAAGGAAATGAAACAGCCATTCAAGAAAAAAACAATAGCTACATTTACCATGAGTAAAAAGCCTGGAACAAGATCACAGACAGTTTTAAATACAAGGCTAAAGACTTACTGCTTATGAGTAACAGGGACTAAAGCAAACTAGACCGTGCACGGCTCCTCTAGGAGAGGCCTTAATATCACCATGACACACATCTGCCTCTCCCACCACTCAGTATCAGGCAGGACTGTGAATCCTGTAATGCCAGATCTTCCCATTTTTTTCCAGAGATGCCAGATATCTGGACTTGAAAAGAGATCTCTTAATTTTTACATGCTGATAGCTAATTTTTAAAAACCATTTTTAAACACTGTCAAATTCACCATATCTGCGGGACAGATATGCCCTATGGGCTGACATAACTTCTGCCTTAAACACTATTAAACACAAAGTAACATTACAGAAAATCTAAGCTACTAGAGGTTACATCCTTCTCAGACACAATGACTACCTTGACATTTCATAAAAGCATCACAACCTTCCACCAAGTTTAATTTACCATGGCTTTAGTGTAACCCTTGCTTTCAAAATCTCACACTGAATATCCCCTAAGTCCATAGTAGAAAGTGAGTCAAACAGAGTTTAGCTCTTTACCATGGCAATATAACTGTAACTGAGCACAATTTCTCGGATCTTCCTCATCTCTTCTTCTAGATTGCTGGCCCAGACTTCACAGATAACCTGACTGTTCTCCACAAGTGCTGCAGGCATCTTGAAGAAACTTGCGAAGTCGCTTTCAGCTGACTGTTAGAGAGTAAACCGATGCTTGATCTGATCTAGATTCAAAAACATTATTTTAAAATCACATAAATTTACACACTGGCATAATGTCAACAAAACAAAGATTAAAAAAAATCACTTCATCAGTTTAAGCCAAAACATTAAGACTATTATATTTATCTTCATTCTCCATTTTATACGGTGGGGAAACTTGCCTTTGTCAAGACAAAGACACACACACACACACACACACACACACCACATACACACACAGTTCTTTGGCCCAAAGAAACTAAAATTACTTCAGAAATCTGAAGAAACTGGGGTGCTGGGCTGGTTCAGTTGGTAGAACATGCAACTCCTGATCTCAGGGTTGTAAGTTTGAGACCCATGTTGGGTGCAGAGATTACTTAAAAATAAAATAGGAAGGAAGGAAGGAAGGAAGGGAGGGAGGGAGGGAGGGAGGGAGGGGAAGAAACTTTTGCCCAAGCTGCCCTTTAGCACAGAAGTGAAACCACTACCGTAAACCAGTATTTGAGCCCTTTTCAGACTATCTAAAGACTAAAATAGGTCCCAGTGACCACAAATATTCCCTTATCTATGACTTTCACAACACTTTGCACAGAGACCAAATCATGGAAACATTTTTAAGGAATCACTTTAGCCAGTTTAAATGTACTGGTGGGGGGCGGGGGCCTGGGTGGCTCAGCCGTTAGGCATCTGCCTTCTGCTCAGGTCATGATCTCAGGGTCCTGGGATCGAGCCCCACATCAGGCTCCCTGCTCAGCGGGAAGCCTGCTTCTTCCTCTTCCCCACTTGTGTTCCCTCTCTCGCTGTGTCTCTGTCAAATAAATAAATAAAATCTTTAAAAAATAAACAAACAAACAAAATAAATAAATAAATAAATGTATGTACTGGGATCTCTGAAAGCCTGAAAGAATGTAGACCTAAAATCTCATACGTAAGTCTTAACAAATACATAGTGAATATGGTCATGGGACTCCTCCCTCTGCCCCCTATAAAAGGGGAAATTCTTTTTCTCCACAATCCAAAAGTCAAATATAACTAGAGGCAATTAACTAACTTAATATAGTGCCTCTTTAGACTTGTGCAAATAGATCATGAAGTTAGGGACTTAAGTGGTAAAAACCAACGCCATCTCCTAATTTGAACCTTTAACCACCACAATGAAAATAAGAATTGGAATTTTTTTTTTTTAAAGATTTTATTTGACAGAGAGAGACACAGCGAGAGAGGGAACACAAGCAGAGGGAGGGGAGAGGGAGAAGCAGGCTTCCCATGGAGCAGAGAGCCCGATGTGGGGCTTGATCCCAGGACCCTGGGATCATGACCCGAGCTGAAGGCAGACGCCTAACGACTGAGCCACCCAGGCGCCCAAGAATTGGAATTATTAATGTCTACTTTTTTTTTTTTTAAGATTTTATTTATTTATTCATGAGAGACAGAGAGAAACAGAGGGAGAAGCAGGCTCCCAAGGAGCGGGAAGCCTGATGCGGGACTCGATCCCAGGACCCCGGGATCATGACCTGAGCCGAAGGCAGACGCTTAACCATCTGAGCCACCCAGGCGCCCCTAATGTCTACTTTTAAACACATAATAATATAAAGAAACTAAGCAATTCAACAACAGGAATAGAGAAGACGGCAAATATAAATAATTCAGCCAGAAAGCATAATAAGTTATAGTTCATATTCTGGGAGTAAACTATGGAGTGGAACAGTATTCTGCAAGATAAAACTCAACATGATTCAGCTTCAGAGTAATGCTGTTATTATAATAATGAGATGCTTAGTTACAAAAAGACCAAAGAAGCTTATTGTAATGGCCTTTATTTAAAAAGGCAACCCCACCACATGGACCCTCAACATAAGAGTGGGCTACAGTATATAGATATATATTCAGAGGAAAATTCCTAGAAACAGTAAAATTAATCTTTACTTCCTACTTTCAAGACAGGCAAATGCAACAATAAGAATCTAGATCAAAACAAAATTGTCATTCTCAAATGTCATCATTTCTCTGAGAAAATTCTGAGAAACTGATCTTTTGGTTTGTCAGCAACCCTGAAAGATTCCATTTATTTAAGGTACACAACACTTCAACGGATGTTTTTCTGAAATTATAATAGACTGACTATAATTACTCTGAAACTTAAGTAGACTGTGGTAACTTCCTAACAAATATGGGTGGACACTTTTTTTTTTTTAATTCCAGCAATTTTTTTTTTAAATTTTGTTTATTTCTTTGAGAGAGGGAGAGAGAGCATGAGAAGGGGAAGGGTCTGAGGGAGAAGCAGACTCCCTGCTGAGCAGGGAGCCAGATGCGGGACTCGATCCCGGGACTCCAGGATCATGACCTGAGCCGAAGGCAGTCGCTTAACCAACTGAGCCACCCAGGCACCCTGGGTGGACACTTCTTGAAGGCAGAAACCATTTCTTCTCGTTTCAGTCCTGTACACGATGGGCACAAATAAAGGCTTGCAAATGAACAAATAAAGAACATCCGTAAAGGGCAGAAGTTCAAACTGAGGGTGGAGTAAATTCCATGATATGACCATAATTAAGAAAATGTTAGGTCTGGGCACCTGGGTGGCTCAGTTGGTTAAGCGACTGCCTTCGGCTCAGGTCATGATCCTGGAGTCCCGGGATCGAGTCCCGCATCGGGCTCCCTTCTCGGCGGGGAGTCTGCTTCTCCCTCTGACCCTCCTCCCTCTCATGCTCTCTGTCTCTCATTCTCTCTCTCTCAAATAAATGAATAAAGAATCTTTAAAAGAAAAAAAAAGAAAATGTTAGGACTGATTAGATTCTAAACTGTGTTTAAGGTTTAAGGTTTTCCCCGGCAGTAGGGCAGAAAGCCATTTCTATGCCCATTAATGTTAAATCAGTACCACTTCACTTCCTTATTTTCCTAACTTAAACAATGCACTTCCTTTTTGGTGTCATTTCAAGCACAACCATAAACTACTTTAGGGGAAGTAGGTATGACGATGAAGACATTTCCATAAAAGCAAAACAGCAAAAGGGACCCAAGCAAAAAAATGCCTTTGGTCTCGAAGCAGAAAAAAGCAGGCTTATAAAGAAGACAATTAGGGGGGCGCCTGGGTGGCTCAGTCGTTAAGCGTCTGCCTTCGGCTCAGGTCATGATCCCAGGGTCCTGGGATCGAGCCCTGCATCGGGCTCCCTGCTCTGCAGGAGGCCTGCTTCTCCCTCTCCCACTCCCCCTGCTGTGTTCCTGCTCTCGCTCTCTCTCTGTCAAATAAATAAATAAAATCTTTAAAAAAAAAAAAAAGAAGAAGAAGACAATTAGGTATTTACACTAAACCCTTAGAACCGGGCTCCCCAGCTAAGAAGCTCTTAAGGTTGTGTCAAAAGAACTCGGGAAATAATCTGAGTAAAATATAAAAATATTTTATATATATATATAAAAGATAATAGAAACACCATTATGAATAGTCACTACAATGTCTTCAAACTTCTAAGACAGTTCACTATGAACTCATGGATTTATTTTTTTTTTAAGACTATTTATTTGAGAGAGAATGAGAGAGCACAAGCAGGGAGAGCAGCAGGGGTGGGGGGGGTGCCTCAATCCCAGGGCCCCGGGATCATGACCTGAGCCCAAGGCAGATGCTTAACCAACTGAGCCACCCAGGCACCCCTGAACTCATAGATTTAAACCTAAGAAAATAAATTTTATTGGTCACCAATGGAGAATGCTAGTTAATTTATTTTTTTAAAATATGTATCTTGTCTTTCCTATATAAATTGTACTAAGTAACTAAAGAGTTGAGGGAAAGTTTCTTTTAATAGAAGTTATAAAGCTGGGGCGCCTGGGTGGCTCAGTCGTTAAGCATCTGCCTTCGGCTCAGGTCACGATCCCAGGGTTCTGGGATCAAGCCCCACATCAGGCTCCCTGCTCGGCGGGAAGCCTGCTTCTCTCTCTCCCACTCCCTCTGCTTGTGTTCCCTCTTCCGCTGTGTCTCTCTCTGTCAAATAAATAAAATCTTAAAAAAAAAAAAAAAGAAGTTATAAAGCTAACAAATACAGAATGATAGAATATCACTGTTTTGTAGCTCCTAAAGAATTCATAGATCTGGGCAATAATCATAATGGCATCTATATGGAATATTCAGAAAAGGTAAATCTATAAAGGCAGAAAGTAAACTACAGCAATGGAATGGGAACGGGCATTAACTGTAAATGGCATGAGGTATTTTGCTGAGGTGATGGAAAGGCTACCAAACTCAACTACCTGATGACTGCACAACTCCGTAAATTTACTAAAAATCGCTGAACTCTAGTTTTATAGTATGTAAATTATACTTCAATAAAGTTGTTAAAAGTATCATAATGGCTGCAATAACCACACAAAGAGACAACCAGGTATTATGTGCCTCCTGACAGAACACATCACCACTATGAAATTACACTTGCCAAAAAAAATCGAACTTGAGGGGCAGCTGGATGGCTCAGTTGGTTAAGTGTCCCACTCTTGATTTCGCTCAGGTCATGATCTCAGAGTCCTGGGATAAAACCCTGCAGCAGGCTCCGTGCTCAGTGGGGAGTCTGCTTGGGATTCTCTGCCTCTCCCTCTGTCCCCACTCCCTCCCTGACTCATGCCTGGGGGGGGGGGGGGGGGAGGCCAGCATGGTCACTCGTGCTCTCTCTCTCTCTCTAAAATAAATAAAATCTTAAAAAAAAAAATCTAACTTGAGGGGCATCTGGGTGGCTCAGTTGTTAAGTGTTTGCCTTCAGCTCAGGTCATGATCCCGGGGTCCTGGGATTAAGCCCCATATCGGGCTCCCTGCTCAGCGGGAAGCCTGCTTCTTCCTTTACCAGTCCTCCGGCTTGTGTTCCCTCTCTCGCTATGTCTCTGTCAAATAAATAAATAAAATCTTTAAGAAAAAAAATCTAACTTGAATCTGACCAAACCTCTAGACCAATTTACAGGAAATAAAGAGGACAGAGGAACAGGTTAAATGACACCACAGAAAGGCAATCAGCAAAATCCAGAAACTACTGTGGGAAACTACAGATAACCCAGCTCAACAAATTGCAAGAAATAAAAGTAAAAGACTCTCAAGACACTTATCAACCAATCAAAATCTATAGACCCTAATTAGATCTTTAAACAAACTGTTAGAAATTTTTTTAAAAAGTGACATTTTCAAGACAAAAGTCTGAACAATTGCTGGTTTTGGGTTTTTGTTTGGGGGTTTTTTACTTTTTTTGGTGTTACACTGTCATGGTTTTTTTAAAAAGAGTCCTTATCTTTTAGAGATAATGCAAAACAGATATAGGTGATATGATACGAAATGTGGGGTTCTGCTTCAAAATGAACAGTGGAGAAATCTCACAACAACTTTGTACAGTGGTATCTTCCTCTACATTTTACAGATAAGAAAACTAGGGATGCCTGGGTGGCTCAGTTGGTTAAGTGTCTGCCTTCAGCTCAGGTCATGATCCCGGGGTGCTGGGATCATGCCCAGTGTCGGGGTCCCTGCTCAGCAGAGAGTCTGCTTGTCCCTCTCCCTCTGCCCCTCCCCCCAGCTCAGACTCTCTCTGGCTTTCTCTCTCTCAAAAAAATAAATCTTAAAAAAAAAAAAGAAAACTGAAATTCAGAGACATTAATTTTGAAAGGCACTATCATGACTTCCACTTCCAAGAAAATTTTTTTAAAAAGCTAAGCCACAGGGCTTAGATGGTGGCTCAGATCATGAGTCCTGGGATGGAGCCCCACATTGTCAGGCTCCCTGCTTCTCCTTCTCCCTCTGCCCCTCCTCGTGGCTCGTGCTCTCTCACTCTCAAATAAATAAATAAAACCTTAAAAAAAGCTAAGCTAGTTTCAAAAAGCTAACCCTTGTTACACATATCTGATAAATATGGAACACAAGTGCATACCACTGGCAAAAATATGTAAGACGTCCTCACACCAAACCCTTATCTAGGAAAATTGTGGGGAAATTGCTTGCAAATCCCAAAATGTAGTGCCACTCAAAAATTGAAAAGGAATCACAGTATGCACATTTAGCTTAGCATAAATTACTGGATATGCTAGACAAAGAGAAATAATAATAAATGATGTCAGTTTTGCCTGCCACTTTCCACTCAGTGAGCGCATGCTCCACAAGGATCCCAAGATGGGAATCACAAACATACTGTTCTCCTTGGTTAGTCTTCCTCCTTTTAAGCCTCTCAGTGCCAGCAGGGCACAGTACACCTCACAATATGGAAGGACTCTATCCCACCATTCAAATATGTTTATTTGTGCAATATAGCCCCTGAAGGTAAGCTCCTTTTTCTGAGTTGCAACCAGAGAAACAGTAACAAGTTTGAAAGCTGAAGGAAAAACTATGCTAGATTTACTGAAAAACACAATGTCCATCTGTAACTTTACACCTTCCTAAGGAATTTTTAAGAATAACTATGATCACAGGCAAAGTTCCCCTCACAGGCTGACATTAAACCTTGACTCCTACTTGAGCTACTCCACTCTATGAAAAGGTGACTACCACATGAGCTACTCCACTCTATATGAAAAAGCAAAACACAAGCTCTGATACCTGCTGTTTCCCAATACTAGACTGCTCAAGAAGGAAAGGTCACACACACATTACTGAGGTCCCTGCCTTGTGCTGATCTGCAGTAAAATCTGTGCAGACCGCTCTTGCTGACCTGTAGCGTAAACTTCTCCAAAACAAAGCGCCTATTTACCCAGGAAAGCTCTAAAGAGCAACTACGAATAAAGCCAACCAAAAGCTTTCTCTGCAAGCAATCCAGAGTACCAGGTCTTGCTTAGGAAAAGAATGTTTGGTTTTTCCGGTTTTGTTTTAAGCTTAAGCTTGCAAGGAGACAATAAACATCACTTCCCTATTCTAGAGAACTGAACAAAGACTTTGCCGCGCAAGGATAAGATGGAAAAGGAAGTAGGAGCAAGTGAGAAGAAATGGCAGCAGCTCGGAAGAGGGTCCTCTCTATACACGGCCGCGGTGGCCCTCGCCGTCCTCCATCACTCCTGCCCCCAAAACAGTGTCCGAGGACAACTACCCTGGACTGAACCGCAGTTCAACCAGTTCTTAAAACCAACCATGTGGTCCAGGCAATAGCTATGGTTCATAAACACAGAACCGCAAGGAAAAGTTGTGGGGCCAAAAGAACCAAGAAGCGAGAGGCCCGCGAGGTTCCAAACTCAGGTCCTCTCCCTTACAGTCTCCCATCACCATTTTCTTCCTGTTCTGGATCACCCTCCCTCTCCAAACAACACTCATCCCGCCCCTTCCCTTATATCCACCTTTTTTCCCCCCCAAAAACAAAGATATTAAAATTACAGGCTTTCAGGCCAGAAAGACCTACGTTCGAACCCAGGCTACCAACTAGCCGTGTGGCTTTGCGTAAGTTATTTAACCTCTCTGGTGCCTCAGTTTTCCTATGTTGTAAAATGGGTTCAATAATATACACCTCGGAGGACTGTAGTAGAGGTTAACAGAATGAAGCATATAAGGTGCTTTATAAAGTCCTGGCACATAACACTAGAATATTATTATTGTGTGGTAGTGGTTGGTATTTCTACCACTATTCGATGGGCCTCTTTCTCTTTTCACACCCCCTGCCCCTCACTCACGCCCCCATTCCCCTTCTTCCCACAGGTCCCGATGGCCTCCCACACTCTCTCATCTCACGCTCCTCTCTGGTCAGCGCCAGCCCGCTTACCCTGAGCTGCTGGGCCCGCGAAGCGCGGACTGGCGGGCAGAGGCCCCCGGGAGCAGCGGCGGCGGCGGCGGCCCCTGACCCGGCGCTCTCCGCCTGCCCCGGATCCGCTCCGGGAACCGAGCGGGCCAGTGAGATGGGCGCCCTCGTGCCCAGAGCAGCCTTACGTACCGCCCACCTAAAAACCTGGCTGAACCACTCTACCCACTGGATCCTCCCGACTCGCCTGCTCCTTTAGCGTCACTCCAGACGCGCGCGCGCGCGCCTGATCCTGCCTGCTCCACCCCTTCTGCGCGCCCCGGAGACTGTGCGTGTTCGTCCAACCCTAGCTCGCGGGAGCAACGCGCAGGCGCAAAACGAAGAGGGCGACCCGCAAACAGCGGGGCGGGGCGGCCTCGCAGGACGCTTGCGGAACAGGACCTGCGCTGGGCCTCGGCGCGTTAGTTGCACTGGCTCAATTCAATTAGCAACATCACGCTGTTTCGGTTCTCCTTCCGCGCGCCCAAAGGAGGGGCGTGGTCTAGAACTAGCCCCCGCTCGGGTGGGCCTGGCCCAGACGCCAAAGGCCGAGGAAGGGGCGTGGATCTTCTGACCAAATCCCCCAGATTGCAACGCCCTCTCCGGCCTGCTTTGATGGACCGTTAAAATCGTCGGCAGGAGCGGATCCTCACCCCCTTCCTTGTACTAATGCAGCCCCCTGGACCCCTCACTGACAAAACATCTATCTCGGCTTCCTTTCTGGCAAACAATTAGTTGTGGGTGGAGCAGCACCCCCAAACCGAGTCTGGGTGACGTCCGGCGAGACCCGCCTCCCTCCTCCCCGCCTCACAGAGTTGGCGGGCAGCGTTACCACAGTAACCGGCCCGCCAGGGCCTGCTCGAGTTACAAAGAAGACACGGCCTCCGCGGGGGAAGAGGAGCTCGGAGACGGCGGGCGCTAGGCGGGCTCTGCACCTTTTCCTTGCGAGGGCACTGGGCTTGGGCCTGGCTTAGGAGCCCCTAGAGCCTCCGCCCGCCCCTGATCCTCTGAACCCTGCTTGGAAAGAGGGCGGCCTGCCAGCGTCTGTCGGAGCGGGCTCGGCTGCAGCGCGGCCTCGCGTTGTCCGGCCGTGGCTTCCTGCACACAGCTGTCAATTCCGAGCCTCCCTGCTGGCCTCTCAGCTAGAGATCCACCCTGTCTCTGAGGCAGGTGCGGAGGGCCCAAAGCAGGGCTCTAGCCATAGCGCTAGGTGCCTTCCCTTGAAGGGGGCTGTTGGTAAGTGGATAGCAAATTTACTCCCAAGATACTGGGCCTTCTTGCTTTTAGACCTTTCCTCCTAAGGGGGTTCTACAAAATCCTGCTTCCATTTCCGAGGCCGGAGGCAGAGCAGGCCTTCAGTGGCAATTTCAAACTGGATTCCCAAAAGTTATTCTCCGGGGAGGTGAACTCCCACCCCCAGTCCCCAGATTAGAGCATCAAATGCATTTCCGAACCGCACTCCTCTTGTCCCCTCCAGATGAGTGTGTCTGCTTATCTGTTGCATAGGGATGTAACTATCTCATTAAGGTTGTTGCTGTATTAATAAATGGAAAAAACACCCCGCACTGAGGAAGATATGTAAGTCTATTCAATAAACAATTGTTTCTGGCCTGTCTCTGTTGCTAACCCAGAGATACTCATTGTGTTAGCTCCGGTGAAGGCTTAACAGTCAGTCCATTGAGCAATACTGGCATGGAGATAGCAGGCACAACACTCCCACACCCCACCCATCTGGTGGGTTTATAGTCTTTCACCCGCTTGTAATTAGATTCTGGAGAGGACAGCCCTAGGAGGAGCTAGTCACATGAAGAACGTCCTCTGCAGTCCTTTCTTGGATTTTTGTTTTTTCCTGCACCACTGGGCCTGGTGTGCACTGAAACAATCAAACAGGAAACACACCATCTCCATTTCCCCAACCCCCCTGCCCTCCACCCAGAACTGGGTGTTCATTTCTCAGGTTATTGAAGAGAAATGAAAAACACAGATGGCTTGTACTTCAGGAGGCATCGGAGTGTTTGCTGGAAACAAGGAAGTTCACACTGTATTTATGCTACTGCAAAATTAGAATAATTGTGTAAATCACTAATCCTCAAAGGGAGGGGGGTCCCAAACAAATGAGAGGGTAGTTGGAGAAGAATATATTCAATAATATAATTTACTATTTGGGGAAAAAAAAATAGCTATCGTTTTTGGACTACAAACTATAAAAAGTAAGGCATGAACAAATCTCAGCTAGGAGATTATAGGCTAAATAAATTGAAACACTGGTTGTAAAATGGGTCTCCCAAGAAGATCCTTGGCCAGCCAAGCCTTTCTGTTATTCTTAAGTCTAAATATTAAATCTAATGGGATGCATTTCTTAAAGTATGTGTAGGAAGATAAAATTTTATTTTATTTTTTTTTAAAGATTTTATTTATTTGACACAGAGAGAGAGAGAGAGAGAGCACAAGCAGGGGGAGCAGCAGGCAGGCAGAGGGAGAGGGAGAAGAAGGCTCTCTTGTGAGCAAGGATCCCAGGACCCTGGGATCATGACCTGAGCCGAAGGCAGCCACTTAACCAACTGAGCCAGCCACCCAGGAGCCCCTAAAATTTTAAATATATACAGTTGACCCTTGAACAGTGCAGGGGTTAGGGTATAACTTTTGACTCCTCCAAAACTTACATGTGGATTTTTTTCCATATGGCACAGTACTACAAATTCATTTTCTCTTCCTTATGGTTTTAACATTTTTTTCTAGCTTACTTTATTGTAAGAATACAGTATATAATACATATAACGTATAAGATATGTGTTAGTTGTTTATGTTATCAGTAAGGCTTCTGGTTAAGAGTGGGCTATTAATTAAGTAGACCCACACAATTCAAGGTCAACTGTTTTGGGGTTTGAAATATTTTGAAAATGGAAAAGAAGGTAAATGCCTCCCGGTTTGTTCCACTATAACCACCCTCTGAGCTCGTCTCAAAAACGTTTTTACCCATTCGAGTGCTGATATACCTAGATGCCTGTCAAGTGATTCCATCGTTAAAGGCCACCAACACACACCAAGCTTAGCCAAGGTCTGACACTTTGTATAATGTCTTTTATCAGCTTATAAATTTACCTTTAAATTCAAATGAAGAATGCCCCCAGCTGGCTTTTTTCCTTGGTACAGAATAGAAAACCTGTCTTTGGACCCTTGGAAATTATCAAGATCATCAGACTTCCCCTAAATACAAAGCAAATGTCATGTTTCATAACTAAGCATTTGAGTATTGTTTCGATATTTTGATTTCAACCTGAAAAAAAAAACACCTCTGTTCTTTGATGAAATCAGAGATCAGAGTTCTTTCATCTAGAAATAGACATCAAATCTATTTTATTCATATCTCATTTGATTTTCCTTCTCCCTCAGAGTCTACTAACATAACAAAATTTTTAAATCTACCCATAATAATCATAGACCTTTAAATTTCCAAATCTGTGAGGGTCCATAAAGATGTTCTAATACATTCCCCCAATTTAACAGAGAGGAACTAAGTAAAGTCACCCAGCTCCCAGAGATAGGACCAGGATTTGAGTCTTTTGATTCGCAGTCCAGGAGGAGATTAGGTGTTCATCCAGCGGGCTATATTTATGGTCCATTTGCTACATGCTGTGTCCTTTGTTGACCCTGGAGGATGCACTGGAAGCAGATGAGGTTCCTAGCCTTATGGAGCTTAACATTTGGTGGCAGGGACTGACAGTAAAACAGGTAAACAAGCATTCACGTAGGAAATAAAAGGATGATGATGATGGTGCAGGAGCAGAAGGCTTGCTGAGGACCAGCCCGAAGCTGGCAGCCTCCACCCCACCCCCCCCACATGTGGTATGGGTGACATCGCGCAGGCACTCCTGGCTGCCCTAAAGGAAAAACAAATGGTTAACTGATAGAGATCACAGTCTTGCAGGACAGGAGTCTCCCTCAGTTTACAAAAGTCTTAGCAACTTTACGAGGACAAAGCCTTTCTATCAATGGTCTAGCTTCCAGAAGGGAATGTAGATACAATTAAATGCCCTTATAACCTACAGCCCATTGACAGATACTTGAAGGGGGCAAAGTGTAATGTTTCTCCAGGAAGCTCCCAACTATCTTACTGTTAATGCCTTCCTGGAAGGAAAAACAACCTTAACTTGACAATGGCAAGACCTCTGGTATCCTGTGAGTCTTCTTTAACATACAAAAATCCTTTTGAAACCTCCCTTTTCCTTACCTCCCCCAACTCCCAAGTATATAATCAGCCACCCCTCAAAACCCCAGGGCAGCAGCTCTTTCTACCCACAGGTCCTGTCCCTGTACTTTAATATACCACCATTTTGCACCAAAGACGTCTCAAGAATTCCTTCTTAGTTGTCGGCTCCGGACTCCACCCCCCTGAACCTCACCTATATCCCAAAACCCCACCAATGAGAACTGGTGATAGCTGTGATGAAAGAAACTAATGAGGTAAAGTGACAGAGAATAATTGGATTGAGGGAAGATAGGGGAAATTACTTAGGGGTCAAAGAAGGACTGATGAGGAAACAGACTCAGAGAAGCCAAAGTCATAAAGTTGGTGGATGGCAGTTTGAACCCAGACCCACTTTCTTCCAGGATCTCTGGACCTCTCCTCAAGAGCACTTCCTTTAAAGGAGAGCAGCCGGGAGGGGGATGGCTGAGGTGACCTTGAGATAACAAGAAAGCCAAGAGCAATTCCTCAAAGGCAGGATGGAGAGAAAACCCAGGAGGACCAGAGAGAGCTTCTCATTTATGCAGGTTCTGCTGAGGACCTAGTGTGTGCCAGAGTTATGCCGTAGCAATACATAAAGCTCTTACTTGAAATGATTATAGAAAAAAAATTGCCTGCTACTCTAGGGAAGCACTGACCACATAAGCTAAAAAAATTCGGAAAGAAAAGAACCAGAGGTAGAATAATGGGCAGGATCAGGAAGGAAAATCTGGATGGGAAAGTCTATGAGCAATGACATAGAGGTCGGGATAACAGAAAGTAGAAAAAAAAATTTTTGCACATAGTAAGTGATCGATAAACATTTACGCATGACAGTGGTACTCAGAGCATTAGAAAATTGGAAGTAGTGGGGAATAATGTTATATAAGAGGAGCTAGATTAAGATGGGCATTGGATCAGGTAGCAAGGTTGAGCAGTGCACGAGACAGACTTGGTTGTGGGGGAATATATACATTATATAAATATCTGGAATATTGAAAAAATATTGTTACCTCCAAAAAAATATTGCTACCTCCAAAAGGAGAGAGGAGGGAAAACATGAGCAAGTTGTACAAAATGTAATTAATTTGTGAGCAAGCAAGCATTGCATGTTTCCTGAGCCCTTGCATTGTGCCAGGAATTAAGCAAGGAAGGATAACTAACACATGGTCCTTGGTCTTTTTTTTTTTTTTTTTTTTTTTGCCAAATAATGACACATGTAGGTAATGGGTCAGCAGGAGCCATTAAAAAGAATGTGGTAACTCTTAAAGGAACTATATGGAACAATTTCCATGTTTGTGTGCTGAGTGAAAATAGCAAGGAGCAGAAGAAGCATATATAGTGTGCTGTTTCTAAGGAAGAGGGGGAGACATGCATGTTTGTATTTACATAGACAAGCTCTGGATGGGTATACAAACATTGGTCACAGGGGTGTCTCTTTGGAGAATTAGGGGACTGGAGAAGAGTATAAAAAGGCATTTTACTATACACTCTTCGATATTTTTGTATTTTATATCAGTTGCACATATTGCCTCTCCAAAAATAATTTTTAGAAGTTTACAAACAAAACTCAGTTCTTTTTCAAAGGTGCTCACCATTTCACGTTATGGATCCTGTATCCTCATGTTACCTGTTTCAGTCAACAAGTACACTTAACCTCCACAGGTGTACCTTTCCTGCACCTAGACTCACTAGTAATAGTTGATGCATCTTTCCTCCCTTGCCTGCCCTCAGCAGCAACAGAAGGAATAAAAAAAATGAGCAAATGAGATCCTCTGGTCCATGTAACCTTTTTATCCACTTGGACTGCCCACCACAGTATCTGATACCCACATCATTTATTTATTTATTTATTTATTTATTTATTTATTTATTTATTTTAAATTAATCTTTTTGCCCTCTTTCTTTCTTTCTTTCTTTTATTTTTTTTTAAAGGTTTTTATTTATTTATTCATGAGAGACAGAGAGAGAGAGGTAGAGGGAGAAGCAGGCTCCCAAGGAGCAGAGAGCCCGATGCGGGACTCGATCCCAGGACCCTGGGATCATGACCTGAGCCGAAGGCAGACGCTTAACCATCTGAGCCACCCAGGCGCCCTCTTTCTTTCTTTTAAATTAATCTCTTTGCCCAAGGTGGGATTTGAACTCAGGACCCAGAGATCAAGAGTTGCAGGCTCCATCCACTGAGCCAGCCAGGTGCCCCATTTTTTTTTTAATTTACTTATTTATTTTTGATAGCCACATCCTTTAATGCACCTGCCTCCCTGGGACAGCAGCATCTTAAGCTGAGGAAGATGAAGGAAGTTTTTAAAAAGAAGGGGGAAAAAGCCCCGAGTTTGGCCAGATGCGCTCTTTCAAGCTCCTACTTGAAGTGCGCATTTGCTCTTGGCTTTAAGGAGATGTCCTTCGGGAAGAAGGGCGTTTTTTGTCTCCAGTCCACGCAGACCCAAACTTTTTCTCTGGTCACGTGCCTGGCCCGAGCCAGTGGGCTGCAGGGTAACTCGATCACCGCGACCGGCCTCCGCAGGCCACCAGGGAACCGCGCGGTCGGGCAGCGGCGCAGTGACAGCAGCCGCCGAGGTAGGGCCCGAGGGAGAAGCGGAGTCCAGCCTGGGCTGCGGCCGAGACCTCGGAGGAGCTGGGACCACGGCCACCGCAGAGGTGAGCGGGGAGCTGCGGGGGAGGGAGCTGTCCGCCACCGTCTGGGCGCTTCCGAGTTCCCTTCAAGAAAGGCAGAGTCCGTTCTTCTCCCCTCTGCCCCCTCTCTGCCCTCCCCCGCGGACAGAACAGGTGAGATTTACCTCGGAACAATGTCCTGGGACGTCTTCTCGCTGCCCAGCGTCCCCTTCATGGCCCTCGCTGATGTCCGCAGAGCCTGCCTTTGTGCCGTCCTCTGTAGCCTTGTTCTTCTAGCAACTGACCGTCAGTCGTGTCAGATGGACGGGGTTTGGCTTCACAACCCTGTGAATAAAGGAGAAACTCTCAAGTCAGAATCGAAAGAGGAAAATCCCAACTGCAAGTCTGTCGGGAAGCAACAAACTGCTTCTCTGACCTGCCAGGATCACCTGAAGGCAGGTAGCCAATTTTAACTGTCTTAAAACAAGATCAAGGTGTGAGCTAGAAATGGACAACTGTGTGAAGGCTGTCTTGTTGCAACATAGTAAGATTTAGCAGTGGTTTTAGAATTACTAGAAGCTTGGTGGTTCCCGGGAAGGATTCCCACAAAGCTTACTGGGTGAGAGGATGCAGTCAGCGAGGTCAATGGGGATGAACGAGGGTCGATGGGGATGAACGTCAAGGCTGGTAGTTCTAGGGGCTCCCCCAGGCCCTTTGGGGCTTCAGGCAAGCAAGACAGGATACAGACTGTGGTTTGCTTCTGTTTCATGTGCAATTCCGACTACATTTCTCGGGTTGAGATATCACGATTCTGAATTCAATTTGATAACAGACATGCTCTGAGCATCAGCCTCTGGCCTTAGAAAGGAAAGGCCTTAGTACCAGGGAAAGGTGCTGATATATTCAAAGCAAATGTTGGACACCTTCTGAGGGCAAAAAACAATGCTTTTTATTCAGTCCCCCTTCTTTCATGTATTCAACAGATACTTCCTGAGTATCTGCTCCGTGGCAGGCATGCGTCTGGTGCTGTGGCTTTCCCAGTAAACAGGAGGGACAAGCAGTTCTTTTTGGTGCTGTAAACAGGCAGGCTCCTCTTCACCAGCAAGCCAACAGCAAGCCAACAGGAGGGACAAGCAGTTCTTTTTCTTTTTCTTTTTTTTAATTTTATTTATTTATTGGACAGAGAGACACAGCGAGAGAGGGAACACAAGCAGGGGGAGTGAGAGAGGGAGAAGCAGGTTTCCCACCGAGCAGGGAGCCGAGCAGGGAGCCCGATGCGGGGCTCGATCCCAGGACCCTGGGATCATGACCTGAGCCGAAGGCAGACGCTTAACGACTGAGCCACCCAGGCGCTGGGGACAGGCAGTTCTTAAAGGGTACACAGACCCTGCAGCAAAGGCAGGGAAGGGAACATTGGTAGAACAATCCTGAGTCTTTTGGCTCAGAGTTTCACCTTTTTTCAGGCATTTTGTCTTCTTGAATGAGAATCTTGTCACCTATAAAAGTCTCACTTGTGTGCAGACCTTGGTCACAGCAGCTCCTCAGAATCTTCCTCACCAGAGGAAAGTCGTTTCAGGTCAGTGTCCTCAGCCCTGGAGATGGCCTGCTCAGCTTTTTCCAAGACCATGAACAGCCTGAGAGCAGAGGCTGAAGTAATGGGAGTTCTCGTCCTCCTGCCGGTAGCCCTCTCCCGATGTCATTTCCCACTTATGAAAGAGAATTTGTGCTCCTCCAAACACACATGTAGCGCCCAGTGACGTCTCAGGAAGCCTGGACTTTCCTAGAAATTCTATGGAGTTTGGAATAAGTCAGTTCTGCTAATTGAGGCCAATCTTCTTTGCTTATAAAACAGAAGGGGTAGATTAGATGATCAATGAGGTCTTATATGTCTTTCTTTGTCTTTTTTTTGGTCTTTTTTTTTCCTCCTCCGAAAGTAAATATTCTAATAATTTCACAAGATGTTTACAAAGAAACAGTACACAGTCATATAAAGATGATATATCTTATACCTATAAAATGGGAACACTCATCAACTATGCAGAATATTCAGGGACCTAGAATCTGAAAGAAAATCTGAAAGGACACCTGGGTGGCTCAGTCCATTAAGCGTCTGCCTTTGGCTCAGGTCATGATCCCAGGGTCCTAGGATTGAGTCCCAGTTTGGGCTCCCTGCTCAGTGGGGAGCCTGCTTCTCCTTCTGCCTGCCACTCCCCCCTGCTTGTGTGTGCGCTCTCTCTCTCTCTCTGACAAATAAATAAATAAAATCTTTTTAAAAAAAGAAAATCTGAAAGTCTCAGGCTGCAGACAAAACTTAAACAGTCTCTACTCCTCCCACCCTCACCCCATTCCTCTGTTCTGTATTCAGATTCTCGAGGTCATGAACATCAGCTGTAGCCTCACCGTATCATTTTCCTAGACTGGGGATTCTGCAATAAAAAGCTTGCATAGTCGGAATCATCTGCTTTCAAAAGAACCATACTTAAAGTATCTAATTTGGATAATCTCACAATATATATCAAATTCCCTTTAAAGGGGAATCAATTCATTGTTACAGAGTATTAGAATATTTACCTTTAGTGCCTTTCTTTCTTTCTCTTCCCTAAATGCATTCCCATCGTAAATGCAATTTCATATTCTCCTCCTACATACTTTCTCACTTGAAAAATCAAAGCTACATGGTATTACTTTATTAAGTAGGGCAAGAAGCATGTCCTATCATCTTTGTATCCCCTATGGCTACCATTGTATCTTGCATACAGTAAACGTTTCTTGAAAAAATGACTAATATTTTAGAGAAAACATGTTCTGTTTTCCCTCTGGTATTAAAACACTTGCGCTCGCGTGCGCGCGCACACACACACACACACACACGCAGTATCTAATCCATTATTCATGGCCAATAGAGGCTGATCTCATTCCTTTGTGTTCCTTCACAATCCTGATGCCCACCCTGCAGGCATCAACATCAGCACATTCTACACTTTTTGCAGACTCAGTTGGTATAATAAGCACTGAAATCAAGTTCTGCCACTAAATGGCTGCGTAGTTTGAAGCTGAGCACTGAGCCTTTCTATGCCCCCATGTCTTCCGATGGAAAACTGTAGCATCTGAATTGAAGGGCTCTGAGATCACGTCTAGTTGTTAGATGGGAGACTTTAAAAGGTGAAGGAAAAGGTCAGAGAGGGAAAGCACAATAAAAGTGTAATGATTATAGCACCTTAACATATTAAATATTAATAATTGCTGTTGATTTTGTTTGCCAAAACTTCTAACTTGAGCACTCCCATTGGCAAATGATGTTAAGAACTTCTGTTCTTAAGACACATCAGCCTACCATGTTTGGGGACTTTCCTAGAACCTTTCTGACAGACTCTGTCCACTTAAAACTGAAAACATGTCTGCCGGCAGGTAGAGAGGCACAGAAAACAAGCTGCTTTGGCATAAAATATTCAGCAGGATATATGGTAGTGTAGCTTAGAGGAGTCAAACACCAAGGTAAATATCTTGGGAGATAGTATGTGGGCGTATTAGCTTAACCAAAGAACAAATGTTAGGAAATGCTTCCTCACCTCCACTGAAATCAGAGGTGGGCAGAAAAATGTTGTGACTCCTGCAGCCAAAGAGGCCTTCCCACCACCAGAAGATAAATGGTCACCTTTCCTTTGGCCAGAAGGTTTACCTGGTAGCCGAAGGTTCCCAGGTCTAACTTAGATATCAGCCTCTAATCACTCAGTCCAGCGGCACTTAGTTTCCATCACATGGACATCATGGGCATCAGCACTCTGCCTTTGTTTTTTTTGTTTGTTTGTTTTGTTTTAAGATTATATTTATTTATTTGAGAGAGAGAAAGCATGCACACATGAGTGGAGAGAGGGGCAGAGGGAGAGGGAGAAGCAGACTCCCCGCTGAGCAGGGAGCCCAATGTGGGACTCGATCCCAGGACCCTGAGATCATGACCTGAACTGAAGGCAGATGCTTAATCGACTGAGCCACCCAGGCGCCCCAGAACTCTGCCTTTGGAATCAAGCAGAGCTGCCTCCTTCCAGGGTCAATGTCTCATGGTACAGATAGTCATCCTACTCTCTCTTAGTTCTTGTTTTTAATTTTAATATCTGGTTCTGTTTATTTATACTTTATACCCAGTCTCCATCTCCAAAGAGTTTGAAATAGCTTCCAGTAAAGGATATATACAATAGAACAGCTGCAAACAGGTAAAAACTGATCAGAAACCATCCGACACTCAATAAATACCTTTCATACTGTTTTGAATTGTGATCTATAGAGAGAAGAACCAGATGCTTTACTGCCATTGCTCTTCTTCAGGACCATGTAAAGTTGTTAACCTCCCTCCCCCCCTCACACTCCTCCCCGCAAAAAAGGGAGAAGAAACAAGGCACTGTTTTGTTTTGTTTTTTATGTTATGTTAGTCACCATACAGTTCATCATTAGTTTTTGATGTAGTGTTCCCTGATTCATTGTTTGTGCATAACACCCAGTGCTCCATGTAGTACGTGCCCTCCTTAATACCCATCACCAGGCTAACCAATCCCCCCACCCCCCTCCCCTCTAAAACCCTCAGTTTGTTTCCCGGAGTCCACAGTCTCTCCTGGGTTTTCTCCCCCTCTGATTTTCCCCTTTCATTTTTCCCTTCCTTCTCCTAATGTCCTCCATGCTATTCCTTATGTTTCACATGTAAGTGAAACCATATGATAATTGTCTTTCTCTGCTTGACTCAATCAGAGTTACCTTTAATAATCTAATGAAAGCTATGGACCTTTCTATCCTGAAAAATAAACATGGAAAAAAATGGCCTACAATTTCAGGGGAAACAAAGACTTCTCAAAGGAATTGAAATTAATCTGATTTAGAGAAATGGAAAGCTAATTAGAGAGCTAATTACTCTAAAGATCTTCAATAAAATGTTTCCTATGAATGGGCATTGAATTTATTTAAAAATTTTTTAACAGTTCTGGGGCGCCTGGGTGGTTCAGTCGTTAAGCGTCTGCCTTCGGCTCAGGTCATGATCCCAGAGTCCTGGGATTGAGCCCTGCATCCGGCTCCCTGCTCGGCGGGAAGCCTGCTTCTCCCTCTTCCACTCCCCCTGCTTGTGTTCCCTCTCTCGCTGTCTCTCTCTCTGTGTCAAATAAATAAATAAATAATCTTAAAAAAAAAAATTTTTTTTAACAATTCTGTAATTTTCTGAATAGGTAAAATATACTCATGGTACAAAATTCAAAAGGCAGGAAACGGCATATAGTAAAAAGCCTTCCTTCTACCCTGTCCCGCAGTGAACTAGTTCACCTTACCAGAAACCACCGTTGTAAACAGTTTCTTAGATATTCTTCCAGCTATAGTCAAATATTCTATGTATTATCCTATGCATACATAAACAGGACACACACACACACACACGTTCCACCCATTTTTTTTTCCCCACTTAATACTTCTGGAGAGTACACACAAAGTTGCCTTATTCCTTTACTGGCTGAAAAATGTTCACCACTGGATGTACTATAATTTATTTAACCAATTGCTATTAATGGATATTTAACTTGTTTCTAATCTTTAGCCATTCAAACCTGTCATATTGAACATCTTTATACATACATCATTTTTTATATAGGACTGTATAATAGAAAAAAAAACCTCCCCAATGTGTAATTGAGCATTAAACTTAACTCTGAGCTTCCTGGCAGCCAAAGCAAAAAGGCAGAGGTGGAGGGACCAAAATGGATTGACTCAAATTTTTTCTGCATTTTACAAAAAAGCATACCACTTCTTCCAAAGAGGAAAACTGTACACCAATTTCTTTATAGAATTTAGCATCTGTATCTTCATACAAAGTACATTACTTCTTTTGGAGCATAAAGTAATGGAGTAGGGAATATCTTCACTGGCAGTTTTGATAGTCATGTGGTAGATTGATACATCTATTTTGATTTTTTTAAGTTTTTTTTTTTTAAGATTTTATTTATTTGAAAGAGAGAGTGAGCGAGAGAGAGCATGAGCAGGGGGAGGGAGAGGGAGAAGCAGACTCCCTGCTGAGCAAGGAACGCGATGTGGGACTCGATTCCAGGACCCTGAGATCATGACCTGAGCCTAAGGCAGACACTTAACTGAACCACCCAGGCGCCCCTATTTTTAACTTTTGAGGAACCTCCATACTGTTTTCCAGAGTGGCTGCACCAGTTTGTGTTCCCACCAATAGTGCAAGAGGGTTCCGCCTTCTCCACATCCCTGCCAACACCTGTTGTTCTCCTGTGTTGTTGATTTTAGCCATTTTGACAGGTGTGAGATGATCTCTCATTGTAGTTTTGATTGCATTTCCCTGATGATCAGTGATGTTGAACATCTTTTCATGTGTCTGTTGGCCATCTGGATGTCTTTTTTGGAGAAGTGTCTATTCATGTCTTCTGCCCATTTTTTTAAAATTAATTAATTAATTAATTTATTTATTTATTATTGTTATATTAATCACCATACATTACATCATTAGTTTTTGATGTAGTGTTCAATGATTCATTGTTTGCATATAACACCCAGTGCTCTTCTGCCCATTTTTAATTGGATTATTCATTTTGCAGGCATTGAGTTTGATAATTTCTTTATGTATTTTGGATACTAACCCTTTATTGGATATGTCATTTGCAAATATCTTCTCCCATTCCGTAGGTTGCCTTTTAGTTTTGTTGATTGTTTCCTTGGCTGTGGCAGAACCTTTTTATTTTGATGTAGCCCCAGTAGTTTATTTTTGCTTTTGTTTCCCTGGCCTCGGGAGACCTATCTAGAAAAAGTTGTATAGCCGATGTCTGAGTAATTACTGCCTGTGCTTTCTTCAAGGGCTTTTATGGTTTCATGTCTCAAACTTAGGTCTGTAATCCATTTTGAGTTTATTTTTGTGTATGGTGTAAGAGAGTGATCCAGTTTCATTCTTCTGCATGTCACTGTCCAGTTTTCCCAACATTGTTGACGAGACAGTCTTTCTCCCATTGGGTATTCTTTTTTGCTTTGTTGAAGATTAATTGACCATATAATTGTGGGTTCATTTCTGGGTTTTCTGTTTTGTTCCATTGATCTATGTGTCTGTTTTTGTGACATCTATCTTGCCTTTTTTTTTTTTTTTAAGTATGATGTAGGGGCTCCTGGGTGGCTCAGTCAGTTGAGCGTCTGCCTTCAGCTCAGGTCATGATCCCGGGGTTCTGGGATTGAGACCTGCATTGAGCTCCCTGCTCACTAGGGAGTCTGCTTCTCCCTCTTCCTCTGCCTCTCCCCCCTGGCTTGTGCTCTCTCTCAAATAAATAAAATCTTAAAAAAAAAAAAAAAGATTTAAAAAGTATAATCTAACTAAAACACAACATTCCTTGGATAAGCTAAGATGAAATCCAGGAGGAAAAGGTTAAGTTTTGAGGTTGGAGATCGTGTGTCTAAGAGTGCAGAGAAAACCTGGGCATTGTCCTCCTCTAAAGATTTCTTGGGTATGCTGGATCTCCTGCCCTACTCAGTATTTTCTTAGCTCTGGCCCGGACCTCTAGCCAAGTACTTTCCATACAGATTTTGGGATGATGGGTTTATGTATCTAAACTGATAGTTTCTCATTTATCCTTGTATCTCCAGGGTTCCTTGCACAAAGTAAGTTCTTTGTAAATGTTCCTGGAAGGAATGGATGAGCTTCTAAAGATAAGAAACCATGTCGCATTAGCTTCGCAAGCTCTTGGCAAAGATAATGGTGATGCTAATGGGGAAAAAGCTAGGATGAGACTCTGGCTTGTAAGTGAAGTTCCCACAGTAGAGCAGTTCTGGAAGCTTAACAAATAAACCCCAAATCCTTCTGTTTCCTTCCCCAGAAGAGATGGTTATCTCAACAGGGTAAACGGAGTCTTTCCCACGTCCCAGCAGGAACTAAGGAGGGAAATCCAAGGTGATAGAAAAGTTCTACCTGTGTGCAAATGATTTGCAGGCATTGAGATCCCCAAGTCTTTCTCAGCTTACGGTGCTTCCTTTGACACTTGGTTCCTTATCATTAAGACACTTGACAGGCTTGGCCGCAATGTACCACTACCTTCCTCATGCTGAAAGCTCTGTGCTTTTCAGAACTCCAGGCAGCAAACTGCCAGATTGAAAATGACCTTGGCTTGTCCAAGAATCCTATCCCTGTGTAAAGGGTGACTTCTCGGAACGGGCCCCATCCACATGGAGGATGTGGAGCAAACTTGGAATGGGGCCAACAGGAACGGCTCAAGACAGTGGAGATGGAGAAAATTGTTATTTAAGGGAGAGTTTTTGGAAATCCTTTTAAACCCAGATTATTAAGTAACATGTGCTGTCCGAGATGGGGTGCAAGGGTGTTTGCCGCAGGTTGGGGCTGAGACTTGCTGTCCTGCAGTGCCTGCTCAACTATCCTTCTGGAAGCCTCGGGTGGTAAGGAATATGACTACGGAGCACCCAGTAGCACCCAAGCAAGCAAAGAACTCCTGGCTGCCATCCCGGGTCAGACAAGAGTGAATGCTGGTGGCTTTGCTCCAATCCATTGTTTCTCTTTGCTTTTCATGAGAACTCACAGTGAGGCAGAACTCCACACCTACAGGCCTGCTAACAGGTTCATCTGGAACAGAGGGAGCTGGAAGAAGAAGCAGGGGTGACAAGGAAGCTGGCCTCAAGTGGGGAGGTAGGGTGGAGTCCAAAGAGTGGCTGAAATTCTTTCTCCTGCCTCCAAGTGGGGATTGGACTGACAGCACACTAAGCCCTCTGGTGCCTCTCCTTAAATCAGGTGCTGTCTCCCTGACTGGGTATCAAATGTCCCAGTATTCCTCCCTGACAGCTTTTCCTCTGAACTGACCGCATTCCTCCTGCATAATGTCATCCCAGTGGAGATGGTGAGCAGCTTGCCTATCACCCCTTCCTGCTGTCCTCACTCTCAAACTCTGGAAGGCACTTCATAAGTCACTGTTGTCTTTCTCCAGCCGAAGTAATCTACAAGAAATGTGGGTCAAAGAGAAACGGTATTGGGGGCGCCTGGGTGGCTCAGTCGTTAAGCATCTGCCTTCAGCTTGGGTCATGATCCCGGGGTCCTGGGATCGAGCCCCGCATCGGGCTACCTGCTCCGCAGGAGGCCTGCTTCTCCCTCTCACACTCCCCTTGCTTGTGTTCCCTCTCTCGCTGTCTCTCTCTCTGTCAAATAAATAAATAAAATCTAAAAAAAAAAAAGAGAGAGAGAAGCGGTATTTCCGAAGGTCATAGCTGGTAAACATGCACCTAGAATCATACAACCGAGTACAATCAAACACAAAAGAATAAAATATCCTTAGAAATATTGGAAGCCAGCCTCTGATCCTGGCTGTGCCATCTACAAACTTTGGGAGGTTGCCTGCCCTCCTTTATCTAGGTTCCTTCATCCTCATCACAGGGCAGGACCACATGATCTGTAATGGTCCTCTTTAGCCAGTTTATGACACTCTTCCATAGGGATGATAAATAGTGTTGGTGAGGATCTAAGATTAGAACCCTCATACACTGCTGTTGGAAATGTAAAATGGTGCAACCACTTTACATTCCCGAAAAGGTTCAATGTCATGACTGTAGGACCCAGCACTTCTGCCCCTAGGCACATATCCAGGAGAAATAAAAACGTGTCCACGCAAAAGCTTGTGCATGAATGTTTACTGCAGCATTATCATGAGAGCTACAGAGTGGCAACAGCCCAAATGTCCGTAGACAGATGAATGGATAAATGAAATGTAATGCATCACTTGGCAATAAAAAATGAAGTACTGATCCATGCTACAACATGGATGAACCTTGAAAACATGCTCAGTGAAAGAAGCTGCTCACAAAGAGCCACATAGCGTACGATTCCATTGATCTGAAATGTCCAGAATAGGCAAATCCTGAGAGACAGAAAGTGGATTGCTGGATGCCTGGGGCTAGAGTGGGGGGTGGAAGGAGAAAGGGATTGGAAATTGATGAGTAAAGGGTACAGGGTTTCCCTTTGGGGTAATAAAAATGTTCTAACATAAATCCTGGTGATGAGTACACTACTCCATGAACATACTCAAAGCTGAATGAATGTACACTTTCAATGGGTAAGTCATATGGTATGTAAATTGTGTATCAATAAAGACTTTAAGATTTTATTTATTCATTTGATAGACAGAGAGCACAAGCAGGGGGAGAGGCAGAGGGAGAGGAAGAATCAGACTCCCCGCTGAGCTGGGAGCCCTACATGGGGCTCGATCCCAGGACCTCGAGATCATGACCTGAGCCGAAGGCAGACGCTTAACCATCTGAGCCACCCAGGCTCTCCAAGACATTTTTTTTTAAGATTTTAACTGACCCATGTTCTCTTTCTTTAAAAATGCCTGCTTCACCCTCTCCCACTCCCCTTGCTTATGTTCCTGCTCTCATTATCTCTCTCTGTGTCAAATAAATAAATAAAATCTTAAAAAAAAATGTCTTTATTGAGGGAGGCCTGGGTGCCTCAGTCAGTTAAGCATCTGCCTTCTGCTGGGGTCATGATCCCAGGGTTCTGGGATCGAGCCCTACATCGGGCTCCCTGCTCAGCGGGGAGCCTGCTTGTCTCCCTCTGCTGCTCCCCTGCTTGTGCTCTCTGTCAAATAAATAAATAAAATCTTAAGAAAAAAATGAGAACAAATACAATTTTAAAGTCCCCTCAGCCTTACCAGCATAGCATGTGATCAAACTTTTGGATTGTTGCCATGCTAATGGGTGAGAAGTAATCTCTCACTGTAGTTTTATTTTTTTTTTAATATTTTATTTGAGAGAGAGAGAGAGAGAGAATGAGGAGAGGAGCAGAGGGGGAAGGAGAGGGGAAGCAGACTGCACTGAGTGAGGAGCCTGATGCTGGGCTCAATCCCATGACCCCTGAGATCATGAACTGAGCCAAAACCAAGAACTGGCAGCTCAACTGACTGGGCCACCTAGGTGCCCCCTCTCATTGTACTTTTAAATCACATTTCTCTTATCATAGGGGAGGTTCAGCATCTGTTCAGTTCAAAGTCCATTTATATTGATTTCCTTTTATCATATATTAAATTCTTATATGTGGGGGCACCTGGGTGGCTTAGTCGTTAAGCATCTGCCTTTGGCTCAGGTCATGATCCCAGGGTCCTGGGATCGAGCCCCGCATCGAGCTCCCTGCTCAGCGGGAAGCCTGCTTCTCCCTCTCCCACTCCCCTTGTTTGTGTTCCCTCTCTCACTATGTCTCTCTCTGTCAAATAAATAAAATCTTAAAAAAAAATTCTTATATGTGTCTGTTTCTGGGCTTTCTCATCTGTTATATATGTCTGCCTATTCATGTGCTAGCACTGCACTTGTAATTATTAGAGCTTTAAGGTAAGACAAGTAGTGGGATACTGAACAAAGTCAAGCTGGCTGGCAACTCAGGGCAAGTGCCATCCCCAACTACCCAACTACCAAATCCAGCCACTGTCCCAGTCTGCCACTTTCCCAGGAAAATCATGGCATTGTTTCAAATATGGAGAAATGCTTTAAGTTTGTTGCAAAAACAATAGCAATGCCAGGAAGCTACTGTAAAAGGCCAAGATTAAAAAGGGCATCCAGAAGGGCACATAGAAGTTGCAAGAACACATACAATGACACAAACCATCAGAAGAACCAAGCAATTCTGTTGAATCACAGATCTGTACCTCTGAAACAAATAATACATTATATGTTTAAAAAGAAGAAGAAGAAGATAACAGGAGAGGAAGAATGAAGGGGGGAAATCGGAGGGGGAGATGAACCATTAGAGACTATGGACTCTGAGAAACAAACTGAGGGTTCTAGAGGGGAGGGAGTGGGGGGATGGGTTAGCCTGGTGATGGGTATTAAAGAGGGCACGTTCTGCATGGAGCACTGGGTGTTATACGCAAACAATGAATCATGGAACACTACATCAAAAACTGATGATGTAATGTATGGGGATTAACATAACAATAAAAAAGAAAGAAAAACCAAGCAATTAAAAAAAAATAACAACAAGCAATTTATTCCTTGAGAATATGGGCTAAGGTTGATGCCATGGCAACCTGGGACCAAACTGCAGTGACAATGAGCAAAGGCAAATCTGTGGCTGGTGTCATCCTATCTATGGGTGCCACACTGAAGAGTACGAACTTGGACAAAAGATTTCTGTCCTGAAGGATAAATATCGTAGATATTTTGAGGAAGGATGAGAGAGAGAGAGAGATCACTCACATTCACGTAACTTTTATTACAGTATTTTGTTATAACTTCTATTTTATTGTTATAATCTCTTATCATGCCTAACTTATAAATTAAACTTTACCATAGGTATAGATGTATAGGAAAAAGCATAGTATATAAAGGGTTCAGTGCTACCTGCAGTTTCAGATACCCACCGGGGGTCTTGGAATGTATCCCCCACAATTAGGAGGGGATTACTGCCTCCAAAAATAGTGAGGATTTTACCTTTTCCTTCCCAATTCTTTACCTTTGCTTATCTTCTCTTGTCTAGTTGTGTTGAGGAATGCCCCACTGAATGTTAAAAGTAGTGGTGATGATGAACATAATTCTCTTGTTCCGGACCTTAATAGGCCTGTGCTATCTTGAATTCTAGCCCCAGCTCCAAGCCCGGTTCCTCTCTGTCCCCATCCTGAGGCCTTTCTTGCCATTCTCTTCCCAGTTGCTGGACTTCATCCTATATTGCTAGGCTTGGTTCCAGCTGGACTATGAGCCACTTGAAGGCAGTGTCCTTGCCATGGATTTCCCTGTGTGCCCTGCAGTATCCATCCAAGGCCACAGGGCCTGGTACAGAGTAGGTCCCAATGTATTGTGCTTGGTTGATTAAATTACATGGGTTAGATTTCATGATGTTGGTGTTATCTCCCTCAGTGGGTAGACTTAGAGAAGTACTGTTCTGTAGCAATGCAAACTTGTAGCTTCTGTTTTCTGCCAAGAAGAAGGGGTGGGAGTTGGGACTGGGTGAGAAGACATTTGGCAGAGCCAGCCTGAGCCCCATACACCTCAGGTGATGGCCATTCCCTTTACCAGCCCACAGCCCATAGCTTACCTAGCCGGGGTTGACAGTGAAGTCCCCAGAACCACATCAGGAACAAGTCTAAAATGCAGTTTCCTAGGCTCTACCCTAGGAGACTGATTTTGAGCATAGCCTGGAAATCTGGGTTTCGGCCAACCCCCGGGGTGACTCTGATGTAGGGGTTCCCGAGGTACATCTGGGCAAACACTGGCCCAACGAACCAGAGCCTCTGCTTGATTCATCCACTCACTATACATGTGCTACGCACCTCCTTTGTGAAGGCCCAAGGAAAGACACACCAGAGAGCCCGTCCTCATGGC
The DNA here is from genome assembly GCF_029215605.1 of Mirounga angustirostris. NCBI lineage: Eukaryota > Metazoa > Chordata > Mammalia > Carnivora > Phocidae > Mirounga > Mirounga angustirostris. Next base: position 108,713,995 of record NW_026991715.1, read on the forward strand.
CCTTACAGCCTTCCAGCAGAGATCACGCAAGTAGGAGACCTTGTTGTTATTCTCATTTTACAGTGAAGGAAACTGAGGCTCAGAGAGGACATTTTGACCAAGGTCATAAAACCAGTAAGTGATAGACACAATTATGATAGAACTTTGAGGAAAGGTGTCAGATTTCCAGACTCACTGTCATAATGATTCCTCCATATAAATACACCCAGCATTTGAATCCTGTTGAACAGTTTACAAAATGCTTCCATTTCAGTTAGCATTGCAAATACAGCCCCTGTGTGTGGTAACCTGAGTTCACAGAGCTTACACAAGCTGTCCACGCAAATCAGGGGCCAGGCCCTGGCTTCAGTCCTGCTATCTTGGGGCTATAGGCCATCAGCAGTTAGGGCACAGTGGAGATGCAGAGGAAAGATTGCTTCTGAATGAGACAGGGCTGTGCTGAGGCAGGGAGTGAAGCTACTCCAAAGAAGTATTTGTCACAGCTCATCTGTAGAGAGCCATTTCCATGCAGATGGAGTCCCCCATTGCCAACTCTGATTCGAATTACCGATCTCCAGAGGTGGAGCCCGGACAGAGGTTCTGAAACCTCCCAGATGATTTTAATGAGTAGTCAGCATTAAAAACCACAGCAAGCCATTCACCTTGACTTTCTTCGGTCTCTACTTCCTTAGCTGCCTCCGAACACGACATCATGACTCACTGGTGCTTTCTTATTCCAGATGAAGGGAGAAGCTAGAAGAATGCAACGGAATGAGAAGGCAAAGCAGGTAAATACCAACACCGTACTAGTGAGAAGGCAGCCACTGACTCCTTCCATAGCGGCACGTGCTGCGTATCTGAGGTCCCCCCGCCAAGGTTTAGGGGTAGCTGACACATTGGTGGTGTGTTCATTTCAGTAGCTAAGCAAAGCCTGGACTCCCGGCTGCCATGTAACTCAAGCCCCTTTGCCCGCGTGACGGAGCATCACTGGGGAGGAGTAGCTGAAAAGCCTGATAGCTGTCCTCCGCTGTCTCTTGGCCCCTAAGAATGTCCCATCCCTCAGGCCTTTGAGACCACCCCTTTCTATAGCTGCTCCAGAGATGGGAGAAGCCCACTGGGGGCTGGGGAACCAGCTCTTTTTTTTTTTTAAAGATCTTATTTATTTATTTCACAGAGAGACACAGCGAGAGAGGGGACACAAGCAGGGGGAGTGGGAGAGGGAGAAGCAGGCCTCCTGTTGAGCAGGGAGCGCGATGTGGGGCTTGATCCCAGGACCCTGGGATCATGACCTGAGCCAAAGGCAGACACTTAACGGACTGAGCCACCCAGGCGCCCCTGGGGAACCAGCTCTTGACCCCAGCTGACATCTGCCCTGTGCTCTTGTACTTCACAGAGACCTTTGGCCTGTTTATAGTCCTTTCACTTGGGCTGCCAGAAAGAGAGAAAACACAATCCCTGAAAAAAAAATAGCTAATCGTATATGCGAAATTGAGGTTTTTAATTTGATTTAACTTGATCTGATTACACTCAAATGAAAAATTCTTAGCGAGTCTGGAAAAATTCATGAAAAGGGTCCTCTGAATACTAAAAAAGGAATAACTGCAAAGCCCAAGTTAAATGTCTGGCAAGCTTGAGGGTGACCTTTCAGTGGCCTGCTTGAGTAAGTTCCTCTGATTGGTCCTACCCATCCAGCCCTAAGGAGAGAGGGAAAAGTTCATTTTCAGAACTCAGGACCTGAGGAGCACTAGCGCTTCAAAAACTTTTCACTGGCCACGGAAAACAATTTCGTTCTCTTGGGTCTTTTGATCAGAAGTGGGAGGGGGTAAGCTGAAAGTAAACAATCCGGGGCAGATTCAGGGTGCTCTGAATGGGTCAGTCCAACCAGCGTGCTCCTTCAGAGCTCCGAAGTCTGGATTAAAACACAGCATCCTATTAGAGCAGCTTCCCTTCCCCCAACATCCCCCTGAGCCCGTGCCCGCGGTCCGATTCACGACCTGCCGAGGAACTTCAGGCACACACCTAGAGGGACTGCCACATCCAGTTCTCTCCCAGGAAAGGATATACGCAGACTCCACCTGGGCTTAGAAATAGCAGAGGGAAGGGACATTTGTAATTTCTGCCCACAGTACAATGGAAGTTGGTGACATAGCCGGTAGCATTTTCCTTCTCCAAATCGGGCACCTCGTTTGACCATCGAGCTTGCAATGATCTCTACTTCAGACTCTTGGAGGAGACTAGGTCAGGGACCTCCCGGTCATTGCCAGGTCTCTGTTCATTGCCCTAGAACTGCTCATTAGCCTGCAGAGCTGGCAAACCAGGCTCCTCTCACCAGAAGCGGAGGAATTATTAAAAGTCAGAGCGTGTGTTCATTCATTCTTTTCTTCACAAACAAGAGGGGGATGGCGATGGGGAAAGAAGCCTGGCCCATGAACAGCTCCTGCAGATCTTTCTGTGATGGCTCTCTCAGCCTTGCCTGCCCACTGGAATTAGTTGGGGAGCTTTAAAAAAAAAAAACATAGAGACCCAGGTCCCACCCTGGAGATCTTAAGTAATCAGGTGGGGGAGGAACCCAGGCATCGAGATTTTTTTTAAAAGCTCCCAGGTGATTCCAAAGCACAGAGAATGAGCATCTCTGTTGCACAAGAGGACCGGTGATAAAGCCTCACTGCTGGGGAAGGCTCACCTGTCCTTCTCAGGGTGACAGAACTGCCTGCCTGCTAGTTTCTCTGGAGTCAGGTTTATTCTCTTCCCTCCCCCAACCTTGAACTCCTATTTTCATAAACATACCCATGTACAGCCCACTAGCTCTTGATAAGGAAGAGCCTCCCAGGGCGCCTGGGTGGCTCAGCTGGTTGGGCGGCTGCCTTCGGCTCAGGTCATGATCCTGGAGTCCCTGGATCGAGTCCTGCATCAGGCTCCCTGCTCGGCGGGGAGTCTGCTTCTCCCTCTGACCCTCCCCCTTCTCATGTGCTCTCTCTCATTCTCTCTCTCTCTCAAATAAATAAATAAAATCTTAAAAAAAAAAAAAAAAAAGCCTCCCATAGAGGCTGGGAAAAGGCCAGTAGATGTGCAAGGCTGACATGGTTGAGATCCCGATCCCACATCTTCCCTGCCAGGACTCGGTGTGAGCTGCCTGCGACAGCAGGAGGCTTGATGGGGCCTGACACTTCCTCGTCCTCCTCTAGGAGGGACACATCTGGGGCTCCATGAGGAGGACAGCTTTCATCCTGGCCTCTGGCCTTCTCTTGCTTGTGGCCTTCTCTTGCTTGTGGCCTTCTGGAACACAGTCACATGGTAAGTCTGTGCAGCCAGCTTGCATTCAGGACCTGCGGGCAATGTGCTGGGGGTCCGGAGGCGGAGCATGGGGTAAGCAGCTATCCACCCACCAGTCTTCACCCAGAAACCCGAATGGTTTTTCTTCCAAGGCATCTTCAGAGATTTGGGGGCACTTCTGGCTATTTTTGGCAAGTCCAGTGGGAGAGGCTGCTGTCAAGATTCGAAGGGAAGGAGTGGACCCTCTACATTACAGGTGAGGTTCCCAGACCACGAGTGCTTAGGATTTGGGTACATGATCATAGTTTAATTCTTTGTCTGTGGTTTACTTCTCTACTTTGATTTCTCAGCTCCTTATTCCAAGGAATGAAGACTGAAAAGTTTAAGACAGTGGTAATCCCAAAGAGTGCTAATCATAGGCAGTCTGAAATGGATGCCTAAGGATATCTAAGAAAAGAACCTGAGACTCCCTCCCCCCCAAAATAGAAAAATTAAAAAAAAAAACAAAAAAACCCGTGTGTGTGAAAATGAATGCATGTTTAGAGTAATAATCCTGCGTCTGGATATCAGGTCCACAAGCACACAGGGCTGCTCTATCTCCCATGAGACTGTGTCCTCATCCCTGGTATAATCTAGCTCTTGGGGCTTGACAGCGAGTGGTCACCTAATAAATATTTACTGACATTGTGAATGACTCACAACAAGCCAAAGAAAATGTGGAAGAAAAAAGGCATAGATATTTATAACAGCATTACCTAGAATGGTGAATGTCCTCAATCACAGGTTCACTCACTCAAAGAATATTTATTAATGTTACTCTGTGCCAAATTTTTACAGAGGATGTAGAGATATTTAAGATAAAGTGTTTACCTCATTTACAAAAACTATGTCACAGGGGCACCTGGGCGGCTCAGTCGGTTAAGCGTCTGACTCTTGATTTCGGCTCAGATCATGATCTCAGGGTCCTGGGATGGAGCCCTGAAGCAGGCTCGGCACTCAGTGGGGAGTCTGCTTGGGATTCTCTGCCTCCCCTCCCTCTGCTCCTCTCCCCCCCTTCCCCTGCCTCCCACGTGTACACACTGTCTCAAAATAAATAAATAAATATTTTAAAAAATAATAATAAAAAAACTATGTCACAGTCTAGAAGGGGAGATTAAAAAAAAAAAAGTGCCAGTTGTCACAGAGCAAAAGTACAAATAAAATGTCCCTGACAATTGTTTTCAGCTGGAAGAACTCTGAAAACAGGCTAAACATTAGATAGGACAGGTTCAATGCAAGCTGTCATTGAAGAGTCACTGAAAAGAACAATGCAGATTACAAACATATATGGGGAAAGTGGTGGGAAAACATCTGATATATTCCTGTTACAATGATGGGAAAACTGCCTTTCAGCCCAATGAAAAGCAAATACAAAGGAGATAAATGTTTGCAATTTTAAGTGTTACAGCTGGAAAAAAGTGCAAGATCTTCTCTTGTTGGGGCTTTTATTCTGTATTCCTCAAGGAGCCTTTGGATATATAAGGAGGCGCTACCTTGATGGATGGCCTACTAGCAACCACCAAGCTAACATTTTCTTTTTTTTTCCAAAATAAGAAAGCATGTGATTTCTGAGAATAAAAGTAAATACATGTTCATTGTTAAAAATAAACATCAGACAATTCACATAAGCCTAAAGAAAGTGAAAATCACCCACTCTCATATCCAAGAAATAACCAGTTACTATATTAGTATAAATTGTATAAATATTATATAAATTAGTATAAATATAGAAGAATCTATATTGGATATATGAGTGAACTTTAAGATACCAACTATTTTTTTCAGTCTCCTTAAGTGTTCTATTGTGATTTTTTTTAACGCAGTAATGGATGTATATGTGTATGGACATGTGTGGCCTTTTTCTTTCTTTTTTTTTTTTTTTTTTCCACCTGTTTCTGTCACTCTCTTTTTTTCTTCTTTGGATACTGCCAAATTGCTCCCTAAGATATTGTGTTAATCATATTTCCCCACTGTGCTGGCCAAGTATTTTTCAGGCCCCAACTGCCATAGGCCCTGGGGCTTCTGGTAGGGGCAAGAAGGGTATGGGAGGAACAGTACAGAGACACAAAGTAAAATGCCCTTGCCCCTTGGGATATTTAGGAGGAGGCAAGACATGGACAAAGTTAATAGTGTAAGAGTTAGGTAACATTGTATTTTCATTTGAATAACTGCCAATAAGCGTGGACAAAGTGCTTGTTCACAGAGATCAGAGATTCTCGGAATGACTTTACAGGAAGGTGGGATACAAAGCAAAAAAAGCCGTATCTCAATTTTTTAAGTGTGGATCAGCAGTTTCTAAAGTATCCTGCAGAACAGTGTTGTGAGATGTGAATGGGTGGGGTGGCTGTACAATTTATCATCCAAAGAGGGACATTTGTGAGAGTAAATGAAGTGTTAGTTAATAATTAGGCTAGACTGCCTGATGTAAATTGAAACTGTCCCGGGCATAGCCATCCTATTCTTAGGTGTTCTGACAAAATAGAGTTCCTGGGTAAAAAAAGACTGGGAAAGGCTGGGCTTAACAAAGTCAAATGGGTTTCCCTGCTGCAGGAATTCTTAGAGCCATTAGCAGGCTAGTCTGGACCATGGCTCTCCAAGAAAGCAGGGTATGAACACTGTTTAACCAAGGAGCGCCTTGAGAGATGAGTTTTCCACTTTGGGAATGGCTGGCTAGATGCCTGAAGTTAATCCCACTGCACAGTTAATAGGGTCATAGGGATTAGATTCCTGACTGACTCCTAGTCCAGTGCTCACTGGGAACCCTATCCTACCAAGCACTTCCTCTGCTTCTCCCTTCCTTGGGAATTCATAAAGTGTTCAATGGGCACTGACTCCCAGATGTCAACCTAAATTTATTTGTAGTTTATTTATTCATTATTGTATTTATGGATTATATATTTATTATAAATTTTATTTCTATTTTTTTATACTTTTTTTTTTTAAGATTTATTTATTTATTTGACAGAGAGAGAGAGATAGCGAGAGCAGGAACACAAGCAGGGGGAGTGGGAGAGGGAGAAGCAGGCTTCCTGCCGAGCAGGGAGCCCGATGTGGGACTCGATCCCAGGACTCTGGGATCATGACCTGAGCCGAAGGCAGACGCTTAACGACTGAGCCACCCAGGCGCCCCAAGTTTTATTTCTATTTAACAATTAAAAAAATTTTTTTAAATTTTTTTGTCTTCAACCACCTAGAAGGTTGTGGTCTCCATTTTACAACTAAGGCCCTCTGGCCTGGAGCACCAAGACCTCCCTGGCAAGGGACTGTCTACCACGCAGCCTTAGTCACCATCAAGCTGCATTCAGTTAATACATGTGCTGCGAGAACCTCGAGTCCCCTGATTGTTTCCTTCTGCTCCCCAACCTCAGGTGTCACCCAAGTACCGAGCCTGGTCTTCTGGAGCTTCAATGGGCTCCTCCTGGTGGTTGACACAACCGGAAAACCTAACTTCATCTCCCGCTACCGAATTCAGGTTGGCAAGAATGAACCAGTGAGTGTTGCGGTGGCTTCTCCTGGGCAAAGCACAGAAGGCAAGGGCGGAAGCCACACTCACAATGCTCACCGCAGGCCCAGGAGAGAGCGTGGCCGCCGGGAGCCAAGTTACTGGGTACAAGGCTCCCCTGGCTGAGAAGGTTGGAGAGAGGAAATAATCTGCCCCAGATCTGAGAGCCAGCCAGGCAGGACAAATGTTCTGGTCTCCTGATTCCCAGCCCTGGCCCTGTGTCTGTCTGTGCCACCCCACAGCACTGCGGTCAGCTTTTGGGGAACCGAAATGATGGGCTCAGCCACCAGGGTAGGGACGGCAATGGCTGGATGCCGAAAGCACGATGACATGGTGGCTGGCCCACTGTGGATACAGGGGTCTGACTGTGTGGGCGGTGGCTGCTTTTTAAGCAGGTCCTCCTTCCAAGTCATTCACTTCAACTGCCGGTGCGTAGCTTAGCCCCACGAAACAAGGCCTGCACCCTGCTTACAAGGGACTCCTAGCCCAGTAGGGGAGAGAAGGCCAGTACACACGTCTTCGACTTACACAGCGCTGGAAGGGAGCCGCACTGTGCTCTGAGCCCAGTCATCTGCTTGGTGCTCTGACAACCTCCAAGAGCCTTTTCTTATGCAAGAAGTTCATTCTTAACCCCAGATTCTTTCCCCAGCTCCACTCAAACCACATTCTGGCTTCTTTCCCAGAGAAGACAATCATCTTTAATTATCGGTCCGGGTGCCTAGGTAGCTCATCTCAGCATCAGGGCATTCTGCCCCAGCCCAGCACTGCAGAAAGCAGAATGGGTGAAAAATAATGCCCTTGACCCAGGCTTTCGGAATAGCCCCTTCTTGAACCAGGGCTGCTGGCCAGGCTCAAGGCCCCACTCACCTGAGACAGTAACTGCCAGCCAGCCAGGGGGGCTTCCTCCAGGTCCAGCTTGGCAGGCATGGACTGGGGCTGACGTGTCAAAGCCAACACTTGACTGTTGAGAGCCCTTCATCTGTCAGACCATGGCGGTCTCCTTATCAGACCCCATGGAGTAAATGCTCAAGGCCAGGTACTGTCATAACCTTCATGGTTCAGATGAGGAAACAGGCTCTGAGGTGTGACATGGGTAGATGATTCATGCTCCAGCTCTCTGACCCCGGGGCTCATGCTCTCATCAGCAGGCCACATCAGCTCTCAAGAGTATCACCTACCATGACAACATTCACTGTGACAGCCTACAGTGGTTGGAGAGCCACACAGGGAAGGTCTGGTTGCATGTTGTAGAAGCTGAGGTTCCGAAAGGAGCAGTGACTAGCTCAAAGTCCGAGTGTCACTAGGAAGCAGAGCCAGGGCTCCTCTCGTCGGACTCCAGGTCCAGTGCTCCTACAGCATGGGCCCCTGCAGGCCCCCAGCCCCCTGCCCTGTTTGCTCTCCCGCTCTCCTGGATAGCCAATTTGCACCTTCTCCTCCTTCCTCACATCCCCAACACCTCCTTCCCTGACCTGCAGGAAGTCTCGCTTCCTCCTTCACTAAGGAAATGGGCAAGCAGAAGAGAGATCTCACAGACTCTCTCTACATCAGCCTGCGAGAAGTACTTGCAACCAGGCTCTAGGAAAGAGTTGTCTGTACAGTTTCCAACTCCTCTCTGTCCACGCTTTTCTCCCAACATTTTGTAATTATGAAAAATTGTAAACATAGATACAGAAGTTGAAAAAAAGGAGTATATGATCACTCATTCATGCACCGCCTAGATTCACTTTTAAACATTTTACAGTATTTGCATTATCTAGATGTAAAAATACAAATACGTATGCATCTATAATTTTTAGCTTACCCATTTGAAAGTAAGTTCCAAACATTACAAACCTCACCCTCAATCCCTCAGCCGGTATATCCCCAATAACCACAAACCCATCATCTCACCTCTTCTGTGAACCTCCTCCGGTCAGGCCTTCACCCCCACTGCTCCACCCCCACTGCTCTCGAAGGCTCCTCTCGTTAGCCCTAGCAGGCACGTCTTCACAGCTGCATGTCTCCACATTCTCGCTATATATTCTCCTACCTGGCTTCTCCACTTCTCCTCCTATCTCAGTGGCCGCTCCTTCACAATCTTCCTTCTGGTCTCTCCTCTTCTCCACCGCCTCTTAATGCTAAGCTTCCCAGGGTTCAGGCCTTGCTCCCCACCTTTGTCTTCACTCCCGCACTTCTCTTTTCCAGGGTCATGACTTGCAATATAATCTCTATGCCGACGGCTCACAGATTCCTGTTTCTAGCCCAGAACTCTCTTCTGAATTCCAGGCTCAGATTGCCAAAGGCCTCTTTGCCGACCCCCATCCAACATGTCCCCAAAAGAATTTCTGTTCATCCCCTCAAAGACTGTTACCCACAACCTCCCCAGTCTGAGTTCATGGCAGGGCCGCCCTTCACTACCTCCACTGGTCTGAGCTGTCATTCTCTTCTGTCTATAGGGCCACAATTCTGTGTTTATTCTTGCCTCCTCCACAGTCTGTGGTCAACAGAGTGGCCAGAGTAATCCTGTAAGAGTTTGTCACTTCTCTGCTCACCATGACCCCCCATTTCCCTTGGAGTAAAAGCCAGTCTTCCCAATGATCTACAAGCCCTCTATGTTCTCGCTCCTCCCCACCATTTTGGCCTCACCTCCTACTTCTCGCACTCCTCTCCAGTCAAGGATGCCTGCAATGGGCCAAGAGCCTTTTCACCAGCTGTGCCCTTCACCTGAAGACTCTCTCCCCCCAGGTATCTTTTCCCTCACCATCCCCATCTCTTTGTTCAACAAAGCTCACCCTGACCATTCTATTTAAGATTGTTGGTGCCAGGAATAGAAATTCAATGAGGGAAGGAATCTTTGTTTTGCTCATTGCTTGCTTCCCAGCACACAGGACACTGCCTGCAATGTAGAGGGTGCTCAAGAAATATCAGCTGAATAAATGAAGGAGTAAACATGTGATGCCCTCCTCTCGGCCAAGATTTCCAGAAGAGGTGTATGGCTTCATCTACAGGTGCTCTCGAACCAGGCTAGCCAGACCTGGCTTCACCATGGGATAGAACTGAAAGCTTAGAGAGTGGATTCGAGTCAGTTAGTACATGCAGTACCTGAAAAAGCTAGAGGAAGAGCAGGGCCTGAAGCCTAAGGACCTCTTAGAACTCAGCCTTACCTTGCAGCCAGAACCCCTGCAGCTCACAGAGGCCACTCAGGGAGAATTCCCTTCTGACCAGTCCCAAACCAGTTCATCGGGACCCAGGAAGTAACCTGTGGTCATGGGGCTATTCCAGGGAGCCCCAGTGCCCTGAGGAAGGGAAGGGTCAGGTACTAATTCTTGGGCAAATGCTGGCTATAGTATTGAGGCTCAGCGGGGTAGGAGATTTGGGGCCAGCTCTCCAAAGAAAACCTGGACAGAATGCTCAGGCAGGTCCCCATCCTGACAGCCCCACCATGAAAACCAGGAAGACCAAGTCACAGGAAGTTCAGTTAAGACCTGGATAGGCAGTTCTCTGGCTCACCTTCTCATCACTCTGGGCCTAGTCCAGCGAGGCTGGGCCACATGAGGAGGCAGGTGACTTTGCTCTGCACCTGATCATGGTCAAGCCTCTGTGGATGAGGAGGGGCTCAGAGGCTGAATAAGGATATCAACCTGAGAGTTGACAGCCTTCTCTAAGCACCCTGGAGGCACCCTATGGTACCTGTCAGGAAGTACGTCTGGGCCTGGCCAGAGAAATGGGGAGAACAGTGGTGACAGTTGCAGGAAGGAGAAGGCAGACTCAGGCTGACTGAAGGCTACTGAGAAGGGAGTTTCCAAAAGCAGGGTTATCGCCAGATGGTTCCACCCCAGGGCTTGGGCAGCAGTGAGGGGCTGCTGGCTATGGCCAAACGTCACACCTAGCACCCACTCCAGAGTGAGGGCCTCCTGTGAGCGGGTCACCATGAAGCCGTTTCTAGAAAGACCTACTTCTCACACTCCTGTCCATCTCCCTCCTTCCTTACCTCGTGCAGGTGGACACCGAGAAACTACGCCAGTCTATCCGCACAGTTCTCTTCAACCAGGTCGTGATCTCTTTGCCCATGCTGGTCTTCCTCTATCCCATCCTCAAGCTGTGGGGAGACCCCTGCCACCGAGAGCTACCCACCTTCCACTGGTTCCTCCTGGAGCTGGTTATCTTCACTCTGATTGAGGAAGTCCTGTTCTACTACACACACCGGTGAGCGGGTCCCGGCCCAAGCACAGCTGGCTCCTCACTCTCCTAGGGCTCACTTTTAAGGGAGGAAACTGAGACCTCAGAATTGTAGGTGCAAGACCAACACCACCTGGCCTCAAAAGCCTCTTTTTAGTTAACATGGACACAACTGTTGGTTCCACGACTGACAACTTGAGGCAACTGAGAAATGTCCAGGAAAGAAAGAACCTTCCGCATTCATGTGTGCAGTGGGGCAGTTTCCCATTTGTTGCCTTATTGAATCCTTTGTGGGCACCATCCGTACCATCCCCACAGCTAGTACAACTGAGGTAGAGCAGCGTGAAGTAACCCACCCCCAGATTATGCAGCGTAAGAGGTGGGGTTAGAACTCGAAGGCAGGTCTGTCCAAGTGCCAATCCAGTGCGTTTGTAACTTTGCTCCATAGTCCTACCTTTGGTTTCTCACGGCCTGGTGGGAAAGGGAAAAGGGAGATTGGCAGATTATTAACTACTAACTATTTTTCCAGGCTCCTTCACCACCCAACATTCTACAAGAAAATCCACAAGAAACACCGAGTGGACAGCTCCCATTGGCCTGGTCTCTTTCTACAGCCACCCTATTGATCATGTGGTCAGTAAAACTCTCCTCCAGGCAAAGGGCAGAGGGCCCCAATCACCTTCCCTAAGGTCTCCCGCAAAGAATTAGACCACAGTGGCCCCTTCTTCCTTCTTCCCATTCAGCAGCTACCATTTATTGTTGACCTAGTCTATGTGAGATGCCCAATGTAAGTTATCTCAAACAGTAACTTGTCCCAAAGTTATAAAGTTGAATGACTCCAGCGAATCAAGGTCCTGCAACTCTTTCAGCTTCTCCAGATCTGAGTCAAGGAAGTCTTCCTGGTACCACCCTGGGGCAAAGTAGACACCCATTGGGTCCCCTCCATCTCTCTAGGGCCCACCTTCAAACAGCCCTCCCCTTGCAGGCCTCCAACATGCTGCTGCTGATGGTGGGTCCCATAGTAATGGGCTCCCACTTGTCCTCTATCACCATGTGGTTCTCCTTCGCCCTCATCATCACCACCATTTCCCACTCTGGCTACCACCTACCTTTCCTGCCTTCAACTGAATTCCATGACTACCACCATCTTGAGTAAGACCTCCTTCCCCACTATGGGTCCCTGGGCAATAGCCTTCACCTTACCTCCTGGAGCTTCCAGGAGCAGACATGACCCCAGCACTTCAGTTTCAATGTGCTGGTGCTAGGAGAGGGAGAGGTCTGGAGGTTGGGAGAATAATGACCATGCTGGATCCAGATCACCTTGCTCTTTTCCTTCTTCCTGACACTGGGTCTTCCTGCAGCTGCGGGTTTTTAACCTTTACTCAGGTCCAGGGCCCTTTGAGTATCTAATGTGAGCTATGGACACTTGTCAGAACAATGCATATACACATAAAAATACTGCACACAATTCAAGGGGTTGTCCTCTCTGAAAGCCTCCAGGCTTTTGCAAGTGTGGTCTACAAACCTCCAGCACCATAATCACCTGAGATACCTTGATGAAATGCAGGTTCTTGGGTTCCACTCCAGATATGTGGAATCAAAGTGTGGGGGGCAGCAGGACTTGAAAAACTGCATTTTGGTAACTGTTCTAGGGGACTCTGATGGAGGTGGTCCCTGAACCTACCTGAACAAGCCAAGCTCGGCCACAAGTTCTGACTTGTGTGCATCGGACTCACATAGCTTTTCAAAGGGAGAGCGTAGGTTTTCAGTCCGGAGTGGCCCCAGGAATGTGTACAACTCCCTGGGATATTCTGATGGGGATGGTCAGCATGGTTGGGGATGGGTTTGGCGTAAGAAGGCTTAGAAATGTGAGGCTGGCACGAATGAAAAGAACAGCACACCAGCCTCCCGCACCTTCCTCTCTCCTCTAGGTTCAGCCAGTGCTATCGGTTGCTGGGGGTGCTGGACCACCTCCATGGGACTGACACGGTGTTTAAGCAGACCAAGGCCTATGAGAGAGACATCCTCCTGCTGCGCTTCACTCCACTGTCTGAGCGCATCCCGGATGCCCCGAAGATGGAGTGAGAGGGGCGCCTGGGTGGCTCAGTGTTAAGTGTCTGCCTTCGGCTCAGGTCATGGTCCCAGGGTCCTGGGATCGAGCCCCGCATAGGGCTCGCTGCTCAGCGGGGAGTCTGCTTCTCCCTCTGACCCTCCCCCACTCATGCTCTCTCTCATTCTTTCTCTCTCAAATAAATAAAATCTTAAAAAAAAAAAAAATAGTGGTCTTTGTCCTTTGCTGTAGAAGGGGAGAAATGACCCCAGGCAACCTTTTTCTGGCCTAGACAAGACAGAATGCAAAGGTGGCAGCGAGATAGGAAGCTACTGCCAACTCCAGGGAGCGTTCCGGGTGCCAGGGGGTGAGGGAAACAGAAGGTATTGTTTTGCCCCTTCCTGTCCTCAAAAGCTTTTCGCATACCCTACTCTGGCCAGGGCTAGGACACCCTCATTGCCAAAACAGGTCAGCTAACAAAGGCCCCATTTCAATTCTGCCCCACTGCAAACAAACATCATCCCTCTATGAAAAGAAAAATGCCAATCACAGCTCCTCCCTGGATTAAAACTGAGATATCAAAGAGGTGCACACCAAACCCCAACACCTACCTTCAGCCATACATGGAAACATGGAAACCAAAGGCCAAACCCTGTTAACCTGCTAAGCTGGAGGCCCTTTTATCCACAGAGGGAAGGGTCAGAGTTCCTGACCTTTGGGGACACCCAACTGAGGAGGCTAGAACCCTCTTCCTCCAGTGAGAAGGCAAGAAAAACATGACTGACCGAAGGGCAAAACCCTCATTTTCCCCCAAATGATTAACCAGCTTTCTCAACACCATTTATTTCAAATGAAACTTTCTCAGGAACCTTATTATCTAAAACAAAACCGGAGAGCTGCTTGGGTTGCAGCAGTCCCCAGCCTGGCCTTCCCTCAGCAGCCAGCCATCGTCAGGAGCCCTGCAGCTCCCAAGGACAGTTTGAAGACCACCATTATCAGTTACTAAATTCTTGTTATATATTTGCATCTGTTCCTGAACTTTCAGCTCTGTCAAAACCATCGTTTTATAAAATACCTTAGTATCAAGTCTCCAAGCAGATCTAAGACTCCTTCCGTCCTATCAGCCCTACAACTCCAGACCTGCCCAGTACACCGACTAGGTGCTTACCAGACAATGTCTTCCTTGGCCTTCCAAACCCCACCCGCCCCACTCTGGCCTTGGTGGGCCTGCCCTGAGCTTAAGGTACAGCTTCTGGTGCACCAGTGGTCTAAATTGTCACAGCTGCTAACCCGCACCCACAACCTGTTCTTATAAGTAAACACTTGGGAAATAGCCCATCTTCAGTATACTTAAAAGGGTAGGGAATGAGGACTGTGGAGAAAGAGGAAGAACGGATGCCTTTTTTCCCATGAGTCTTAGACTTTGAGGTACTGTAGAGGGTCAAGAGGCTGTCAGTCTCTCATCCCTTTTGGCAGCCAGGTGGCTGGGCTCTGACAGAGGGGCCAGTGAACAAGTGAGGCTTAAGAAAAGGCTGAGGTCACCAAATTCCCGACAGACCTCATGAAGGTGAAAGGGGAAGGCATGGAAAATTAACTGGTCTCTCTAATTCCAGTAGGTGCTTCCGTGTTTTCTCTCCATGATGTTGACTAGTTCCGATGCTCCCGATCATGTGGCATCTCTGGGAGCCATAGCAATGCAATTAATCATCAGTGGCTACTCTCACGAGCATCCCTACGAGGCTGTGGAAGTAGGGTCTGTCTTCCTGTCCCCAAATCCCTCTGCAGAAGCCCTGGTTACCACCTCCTAAACTCTCCTTCAGCCTACGGAGGCCATTGGTGGTCCTAAAGCACCTGCCCACCTGAAGAATGGTGGAATTCTTTGGAAAAACGTTTCTGATGGGATGTTCAAGTGCCAGGCATGAATGAGTTGTCAGATTGAGTAAGGAAGGCCATGCCTCACCTGTAGTTTTGTAATTCTGCACCGAGGCCAGACTAGCATTCCGAATGTTACTCCTGTCAGTGCCTGGCCTCACGGGTCAGTGAAAAGCCACCAACAGCCCAGGGGCCAGTCATGGGTGGGGTGGGGTATATTCACCATTCCAGCCTTTCCTAGCTTCAATCCTCAGGGCTCGCTGGCTGACCTGGATTCCTCTAAGGCCACAGAGTGCTGAACCGTTAGTCCTCTACACCCCAGCGGGGAAGTCTGTTCAGTGAGCGGCTGTGCTGGCCGTTCATGAGGCATCACGGCAACCTTCCTGGCTGTCTCCTTACAAGATGCCAGGCCACAGCCAGAGGATGGAAATTCCGGGAGCCAGGCAAGTGGGCAGAACCTCTCCAGAGCTGCTGGACCGGCAGCTCTCCGTTCTGTGGCTCCGGCTATCGCCGCCGTGTCTCACCTAGGACACAAGGTGGATGTGAATTCAAGGCTGGCAGAAGCTCTCAAAAGCACTGAGGAATTCACCTGGATGCATTCATTAGCTGCCTCGGGAGTCTGTTCCCTAGGCAGATTCCTCACAAGCCCAATGGCAGAGCCCTGCAAAGCTTTCATGTACACATTCCGAGGGCAAGGTTCCCCTGGATCTGAGGGAACCCTAACCAGGCTCCATCCCTCAAGAGCTGTACCTCAAATGGGAGACCAGCCAGTATTTTGCCTTTTCAAGTTTTTATTTTTATACATTTTTTTGTATTAAAAAGAAAAGCATAATTACCACAAATTACAAAGGACTAAAGCAGGACTAGAATAATGAATGAATCACTTCAGCCTGGAAAGCAGATACTCTCAATAATATTAATGTTATAATACAAGCTCATTCAAGTATTTTACATTTTTTTTGTCCTTTTAAATGTGATATCCTAGCACATGGTAAAGATAATGTACTATGAGCATAAGGTGGAACCTTCTCCGCAAAGCCAGATGACAAGTTTTCCTCTCCAGTGAGAAATGGGCTATAAGTTCTGATCTTCTCTGCCTCTGCCATCAACATGGCTGAAGGAGAGCGTGGGGGCTGGGGCAAATCCAGGGACCCTTCCACACAGGACATACTTCGGGTCCCACTCACGAGGGCACCAGATGATCCAGATCGCTGTACCCAGGCTTTTTGGCAAAAACCAAAACCAAAACCAAAACCCACCCTCATCCGCCCTCGCCCCTCCTCTAGCCGTCTTCCTTGCCCCTCCTCCCCACTTCCAGGGCCTTCTGAGCAGCTTACTTTTGTAAAATCAATCAGGAAAGGGGGGAAAAAAAAGAAGAGCTACAATGGAACAAAACAAAAACATTAACACCTTTGACATGGGGGCTCAGCACCTGGACCTGAGCCCCGGGGATCCAGGCTGGGGCAGGGCCAGGCAGCCACTCTCTACTGGTAGTGCGTTTGCTCCCAGGGTCAGAAGAGGGCGAGAGAAACCTGCCCGAGCAGGGCTGAGGCACACAGACCTTGTGATGTTTGATGCCCAGAGGTCGTATTGGCGTGGACCAGTCACGGAAGGGTACAGGATGAGCAGAAGGGTTTGGGCAGGCTGCTGCTTTGTGTCTCAGGTCTTGGACCCCCACGGGAGGGTGGTGGGTGAGAAGCGGCAAGCCCCGATGGCTCTAGCCGCTCCTGGCATGCCTGTCACAGATACGTCGGTCCTAAATTCAAGTGTCTTCAGAAAGTGAAGATGTAAACTACTCTTTGCAACATTAACTCCTAACATGTTACAAAAAAACAAAGGGGAAAAAAAAAAAAACCCTCCCCCCATCCTCAGCCTGCGTTGAGATGAAGTCCTCACCTCCCACCCGGAAGGGGCTTCCTCTCTCTTGGGTGTCTGTGGGAGGATCAGAGAGGGGATGGCAGCCCCCTGGCCTGGGAGAAAACTCTAGGTGAGAAAAGCCTTTCTGCACACCCCCAAGGCTTCCTTGTGCCCCCAAACCCAGCAGAGGACAAACACTGAGGTTCTATGGTGCTGGATACAGTACAGGGCTGAGCGATCCGAAGGAAAGAAAGGGGGTAAAAAGGGAAGAAAGAGGGGGTGCAGGAGTCCGGTGTCTGGTACAACGTGGGGCAGGCACCAGACAGCAGGGAAAGGCCCAGATCCCACTTTCAGAGCAGAGACCAGACACTCATCCTTGACTCTCGAGACCAGCGGGTCACATCCGAACCACTGGGAGGGCAGAGGTAGGGAAGGGCACAGGCTAAAAGCAGAGGGCAAGACCATGCCAGCCTGGGATACTGTCCCCTGCTCCCAGTCTTTGGGCCGACACGTGTCAGCGGTGCAGCAACCCACCATCAGCTTCTCTGTGCCGCCCGGGCCCCGCCGGTGGTGAACGCGCCGCCATGGCCATAGCCGGCACACAGCTCAACCTGTGGGGTCAGTCCTTCGTCACCCTCCCCGGCGTCGGGTGCCAGGAGAACTCCAGCCATTCCATTATCACTCACAGCCCAACCCAAGCAGTCAGTGGCTGGAGAAGAGGAGTCAGGTATACTCTATGTCCACATATACCTTCCTGTCGCGGGGCTTCTCCAACTGGCAGGATTCCCCCAGCCCCCAAACCCTCCTCATCCCTCGTTCCCAGGCAGGGTCAATTGGAGGGTGGGCAGAGGTGGCTTGCAGAGGGGGGATGCAAGATGGGGAGACCCCACCAGACCCGAGGGAGGAGAAGGGCATCCTTCTCCACCTGTTCGGAGACAAAGCCTCCTTGAGGTCTCAGATCTCTCAGGGCAACACATTTCCAAGCCTCAGCTGCCAGGTGTTCGCCCTTCCCCTTGGAGGGGGGAGACGGTCATGCTGAGGCCAAGTGTGTCCCAGGTCCAGGCCAATGCTCTTCTTCAACAGTCTGAAGCCAACCTGGCCTTGGGGTCCCAAGGGTAGGATGAAGGGTGTCATGGCAGGACGGGGCCTGTCACGAAGCAACAGCAAGCAGAGCGAGGACACGACAGTGGCAGCAGAGTACAGACACAGGACGTCAGCTTCCAACGATGCAACAGCAGGGGTATTCCGGGCACGGCTCTCACTGGAGCCGCCCCCAACGCTCTTGCCTACAGGCAGGAGGCACTGTACATGCAACTCAGTCCAGAGAAAGATTCTAGCCAAGCCAGCCCAGGCACGTCCAGAGAAGGTGTGAGCTCTTCGAGGCGACTCCGCCGAGGAAAACAGGCATTTGGGTATTTCAGATTCCCGCTCCACAATAAGGCAACTTTTAAAAAAATATTATTTCCAAGAACAAAACAAAACAAAAAACAAAATCCAAGGGTAGGGGAAAGACATCACTTTCTGTGGATTAGGTGGGGGTTTTTGGATTTATTTTTTTGGTCTTTTATGGTCGATTTTGTCTTTTTTTTTTTTTTCCCCCCAAGGATGGAAAGGTCAGAGAAAAATAAAATAAATCATCTTTCAATAGTCTTTTCTGGTATGAGCAGCGTCTCTCTGGGCTGGGGAGTAAGGGGTATGGGGAGAGGGGGGTGGGGAGAGGATGAAACCTTCCCCCGCCCCCACTTCTAGATCCTTTGGTTTCCTTCTCCCAGAAGATGGCAGAAGGGCATGGTGGGGACAGCAGGGGGAGAACATGGTGATGGCAAGCCCCAGATGATCAGGGGGCTGGTGCTCGTGGGGCCCAGGGACGCTGCCAGAGCCTTCCATGGGACAGTGCTGGGCAATGGGGCCCACAGGGCCTTCTTGTGGGCTGCATAGTTGGCTTGAGGGGGAGCAGGAGGAGGCTGTGGGTGGGAACCAGGGTGGCGGCCTACCAGCCGCGGGCAGGGCTACAGAGTGATTTTGGTAATCCAGACGAACTATCAATAATTTAAAACTTGATATATATATATATATATATATATAAAAAAAATCTCCCCCCTTTCCCTCCCCCCCTTAGAAGCTAGGATGTGAAGAAGAGTCATGGAGAGAGGAGGGGGAAGGGGGTGTGTGGAGGCTCCTGCCCAGGGGTACCTCTGATAGCCCAAATGGTGTACATGTTGCTACTCAGCACGAAGGCCCATTCTAATGACTCTAGGCCTGTCCCTTCTCTGTCCCCTCTCCTGGGACTGGGCACCCCCATGGACTTTCGCCCACCCCCTCACTACCCCCCACCAAAACCCCAGGGCTAACAGGCTTTTCACTTTCCCAAAGTCTGTGTGTCCGAGTGCTGGCTTGTCCATTTGGCATCTTCCCGGACGGGCTGGCCAGTGGGTGGTGTGGGGGGTTGGCTGATCATGGTGGTGGGCCTGCTGGAAGACTGGGAGGGGCACCGCTTCCTGCCCTCGCCGCCGCCACCTCCTGCCGCCACTGGGTGTCGCTTGTGGTTGCCCTCCTCACCCATGGGGGGCTGTAACAGAGGGAGTCACAGGTGATTAGGGGCCACTACCCACACCTCCTTCCTTGCCAGGGCTCTCTGGAGACTTCCTACCTCCAAATGCAGATAATAGGTATAACCTTAAAAACTAATTACCAGTTTTATGAAGCACATCTCCGTGCCAAGATGCCCAGCCTCATGCTATTTTCTGCACATTCAATCATGAGGCTCTGCACCACCCTTTGATGGAGACACGATCATCCCAAAAGTAAAGCACAAAGAAATAATTTGCCCAGGGTCCCATAGCTTATAACCGGTGCCGACAAAATGTGGACTCGACCCATCTACCTCTGAAGCCCAGGCCCTCACCCACACAAGTCTCTGCTCCCTTTCTGAGAAGGGACGATGCGTGGCATGTGGCATGCAATATGCTGAGACGTCTCCACTCGGAGGGCCCAGATGCTCCTGGAGACTGCCTCATCTCCTTCTGAGCCCTAAAGAGGACACTGACCTAAGAGTCAGACCATGATCCAGTCTGGCCTCACGGCTACCAAAGGTCCAGTGACCTCGAGGACATTTCCTTCCATTTCTGGGGGAGAAAGCTCAGCCCTTCTTGTCCCACCCTCCACAGGTCTTCCTACTACAAGGCTTCTCTGCATATGTGCCCCCCATCCGACCCCCAAGCGAGGAGGTACTTAGGGATGGAAGAAAACAGATTCATCTTTATCCTGGGAGGGCTGAGCGGCACTGCCGCCATCTCACTGGGTGGCTGCGGGCTTCCATTTACCCACGGGTACAGCAAGAGCAACAATAAACCCTGCCTCCTCACCACATTACAAAGCTTAAAGGAGCTCAATATAAAGTGCCTAGCACAGTGCCTGGCATACAGGAATCACTCAATGGCAATTTCTTAACACACATAATAAGGACTCTTACTGCTATCTACTTATATTTGTCTTTTTGCTAAAAGGTTTCAAGGGAATAAGATGACCAGCACAGCTCTACTACGTTACAAACGCTCTGAAAGAAAGAAAAGTCTCACTCATCTCTGGAGTCCCTGAAGCACTCAAAACAGACATCCATCACTCTACTGCTTCCCTGGATATGCCCAGTAGCAATAATCCTGACCCACCACTGGATGGCACCATTGAGTCACTGCTCCAAGAAGATAGGGCTGGCGGCGCTGATGGTGGGGTGTTAAACATAACTCACAAACTTCTACGGTTGGAACTGGTCTCTTCCAGAAAAAGCAAGGAAAGAGAGAAAAAACCCAATTTCCCTGGGTACTCATCCCAGTCAACTAGTAATGGCTGACCAGGGCTCACCAGCAAGGAGGGGTAGGAGACAAAAGGGAGAGACCATTATGATATTCAGCTAGCTATAGGACCATGGGAAGGAGGGAGGAGCAACCATACAACCCCCTCCAATTAGCTGTCAGTGTCCACTTCTCATCCTCTATTGTACAGGTGAAGACACTAAGGACCGATAGGGGGAAAGGGTCCCTAGGCTAGTGGCACAGCTGGGACCAGAACCAGGTATCCTGATCTCTGGTCCAGTTTTCTGTCCAGGAGAGGGGTGAGAAAGATGAGAGACTTTCACTCACATCCACTCGGAAGTCTTCGAGACGTCGGAATTTGCCGAGGTATTCTTGAAGTTTGGGGTCAATGTCCAAATTTTTGGCTTTGGAATATTTCAAGAAGGCCCAGAACTTCTCCAGTCCATAGAGCTGGCCTACAGGAAAGAAGAGGCAAAGGTAGAGTGAAGGTCAGAGAGAAGCCGGACTGGTGAGGAGTTGAGAATAAAGAGGCTCAGGAGAGCAGGAGGTGGGATGTGACTGATACACAGGCAGACCCGGGTTGACCCGGGCAGGGAGAAGGGAAAGAAGACCTGGATGACCAGGCCTTGCAGAGCTCCAACTCTGGCTCTCACCAGCTTCATAGTCCTTCACTGTTTCCTCCTGAAAATCCTTGAAGATGTCCAGCCGGAACTTCTTTTCCAGGCCGTAACTGTAGTATCGAAAAAGGCACTCCAAACCATATCTGTAGAACACAAGCCAGTGATATTGGGACACAGTTTCTTTATTTGTTTTTTTTTTTTTTTTTTTTAAAGATTTTATTTATTTATTTGAGAGAGAGAATGAGATAGAGCATGAGAGGGGGGAGGGTCAGAGGGAGAAGCAGACTCCCCGCAGAGCAGGGAGCCTGATGCGGGACTCGATCCCGGGACTCCAGGATCATGACCTGAGCCGAAGGCAGTCGCTTAACCAACTGAGCCACCCAGGCGCCCTGAGTTTCTTTATTTGTAAAACAAGGAAATGCACCTGCATCATATATGAACTAGGAAACCGTTTAAGCACATGGATTATCAAGAAAATGGTAACTAATCTTTAAGAAGGCTAACATTTAATGCTAGTCTAAGTGTAGTCCAGCAGTTTATGATTTGCCAGGGGTCAGTAAACTCCAGCCAAATGAACAAGGGCTCCCTGCCCACACTCATGAAGTGTCACTGGCTGCTTTGTGCTAGAAGAGCAGAGCTGAGTAGTTGTGACAGAGACCCCCCACCCCATGTCCTGCAAAGCCTAAAATACTTCTCATCTGTCCCTTCACAGAAAGTCTGCCAATCCTTGGGATGAGCTCTCTACAAAGTCATGTGACTGCGTCAATTAGTATGTCTGCTTATCTGACTTCAGAAATTTTATTTCTGGGGCACCTGGGTGGCTCAGTCGGTTAAGCATCTGCCTTCAGCTCAGGTCATGATCCCAGGGTCCTGGGATCGAGCCCCGCACCGGGCTCCCTGCTCAGCGGGGAGCCTGCTTCTCTCTCTCCCTCTGCCTGCTGCTCCCCCCCTGCTTGTGCTCTCTCTCTGATTGATAAATAAATAAATAAATAAAATCTTAAAAAAAAAAAAATACAGTATTAAAAAAGGTGCAAAATAGTATCTAATAGAGGCTATCCTCTGTGTAAACAATAGGCGCCAGGTGGGAGACTACAGGGATATCCTTGCTTACACAAGTGAAGTATTTTTAGGAAAGGCCTCAGGTTTCTGACCATGCTCACTATCTGTGGGGAAAGGAACTGGAGGCAGGTGGACAGGGATGAGGAGACTTCTCATGATATAACCTTTGACCTCTTTGCATTTTGAACCATGTGAACATTATTACTCATTCAAAAATCATCATCTTTTTATAAAGTATATTTGGGATACACACAAGAGATTTCTGGTTACACTTCTGGAAGCAGACCCACCAGGGACCCCTCACCCCCTGCAAGCACCAGCCAGACCCCAACCCCCCAGCCTGCACCCCCACATGCCACTCACCTGTAGCCTTCTTTGGCATCCTCCAGAGCCAGCTGCTTAAACTCCTCATACATCTTCTTGTTGAAGTGATCTCGGAGGAAGAAGGACCAGAAGCGGAAGAGAGTGTTCATCTCCTGAGACTGGCCAATGCCCAAGCGTTTCCGCTCTGATGGGGGAGGTAGGAGGAAAGACGGATCAGGGTCACACTGCCTGTGATTCAGGGGACAAATGTTCTTGGGCTCAAGGACTTTGGCCCTTTCTCCTATACTCCCTCCCCTCCCAATTCCTTTGCTCATCCCCTGTCCTTTTGGTCTTTGAAGAGACAGTTACTGAGCACTATCCTATGTCAGGCCCTGCTGCTGGGCACTGGACCTGACCTCAACACAAGCAGGTGGCATCAGCTTCTAAACCAGGTCACCGGGGTCTAGCTGTTCACCTCAAATACTCCTGCTCGCAAGCGTAGTTAGAACAAGGAAAAGCATGAACAAATAATTTGGCAATCCAACAACTTACACTCATTACCAATCATTATTTTCAGAGTCCTAGAATATTAACAATTACAAAATGGTAACATTAAAAATACACAACACCAAAGCACAAACAACAAAAGAAGAGATATATTTAGTATCATTAAAAAACCTAGGGGCGCCTGGGTGGCTCAGTCGTTAAGCGTCTGCCTTCAGTTCAGGTCATGATCTCAGGGTCCTGGGATCGAGTCCCACATCGGGCTCCCTGCTCATCAGGGAGTCGGCTTCTCCCTCTGCCTGCCGCTCTGCCTACTGTGTTCTCTATCTCTGTCAAATAAGTAAGATCTTAAAAAATAATAATAAAATAAAAAACTGAAAACCTCTGTGCTTCAAAGGACACTATCAACAAAGTGAGAAAACAACCCAGAGTGGGAAGAAGTATTTTCAAATCATGAATCTGATAAGGGACTTGTACCTAGAATATATAAAGAACTCTTATAATTTAATAATAAAGACAAATAATCTAGTTAAAAAGTAGGCAAAGGATCTGAATGGACATTTCTCCAAAGATACACAAATGGCCAATAAGCATATGAAAAAAAAAAGTTCAACATGAACAGCTATTGGGGAAATGCAAATGGAAACCACGAGGAGGTATCCCTATCACCTCACACCTATTAGGATAGCTATCATCAGAAAGATAGACAGCAAGTGTTGGGAGGATGCAGAGCCATCAGAAACCTCATACTTTCTGTCAGTCTCACAATTCCTCCAAAGGTTAAACACAAGAGTTATCACATGACCCTGCAAATGAAAACCTACGTCCACACAAAAATGGACATGTTCATAGCGGCATTATTCATCATAAACAGAAAGTGGAAATGCAAAGGTCCATCAGTGACGGAGAGACAGACATGACGTGACGTATCCCTCTGCTGGAGTGCCACCAGGGCCGAGGAAAAGAAAGAAGCACTGGCGCCACGCTACAACAGAGATGAAGTGTGAGAACAGCATGCTCAGGGAAGAAGCCAGTCACAAAGGACTGCTAATCAGATGACTGTATTACCAGGAAAAGTCCAGAACGGGCAAGTCCACCCAGACTGGAGGTTGTGCAGGCCTGGGAGGAGCTGCAGGGATGGAGATGGGAAGTGACCTGTAAGGGGCACAGGTTTCTTCCGGTGGTGATGAAAATGTTCTAACATCGATTCCGGGGACAGACCTACAACTCTGGAATATCCCGAAAGCCACTGCACCATACACTTTAAATGGGCCGACTGTGCAGTATGTGAGTTCTATCTCCATAATGTGGTCACCATACACAAGCACACGGGGGAGTAAGGCAGATGAGCAAGCATTTAGCAGCCCTGTGCTGCTAACTGAAAAGGGGTGCGGCAGTTAGCGAGAACTACACAGGGGAGCACTAAGACCGCTTCTGAGCATCTTTACAGCCAACCTGACAGAATCCTACAGTTAAGAGACATCTCATTTTGTGATAAAAGGAAACACATGGGAATATCCAGAGATTCTTTCCTTACACCGTCTTCTAAGAGCAGGGGTCAGCAAACTTTTTTCTGTCAAAGACCAGAGTAAATATTTTAGGCTTTATAGGCTTCATATGGTCTCGATCATAAGTTCCTCTCTTTTTCCTTCATAACCCCTTAAAAATGTAAAAACTGTTCTTAGCTCAGGGACTGTACAAAAATAGGCAGCTAGCTGGATTTGGTCCACAGGCCATGGTTAAGCCACCCCTGCTCTAGAGAATCTATGCCGCCCCATGCACACCCTTTTATGATCAACAGTGGATCACAGTGGACAACAGCTGACTTAGCAGTCATGCCAGAAATAGATAAACTTTTGAAATTTTTTATTATCAATAGAGGAAGATCAAAGAACAGAAATGTTCTCAGTATCAGATTCTTTTAGCCTCCTGTATCCCAAAACTACCCGGCCCGAGTCTAACAACTCCAATCCTTCTTGCTCTAAGGTCAGAGAGAGCAGAATCACCTGCTCCACCAGCCCTTAAACTCTGGACTTAAGCAGTGGCCCCAGAGGCTAGGCCCCTCTGCCTCTGTGCTTACCATTAAGGCAGCGCCTACGGTACTTGTGGTAGACGTGTTGTGTGAAGCCATTTTCCTTGAGCAGCTCATGGGAAGGATGCTGGAACTTGGGCAGGGACTGAGGGGTACAGCCATAGCTGCCAACTGCAGGTGTTCCTTCTGAGGGGCTGGAGCTAGAGGCCAGGAGAGAAATGGTGTCACCAGCTTCCCTGGAGCGGCTGGCCATCAGGTGAGGAGGGGCCCCTCTGGTCCATCAGCCAAGCTCTAGCCTCTCAAAAGGCAACAAAGAGCCCTAAGTACTGTGGAAGGCCAACTTACATCCTTCAGCCCGAATCACTCTTCAAGTTGACCTTTGGTGGGTTTTACAAAGCACCCACTGAGGCTCAGAGACCGGGAGACTTGGCCTGGGTCATGGACTGTTTTACATCCCAGATCGGCACAATGCCCAAACCCGAGCTTAGAAGCATTTATTTATCCCAAGTTCACATTTAACTTTCTTTGATGAGCTATTATGGGGTAGTCCATCTGTGTTTTCCTTTAACCATGCTATTCTCCGTCCGCGCCATCTCTGCAGGGAGGAGAGTGCACAGGACAGGGGCTCCCAAACGTTGCTCTTGAACAGGGGAACACCAGGGCAGTTTGGGGGGGGGGGCCTGAACCCTACCCCCAAGAAGCTGAGTCAGTGGATCTAGGGTGGGGCCCAGGAATCTGTATTTTTATTTAATGACCTGGCTATCCTGAGGCAGGCAGCAGATATCATCCCTGAAATCAATTCACAGATATTCTCTGAGAGAATCTGGTCCCAGGCGGCTGTGACACCACTTCTTTGGGAAAACCTTCCCAGGCCCTGGATTACCTTCTCTAGACTTAGACTTCTCCAGATTTTTGGATTTAGGTTAAGGGTCCCTTTCTTTAATTTACAGACCAAAGAGCTTCCTTCTTCTTGGTCCCATCAACTGCCTGGCTTTCCCGCCCACCCTGCTGTCAGCCTCATCTCTCCTCTACACCGCGCCGGCACCTGATGGAAGCTGTCCGGGGCCTGTGCTCTCGGGAATCCATCACCCAGCCCACATGACTCTCCAGGGGCGGGTTTGAGCTGTGTCTTGTCTTCCTTTTCCGAGGCATCTGCAAAGGTCAGTCCAGAATTTGCTATTAACTCACAGAACTCTGAGGAACACCAAGCATTTGTAGGACTAAGATCCCCTCATGTGTGTGAGTTATTCACAATTTACAAAGCATTTTCATATCTAGTCTCTCACACGAGGCTCACAGCTCTGAGCCAGGAAATGGTATGCTGATCTCACAGGTGAGGAAATCGAGGCTTGGGAGCCCAAGGATCCACACCTGGTCAATCCTCCTAGGGCCTTATCATGATGAGATGGGGCCAACCACCTCCACACCCAGTCCCTCTCCCAGATGTGGCCACTCGATCCCGGGTGGGCCCACCAGCCTAAGAACACAGAGCAGGTCTGGGATTTGGCAGTCTCTTGGTTTAGGCAAGGGAAAGCAGCAAAGCACTGGAACGCGGTAAAGTGAGCCCAAGAGTCTTAGCCCCCCAGCAGGAGCGCCTCACCTTGGCATCTAGCGTCCGTCCTTCTTTCACTACTGGGTAAAACCGTGATGTCTGACTTGAGTCTTTGAGCTGCGGTGTCCGGGGAGTGCGGGGGGTCCTGGTATTGCGGTAGTTTGGCGACTCTGGGACAGTGGTTGGTAGAGAACGGGCGATGGTGGAGGGCTCAGGAGCACCAAACAATTTGTTGGCCAGGGCATCAGTGGGGACTGCAGAGAGAGAGCAGGCCAGTGAGCAGGGGTAGGCCTGTGACTGTCTGTACCTGGGAGGCCCCCCGTCAGAGGGCTGTATTTGCCCACCCAGGCTGCGGTCCCAGGTGTCACCCCTCTCTCACCTTGTTGGAAGCGGGGTGGCCCAGGAGGGACCTCCTGGTTGGGATCCACCGGGGGCTCTGGGGTTAGTGTGTCAAACTGTTCCCGGCTGATCATATTGACTTTCTTGAAGTTCTCGACTTCTTGCTGCAGAGGATAAAAGATGGGTGGGGAGACAATGTTAGTAAGAAACTGCCCCAGCCTGTTCAGGAATCAAGACATGCAGGAAGTTGCAGGGGGCAGCTCCCACTTCCACATACGTGGAATTCTGGTCCCCAGGCTCTCAGCTCCCCCACACCATTCCCCAGCCCCAGTTACCTGGGCACGAGTGTGCCAACCCAGAAGGACTGAGCGCCTGCCCAGCCCTCTTTGCAGCAAGACAGATGAGGAGCTCCCTACAGACCCCTGACTCTGTCTCTCACCTCCACCAAACGCCCTGCTGCTTACTACTACACAGGCTCACCTCACAGAGCTACTCTCTAAAACCCTACAAGTTTTGACTGTTTCCAGACAGCGGTGATTTTTTTTTAAACCTGTCTTTTCTCTATCTTCCATACTCAAAACAAGCTCCTGAAAACTTTTATATATAGGCCTGAAAAAAAAATTTTTTTTAAAGATTTTATTTATTTTTTGACAGAGAGCGAACACAAGCAGGGGAAGTGGGAGAGGGAGAAGCAGGCTTCCTGTGGAGCAGGGAGCCCGATGCGGGGCTCAATCCCAGGACTCTGGGATCATGACCTGAGCCGAAGGCAGACACTTAACGACTGAGCCACCCAGGCGGCCCAGGCCTAAATTTTTAAGAAGAGAAGTAACAATCCAATCTCTCTTCTCTTCCCCACTAGTGTGGCTGTCAGGACATTAAACGTGGACGTTCAGGCGGCACAATGATCGCCTCTCATGGTGACACAGCTTACAAAGTGTCTCTACATCTCTCCTCACTTCATGCCCCAGCAGGGTGTCAATTACTACCCCCTTTTCACACAAGAGGATACTGAGACTCTGC
This sequence comes from Mirounga angustirostris, assembly GCF_029215605.1. Taxonomy (NCBI): domain Eukaryota; kingdom Metazoa; phylum Chordata; class Mammalia; order Carnivora; family Phocidae; genus Mirounga; species Mirounga angustirostris. The sequence goes on from NW_026991715.1 coordinate 108,741,966, forward strand.
CCAAGGGCACATAGCGAATCAGCCTTCCTCTTTCCCATATGTTACAGACCCTCCACACTCCACCCCCACACTGCTGTGTCCGAGCCTCACCTTGATCTGGGAATACTCAGGTTCAAACTTCTCAGTCCACAGGTCCTGCTCGTAGTAGAAGAGCCCATCGTTAATGACCTTGGCCAGCTCAGCACTCATCTTGGCACGCGAGGTGTGGTTGCCTGTGCGGTCCCCCCCAGGGTGCCGACGCATATAAGGTGGCGTCTGGGTGACAATGAGGATCTTGTTCACATCCCGGTCATCAATCTCATAGTCAGAGTCCTCATCAGACCAGGCGGTGAAGGTGTTCTTCCGCCCATCCATCTGCTCCATCTCCTCGTCAAACAGGAAATCTAGCTCCTCTTGCTCATCCTGCTCCTTGGACATCAACTGCTGAGAAGGCAGCTGCTGAGGCAGAGAGGTCGTGTGGAGGAACCTGGGCTCCTCTGACTTCTAAAATGGGCAAGATCAAGGATGGGGGGTGAGATCACCAGGGGGTCCTTGGACTAGCCTCTGTAGCTGTCGGCCCAGAGGGAGGCCCTGGCCATGCCAGCGAGCCAGAGCTGCCAGCCCTACAGCCAGTCCCCCAGGACTCTCGGTTTCCTCTCTCCCAGCTCACATCACAGTCATTCACAATGAGGTGACAAGGCCCCACAGCCACCTGTGCTCTCATTTACCTAGCCTGGGGGTGGGCACACAGCGTAAGTTCTACAGGTTAATCCATCCATTCCATCTACCCAAAATCTCTCCAAGAAAATGGAAGCTTCATCAGGCAGGAGCCACGGCTGCCTTGCTTCCCATCGTATCCTTAGTACTTAGACTGGGACCTAGCAATAGCAGATGCTCGACTGTTTGATGAGTGAGCAAGAACCCACTAATACAATGCCCTACAGAAGACACAATTCTTGAACTTAAAGCAGCTCACAGTTTGGTGGGAGAAAAGTCAAACAACCAGCCAGCCAAATACAATGTGGTGTTGGTAAAGATTATAAATAAAATTTGTGGACTACACAGGGAGAGGCACTTTACCGAGTAGAGGTGGGAGTGGGAACAGCCTGGGAAGGCTTCCTGGGAGACGTAATTACTGAAGAAGGATGAGCATAAGTAAGCCAGATGAAGGCAGGGACAAAGAGTGTACGAGGCAGAAAGAACAGCATGTTCCAGAGGCAAGAGAAAACAGGGTGCTTTTGGCAAAAAGAAAATATTTTAGAGTGTTGCTAGGATGAATTTATCTGAGACTCTGGGGCAGAAGCATTTGTCCACCTCACAATTTATATCCAAAAAGTCAATTCCCTGCTTTGCAAAAAGCTTCTCATATAAACTCCAAACTTACTCTCTTTTAAGGCTCAAGATAGCCCAGGTGGGAGCAGGGCTCGAATTCTGGAATAGGGGCTAAGCCTGTCTGCTTTCCAAACCTTCACAGTCTGTAGGCCTGGACCTCATAAGGTCCCTGTCCACTGTTTTCGTCATGACTCTGGCCTGATCCCTGACACTTTATGAAGGACCACAGCCAGAAGAAATAGGGAAATTGGGGTGTGAACAAGAGGGAGGCAGTCACAGTGGCACAATGGAAAAGGGGACAGAGATTTTCAGAGACCTAAAGTCCAAGGTCATCTGTGAGGCCTCCTCACAAGCCCCAGACCAAAGAGATCTCCCAAGAGGAGATGGGGAATGGGGCAGATGGGAGTACACATCTGCTCCTGGAAGAGGGGCACCGGTTTTAGTCTGAAATGAAAACACTTCTTGAGGAGTGGACTCGACGTGTACTACTGGCATATGGCTTTACAATTTCTAGAACAGTCTAAGCCCTTCTTTCTTTCATCTGAAGATAGGAACATTGAAGACCTGAGATATTAAACAAGCTTCCCAAGGTCAACAGCCATCAGTGATAGGAGACCTGTGTTCTCGTCTAGACTAACTCTACATCCAGGCCGTGTGTCTGCTCCCTTTCCCTTCGCTCTCCACAGGGCCTGAGTGGCTTATATAGGGGACAACGAGGGCATACTCAGGCACCACGGCAGCCCCAGCGATTTCGATGGGGCAAGACAAAGAGCCAAACACCAAGAAACCTGGGACACTGCTGCCAGGGGCCACAGGATTTCCTCCTGTGAAGACTGCCACTCAGGAATTCACACAGCAGGAGCTGTCCTGAGAGGTGATCCTCACTGGAAAAGGACATGCGCCCACCAGCTTTCCCGCAGTCCCTGCTGACTTCGGCTCACATCACAACCCCAGAGCCAGCCGGCCTGTGGGCTGAGCCCCTCTGAGTCCCGGGCCCCACCTACCTTGGGCCGTGCTGGGGACGGCCGCGGCCTCTTCTTCACTTCAATCCAGTTCTCAGAATCCAAGTCAGGCAGGCTGGCAGAGAGGCCCTTGGGCAGCGTCTTTAGGTTGCTGACCTCCTCTGTTTTGGTTGGCACTGGGGTGACTGCACGGGGAGAACCAGGTGCTGACTCTGAAGGGTGGAAAGGTGAGGTCCTCAACCTTCCAGTCCTCCTCCTGATGCCAGCTCTAAGGAGGCCTGCTGGCTGGAGGACAAGGACAACAGGAAGGCACCTTCAGGCTAGCAAGACCTACCTGTCTCCTTCTGGTAATGCTGACGGGGCACAAACTCAGGGCAGTTGAGAAGCTGGGAGAAATCGGTCTGGGAATAATCCACTATTGGGGGACCAGGAAGAGGCCATTTCTCCGGCTCCTCTCTCCTGCGGACTTTCTCATCAACGATCTCCACCACCTTGCTGTCCTTTAGGGCCTGCAGGGGAGAAGGAAGGAGACGATGCAGAGAAAAGACTTGGACAGAATGAGGTCTTGGAGGCTGGCAGATGGATGACTGGGCCCCTTGAGCTCAGGTAAGAGTCTGGTGCTGGCAGGGGTATAAGAAAACTGGCACCATCTTCCACAACTGGCAGACAAACGAGATGTTCAAACTTGTAGGAGGGGACCAACATGGAAAACACACCTGCCCTATGACCTTGCCACTCTACAACCACTAATTTGCCCCCAGAGAAATAGGGCCATAGACAGATGACATTATGTGTAAGATTTGAACAAAAAGCCATTCACAGAAACACTGTAATATGGAGAAAATTGGAAACTACTCAACTTGCCACCACATAGACAATTTAAAATAAATGATGGCACATCCATTCAGTGGTATATGACTCAGACATTAAAAAATAGCCTCACATGTGCTGAGGTGGAAAGAGCCATAAAAAAAGCAGGTCTAGGTCAATGTGTCTAAGACGCCACTGGTGTTCGAATTTTTTTTTTTTTAAGATTTTATTTATTTATTTGACAGAGAGAGACATAGCGAGGGAAGGAAGACAAGCAGGGGAGGGAGAGGGAGAAGCAGGCTCTCCGCTGAGCAGGGAGCCCGACGTGGGGCTCAATCCCAGGACTCTGGGAACATAACCTGAGCTAAAGGCAGATGCTTAACGACTGAGCCACCCAGGCGCCCCTAGTGTTCAAATTTTTAAATAAAAACATACAAACTACATACATATTTTTCTAGGATTCACAGGTAAACTGCTACGGGTGTTTATCTCTAGGAAAAAGGATGAAGAGTGGAGAAGGGAAGAGAGCTGTCTTTAAAATCTTTTTAGTGGAAAGGGGAAACACTTCAACAGCACAACACATGACAACACGCTCTGTCGGTGAGGCCGGGGCAAGAGGCACTCCGCTATACTGCTGCCAGAAGTCATTGACGAAAGGGAACCCAGCAGTCTGCAACTTGCCCCATAGTGCAGTCTTCTCACTTCTAGAAATCTATACCAAAGATACACTGGCAAAAATACAGAAAGATATATATGCAACTCTAAGTAGGAACAAGTACTATTATGCAGTCAGCTCCCAGATGTATTAAGTGAAAACAAAAGAACAGGTGAAGAAATGCATGCATTACATGTTGCCATCTAACTAATACAGGGGAAGGACACAAATACACTGAGAGGCATTTGCTTATTTTTTTTAATGGAAGGATTCAAAACAAGTTGCCTATAGGGGAATAAAAGGAGAAAGGCGTGAGAGAATTTTAAGTTGGACTTCTAGGAATATACCGTGTTGACTTTAGAACCATGTAAATGTTTTACCTAAATGCAAAACAAATTAGAAATTAGAGGGGAAAAAGCAATCCCTAAAACTTGAGAGCAAAATGAAACTAACAAAACTAATATACATCAAACTAGGGACATAACTACACAAAGATTATTCCAAGTACTTGAAAATACAGTCATTTGAGTGTATAAGTAGAAAAAAACATGTTTTTAGTAGTAGTAGAGGTATTATTACGAGACTAAGATATATAAACTCTTGAATAAAAGAAATGAATAATTATGTTGAGGTCAACAGCAATTAGGACTTGGGTATAGGAAAAAGGAGTATTAGAGATAAAAGATCACTGGCGTTAAGTAAAGACCCTGTAGTCCTAAACTTTAATAGAAAATATCAGTATAATCTCCTGATGCATTTAAAAAAAAAAAAAAAGGCTCTAAAAACAATGACCAATCAAAGCAGCAACAAACATCCCTATAACTCAAACTGTGTGGTACATCAATACCATTTCCCCAGAAGAGAGGACCTAGAACTCCTTGAAAAAATGGCTTATTCCAGATCTGAGGCAGGAAATGTACCAGATCAACCAGGGTTCCACTAACCACGGATGGGACAACTGGATTCAGCATATGAACTGCAACGGGTTCAAACAACTGCAGTATGTCTGAATCCACAGGTTGGTGATATACTAAAAGACATTAAAGCAAAAAACAAAACAAAACAAAAAACAACCAAACAAACCCAAACCCTTGAAAGCTATTGGGGATCAACTCATAATTTTGACAACTGGTTAACAAAGGGAAAGATCAAGCATTTATCCACCCTTTCTGTACAAACCATACCTCTTGGTAACTGAATAGCTGATGAGGCAAAGTTCCTCCTTAAAGAGGTATTCCAGCTAACAAATGAAGACAGATCCACAGAATTAGATTTTCACCATTTCACAATCCCTAATGAAATAACAGGCAGTGATCATCAACAGCAGCTTGCATCACAAGAGAGAACAAATGAAATGCTATGTGCCACCTGAGAGAACATATCATTATCTATAAAGCAGCCTTGACAAAGAAGGGAGGAAAACCCCCCAAACCTGAATCTGATCAGGCCTCTGGATCACCAATTTACAAAAAATTTGGAATACAGAAGAACACATTAGATGACACCACTGTCTCTCTCCCATGAGAAATTAGGTAAAATATACAACCCAGTTTATTCAAATAATGAATTGCAAGGACAAAGAGAGGGGAAGAGGACACTTAGCAAGACAACACATGGGTCTTTTTTGGATCCCGAATCTCATAAAGCACATTTTTTTTTCACAAGTGGGGTGAATTGCAACGGATGGTTTGGATATATTAAGGAATTGTTAGTATCTTTTACATGTGATAATGATATGGTGACTATGTTTTTTACCAGCTATTTATCTTTTAGAGGTAAGTAGTGAAACATGGATGAAATGTCAGGTTACCTGAGGTTTTCTGCAAAGTAATTTGGAAGAGGAAACAGATGGGGGATAGATGGAGTAAGACAGGCCATGAGTTGGTAACTGCTGAGACTGGGCGATGGGTTCATCATACCATTCTGTCTACTTCTGTAAATGTCTGCAATTTTCCACAGTAAGAGGGAGAGAGAGGAGAGAAGGAGGGAGGCAAAGAGGCTGGCCAAGCCTTGAAGCTTTAGCAGAAGTCATCAGATGAGGACTCCTCCAGGGTTTTCTGCCAGGGCCCACACTCCAGCTCCGTAAGTAAGGACCTTTCCTTCCCCTGCACCCCAGCCCCAGGGAGGGAAACCTACCGCAAAGATGAGTGAAATGTCAGTGGTAAGGGCCTGCACTCGGTGGAAGGAAGCAATAAGGGTGATGGGAAGGAAACCGTCAGCATCCATTTTCCGTCGCAGGAAGAAGTCTCGCTCTAAATTGTCCACGCTGAAGTAGTACTCGCTAGGTGGAGGGGAGAAGACGGAGGATTGCTGCGTCACTTAGGAGTTGGCCTTTCTCGTCCTGTACACCCCCGCCACCTTACATAGCCTCTGACCCTATCACACGTACAGTATTAAAGGCTGAAAAGAGATGTTATCCTGTCAGGGCTCCCTAACCTCGGGTCAGACCCATTCCCCCCACCCTTCAGCCTCTCTCTATGCCTGGCAAACCCCTCATCCACCTTTAAAACGCAGTTCCACTGTTACCGTCACTTTCTCTTCTCCTAAAATACTGTGACACTCTCCTGAAACAATCTACTTCCTTGTATGGCTCCCCCAGTGGACTGAGACAATATATCAAAGTGATTAGGAGCTAGGGTTTTGCCATTAGACAGAAATGGACTCAAATCTGTGCCTTGTTGTTTACTAGCTGTGAGACTCCGGGCAAGTTCCTGGGTCTGTCTGCTCATCTCCGAAATGGAGATAAGTAAGACCCAGCTCATAGGAATAAGTACAGGACGAAATAAGACAATGCCTGTAAGCACTTAAGACTGAGCCTCGCCAACAGGGTGAACTCCATAGGTGTTTGCCAGCATTCTTACCATGCTGCCATTACAAAGAGAAGTGCCAAAGGAGGTGGACTCTGAACATTCCCTCTCCTTTTTGTTGGTGGCCATTTCTAATTTTCTTAAGGCAAATATAGTGTTACTTTTGCAATAACTATTACCTTTATGAAAAATCAGCTCTTAAAGGATGAGCAGCAGTTATCTTAGCTCCAGCCAGGGGCAGCTGCTGCCGCTAGCACAGCACCAGAAGGACCGGCCCATCCCTACTCTGCCCAGCAGCCATCCTCTGACAGGTCCCCACCCCCTACGCCTCTCTCCAAGGAGGCTCCTGTCCACTCACATCTGCCGCTTGATGTAGTCTTTGAGCAGCTCCTGGTCCACGCTGTAAAGCTCAGTGCTGCTGACATTGTCAAAGTAGTAGGTGATGTTGTTCATGTACTTGGGGGTGCGAGGCCCCTCTGCACCATCAAACTTTCGGTAGCCAAACTGGTAGTCAAAATGGGCTACGGGGGAAATGGGTGCCATAAGGGAGGGGAGATCCCTGCCCACCGCCCCCGCCACACTCCCTCGGGCATCCCGGAGCCCAAAGGGGCCTCACGTACTTCGAGTGCCACCCCGGCCACGTCCCCGGCCGCGACCACGCCCCCGTCCACGGCCACGGAAGGAAGCCCGCGCCCCACCAGCCCCATCACTCTTCACACTCGATGTCTCATCCTGGTCGTGCCAGGCAGGCTCCGGTTTGGTCTCTGGTTGCCAGGCTGGGGTGGGGGGGGCCATGGGCACGGGCACGTAGGTGGCAGGCTCAGACCCTATGGGGAGAGGGGCACTGGGTCACGCTTGAGGGTGACCCCCATGCCCAGGCACTCCATAGTGGGCGGTGCATACCTTTGATCTCCCCTCGGTTGGCAGGTGTGTGTCGTGGCTCTGGTGGGCGAGCAGGGCGCGAAACCAGTTTTTCTCTGGGCACTTCAGGCTTCATGTCTATTTGCAATGGAACCCACTTGTGTTTGTTCCCTGGAAGACAGCATGGGGACATGAGGAAGGCTTGAAGGAGAGGTCCCTCCTAGCCATCCCTACCCCTGTTACTCCTCTGTCTGGAGCAACAGGTCTGATGCACAATCTGATGACCTTGGGCAAATTCCTTCTCCCACACTGGACCTCATTTTTACCTCTAAAATAAGGAAGCCATGGACCTCAGGGTGACAGACACTCCTGGCTGACTCCTAATATCAGTTTCTCCATGGTCACAGAACCCCTTTCTGGAGCCGGACACGTGGCTGCCCAAAATCGAGACTGCACTTCCAGGCTCCCTTTAGACACGTGCCAAAATTCTGTCTACGAGAGCTACGTGACAGGAGTCAATTCCAGGTTGAGTCCTTCAAAGGGAGCTACTCTCCCCCTTTTCCATTCCTGCTAGCTGGAATGAGAAGGAAAGAGTGAGCCACCTTGGATGAGAAAAGCCAACATACCACCACAAGATGAAAGGAAAATGAAATGAAATGGTTGCCATTCTAGGGCTGGCCTACTTAGACCCAGCTGTCAGGTGAGAGAAATAACTTCTATATTGTTTAAAACACTGTTACTTTGAATGTCTGTTAGAGCAGCCAACCTGTAACCCTAAACACCTTAGCCAAGGCAATGAACTCTTGTCTTCAAACAGAATCTTACATGGGACAGCAATACAGCAAGACACACTGATTATTCTGAGTCAGGGACCTCTTCCGTTCTGTGCACTGCTAGAGCCCAACTGCTGAGAACAGGGCCTACCGGATGCTTGGTAAGTAACAGAAGGAACGGACAGACGGAAGGCAGAAGAGAAGGCTGCTAGCCCAGTGGCCTACATCAGTCAGCCTCCCAAGGACTTCTCAGGGCTATGGAAACTCGTCCAGCAACCCCGAGTTCAGACACTTCACAGTTCTGCCTGCTGCTTCTCCCAGAGCCCTGCTGCAAGCCACTCACCTTTCTTCTTCTGACCCCCTCGCTGGCAGTCCTCATCCCCATTCTTCTCCTCCCCAGATTCATCCGACTTGGTTTTCGGGCTCTCTTTACTATCGCTCCCCTCTCCTTTCTCCTGTTCCTTCATGTCCTTTTTGGGTGGCAGCTTACGGGCAGGCTGGGACTTGTGGGACTGTGGCTGCAGGGGGAAGCAGAGGAACAGGGAGGTGGGGTGAATCTGAGAGCCTCCTGGGATGGACAGGAGGGAACCCCCGCCACTAGAAGGACAGGGCAGAGGCGCTGGAGCATGCAACAAGGAGTTGGGACTAGACGGAGTCTAAGGTCCCGTTTTTACGCCTAAGATGCTTCCACTGGGAAGTGTGGTCAAACACGCAGCAGGTGGGACGCTCCATCTTCCTTGAGTCTAAGGAACAGAAAGAACCCTCAGGACACAGGGGTGAGGCCCACGGGGGCCAGATATATTTACCCCCCACAAGACCATACCGTCCCAGTAGTCTGTGGGATGGAAGAGATGCTAGCCCTTGGCTTGCCCACAGCAACCCCGTCTGTGAACTGAAGGCCAGCAGCCACAGCTAGTGAGGGATCTAGGCCATGAGCCCAGAACAAAAGCACCCGAAAGCGAGGACTGATCCGGAGCTCCCCGTGCTGGCACTGACGAGTGCTGCACAAGCCTCCCTGAGACACATGGTCTAGAGGTGGGTACCTGGCCTAATGGCCACTCTCCCGCTTCACTCACTGGCAACCCAAGTACAAGTGATGGAGAACACAAGCTCCGGAATAATGTAACACACTTGACTTCCGATCCCCACTTGACCATCAAGGGCTGGTTATGAGCCTCTCCCAAGGGCTCAGAGTTATTACCTTCAGTGGCCTCATCTGTAAACGGGAATTACTGAAGGACCTATCTCTAAGTCACTGTGAGGGACAGGTGAAACAGTAAGTAGCACTTGGCAGTTCCTGGCACACAGCAAGGGCTCAAATGATGATGATTCTTAGCGATTTCAGTGCTGCCATATTATACCAACCACTCCTCTTAAAAAACAGAAAAAACCAGGAAAGGTAAGATCCAAGGCTCTGAGAACTTAAAAGAAGCCAAATGTGTATACGTCCACAGCATTCAAACCTGCCCATTCTTCCCCAGAGACGCACCTGTACGCTCTTGTGGGCTATCTCTCCAGGTGTGGGCCAGTTGATTGCATCTCCAAAGTCACCAACCTGCAAGACACATTCTATGAGGGCCCTGGGGTGGCCTTGTCTCTGCAATTCAGCCCCTCATTCAACATACCATTCCCCCAAGAGATAAGAAGCCACAATCAGTCTGTCCACTAGGATCATCCACACTGGAGGCCCAGACGGGGCTCCCCTGCTATTGAGAGTATACAGAACTACCTCGAAGTTCAGAAGAGGCCACACCACCTCCTTCTTCAAGAAGTCCCCTTAGGTTGCCCGCTCCACTCCTTACCTTGCTGCCTTTGCGCTGTTTAGGAACTGCTGCCCTCACCACCTTGGCTGGAGCAGAATGTTCTGTGGGAACAAGAAGGGAGAAACGGTTATGCAAAACCCATGGAGGGGCCACCACTAGCTCCTCGCCCTCATTACCACCCCTACTCCATCAAGCAACCTGCAGGTTTCCAAAGGAGGAAGACATGGTGAAAAGGGGAAGGACACATGCTCAACCACCAGTAACAACCGTACCAGCCTCTCTCGGGAGAAATCATGGAAAGTGAGATCATGGAAACAATCAGCAGCCAACACCCCAGGAACTCGACCCTGAGGCAGAAGGGCCCTCCCAGCTCTGTACCCTCCTAGCTCTGTACCCTCCTATAAAGACGGCCCTGAGCCCTGGAGAGGGTAAGTCCGTGGCAGACTGGGGCCATGCCAGAGCTGGCTCTTTAATGAAGGCTCCCTAATCCCAGCAGATTCCATAAAGGAAGGATCTAAAAGGCCTTCTCTAGCTCTAACACTGTGGAAGTCTGTGGATAAGCAGACCTGGGCTAGTGATCATGGGAAAGGCAAGATAAAAACCCTGAGCTGGCAATCAAGTCCAGGGCTCTCTTCTAAGCCTCCCATCTCCCCAGTGGGGCCAGCTCTGTCCTCAACGACCTGCAGTCAACAGAAGGGCTAGCCACTCAGGAAAGACTCTCTGCTCTCCAAGTTCCCAAAGCAAAAGTGAGACCCACTTGACTCAATGGTCCTACCTTTAGGAATTTATCCTAATCACACAAATTAGATGAGTGCTTAGAATTATGTAAAAAGATGTCGTCCGTAACAGAAGTGCTATTTCTAACTTCAAAATATTGAAAACCTTCATGTCCAACAGCAGAAACCTGGCTAAAGAAATTAAAGTTTAACAATTTTTAGTCATTAAAAAGATAATGCTCTCTACCAGAGATAAAAGATATGAAAAGATAAACACAATAAATGAGAAGACTCGTAATCCTATTTTTATAAAGCAAATAAAAAACATGTATATTTAGGGGCGCCTGGGTGGCTCAGTAGGTTGAACATCTGATTCTTGGTTTCAACTCAGGTCATGATCTCAGAGTTGTGAGCCTCACATGCTAAGGGGGGAGTCTCCTTCTTGAGATTCTCTATCCCTCTCCCCCCTGCCCCTCCCCCTGCTCTCTCAAATAAATATTTTTTAAAAGCCCCATGTATATGCACATATACACAAATAGGAATATCTGGAAGGCCATATAACCAAGTATTATCAGGAGTAAAGTAGTATGTTAACAGTGATTTAATTCTGCTTGGAATTTTCCAGTCATTTCAACAAAGACATGGGCTTTAAAAAAAAAAAAAAAAAAAAAAAATTTTTTTTTTTTTTTTAAGGAATAACTCTAATAGGTCTGGTCCCTTCCACACCTACACTTATTTTCCAAACACACTTCTGAAGAACAAGGGTTTCTGAACCCTGCCACCCTCAGAGACCCAGGGGAAAAGGTACATCCTGAGGCTCTGCTCACCCACTTCTCTCTCACTTTGCCTCCACTGTTGGCCAACGATGCCAAGACAAGAGCTGCCCTCAGTCCCTGAATAGAGATATCTGCCTAGCTGGCCTCAAAAGGAATTTCCTATTCCTTGAACAGACCCATGTTCTCTTAATGAGCAGAGAGAGTCCCTGACTCCTGTGAGGCCACAGCATTCTTGGGTTTTCAAACCCTACCAGAGCCACTGCCCCCTCAAGATATCCCACATGCCTTCTAAAAGCTGGAGCTGTGGAACCCAGCTTTGATCTTCCATCCTCAGTGCCAGACAGGGGAAACCCAGAAAATCTCTCAGTCCCAAGAGGATGAAGCTCATAGGACCGGGAAACTACTATGGACCTACTTCCTTGCCAATCCTGGGTGCCCCAGATAAGTCTACCACCACCCAGGTCCCAGACGAGGCTGCTGCTTAGAACCAGGACCTGGAGGAAGCAGCTGCTGCAGATGACTACACCGGAGTTATGGCAATAATCACTTCTCCACGGACCCATGCTCCAGCCCCCAACAACACTCCCCACATGCTATCAGGACAAGAGCAGGCCAAGGGCCTGCAACTTCAAGTTCATTAACAAGAAGTGGGAAAGGAGAATCAGGCTCAGAGGTGAGGTGTTCCTGAAGACTTTTCTTGAAAAGATGAGGCTAAATTTTTCAGGTCATTGTCTGTTTCTTCTAATAAAAATAAAAATAATAAAAACTCTTAAAATTGGGAAGAGTCATATCCTGTGATCACCCTGCCTGACATTTCATTTCACCAAGATCACAAAGGGACATGTAATGTACTGAAAGTTGGGTCTCCAATTAATGTGAGAGCCATCCTGCCACTAAAAGACCATACTGATTCCCTATTCCCTCACCAACCCCAAGATGACCGAGAGAATACGGCTAGTCTGGGCATACACAGGAATATTCTTCAAGTAGTCCTGTGTGCAGTTTGTTGAAAAGGCCCCATGTCTAGCTAGCCTCCCTCTGCCCCCAGGACCCATAGTGCCCTGCTCTTGCTCTGCTCGCAGCTAGAGCCTCAGGCTGCCCCTACGCCAAGAAGAACAAAGTCTCCTAGAAAGACAGAAGAGTCCACTAGGGAGACAGAACTACTTCTGCCTTTCTGTAGAATTCCTAGAACTGTTAAAATCCTGTGGGGCCTAGGAGAAGCCGGGAAGGCTCAAGTGCATTGCTGTCAGGCCCTGCGGGAGACTAGAAAAAAGACTAGGCTTTCTGACTTCAATTACACATCCCTTTCTGGGTCCCTCCGCCCCCGCCATCCTCCTTCACCAGGCAACCAACTAACACACACTCTCTCTCCAGCTCCACAATAGATACAGGGCTTGGCATCTGAAATGGCTCCCAATGAAAACCAATCCTTTGTGCAGGTGCCAGTCCCCACATCCAGCATCATCCCAGCCAAAACAGGGAACAAGCCCCCTCCTCCGCCTCTCCATTCTGACACGTGTGCCAGCTGACCCACACCCAGCTCAGCAAACACTAAACTCACCACCCTGCACCTGCCCAAGGAAACAGAGTAGGTTAGAGCAGCAAAAAGGACCATGGTTCTAATCCCCTCTGCTTGCAGATAGGGAACCGAGGCCCTAGAGGGGCCTCCCTAGGGAAGAGCCAGGGTGAGCGCTGGAAGTCCCAACTCTCTTGGTTCAAGTACTCTTTCGGCTTGCCACAAATCCCACGTGTCCACTGGTAGGGACAATACTCCTTCCTGGTGCCATCTTAGGGCCCTTCCCCAGTGTATCCCGGTAAACAGAGTTATGGAAGGCTGGGAGAGGTTCTCAGGTACTGAGGGAGGTAGAAGTGTGGTGAGGCAGGCCCTACTTGAGGCCCACCATTCTAAGGGAGCAGGATGGCAGAGAGAGGCCCCAGGAAGACCTGCCTCCTTGATTAAGGCAAGTCCAGGGCTAACCGGTATCTGGAAAAGAAGAAAAGCCACTTTCTGTCCCACAGGACCATCTTCAGCCAGGAGTCAGTAGTGATTCTAGTTCCAGGGAGTCAAGGGGCTTCCTAAATATACACGTGCATTTGGGTATTAAATGAAGCCCACCAGAACCTCTCTATGTGTGGTTGTGGTCGTAGAGGTAGAACATCAGGAGACTATCTGCATGGCCAACTCACTATTTTCACTTCAGATTGAGTGCTGCGGACCAGGGGAGCTAACCCACCACGGCTAATGCAGGATACCAGGAAACGAGGAAGGCCAAAGGTGGGTGCTGAGGGTGGGCAGGGCAGAGCGCAGCTCCCGTGCAAAGTGGAGTGGCTGCCCACACCACACTGTCTAACCCTCTCAGATTCACTCTCTCCGCCTCAACTGTCACCCCTGCATTCAAAGATGGTCTAGGAATGCAGACAGCCCATCGTAACGACATGGACTTTGGTATCTACTGCACATACTCTGCCCCCGGAGAACCCCTCTGAACTGGTTTCCTAATTTCCTAATTCAGTCTCTACGACTGAAGTCCTAATATTCTCATAGCACCGCCGTGCCAGTCACATGAACAGAGCATAAGAGTGCCCAGCACACAACAAATGCGAAGTATGTCAATTCAGATTCACACAAAAAGTTCACTATTTTTCCAAGTAATCCTCATCCTCATCATTAAAAAAGAAAAAAAACCAACCCATCAAATGATCTCTCAACATGAAAAGAATCAGAATGTGTGGAGAAAAACTCCTGGGCATCAATTGGCTCAATTCACTGATTCAGATTTGAAATGCCACCTCCCTCCCCCCGGACTCCAGCCTGCCTTTCTTCCGGACACCACCCTCTATAGACAGGCTGGGCTCCAGGGCAGGTTTCCCCAGGAAAGAGGAAAGAAAGAGGGGGAAATTCACCAAAAGTCCCTGGGGAGGCTTTGGTATAAGCCCCTGCCATGCTAGAGGAAGGAAGAGCATAGGGAAGGCTTGGAGTTCTGACTTCAATTACACATCCCTTTCTGGGTCCCCTCCCCGCCATCCTCAATTTTTTACTCAGCGTGGAAGGAAGAGAGCCTGGCCTCGAGGAGTATCTCTCAGTCTACAAAGGGACCAAACCCATAAACACCTGGTATAAAGCCAGATAAAACAAACACACACATTTTCTATATTGTCTTGTTCTAGAAAGATCCTAATGCTACTGATCCTTTGCAATAAAAGCAACCTAGAGGGGCCTCATCTAGGAGATCTAAAGAGCAAAGACTTGGTCAACCAGTGAGAAACTAGGGGGTTTTAGGGGGGAGAAGGCACATGTAGTCACTCATCAGATCATGGTAAAAAGAACTGGTAGGAGGGAGAAGCTGGAAATGAAATTGGGGGACAAACGTGGGTAAAGGGTGAGACCAGGCTGGGCCAGATGGGAGAAAGCCTGTAGGACTGAGTGGGTGGCCGGAGATTTCAGCCTCAGTGCCAGCAGAATGGGGAAGGCCTGATGTTTATTTGGGGGCTGGCACCATTTCCTGGAGATTGGCATCTGGAAAGGTTAAGTTTACCCTGACTGGAAAGAACTTCTACTTTGGGGAACAAGGGAATTTATTAGGCTACATAGGGGCTGCATTACTTGAGTTCACACTCACCCACCTGTGGACCTTTATCTGGCCATTAGATCAATCTCCTTGGGGAGCCCTCTCAGACTGCAAGTCAAGTGCCCCCGCTCCATGCTCTCTCAACTCTGTAACCTCACCCCCTGATTATGTGGCTCCTTGAGGGCAGGAACCAGGCTGTTTTGATAGCAGTAATCCCGGTGTCTAACTCAGGGACTGGCAACACAGCTGATATTTGCTGAATGAACAGCGAGTTCACAAACCCATCTCCTTCCACGATTTCACACCAAAGAAAAGAGACTTTGCTTTCCAAGTGCTAATTCCCAAGGCTATAGCCTCAACCCTCTCACCTTTAGTCAGAGCTCTCCCCAGGCAGAGAAAGAAGTAACCTAGGCACTGCTGGCTTCCAGAGGAACCCCACGCCCAGCCCTGCCTTGACTCTGAGGCACCCAATTATCCGAAATCAGGGCTGGGTCCTAGCACTTGTATAACCTTGGGGGGCACTACCTCCCATCCTCCCTGAACCTCACTTTCCTCAACTGAACAAAAGGTAGTAACATGAGGTTTAGAGGTATGACAAGCGAGAAGGCAAGACCTCAACCACAGAGATTGCTCATCTAAGCAAAAGAGATGCTAGCCACAAGCTGTGGTCGTAATATTAACAAGTGCATATGATATGGAGTAAGCCCTTACTAGATGCCCTGCATTGTTGTAACACTGAGCTAGTTTCTCTAATTGGTCTCATTTTATAAATGAGGAAACCAAGGCACAGGGTGGAAAGATTATTTGCCAAAGATCACAACCAGCAAGAAGTAAAACAGAATTTGAAGCCAAGCAGTCTGGCTCTAAAACCTGTGCTCTTAACCACTAGGAGGAGAGTTCAAGTTACCTCCTCATTGTGGCCAACAGGGCAGGCACTCTGGGAGGGATGCAGGGGTATCATTCGATACACTGGGGAAAACCAAGGCCCACTGCAGGAAAACCTGGTCAAATCGGACCAACCTTTCATGCAGCCTGTAACTTGACAGGCATTATTAACTGGGCCACACAGGCCAAACAAGCGGGTTCATGATGGAGGCAAAAAGGGAGATCCCAGAGTCAGACTGAATCTCTCATTCTGAGGTTCATGATAGGTGCTAGCTCACAGATGTAACAGCTTAAATGAGGTCATCATTAAACACAGAATGCAAGACAGTTATTTTTTTTTATCTCTTTGAGGCAATTCTTCAATCTGTCTGGGGCCTAAAAAAAAAAAGACTGAGATGGATTATGGCTGCCAGATTAAAAAAAAAAAATCTCAGGACATATCTAATTAAATTTGAATTTCAGATCATCAGCAAGTAATTTTTCAGCATAAGTATGTCCTATGCAATATTTGGGACACCTTATACTAAAAAACTATGCACCATTTATCTGAAATTCAAATTTAATTGGGTGTCCCATATTTTTACTTGCTAAATCTGGCCACCATGGGAAAGAAGGACCACTGCCCTATGTCCCAGGACAGTGGGGTGGAGAACAAAGCCCTGGGATAGGAATCAGAAGACGGGATGCCAGTAGACGGGATGTCAGAAGACTGGTGCAGGTGCTAGAGCCCTTGCTGTGCGAACTTGGCATGAATTCCAATCTGGGTGTCTTTAGTCCCTCCATTCAGAGGCCTATGGTTGGGGTGGAGGGAATCCTGTCATATGCAGTCCTTCCAAGCCTAACATCCTTTGATTTTTATCCCCACATTCACTGATCATCCTAACTACAACTTTAGATGAAGCCAGCTTCCCAGGGAAACAGGCTACCATCAAAACCACTGCTACAAAGGACATCAGCTCTCAGATTTTATTTTTTTTAAAGATTTTATTTATTTATTTGAGAGAGACAGACAGCACAAGCAGGGGGAGTGGCAGGCAGAGGGGGAGGGAGAAGCAGGTCCCCAGTTGAGCAGGGAGCCTGGAGTGGGGCTTGATCCCAGGACCCCAAGGATCATGAATGATCCAAGCCAAAGGCAGACACTCAACCGACTGAGCCATCCAGGCGTCCTCTAAGATTTTTATATGCAGAAGAATCACCTACCCTCTGAGAAGCTTATCAAAATGTAGATTTCTGGGTCCCATGCTCTGGAGATTTTTTTGCTCAGTAATGGTAGGGCCAAAGAAATCTGCTAGGTAATTATTATTATTATTATTTTTTTAAGATTTTATTTACTTATTTTTGGGGAGGCACGAACAGGGGGTAGGGGGAGGGGCAGAGGGAGAAGCAAACTCCCCGCTGAGCAGGGAGCCCAATGCAGGACTCGATCCCAGGACCCTGGGATCATGACCTGAGCCCAAGGCAGACGCTTAACAAACTGAGCCACCCAGATGCCCCCTCCCTTTTTAAAGATTTTGTTTATTTATTCTGCTAGGTAATTCTAAGGCAGGTTTTCTCTGGACATACTTAGTAGTTATTTTATTGAACCCAAAGAATTTCAATTGTTAATTTTCATAGAGGCTACCCAGAACTACACCACCACATTTAACATTTTAAAATCAGGGCTGCACTTCTTAAACTGGTAGTGGGTACATGGGTCTCGTTTTAATATTTTATATTATTATTATTTTAAAAGATTTATTGGAGAGAGCGGGAGGGAGAGCACAAGCAGGGGTAGGGGTAGAGGGAGAGGGAGAAGCAGACTCCCTGCTGAGCAGAAAGCCCTAAGCGGGGCTCGATCCCACAACTCTGGGATCATGATCTAGGCCAAATGCAGACGCTTAACCAACTGAGCCACCCAGGTGTCCCTATTTTATATGGATTAAAATTAATATTAGATCTATATATTTATAATTAAATTTAACATAATTAGATTATTAAAATTAAAACATTGAAAACTTTCAGTTTTACATAGTATATTTAATTTTTCTAAAAATACTTTTAAGTAATCTTTCTACACTCAATGTGGGGCTCGAACTCACAACCCTGAGATCAAGAATCACATGCTCTACTGACAGCAGAGCTGTTCTTTTTTTTTTTTAATATTTTATTTATTTGATAGAGAGATACACAGCGAGAGGGGAACACAAGCAGGGGGAGTGGGAGAGGGAGAAGCAGGCTTCCTGCGAGCCCAATGTGGGGCTCGATCCCAGGACCCTGGGATCAGGACCTGAGCAGATGCTTAACGACTGAGCCACCCAGGCGCCCCGAGCAGAGCTGTTCTCATGGGACGGGTAACCCAAGCCCCCTCCCCCTTTACCTTCCGCTCAGCTGGAGTTCCTGAGAAGAAGCCTGTATGAAAAACCCTCACCTCACAGCTGTGGAAACTGGGACCAGTGAGCTAGCAGGCTTGCAATACCACTCAGCAGGGAGGGAAGGCTTGGTTTAAATGCACATTCCTGGATTCCCTCGAGCTCCAGGAATCAGTTTGGTGAGGAAGACAGAGCTTGGGCATCTGCAGTTTTAACAAGTTTCCTATGCAATGCTGATGCCAGTTAATGTTTGAGAACTGAGCTGCCAGAGAATGAAAGTGCTGGGAAGGAACCCTGGTCTCCGACCCTGGGTCCAGGGTCTCATGTCTGCAGACAGGAATTAACTGGCTCACCAGAGCAGGAGGTAGGCCTGACTTCATTGCACACACAAAAAGCAGCCACAAGAGGGGTGCACAAGGAGCACAACCCCTCCATTTACCCACCAGTTCAATCTCTAGCATCAGGAACCAAGACTCATCAGGCCAAGAAGCCATGGGCTGAGAGTCCTGACACATGTGAGGTCACAAAAGATCAGTCTGGGCTGGGCTTGGGGTTCAGTTTCACAACGAGCTCCAAACTATGGAGATGAAGTCTCTTGAAGGGAGGTTTGCCTTCCTCCTCCTTTACAGCCAAACAGTCTCCACTCTCTTAGGCTAAGCCTGTTCCTTGCTCACCCAATGGCCCTGAGGTCTGGGTCCACTACACGATAATGGCCACCACTTACAAAGCATTCACCTCAAGCTCCCTGCTACAGGCTTTCGCATTATGTCTTCTGATCCTCACAGTGGTGGAACTCTATCCCAGTTTCAGAGACTAAGTGGCTAGCCAAAGGTCTCAGTGAGAAGGTATCTGACCCTAAGGATATGAAATCCCAGGCTACCCTAGGCCTCTTCTGGCACTGCAGGAGACAAACAGTAGGTTCTTCAGGTTCCCAAAGGGCTCCAGACCAAGCGTGTAGCCCCAACAGGTGACTGAGGCCACCAGCACCAGAATCCACTTCTCTGAGCCTATTAGCCTGCTTACCTGCCAGGTGGGGATGCCATCACGCAGCATAAGGGAAGAAGGGCAAAAGCACAGTCAGGAATCAAAGTACTGTTTATTGAAAGGGCCACCTGCAACCCAAAGGCCTGAGCGCTAGCCAGCACCCAGCCCAGGATGATTTTGCCTCCTCCAGCAGATCAGAAAGAAAAGGATGGAGTAAACTGCGAACACTTTATAGGACAAAGGAAAGGGAGGTGGGAAAAAGCAGGGACTTTGTACAGGCCCTGCTCTGGAGCACAGAGGAAAGCTGAACAAAGCATACACCACCCACCCAGGTAAACTATCTTTCCCTACCCTTGCTGACCAGGGCTAACGAGTTTGTAAGATACTTCCTCACCCATCACTGTGTCAAAGTCTCAAACAGTCCGAGGTAGGAAGGGCAGACGTGGTTCTCCCCATATCACAGAACAAGAACTGAGACACAGCGAGCTTCCTGACTTGTTACAAGTATTCAGCTTGTTTTTCGAGATCCTGCCCTGAGTTCCTACCATGCTACGGTGACACTTGACCATTGGTACCTGGGCTATTGAGGGGTCCGTGTGCCAGGCACTGGGGAAGCAGTGGTGAATAAAACAGTCCCTATCCTCTGAGGGCTCACTTTATACAAGGGCTTTAATCTTCCTCCACATGTGATTGCTTCATTTCAACTGCCTGGGATGTTAAACTGAGGATCCTCAGGCAGTAAATGGGCTCAAGAAAAGCCTAGGATCAATTAGCAACATCTGCTGTGGGAATCCCCTTTGCAAGGACTGAAAAATACTCTTCTCAACAACAATGTAACACACACCGTGTACTGTGGATATAGAAATTAGGTAAGACTGCCAAGGAAGGGTCCAGCCCACAAAACTAGTAGCTGATGCTGAGAGCAGACACGGGTGTGGTGGGGTCAATGCTCTTTCCCTCCAAAAGCTGCTATGTCCTTACCTCAGAAAAGATCTGCAAACCCTTAGGCCTGGGCTCTTCTGGAGGAATCAATGCAAGTCCCAGGAAGAACAAAATGCAGAAACACAAGTGAGAATTATGGGACCAGTGCTTCTGTGGAAAGAGCACCAGGCAGGGAGTCAGGAAAACTGCCCACCTCACCCCCAGCATCAGGGTGGTACAATGGTTAAGAGCCTGGGCTCCAACAGCTCTTCTACTTTGGTGACTCCGGGTTTCTGTAAATGGGAATAGTTTCTAACCTAATGGGACTATAAGGACTGAGTTGCTATTTGTAAAGTGCTTAGAAAAATGCCTAGCACATAGTTAGCACTCAATAGTTGTTAGCTATTATTTTGGAACTTTAGAGGTACTCTGTATCTGAGCAGGCTTCATCACTGGTTTGTCTAATTACAAAGCATGCCTGTACAACTCTATAGTTTTTTTTTATTTTTCATAAAGGAATGCCCCTATGAATTCAATAAAAGTCACTGCAGAATTGATTTTCTTTAAAAAGGCCACTGACAAATTTTTCCACCCCTCCCTAAGCTCAGTTTCTGAGGTGAGCCTCCTATTAGGTACTTAGTCCTGGATGCTTGTTCGGTGCCCCCAGTCTTCCCAGAACCATGCTTTATGCTCTATCTTAAAGAGCTCATCAGCAAGGCAGAGTAGAAGGGTGGACCTGTTCTCAGGAAATGTAGAGCATTTCTGGGCAACACCTGCTCCATTTGGGCAGGCTTTCCTGGCCTTCTGAGGGCTCAGGGTGTGTCAACAGCTGGCCCATGTGGGGGAGAGAAGAGAGCTGAAGGCTTGTTGTCTGGAGGACCAGGAATGACAGCACATATGAGATCAGCCTTGGGGGCTGGTGCTGCCAGACCTAGTCCTCTAATCTACACTCCTGCAGCACTGACCATGCAAAGAGGCTCCCGTTTTTCTTTCCTTGAAAGAACAAAGCAGAATGAAGAGAGACCCAGCACAGGTATCATGATTCCCTTAGTGCCATGTGGGAGACTGGCCAAGAGACGGCCTCAGTTTTCTATAAAATGAGAAGTAACCAGATGGCTTCCAAAGCCCCTTTGGATCATGGCCTTCCTCGAGGATCTCCAAAGAGCTGCCACTTCAGAGGGGCAGTGGCAGTGATGATGCAAATCAGGGGGTGGGACAGAGAAGGCCTAGAATGAGAGAACATTCCAGAGCAACTCCAAGCCCAGCAGCAGCTAATGGGGAGCTTGAGCAGCCTGTCCACTCCTAGCCAGAGGTCCTGCATTTCTAGGCCGCTGCTGCCCTCGTGCTCCTTCCCCACACCTAGAAAGAGGGCCTCCAGCTCAGAGGACAAACTGCTGTGCTCACGGCTCCTGGAAAGATGGATGGAGTCAAGTATCTTTTAAAAAAATGTTTCTGGAGCTACTACTGAGCCCTTAGTATGAACCATCACTTTGCTAAGTGCCTCCCTTGCAGTATCTTACTTAATAGGAAGACTGATGCTTATATTTTCTTTATTAGTTGTGATTTAAAGGGAAAAAGAATAGACTGGCTTTACCAGTTTTTAACTCTGACCCTGGGTAGGTCCCTTAATCACCATAAGCCTATGGAGAAGGAATTTCTCCTTAAGAGGGGGCCAACTACCACCCACCTCAAGGGCACTTGTGAGATATGAATAAAGAAATGTTTTGTGAAGTCTTCTAAAATCTTAAGGGAAAGGGGCGCCTGTGTGGCTCAGTCATTAAGCATCTGCCTTCGGCTCAGGTCATGATCCCCGGGTCCTGGGATGGAGCCCCACATCAGGCTCCCTACTCGACGGGAAGCCTGCTTCTCCCTCTCGCACTCCCCCTGCTTGTGTTCCCTCTCTCGCTGTGTCTCCCTCTGTCAAACAAAAAACAAAAACAAAAAAACTTAAGGGCTATCCCAAAGGCAGTACCAACCCTTACAATCCACAGACTTGATGAATAAGACCAGACCCTAGATAAACCAATGGATGATGGCTTAGAATCCTCAGCTTTGGCAGATGCCACCCTGGACAGTATCCTATCTCAGGGCAATAGAACTCCCAAAAGAGTGCAAGCCAAGTCACCTCCTCATCGCCTGGAGCAGGCCACTCCCAGCCTGTGGAGACTTGGCTCACTGCTCCTCGGTGCCATAATAATGGGGGAGAAGGCCAGTTTCCCTGGATCTACCCAGTCTTCAAAACCTCAATCATCAGTACTCCAGTCCCTTTTACCTGAAGGGCTAATCCAAGGCCTGCTGCTCATCCCCAGCTGTCCTACCAAAGGGTAGGGGCTGGCCAGCAGCACAGGATACACTTAGAAAGGAGCTCCATCCTACAGTCTGAAAAACTGAAGCACAAGTGTATGGGGGGGGGCAGCGGGGGAGTGGAGGACTGAAACCAGGCTCCTACAAATCTCACAGCTGCTACGGAATGAGGTGCTTGCCATAGAGGTGGCCTGGTGTGAAGCCCACACATCCCTGCAATAGCACTAGTGGGGGCAGGGTTGCCTGACAGAAAGTTCTTTAGAGATTTCTAAGTCTGAACGTCCTCCAGGTCAAACCATGTCCCTTTCTGCACCCACTCTGACCTAGCTCGTCTCTTCTTCACAGGGCATGTACCATGGGCTTGGGGGAACCCCAGAACAAACCCAAGTGAAAGCCTCTGCTGCCACCACCCCCCACGCTGATTTTTTGTACTCTGGCGAGTTGCAAACCCAAGCAGTAAGCTCTTGGAGGGCAGGTAAGTGTGGTGGAAAGAGCACTAACCTGGGCATCAGCATGCCTGTGTTTCAAAACCTGCATCCCTGTAGGGCAGCCTTGGTCAGTAGCCTCCCCTATGGGGGCCTGCTTTCCTCAGCAAAGTGCCCGGTACGTGCAGGCATGTGCACATGGTGCACGTGAATTCTGGACTGGGCTCAGTGGGCTGGGGCAACTCCAGGTGCCTGCAGGGGGCAGTGAAGGAGCGGCAGCTTCAGAGGCAGCAGAGCTGGGGGGGGAGGGTGCAAGTGTGTGCGTGTGTCTGCGGTGCTGGAACACTGGCCAGCTCCTTAACCTTCTCGTCAGGAAAATGCTACCTTCGTTACCAAGGACTGCTTTGAGGATTACAAACAGGTAAGTGCCCTTGAAAGCTTAGGTTTCTAAGTGTGGGGGAGGGGAGGGGGATACAGGTCGTATTATCATCCCATTTTTTTTTTTAAAAAGCATGTGTATACACTCACAGTCAAAAAAAAAAGTATAGAAATGTGCTGTCCAATACAATAGTCACTAGCCACATGTGGATGCTGAGCACTTGTAATGTGGGCAGTCCAAATCGAGAAATGTTTTAAGTGTAAAAGACAAACCAAATTTCAAACATTTAATACAAAGAATAGAAGATATTTCACTAATAACTTTTATGTTGATTATATGTTGAAATGATAATCTCTTATCTTGGGTTGTACCATTTAAACTGATTTCACCAATCTTTACTTTTTTAAAACTATGGCTACTAAAAAATTCAAAATTATCCACACAGCTTGTGTTGTATTTCTATTAGGTAACACTAGTCTAAAAGGATGTGGTTGCTTAGTAGTGTTTATGGTGGTTGGTGGACATTTTTCTACAATGAATTGGTTGCTTAAGTAAGTTGAAAAGATTTCCCCCTTTGAAAGAAGTTAAAAGGCCCAACACATAACAGTATTTCCTATCCCTCTAGGAAGAGCCAGAGAGCCTCCCAAAGCCTGCAGAGAGCCACCATCCTGCCACACCTGGCCTGGAGGCCATGCCTGAGAAACCACATGGTCAGCGCGGCTCTTACCAGCGGGCAGCACGTTGCCTGACAGAGCTGAGGAGGATCATTTCTGGGGGAAGAGGGGCCGGGGCTCCTCTGCAAGATCAGAAGTTCCAGGGCCTGGCTCACGCCCACTAAAGGTGGCCAAGAGGCAGAACCGGGAAGTCCAGGCTGGGGCACCAGGGTCCTGTACAGATTCCTGCTGCCTGAAGATCTATATGGATCCTCTCTCTCCCAGAAAGTTTTCCAGGTAGGGTATGTATACTTCTGTGGTCTGGAAGAATGCAAAGCTAGATGGTAAGTACTGCAGGGTCTCTGGAGTCAGTGTGCCAGGAGATGCAATCCCAGCTACTTACTAAATGCTGCATACACTTAAGCAAAATTACTGAACCTCTCTGAACTCTTCTGTTTTCTCATCCATAAAATGAGGATTAGAACTGAAGCCAGATCCCACAGGGTTTTTGTGAAAATGAACCTAGATAATGAATGAGATGGTATGGTGGCTCAGAATTTTGATAATCATGTCAGAAGTGGAGGGTCTGGGACATCGGTCCTTAAGACAAGCTACCCATGAGGCAGATTCTAGGACACCTGGCTAAGCCCAGGGACATGATAAAGGCACTTCAGTGATAGATGAGCAATGCATTCATACCCAATCCCTTCTTACAGGTTGTGAGAAATGAAGGTGCAGCCAGGAGAATCAAGAGAGCAGGGCTGAAAACAGAACTTGGATCCACAGATTTCAGTTTGCTCTGACCCGACCCTGAAGATTTGAAATTAAAAAGCCACTGCAGTTTCTGACAAGAAGTCAGAACAGAACACTGTGACACTAGGCGCCCACATGGGGCTCATTCCCCATCCCCGCAGCCCCACCATCCCAACCCCAGCTCCTGCTAGTGCCCCCAAGCTATTTACCCACACTCTCACTCTGCCTCCACCCTGGGGCAGGGAGCGGGAGATAGGCCAAGGGAAGCTGCCTAGCAGGGAAACACCAATACTCTCCTGGCCCTGGAGCCAAGAGACCCAGAACCCAGGTAAAACATCTGCCTGCCTCAGGCCATCCTCTTCTTATTAATGGGCATCACATGACAATAATTCGGCTTCTGGACAAACAGGAGGAAGTAAGAAACAGCAATCAGAAAACTTCCTCTTAAGTGGCCTAGTCTCAAAAGAAAACATAAGGTCAAAAAAATCTGGCCCAGTCACCATGCCATCATCCACTCCTTCCCATCTCTTCCCCAGACTATTGTAGAAGTCTCCAAGGGGTCTCCCTGCTCCCCCCACACCAGTCCATTCTGCATAAGATAAAGTAACCCTCAAGCAGAAATCCTATCACGCTACCTCCTCTCTCAATGCTTTCAGAACAGAATCCAAACTCCCTAAACTGGCCTCCCAAGGCCTCTTGCTTCTGAGTTTTTGGGCCCCTCGCCTCTCATTCAAAGGCCTCTTGGTCCGTTCCTTGCAGATCTCTGAACTCATCACCACCTAGCATTTGCTGTTCCTCCAGGCAAGAATGCTCACCACCATGCTCCTTATCAATCTCATCTGGGCTCATCCTTAGAGGCCTTCCCTGACAGGTGTTTGAAGCTGTCCCCAGCCACACATCCCCAGTTCTCTAGCACACTGCCTTGCTTTGTTTCTCTCACAGCGCTTAGCACTACCAGCAGCTGCCGTGTAGTATTAAAGATGGCTGCAAACGGACACTCCTCCCATTGAAAGGCAGGACCCATGACCCCTCCCCTTCATTCTCAGCAGGATCTGTGACCTCTATCACACTATGGTAAAAGTGATGTGCTAGTGCTCTGGCCCAGACCTTGTAATATTGACAGCATCTACTTCCTGTCTCTTGAAAAGCTCAGTCTGGGAGCACTAAGTCACTGCACAGTAAGTCCTACTACTCTGAAACCCCCAGGCTGGAGAGGGTACCTGAGGGCACTCGAGTTCCAGCTGACCTCAGCCTTCCAGCCATCCCTGCCAAGGTACCAAAAATGCGAGTGAAGTGTGGTGGGTCCTCCAGACCAGGACATCAGATACCTCTATCACTGCCATACAGAAAAGACTCACCTGGCTGAGCCCTGTCCTAATCCTGACCCACATACAAATCAGTGAACAAATGGTTGTTTTTTTATGTTACTAAGTTTGGGGTGATTGGTTAGGCAGCAATAGCAAGAACTACCTTGTTGGTTTACTATGTCTCCCCACCAGAATGTAAACTATGAGGGCAGCCCCCCTCTGTCTTGTTCCCATCACTATTCCATGGTCTAATACTCAGTAGGTTACTCAAATGTGTTAAATGAATGATTTTCACTTTGCTGGTAGCCAAGTTAGTTCCTTTCACACAAAGGTTAGGTTCAAGCCCTGGTGCTTCTCTTGATTAGCCTGAGGACTTATCTGAATACTCAAGTCTCTTCAGATGGGTGGGCCAGCTTCCCTTCCACTGAGGGATACTTTGACCCTGGCCTCCACAAGACAGAGGTTCTAAATCTCAGAGCCAGAAGCAGGGGGGTGGTCTCAGCAACAATCCAGTGTAACCAGGTACAGGATGGCAGAATCTTCTCAATGACATTTCTGTCAAGAGACGGGCCACCACTGTTTATACACTGCAATGGGTACTCATAACCTTCTGCAGCAGCTCATCTTAGCCCAGCATTTTCCAGAAGCCTAAGGCAGAATGTCTCACGCCTAGGTAGAAAAATCCCAAAGCCTTGGTCAAGCTCTTGGGTATAACACTAAAGCTGGTCCAATCAGGTAGGGGAAAGCAATCTCCGTTAGACGAAAGCTTTAACAGTGTAGTCTTCATCTCCAATTTGATATATCAAATTTAACCCTAGGAGGAAAAGACCTTGAAAGATCTGGCTTAACCACTTTCATTTACAGAAGAGGAAAAGGAAATCCAAACAGGCTCAGTAAGTTGCCCAAAGTGTCTTAGCAAGTGAGCCAAACAGCTGGGACTAGAAGGCTGGTCTCCAGTTTCCTGCCCAGAGTTCCCCATCCTACCCCTACTACAGGGTTCACACCAACAATGGTGTGAGGAGCAGGCCTGCCTTGGGGAAGCTTCTCTCCAGTGTCTCTTCTCCCAGAGAGAATTCAATGCTCCAATGACACAAGACCTAGTCAGGATCTTTTCCGTTTTCATCAAAGAACTAGTAACACCTGCCTTAGCCACTCTCACACCAACAGTGTTTGAGCTGGAAGGGGCCTTAGAGACTGAGATCAAAGATGCCATACCCATTTCACAGATAGGGGAGGGGAAAGGCTCAATGGGACCTAACATAAGCCCGTTTTCCAATCCCTTAGCTCTCAGACAGCTTTCTATCACGGTTCTGGGGCCTCAGGCCACAATGCCCAGTGGTATATGGTCTCCTCCCATGGCTTAAGGAGTCCCCTCTAGGGACTCCCTATTCCTGCCATAGGCCTTAAAGTCTTCCCTCCCCTCCTCTCTCAAACTCCTTCCATATGAATGCTCCTCAGCTTGCAAGCTGGACAGACCGCTATCCTCTCTGCTTTGTATGATCAAACATACGAAGTCTGGGCCCAGGGGCCCAACTGAGTTGGCATGCCGGTGTCCTAGTCTAAAGTGGGCTAGGTACTGCCACTGGACAGCACTCATAAAGCAACAGAGGTCCAGTGTGGCCAGCTCTTCTCATTCTTTTCTGTAACAGCTTTACTGTTATCATTCACATACCAAGTTATTCATCAATTCAAAGTATAAAATTCAACGGGTTTTGTTTTTGTTCTTGTTTTTGCATATTCAGTCTGCTCTCTTAAAGCTGCACATTTCTAGGTTTCCAGATAAATTTTCTTGATTTTTAAAACATAGGTGATTACTTTAAATTGTTTTTAAATTCAGAGCCAATCAAAACCTGTCAAAAGGTTAAATCTTTAAAGGGGGGGGGGCGCACTTGGGTGGCTCAGTTGGTTGGGCGTCTGACTCTTGATTTCAGCTCAGGTCATGATGTTGGGGTAGTGGGATTGGGCCCCATGTCCGGCTTCGCGCTCAGTGTGGAGTCAGCTTGTCCCTGGTCCCTCTGCTCTTCCCCCCACTCTCACGTGTGCTCTCTCTGAAACAGATAAATAAATAAAATCTTAAAAATAAAAAAAAATATTTTTTTTTTTTAAAAAAAACCTGCGAATTGGCTGGAATGGGCCTGAGGATGTAAGATGAGGGATGCCAATTTGTGACTTCTGCCTTTCAGAATGTACACCCCATCATGACAGCCCCTAAAATCGTCTACCTAAATTCAGCTTTCAGGGACTGGCACCTACAAGTACTCAAAAATTTCTGAATGAACAAATCTGGGCAAGTACTTTTGCAAATCTGTAGCTGCAGGCCTCTGGAGCAAATCACCACCCAACCCGTTTAAGTATTACCACCACATTAAGAAACTCAGTACACCTCGTGAACAGCTAAATCCATCTGGGGACACTGTTAAAAGTTACTTCTTGACCTTCTACCTCCCATTTGCCATCAGAGCTTTACCCACAGGCACACAGGAAGCAGGTCTATTCAAACACTGTATTTCAGAAGAGCCAGCACTTCCACCCACCCCAAGCTTTGATTCTTTGGGCAAAATAATCCTAGTTCCTTCAACCATTCCCTGCTCATAGCAAGGTGCAAGCAACCCAGTAAGCTGCCTCCTCTATGTTCCTGATTTCCTGTCTCCCTCCCACATTCCCTAGCGGCAGCATCCAGCTTCCCACACCCAAGAACCTTGCTCTCACCAGTCCAAACTCTACTCCTACATTCAGCTCCACCTGGAGGAAAACCTAAGCCAGGCTATTCTATGCACATAATTGGCATCTTTCTCATGCTGCTGTTAATACATATACACAAAATAGGAAAAACAGAGACCTCCGCTCCCCCAAATAAACCCAAAGCTAGAGAAAGACATCAAAGATGGAGTAAGAGGGTTTCACTTCAAAGCACCTGAGTCCATTTCTCACTGATATTCTACTACTAGTGCACTCCTAAGCACCACAATGTGGGCTTCTCGTTGCAGGATTACAGCCCCCATGACTCCTTAAGTCCCCCACTACTCTACAGTTGCCTGACACCCAAGACAGGGTCTGAAGAGCTAGCTCTAGGAAGCACCATGGGCTGCCTTACTATCTATGCTCAGAACCAAACAGAAGGGATCAAGGGGCAGAGGATCCAGGAAGACAGAGAAAGGCTGGCTTTGGCACCTGACCTCTGTTAGCAAATGAAGACACAGGTCAAAACTAAGTCCTTAACACTCTCAGAACTGTCACTTATTGTTTGCCAGGCTCTGGCCGAGCTCTCATGTTCATCTACCTCATTTTCAACAGGGACTCCAATGCGTGAGTACTCTAGATAAAACTCCATTTACTGGAGCCTAGAGGTTACCAACCTGTCCAAAGGCACTCAGTTGCTAAGTGGCTAGTGCTAAGTCAAACTATGCTCGACTGACTCCAAAGTCCCTGTTCAACCACCCCATTCTACTTCTGCCTCCAGCGGTGGAGTGAAAATAGAACTGGAGTGGAAACCAAGAGGACTGGGTTCAAGTCTCAGCCTTTCTTTGAACTGTGATCCTGAGCAACTCCCTATTCCCTTTCTAGGCCTGAAGTACCTAAACTGTTAACAGGAGTTTAGATTCAGTGACCTCTGGGGTCCCTTCCAGCTCTAAATACTCCATCCTCTCAAAAAGGGAGAGGCGTGCCTCAGTGGCGCAGTTGGTTGAGCGTCCACTTCTGGTTTCAGCTCAGGTCCTGATCTCGGGGTCATGGGATCAAACCCCATGGCAGCTCTGCACTCATCGGGGAGTGTGCTTAAGACTCTCTCTCCGCCCCTCCCCTGCCCTCTCTCTAAAATAAATAAATAAATCTTTAAAAAAAGGGAGGAGGGGCACCTGGGTGGCTCAGTCGTTGGGCGTCTGCCTTCGGCTCAGGTCATGATCCCAGGGTCCTGGGATCAAGCCCCGCATCGGGCTCCCTGCTCGGCGGGAAGCCTGCTTCTCCCTCTCCCTCTCCCCCTGCTTGTGTTCCCTCTCTCTGTCTCTGTCAAGTGAATAAATAAAATCTTTAAAAATAAATAAATAAAAGAAGGGAAGAGAGCACAGCAGTGGGGACAGAGTTGACAACTGGGCACTGGGCTGGGTGAGCCTGATTATAGCCCCACATTCTCAGGGACTTACTATAGCTTTCTATCCATGGGCAAATGCAGCCCCACTACTCCCAGCACAAGTGTAAAATGAGCTGAATTAAGCTGAGGGGAGGTGGCTCTGATGGAAGGAAACCTTGTGCATGCGGCCATCTGCGGAAAAGCCAACAAAGCCAAGCTGCGGAGGGGCTGATGGCAGGCAGCCTACGTGAGCCCATGAAGTCCTGCCACAGGGGTGCCTCCCCTGGTGGAGGTGGGAGTTGCCACGCCAGCCCCGTTCCCTGCTACTTCCAGGGCTTCCTCTTTCAGGCCTGTGCTGCCACATTAGGGTGAAGCAGGCTGGTGGCTCTAAGCTCAAGCATGAGCTCAGCTCAGGCCAGTCCATCAGAAACTGGCTTCTTCCGGCAACTGAGATACATTCCAGCTAATGTGGCCTTCTGAAAGGTCAGAGAAATCTCATAAACTGGAGCCGCTCCCTATGCCTAAAGGATGACAGCTGATAATTGCCCAACACTTCAGGAATGACTTGGAAATCTGCTCCCTTTTGTAATCTGGGAACCTTGCCCCAAAGGATCAGACAGGAAACCCCAAACCATCTACCCTTAAGAGGTTCTCATGCGGCCAGAATAATCTTTAAAAAGAAAAAAATCTTACCATGCCATTCTCTCATTTAAAATCTTTAATGGCTTCTCTATGCCTTCCAGTTAAAATCACAATTTATCTAAGTCATCTACACAACAGCCACAGGGAATTTACTCAATTCCCTGAACCCTAGGGCCTTCGCTCCACCAAGCATGAGCTCTCTTTCCAGGCTTTTTCTCAAATAACTCCTACCCATCCTTCCCATTTCAAGGGAGTTAGCCGTTGCTTTCTCCAGAAAGAATTCTCTGACCTAGATTTGAGTTGGGTACCCCTGCTACACTCCCAGAGAATCCCATCCATTTCTTACACAGCACCTTCCCTACTGGATTGTGAGTGCATGT
The DNA here is from genome assembly GCF_029215605.1 of Mirounga angustirostris. Taxonomy (NCBI): domain Eukaryota; kingdom Metazoa; phylum Chordata; class Mammalia; order Carnivora; family Phocidae; genus Mirounga; species Mirounga angustirostris. Next base: position 108,773,016 of record NW_026991715.1, read on the forward strand.
ACTCCTTCCCAACAAAGATTTTTGTTATTCACTGTGGTATTTTCTATGCCGAACTCAAAATGTGCTGTGTGATGCTGTCAAAGTATGAGATTTATCCATTCATTTACTAATTATCTGAACAGGAACCTGAACAAAATGACAGTGTGAGCCATGTGGCTATCTGGGGAAAAAGCATCTGGGGAAAAACCGAACCCCTGAAACAGAGAGTACACAACATACTCTAGGAAAAGCAAAGACCAATGCTGTTGGATGGGAAAAGTGGTGATAGAGAAGGTTAGAGCTTGGGGGGAATGGGTGATGTGGGGAGCCATATCAAGGGTAGATTAGAGAATACTCTAAGGATTTGGGATTTTATTCCACAATGAGAAGCCATGAGAGGATCTTGAGGAAAGAGTGACAGGAAACCAGGTAGAAGGTTGCTTCAGCAATCCAGGTGAGAAGCAATGGTGTGTGGATTAGGCTGACAAAAGAGGAGGTGTGTGGATTAACTTCGGACAGACTTTTTAGGAGCCAAAACTATGTACTAGTAAATTATATGTAAAGTGACAAGGATGACCCAAGACTCTTGTCCAAGCAATTAGGATAGTTGCTTACTAATTTCTGAGTCTCACTTTTCCCATCTGTGAAGCAGGGTAAAAAGACCACCTGCTTAGCAGATTACATGGGCTAGAACACACCAAATATCCAATAAGTGGTAACTATGGTATCACTATTACATATCTTGGGATCACCAGGAACTTAAATAAGCTGGTATATGTGAAAAGGAGAGCGAAAGTCATACAGAGCCCAGGTGGACCATTTATCCAGATGGCTCCTGGCCACAGTGGGACTTCAGCTCCTCTGAGAAGCTTGCAACTTCATTTTAAAGCAGAGAAAAGGCTACCTCGAGTTACTGGAATGCATGTCTGGAGGGTAAGGTGGTTATCACAAGTATGGAAGATTATTATTACAGGTGTCTGCCTTTGGCTCAGGTGATGATCCCAGGGTGAGGGGCCCTGCATAGGGCTCCCTGCTCAAGGAGGAGCCTGTTTGTTTCTCCCTCTCCCTCCGCTGTTCCCCCCCACCCACCACCGCTTGTACTCTCTCACTCTCACTCTTGCTCTCTCTCAAATAAATAAAATCTTAAAACAACAAACCAAAAAACTAAGTGCCCTCTAAACAAGGCCTCTGATGGAGGGGGGTCAGCTGGGTTTACTAATAGTACCTCATACTGAGATGGTGAAGCCCCTCACTACACATGACTGTATGTATGGCTTTATATGACTGGCTTTACAAAATTCTTCAATAAAGGCCTACACTCCTCACATCCCACACCTATGGCTTTGCTAGTCCAAAGGTGCAGCCAAAAGAAAGATGCCAAGTCAAGACTGTCCCTGTGATTCTCAGAAAATCCCTCAGGGAGACATCCTAGGCTATCTGCCACGTAAGTTGGCCAAATGGCCCTGGTAACTTCTGCAAATAGTGCTACGTGAAAATTAAGCTAACTCCTGATTATCCATCCTCACTTAGGAAAGTCATGAATAATCTGGCTTTGGAATGCATCTTCTGGAACATAAACCACTTACACCTGTGTGGGACATTTTTAACTAATGAACGGGGCTACCCCATACTCAAATTAATTTGATCCTCAAAACAACCTCAGCACAGGGATTAGTCCCATTCTGTGCCTAAGAAAAACAGAGGTTAGGCAAGCTAAGTCACCAAGTGAGAGCAGAGAGAGGTACTCTACCCATGTTCTGATTTAAATCCTATCACCACGTATCCCTCTGCTCCCTCATCCCGCTGTCTCCTATGCTTTCATTAGCCAGGTATCAAAACTTACTTCCTCTCATGAACCTCCAGCAAGGTAAGGCCATCCTCTCTCCTGACCACTCCACCAGGTAACTCTGGACCAGCCAGGGATGTTTGTGAGCCCAGACTGAGGCACCTGTGAGCCCTCTCAAGGCCCCAGCACCCTCATTACCCCCTTTGTGAGCTTGTCTTGGATTGTGCAAACAGGGGCACTCCCATCTGCCAAGCTCTCCATTTTAAAGAGGTTTTTGTGGTTTCAGGCCCGCTCCTCCTCCTCTCTCTACCCGCCTCCCTCTGGGAGGGAACTGAGTGCTGAGTAACAGCTTTAAAATGCGTACTCTAGCCTAGGCCCACTGCAGACAGGGGGTGGGTCAGCCAAGAGACTCCACCCCTCAGGAGGTTCAGGGTTTCAGACTGCAGAGACCACCCCCTACCCCCAGCCTGAATGGGCATACCTCTCCCTTCCTAGCAGGCACTCTCTTCCCCAGGAAGTATAAAACCCAGACACCCCACACTTAAGTTGAGGGGGCAGTCAGCCTCCCCCCACCACCCTTTCAGAGGGTCCTAATTGTGTGCTTTCTTTAGAAGGGGAAAAAAGTAATTTAAACTGCAGGAAAACAGCTTTAAAGCCTCATTTATGGAGGCTAACCTAGCAGTTCTTAGCTGAGGGTGCACTATATCAACAGTATGGAGCTCATCACTCTTGACAAGTAATTCCTTAATAAATCTAAAGGAATCAGATTTCCTCAGTTGTCACCAAAATGTCTTCTTGAAATTGGTTCGAATCAAGATCCACACAATGCATTTGACTGATGTCTCAATTCTTTTTTAAAAAATGTCATTTATTGATAATTTGTCCTGCAGAGTTTCTCACATTCAGAAACTAGAGGACTGCTACCTCAAGGTCCAAAAACTTGTTCCTCCATGTCCACAGATCTAGGGCTCTATTAGGTTTGGGTTCAATTCTTTGGCGGGGGGAGATTTTCACAGGCAGTGCTGTGTACTTTCTATCTCAGCACTGCAAGGTACATAATGTCTGCTTGCTCCACAGTATCTGATATGCACCCCAAGCAATCTGCCTAGGTTCCTAAAGCCAGAAGTCTCTCTAGCCCTTACAGAACTTGGATTCAAAACTGAGTTCTTGGGACGCCTGGGCGGCTCAGTCGTTAAGCGTCTGCCTTCGGCTCAGGTCATGATCCCAGGGTCCTGGGATCGAGTCCCACATCGGGCTCCCTGCTCAGTGGGGAGCCTGCTTCTCCCTCTCCCTCTGCTGCTTCCCCCACTTGTGCTCACTCTCTCTCTCTCTGACAAATAAATAAACTAAAATCTTAAAAAACAAAACAAAACTGAGTTCTTAACCGCTATGGCAAACAGAAACAAACACATATAAAAAGCTCTATTTTGGTTTCTTTCTTTTGTGTGTGTGTGTGGGGGGGGGTTATTGAAAAACTTTTTTTTTGGATACTAAAAACACTTTGAAGACATTTAGACCTAATCGGATTCCTCATTTTCAGATGAAGAAACAGAGGCAGAGGAAGAATGGGGGTTGCTGGTATTCACAAAGCTGCTCACCAACAGAATCAGAAGTGGAATGAACATGCTTAATAATGGTGATCATTTATTACAAAATTTTTAAAATAGCAAATACTGGATAGGTAGCACCTATTAGATGGTCTGTGCCTGGCACTATGCTAAGGGCTTTATAAATGTTATCTTCTTTAATTCTCACAACCTTTAGAAATAGTAACTATCAGGGCGCCTGGATGGCTCAGTCGTTAAGCGTCTGCCTTCGGCTCAGGTCATGATCCCAGGGTCCTGAGATGGAGCCCCACATCGGGCTCCCTGCTCTGCGGGAGGCCTGCTTCTCCCTCTCCCACTCCCCCTGCTTGTGTTCCCTCTCTCGCGTCTCTGTCAAATAAATAAATAAAATCTTTTTAAAAAAATAAAATAAAAATAAAAAAAATAGTAACTATCATTATTCTCATTTTGAGGATGAAAAAATGGTGGATCAGAGAGGCTGAGTAATTCACCCAAGACTGAACAGCAAGTTAGAAGCAAAGCTCAATATATACAAATATTGAAACATCACGTTGCAGATCTCAAACTAATAGTCAATTTTACCTCAATTAAAAAAAAAAAAAAGCAGCAGTAGCAGCAAAAGCAGTAAAGCTGGGACTCAAAACTGCAGACTGTAGGATTCCAAGGCTGTTGCTTCCACAGTCCACTTATGGTGGGGAAGGAAAAGGCAACAGTCGGATGTAGCTCTGATGCTAGACTGAAAACTGATACCCCAGATCCATACAGATGTCCCACCCTAGTGCAACTGGGAGGAGCCTGGGAAAGGGCCTAAACCTAGGAAGGAAAATAGAGAAAGAGAGTAGAGATTTATTTGGGGCCAGTTCAGTGGGGTGGAGGATCCCTGGGATTGCCCTGGGTTAGCTGAGATTTTTACCTCTTCTTTATTTTGTGCCATCAGTTAGCTGCACTTCAAAAGAACACACAAAAAAGTGATGCCCAGAACACAAATGCTCAAGTCTGAGATCCTGGCCAGATTTCCCTTTAAAGTCAAGAACACTAGGACGCCTGGGTGGCTCAGTGGGTTAAGCGTCTGCCTTCGGCTCAGTTCATGATCCCAGGATCCTGGGATGGAGCCCCACGTCAGGCTCCCTGCTCCTCCCTCTGCCTGCTGTTCCCCCTGCTTGTGCCTCCCCCCGAAAAATAAATTTAAAAAGTCTTTTAAAAAAAATAAAGTCAAGGAGACTACACCATTGCTTTATTTTCTTCTTACGTGAAGTTAGAAGTCCCACACAACCAACCCACTGATTCCCCCTGCTGGGGTGGGCAGAAGCTTGTGGTGATGATACATTCTCAGATCTCAACCCACTGCACGTGCACTAGCCACAGCAAACTTAGTTCAGTTATGGTCTTTCCCCACAGCCCTGAGAGCACATGTGCACTCTACCAAAGGCAGTTTTTATAAAACGCAAATAAACAAATTAAAATTTATTTTTAAAACATTCATCACACCACATTCCAAAGCAAAAATAGCCAATTCCTTGGGTCAGCAACCTTTAAGATTATACACAATATGCCCTTCCAGTCTGTGGATAAGCAAAACTCCATTTTTAAGGAGATGGATCCCATATATTTCATGGAGTACTGACACAATACCAGAAAAGGAAAGTACTGCATTCTCTACCCCCCTCATCATACAGGTGGAGAAAAAGAAGACCCAGAAAAAGTCCTGGAAAGTCCCACAGTCTCCCAGACTGGGAGAACAGCTACCACATGCCAGGCACTGGGCTATCACCACAATGAATGCTCACAACAACCCCATAAGCAGATAAATCATAATTTAATCCCTATTATACAAACGGAGAAGCTGAGACAAAGAATGGGTAAGTAACTTGCCCAAGGAGGCACAACTAGCAAGTGGTAGGGCTGGCATTTGAGTCAATGCAGTTTTAACCCCAGAACGTTTCCCATCCTGCTTCTCTCATACTCACAAGAATTGTGGCTAGAATAAGGAAAAAAATGTAAAAGTCTTCAAAATATTCTAGGGGAGAGATATACAAAAAGCCAAATGCAAATCCTGACTTAAAATAAAAACTACCAATGTTAAGATGTGGAAGCTTAAACCAGAATAGAGAACCCCACAAAAATGGGGGGGATATAGAAAAATACCTTTTATTACTAGTTACTGCATGTGTCCCTTAAAGCACTAAGCCACTAGCATCAGAGCCAAAAGGAAGGCTAAAAATAGGCATTTGCAGCAAACTCTGGAAAGCTTTTAGCTTGCTTATGAGGCACTCATTTCTGTAGACTCCCAAAAACATATGCATCACAGAACACAAAAATTCCCAAGACCACACTGTCACTCCATTGATGTCACATTTAAACTTGTCCAAGCTGCAAATAAAATCAGGGCTGAAAAACGGCCTTAGCAGTCCATGTAGACTCTCCAAAAAAGGGCCACTATCTCAACCTTACCAGACAGACAAGTCACAGAATTCTCCCTCGAAAAGCATCCAAGCCCTAACAACAGACTTAAACAGAGAAACTACTGGATTAATTCAGAGTTAGTCTGTCAAAAACTAGTCCAAAGGTTCAAAAACCAATGAGTAGACAAGACACTTTCTTGCCTTAAGATTCCAGAAAAACAAGAACAGAGCAAAACTACCAGACTCGGAATTTTGCTTTGGGCACTTAAAGCAAGTTGGCTTCTCCATTCCAGGGAAGGTGAGATGCCAGCCAAGCTGTCTTCTTCCCACGATCAATAACCCCAGTGACGCACCCTATCAAGGGCCCCTGCACTTGCACAAAACGCCAGCTCAGGCACCCAATACCACCTGATGTCATGGCTGATTTAAAACCCACAAGGCAGGTTCACCATTAGCTAAGCAGCAGCAGGAGTAGCCCCATTTAAACTTCTGAGAAGTGCTCTCTCTTGGGGATGATTATACCCCTTTGAGTTTAAAGAGGGGGGAAGGACCAAAGAGTGTCTTGTCTTAAAGTTGCTTTCCCTCCCTCTGTGGGTGGATCAGGAGGGATATGCAAGAAAATGGAGGTTTCCGCACTGCCCTTTGCATAAGAGGGTTCTGGAAGGGAAAGGGGGGAAGGGGAGAGGGCAGAAGGAAGAGAACACGGTCTGAGGTATTATTAGTAAACCCCAAAAGTCCCCTCCTCCAAATGAAGCAACCTTAAAAGAAATAAAAATTGCAACATGCTATTTCCAGAATTGGCTGCTCTGGTTTCCCTTGGACTACGAGTGATCCTAATCCCTCGAATGGGAAGACATTAAGCTCCCTCTTCAACTTTCCCCATTTTGGTGGTTTAAACCAGTCAGCCTCAACCAGCGACTGCAGAAGGGGAGTTTTGCTAAAGCACTAGGGCTACGGCCACAGGCCCAACATTCTAGCTACAAGCGGGTTTTGATACTGGTCCACTTAGAAAAGACCGAGAACAGAGCCGCTGTGCCTCTACGCGCCGGCCAAGAAAGGCGGCAGGGCGCGCCCCCCACCCAACCGACGATCTAGTCTCGGCAAAGGGCGGCCGAGACGAGCCTCCATATTCCTCACCGCCTTTCCCCCACGCTGACACGGCTCCGCTGGCATCTCCCAAGGGACCGGGTCCACAGGACCGAAAATCCGAGCAGGGAGAGGGAGGGCGCGAGGAGCGCCGGCCGGCGGTCACATGCCGCTCCCCGCGCGGGGAGGCACCACGTTGTCCCGGCTGCGGAGGAATGCCGGGAAGGGGGGCCGCGCACTCACATTCGCGCACACGCACACTCCGGGCCGCGCCGCGCCGCGCCGCGCCGCCGGCCCGCACCCGCCTTCCACCCCGAGCGCGGCGGCGGGCGCCGAACGCAGAGGCCCAGCGGCCGCGAGCAGCCCGCGGGCCGGCGGCGCGGCGCATGGCGCCCAACTGTCACACGCCCGCCCAGCCCGGCCACTCCCTCCCCCGCCGCCACACGCCCCTCGCGTCGCCGCATGCCCCCTTCCTCGCCTCACATTTTCCGCCAACCCCTAACTGGATCCCCGCACACTCGCCATCCGGCTCCCTCTCGAGGCGGAAGGTCCCCGGGATCGGGAAGGGAAACCACCGAATTCAATTACACGTTGGGTTTCCTCTTATCATTCTCCCCGTAACCGACCCCTCAACCCGTCGCCAATGGCGATTCTACCACCTAATATCATCTACCAGAGAACAAAACTTGTTAACTTTTAAAGCCCGAATCCGTGTGGTCGGTATGAACTCATCACCCGGCGCTTCGCTGCCCATGACATATGCTCATTAAACATTTACAACATGGGGACGATCGCAACGCTACCAAAACGGGGAACGTGGGGCGGAGTGGGAAGAGGGGCTTCCCGAGAAAGGGTTAGGCTAGAAACCGTCTTCGACACCAACACGCGGGAGGGGGGGTGGGCTCTTTTCACCAAAACCAGCGCCCACCCTCTCTTGGCGAGGTAGGCCCGGACCACGCCGTTGCCCACTAACCGCTGAGGCCCAGGCGGTGGCCATGGGCTCCGGGGGCTGGGCCCTCGGGCAGGGGCGGCTTCCCGAGTGTGAGAGAGAGGGAACGGCGACCCAAATTAGCCAGGAGGTAAAAAAAAAAAAAAAAAAAAAATCCCGAGTCACCACGACCAGTGGCGGACCCCCGGGCCCTGAAGGCCGCTGGGGGAGGGGACGCCCAAGTCCCCGGAAGAGGTCCCCGGACCCAGGAGAGCAAGCAGGGACACCCACCTGGAGGGGACTGTCCGTTCACCGTGGCCAGGACCGGCGGCAGCGCGTTCTTAGTCCACGGGTTCACCTTGGGCGGAGGGGCCTCCACGAAGTCTCGGCGCCCGGCGCCCGCAGCTCCCGCCGATCCTCCGCCAGCGCCCGGCTCACCGCCGCCGCCCTCCTCCCCGTCGCTGACCGCCAGGCCCTCGGCGCCCGGCGGCTGCGGCGGCCGCGGGCTCTCGCGCTCCAGCTGCCCGGTGCCCTCCTTGTGTGGCTTGGCGCAGGGCGGCCGAGGTCTCCGGGCGCCGCCGTCCGGCTCCCCCCCTCCGACGTCGTTCGCCCCGGGCTCGCCCTTGCCCTCGGGCGGCGGCGGCGGCGGCTTCTTCCTCACTAGACCCCCGTGCTCTTCGGCCTGCAAGAGGGGGGCGCCCCCCGGCAGCAGCGGCTCCACCTGAGTGGCCATCTGCGCGCCCGCCCCCCCGGAGAAGCCGGGCGCGCCCGAGGCTGCCTCCCCCGCCTCGAACTTGGCTTTCAGGGCACCCGCGACGCCTTCCTCCGGGGCGCTGGGCCCCAGTCCCTGCGGAGAAGGGTCGAGGTTCACGCTAGGCGCGGCCCCGCTCGCGGTGGGATGCAGCCGCCGTAGATCCGAGGCCCGCTGGCGGGGCGGGGGGGGGTAGGAAGGCCCCCCACTCTGCGGTCCAGGCCTCCTCGGCGCGCGTCCCCCCCCGCCCGTTCCTCGCAAGGCGCCCCCACCCCGAGCCTGGCAGGCTTCTCGTCCCGTCCCTCCCTCCCCCCCGCCGCCGGGGCGGCCCGGGCTTCCCGGCTCGGGGGCTGCAGCAATATGGACGGACGGGGGAGAGGCGCGGCGAGCCGAGGCGACCACGCGATCCGCGGCAGGCGGCGGGCGGGCGCGCGCCTCGCGACGCGGCGAGCGAGGGGAGGGGACGGCGCAGCGGGGACGCGCCCGCCGAGGCCGGCCCTTGGCGACGCGCGGGCGGGCGAAGGCGGCGGGAGCGCGCGCGCACAGACTCGCGGCCCCGCCCCTCGCCTCGCCCCGCCCCGCCCCTCGCCTCCGATTCCTCGGAGCACCTCCCGGGTTGGGGGGTGAGGGGTGCTCTGACCGGACGGGGGCGAGCACGTGCCTGATGCAATTCGGGAGGGAGGGCAATGAGGGGGGCAGGAGAGATGGGTGGGTGAAGAGGGGGAGGTGTCTTAAAGGGCCAGCGCGTCAGAGCGTCCGCAGGTGGAGCACATGGGAGCGGGCCACGCGGCCGACCGGGCCTGCTCGCGCTCTTTAGGTTGGGTACGCCAAATTCGGGAGAAGGAGCCATTAATGTCACCCCTGATTTACAGAGTGAAGGATAGGGGTGCCCATCCACCTCGAGGACGTACCGATGCTGCCGGCTCCCTGGCGCCCCCTGGGCCTGGCCCCTCTGAGCGCCGCCTTGGTGACCTTGGGCGAGCCGCCCTCACCTCCGCGGGCCATGCTTGGCTCCTCCCCGCGGGCCTCGGCCGCGACACTGCCGGGAGTTGGGTTCGAACCCCCGGCCCGCCCGAAGGCAGGCCGTTAACTCTTGGGGACAAGGGTGCCTTCAAAGTGGGAGGCGAATTACCAACAGCCCTCCGCCCGGCCAAGCCCCCGAAACCGAGTGTTCATAGGCAGGAAATGTTTTTTCTTTCAAGTGCATTTCGTTTTTTCTAAAGAATTGCTTTGGGCGGAGTGAAACCGATGCAGGATTGGGACTCGGCGATCTGAGATTTTATCCTGGCGCTGGCCCTGCTCCTTACCAACTGCAGCAGTCGTCTCCTCCGTGGGCCTCAGTTTCTCTATTGTAAAATGAACCAGTTGTTGTGTCGGACAGTGATTTCAAACTTGGGTGCACATTCAATAAATTCTTATTAACCTCGTACTGTGGGGGCCTGCAGGGTCTAGAAAACGGGGTTTGGCAATCAATCAGGCTAACAAGGTCTCTATCGTCATGGAATTTACACTCTAAGGTGGAGAAAGACAAAGTGGTAAACAAGTGCTTGTCTAGTATCTATGAAGACAATAACTACTACAGTGGTAGGTTAGACTCGATCGGCTACTTTAGTTTGGATGATGAGGGAAACTTTGAATGCAGATTCCAAATGTTTTAGAATTAATTAAGTATGTCTGGGATGGGACGTAGAAACCTGCCTGTCTAAGAAGCCCCCTTGGGCTTAACCGATTAGCCGGTCCTACACTTCATTTGGAGAATTCCTGGCCTCTCTGACGGGCTGTGATCCCACCTGCTCCAGACCGAAGAGCCTGGGATGTTGGCCATCTCCAAGGCAAGAATTAGAACACTCGATGGGCTGGATATGGGAGGAGGCTTATTGAATAGCCTCTTGGAACTGCCCCAGGGGACAAGGTTGGTTGTAGAGTGGTTGTAACCATGACTACTGGGGAGAGGCACTGTTGGGGACATCCGGGCTATCTGATGTCTAGTCCCAGCTCTTCCCTAACTTGCAACTCAGCCTCTGCACCTTGGTCAGCATTCCCCTCTTCCCTGGGTACCCTTTCCTGGTGGTGAAATGGGAGTAAATTATGCCTGACTTGCTTCTACCCTCTCAGCTTTTGTAAGGAGTCAAGTGAGACAGTGTTAGTCAAAGTGCTGTGTAAATTAGAGAGATGGAGGCCAGTGCCTCAAAAGAGGTACCAAGAAAGGTAATGATTACAGGAATCTCAATGAATTTAAGCAGGATTCTTCATAATTGCATTATATATGCCCTTAATCAGAAGGTAAATCATTGCACCTTGCCATTCAAATGCACTATTTTTTATCGTACTTACTGATGAGTATTTCCTGAAGAGGTAATTCACACTAAGCCCTCTCCAAACTTTGTTAATAAGGGCCATTAGGGTCATTGTTGGTCATTCTGTTCCATATTCCTGTAACTGGAGGTAGAAGGTAGAGGTGCCCCCATGCAACTTGTGAGGGGACCAGGACTCTGTGGATGAGTAACCTGTTCACACTACCCAGCAGTCAGCCTGAGCTGAACAAGCACCTCTGAGCTTGCTGTTTGGAGGCTGGAGGGACACTGGGATCTCCCCGGGGCCTGCTCTGTCCCAGAAAGGGGCTCCTAACCACCAGTGTGCCATTTTACAGATGGGCAAATTGGGGCCAGAGACAGTAAAAGAAAAGACTACATCTTAAACTGAGGCTGTTAGAGCTAGAAAAAGGAATCTTAACAATTACTCAATTTCCTTGTTTTGCAGATGAGGACAGTGAGGTTCAGAGAAGTGAAGTTACTTAACCAAGGTCACACAGCTAGTTCAGGGCAGAGCCAGGTCTCACCCCTGAATTTCTTGATCCTAAATCCAGTAGATTTTTCTACATAAAATGATGGAATCGGGATTTGAGTTCAGGTCTTTAAAATTCCTGACCCACTGTGGCATTCTATATTCAGTTCTAAATATTAATAATGATCAAAACCAGTTAAGAGTAGCTGCTTTTATTGAGTAGCTACTATATGCTAGGTTCTATGAGAAATATTTGACATTATCTCATTTAATTCGCACAATAACCCAAAGAGATAGGTATTAATTCTTGCCACAAATATCTACTGAGTCCCTACTGTGTGCCTGGCATGGCGAGGCCCTGTGGCTGTACTCTTCAATCACAAAAGGTCACTGAAATTCAGAAAAGAAAGTAAGGTGGGTTGGGGTGCCTGGGTGGCTCAGTGGGTTAAGCGTCCGACTCTTGCTTTTGGCTCAGGTAGTGATCTCAGGGTCATGATCTCAGGGTTGTGAGATTGAGCCCTGTGTCAGGCTCCCACCCAGCGCGGAGTCTGCTTGAGATTCTCTCTTCTCCTCCTTCTCCCCCTCCCGCTCGTGCTCTCTCTTTAAAATAAATAAATAAATCTTTAAAAAAGAAAGGTGGGTGCCTGGGGTCACAGGCAGCAGCTAAATATCAGAGTGACCTGTTTAAGGGCAGTGTAACTTCCTAGGCCTTGTTCTTACCCACACCACACTGTAAGGCCTGCCTCTCTTCCTCCCATTGCTAAATCCACAAGTAATTACACAAAAACCATCAAATACACGGGCCTGGGAAAGATGCTAAAAATGTTGAATCTTGTCTCCCTAAAAAGCAAACTCCAACAGCAGGGAGAAGGGAAAGTAATTAAGCAGTATGTGACCCCAGGCTAAAAAAGAGGTAAGACAAGATTTACTTTGGGCAGAAAGTGACAGGGATCAAACTAACTTGCGTGGTGCCCAGGGCTTCAACACACATGTGTTTAAAAACAGAGACACAGAGTGAGAAAATCAAACTTAAAAATTGTCAAGTGGGTCCACATACCAATTTGTATTTAATTACGTGCTTTGTTTGCCCCCAGTGCTGACAACTTCCTGAAGAGAGACAGAGAAAGTCACCCCAGGGACCAAGGGACCCCGGAGAGCAGGGAGACCTGATTGATAAACTGCAGCCCATCACCGGCTTTGCCGAATGACTTTGGGCAGCCTCTCTGCCTTCCCAGGCTTCCGTTTGTCTATCCACAAAATGCGAAGCATAGTACCTGCCAATGTGGTTTATGGATGTGAAAGCTACAGTTTCCATGAAACTTCATTCTTTTGTGGGGAGCACAGGTAAAGGGTCCAGTTTTACTCCTCTTTCAGTTTGATTTTCCAAAGGAACTTGTGTTTCTGGAAGAACTTGGGCTGTATAACTTATCTTCTGTTATCAGGGGCTCCTGGGCAGGAGGCCTCTAGGCAGACATGGGGGAGTGGGTGGGGTCAGCAAGGGAGGGGCCTTGGCCAATACGAACTGTGCCAGCCGGGGAGTGTTATTCCAAACTCTGAAAACTCTTGGGTTCTTTGGCACATGCCAAGCAATTTATTTCAGTTCGTGAGAGGAGGCTCAGCCTAGACCTCTTCTTGTGAAGTCAGTGCAAACAGTAATAGTTCAGTGGGGTGAGGATGGTGGAGTACTAATTGTTCCCGTAAGATCTGGTTAACCCCCAGAGCAACACTTTTGTGTAAGTATGATTATCCCCATTTTACAGATGAGGAAGTAGGCTCAGAGGCAGCCCAGCCTCTCCAGGGGGTTAGGAAAAGAGGAGAATGGGTTTGTAATGAAGGTGGTCAGACAGAGAATTTAACTTCTAACACATTCACCATTTTGAGTTAGAGACGGGCCTCATCCCAGCCTCTTTCTCTTCGGTACTATCCTCTTCCCCCAGCCCTGCTCCCCTCCCTGGCATGCCTGCACTTCTCAAATGGTCTCACAGGATGAGCTTGCCCACTAACTTCTCCCCGCTGCAGTGCAGCCTACCACACTGCCTGAGCCAGTTCTCTGACTCTTTCCTGGACTTTGATGAGCCCTGCCTCTGCTTAAAATCTCCCTACTCACACCCCACCCTGTCCTGCCACTTCTACCACACCCTATATTCCAGCAGCAGGGGATCACTCGCTGTTTCTTTCCTTCAACAAATATTAAGCATCCACGATGTGCCAGGTACTGCCCAGGCCCTGGACTTAGACAAGTGAGCAAGATACACAGGTTTCCTGCCTTCGGGAAGCTCCGGGTCTCACCCTGTGGGCCCCATGCTTTCATGCCTCAATTCATGGAATTCCTCTCACTGTGAGGTTCCTGTTCAGAGCGAGGTCCTGAGTACGAATCCCAGCTGGACCATCTGGTGCCTTTGAGCAAATATTTAACTTCTCTCTAAGCCTCAGTTTACCCATTTGTAAATTGGAGATGATAATAAACTACTTATCTCGTAGAGCTTCAGTGATCTTTAAAGGAGTTAATGTGTGTAATTTAATAGCACAGTGGCTGCACATAGTATGTGGTAAGTAAATATTACCTTTCATTACATGTATTATTGCCAGTAATGTCATTCCATTTCCACTTGTCCAGAATTCTACTTGTCCTTCAAGGCTCAGCACAAAATGCCAACTTCTTCACAAAATCTTACTTAATTTCCACAGCTAGAATAGATTTCTCCCCACTCTTAACTCCTAGTGGCAATTTCCCTAAAGCATATGGTATTTTTTACTTTCTTTCTGCCCTTAATTATGGTTACTTATGAGTATGCCTTATTCTCCGTCGAGATTGTAAGGTTTCTTGAGGGTAGGGATTGCAACCCATTCTTCTTAGTGTCCCTTATTGCACTCATCAGTGGTGCCTAATGCACAGCAGGCCCTCAATGTATTTTCTGGGAAAAGAAATGAATGAATGAATGAATGACTACAGGATCACTCCTGATCACATCAATGTTTGGTACCTAGAGTGACACTGTCAAGGGCCAAGTGCTAAATTTTATATATACTTAATATATATTGTATGTAATAAATATATTAATTATACATAAATATATATGTACTTTTAAATGATAAAATATGAAAATACAATGTGCTAACTTTAACAAACAGAAAATATTTTTAAGTCTAGCAAAGCAAAACCCACATATAAGCCCACAGCCCAGGGGAAATCACTGGCAACATGTTGGTGTATTTTCTTCTAGTCTTTTTTCTATGTATGTTTTACATAATTGAGATCATATTGCACATTCAGCAGTTTTATTTTTTGTTTCCCCACCTTAACACTGTATTATGAGCACTGTCTCCACATCATTGCAAATTCCCTTCCCACAGTAAGTTGTGTCATCTAGTGAGCACCTACGGTTTGCCTTACTTCACAGCTGCCCACATTCTGTTTGTGCTATATTGCATTTCCCAAAGGACTTTCATGGAGAAGGACAGATGTGATGATCCCCAGTTGGCAGCTGAAGAACTGAGGCTCCCAGTTCAGTTAATTGCTCCAGGATGCCGGGGCAACAGAATCAAGGTGAGAACCCAGGTCATACCCCTCCCATTCCAGACCCTTCTACCACCCCACAGGAGACACAGCACACTTTGAAATGCAACCCTCCACCCCCTGCTCCACCAGTCTGACAAACTCAGACAACTATGTTCAATCATTCCAGGGTCTGGAAACATCCAAGTTCATGGAGAGAGGTGGAAATTAGCAGCCAAAACGAAGGCAGAAGGCAATTTTCCTGGCAACATGACTGTCATCAGTCACAAGTACTGAGCTCCCAGAACAAAAGGACCCTGACCTGGGGACTAGAGTGGAAACAATAAAGGACAAGACATGTTCTCTGTCCCAGGGAACAAAACTCCCTACACTAGCAGTGTTCTCATCACAGACCACTTGCCTGTCCTTTACCTATAGCACAGGTAAAAAGGGTAAAGGGTTTGAGGTCAAAAGAGTTAGGTTCAGATTCAGGTTTGCCTACTTCCTAGCTGTGTGATGTTATGCAAGTTACTTCACTTATCTGAGCTTTACTGTCTCCATCTATAAAATCGTGAAAGGAAAATACTTGCCTGAGAAAATTCATTATGCCTTTGAGAAAGTTCCTTTGCCTCTCTCTGTGTCGGTTTTCTCATCTGTAAAATGGAGATGATAACAGCACTGACCGTTAGGGTTATTGTGAGGATTAAGTGAGTAAATGCACACAAAGTGCTTAGAACAGTGCCTGACAAATAGTACACACTGAATAAACGTTTGCTATTATTATCATTGGCACAGAATCAAGAGAAACACTCTTCGAATCCCACACACAAAACGAAGAACAAATGATACCCTAATCTAGAGATGAGGAAACCAACTCTCAGAAAGATGAGGTGTTTATCTGGAACCCTGATGCTAGCTGATGGCAGCTCCCGGACCGCTATTCCAAAAGCAAACCTTCCCTCTCCGGGTCATATTCTAGCTGTCGCAAGCTATCAGCCTTCTGGCCAATTTCAGCCCACAGGCGTGTTTTGTTTGGCCCACACAGTATTTTTTTTAACTGAATTTAAGTGTGATTAGATGGGCCTAGCACACACTTGTGAGGGTCAGGCCTAAGCCCTCCTCTGGTGTTTGTTACTCACAGCCAAGCAGCCAACTACCCTCATGAGCATAGGCTCATATGGCGCCAGTCACACAACACATGGTATAGACAAGTTCTGGAGACTAAAGATGAGCACAGGCCAGAAGGGCAGGGGAGAGGTAATCAGGGAAGCCTTCCTGCAGGTGGCTGTACATGAGCTAAAACTTAGAATTAGGGAGTGGGCTTTGTCCAGAATGGAAGGGAGGGTATGAGGTAGGGCAGATTACTTTAGCATTTGGGGACTTTCAGGGATGATGAGTTTCCTTGGCAGCGCTTCCCCAGGCTTTTCCCTTAGTCAAGAAGAGAAAAGAAATAAGCTGCCCCTTATTTCAGATGAGGCCATGTGACTCAGGAGGTCCAGAGTCAATACGCATTGTCAGTGTTTGTTGATGAATTGATCTGTGTCATCATCCCTGAGTACTCAGCACCATGCAAGGCACCTGGAAAGAGATGTGATCACATGAGCCGAAGTATGAACTAGGGCTCCTGCCCTCGGTGATAATAGCAAGAATAATAAGGATAATGGCAGGGTCTGTAACAGGCTTTTGTTGTTGTTGTTGTTGTTGTTGTTTAGGGTGGCACTTCCCAAGGTAAATTCTCCAGAATGTGAATAGGTAGTCTACCAGGATGGAATCTGTCACCAAACCATTTGGGAAGACATTGGGTTTAAGCAATGTAAAATAAACGTTTTGCTGTGGGATAGCTCGGGGTTTTTACCATTCATGGTGAATCTCTCAGAAAGAGAACATTCCCCAAACTCATATAATACAGAGCAGATCTGAGCTGGGTATTTGTGGAACTCCCTTTGAGAAACACTGACTCCCTTTCTGGGAGTGGTATAGACAAAGGGATGTAGGAAGAGGTCTGCCTCCCCGCTCTGGCTCTGCTGCTACTTCCTATGGAAACAAGAAAAGTCTCTTTTCTTCTCTGGACTTTAGTTTTCCATTTAAAAAAAGAAGTCTGAATGTTCAGGAAGGTTCTTCGTATCCTGGCAGTTTCTAACATTTTATTGATTTATTTGAAAGAGAGAGAGAGCACAAGCAGGGGGAGCAGCAGGTAGAGGGAGAGGGAGAAGCAGACTCCCCGCTGAGCGGGAGCCCGATTCAGGGCTCGATCCCAGGACCCTGAGATCATGACCCGAGCTGAAGGCAGACGCTTAACCAACTGAGCCACCCAGGCATCCAGGTGCCCCAGTTTCTCACATTTCATACCTCTCTGACAGAGGATGAGTGCTGGTCACAGGAATGAGGTGGGAAAAGGCCATGGCAAGCTGATGAAGATGCCTGACTATGTGTCCCAGCAACAGTCACTAGATCAGAGAGGTTTGCCAACTCCCACAGGGTCCCACAGCACTTGAGTTTCTAGATCTGCAACACATGGTAGGAAGAGAGAACCTCAAATAATGTGAGTGGCCTCATTACTTAATGTGGATAAAGTGCATAGAGATCAGTAGATAAAGATGAGGAATAGCCAGGCTCATTTTGTGTGAGTAGCAATGCCTGATGTGTTTTCTGCCAGCCTCTAGGGTGATGGGGCTCCCGGGGGGCCCCTCAACCAAGAAAAGCAGGAAATGTTCCGGCATGCCTGCCACTCTCCTGCAAGAGACCCTCCGGCGACTCTGTAACACAACAGGAATAAACTCCAGACCTGTCACCTCAGCCCGCAAGACCCCATGTGCTCCAGACTCCATCCACCTCTGACTCTTCCTCTCTGCTCCCCTACCCTGCCCTTGCCCTGCACCAGCTTCTCAAACACATGGAGCTCTCCCCAGCCTGGGGGCTCTAGGGCACAATTCCCATGGCCTAGACCATGTGGCCCCCAACACACACACACACACACACACAAACACCATACACTTCCCATCCTTCAAGCCTCAGTTTAAGCTGCACCCCCTTCTCAGAGAGACCGCCCTAGATCGACTTGGCTGGAGTACTCCATGTTCTTCATACCACAGATCACAATCTCTGACTTTATGTGCTTATCTCCTTTTGCCCATTTTCTCCAATAATGTATAAACTCCATGGGACTGGAGCTTGTGGCTGTTTTGTTCACCCTGAATTCCCAGTCCCAAGTAGAGTGCTTCACACGGTAGGCACTTAAAGTTTGGTTGAACGAATGCTATGTGGCCTCTGGCAAGTCGCTTCCCCTCTCTGGGCCGCTGTCTCCCCACGTGTGAAAAGCAGTGCTTGAATGAGGTGCTGCTGAGAACCTCTGCAGTTCTGACGGTGGTTCTGTGACTAATATCTGGGCCCTGGGCCCAGGAGTGAGTCTGGTATGCTGCATTTACCACAGCGCTGCACACGGCGCGCTGCTTTAATCAGGCGGCAGACACCCTGTAATTTCATGTTTGCTGTCCCTCCTCCCCAGTCCCTGGGCTGGGAACAATGCTGTCAGATTTCCAGGATGATCCCTGCACAGCCAAGTGGGAGAGGATGTTCAGTCTGAAAACTCAAGGGCCAAGAAGACTTGTCACTGTCGTGATAGGAAAGACTGGACTCTTTGGGAGTGTTCAACAAATCCTATAATCTCTGGGTAGAAGGGACCCTCCAGGACGCTTGGCCTGGCCATCTGCCTTAAAAGTAACTGCCCTCTAAACCTTGCTCAGTAGTGATCATGATCACCCAGATTCCACTTGAAGTGCTGGGAACAGGGCCCTCACTGACTCTTAGGGCCGCTCATCTCACCAATGAATAGTTTTAGGAAGCCCTTTCAGCAGCATGGTGGAACATGAGGCAGTGTAGCATTAGGGGCAAAAGTCTGGGCCTGACGGGCCCGGGAAGAATCCCCGCTCTGGCACCTCCTTGCTGTGTGAGCTTGAGCAAGCCATGAACTGTCTCTGTGCCTCCATTCATCTTCTGCAAAATAGGGAGAACCCTCGTTGGGCTGTTGGGAAAATTACAAGCATTAATGCGATTATGGCGATACAAGCATTAAAGGCGATACATGTCTGTTTTTATTAACTACTACCTATGAGAGTTCTCCTTGTTATTATTGTTTTTAGATCTTCTTGGACTCTGTTCTTGGGATTGGTAGATTTGTTTGCAAAAGAGACAGCGGGGCCCAGTCGAAAGACACAGGGCTGGGAATCCAGAGGGGTGGGCTCGCTGGTAATTATGAGAATATTTACTGTATTTACTTTTCCAGGCTTCGGGACCTCACCTGAAAAAGGGAAAGAGAATAATCCTTGTCCTGCTTCCTGTCGTAGAACTGATGTATAGGTCAAATGAGAAATAAATACGAAGGCTTTGGGAAGTGAAAAAATGCTCTGTGGATGTGAGGGATTTGTCTAATGTTGTTGGAGAGCACTTTTGTCTTTTAGCAAGGCACATCAGCTCCCAAACAGCAAAATTGGCTAAACTCAACCTATTTGGCAAACAGTGTGTTTTTGATACTTGTTGTGAATTTGAAGCTAATCCCTTCAGAATCTTCCTTCATTAATGCACTGGAGCAAACAAATTTGAGAAGGATTTATTTATAAGCATTTGGTACATTCCTACAGGATGCAGGGCTCGGTTTGGCAGATTTCTGACATCTTTGTTTATTGTTGTAATTATTATTTCTTCAGTTTCTCTTCTTCTGGAATCTGATCGGAAGGATCCAGGTGGGGTGCACTCACTTTGCAAATGTAGGCAGGACACAGCAGCTCTCCATAATTTCAGGAAGTCTGGTGTGACCTCTTTCAACACCTGTCATGTCAGTGGGCCTACAGCGGGAAGAAGCCCCCTAGAATCGGTCTTACTGTACAGATCAGAAACAGAGGCTCAGAGAAGGGAAGGTACTTGCCCAAAGTCACACAGCTGGTTCATGGCAGAGGCTTGACCAGGTAACCAGGTCTCTTGACTCCAAACCCCATACTCCTTCCAACAGTTCTATGGAATCTTGTGATTTCTCTAAATTAGCTGATTGTGTACCAAAATCTTACAATTCACGGGGGTTCACATTTGTCAAAACTCATTGAACTGGGGGTGCCTAGCTGGCATGGTAGGTGGAGCATGTGACTCTTGATCTCAGGGTTGGGATTCAGGCCCTGCTTTGGATGTAGAGATTACTTAGAAATAAAACCTTAAAAAAAAAAACACCCAAATCCTCATTCAACTGTACACTTAAAACCTGAACAGGGGGCGCCTGGGTGGCCCAGTTGGTTAAGCGACTGCCTTCGGCTCGGGTCATGATCCTGGAGTCCCGGGATCGAGTCCCGCATCGGGCTCCCTGCTCGGCGGGGAGTCTGCTTCTCCCTCTGACCCTCCCCCCTCTCATGTGCTCTCTCTCTCTCTCTCATTCTCTCTCTCAGATAAATAAATAAAACCTTTAAAAACAAAACAAAACAAAACCTGAACAGGATTTGGGGTTAAATTTAACTCAATTTTTAAAAATGATAACATGGTGTAGCAGAGTCCTATTTCATGAGGGAGTCGGTGTCTAAGGCCAGCATTAAGGCAAAATTAAGCCCTTCGGCTGGAGCAGCATGGTGTCTTAGCTGGTGTTTCTGCAAGCATTGTTAACAGCCTGCTGCTGCTTCAGAAGGTCCAGATGAGAGGCTGACTGCCGTGGGGGGGGCAGGCTGTGACCGAAAGAATGTAGCTCTACAAAAGGAGGATACGGGGTGTGGGGAGAGGCACAAGTGGGAACCAAGACTGTGAAGGGAATGGTAGTTTGGGGTACTGCACGCACACACGCACACACACGGGCCTCCCTGAGCAGGTCCTGCTGCAAGTTAACAGAGGGCCTCAAGCTGGGGACAAGGATCCGAGGGAACCTGGGACCCAGCATGTGAGTTAAGTCAGGAGAATTTCGGGGCCTCTGAGGGGCAGGGCTGAGGGGACGAGGTTGGAGCAGGGCTGGAAAAAGCTGGCACAATGGAGAACCCCTCATTCAAGAAGTGAGGGCTGCGATGGGGAACCAAGGAAGAAGGAGATAAACAGCTGGAGGACGTTGAAGAGAGACTGTTTGGAGGTAGCCTGGTTTTTGAGGAGAAAGCAAGTAGCCTCAGTTGACCTGCCGCAGTGTGGCAAAACTAGTAACTATCTTTTAATAAGTAAACAACCTAGGGGCGCCTGGGTGGCTCAGTTGGTTAAGCGGCTGCCTTCGGCTCGGGTCATGATCCTGGAGTCCCGGGATCGAGTCCCGCATCGGGCTCCCTGCTCGGCAGGGAGTCTGCTTCTCCCTCTGACCCTCCCCCCTCTCATGTGCTCTCTCATTCTCTCTCTCTCAAATAAATAAATAAAATCTTAAAAAAATAAAAATTAAAAAAAATAAGTAAACAACCTAAAATGTGGAGTGATGGAGTTGGAGGTTAATCCACAAAGCAGAATATGTTTAATGAGATTAGATCTGATACGTTTCAGAACAATTTGTTAGTTGTTTCTGTATAAAAAGGAAGATTCCAGGCTGCTCAGTGTCCAAAGGGTTTGTTCTTTTGAGGACTTGAAATATTTTTCCTAGAGCTGTATTCAAATGATACATTTGTTCACCTCACACCCCTTTGGATGGCTACTATCAAAGAAGGAAGGAAGGAAGGAAGGAAGGAAGGAAGGAAGGAAGGAAGGAAGGAAGGACGGACAACTGTTGGTGAGGATGTGGAGAAATTGGAGCCCTTGTGCACTGCTGGTGGGAATGCAAAATGGTGTGATTGCTATGGAAAACCGTATGTAGCTTTCTCAAAAAATTAAAAATAGAGCTACTATATGACCCAGCAATTCCACTTTTGGGTATTTATCCAAAGGAATTGAAAGCAGGGCCTTGAAGAGATATTTGTACACCCATGTCCATAGCAGCCATATTCAAAATGGCCCCGAGGTGGAAACAACCCATGTGTCCAGCAATGGATGAATGGACACACAAACGTGGTATTTACCTACAAAAGAATATTTTTCAGCCTGAAAAAGGAAGGAAGTTCTGCCACATGGATGAACCTTGAGGACCCCCTGCTAAATGAAGTAAGCCAGTCACAAAACAACAGATAGGTATGATTCCATTTATATGAGGTATCTAACGTAGTCAAATTCAGGGGCGCTTGGCTGGCTCAGTCGGTGGAGCATGAGACTCCTGGGGTCGTGAGTTTGAGCTCCATGTTGGGCATAGGCACTGAACAAAAATAATGATAAAATGGTCAAATTCATAGAAACAGAAAGTAGCCTGGTGTGTACCGGGACTGGGGAAACAGGGAGGGGGGAGTTGTTTCATGGGTATAGAGTTTCAGATTTGCGAGATGGAAAAGCTCTGAAGATCTGTTTTACAACAATGTGAATATACATAACACTACTGAACTATACACTTTAAAATGGTAAATTTTATGTCAGATGTCTTTTATTACAACAAATAAACAAGAAACCAATACATTTGCCTGTAGACCTCCCATTACTCACTGAAAAACTGCTGGTTATAAAACAGCCTGTTCAGTGTGATCCTATTTTTGTCAAATATCCCTTTCCATTCTAATATATAGTCATTATTATCATAAGAATATATACCAAATGATTAACAATGACTACTTCTGAGTACTGATTTTGTTCTTTTTACCATCTGTATTTTCTAACTTTTTTTAAGGAAGCATTTTGTTCCTTACTAAAACACCAACAAAAACTTCATCCCATTCCAGCCCCTGTCTTTATGTCCACAAAATTTACATAAGCAAAACTCATATTCCTGAGGTTTTATGGTATATATATAATTAGAAAGCATTGCTAATAATTTTAAGAAAACAATAGCAATAGTAATATTTCCTATGTAGGGCAAACTTAATCTGTGCTCAACACTTGGGCTTTTCATGAATTATCTCATACAATCACCCTTCAAAGTAGGTACCACTATTAAATCCATTCTGCAGATGAGGAAGCAGAGGTTAAGGAGCTGGTACAAACTCATTTATAAACATCAGGGCTGTGTTGAAACCCACAACAGTCTGATCCCAAAGCCTGTGTTTCTGATAGCCTGGCTATTCTGCTAGAGACACATTACGTACTCACCTGGCATCCTGTGCATGGGTCCCTTCAGCAGTCATGAACATACAATTTGTGTTATTTACATTGTTCAGTCAGCATCCCTACCACTCTCCTGATGGTTGTAGGATATTTGTTTCTCAGATAAGGCAAAGGTCAACCTCCCTCCAGAAATCCCAAGCCACATTACATTCCAGATGGGTCCACAAAGAGCAAATGAATGAGCCAATCCTGGGGATTCTGAGTGGTTTGAGATTGTGGGACTGTATCCAGGACATTCACCTTATTCATGTAGATACTAACTCTACTACCCATTACAGCCAAGCAGGACACACACACACACCTCCCAAGACCAACTTCAACCTGAGGAGGGCAATGGGCAGACAGGAAAGAAAGGCTGTCAAAGATGGTAATTGTAATGATATGATTTCAAAAGAATGATTATGATTATGTAATTAACACATTGTATTCAAACATTTTCATCTCCAAGGCTCTCTGAGAGTCTTACAAATTGTTTAAATATATATCACATACATTGTTGAAGACAAAATCTATAGTTTTATTTTTTATTCATTTTAATTTTTTGAGAGAGAGAGATTATGGGGGATGGGGAGGGGCAGAGGGAGAAGGAGAGGGAGAATCTTAAGCAGACTCCTCGCCCAGGGTGGAGCCCAACATGGGGCTTGATCTCACGATCCTGAGATTCTGACCTTAGCCAAAATCAAGAGTCGGATGCTTAACTGACTGAGCCATCCAGGCACCCTGAAGTCTAGAGTTTTAGAAGATAATTAAAATTCCTTTGCCTTTGGAATTAAGAGAATTGCCTATGGGATGAATATAATGCCCACCAGACACTTAAATAGATCTAAACTCGGGAACACTGAAAATAGGGCTGGAAAGGATCTTGACAAGCAGTTTGTTCAAAAAAGACAAATAAATATGTAATAAACATAATACCAATTTCAAATTCCCTGCTCATGGTGGAAATTATTAATGAATCACAGCACTCTTTTTCACTAAGCCCGGACTTTTCCTCAGAATCTTTCTCAACATAGCACTTCAGGCAGCCACCACCACCTAATCAGAGTCAAACCCTATTTGCCATCCTGGAAATTGGTCCATTCCCATCCCTCCCACGTGACAGAGAGGGGACTGGAGTTCAGAGAGGTAAATTAACTTGCTCAGAGTTACACAGCTGGTAATGCAAAGCTGAGGTTTCCATATTTTTGCTTTTTTCTTCATCTCCACCCCTGCCTTTTTGCTCTGTTCAGAATATACTTAGTAGATCATATGTTTTGCACCAGATTCCTCTTTCCTGCTTGAGCTGTTAAGAATGCCCCTACCAGTGATTTGCCCAGCAGCAGCAAGCCTATTGCTTAAAATCTTTGTGTGTTGGGTGTTTTCTTTTTTCTTTTTTTTAAGATTTTATTTATTTGACAGAGAGAGACATAGCAAGAGAGGGAACACAAGCAGGGGGACTGGTAGAGGGAGAAGCAGGCCTCCCACAGAGCAGGGAGCCTGATGTGGGGCTCGATCCCAGGACCCTGGGATCATGACCTGAGCTGAAGGCAGATGCTTAACGACTGAGCCACCCAGGCACCCCATGTGTTGGGTGTTTTCAAGTTGAAAATGGAGACAGTCATGTGGATTCATATTCCTGCCTCTCTTACTGGCAAGCTGGGGTGCTCTTTTGAGAAATGTGAGCTGGTGTTGAAATTTCTGTGACTGTAGGGAAAGGGTCAGATATGTTGAGAGCATCTTCTCTAGGTAAGGTGTTGTGCTCCTACTGCAAGGTGGTTTTGCTCCAGAGTATAAAAATGAAGTAAGACATTGGCTGACTACAGGGATATGGCCATGGTGAGGCTACTTGGAAGGAGGTGGCATTTGAGCAAGATTTTGGAGATCAAATGACTAAACGTTTCTTTGACTATAAAAGTAATATATGGTCATTTTACAATTATTTGGAAAGACAGAATATTGAGAGGTAAAAATCACTCCTATTTCCTTTACCCATAAGCTATGTCAACATTTTATTTTTCTCTTCCAATATCTTTTTACTCTATGCATAGATATTTGTTTTTTTCCTCCTTTCTCATGGTTGTTAATCTATGTGTGTCATTTTATATTTTGATTTTTATAAAGTTCTTTTTTTAATGGAACATGGAGGCCAATGCAGAGCTTGAACCCACAACTCTTAGATTAAGACCTGAGCTGAGACAAGAGTCAGACGCTTAACTGACTGAGCCACCTTGATTTTTTAAGTTTTAATATACTATGAGAGTGCTCCATAACCCATTAATTATAAGAATAACCAAAAGAAATGTGAATGTACCCATGTTCACCCAAAGGCATGTGCAAGCAGCACTTTTCAAAACAGCCCCAAACTGGAAACAACCTGAATATCCATCAATAGAATAGATACATAAATTGTACTATATTTCCCAAATTGAAAAGTATACAGTGATAAAAATGAACTATAGCTACACATAGCAATATGGATGGATCTCACAAATACAATGTTGAGCAAAAGAAGCCAGGCACAAAGGAGAACATACTGTATGATCCGGTGATATAAAGTACAAAACTAACCGTTATATAAGAGGTCAGAACAATGTGATGTGATGAGCACTGGGTGTTATACGCAACTGATAAATTTTTGGACACTACATCTGAAACTAATGATGTACTATAAGTTGGTTCATTGAATTTAAATTAAAAAAATATGTCAGAACACTGTTTACCCTTGGGGACATGGCTAGTGACTGGAAGGTACCATGGGGGTAGGCATCTGACTGTAGGTAATACCAGATAAGCCCTTGGTAAAATGTATTGAGCATTTCTGACTGTGTGCTTTTCTACATATGTTCTACAAGTTAATAAAACATTAATTAATTAAGTAGCTGCAGGTAAATACATCCATCAGGTAGAGAAGGCCAAGGGTATTACTTCAGGCAGAGGAAATAGCACAAAGAAATTTGCCAGAGTGGGGCACAATCCAGCTTGCTTGCAACATTGGTATTACAATATTTTGCCATAAACAAATGACCCCAAAACTTAGGGCTTAAAAACAATGACATTTACTCATAATTCTGAAAGTTGGCAGTTTGGGCTGGGCTTAGCTAGACAGTGCTGTCTCCTCTAAGGTCACTCAAAAGACTGTAGTCAGAGAGATAGCCTGGGGCTAGCTAGCCTAAGATGGTCTATGCTGTTTACCCTTTTTGCCTGCTGCAGGAAAATGAATCTGGGCCCTTTCTAGATTTGTTTTCTTTGCCGGCTGGCAGGATGCTCCCTCTTGTCGGTAGTAGAGGGAGCAGGGGAGACATTAAAGTAAGAAAGCGTTTTGCTTCCTGGTGTTAGTATGCCAGCTCACCAGCCTCCTGCGGCGTGCATGGGTCCCCCATGGCCAGCTCCTGCAGAGCATGGCTTCTGCAGCATCAGGCTCTGGCAATACACGTGGCCGGCAGCACCTGGCAGCCAACAGCTTCCCCAGGAATCTCTCTTAAGTGATTTTGTAGCAGAGTGTCCCTGGAGAGACATTTCCCTATGAATGGCTTTCCTGGAATAAGAGAGGACACAATTCCAGCAACTTTCAGAGGATGGCCTGGCATGGTACCACAGTGACCTCTCTGCCATTTGGAGGCCACAGCCATGTCCTCTGTGATGAGATCTGGATCTCAGCCCTGGGGGCAGTGGGGGAGGCTCTTCTTCAGGTGCTCTATGTCCACCCTAGGGATAATAGGGGCTCCTTATATTTGCTATTCTTGTATTCTTTAGAGTTCTCTTTACTTATTAGTCAGTCCTAATTCTTTAAACTTTTCCTGTTCAATGTACTATATGGTTTCTCTCTCCTGGTTGGACCCATGCCTCACTCATCTGTCTGGTTGTTGGTGCTGGCTATTGACTGTGCCTTTCTCTCCAAACGTCTCCAGCAGGATAGTCTTGATTTTTTTTTTTTTTAACATGGCAGCTGTGTCCCAGAAGGTGAATGCTGAAAATATAAGGCTTCTTGAGGCCAAGGCTTGATGTAATGGGACATTACATCAGGTTAACTGATACCTATCAGTCAAAATAAGCCATAGAGCAAGCCCATATTTAAAAGGAGGAAAAATAAACTCTATCGTGGCAAAGTCACATTGCAAATGGGCATGGGCACAGGAATGGTGGGAATGTTGCAGCCATCATTGCAAACAATCTACCACAGCCCAACAGCATCAGAAACAGCAGAATACTTCTTGAAAGTCTATTCCTTGACTCTGCTCCAGAGCTGCTAAATCCAAATATCTAGGATAGGATTTGGGAGCCTAAAATTTTAACACTCCTCCTCTCCTCCCACTCCAGCCCAGGTGATTCATACACATAATAAAGCCTGAGAACCATTAATCTATGCTCATGCAATATCTGGTCTCATTCATCACTTTGAAGATATTGTTCCGTTGCCTTCTGGCTTTCATTATTTCTGTTGAGAAGCTGTCAGTTTCATTATTACCGCCTTCAAGACTTCCCCTTATTTTTGGTTTTCAGCAGTTATACCATAATAGACCCTAGTTTAGTTTTCTCTTTATTTATTCTGTGTGGGGTTTAAAGTGATTCTTAAATCTGTGGCTTGATGTCTTTC
Source organism: Mirounga angustirostris (assembly GCF_029215605.1). Lineage (NCBI taxonomy): Eukaryota > Metazoa > Chordata > Mammalia > Carnivora > Phocidae > Mirounga > Mirounga angustirostris. The sequence goes on from NW_026991715.1 coordinate 108,800,484, forward strand.
ATCAGGTTTGGAAAATTATTGACCATCATAAAATATTGCTTCCAGTATCACTTCATTTCTCTGAGTCTCTCTTCACTTCTTCCCCCTCTCTTCTCCTTTCCTTTCTTTTCTTTTTTTCCTACCCCTGTCCCCACTTTGCTCCCACTCTCCCTTGGGACTTCAATTATACATAATTAGACATTTTCATCATGGTCCATATGACTCTCTTCTTTATTATATGTGCTGTAGTCTGGGTACTTTCTACTGACCTATCTTTCTGTTCACTAATTTTATCTTCAGCTGTGCTTAAGATACTGTACTGTTATATCCATCTAGTGACTTCTTAATTTCAGTTATTGTATTTCAGGCTTAGAATTTTCATTTGATCAAATTTTATTTGAAGTTTCCTTGGTAGATTCTAGTTCTCTGCTGAAATTCTCCATCTTGTCAATTAATTTCTTGAATATATAAATCACATTTTAAAGTCCATATCTTAAAAAAAAGTCCATATCTTATAATGCCAATATCTGGATCTTCTGTGGACTTATTTCTATTGTCTATTTTTTCTTCTGGTTTTTGGCCATTTGATTTGCCTAATGAGATTTTTTGAAATTTCTCATTGAATGTTAGATATCGTGTATAAAAAATTATAGGAAAATTTGAGACCCTAAATCTTCCTTCAGAGAAATTTTTACTTTTGGCCAGCAAGGGTCTTCTAAGTTTTATAAGGGACTGAGTTGATTATATGCTAGTCTCCAGTTTTGTGGGGCTGGTCTATTTCTGATTTGCCTCTAGTCCTAGGGTGGAACCCTTTAGGAGTTCCATTTGAAAGCTTGGGGTGTCTATTAGGGACACTTCTATTTGGTGGACCCTGAAATCCATTTTTTATATCTTAGTTTTATGACACCTTCAGATGTTCAGCTTCTGCTTAGCTTCTTAGTCCAACCACAAATCTGACGGCATATGAGAAATGGCCTTTGCCTTGAAGGGCAAAGTGGCAGCTGAATATGGACCGTACCTCTGTGCATTTCTTTTATCTCTGGAATCTTGAACCCTCAGGTCCTTGTTGCTTTGGTAGCTCTCTAATGCCTTCAAACACACACACACACACACACACACACACACACACACACACTTATTTGTTCAGCGCATTTAACAATTCTCGGTGGAAGGGTTGGTCTTCAACAAGCTATCCCATAATTATTAGAAATACAAAATCCTTGCTCATCTAACATTTATGTTATATTTTTAAGTGGGAAGAAACTATGCTTTACTCCTCTCTATAGTACCAGGATAGAACCTGTGTCTTTAGACTCTCCCTTTCCCCACCTTTGCCCACACCACCCCTAAAATTTCTCCTGCTCTAGGGTTAAAGCATTACTTCCCGACTTTTCCTATCATGTACATGATAACATTTGGATACCACTTGGGCTGTGCTAATGAGGTTGTTAGAGGCCTGCAGGTGACTGTCTCATCAGGTTTGGGGACTCTGGCTGCCTTAGGCTCCACCTGGCCACTCAAGACCTGAGGGCTCTCTATTTCAGCATACTTATAACCTGTCTGGGGCCCTTTGGGTTAAGATGTTGACAGCCCCAGGTAAGAGCCAACATTGCACTGCCCAAAAGTGACACATTAACGCATTGTTGGTAAATCAGTCCTGGACCAGTTATTCAGTCTTCTGGTAGGAGTCCAGAGGCCAGAGCCCAGAACATGGAGATTGGGAAGAAAATCAGATGTCGGCTCCAGTCCAGGCTCTGCCTCAAACTCATGGGACTTTGGGCAAGCCATCACTCTTTTCTGGGCCTTACTTTTCCATCTGAAGCAAAAAAGAATTAGACTAGAGGAAAGAGCTACATGGTCCCTTTTGGCTCTGACATTCTAAGAATCAGGGATTCTGTGAATTCCCCATCCCTCAGCAGTATTCTTTTCCTGGTGACCTGGTTCCTGCCTCTGGTTCAGATAAGTGTAGCAAATAGTAGATTCTCTCTGACTGTGCAGGTGCTCCCAGCTCTCCCCACACATTCCTGGCTGGTCTCTGAAATTAGCCTCTGCCGGCTCCTGACAGGGGGCAGAGCCACACCTGCCCCAGGCCCCCATCAATCGAACTCCTCTGAGTCCTGTGCATGTTCAGCTTCCTCCTGCCCTCCAGATCAGCCTCTGGGAGAGAAGCACTCCTGGTTTTCTGAATCATCTCTTCTTCCCACAGCTCCCAGGGCTTGGGAGAATCAGGTGGAAAAGGCAGGGAAGACTCCAGCAGCAGGGCCACAGCAGCCTCCTTGCAAGAGGAGGGAGGGGGGACTGGGGGGGAAAGAGAGCGTGGGGAGCCTGGAGGCAGATCCTGAGGAACCTGGGCTATGATGCTCTGGAGGCTGGAGTTGGCCTGGTGTGCGGGGAGGAGACATCATGGGCCTTGAAGCAGAAGAAACTTACAGTCACAAAGTACTTGGGCTCCATGGAAGGCAGACTGGGGCAGAGAGAGAGAGAGAGATGGGGGGGCTGTTCGAGAATGCAGGCCAGAGACCATGACATGGCAGTAGGGCCAGCAAGAAGGAAGAACTGAGGAGGTCAGTTGGCAGACTGGATGACTCCTGATTGGCGGTCCAACCACAAATCTGACTGTGCCACGTGCTGGGCAGCCGGGGTTACACCGCCCTGGGTCAGCGGGACTATCTGCTTTGTCAGTATGGGGAACAAGACCTCGAGGAAGAGCAGAGAAAAGGGTCTCAGGCTTAGAGACAGATACATTAAAATCCCTTCAATAGCTCTTTATGACTTTTTCTTAAGGAAATGTTTTCTCATTTGGCCCTCCCAACACTTGTCGGTTTTGCAAATGAGAAATTTAAGGTAATGGCACAATTAGAACCTCGAATTCAGGTCTCCTGACTCTTGGCCCCACGCTTGGCCACAAAAATGGCTTCCCTGAACTGACTGGCAGGCAGAGAGGTGGTGGGAAGTTTGCCCCTGCCTGGCTGCTTCCCACTGCCTCCCCTGCACTCCACAGCCCCAAGCCTGCCACCAAAAGGCAGCGTGCCTCCAGCACCTTCCTGCCCCTGCTCCAGGCTTTGCTCCCTGTTGTATAAAGAGGTGGGTGGAGCCAAGTGAAGGTTCTTGACATTCATACACAAACAGGTGAACCCATTCTTATTTTAACAAAGGAATCTTACGAATCACTAACGTGAACTCAAATAAGAACCTTCTCGGGCTGAGGCAAAGGTGGCTACCTGGTTGGCTGGTTGTCTTGACTGCCCCCACCATCTGACAGCCTCCGTGACACTATCAGAATCCCCAGGGTTCCACGGCCCACAGTTTGTAAACCACTGGACAGGAGGACTCCTACTTGAGCATCCTAGAGTGAGGGATTCTCCACCTGGGTCCACAAATAGAATTGTCTGAACTTGGAAGGAAAAAATTCCATCTTTATTTTCACTAACCTTTAACTCAAGTTAAATACTTTGTTCCATTACAAATGTCAGCAATGACCACAGTAATACTGACAGTTCCTGTGGCTGAGTCACTAAGAGAACTCAGATATTTCTGTATCACATAGTTGTCAAAGATCTTTCAAAATATCATTTATGCTCATTACTTTAAAATGACAATAGTTATTATATCTGCTGCCAGATCTCATTTTTAAGTTATTAATAAAGAAGTACATATTATTGGGACACCTGGGTGGCTCAGTCAGTTAAGCATCTGCCTTCGGCTCAGGTCCTGATCCCAGGGTCCTGGGATCGAGCCCCGCATCGGGCTCCCTGCTCGTCGGGAAGCCTGCTTCTCCCTCTCCCTCTGCCCCTGCTTGCACTCTCTCTCTCTCACACTCTATCTCAAATAAATAAATACAATCTTTTTTTAAAAAGTACATATTATTATGTCATACAATTTTGATATGTATTTTGATAACTGTATTTTGATAGGATTGGTTTTCTTTACAGTCCTATGTGTTTTCTTTTGTGCATTTAAAAACATTCTGAAAAGGGGTCCTTCCGGCTTCACAGATTGCCAGAGGAGTCCATGGCATCAGTAGGTTACAAGCGCCTGTCCTAGGACTTCTCTTCCAGAATGGAGGGGGCTGGGAGCTTGTTGAAGGCTCTGCCAAAAGAGGGCATGTAGGACCCAGGATCCCCGGAGGCCCCATGCTCCAACGTGCACACTCTGAGCCCGAGGAAAGTGAAACAGGAAAGTGGGGCAGGAGCAAAGGGACTCTGAGAAGTAGAGCAGAAGGCATCAGGCCCAGGCTGGCAGGGCTCGGTCTAGTGGCACAGAACTGAATTCCTCAGCCCCAACCCCAGCCAGGCTTCCGGCACTGGTCCGAGCCCTGTTTCTCATTTCCCCACCCAGTTTCAATTGTCTTCTCTGAGCTAATACAGTGGAATCCACAGTGGCCTCAAGGTGAAGAGAGACCCTGCTTCCGGATCGGACTCTTCCTTGCCTTGCTGAGTGACTTTGGGCAAGTCACCTCGGTTCCCCAGTTTTTGTGTTGGTATAATTGCTGGCATAAGTCCTGCTACAAGCCTTTGTCAAGTCCACAGTAGACATCGCTGATAGATCTCAGCATTGATGGTTCCATGCTCATATGCAGCTTCAGAAGCCTTTTCAACCCTCTACCAGTTGACTGTAATTAGCAAATGAAGTGAACGTATCTGCTATTGTTGGACTAGATGATCTACACATTTCCATCTGTACTAGTCCGTCCGTGTCTCTAAAGATCTGATCCCAGGAACTCGAGTAAGACTAGATAGAAGTACAGACTTCTAAAGCGCGGCTATTTCTCACTCAGAGGTGTGTGCGTGTGTAACAGGAAAGAGAGAACATTCTTAGCTGGGCTGTAGATTTTCTCTTGTACACTCTAGAGCAAAAATGGGGTCAGAACAGGACACTCGGATGTTGAAATCTCAATCAGGCTTCCCAGAAGAGATGAGCCAAGGCACATGGAAGTCGAACTCTGAGCAGTGTTGGGAATGGGCATCATGCCAGGCCCTACCTGCCCCCAAATGTCTCCTGTCACAAGAAGCATCAGATATACAGTGCAGCAGAATGATGGTGACAAAGAGTGAATAACACCCACCACTCCTAGTGTCACTTACATGGCCATACATCACGCACAGCCACGTGGTCAGGACGTGGAGATGCCGGAGACGTGTTGTTTCTCTCCCAAACGGCACAGAAAGCCACTTAGAAAGTTATTTCAGAGTGTTCACTATCCCAGGTTACAGCTAAACCCCAGACAAGTGTTATAACTTACTTAAGGTCACAGAGTTCAAGCGCTAGGACCAGGGCCCAGGTCTCTGCAGACCTGTGGGGCTGGGCCAGCAACATAAATGAGAGAGTGCAGGGTAGATAGTAGGGAGTGATGGGAACTGTGGCAAACTAGGTCACGTGTTCTGTTGCAAGGCAGCAGTTGATTATCAATTTAAGTTGATGGTTGGCATGGGAAGGTGTGGACCTAGAGGGCCCCATTCTCCTGATTTTTAAAGAGAAGTTTGAATCGAGATTTTTTATATTAAACAGCTCCATTTTCAAATGTTGGCATCTAAATTTTAAGAGGTTAAAACAAAACACTGTGTAGACCAAACAAATTGGATCTGGGGACTTTCGTATTTGGCCTGATTTGCAACTTCTGGTGGAACAGGTGAGAGCTAAGCCTCTTGATTCAGCTGTACAAAGACCCGAGTCATGGTTCAGCCATTTGTCAGCTGAGCAATCTTACTCAAGATCTGTAGCCTCTCTGAGCCCTGCAGCTTTCATATGTAAAATGGGAATACTAAAATGGACTGCTGTACGGATTAAGTGAGATCATGAATTTTAAACAATTAGCACAATCATTCGATCATAGTAGGTGCTCAATAGATGTAGCTCCTCCACCAAAGTGCCTCTAAGCTTCACAGTGACCAGATGAATACCCAATCCCCAAGGCACCCCAGTCCATCCACCTCAAGCTTATTTTTCTGCATGGTCTCGGTGCTCAGTGTCCATGGAACTCTAACGTAGATACGCAAGGCCCTCAAACATGCTCACACATACCCTGCATACACCCTCGGGAGGATTTAGAGATGGCAAGTTTGGTTACCAAGGAAAGATGTTTAGGAGACTTCCCTGGGGTGCAGCCACAACCTTCTAGTGTTGTTTAGAAGAGAGGACTGCACAGTGCAGGGCGTTGGCCAACATGACCTGTTGGGGGCCTTCACAGCATTAGAATTTTTCAACTTGAATTTTGTTAGCTCATGTGCACAAATACGCATGCACATACATGCTCTCACACACCATCTGCCCAGAGCCTGGGCAAGAGGGGCTGCCTTTCCCGTTCCTGGGAAACTTCTATTCTAGCTCTCACTCCACTCATTCTCCTGCAGCCTCACTGGGAAGGGAGGTACCATCAAGACCCTGAACCAGCATTCCCTGAGACTGATTTGCTCATCAGGGAGCTGTGGGAAAAGGGACAGGGCAAAGAAGCTCAGATGACTGAATAGAAGGACCTTGGTACCTTATCTGGGCCCCTGAAGCAAAAAGTGACAACAGCCCCCTGGACTCAGGGGAATGGACTGGTTCCAAAGACCTGCTCATCCAATGTCTCCAGGAGTCTCCTGCCACCCCCAGATGATGGCAGGGCTGTGAGGGGCTCCATTTCATGGATGGGGAGACAGACTCAAATGTTTTGCTCTGAATCAGTTTACCCAGTCCACTCTAAGGATCAGGAGTCCTCCCGATTTCGGACTCTCTAATGGAACAACTTTGTGGGTTCTGAGTCCTTGTCCTAAGCTGAACCTCAACTTAACACCACCACCACTACCACTTAGCCAGCCAACACTTTTGATATTCCTCTACTTCTACCTCAATTTAGAATTTAGAAGACACTGAGGCAGGAAAAATGACTTACACCCAAGGTCACCAGTAGGTCTTAAAGTCTGTATTTGAACTCGAGATTGACTCCAAAGTGCACGTTCCAACCACATATTACACCGCCTCATGCATTAGGGCCACATTCCCAGCCTGGGGTTCAGTTCCAGGAGTCAATACCATGACTCAGTGAGCTGTTTTCCCCTGCTTTGTGTTTATATGAGTCTGTATTTCAAAAAAGTCCCAATAAATGGTATTGTAAAAAAGTAAAAGAACTTAACAAGCAACAACAATCCCATCATAATTGGAATAATTCTTTATCGTGGAGGTCACATTTTATAAAACATCCATTACTCTATTTTGTCAATTCTAAAATGCATGTCTATGGGTTTTTTGTTTTCAATCTTTGAATTTGGGAAGCATTTTAAAATCTGTGGGCTCTGAGCTTCCAGGATATACACAATTTTATTTGGTCCTAAGAATAATCCTGGTAGGCAAGCATTGCAAAGATTACAATCCCCACTTTACAGCTGGGAAAACTGAGGTTCAAAGAGGTTAGGCAACTTGCCTGAGGTTACAAAGCCAGTCAATGCAGATTAGCCCTGTGTCCTGATTCTCAGCACAAGTTGGGTCCACCATAAGCTCCTGGACTCCAGATACTGTGCTCACACCTATCTGTTTACATCACCCCACTGGCCAACCCCTAGCAGAGGACTGAAGGACACCTCAGCTCTCCCATCCAGGGTTTTCCAACCTCAGGCAGAGGGGTATGAACCCAGTGTAGGGTCCCCTAGGAGCAGTCCGGCCCCAAATAGGAAATTTTCAGGCCACAGGATCCCACTTTCAAGAACACATCCCATATATTGTAGAGACCAAAGCCGGGTTGGGGTGTAACAAGGCAGTATTTCTGCCTGGTGCCCTTATAAACCACACAAGCTAGATCTAGGGGCTCTCACCTAGGATCCCCATTCTCTGAAAATTGCCCTATTTCTCATATTTCAAAAGGCCAAATGAAAAGCCAATATTGACTCTAGATAAGCTCACACAGGCAGACTAAAACACCACATTTCTTTGCTTTTGGTTTAACTTACATCAGCTCAATGGTATCACTGCGGTTTGTTCCTGCTGACCAGGAAACACTGATTGGCTAGTATAGGGTCCCAATTAACAAAGAAGGGGAAAAACAATTAATGATATTATGTAACAGGTACAGCTTGGCAGACAAAAGTCTTTCAAAACAAGGGGTATGACAGGGGAAAATAAGAAAAGGAGAAAGCTGACATGAAAATTAGAGCTCCTCATTCTCCCAGATGGAGCACCTGAGGCTCAGAAAGCTGGAGTGACTCGCTCAAGGTCACACAGCAGGGCTGGAACCAGCACCCAAGGTTTCTGCCCTTCTGGAGAAGCATCTTCCCACCAGACCCTGCTGGGCTGAGGTTCAAGAAGCCCAGATTGTCAGGACTCACCAGGGTTGCTGCAGGGGGTCAGGACAGGGAAATGGCTTCTCCTTCACACCTGTGGGCTCCTTCCTGGTGGGCAGTTGCCAAAGCCACGCTGTCTTTCCTCCCTCTGCCAGGGCAGCGAGGCATGGGAGCCTCCTGGAAAGCCAGCTCTGGGCAAGGTGAAGGAGGCCTCTCTGAAGAAAGCACCCTCCAGGACATCAGATGACCAGATCCTGGGGTCCCGGGGTGGTCACGGAGGGCTGCATTACAAGCTGCCTCTGGCCCCCACCGGGGAGCTCTCCAGGTGGTATGGCTGGTTTTCCTGCTAGGGACTGGGTGCCTTTAAGAGAATGACTGCAGTTCATTGGCTGAGCAAGGCTCGCCCTACCTCTTTACCTGAGCAGGTGAGAGAAGCAAGGCTAGGGGAGGGCTGGGGACTCAGGTGAGAAAACAAACCATGGCAACCAGCTGGCTCTCCCTTCCTCCACAGACAGCCCTTCCTCCCTGGGCTTCCTTCCTCATCCCCGCCCCAACCACAGGACCAGCTGGAGGTAAAGAAAGGGCAAACATTCTGCAAAGTGCCTAGTGCCATTCAGTTCTCAAAGCTTCACTATCTCACAGTAACCCTAGACCAGAGTTATTTGTATGTCTTCTCTGTCGATGGAGAAACTGTCCTTGGAGATATGAAATGGCTTGTCCAGCTCACGCAGCTCTTAGAAAGAAGGCTGATGGAGTAGGAGGGTGTGAGGACCCAAACCTGAGTCTCCTGCTTTTGACTTTCCATACACTGCTCCTGGACCACACCACCTCCCTCTTGGTGAGGCCTCTGGCAAGCCACTCACTGCCTCAGTTTCCACATCTGTAAGATGGTACAGTCATGCTTGTATGTGAGTCTCCACTCAATTTATTGAGTGTATCATAGACGTAGAGCTAAAAAGGACTTGGGGGATTATCTAGCTCATCCATTCACGTGGGAGGCATACCTTCATTCTGCAGGCATTATTCTTCAGCAATTATTATGTGCCATACCTGTTTGAAGTCCTAGGGCTACATCAGTGAACAGGAAAGTCAAGGACCTTATTGAGTTTGCATTCTAGAGAGAGGAAAGATAGACATAAACAAGTAAACAGGTTAGATAGGTTAAAGTACCATGAAGAAATAAAATAGGCTGATATGATAAAGTAATGGAGGGGCTATTTTAGATTATGTAGTCATAATGATATTATGTAACAGGTACAGCTTGGCAGACAAAAGTCTTTCAAAACAAGGGGTATGACAGGGGAAAATAAGAAAAGGAGAAAGCTGACATGAAAATTAGAGCTCCTCATTCTCCCAGATGGAGCACCTGAGGCTCAGAAAGCTGGAGTGACTCGCTCAAGGTCACACAGCAGGGCTGGAACCAGCACCCAAGGTTTCTGCCCTTCTGGAGAAGCATCTTCCCACCAGACCCTGCTGGGCTGAGGTTCAAGAAGCCCAGACTGAATAATAACAAGGTACCAGTCATTAAAAGAGCTGGAGCAAGAGTGTTCCAGACACTGGGAACTGCAAGTGCAAAGGCCCTGAGGCAGGTGTATTTGGAGGCTCATTCATTATGGAGGGAAACTGAAGTCTGGAGTTCATCAGCACACTTGAGTTACCAATAAAGCAATCATTCCACGAGCCTACACTGCTTTTACCTCATGTTTCTTCCACTCTGTAGACATGTGTAAATTCCCAAAGGGCAAGGGCTATAATTTCAGTAGTTTCCTACATTGAGGAATCAAATCCTGACCAACAACATAGGACTAAAAATCACAGCAGCAATGCAAACTGCCATATGGTGACACGGGGTCAGCACAGACCCTTCCTGTTCAATTCCTTTCCATTTTTGTTTTCAGAATTTTTTACTCTGATTTTTAAAAAGGGCTGCCTGTTTTCAGCCATCATGTTGGTGGGAACACTGGGATTGTTATTCTGAAACTGTCGGATGGGTAGTGTGGGGTAAAGCAAGTGAGTTTCCTGTTGGTGGTGTTGAGAACCAGGACTTTTGGTGTGAGAGAAAGGAGAGGCAAATGAAAGACAAAAGGGCTGAAGTAAAAATTTTACAATCCCGGATTTCAATCAGAAGTCCCAGTGTGAATTTTTGATGTAGCCGATCTGAAAACAAGCACCAGGTTTCCTCTTGTTGTCAGGTCTGGAAACAACAACCAACACTTGAGTGAGCACCTTTAGTCCCAGATTGTGGTCCCTAAATACAATTTTCTGTAAAGGAACCCAGGCTCCTCCAAAAAACAAATAGCTGATTCCAGCTTTGGGGCAGAAAATGTACAACACATACCTAGACTTTTAATGCCACAAATCAAGGAAACTAGAGTTGTGGCAAAGGGACTCGGGAGACAACCGGAAGAGACTCCCATTTGCCAAAGTCCAGACAATTTCAGCATTGGTAAGGAAAAGAACTGCAATGAGTAGAAAACATTGAATATATTTCAATCCATGAGTTCATAATGATATTTTAAAAATAAACAAGAAACCTCAGTGATCATCTCTGAAAGATATTAGGAAATCAACTCACTGCATTTTGAAACCTGGTAAATAAAGGGAGACAATTAAGCATTTATTCTGTCTTTTCTGTAAGAACTGTGCCTCAGGCAACCAAAGAGTAGATGAGAGGAAGGTGCTTTTTCTGTAAGCATTCCCACAAATTAACTGAAACAGGAATGAAGAAGGATTAATTTAGAATATCACCATTTTGCAACTCCTTATGAATTAGCTGATCTGATAATCCTACAAAAAGAGAAACGAGTAAATGTAATGCACCTCTAGGTGGAATTAACCACCACCTCCTTTGAAGAAATCATGCCCCAAGAATCAAGCAGGGGTCTGATCAAGCCTTTGGAGGAGGTGTGGGTCAACTTTGTCTCAGTGGGCCAGGTAATTTAACCTTACAGGCTACAGTGTCTGGTCTCTGTGGCACCTACTTTGCTGTTGCAGCACAAAATGCAGCTATGGACAATAGTAAACAAATGGGCGGAGCTGTGTTCCAACAAAATCCCGTTTCCAAAAAAGGGTAGTTGCTAGATTTGGCCCATGGACCATAGTTTGCTAACTCCTGCTCTTAGCCCCACTACCGGTTTATAGGAAATAAGGGACTGAGGAATACATGAAATGACACCGTGGGGACACAACACGCAAAAGCCGAACTGGGGGAAAGCCTAACAGGAAAATCAGCCTGATTTCTTTAACAAATGAATGTCAAGATATTAAAAATAGAGAGAGAGGGGCGCCTGGGTGGCTCAGTCGTTAAGCGTCTACCTTTGGCTCAGGTCATGATCCCAGGGTCCTGGGATGGAGCCCCGCTTTGGACTCCCTGCTGAGTGGGAAGCCTGCTTCTCCCTCTCCCACTCCCCCTGCTTGTGTTCCCTCTCTCGCGGTGTCTCTCTCTGTCAAATAAATAAATAAATTATTAAAAATAAATAAATAAATAAAAATAGAGAGAGAGAGGGGTACCTCTAGATTAAAAGAAACTTAAGAAATATTAGCCAATCACATTGTATGGACTTTGACTCTTAATTCAAGCAATTATTTTTAAAAATATGGGATGATTGGATAAATGTGGACACTGACCTGAATATTTGATAATATAGAGGAATTATTGTTGACATTTGGAAATGTTTGATGATACACTGTGGTTATGGTTAAAAGGGGGAGTCCCAGGGTGTGTGGGCAGCTCAGTCATTAAGCATCTGCCTTCCGCTCGGGTCATGATCCCGGGGTCCTGGGATTGAGCCCCGCTTTGGACTCCCTGCTGAGTGGGAAGCCTGCTTCTCCCTCTCCCACTCCCCCTGCTTGTGTTCCCTCTCTCACTGTGTCTCTTTCTGTCAAATAAATAAAATAAAATCTTTAAAAAAGAAATTTAAAAAATAAAAAAATTAAAGGAGGAGTCCTCATCTTTTAGAGATATTTGCTGAAACATTTAGAGATGAAATGGAATGATTACTCGGATTTGGTTAAAAAGAATGGGTGGTGAAATTTTTTTTTTAAGATTTTATTTATTTATTTGACGGAGAGAGATAGCGAAAGCAGGAACACAAGCAGGGGGAGTAGAAGAGGGAGAAGCAGGCCTACAGATCAGCAGGGAGCCCGATGTGGGGCTCGATCCCAGGACCCATGGATCATGACCTGAGCCGAAGGCAGACACTTAATGACTGAGCCACTCAGGCGCCCCTGGGTGGTGAAATCTAAAGGAAACAAAATTAGAAAGGGGTTGGACGGTGGGTAACAGGTAGATAGAAATTCATTACCCTATTCCTCTGTTATTTTGTAAATACTTGAAAAATTCTGCAATGAAAAGTTAAAATACATTTATAACATTTCACACTCAACCAATTGACAAAATTTTTTAAATCTGACAAACTCGAAGTTTGGAAAGAATACAGGGAAAAGGTAGCTCTCACAGTTGGTGGGAATGTAAATTCCTACAATTTTTGAGAGTGATTTGTTTGTGTATACCCCATGATCCAAAAATTCCCCATCCAGATCTATACTCAAGAGAAACTTTAGTCCATTAAGAGACATATAGAAGCATTTTTAAAATAGGAAAAATGGAAAACAACCAAAATGGATAATTTCTGGCATCTTTGGACCACAAGAGGTAAGGGGAGGCTAAGATATATAGAGAAATGGCAAGTTCATGCGGACAGAGGAGCCAGGTCCCCATTAGGATAGACTTGGCTCAACATATGTCAACTTGGTACCCACTCCCAGCCAAGCCCTTTTCTGAGTGCTAGGAATACAGAGGTGATGTCCCTCAAGGGCTTTAAAGTCTAGATATCAGAGCTAGAGAGGGGTTGACCCTGACATATCATTGAGCCCAACCTACCCATTTTACAGATGCAGAGAAAGAGGCCCAGAGAAGTTAAATGACTTGCCAAGGCACACGGTTGGTCTGTGGAGGAACCAGAAATTGAAAGAGGTCTCTGATGCTCAGCAGAATCAGATCTTGGAGCCATACATTCTTAAGCTGAATCCTGGCTCTGTAACTTACTAGCTGTGACCTTGGCCAAGTTATTCTCTTTTCTCAGAAGTATAGTAATACTTACTTCATAGGCCTGATATGAAGATTAAATGAAATGATATACATAAAGCACTTGACTCTGGGACTGTAAAGGAGTCAGACCTCAGTGGGTAGGTTATTTACTTTTATTATTATCGATAGAAGGAAAGGCATTGGCAAAAGGACAAAATGCTACATTCTATGTTGCTCTCAAATGGTAAAATCTGTGTGGCTCTTGCGCCACCCCCCTGAGCCCCAGCTCCTTGTAAAATGAGGATACTAGTAGAACCTACATTATGGGGGCGCCTGGTGTCTCAGTCGTTTGTGTCCAACCCTTGGTTTTGGCTCAGGTCATGATCTCAGGGTCATGAGATCGAGCCCCACGTTGGGCTCTGCACTCAGGGCAGAGTCTGCTTGAGATTCTTACCCCTCCCTCACCTACCCCCTTTGCTTCTCCCCCCTGCTCGCCCTCTCTCTCTCTCTCAAATAAGTAAATAAAATCTTAAAAGTAAATAAAATCTTAAAAATAAAATCTTAAAAAAAAAAAAAAGAACCTACGTCATGGGGTTGTTGTCAGGATTAGATGAACTAATGCCTAGCATATAGTAAGCCCTCAATATAAGGGAGCAATGCTGCTGATGATGAAAGACATCTATCCCAGGGTGTCAGGCTCAGGAGACACAAAAAAGAATCAACTGCATTTCCTGCCCTCAGAGTGCTTCAGTCCAGTGGGGGATATAGTCAGAGGCCACTCCCTCCTTTCCATTTCTCCCCATGCTGTCACATTTCAGGCCTGGATCAGGGCCAGGCGGCCAAGTGATTCTGACTATTTTATCCTGCTGGGAAGCTGGCTCTAAAAATGACCAGGCCAGACCTGCTAGGTCTGAACACACACACACACACACACACACACACGCTCACCTCTGCTGGTGAGAACCGCATTCCCAGCTCTGCAGAATCCCTGACTGCCTCAGGCTGCTGGAGCCAAAGCATCACATGCTCTGAATAATCAAGCCATCCAGAAAGTTCCCTGTGGTGAGCTGGGCACCACACTCTGGTCTGCACCCTTGGGGCCAGGCAGCCAGAAATATCACAAAAAGCCTGCCCTCTCAGCTGAGCTCCTGTCCCCAGCTTGCTGGAGCCACAGGGCACAGGCAGTTTAAAAACCCAGCTCCCTCCCTTTCCTGATGCCTTCTCCTCTCCATGAAACCATGTGTATTTCTCACCCAAGACCTATTTTTGCAGAGCCCAACAAAACATTCTCAGTTGGCTCAGTGACCATGGTCCCAATTTCTCTGACCTTAGAGAGTAAAAACCACTGAGGGTCAGAGAAAGACACAGTGGGAGGTGAATGGAACCGGTTAAATACACTCGGTTCTGTGGAAGCAGGAGTGAAGGTGTTCTCTCAAACGGATGTCAAAGCTGTCACCTTGCAGCTGCTCCCCGGCTGCAGGCTGGAGACACACAGCCTGTCCGATGCTGTGTGTGTTGTGCACAGTGATGGGGGCCATGCCTGGTTCCCCGTTCTGCCCAGCACTCAGCACCAAACACAGCGCCACAATGAACGCTCCATCATGGCAATCCTAACAGCCTGAACTGCTCCCGCTCAGTGCTTGCCATGCTTGTAATTAAATAACTGCATGTGAAATTATTTGTTTAATGCGTGCCTCTCTGACAAGACTGTCAGCAACCTGGGGGGAGAGACTGCCCCCGGTGTTGTTCATGATTGCATCCCCGGTGCTTAGAATGGGATCTGGCATGTACCTGGCACTCAATAAATGTTTGTTGAATGAACAGATGAGCACAGATGGCAAAGATGGCCAATGGGTCAGCCCACCTGCCAATCTTGAAAGCCTACACTGCTCTAGATCCTGAGCACACTACCAGGCCAAAGGAAGCTGCCCTTAGGCCCTTCACTTCAGATGCAGACAGTGTTATGGGAAAGGGTGGGGGGAGGGGTTTGTTAATACCTAAGAGTCTGCCTCCTAGAAAGTCTACCCATTGACAAAAGAGACTAAATGGAGTGGGAAGCAGGCTTGTCTGCTGGTTAACTAGGGCCTTCTCTTTGCCTCTAGTTGTTGATTTGGGACAGTTGGTCTGGGAGTAGATGGATGATTTCAGCCTGGAGTTCATGGAATGGACTTTATAGAACTGTTACAGTACACAAGGAGTAAATTGATGTGTACATATTTACTACAGGACCTGACAGTGCACCAGTGCTCAGGAATGCTCTGTCGGGCGCCTGGGTGGCTCAGTTGGTTAAGCGACTGCTTTCGGCTCAGGTCATGATCCTGGAGTCCTGGGATCGAGTCCCGCATCGGGCTCCCTGCTCGGCAGGGAGTCTGCTTCTCCCTCTGACCCTCCCCCCTCTCATGTACTCTTTCTCATTCCTGCTCTCTCAAATAAATAAATAAAATCTTTAAAAAAAAGAAAAAAGGGAGCAAATATATTTTAAGACAGGATCAGAGTTGTGCACTCAACTAAAAGTCAAACACTAACAAGAACATGTTTTCCTAGTTTACTAAGAAATCTGTCATGTGGGCGCCTGGGTGGCTCAGTTGGTTAAGCGACTGCCTTCGGCTCAGGTCATGATCCTGGAGTCCCTGGATCGAGTCCCGCATCGGGCTCCCTGCTCGGCAGGGAGTCTGCTTCTCCCTCTGACCCTCCCCCCTCTCATGCTCTCTCTATCTCATTCTCTCTCTCAAATAAATAAATAAAATCTTAAAAAAAAAAAAAAAAGGAATGCTCTGTCGAATTACTGTGGTTTCTATCAATCCTCTGCCCTCCAAGGCTGCCCAGGGGCGAGACACCTTGGATGGAGACCTTCAGGGCGCAAGTCCAGCGCTAGGTGCCCGGCTTCCCCAAGGCATCTCCTGGGGCCAGCCTGGCCAGACCACAGGCAAGAGGAAGTGAACCATCTAAGTGGCAGAAACACAACTCAAACTGACTTAGGTTAAAGTTGGCCCACACATCCCTTAAGTTCAGACAGCAGACTTGCTTTGTGCACAACCGGATCCAGGAGCTCAAACACTATCAGGATGTCTCCTCCTTGACTCCATCACCCTATTCTGTCTTCTGTGTGAGCGCCAGTCTCAGGGAGGCTCAAGTCCCCATGGCGGCTTCCATGCTACCTCACGCTCCCACAGAAAAGAGAAAGGGCCCCTTCCCCAGAGTTCCGGTCAAACCCCCAGAACTGAGTCTCATTGGCTGTAATTGAGTCACATGACCTCTCCAAAGCAATCACTGTGGCCAGGGTTTGCAAGGCTCTGATTGGCGGAACGGAGTCACATGCCCACCTCTGGGCTACCCGCTGGAGTCCCGCTCTGCAGACAGGGAGGGGAGGGTCCTCAAGCCGCACAGAGTTGATGTTGCCAGAGAAGGGAGAATGTTGCTGGGGCAGCAAAATAAATATGCACTGCAGATTGCAAACCTCTCTTCAGGTCAGATGACAAGAGCAATGTTACAGTGAGGCCAATGTTACAGTGAGGCCAAACAAACGTCAATTCTGTCAGACAAATAGAGTGATAGGACCTGGAAGGATTCCCAGAGGGCAATGGGGCATTAGTCAGCCATGTGCCCAAAACCTTGTTTTATCGGGCCCATATCAGGGTGTCTCCAGCACTAAAATAAGGGAGGCCCCCAACACTTAGTAAGCTAGAAAAATAATACTCGAATGCAATATTCTAAAAACCAAAATTAATGCAAAAAATCCACGACAAAATTAGGGGCTTAGATGAAAGTTTGCCATGATCATTTTTCATTCTGGAAATTCCTAAGCATAAGTTTACTGATGAATCATGCACTACAGCAATAGCACAGTCTTCATTCATTCGACAAATGTTTAATGAGTATTTATTATAAATCTGGCACCATGAGAGAAATACAGTTGATCTGGTTCCTACCCCTGGGGAGTTCATAATCTGTAATCTGAATGGCAAGACCCACTGGTATACATCACCTCTATATATTGTGATTCATGTTTTAATGAAGGCCCAAAAACTTGCTGTGGGAGCCCAAGAAAAGCATTTAAATTTTTTTTTTTTTTTTTTTTTTTTTTTTAATTCATGAGAGACAGAGCGAGAGAGAAAGGCAGAGGGAGAAGCAGGCTCCCAAGGAGCAGGGAGCCCGATGCGGGACTCGATCCCAGGACCCTGAGATCATGACCTGAGCCGAAGGCAGACGCTTAACCATCTGAGCCACCCAGGCGCCCTAAGAAAAGCATTTAAAAAACGTTTTTATAAAATAAAATAAGTCCTGGGGATATATCGTACAGCATGGTGACTGTAGTTACAGTACTGTATGTTTGAAAGTTGCTAAGAAAGTTAAAAGTTCTCATCACAAGAAAAAAAATTGTAACTGTGTTGGTGATGAATGGTAATTAGACTTATTGTGGTGATCATTTTGCAATATATGCATAGATCAAATTATTGGTTGTACACCTGAAACCAATATAATGTTATCTGTCAATTACATCTCAATGAAGAATCTTTTTATTATGAAAATGTTGAAGCATACAGAAAAGTAGAAAGGACTGTAAACTGAATACCTACATATAGATCACACAGATTCAACAATTGTAAACATTTTACCATATTTACTTCATCTCACTATATGTTAAATTTGTGGCTAAAACATTGGAAAGTTAATTACAGATATTCCAGCACTTGAGCCCTAAACGCTTCAGCATGCATTTCCCACCCCCCAAAAATAAGAGTTCTCCTCCATAACCACAATACACTTACCTCAACTCACAAAATTAACAATCATTTCCTACATCATCTGATACCCAGTTCATAGATTTCCCCCATTGTCCAAAAACATGGTCTCAATAGCTTAAAAAAAAAAAAAAGAACCAAGATACAATCAAGAATCATATCTTATATTTAGTTGTTAAGACTCTTTGATCTCTTGGGGCGCCTGGGTGGCTCAGTTGGTTAAGCGACTGCCTTCGGCTCAGGTCATGATCCTGGAGTCCCTGGATCGAGTCCCGCATAGGGCTCCCTGCTCGGCAGGGAGCCTGCTTCTGCCTCTGACCCTCCCCCCTCTCATGTGCTCTCTCTCTCTCATTCTCTCTGTCTCAAATAAATTAAAAAAAAAAAAAAATCTTAAAAAAAAAAAAAGACTCTTCAATCTCTTTAAATCTAGAAACTCCTCTCCCATTGCTTTTGCTTTTGTTTTGTTTTCAGGACATTGACTTTTAAGAGATCATGCCTGTTGTCTTATAAACTGTCCCACCTTCTGGATTTGTCTGGCTGCTTTCCTGGGTGTTATTCCGTGTGTTCCTCTACCCCTGAAATTCCTATAAACTGAAGCTAGCTTTAAAGACCTGATTAGATTTAGGCTCAACATTTTTGGCAAAAGCCAAAACAGATGGAGCTGTGGAGTCTACTGCATCCTATTAGAAGGCACAGAAAGCTGGTTGTCCCATCATTGGCAATGCTGTGTGGTCCCTGGGTTAAGGTGGTAACAGACAGAGGAGAAAGGAACTGGGAAGGATGGTAAAGTCTTCACAGTGACATTTGGATAGGGCTTTAAAGAGTGTGTAGGAGCCTATTGGGTGGAGAAAAAGGAAGAGGAAGGGTTTTCCAGGCATAGATGGAGACACAGTGTTGGGAAAGAGCATGACCAGCTTTAGGAAGTCGGAGGTGGTAGCTGAATGTGGTTGAGAATTGTTATAATGACACCAAGCACTTAAGGCGAGTTTATTGTGTTCCAGGAACTATGCTAAGTGACTCATTTAATTCTTCACACAGTCCTATGGAATGGGTGCTACCACCCCCATTTTAAGGGTGTGGAGTCAAGGTTGAGTGGTATGTGGTAACTTGTCAAAGGTTACATAGCTAGAAACAGGCAGACTCAGGATTTGAATCTGGTTGCCTGACTGCTGAGCCTCTGCGTTTAAGAATCACCAAGCTCGGGGCGCCTGGGTGGCTCAGTCGCTAAGCATCTGCCTTCGGCTCAGGTCATGATCCCAGGGTCCTGGGATCGAGTCCCACATCGGGCTCCCTGCTCAGCAGGAAGCCTGCTTCTCCCTCTCCCACTCCCCCTGCTTGTGTTCCTGCTCTCGCTATATCTCTCTCTGTCAAATAAATAAATAAAATCTTTAAAAAAAAAAAAAAGAATCACCAAGCTCTATGTTAAGGTGACAGGGCAAAGGAGTTGGGGAGGCAGGTTGGGGGCAGGTGGAGACAGGCCTTCTCAGTCATTCTGAGTTTGGACGTTACTCCAGCGGCAGTGGGGAGCAAGTGAAGGTTTCCTGGTCTGGGCGGCAGGGCTGCCTGGGAACGTGCACCAGGGAACTCAGGCCTGTGAAGGATGAGTGGACAGCCACTGGGGTGAGCTCTTAGGGGGCAAGCCAGGCATTCCTTCAGGCCAGCAGGACCTGGCAAGCAGAGATGGAGGGAGGAATTCAAGTGCTTCCCAGGCTTGTGAGCTGACCCTTACTCCCCCAGGCATGGGGGTGGGGGAAGGATTTAGGGGCGGGGTGGGCTGGGAGCAGGGCAGACACCGGGTTGGCCCCGCACTCTGGGCCCCCAGAGCCCTGCAGGCCGCTGGGGATCCACCGCATCATCCCAGAGACCCAGCAACCTGTGGGCCACATCCCAGTGAGACGTGAGCAGCAAGACCGGCCGGAAGGACCAGCCTTAACCTCCAAGAACCAGAGAGGGGAAGCGACTGGCCCAAGATCACACAGTCAGATCTCGGCAGAGACAGGACTAGTTGTGTCGTGTCTCTTAATTCCAAATCTGCTACTCTTTAAGGATGGAGTCTATTTCAAAATCAAAGAGGGACCAAGACACAACCGCTTTGGACTAGCCACCGGGTTGCCCAATACTCTGGGGAATACTTCGTTTTTTAATCTATATTTTCCCACTTTGGGAATCCTCTCTGAGGGATAGGGTATCCTCCCCGGTTGGTTCTTGTCGCACAGCCTCTCAGCCATTGGGTTATCCCCTATCCTCACCCCCCACCCCAGTCTGGGGTGGAGAGTCCCCGCTTCCTGGGCCCTTGCAGTCCATCCTTCAGCCTAGGCAGGGAAGGTGCACAGATGGAGACAGGAACTGCTTTCAGGCCAAGCTGCCTGGTTCAAATCTCTGCCCTCACTCACCAGCTCTGCAGCCTTGAGCTGGTCACATCCCCTTTCTGTGCTTCTGTTTTTTCATTTTTATTTATTTATTTTTTAAAGTTTTTATTTATTTATTTGACAGAAAGAGAGATAGGGAGAGCAGGAACAGAAGCAGGGGGAGTGGGAGAGGGAGAAGCAGGCTCCCCGCTGAGCAGGGAGCCCGATGCAGGGCTCAATCCCAGGACCCTGGGATCATGACCTGAGCTGAAGGCAGATGCTTAACAACTGAACCACCCAGGCGCCCCTGTTTTTTCATTTTTAAATTGGTGAAAATAACAGTGCTTCATAGGGTTCGGGATGAGGATTAAATAACATAAGTAGTATTTAAGGACCTAGTAAGGCACTTGCCACATGATAAAGGCTGGTTATTATTATTAACCTGGGAGTCAGGAGGCTTGGGTGTCTGCCACTAATTTACCTATGAATTGGACAAACCTTCCAGATCTGGAATAAAACCTGCCTCCTTCACAAAGTGCACCCAGATTAACTGCACTCAATTTAAAGCCTTCCTTGATTTCCAGTATTTAAAGCACAGCTTATGTAATCTAAACTAAGATTGGGGTGGGGAAGGGCATCCTGTGTCCCCCCCCACCCCGCCCCACAGCACTAACTTAGACTCAGAAGGCCTGGGGCTTGCAGTTCAGGCACACCGCCACCCCCACCGCTCCCCGCCCCAGCTACTCACTTGGGTAAATCACTTCATCTCTGTGATTCAGTATCCTCTGTCAAATGGGGGTAATAATCCCTCTTTTATCTGTTTTGAAAGATGAAAAATGCAGATTCCTCACTACTTTGAGAATGGAAGGAAACAAACATACGAAGTGTTTTTTCAAAGCATATTTAATAACCTGGAAAAGTGATGCCAACATATAACGTTTACTTCCCTATTGTGAATTTCTTGTTTAAGGATTTTGCAGAAAGATGCATTAATATATTCTCATGGTAACACATTCATGGTATAATGTTCATCAGAAAAGGGCAGTCAATTGTATATGAAATATGACCCTTACTTCATTTTTAAGGAGTATAAATACACTGAAAACAAAAATAAATAAAGGTAAGGAAATCCACCAACGTGTTACCTCTGGGTGGTAGGATTACTGATAACTATTGTCTTCCTCTCTATTTTTCTCTATTTCCCTTTTTCTAACAAGTATACTATTTTTATAAACAGAAGACAATGACACTGATTTTTAAAGAAAAATAATGTGTTTGAAAATATTCAAGGCTAAGCCGAAGCAAGTTAGAGGTCACCTGTGTATGAGTAATCAGAAACCTTTAAGATGAAAATTCTGCCTTTAGGGAGCACCCTGTCCCCTAGCCCTGGGTAAGTCCATGTTTTATTTTCTTTGAAAGCCCCACGCAGAGCTCCCCACTCCTTCGGCTTCCAGAATTTCCCTAGCTTCCTTGGCCCAGAGTTCCTGCTTCTGAAGTCAGGCTTGGCCAGGGAAGCTGTGGGCTGTGCCCTGGGCAGCTGGAGAAGACCCCCAAATCCCTGCAGTTACCAGCTTACTACTTAGTGAGCTGAGGAGGCCTGTTATTTACCAGTCTAAAAAAACCCACTGGGGCACTGGTGCTCCCTCACTCTGGGTTATTATGCCTCTTCTGCATGTTCTTTACAGGCCTCGAGGACCTTCTTGGGAGTCCCCCACAGCTTTACCATGATTTACAATAAAGGTTTGCAGCTCACAATCCTTCAGTGGCTCCTCATTTCCTTCAGGGTGGGTATCTGCCAATTTCCTTAGTCTGGCATTTAAGTGCCTGTACCTTCTGAACCAACTTCTCTCGCATCTCCCATGGGTGCATCAAATGGTCTGCTAGCCAGCTGCACAGCAGGCCAGGAAGGAACAGCAAGGAGCAAGGAGAGCCGGGTGTACGAACACAGCTGGGAAAGTAGTCTGAGCAAGCACAGACGTTCTAAAGGGCCTGTCACTTCTCAGGGCCAGGCAATTATTCCTTGGTGGTATCTTCCAATTTCTTTTAGAGAAAATCCGGAACTCTGGATCTTTATGTGAAATCTCCTGATTTTTTTTTTTTTTAATATTGGCAGCTAATTCACAAGACACATTTGGCCAGTCGGCTGATTGTAATTTGTGACTTCTCATAGGAACACATTGAACTTTTCTCCCTCTGTACCTTTGCTTTTGCTCTTTCCACTGCCAAGAACACCCTCCCACTCATCTGGGTCTGGTGAACTCCACCTATTCTGTCAGACCCAGCTGAACACCACCTCTTCCGCGAGCATCCCTGGATGACCTTGGCTGGAAGTGACCTCTCCCTCCTTGGGGCTGCACCAGGCTCCATGCCTGCCCATCTCATGCCACAGCTAATTTCAATGAGTCCCATCTCCCCTGGTAGACAGTGAGCTCCTGGAATATTCAACAAGTATTTAAGAAGGACCTGCTTTGTTGCAGGCATCAAGCTAAGAATGCGGCCTAGAACAAGATGGATAGACTTTGCCTTGATGGAATAGAGAGTCTACTGCAGGGGACAGAGCTTAAATAAATCATTCCCAAGATACCTAATTCCAATTGCGATGAGTTTTATGGAGTTAAGAAAGTTTATAAAAGGAGCTTAATCCAGGCAGGAGGATTAAGCAGGTCACAAGGCAGCTTGGGGGAAGCATTAGCCCTCCGGGCTGCCACATAAGGTTGCACAGTCTGTATACCGCACAAAGGTAACCAGCTGAGAAGGCAGATGAGAGCTGAAGCCCAGTTCCTGCTTGCTTGCCCAAGCTGTGCCCTTTTCTATTTTGCAGAAAGGCAGGGGCAGTGTTTAGTTTCTCTGACCACCCCCCCACAATCTCCCTCTCAAAAGCTGCTCTAAATGTAGGCTCTAAGTAAGAATGGTGACCTCCCTATATATACACGCAGCCTCAAGAGATGTCCCCGCTTTCCCTTTCTACCAGAATATACTCCCTAAATCCTTACTTGAGAGATTCTGGGGATCAAGGTGGGCATCTCTGAGAAAGTGATATAGGAGCTAGAGACTGAAGGATAAGGGGCCAGGCAGATAGAAGTATGAAGAACAACAGCATGTACGAGGCCTCTGAGGAGAGAAAGTACCATGGCTGAAGGACCCGTAAGGGGCTAGCGCGGCTGAAGCGTGGACAAAATGGGGAAGAGCAGCAAGGGGTGGGCCGGGTAGTGACCATGCCATGCAAGGCCTGGAAGGCCATATTAGGGGGTTTGATTCTTATCCTGAAATGTCTTCTATATCCCCCTCCCTAACCAGGTTGCTGATGGGTGTCACTGCTTATGGGCAGGCCCACAGAGCACACGGTAACAGAAACTACCTTTACAGAGCACCCACCACAAGCCACACACTGTGCTGGGGCCACACATCTAGTTCATTCTTCCTTTCCCATCCTCCTAAGGGAGTAAGTATCCTTTGATTCCAACTGAACAGATGAGAAAATTGAGGCACACAGAAGATGAGTGGCCTGCCCAATGTTACCTGGCTACTCAGGGGTGGGCAGGGACTCACGCCCAGGTCTGTGGGATTCTGAGCCCCTCCTTTTGGTTGCCATGTAACAATGACCCTTAGGAATGAACTAGAAGGCACAAGGAGTCCAGAGCCTTGCCACTCAGAGTGGGGTCTGGGGGCCTGCGGTATTGGTATCACCTGGAAACTTGTCAGAAATACAGGCTTTCAAGTTCCATCCCAGTCCTACTGACTTCGAATCTGCACTTTACCAGACTCATCATGTACACATCACAGGCTGAGAAGCACCAGAGAATAATCCAAGCAATAACTGCTTTTGCAACCCCTTACACAACAGTCTTGTGTCTCACGGGCCAAGTCTCCAGGGACTTGAAAACAGCTTATTCTAACCAAATTTGCCAGAATTGTTAGCTCCTCCATCCATCCACCTGCCCCAGTTTTGCCTTCTGTTGTGACCCCAAGAGAAAGACCCAGAATGTACCATCAACTCCAGGGAGGCGCTGGAGGCGCTCTGCTTCTGCTCAATTTCTTAGTATGATCTGCTCTCATCCAGGAATAAATGTAAAGCTATTTGACCCTTCTCCTGGTTAATTACTGCTCCAAGTCATCTCCCATTTGGGGCGCACTCTGACCCCCAGATCATGTTCTGGGACCCACCTTTCTCAAGACAATTCCCTTTCTTAGTCCGCATACCAAAGGAGGCAAGATGGTTTGCTGGAAAAGATGAGTGGGTGAGAAAAGGCTGGCTTCTCTTTCAGCGTTAAGGCCACATGTTCTGTGACTCTAGGAAACTCCCACCTCCACTTCCCCACTGACATCTGAGAAATGGGTACGATGGACAGGACTAGTAATCACTAGATCAAGGGCTTGGCAGGTAGCCTCAAGGAAGTTCAGTGGCCTAGGTGAAAAAGGAAGGTGTCGTGGGGACTGTGGCGAAAGAGAAAGATGTACTGCCCTAAAAAAGGCGGCCGCACTCAGCATTAGGCTATTGTTGTCCTGGGAAATATGGGTCCGGTGTGGCCATGTTATTCTAATTTTTCAAGGGTTGGGAATCTGATGTTCCCCCTACGGAATATCATATGGTGTTTAAATACCGGTATCTGCTTAAACTTAAACAACACTCCGTGGGTCAAACACAAACCAGGTGCAGGGAAGATCTGCCCGTGGGCCGCCAGCTGCCTGGCCTGGATGCCATCCTAATGGTGTAAGTTTATGACTCCATCCTACGTGCCGCTCTTTCAGAATGCCGAAAAGCGGCCGCTGCAAGGGCGGCGGAATCTGCGCCCGCCGGGGCCGCCCGACCCTCCCCGCCGCGGCCCGGGCGCCCATCGGTGCCCCCTCCCAGGCCTCTGCCGCAGAGGGCCGTGCGCAGGCACGCAGCCCCGTCCGTGGTGGCGGCGACGGGCGCACGTCGCTTTCTTCGCACCCTCCCTACCTGCTCGCCCGCCGTGCCCGCCGCGCCGCAGCGGTGACTCAGCCTCTGGCGTCCCGGGCGCGGCGGGGGGAGGGGCGAGGGCGGGGAGGGGAGGGGAGGGAGGAGGAAGGAGGAAAGACGCGAAAGGGAGGGGGCCGAGAAGTGGCCGCGGAGGGAGGAGAGAAGAGGAGAGGGAGGGCTGGAGAGGAGGGAGGGCGGAGAGGAGGGGCCTGAGGGGGGGAGGGGTTCGGGAGGGAGGAGGAAGGAGGGGAGGGGCTCGGGGGAGGCCGAAGCCCCGCCCCCTGCCCCTGGGGACCTCCCGAGGTCAGGCTGGCTGGGTGCGGGAAGCCGGGTGGAGAAGAGCGGAGCGGCGCGGCTGAAGCGGAGAAGGGAGGGTCGTATGCTCCCCGCAGCTGATCCCCGCTCCCGGATGAGCGTGTGGACGCGCGCTTCCTAGCTACACCGACAGGCCCACCCTTCCCTTGTTGGACTAGCGGAAGGGAATGCACCTTTAGCCGTGGACTTTTAGTGAGCACCTCCCGGTGGGGGGCTTGGGTCCCGGGCGGAGACCGAGACGAAGGAGCCTGAGCCCTGCGTCCGGGGCAGGGGGGGGAGGGGGGGCTTGCGGGCGGGCTAGAGATAGCCCGCACCTCCTATCCTACAAGTGCAAGTTTGAGGGGAGAAATGATGTGCTGGTGCATTTTGCTGGGCTTACACAAATAGCTGTAACACAAGGTTGACTTTGGAAGGTGCCCCAAAGAAGTTTCCTTAGCAACTTTTTGATAATATAAATGAATCTATGAATGAACGAAATGTGCAATGGGAGCATATATGTGTGTATATGAGGGCACAGTTTTTTTTTTTTTAATGTCTTTTTGTACGTGTGTTCATATATGTTTGGGAGGATGTATAGGAGTGTGTGTGTATGTGTCTTGAATGATATGTCTATGTATGCTTATACATGTAAGCATATTGATAGCTGTGTATGAATTTGTGTGCCTATAATGTGTCTCTGTGGATATGCACAGGTGTTTATGTGCCTCAATGTTAAACGTGTGTGTACGTATGAGATCTACGAGCATGCCTGAGTTTGTATGTAAGTATGCATACGTACGTGAATTTGTAGGTTTGTGTATGTGACTACATGTCCTTGGGTATGTATTGCTTTTATGTGCCAATGTTATATATGTGTGTGTGTATGGGGGACTGCGTGTGTCTTGGTGAGATTGTGTTATGCGTGTGTGTGTGTGTGTGTGTGTAGGAGAATACATTTGTGAGCCGGTGACCAGTGCATGTGTGTGTCTGTATGTATAAGTGAGAACATATGTGTTTTTCAGAGTCTGAATGGATACAACTGTGTATGTGTCTTGATGTATCTCTGTAGTCATTCTGCTGATTCAGTCTGAGATAAGGACATGTGCTTCTTTCCAGTTTTATTGAAAAATAACATACATCATTGTCTGTTTCAGGTGTACAGCATGATTTACGTCTATTGTGAAATAATTACCACAATAGGTTCAGCCAACATCTATCTTCTTATATAGATACAAGATACAACAAAGAGAAAGAAGAAAAAAGGGGAAAAAATTCTCCTTGTGATGAGAACTCTTAGGATTTACTCTTAACAACTTTCCGACGTATCCTACAGGAGTGTTAGCCGTAGTCATCATGTTGTGCCCAACATCTCTAGTACTTACTTATTTCTCACTGGAAGTTTGTGTTTTCTGACCACCTTCCTCCATTTTCCCTTCCGCTCTCCCTCTGGGAACCACAAGTCTGATCTCTTTTTCTATCACTTGTTTTTTGTTTGTTTTTGTTTTTAGATTCCACATTTAAGTGAGATTCTACAGTACTTCTGTTTCTCTGACTTACTCCACTTAGCGTAAGGCCTACAAGATCCATCCATATTGTGGCAAATGATAGGATTTCCTTGTTTTTTTAGGGCCATGTGATTCTTAAGGGTTGGGCTGGTGGAGGTGCTTCTTGGAGGAAGAGGCCCTTGGTGGGGGGGGGGGGGTCCGTGGAAGGGGTAAAAAGCCCTGGTTGTGCTGGCCCAGGGACCATCCGGAGCAGTGGGGGGCTGGGCGAACAAGGTAAGTTAAAGCAAGACCTTGAACGCCAGCACCAGTCTTTGTCGCCTCCTCTGGCTTCCTGGGCCCTCTCAGGTGCTCGGTCTGTTTCTCTCGTGGCCTCGTCACGGTTCATCTTGCCCGTGCTGGTCAAGTGCCTGTTCCTGTTTTCACTGCTAGGAAGGGTGCCTCGGACTCCGGAGGCTGCATGCCTTCTCAACCGCCAGAGCAGGGGCTTGCCGCCTCAGCACTCTTAACATTGGAGGCCAGATAAGTCAGTGACATGGGGCTGCCCTGGGCACTGTAGGATGTTTGGCAGCCTCCTTGGTCTCTATACTGGATGCCAGTCACACTTCCCTCCCCAATTGTGACAACCAAAATGTCTCTAGACAGGTCCAAATGTCCCCTGGGGACAGAATCCTCCCCTGCTTGAGAACCACTGCGCTAGACTATCCTGCCTCCCTGGGGAAATGTTTCTTGAGGGGCTGCACCATGCCATCTCCACCTGGTCCGGTGGCTTCAGCTGTCCCCTCTTCTTCCACAGGGATCCTCACTTTCATTCCAGTAGCCCCTTGCTTCTGCCACAAACAGAAGGTTGACCAGCTGGGCCACCTTGCTCAGCAACTCAACCCCCCTGAACCCCAGCCACAGAAAGCTTGGCACCTGATACATCGACAGCTCTTATTCTTATCATTCAAGTCACAGGGGATCCCTGGGGTCAGAACGTGGAGAAAGAGGGCCCCAAGCCAGCCAACTCTCTCTGGCCCAGAGCTGTGGACGCTGCTGGTTCTGCGAGTTTGCTTTCCTGCTTCAGTGGGAATACAATGCTATAGTGCTGAGCCAAAGCTGGTCCCATTTGATGCTATCATAATTATGCTATTTTGTTTTTGCAAATAAAACAGCCTGACTTTCCCACCATCAGGGCCTGATTTTAATGTGCAGAGCTGCCTCGTAGCCAGAGCAGGTGCTCAGGAGGGGCAAGGTGGAGCCATGAGCAGGGCTCTCGACATGTCCAGGCCTGGGCAGGGTGTCCGCGCTGCTGGGCAGGCCCTGGGTGGCAGGTGGAGGAGAGAGCTTGTGCAGCTCTGCCACACAAGCAGGAGGCCTCAGGTTCCTGCTACAACAGCCGCAGAGGACCTCCACACCACCCCTGTCTCTGCCGCTCTGGAAGCTCCTTCTCCTGATGTGTGTTCCTTTGCCGCACCAGCTCTCCTTCTGCTCCTTCTATTCTCCCGCAGCCTGTGCGGTGTGCCTGTGTTTGCAGGGCCTCGTTCCCTTTCTTCTTGGGAGGCTGCAGAGCAAAGCAGTTAAAGGTGGGGGGTTCTGGCACCTTATCACCTGAGTCTGTGTGATCTCGGGCAAGGCCCTTCTCTCAGTGCCTCAGCTTCCTCATTGCTAAAGTGGGGATACTGAGAGGCACGGTCTGGCAGGACTAAATGAGATAGTGTGTGTAAAGGATGCAAGGCCTCTAGGGGCCCCTAATGACGAGCAGCTACCACTATTACCCATTATTCTTTAGGAACAAGGAAAGGCACATGAACACTTGTTAATTGCCAGGCCCTGTGCTCAGCCCTGAACAATTTTTTTTTTCTCATTTGATCCCTTCAACAGCTCTGTAAGGAAAGCGCTATTATTAGTCTCACAGCGGAGAAGAGGAAGTTCAGATGTGATGATGCTAAGTGACTTACTCAGGGTGACGGAGCTAAGAGGAGTCGGAACCCAAGTGTTGTCCCTGCAAAGCCTAATCACCCCGATCTTCTCTGCTGAAAGCAGATTTCACCATAGGAAGCGGGGCTCTTCTCCAACTGGGGTGGGCAGGGGAAATGTGGGAGACAGGGAGAAGGCGGTGGGGGGGGAGGAGGTCCCTGGGCAGAGGAGGGATTTGGCTTAAAAGGGATCAGGGCGTCTGGGTGGCTCAGCCAGTTGGGCATCCTACTCTTGATTTCAGCTCAGGTCATGATCTCAAGGTCATTGGATGGAGCCCCACATCGGGCTCCATGCTGGGTGTGGAGCCTGCTTAAGATTCTCTCTCCCTCTCCCTCTGCCGCTCGCACTCTCCTCTCTCTCTTAAGAAAAAAAGTTAAGGGGCGCCTGGGTGGCTCAGTCGGTTGGGCGTCCACCTTCAGCTCAGGTCATGATCCCGGGGTCCTGGGATCGAGTGCCGCGTCGGGCTCCCTTTTCAGTGGGGAGCCTGCTTCTCACTCTCCCTCTGCCTGCCTCTCTCTCTCTGTCAAATAAATAAAATCTTCAAAGAAAAAAAAGTTAAAAAAATAAAGGGATGAAGTTGCCCTTTTTCAGCTTTTGATGAAATCCCTAGCACAGTAGGCTGTGGTCTCATGACCTCCAAGAGGTGTTGCCAAGTTTTTATTAGTGCATTAAGTTTATTTTTATTCCGAGCCAGGGTATATATTGTCCCAGTGTTTTGTTTGAGTTGGGTTGTAGGAAAGGTACGGAAGGCATTCAGTCACAGGAACAGATGGAAGGCCCATTGTAGAGCTAATGCCAGAGAAAGATGGTGCTCTTATCAGGAGCTGTGAGAACGTGGCCAGGTGAGTGTATAAGAGAGGTTGGTCTGTGTGCAAGTGTTAGTTCTTCCAACACTTGGCCAAAGGGGACAAAGAGAGTCATGTGGTAACTGTCTTGTTTTCTTTCAAAGATATTCAAGGCATTGTTTTTCCTTGTACTGTGATTGTGTAGTTGTATTAGTTACTTATTGCTATGGAGCAAATAACCCTAAAGCGTAGTGGCTTAAAACAAATATTTATTATCTCGCAGTTCCTGTGGATCAGGAATTCGGGAGTGATTTAGCTGCATAGGGCTCTGGTGTGGAATCTCTCAGGAAGTACTAAGGTAGGTGTTAATGTAGGTCTTTTGTAAAAGCAAGTGGCATAACGCAACCTTTCCAAAAGCAAGGAACACCTATGTATGGACATGCCATAATTAGTTAACTGTTTCCCTTATCGTTGTACACTTACCTTCCAAGTTTTTCCTATTTACAATGAGGTTTCAGTGAGCATTGTTGGAGCCCAGAGCTCATCGCACGCCAGGGGCTGTCCTTGATGCTTATGTACCTCATTTAATCCTCCACCGGCCAAAGGAAACTCAGCTAGAAAATGACACTTTTAGGCTCTTGTCTAACACAGAGTGCCTTTTAAGGATGGATAATTCCTTGCTTTCTCGGTCCTAAAGTTCTTTATTCCAATAGGGCCCCTGAGGAGTACTTACTTGTCTTGGCTCAGCGGCAGGTTCGTGAGAGGCATTGGACTTGAAAGAGGCATCGGTTTAAAAGAAGGTCAGGTCTTGGTAGCTTATCACCAGGCTCCTGGCAGCCTGGGCCCAGCAGACATGGCCCCGTAACAGACAGGATAGTCCAAGTTCTGTTGCCGTGACAAACAACCCCAAGATAGGGGCTTAAAACACTCATTGTGGGGTTGCAACGGGTTCTGTTGTGTGTTCAGCCACCCACCTGAGCACTGCCAGTTGCCATTCCAGGATGCAAGAGAGAACGCAGGCAATGGCGCATTGGCTCTTCAAGCTTCACTTGGAAGTGACTTGTTACTTTCTCTATTTTTTTTTTTTTTTTTTGACAAAGCAAATCACAAAGGCACGCTTAACTCTAAAGGGGAAAGGACATGTTTTCTTCCAGGTGCCCCAAGTGGGGAGAACTGGAATATTTGGTGAACAGCACTGATGTCCACCACAGGCCTTGTCATCTGCTGACCACTTAGAAACAGTCTGACAAACCTAACCACATTATGGAACCATTAAGTCCAGGTCAGAAGTGCTTGGGTGTGTCTCAGCATTCTGTCTCTGAGGAAAGACCCTTGTCTCTAAACCCCCTCTTGCCCAAAACATGAAGCCCGGCTGCCTTGAATCTCTGGGCCCAGGATATAAGGAGAACAGAGGAGTGTGGATCCAGGGAGACAACTGGATCCTGCCCGTGACCATGGGTGACCTTGGTGGAACTCTGAATTCTGAACTGTATCTGCCCCAGAGTGACTATGCATCTGTGCCATTGGGCATTTGACTCCTGTGTGACTTGGGAAAAGTCATCGGGAAACAACCTCAATGTACCTCAGAGGGGAATGGATATACCAGCCAGAATACTAAATAGTAAGGAGAAATGATTCAGAGTTTATATGCAGATATCCTAGAAAACATAATGTTGAGAGGGGAGAAAAAAAGCAAGTGACAGAATGACATGTGTAGTTTGGTACCATTTATGTAATTTCAAAATACATACACTAAACAATACTACACTATTGTCCTTTGCATATGATAGTGGATGGTGGTGGTGGGGGCTGCACAGGGTGGGGGAGAAGTGGGGAGGAGGGGATGGGAGAGAGATGGAGGCCAATGGGGCTTTGATTCTATTTGTAATTAAAAAAGTGAAAACACAGGATAGAGCAAATATAACCACCTCTTACCAGTTGTCAATTCTGAATAGAAGGACTTGGTTGTTTGTGATCTTACTGCTTGTATTGTTTGTGTTTTTAGAATGAAAGCTTGCTCAGTTTTTCTTAGGCCTCAGTTTCTCCATCTCTAAAATAAGGTAGTTCATCTAGAATGATGGGTGGTTATCAGATACCAGGACTTCACAGACCAATGAAATTTCAGGAAAAAAAAAATTGGAAACAGGGATGTCTATTTTAAATTTTGCCCAGAGGGATGCTTGGGTGGCTCAGTCAGTGAAGTATCTGCCTTCAGCTCAGGTCATGATCCTAGGATCCTGGGATCAAGCCCCACGTTGGGCTTCCTGCTCAGCAAGGAGCCAACTTCTCCCTCTCCCTCTGCGGCTCCCCCTGCTTGTGCTTTCTCTCATTCTCTCTCTCTCTCTCTGTCAAATAAATAAAATCTTAAAAAAGTAAAATAAAATAAAAATAAATTTTGCCCAAAATAGGTTTTTAAAAAATGAATTATTGGGGAAGGGGAGGGCACTAGCAAAATAGATAAATAATAAAAAATGAATTATCTATTCTGATCATGATTTCAGAAAAAGAAAGAACATTTTAACATGAAATTAGTGAGAAGGACACAAGCATAGAATAGAGAGTTGAATAAAATTTTATTCCTGTTTTCCAGTAACTTAGTGAAAGAAACACATACTCGTTGCAAAACATTTGGGAAATTTATCACGAACAGAATAAAAATTACCCACCCTTATTCTCAGCACCCAGAGGGGTAATTACCATTAACATTTCAGCCCTTTCTTCACAGCATTTATTAAACATATATAGTGTGTGTATTTCTAATTTATATATGACTTCTGTTCCTTTTTTCTTATTGTTAAAGTAATACATTAATGGAAATGTAGGAAAAAAATAGAGGAAAATGGAGACATTAATATTAATTAGGCTTTCTCCCCTATTAATTTTTCTCATTTTACTTTGAATCAAAGAAAACTTCCACAGACTGGTATTTGGAAATAATAAGTAGAAGGAATAATAATAAATGGTATTTGTTGAGCCTTCCCACGTGCCAAGCCTTGCGCTAAATGCTCTACAGGGCTTATCCCACTTAGTCCTCACCGCAAGTCTGTGAAATGCAAACTTTTATTGCCCCATCCACAGATGATGTGGAAGTTGAGGTTCAGAAAGGTGAAGTAGAATTTACATATTTGGATGCCAACCTCCACAGAGGTTAAGTAAACTGTGTGAGCTCCCACTTTACTTCCAGGTAATTTGCTCTCTGCCCACCCTGTGCCCTGAGAACCAGTGGGTAGCCTGCCCTGAGTTTGAAGTTCAGTCCAAGGTCAGGGGACAAAGGGGCAGATCCCAGTGACTTGCAGTCAGGGGTGTGGTGGCCTGACTAGAGAGGTCTTCTCTGAGAGGTGCTCTTGTGGCTTAGTAATGGGTGTGGAACTTGTTCTCATCAGCCAAGGCCTCGTGCAGTCCTCCCTCTGAATCAGCACCCCCAGCCCCCCACCCTGGGCCGTTGGTCCAGGGCCAGCCCCCCCACCCCCTCACCCCACGGAGCCCCTGGGAAAGCTCAGGCTAGCCTGCTTCTGCACTGTCCTGCCTTCAGGTTTGGTCTCCAGTGCCTGTCTCCCCCAAACCAGGCCATAGCACCCATCATTCCTTCATGTTCATCCATTCACCGCCTCTGGACTGCAGGCCCACCCCGTGCCAGGTGCTGTGTGAAGGTTGGGGGTTTGGTGGGGGTCAAGAAGGTGAGATCCTGGGGCACCTGGGCGACTGCCTTCGGCTCAGGTCATGATCCTGGAGTCCAGGGACTGAGTCCCTCATCGGGCTCCCTGCTCAGCGGGAGTCTGCTTCTCCCTCTGACCCTCTCCCCTCTCATGCTCTCTCTCTCTCATTCTCTCTCTCAAATAAATAAATCTTTTTTTTTTTTTAAGATTTTATTTATTTATTTGAGACAGAGAGAATGAGAGAGAGAGAGCACATGAGAGGGGAGAGGGTCAGAGGGAGAAGCAGGCTCCCTGCCGAGCAGGGAGCCCGATGTGGGACTCGATCCCGGGACTCCAGGATCATGACCTGAGCCGAAAGCAGTCGCTTAACCAACTGAGCCACCCAGGCACCCTCAAATAAATAAATCTTAAAAAAAAAAAAAGAAGAAGAAGGAGAGATCCCCGCCCTCAGAGAGTTCAGTCCTGGGGAGAGAGTTTGCAGGTAGCAAGAGAAAAGGCCGTAAACATCTGCTGTTTGTTCAGTGCACTGGCTCCAGATCAGGTAGGCCGCTAGCAACGTGCCCTTCCATCCATTGGGGAGCAGATGAGGACAGTGCATGGCCCTGGGCCCATGGGTGCAGGTGTGGGGACGCCTGAAGCTCACGCAACCTTCGGAGACTTCCTTAGGAAGAGGAGTACAAAATGCAAAATTCTAAATAGGGTGTGAAAAGAAAGCACAGCAAATAACACATTTTTATTTTTTTTTAAGATTTTATTTATTTATTTGAGAGACAGAGTGAGGGAGAGAGAGTACAGGAGCAGGGGCAGAGAGAGAGGGAGAAGCAGACTCCCCTGCTGAGCAGGGAGCCCGACGCAGGGCTCAATCCCAGGACCCTGGGGTCACGGCCTGAGCTGAAGGCAGACGCCCAACCGACTGAGCCACCCAGGCACCCCAAATAACGCATTTTAAAAAATGACCAATTCCATAAAAATGACAAAATCCAGATAACGAAAATAACACTTTTATTAATTTTTTTAAAAGATTTTATTTATTTATTTGACAGAGAGAGACACAGCGAGAAAGGGAACACAAGCAGGGGGAGTGGGAGAGGGAGAAGCAGGCTTCCTGCCAAGCAGGGAGCCCAATGTGGGGCTCGATCCCAGGACCCTGGGACCATGACCTGAGCCGAAGGCAGACGCTTAACGGCTGAGCCACCCAGGCGCCCCCACTTTTATTAATTTATTTAATTTTAATTTTATTAATTTAATTAACTGCCTGACACACCCCTATTGTATTTCAGCTTAGGTTTTTGGCCCCTCACCCTCCAGATCACTCTGTGAATACATTTTGAGGGCCCCTCTCAGGGGAAGCGTTAGGGCAAGTGAGGGCCTCTGAAAGGTTTAAGTTTCTCACTAAATCTACCCTTAGATTTAATTCTCTACCTCATTGAATCCTCAAAACAATTCTATCTTGTAGGCACTGTTACTACCCCATTTCATAGATGGAGCAACTGAAACTTAGAAAGTAAATGGGTTGTCCAAGGTCATCTCTTCTCCACTGTGACCTTCACACTACCCTGCCCTACACATCCATGACTCGTGGGTTTGGTAAATAAACTCAGACACATCCCCAGCCCAAAGGGCTCCTAAGCTAGAAGAAGGTAAGACCTGAAACCTAGAAAAAAAATGAAATGCTATCATAAGGCCAAATGTGTTATGTGCCCCCCAAGCCCCTTCCCTTTCTCTATCTAGATCTTATCAACTTCTCCTCCAGGAAGCCCCTCAGGACCCCATGGGCCCACTCTGGCCTCTTCCTATTTGCATCATTAGATATTTATGTCCCTCCTCTGCTCTTCTTTCACTGTGGGGTGGGCAAGTATAATTCCCTCTCTGGGATGCAGTTTCCCCAAATGGGAAATGATCTCTAAGTCTCTTTGAACTATAGAATTACAAGATGCTGGGGTTTTTGAGAGAGCCTTGAATCCTATGGCTCAGCATCAAGGGTCCAGCAGGTCTACCCCATCCAATCTGTCACTAACCCTTGTGCCCTCCCTGACCACTGCTCCCAGCCCCCAATCAGGCCCGGCCAAGCTGCCATTCTCCCTCCCCTGGATTACGGCAGCAGCCTCAGTCTCCGAATGGCTGCCTGAGTGATCTTCTAAAGATAGAACAGGAGCACCCGGCTGGGTCAGTTGGAAGAGCATTATGACCCTTGAGCTCAGGATTGTGAGTTCAAGCCTCATGTTGGGTGTAGAGATTACTAAAAAAAAATCCCAAAAAACAAACAAAAAGACCCAAACCAAAAACTTAAAAAAAGAATAAAAATAAAGACAAAGAGCCCACCATGGCTTCCGGGCTTTTGGACTCTAGCTCATCTTTCTCTACCGCCCTCCACCCTCACCAGTTCCACTGGCCACATGGCCAGCTCTTCGTCACCTCAGGCCTTCACACAGGCTGTTCCCTCTGTCTGGGACATGCTTCCCCACTCCTCCCCAGGCTAACTCCCATGCATCGTTTCCAACTCAGGGGCAGCATCTCTTCTTCAGAGACCCCTCAGTTTAAATGAAGTCCCAGGGAATAGAAACTGATGTTCCCTACTGTAGAAGGCTGATAAATGGCCCCCAAAGCTATCAGGCCCTAGGGGTGCCTGGGTGGCACAGTCGGTTAAGCACCCAACTCTTGGTTTCGGCTCAGGTCGTGATCTCAGGGTCACGAGATCAAGCCCCATGTTGGGCCCTGCGCTCAGCGTAGAGCCTGCTTGAGGTTCTCTCTCCCTCTCCTTCAGCTCCTCCCCCAGCTCTCTCTCTGAAATAAATAATCTTTTTTTTTTCTTTTTAAGTTTAGCTCTTAAATTTAGGTCTTCGATTTTTTTTTTTTAAGATTTTATTTATTTATTTGACAGAGAGACAGCGAGACAGGGAACACAAGCAGGGGGAGTGGGAGAGGGAGAAGCAGGCTTCCCACTGAGCAGGGAGCCTGATCTGGGGCTCGATCCCAGGACCCTGGGATCATGACCTGAGCCGAAGGCAGACGCTTAATGACTGAGTCACCCAGGCGCCCATAAATAAATAAATCTTTAAAAAAAAAACCCAACACTATTAGGCCCTAATCCCTGGGACTTGTTACCTTGCTTAGATAAAGGGTAACATTTGCAGATGTGATTAAATTAAGGACTGGAGGTGGGGAGATTACCCTGGACTATCTGGCGGGGGGAGCGGGGGTAAATTCAATCACATGTATCCTTGTAAGAGAGACACAGGGGCAGACTGGACACGTGTATGGAGGAGAAGCAGCACAAAGATGAAGCAGCGAGAGATGTGAGGATGTTGGCCTTGGACACTGGAGTCATGTGGCCACAAGCCAAGGAACGTGAGCAGGCACCAGAAGCTGGAAAAGGCAAGGAACAGATTCTCCTGTAGAACCTCCAGAGGGAGTGGGGCCCTGCGAACCCCTTCATTTTAGCCCAGTGATACTGATTTTGAACTTCTGGCCTCCCGGACCGTGAGAGGATAAATGTCCGTTGTTTTAGGCCACCCAGACTATAGTCATTTTTTATGGTGGCAATAGGGAACAAATACACCTACTCAATATTCTTTCTCCCTTTCACTCTTCTTACAGAATTCTTATTTCATTAAGGATGCCCAGCTCATTTCTGCATTTACCAGCCTCTTTCCAGCCACGTGTGGCTATATGACTAGGTTCTGGCCAATGAGATATAAGCAGAGGTTGTGTGGATTTTTGTGAAGGTTCCTTAAAAGGGGGATAGAGAACCAAGGTGTACCTTTTTGATCTCCCATCTTTCCAGCTTTCTGTCTGGAATACAAACGTGAAGGCCGACACTCCAGCAACTATCTTGGGAACATGAGGTAAAACAGGGACTTCTGTTCCTGAATTGCTGAACTAATACCAGCAGCTGCTACCTCCAGATTCTTATGTACTTGTGTTACTGTGCTTTTAAGGCGTTACTAATAGCTGTTCACAATCCCCACTAAAAAATCTTCCCTATTATTCCATCTCATGCCGTTCAGGTAAGTCATCAGAATGCATGATAATACCTGTACTTGTGTGTTTATTTATTTAATGTCTACTCCTCTACTAAACTATAATTTCCATGAGGGCAGGACCCGTGTCTGTTTTGTTCATAGCACAGGACGTGGCACAGAGTAGGCGCTCAGTATGTATTTGATGAATGAATGAATGAATGAATGCCTCTCTTAGTGAGGTCCCAGGCTCATTATAAGACAAAGACCACAGTTCACTCCTCTCTTATCTCTAGCCCAGCCCTGGGCCCCAAGTGAATGTTTCTGGAGTACTGATTAAGTAGACTGGAATACAAGTAATTGAAAATATCCAGGCTCCAACCTGCCCTGTGGCTTGGTGACAACAAGTGCTGAATAAAGTTGTGTTGAGTGACTCAGGAACAGACTGGCCCTCTGGAGAAAGCCAAGGATGTTTGGGGATGGCATCTCAGTCTGGGATGTGAGGCCCTGAGAAAGGAGTGTCTGCTGAACCCCCAACCAGCCATCCGATTTGCAGGGCAGGCAGAAGCCAACTCAGTTCCACCAGGCTGTGCCCATGTTAAATTCCTGGGAACTGAGGCTCAGATGAGGACACGGACTTGCCTGAGGTCATCCAGGAGGCTGGCAGGGCTGGATAAGGCTGCACAGCTTCCAATCCAGCCCCTCCCTCTGTTCAGTGTTCTCTCCTCTGCACCCTGCCACCTTCTAGGTGACAAAACAAAGGAGCTGCACACGACTGGGGCTTCCCAAGCCCCAGCTAGAACATCGTCAAGCTGGTGTTCAATCTTCCCATTCACAGGTGCCATTGCTGAGGTGCTGTGAGGCTGCGGGTCCTGCACCGCAAAGAGTTTGCAAAGGCTGGAAACGAGGACTAGGAGACCCCACTGTGGAGTTTTTCCCACACTGGCATCCTGTCTCTTGACCCAGCCATGGCAAATGTCACCTCCGAGGCTGGGGGCAAACGGCTGCATTCCTACTGGTGTTCGCAAGCTCCAGCCTTGAGGCTGGCAGATTTAGGATTTATTGTTCACACTTTCTCCACATGTTAGCAGTTCAAGGTGCCCAAGAAATCTGCTTGGCTGACCATGCCTGCCCTTCAGGTGAGGAAAGGGAAAGCTAAGAGCATCCCAGGGTCTAGTCCAGGGTCACATACATAGCAATCAACCATGGGGGATCCAGGGCCAAGGTCTGACATGTGTCTCTTGGCCAGTGTTCAGTCACCTGCGGTTTAGTAATGACCTCCAGCAGGGCAGGCAGAGGAGGGGAGACACAGCCCTGGTGAAAAAGAACGATGAGTTTTCGCAAGCCCAAGGTCAAAGGTGTCTCCCTCCACAGATGTAGCCAGCGCCTTGCACTCCCAGAGCCGTTCTAAAAATTTTTGGTCTCAGAACCCCTTTATACTCTTAAAAATTATTGATGACCCCAAAGATCTTCTTTTTGTGGTCATTATACCCACCAACATTCACTGTATTAAAAATTAAAACTAAGATATTTAATAAGTATTCATTAATTAGTGTAAAAATAACAAACATTCTAATATAAAGAATCTATTTTATGAAAAATAATCATATTTTTGAAAACAAAAAAAAATTGCGAAGAGTAGCATTGTTTTACATTTTTCCAAATCTCTTTAATGCCTGGCTTAAAAGAAGACAGCTGGGTTCTCATACCTGCTTCTGTATTTAGTCTGTTGTGAGATATGACACATAGCCTCTGGAAAACCCCATTGTACACTCATGAAAGAATGAGAGTAAAAAGGCAAATAGCACCTTAGTCTTATAGTGCAAACAATTTTGACCTCATGGATCCCCTGAAAGGGTCTCAGGGAACTTAGAGGAGTTCCCAGGGACCGTACTTTGGAACCACTGGTCTACACTACTGATTTAATTTTCACCACACCGTGGGAGGTGCATCCTGTTGTTATTTCCATTTTGTAGATGAGCAAAATGAGGCTCAGAGAGGTTATGAGGCTTGCTCAAAGACACACAGCCAGTGAGCAGTGGTATCAAGATGGGAACCCAAGATAATCGACTCTGGGGAAGTGAGTTCCTAACAGCAACATTGTATTTCAGCCCCTAGCTGATGGACAGATGTTGTAGGAGGGAGCCAGAGGTTCTGGGGTACTTAAGGGGGGAGACGTAGTGTGGTGGTTAAGATAATGGGCTTGGGAACAGTGCCTGGATGCACATCCTGGCTGTGCCCTGTACATGCTGTGTGACCAGGGGTAAAGTGCTCAACTCCTCTGAGCCGCAGATACTCCCTCTATAAACTGTGATATTATATTTACATCACAAGGTCATGGGGAGGATTCAATGTTAATTCATGTAAATTATAACAGTGCTCAATAAATGTGATATATAATACACATCTTTTAGTTGGTATAGATTTGAGAACAGGGCCAAGGACGTGGTTTCACCGAAGCTGGAGAGAGGCAGGGGGCAGCTCTAGCATGGATCCTGAGGCAGGGCCAAGGCAGGCAGAAGATGGGGGGCCTGGAGGGTGAAGGAGGGGCTTGCCAGCAGAGAGATGCGGTGTGAAGGGAGGGCCAGCCTCCCCCGCCCCGGGGCACAGAGGCCGGATCCGCTGCCCTCAGGGCCAGCTGGACACTGGGGACTGAGACCAGCCTTCCAATTTCGTGCCCAGAAGAGCCACCAGACCACCTCCTCTCCTGACCCCCTTCAAGGTGGGAAGCCTCCAGCTCCCTGTTTCTCTCATCATCCCCGCTCTAGAACATAGTCTAAACCACACTGTCAAAGGATCCGAGAACCATCTGCCAAACTGCTCCCTTTCCCTGTTGGTAAGTGAAGAACCTGAGTCCCAGAGGGGGAAGCAGACTGCCCACATGACACAGCAAGTTGGGGACAAAAGGCCCAGGCCTCATGGCGTCTGACTCAGGCTGTGTCCACTCTGCCATGCCACCCTCCTTGCTCTGCAGGGACTCGTGAGCCCTGGAGCTTGACTGCCTGGTGCCAGTCTCAGCCCTGCCACTTCCAGGCTGTGTGACCTCAGGCAAGAGGCTTAACCTCTCTGTGCCTCAGTTTCCTTAACTGTAGACTGGAAATCACAATTTTGCCTCCTTTATTGGGATATTGTGTGGATTAAAGTGAGTCGATCCCCACAAAGCACTCAGAACACTCCCTAGCATTCAATACTGGTACTTAACCCTGGGAGCACATCACCACCGTCATCATCATCATCGTCAGGACTGAGATCTTGCATGTCACTAGGGGATACACTGGGGGTGTTCCTTATAAAGCAAATGCCCTGCTTTGTTCAAGGCCCTGGGGAAGAGTTGCATTCTGTCTTCTGCATGGAAACTGATTCACAGGGTGGTTTTGGCACAGTTTGCCATGTCTGGGCCTCTGTGTCCCCAGCTGGAATGGGGGGGTAGGGGGCGGTGGGGGGGTGGTAGAGGGTCCATTTTTAAAAAGAGTTCTATTGTACCTCTAGCATCATGACATTCCCCTGGCAATAATGACCATGAAAATGTGCATGGCTATTTATTGCAGTATCATTTATAAGGTAACAGTAAACATTTAGAAGCCATCTCAATGTCCTTCCTCATTGGGATTTTAAACACATGGGAATAATAGCCCCACACTGGAAATAATCCAGATGTTCACCAGCAGGTGCACAGATACACAAACTAGGTACATCCACACGGTGGAATGCTTCTCAGCAATGAAAAGCAATCATCTCTCCGTCACACAACAACATGGGTCAAAAGCTCAAGAACACTGTGGGAGGCGAAGAAGCCCCAGTCAGTGCCTCCTTATGAATCCATTGAAATGAAATTCTGGAAAAAGGAAATCTAAGCGATGGGTGCAGGAAACAGTCCAGAGGTTGTTTAAGGGGGATTAAGGAACTTTCTGAGTGACAGAAATATTCTAGATTTTGATTATGGTTGGTGGTTACATGACTGTATAATTTCTGAAAGTCATTGAAAAGTACTCTTAAAATGGGTGTATTTTACTGTATGCAAATTATACCATAATAAAATTGATTTAAAAAACAAATTTTGGGGGGCACCTAGGTGGCTCAGTCGTTAAGCGTCTGCCTTCGGCTCAGGTCATGGTCCCAGGGTCCTGGGATGGAGTCCCACATCGGGTTCCCTGCTCAGCCTGCTTCTCCCTTTCCCTCTGCTGCTCCCCCTGCTTGTGTTCCCTCTCTCGCTGTGTCTCTCTCTGTCAAATAAATAAATAAATTCTTAAAAACAAACAAACAACAAATGTTGGGGCACCTGGGTGGCTCAGTCAGTGAATCTTCTGCCTTTGGCTCAGATCATGATCCCGGGGTCCTGGGATCAAGCCCCGCATTGGGCTCCCCGCTCAGTGGGAAGCCTGCTTCTCCCTCTGCCCCTCCCTCCCTCTCCCTCTCTGTCTTCCATGAATAAATGAATAAAATCTTAAAAAATACCCCAAGAAACCCAAAACAAATGATGATTCACACACACAAGGAAAGCTCTGGATTTGTCAAAAAGAGAGGGCTACAACTTTGGCATCAATATGGAGAGATGTGCACGTTGTGTTCTTAAGTGAAAAAAAAAAAGGCAAATTATGGGACCACCCTGGGGACACTGACAGTTGTCGAGAGCTCAGTGTGGGCCAGGGTCAGGCTAAGTGCCTCACATGTATTACTCTGTTTAACCTTGACAAGGTCCACGTGAGGTTTTATAGAAGAGAAAACTGAGGTTCAAAGAGATGAAGTCACATGCCTAGGTATGAAGCCAAGGAGCCACACGCCTGGGACCCTGGACACACTCGGAGCCACCACACTGAGCTCTATTGACTGATTCCAATCTAGCAAATAATTGGCAATATTAGTCTATGTGCAGACAAAATCTGGAGAGATGACCCCAGTCTTGGCCCAGGGATTATGTCTGGGAGGTGGATTTATAGGCACTTTCATTTTCAAAACCATCTACTTCTGTCATGTTGAACTTACTGTAACTTGCCTAAATTACATTCCTAATCAGAGAAAGCAGTATTGATTAAAAAAAAAATTACTGAAAAACATCCCTGTCCTGTATCTCATCTGCTCAGGATCAGGGCACCCTCTCCCCACTGCTCCCTCTTTTAGATGGGGCCACATGCCTGCTCAGAGCCCAAGTTCCACTGATAAAGACCAGGGCCCACTGAGCCCCGTATCAGGCCTGAGCAGCCCTGACGGTCCCATCCATCTAGTCCCCACAGGGAGGGAGGGCCCTGTTCCAGAAATCAGCAGGCTCCAGGGCCCTGGAGATAACAGGAGCTTCGGGCTTGTTGGTGAGGACCAGCAGCGTGAGGATCTATAGCAGGAAGGTGGGCTGGGAAGTCAGAGGGGTTGGCAGATGTCTCCCCACTGGGCAGACAAGGCTGCTGGGACCCAGAGACGGTGTGACCTGCCTTGGCTCTGTCTGCTCTACGGCCCTGGGCACATTTCATGCCCTCTCTGATCCTCAGTTTCCCTTGGATTCTTTGGTTCCAGCTTGGTCCTCTTTTAGGAAGTAACCTGGACCCTGAAGCCACTCCTTGACGGTCCCCAGTGTACGGACAGACGGCAGGATAAACATGATGTCTTCGGCCCCCAGCTTCAACTCTGAGTGGACGTATGGAGACTCCAAGGCACCCTCGGGACGCTGAGCACGTGTGCACCTGCGTGTCAGCATACCCACGTCTGCAGGCCCAAGGACGCCGAGCCGGGCCATCCTGGGCCAGGCCAAGGCTTGTTTACACGTCCAAAGGTCGGAGGCGGAATGCCAGGGCGGGCCTCAGCTGGTGAGAGTCTGCAGCTGTGTGCCCAGGACGCAGATAACGCCGGCCCCGGGGAGGGGTGGGCAGCCTGGGGAGAGGGCGGGACAAGAGTGGCCCCCAGGCTGCCCTCCCTGGTCGAGCCCCCGCTGGCTCTGCTCCTGCGGACCCTGCCTGGGAGAGCTCCCCTCGCCTGCCTGCGGGCTTAGGAGCACCCTCAAGACCACTTAGCTCCGTTTCCTGAGCCTCTCTGCCTGCTTGGTACCACCCACCACTTCTCCACGCTGCTCGGTGCCTTCGCCTCCTGGAGCCTCAGCTTCTTCATCTGTGCAGTGGGGACAATCACAGCTCTTTCCTGATAGGGTGCAGAGTGGAACGCGGGGGCTGAGGCCCGGGGGTGCCAGATGAGTGGGAGGGGCTTCGCCCACCGGTCTCTAATTTTAGCCATAGCTCCATATTCTGGAAGCCCCTGCTGCACTGTAAGGAGGCTTAGGGGTCTCCCGTCTGAGCCTGAAGTCACAGGGTGGGACCTAGAAGTCCTTGTCTGTCCCTTTCCACGTTCTCCCCAACTGCCTGCAAATCCTACCTCCTCCCCGGCACCCATTCACCCCTCTCATCGCCACGGCCACTATACGCAGTCACTCAGCTTCTGTCACCGAAAGCACAAACGCAACCTACGGGGCTTCCGGGCTGGCTGTGGTGTTGGGCTTTGCACACTGCAACTTAAAAGACCAGCACCCCATGCACACACAGAACGTGTGCACTCAGCGGCAGTCTCTGCCCGGGAGGGGACATCTTCTCTCCGCTCTCCCCCGGGACAGTCTTGCTTACACAAACTCTCACTACTCACCTGCAAGGAAGGAGGAGGCTCAAATATTGACCAACAATTCCTTGTATTAAACTGGCAAAAAGTGTGAACACGGACCACTTTCAGGGTTGGCGGGGCCACAGGAGACAGGCTCTCCCACTGACCGTGGGTGAGAATGACAATGAGCACAGCCCCGAGGTGGGTGACTAGCATCTCTACCAACACACAACCACACACACAACCCACAACCAGGGGCCACACTCCTGGGAATCCACGGGACAGAAACGCACCCGAAAGAGCCATCTGTTCATGCATGTTTGCGAAAGCTTTTGTGTGTGTGTGTGGGGGGAAGCATAACAATATTGGAAGTATTTCACATGACTGTCCACAGACGGTTATTACCCACACATCATGTGACCCGACCACGCTATGGAATACTAAGGTGTGGATTCCCTTGGAAATGTTTCTAAAATTCACTGCCCGTGAAAGAAGCAAGT
This sequence comes from Mirounga angustirostris, assembly GCF_029215605.1. Taxonomy (NCBI): domain Eukaryota; kingdom Metazoa; phylum Chordata; class Mammalia; order Carnivora; family Phocidae; genus Mirounga; species Mirounga angustirostris. The sequence continues at coordinate 108,845,007 of NW_026991715.1, forward strand.
TGAATATGTAGGAACAGAACTCTGAAAACCATACATAACACAAAACTACTCTCCCTTTCTCAACAAACGTATATGGCAACTCAAGTATATTGCCACGGAAAGTTCTGGAAGGAGTCACAACAAATGACTGATTCGTGCCATTTCTAGCTGTGTGACAATTCAGCCTCAGTTTCCCCTTTTTTAAAGTTGGTAACAACAAACCTCATAGGGTTATAATGAGCATTAGTATAACTAATTATTGTAAATCACTTGGCACATAACAAGCCGCCCATAAATATTTAGGGAAGTAAAGCAGGAATCAATTTTCAGCCAAACAATTGCATTTCCAGCTCAGCTTTCCGTGCTGGAGGCTCGTCTGCCTGTCTTTGCTGCCACCTAGTGGTCACAGTAAGAAAGCACACATTGAAATGCTTTCTTCTCCCTGCCTTTATTCATTCAAGTCCCCGTTTATCAAGGGCCTAGAAGTCTTCAGGCACACACAGGCCCTGGGCCTTAGCGTTGGAGATGGTCAGGTTCTAGAACGGTCCCAGGCCTCCATGAGTCTCAGTTTTCTCATCTCAGGAAGGGGAGTAATAGCAACGTACATCATACCTTTGTGAGGATAAAATGCAACAATGCATGTAAAGCATTTAACACTGGCCCCGACACAAAAGAATGTCCTAGAAATGGTAATTATTGGTATTTACACACACATCTCCTTGCTGCTTAGGAAAGCAGTATTATACCCATTTCACAGATGAGGAATTCAAGACTCAGAAAAGTCAGGGTAACTTGCCCAAAGCTACTTGGCTAAGACAGTAAGAGCTAAGACGAGAATCCTGGTCTGCCCAAGAGGAGCTGTCTCCCCACCCTTAGGATACCATTTCACATGCTCATCTGAAAAAGAGTTGTGGGGAGTTTTTCTTTTTTCTTTTACCACCACTGGTGCCTGAATTTTGGATTCCACATACCAGGAACATTAAAAAAATACCCAAATGTATATTGACTATTGCTGCAAAACAAATTGCTTTAAAAAAACCCTATTTTGAATGCAATATATGTTAAGGAAAAAAAAAAAAGAAGAAGAAGGTAGCGGGAGGGGAAGAATGAAGCGGGGGAAATCGGAGGGGTAGATGAACCATGAGAGATGATGGACTCTGAAAAACAAACAGGGTTCTAGAGGGGAGGGGGGTGGGAGGATGGGTTAGCCTGGTGGTGGGTATTGAGGAGGGCACATTCTGCATGGAGCACTGGGTATTGTGCACAAACAATGAATCATGAACACTTCATCTAAAACTAATGATGTAATGTATGGGGATTAACATAAGAATAAAAAAATTTAAAAAAATGCAAAAAAAACCCAAAAAACCTATTTTGTAGCCCAGATGCCCCAGCTGTCCCTAGTCCAGCCCACAGCTGAGCTCTAGTAATCTCAAGGGAACTAACTGGGAAACTATCGGCTTCCAAGGTCACGTGGCTGCTGGCAAGATTCATTCTCGCTGTTGGACTGACGTCTTCCCAGCTGATGGCCAGAGGCCACGCTCAGCTCCTGGCCACACCACCAATCTCTCCTACGTGGGAGTTTGCTTCATCAAAGTGTAAAGCAGGGCATGAAGGCAAGAAGGAAGTCACAGTCCCTTGTAGCCTAATCACGGAAGTGATTCTTGCTGTATTCCGTTTGTTAGAAGCGAGTCACTGGGGCCAGCCCATCTTCCAAAGGAGGAGAGAACACAGGGGCTTGAATATCAGGAAGAGGGGATCACAGGGGGCCATTCTAGAACCTCTCTGCCACACCAGTCACCCACTTAGAAAATCACCCCCCACCTCTGGCTACTATAATTTCATAAACAAAATAGACCTTTCTACAATTTGTCTAGGTACCGAGAGAGAATTTCAGAATAAACGGTAGTTCTTGTGGGAGAATCCACGTAGCCCCGTGTGAAATGTCCACATGGTCCTGAGTTTCCTCGCTCTGCTGAGCTCTGGTGCCTGGCCCAGCACTGGGAACCTCCTGCCCGGAGCGGGCTAGCACACCAGCTCAGGGGAAGTGAAGAGAGGAGGGGATGGGGTTGGCACTGGGGCCCACACAGTACCCAGCACCCCAAAAAACTGGCTGGCTAAATGAGTGAAAACATCAGTGCAAAACCTCATGGAAGTGTCACATTTGCCTTCAAATCCCAGACAAGGAAACCCAGTCCTGCAAGGCTAAGTGACAGCTGGGTCTAAGGTTTAAGGCTAGAAAGGACATTGTATTTGCAGGGTGTTTTATTCACCACAAATCCCCTCCGCATCCATTTGCTAAAGGGATAGTCTCAACAGCCCCTTGCTGTAGGATGAAGATTGCTATTTCCCATGTTAGCCCTGAGCAAACAGGTCCAGAGAGGTTAAGCACCCTGCATGGGGTGACTCAGTGTGGCTATGGGAAATGGACCCAGAGGAGGCCCAGGGAAGTTAAAAAAAAAAAAAGCAGCAAGGGGTTATTGAGCAGGGCGGGTCTGGCCTGGGATCATTTGGCCAGTCTCCCAGATTGGAGGGGGGGGGGTCAATCCCAGGGGGGGCTACTCTGGTGCTGGTGCTCTTTGCCACTCAGCCAAGGCCACCAGGCATTCTCACATGCAGCAGGGGGCAGGCTGGGGACACTTGAGTCAGATGGCCCCAGTGCAAAGGCAAGACTCCCTTGAACAAGCAGCCAAGTCAGCCCCAGAAACACAGAGCTTTTTCCACTGCCCCTTTGCTTGGGCCAAACCTCCCCCATCCTGGCCCCTCTTCAGCCCGGTCCTGCATGTGCCTCTCTACACGGAGCGCCACTTTACCACTTGGCCCTTTTTATTTTTATTTTTTTTTTAAAGAGTTTATTTATTTATTTGACAGAGAGAGAGAGTACAGGCAGGGGGAGCGGCAGGCAGAGAAAGAGAAGCAGGCTTCCTGCTGATGTGGGGCTCTGGGGCTCCATCCCAGGACCCAGGGATCATGACCTGAGCTGAAGGCAGCCGCTTAACCAACTGAGCCACCCAGGTGTCCCCCCACTTGACCCTTTTAACTGCATATTACCTGGTTTAGTTATCCCCTCCCTTCTTTTTTTTTTTTTTTTTAAAGATTTTATTTATTTATTTGACAGAGAGATAGAGAGCACAAGTAGGCAGTGGCAAGCAGAGGGAGAGGGAGAAGCAGGCTCTCCGCTGAGCAGGGAGCCGGACATGGGGCTCGATCCCCGGACCCCAGGGTCATGACCTGAGCCGAAGGCAGCCGCTTAACCGACTGAGCCACCCAGGCGCCCCTATGCCCTCCCTTCTTGAGGAGCACCCCCCTGGGGCTTCTCTCTGCATCCCCCAGCCCCCAGCTAAGCACCTGACCAGTGACATCCCTGGAGGAAAATGGCCACTGCTGTCTGGTATTTACTGTACCCAGGGGTATCCACTCTCAACCCACATACAAAATCCTGAGGTGGGATGCTACAGTCAGCCCTTTCTACAAAAGAGAAAACCCCCAGGAACCAAAAAGTTGATGAACATGGTGGAATCACACAGCTAGCAATGTCACGGCTGAAAGGTGGAAAGGCCACATTTTAAAATCCCGATTACCGCATGCGAGGCACTGGGCTAACACATTTACAGGCATCATCTCTCTGAATTGCCAGCACGCGGTGGCCCCTATCATTAAATCCATTTTACCTGCAAAGAAACTAAAGCTTAGCTGGGCCAAGAGCCCTGCCTGGGGCGTGCTGGGGTGGAGCGGGGATGGAGCCCGCGGCTGGCCCTCTTCAGCACAACTCTCCACTGCCTGCAAACCTGCGGGCAGGTGCACGTGGTTAGTACACCGTCAGAAGCCGGCTCCTGCTTTTCAGCTCTCCTTTGGTGGCTGTTCTCATTGCTCCCCTGGCCATGTGCTGTCGCTGAGGATGTGAACCCCAGAGTCACCTTTATAAAGGCAATTAGAAAACTTTAATGAAGGATGCAAAACAAAACAAAAAATTCTGATATACGGCAAGATCTGTCACCATCATCGATGAAAGATGTCAACTCTTTCCAGTTTAGAAGTGCAAAGCAATACAATCAAAACACCACTGAGGTCTTCTGCAGAAAGAATTTAATACACTTATTCTAGAATGACATGGAAGAGTGAACAACCATCAAGAATTTCATGAAACTGGAAGATCTGAAAGGGATACTTATCAAATAGCATCGCTGAGTATAATGGCTTGTTATCTATAATTAAGAGAGTACTGCTCCAGGAATACAGATGAAGAAAAGCAAAAGCATCAGGAAAACCAGTCTTCTTCTTTCACCACTTTGGTCATGAAAAGAAACACAAATTAAAACAAGATCACCTTTCATACCTATCAGACTGGCAAAGATAAAGAATGACAGTTTCCAGTGGTGGGGGGTGAGTAGGGAGACAGACCCTCTCTACACTGCTGTATGCGTTGTGTATGTGGAGGAGTGGGGGTGGTGGGGTGGGGGGTGGGGAAGGGGGTGGAAGTGAGAATGAGTCAAACCTTCCTGGGCAGAGGTTTGGTAATATCAAAATGTAAGGTGCCATGCTCTCCGACTTGGAGGCTGCTCCTCCAGAGTTTATCCTTATGTAATAAAAGATGTCTCTCACAGCATTGTTTTTTTTTTTTTTTAAGATTTTATTTATTTATTTGAGAGAGAGAGAATGAGAGACAGAGAGCATGAGAGGGAGGAAGGTCAGAGGGAGAAGCAGACTCCCTGCTAAGCAGGGAGCCCGATGCGAGACTCGATCCCGGGACTCCAGGATCATGACCTGAGCCGAAGGCAGTGGCTTAACCAACTGAGCCACCCAGGCGCCCTCACAGCATTGTTTATAATAGGAAAATGTTGGAAGCTGCTTACATGTCCATCAGTAAAGTGAATTTGGTGAAATAAATTATGGTTTGCCCATACAACACCAGATCATAAACGATTAAAAATAAAAATATAGACCTATAGCACTGACATAAGATTATTGAGTAAGTAACAAAGATGACCTTAACCCTACCACTCAGAAATAACGATTGGTAAACATTTTGTTTATCTTTTCCTAGCCTTTTTTCTGTGCATGCACACACGTTATTTAAAGATATGGAATCAGACCATATGTATTACTTCACAACTAGCATTTTACATAACTATATATTGAATACTGTAATTTTTTTTCAAAAAGCATAACCGTATGCTAAAAAAGCTACTTTCATTAATTTTTAATTTCACAAAGTGCATTCTCACGTAACAATGCACACATTACAGGTAAAGCAAAATCTCCGTCCCTTTCTCCCCAGAAATCACTGCGTTCAGTGTTCATTTTCGCAGATCTTCTCCCAAACTTTTCAGGCTATTTATATTCATATACATGTACATGCACACATGGAGTTATGTGTTTATATTATTCCATAACTTGGTTTTGTAGATTAACTATATGACTTGGAACTCTGCGAGGAACCAGATAAATTTTACTATTTCATTTGTTGTCTTATACTCCATTTTCTTACTGTTGGCCATTTAATAGTAAAAAAAGAAAGAAACAAAAGCATAAAGCTATGGTAAGGAAGGAAGGGGGAAGGGAAGGAGAGAAAAGGAAAACAAAAAAGGAATCTTCCGGATGAAAAAGATTTTAAAGCTCCCTTGATTTCCACTAGAGGGAGACAAAGAAACACAGATGAGAAGTGTCCGCCTGTGCCTTAATCGCAGCCTTCCCCGATATTCCAGCATTTTCTAGCCCCCTCCTCCCACCGTGCCAGCTTTTCACACACGCGCCATCTCTTCCTTAGGATTCGGGACTACGAGTCTTCGCGGGGCGTTCCCCCTGTTCCCCCACATTCACCCAGACTCTGGGGAGCGCGCCCGGAAGAGCCGCAGTGGGTCAGCGGAGGTCGGTCAGCGGAGGCGCGGTCCAAGTCCGCTGGGGGCGGGTCGAGTGCTCAAAGATGCACGTAATCTCGGGGACCCTGAGCTCCCCGGGCCCCAGCTTCAGGTTTTGGGGGTTTATCGTCCCCTCGTGGCGGGATCCGTTAGCGCGCCCCGCTCACCCCTGCGCCCGGAGTTGGTGCCGCAGGTGCCACCTGCCCGAGAACAGCTGAGGTCACGGTGATCGTGGCGCTCCCAACACACTGGCTCCGAGCAATCCCCCCACCTTCCAGGGTTTCCCAAAGTGGGTGGGCGGGGATAGGGGAGATACCGAACTCCGCCTGCCAGGCATGGTGGAGCTTCCTGTCTTAGCCAGAGAACAAGTTCGTCAGCACGCATTTAATTTCCACCTGTTGCACGTGCCCAGCTCCGTGCTGAGTCTACGGGTGTGTGTCTGTGGGGGAGGGGGAGTACGAAATAAGATCAGACCCCACGTCTGTGCTCCACCTGCCCAGCTTGTGGGCCCTCTGATCCCGGGCCTGGCTGGCTAATCCCGCCCCCCGCGGGGACAGAGAGCAGCAGAAGTCCTCTGTGAGGTGTCCTAGGAGAGCGGAAATGCCCTGGGCAGGGATGCCCGCAGGCTGGTTCTCACGCCAGCCTGACAGTTCCTTGCTGTAGGACCTTGCTTGGGTCTGGCCTCCATCTGGATCTGTGTCTCTGGCTCCCTGGGAGATTCCCTTCAAACTTTCACACGCGCACGTTGCTGCTCACCTGGATGGCGATCTCTGAAAGCAACTTTGGTCCCTCCTTGGACTCAGTGTTCCTCCTGGTGAGGGGTCTGAGCTGGCCCGTCGTCCCAGGGGGCGTCTGTTCCAGGAGGGAAGGGGGAGGAGGGCCAGAACCTTCGGCCTTGCTGTTCTGAGCGAAACCCAGGGGCCTGCGTCAGGCCCCACCTCTGGGGAGGACACCCCCGCCCCTCCCTAGGCCGATAGGCTTCCCCCTGAGAAATTCTCACTCAGCGCTTCAGTTCTCAGCTTAAACTAATTTCTGAATTAGAGGCCCACATTTAAGAATAAGGAGAGTTACATGCACATTCCCAGCTCCCGTGTGAATCTCCAAGCTCCGCCTCCCTCGACCTGACTTCCTAGGGGTGGGGCTGAGGACTGGCTGCCCCGGCACGTGGGGCTCCGGCTGCCGGTTTGCTGCGGCGCCCACCCCCCAGCCCTGGACACCGTCCGTGTGAGCTGCCTGGCCCTGTGGGCGCTGGTCAGGCCAGGGGACTTCTCGGGGCAGGGACAGTGTCTGTATCCCCAGTGCCAGCACCCGGCCTGGAGCACGGTCGCAACGCAGCGACCAGTCGCGGAACAAACGAATGACGAAACACACGTTTCTGACTTTAAATCTCAACGTGCATCCCTCACCCTGGCTTTCAAAGCCTCCTGGATCCTGTCCCAAGCTACCGATGACCAGGACAGTGACAGAGATGGGATAGGATCGCAGTGGCCTGTATGTGACTTTGTAGCCCTTTATAAAATCCCACTTAACTCCTGTCAGCAGCCCTTTGGGGTCTGTTCTATTTCTTCCCATTTCGCAAATGAGGAAGGCAAGGCTTAGGTGAAGAGATCTGCCAGGGATCGTAGGAACCGTGTGAGGTGCTTGCTAAAATGCAGCTTCCCAGCACTCCTCCTTCAGGCTTTCCGGCTGAGGAGCCTGGGGACCTGCCTTGCCACAGGTGCCCAAGGAGACCTGATGTGCCAGCACCTTTGGGATCCTTGCCTGTTAGAAGCCCCAACAGGGGCCCTAGAAGAGCCTCTGTCCCACCAGGCACCTGGGAGCCTTCAGGCAGAGAGGGGACATTCATCCCCTTGTGAATTGATCCATCCACAGACCCCGTGCTGGGCACGCAACATGAGCAGAGCAGACCCTGCCACTGCCCTGGAACCTTCGAGCCCAGTGGGGGAGATGGAAAGTCATCAGTACACCGTGCAAAATGTGCTATGAAAGAGATCTGGAGAGGCATGAGAAGGGAAGCTGAACTCCAAGAGGGGAAGAAGTAGGAGCTGGGGGATCCCCTCCACAGGCTAGGGTGTGTGGGTCGGAGAAGGAGGGCACCAAGGATGGTGTGTTCCCTGTCGTTTATACTGGCTTTCGGACCCCTGGAGCAAGTCATGTCCAGTCTCTGGGCCTCACTCTCTGTACCTGTGAAATGGGTGCCATGGGTGATGTGAGGAGACTGGACAAGACTTCATCATCTCTTATCGATGTAGAAAGGGAATCAAGCTGGGGAGGGGCTGCCTTTGTGCCTTTCCCCCTCTTTCCTGGCTGGGCAAGGCTTAACACACTGCAGGCCCAAAGCAGGCGGGTTCTCTAGTTACCGCCATAAATCTCTCCCTGATCTGGCGACGCTGATTAGCACTCCCAGCTGGGAGTTCCCTCCGGTTTTCTTCCAGCCCCTGCCAGGCTGTGCCAGAGAAGCTGCTCCCAGATAAGCTGCTTAGGCCAGCCTGGCTCAGGGTGCTGCCCTCAGCCAGACCACGGAGAAAACCTGACCACTCCCAAGCCCCTCCTGACATTTACGAGGTGCTGCTGAAGGGGGGTGCGCCCCAAACCCCAAAGGAATGTTAATTGGCTAAAGCTGTTGTCTATGCAATGGCTGGGGCCCAAGTTATTACTGGTTTATTTTTTTTGTTTTCCCCGCGGCGCCTGGGTTGGGCTGGCCGGCTGGCCAGCTGCCTCTCCACACTGGAGCCAGAGATGGGAAGGGGCTAGGGGTGTGGTGGGGTGCAGAGGACCCTCAACGTGTCCCCAGCTCCCACCCAGCTTCTTCCTCTTGTTGGGGTCTCAACTCAGGGACACGGTGAAGAGGAAGTTCTGGAAAGGGAATGAAATGCAGAGCTGACAGCATAGTTTGGGTGTCCTACCCACGAGGGTCTAAAAGCTGGCTCTACCCTCCTGGTTGTGTGGGCCCAGAAGGTATAACCTGTCTGATAAAATAATATGAAGCTTTCTTTAAGTGCTGGCCTGAGGAATAAAGGAGAAAAGGAGCCTACTCAGAACACAGTGGTTACAATTATAAGAAAGGCCATCTAGGGTGGGGACAAGACAGCTTACTGAGTGAGTCACAGCTGGAGAGACCCTTCCAGAGGTGCTGCCTTACCGTCCAGATGGAGAAACAAGCCCAGGCAGGGAAGGAGACGCGCGTGGAGTCCTTTGCAGCAGACGTGACTTGGGGGCCAGGCCTTTCCTCAATGTCCACTAGAGTCTGAGGGAGTCAGCCCCCAGAACCTGGGGGGGTCACATTGAAAAAATGGCACCACTGGCTTCTCCCCAGAGGATGCTGTACAAGTATCTTCATGCTACAGAGAAGAAACTGAAGCTCAGGAATTATAAGAGCAATACTACTACTACTAAAAAGAATAGCTATAATTTATTGAGCACTTACTATGTATCACACCAGGGGCCAAGCCCTTTTCATGCATCCATCCAGTATATACTTACTCAGGGGTCCATCACTGGGCTGGGTGCTGGGCTGGGTGCTGGCGATGAGATGGCAGATTAAACAGAGCACAACCACCCGGAGCTTACAATTGGAGAGTGGGCTTGGGAAGGGACATAGGAAATAAGCAAGTCAGTGTGTGATTGCAAACTGGGGAAGCACAGGGGCAGGAACAGAGAGCAAGTGCGACCGCTTCTGGAGGGACCCTCTTCTGGAGGGACCCTGACATGATCAGACCCAGAAAGATCTGCTTCCTCATCTGATAAACTAGGAAACTGAAGCTCCGACAGGTAAAGTAGGTGGCCAAAGGTCACCTAGCTAGTGAGCAGAGGTGCCCGGACATCAATTTTGCTCCCAACGGTTTGCACCTGCTCTGTGCCCGGTCGGTGGGATTCTGTGGGCTCCTCCATCCCTACACTGAGTACTTCATCTTCAAGTACATCACAAGAAGGCTGCAGAGTCAGGACTGGGGCTTGGGCTCTGACTGCCCACCCAGTGCCGTGTTTCTTCCTCAAGATCTAGCCAGGAGCTCTCCAGCGGCAGTCCGGGGACCCCAGTGACCCAGAAAGATCCTCTGCGTGACCGAGGTAAATTTCTCAGACATCAGCTGCTTCTGACATGACCACAAATTCTAGACGCCATCCTAAACAACAGCTTCACAATGGGGCTCTAGCCTGAATAATAATTTACTTAGGACATTTAATCAAAACCAGCCCTCATTTAATCAGGAGTATCATCAAAAGCAGCCCTGGTTCTCTCCCTACTCCTCGGGCCAGTTTTGTGTGTGTGAGAGTGGGTGCAATAGGGGGTCTGTGGGGTCTTCTGTCAGCCTGTGCAGCTCCCAAATGGGAAATGTCCCACCAGGAACCCAGGCTCCCAGGAGGGGCATGGCTGAGCACCCCTGGTCCTTGGGGTTCCCCATTTTGGAGTTTACAACATTCAACTTGACTGAAGCCTGGGTCTTAGTGCTCATGCTGGGAGACCTGAGTTCCTGGACAAGGGTATAGCCCACCTTGCTCTTGGAAGGCTTGCAGTCAAGTTAACTCATTTCTTTGTTTTTCATCGTGAAAATTTCCAAACATACACAAAAGTAGAGAGAGCAGTTGGCATCTAGGTACCATCACCCAGCTTCAACAACTCTCTACACTTTGTATACTTCCTCTCTCCATCCTTCTCCGCCTTTAATGTTCTTTTGTGTGGAGCGTTACAAAGCAAATCTCAGGAGTCATGTGTTTCACTTCTAGATTCCTCAGTATGCATCTGAAAAAACAGAGGGACAGTTTCTTATATAATCACAAAGTGGTTATTGCACTCACCAAAATTAAAATATTTCCCATATTCAGTTCCTTTATACAAATGAAGGTCCAAACAAGATCTACTCACCGTATCTATGAATTTCTCTTAAATATTTTAAAAGTCTTTAAAAATATGCCAGTTTCCTTTCCTCCCTTCCCCAATCTTCATGATACTGATTTGAATTTAACTCATTCCAACAAATATTTATTGAGTGCCTGACTGCTCTATACCAGGGGCTCAGCTCAATGTTTTGTTATTAACAACACCAGTGGTTACCCTTTCTGTAGTGTTACTATGTGTCAGGCTTTGTGTTAGCATTTTGTATATTTGGTGTCAAAATCCCCTGAGATAGAGTTTATTGTCTCTATTTTCCCTTTTTTGTAGTTGACCTCATGGAGACCAGAGAAGCAATAACCTGCTCAAGGTCCCACAACTAGCAAGCGGCAGAACTGGGTTTTAAAGCAAGCACCAGTGGCTCCAGAGTTTTCCTTTCCCCTGCTTTCCTGGGATGCACAGAGAGAGATCGCATCCTCAGTCGGAAGGAATTGGGGAGGATGCTTGTGGAAAGGGCTCGTGAAGGGCTCCCCCAGGGCCAGCATGAAAGACTATGCCTTTACTGTGATTTGCTGGAATGAATGTTGCTTCCCCAGACCATGTGAAATGGGGCTTCAGTAAGGGAAAACGAGAAGGGAATGGTGAGACACTGAACTCATTTTATCCTAATGTGACCATCTATATGTATATGGCTATTTGTTTTATTCAGGATCACATGGTAACTGGGAGTTGGAGAATATGGAGCTTTACAACAAAGTTCACTCTGTGAATTAGTTAAACTCTTTGAGCTGTTTAGAACAGAAACCCAAATGTAATGGGCTTAAGCAAAAATTATTTAATTATTTGTTGGCTCAGTTAGCTGAAAAGTTGGGAGGAGCATAGCTTCAGGCACTGCTAGGTCCAGAGGACCAACAAAGTGAGCATCATCATATACCAAACACCAAGCAAACTTTTTTTTTAAGATTTTATTTATTTATTTGACACAGAGAGAAACACCGAGAGAGTGAACACAAGCAGAGGGAGTGGGAGAGGGAAGAAGCAGGCTTCCCGTGGAGCAGGGAGCCCGATATGGGGCTCGATCCCAGAACCCCCCCTTTTTTATTTTTAAATTTTATTTATGCGAGCACCTGGGTGGCTCAGTCAGTTATCATCTGCCTTCGGCTCAGGTTGTGGTCCTGGGGTCCTGGGATGGAGCCCCGTGTCTGGCTCCTTGCTCAGCAGGAAGCCTGTTTCTCCCTCTCCCTCTGCCGACTGTACCCCCTGCTTGTGCTCGCTCTCTCTCACCATTGCTGTGTCAAATAAATTAATAAAATAAAATCTTAAAAAAAGATTTCATTCATGTATTTTGAGAGAGAGAGCACAAGCCGGGGGTACAGTTGGCAGAGGGAGAAGCAGACCCCCTGCTGAGCAAGGAGCCCAATGTGGGGCTCCATCCCAGCACCCTGGGATCACAACCTGAGCTGAAGGCAAACGCTTAACGACTGAGCCACCCAGGCGTCCCAAGGCAAACTCTTTATAGTGATCCTCATAACATCTTCCCAAATAAGCATCGCCACTTTCCCATTTCCCATTCTACAGTTGAAGAAGCTGAGGTTCAGGGAGATTAAGTGACTTCCCCAAGGTCAATGCAACTAGCAAGGGGTAGAGCCAGGACTCGAACCCCGTTCTGTTTGGAATTTGTCCGATTCCAAGACTGGATCTTTTGCCACTAGGCAAACCCTGGCTCCCTGACTTATGGAAGTCCCTACGACTGTGCTAGAGGTGTTACAAAAGCCCATGGCAAGTCCTGCTTAACAGATCTGCATGGTGACCCCAAGCAGCTGCCTCCTAATCCAGCTTCCCAAGCCCCCCAGCTGTGGAAAACAAGCATTCTAATGCCAGCCATTCCTAATCTCTGCTAACCATGGTATTTTTCTTTATTCTCTAGGGGCATGATGTTCTGGGGGATACAAAGGGGCTTGCAGTTTGCTCACTTTCATCTGCTGATACATCTAACAAATATTTATTGAGCACCTACTGTATACCAGGTGCCAGTGCTAGGTGCTTTCTACGTTGTAACTCACATCAGCCCAGTGAGGTGTCAATCCCCGTTGCCCCCACCTTACAGATGAGACAGACAAGCTGGGAGCTTGCCCAAGCTTGCATGGCTGGTAAATAGCAGAACTGCAGTTTGAACCCAGGTGGTCTGACTCAGAGGCTGTGGATTCTGTTCAAAGAGCTGACAATCTAGCAAGAAATTGGAGACATGAAAATACAGTTGTGAAGGGGAAACATTCGTCAGTAGCAGAGTGGTGAAATCAGCTGGGGTATGGCCACAGTCTGCCATGCTGTGCAGGAGTTAAACAGAACGTGTGGGTGCTGATGCGCAGATGGATCTCCTAGGTATGCTACTGGTGAAAAATCAAGTTGCAGAACAATATACACGGTATGATACCACTTATGCAAAACAAAATACTGTAGTCTTAATGCGCTGAAGCACTTCTGGGGAAAAACACACACACCAAACTGTGGGACTGGTTGTCAAGAGGACATAGTGTCTACCCGCAGTGTTTGCAGTTTTTACAAGGAAAATGTGTTCATAATTTAGAAAAGACAGTCAACATGATAATCTTATATATGCTAAGAGAGAGGGAGAAGCTCAGAGTACTATGGGTGGCCAATACAGTTAAGAGGAGGTGGTAATCAGGGAAGCTTCCTGGAGGAAGGGACTCTTGCTTCCTCGCGGAGGAGAGACTGAGTTTCGAGGACTGAGTAGGTCTCATTACATAGAAACTTGGACAGAAAGTGTCCTAAGCAGTGGGAACAGTATGTGCAAAGGCCCAGACAGGAGATTGAACACGATGTCAGAAAGGATCAGGCTAGCCCTTCTTAAAGCATATCACTGGGGATGAGGATTAAAAATGCAGATTTCCAGACCTCACTACAGACTCTATAGAGGTGGGCCTGGGGATCAGACTCTTTAGACACACTGACTTTTGTTTTCAATATGCAAAAATCAATTGTATTTCTATACACTGGCATGGAAAATTTGAAAAGGAGATTAAGAAAAACAATTCCACTTAACAATAGCATCATAAAGGATAAAATACCAGAAGCACATTTAACAAAAGTGTAAAACATCACTGAAGGAAATGGAAGGCCCAAATGGAAAGACAGCCTATGTTCATGGGAAAGACTCCCCCAAATTGTCTGCAAATTCAATGCAATGCCTTCAAAATCAAAGCTGGCTTCTTTTCAGAAATTGACAAGATGATCCCAAAATTCATATGGAAACATGAGGGACCCAGAGTAGCCAAAACAGTCTTGAAAAGTATGAAGTTGGAGGACTCACACCTGCTGATTTTAAGATTTACTACAAAGCTATAGTAAAAGCAGTGTGGTTCCAGGGAAAAGATAGACATTTCCCCAGAAAAAATACGCAAATGGCCAATAAATCCATGAAATGATGCTCAGCATCATTTAGCCACCAAGAAACACAAATCAAAACCACAATGAGGTATCACGTCCCACACAGTAGGACAACTGTAATCAAAAATGGGTTGGAAAGGATGTGGAGGACCCGGAGAGTTCCTCTCATGCAGATGGGAATGGCAAATGGGGCAGCCTCTGTGGAAAACAGTTTGGCGGCTCCTCACAAAATCAAACATAGAATTACCATATGAGAAAGCCATTCCATTTCTGGGTGGATACCCAAGAAACTTGAAAGCACGGACTCGAACGGATATTTGTACACCCGTGTTCACAGCAGCTCAGCGTGAGTCCCTGGGGGGTGCAAATAATAAAAAGCTGCCATTTAGCTATTGAGGCCATTTGATGAGACACTTTCCATGCTTTATCTCAGCTCTCTTGACCTACTTGTGAAGTAGGTTTTGGTATTTCTCTCTTTCACAGTTGGGGAAATTGAGGCTCCGAGCGGTCATGCGTCCTATCCATACTCACACAACTGTAAGCGGCAGAGCTGGGCTTTTCATCCAGCTTTCTTCCAGTGTTCTGGGTGTTTTCCTATGAAGGTTGCCTAGGTTAGAAAGAATGATTATACTCCATTATGTTATTTGCCATCTAAATGTGATTAATAAACCAAAATTCTGTCCTCAGAACCATAAATAACAACTAAAATGTGACGACATGCAAAAAGCTCAGGATGTGGGTCATCCTGGTTCTTCCACTGAGTGCCTGTGTGACCTTGGGTGAATTCCTCAACTCCTCTGAATCTCAGCTTTCTTGGAGAAGACTTTCAAACCTAAATGAGCTTAAGAATCGGCAGAGCTGATTTAAAAATGTTCCACTCAGGGGCGCCTGGCTGGTTCAGTTGTTAGAGCATGTGACTCTTGATCTCAGGGTGGTAAGTCCGAGCCCCACATTGGATATAAACATTACTGAAAAATAAAGTTAAAGAAATAAAAATAAAAATGTTCCATACGATGGCAAGGATAGATCTTTAAAACATGTTGCTCAACAAGAGAAGCAAACACAAGTAAGTTTATGCATTATTATTTCATTCACATGAGGTCCCCAACCAGGCAAAACTAGTGTTAGAAGTCAGAGTGGATGGTGTGACCTCTGGAGGAAGACGGAGGGTGGTGTGATCTGGAAGGGAGTGAAGGAGATTTTGGGGGGTATGCAATGTTCTATTTGTTGACCTGGGCTGGCCACATGGGTATTTTCACTTTATGGAAACTACTTGAGCTATATAAATTACTTTTTGTGCAATTTGCAGGATGTGTTATACACCACAATAAAAAAAGTTAAAACCCGCAAAGATTCCTGAGTACCATTCCAAAAGTCACCCTAAAATTTGTGTTTTTTCAAATTCTTCAGGTGACTCTCCTAGAACCATGAGGAATTGTTTTGGAGCTAAAACACATATAATGTGGGGCGCCTGGATAACTCAGTCGTTACGCTTCTGCCTTCAGCTCAGGTCATGATCTCAGGGTCCTGGGATTGAGCCCCCGCGTCCGGCTCCCTGCTCAGCAGGAAGCCTGCTTCTCCCTCTCCCACTCCCCCTGTTTGTGTCCCCTCTCTTGCTGTCTCTCTCTCTCTAATAAATAAATAAAATCTTTAAAAAAAACCCACATATAATATTATGACCTACACTGTAATTTTATTTAAGACCGTATTTTTCAAGTTCTGCACACGTTTTTTTCTACCAGGGGACCCTGGTCAAATCAAATGGTATCCCATAATTAGAAACAGCATTTCCTGGGGGTAAGTTTGTGCGATAGTTGTATCTCTTCACCAGTGGAAAGACATTTGGATTGTTTCCAGTTTATGTGATTATAAATAAAGTTATTACAAACACTTATGTACAGATTTCTGTGTGCCCATGAATTTTCATCTCACTTGGTAAATAAATACTTAGAAATAGGATTGCTGGGTTTTATTGTAAGTATGTGTTTAACTTTATAAGCAATCATGAAACTATATTCTGAAGTGGCTGCACATTTTGCATTCCCACCAGTGATGTATGAGAATTCCAGTTGCTCCATACTCATCAGCACTAGGTATTGCCAGCTTTATTTTTCAATTTTAGCCATTCCAATAAGTGTGTAGTAGTATCTCATTACAGTTTTAATTTGCATTTCCCTAATGACTAATAATGAGCATCTTTTCATGTGCTTATTTGCCATTCATAGATCTTCTTTGGTGAAGTGTCTCTTCCAACCTTTTGCCCATTTTAACATTGGGTTTTCTTATTATTGAATTTTGCAAATTCTTTATATATGTCGGATAATTGTGATTTATCAGGTATATGATTTGTAAATATTATCTCCCTTTGTGTGGCTTGTTTTTTTTATTTTCTTAATAATGTCTTTCAAGGGATGCCTGGGTGGCTCAGTCGGTTAAGTGTCTGACTTCAGCTCAGGTCATGATCCCAGGAGTCCTGGGATCGAGTCCAGCATCCAGCTCCTTGCTCAGCAGGGAGCCTGCTTCTCCCTCTGCCTGCTACTCCCCCTGCTTGTGCTGTCTCTCTGATAATAAATAAATAAATAAATAAATAAATAAATAAATAAATAAATCTTTTAAAAAATAATGTCTTTCAAAGTGCAGAAGTTCTTAATTTCAATAAAGTCTAATTTATCAATTTTTTTTTCTTTTATAGATTGTGTTTTTGGTGTCATGTCTAAGAACTCTCTGAGAGACCAGAATTCTTGACATGGTTCTACCACTGGTAGCCACTTCACTCTCTCTGGGCTTCTTTATCTCCAGCTTATAATAAAATGATTGCAGTAGAGGTTCTGTAAGTGCCTGTCCAGTTCTGCTATTTTAAGTGTAAATAGCAGCCTAAGACTAATCATATCAAGGACCCTATAAGAATAACTCTATGTCCATTTTCTGAGCATTTCACAGGCGCTAGGCATTGAGGCAGGGGCTTATGCATTATCTCTTTTCATTGCCACTTATTCCCATGGGAAGTAAGTACTGTTATTAGTCACATTTCGCAGAGGAAGTCCCTGGGGCCAAGAGAGGTCAAGTCACTTGTTCAAGTGCTCAAGTCCACTTGACACGCACCTGGTCAGAGCAGAGTTGGGATTCAAGCATTATCAGTGTAAATGGCCATGGTGGTGTGGTGCCCGTGATCGCTAGGTGAATGGTCCCATGTGAATTGCGCTGATTAGTTGGAGGAGAACCTTAGGGGCGAGCAGAGGGTGGGGAAATAGTCTCCCTCAAGTGAAAAGGGAGGTGGGGCGGGGGTAGGGGGTGGGATTTCTTGGGGGAAATTTACCGCCAGCAAATTGCTAAAATCCTTGTGCCTGCCTGTGGGTCACTGGGGCCCTTCCGGACTCCCCCCTCTGATGGCCTCAAGAGCGCTAGGTGGAACCCTTCGCACCAAAAGCGGAGGAGGGAGACGCAGCGAGGCTGGAATGGAAGCCAGATGGGCTCGGCCGCACCCAGGGTACACACGCGTGCGCCAGATCGTGTGTGTGTGCGCGCGCGCGCCCTCGACAGTTTGTGGGCTCATCTACTTCTGTGATTGCGCGTGGACGTGGGCGATCTTCGCAGCAGTATGTGTGCGGACCGAGAGTGTGATTGAGATCAGTGTGATTGAGAGCACATGCCTGCGCGTGCCGTGAGTGTAGTTCTATTTGCTAACTCACCAAATAGCAGTGCAGAGTTAGCTGTGTGCCAGCCCCATGCGGGGGGCCGGTGCCCGGGATACAGGGTGACAAAATGGTTGAGGACCTTGTCCTCCCCTGCAGAAGCAGACTGAGGGAAGGGAAGTGTCAAGGGGACAAACCTTAAATCAATGCAGAAAAAAACACACAGAATTAACCTCGTGGGTGCGTGTGTCCGGGTCTGGGCGATTGTGGGCGTGTGATGGGTGAACCGGGGTTCTGGAGCACCTGCTCTCCCCTGCTCGTGGGTGCAGTGGCGGCGAGGCAGGCGGCTGTGCATCCTGCCTTGTGCTGCGCGTGGGGGCGGGGGGCGAGCTTTGAACCTGTTGTATGTAAACCCCAGCCGACTGCGTCCCGGGGTCCGCGGCCATTCGCCTTGCAGCAGCTCGTCCACGGCGGAAGCAGCGTGACCCTCCAGGGCAGCATCCCCACGTCCGCCTTGGGGACCTGTCGTCCGCACTCAGGCTGAGCCAGTCCCTCCAGGAAAGCATTCTTCTCCGTCACCTCGCCTCCAAAGTCGCTCTGAAAGCCCCAAACCAAGCTGATGTGAGGGCCGAGGGACACCACCGAGTAACTGACGAGGAAGAGGAGACCGATGGGGCGGAGGGGCCCGTCGCGTCCCGCAGGAGTCCGGGCGGCTCAGACTTGCCCTCCCGGCTCCTGAGTCCTCCACTCTGCCATTGGGCCAGTAGGTGGCGCTAGAGGCCAGGGCTAGGCAGGCGGCCCGCAGGCCCCGAGGCTTTGGACTCTGGGGAAAGGACCGGCAAACCGTCTGCGGTGGTGATGGAGCACTCGCTGTGTGCGGGCCCTTCACGCATGAGCTTGTTTAACCCTCCCATTATCTTGTTGATTATCCCATTTTACAGATGAGGCAACCGAGGCACAGAGATTCCTTTTCAGTAACTTTCCTATGGCCACTCCACTTTGTGTGTGGCAGAACCGTGGCCGCAAGCGCAGTTCAGGGGGCCAAGTGGTGCTCTCACACGAAGCACCTCACTGTACCAGGTGGGGGAAGCAGGGGTGGAGAGTTGGCCCAGGTCTTGCTGGGAGTGGGTGTGAGGCAGGCAGGCTGGGATCTGGTCTCTGACGCCAGCTGATTGTGAGCTGAGGGGCAGAGCTGCATCCGGGACAGGGGTGGTGGATACCCTGGGAGGAGGGCGTGGCTGGAAGGAGCAGCAGAGGGTCTGAACCCTGCCCAGCCTCCTTTCTCCAGGGCCTCCCCAAGTCTTACAGTATTCCAGCTCAATGGTCTTGTCCGTGGGGGCGAGGGGAGGTGTCCAGCCTTCCCTATGACCCTCTCCTCCTCAACCCCAGATGTTCCTGCTCACCCTGTTCTCCGCACAGCCCCTCTGGGAAGCCTTCTCCGACCACCGAGGCCCAAGAATCCCTCGCATCCTACCTGCTCCTGGAGGGGAAGTTCAGGTAGCCATCTTTGTAACAAGCTGCCCAGGTGTCCTACCACGTGGCCGGATAGGAAACCACCTCCTCCAAGCCAACCCCCAGGCTTGCACCTGAAACCAGCGGTTGTTGCCTGCCTTTTTAAATACACCCAGTCTTGGGTCCCTGGGTGGCTCAGTTGGTTAAGCCACTGCCTTTGGCTCAGGTCATGATCCTGGAGTCCCGGGATCGAGTCCCGCATCAGACTCCCTGCTTAGCAGGGAGTCTGCTTCTCCCTCTGACCCTCCCCCTTCTCATGCTCTCTCTCTCTCTCTCATTCTCTCTCTCAAATAAATAAATAAAATCTTTAAAAAAAAATAAATAAATACACCCAGTCTGAGGGTCATTAAGTGAGGAGGGCACCTGATGTGATGAGCACTGGGTGTTATAAGCAACTGATAAATTATTGAGTACTATATCTGAAACTAACGATATGCTATGTGTTGGCTAATTGAATTTAAATAAAAAAATAAAAAGGAAAATTAAAAAAATACACCCAGTTTGCTCTCCCACAATGGGAAGCTCGTGGGCTCTTCAGAGGCTCTTGGCATAGCCCCCCACCTCCCCATCCCCGGTCCCTGCCCAGAGCCCAGGACGGTGGCTTGACAGGTCTCTAGCCCTCATCCTGCAAATTGCTCTGAGCCCCCAGCAGGTGCCCCGCACTGTCCTAAGCAGTGGGGAGAATATCTCAGCTCACCTCCTCATGGCAGGGACAGACAAGAAGCAGAAAGCAGATATGAATTTTAGTCTCTGACTGAAAAGTAAAACAGAGGGGGGCGCCTGGGTGGCTCAGTCAGTTAAGTGTCTGACTTCGGCTCAGGTCATGATCTCAGGGTCTTGGGATCGAACCTCGTGTTGGGCTTCACTCTCAGGGGGAGTCTGCTTGTCTTTTTCTCCCTCTGCCTCTCCCCTCCTCAATCATGCTCTCTTTCTCTCTCTCAAATAAATAAAATAAAAAAAGAAAAGAAAAGAAAAGAAAAAACCCTGATCGATGATAGTGTGACAGTGGGGTGGGAGGGGCCTCCCTCAGGGCAGCTGGGGGAGGCCTCTTTGGGATGTGCCATTGGAGAAGACACCTAGAGGGGGAGTCTTTTGAAGATCTGGGAAGGGGTTCCAGACACAGGAAGAGCAAGTTCCAGAGTCCTGGAGCCACAACAACCTGGGGGGAGCGGTCCAGGAGGGAAGGGGAAGGCAGGCGTGGTGGGGGCACCCCAGAGCAAGGGCTGAGTTCAGAGAGGTCAGCAGGGCCTTGTGGGCGGAGCATAGGTTTGGGGTTTATTCTTTGTAGAGAGGAAGCCCTTTGGAGGGTCCTAAGCAGGAGAGTGAGGGGCTCCATTTAACTTTAATCTCTCTGGTTGCTGGTTGCGGAGGGTTCCTCCCTGAGGTCCCGTGACCGCCCTCCTCCCCACCACAAGCTGAGAACCCTTGGGGCACGGCTGGTAGCCAGGGCGCCTGACCCGGGCCTGCTCGGGTCTGCGGAGTTAATCCCCTGGCCCAGAGCAGCCTCTGATTAGCAGGCCCTACCACTCCCCACTGATAAACTCCCAGGCAGGTCTCTGGCTGGGAGAGAGTGAAGAAATCCAAGCAGGCAGAGGAGGGGGTGCTCCCGCAGCCGCAACCGTGGAGGCCTTATCTCTCTCCTTCCGAAGGTGCTGAGTTTCCTGGGTGAGAGCCGCTGCCGGGTCTGTCCCTCATTTGGCACTTTCAGAGCCACTATCTCGGCCAGGGCCCAGGGTGGATTTTATGGGGCCCTACTGAAAGAGGAGAAAACAAAGTTAGGTGCAGGGCTCGGGAGGGGCGCGTGCAAGGTGGGGCCCTGGTGAGCGTCCACCTCTGGCCTCCTGTCAGGGGAGTCAGCCCCACATGCGGATGTAGGAGTGGAGGCTGAGTGCCTGAAGGTGGTGGGGCTAGTGGAGGAGTCTCTGCTGCTGTGTTTCCTGACTCCCAGTCCAGTGTTCTTTCCCCCACCCAACTCACCTAAAAAGACAGCTGTCCCTTCTCCTCGCCTCAAGCCACAAGGGGTGGGGTAGCACAGGGCATGGTGGAGATGGGTGGACAGGTAGCTTCCTGGGGAGGAAAGGGTTCGTGGTGGGGCGGGGGGAGTATCAGGACTAGGTACAGGGTCCGGTGTGAGCCAGGACCTCCATCTCCCTATCAGATGTTCTAGACCTACATGTTCTGAACCCACTGGAGTTCAGAGCAGGGTCTCAAGGACCTGGCTGAGGATCAGAATCCCCAGGAACATGTTAAAATGCAGTTTCTGGGGCCCCAATCCAGACCCATCCCAGGGGTGGGGCCAGGAATTTCTATACTGAACACACTTGCTAGGTTCTCCTTCAGCACAGACAAGGTTGAGAAACACTGATTTGACCACTGGCCCTGAGTCCTGGGGCTCGGCCTACCTGTGTCAGGTTGGGCTTCAACAGCGGTTATCAAGGACGAAGAAGGCGTGTGCGTGTGCACGTATGTGTGCGCGTGTGTGTTATGCACACTCTCATCCAGGGCAGGAGGCCTATGGGCTGTGCCTGGGCTTCATTCCTGCCTCTAGAACTTAGAGTGGAACCACCTCGGGTTTTCCCTCTGCTCACCTCTTGAAGGGAGTTACTGAGACCGAGCACGGGAATTATTAAGACAATTGTTATTCTCTGCTGGTCCTTTAGAGAGCCTGCAGTCCTGTGAGGGCGCTGAGACAGTCGTGCCCTGGGCCAGATGGAGAAGAGGGGCCCAGAGAGCGGAGGGGTCCTGTCTGAGATCACCCCGCTGCTAACTGGCCAGGCTGAGATTTGAACCCAGAGCTGTCTGATTCCAGAGTGCCTATTTTTAGGCCATTCTTTCCTTCTCCGCTCCCTTTTCACGTCCTGTCTCCCTCAGTGGCGTTCACTGAATGCCTCTGTGCCAGTCAGAGAGCCTGGCGCCTTCTCCTCGGCGTTTTTGCGGAGCTGGCTGCACGAGGTACAGCGGTGCGTGGTTGCGCTCTGGACACTGTAAAGCACTCTCTGGCCACAGATGGTCTCGTTCACTCCGCAGCGCTCACCATGCTTCACTCACAGCTCCTCCCCCTGCTTCACTCTCCAAGTTCCAGGGGCATCAGGGACACCTGAGAACTGGTTACAAGCGCAGATTGCCCAGCCCCGCCTCCAGAGGTTCTGGCTCAGTTGGTCAGGGCTGGTCCTGGGACTCTGCATTTTTTACAGCTTCCCAGGCTGTGTGCGGCAGGTGCTTTGAATAAGGCACTTAAAGATACTCTGTAATAGGAGGACTGATGTCAGGAGAAAGGCAAGGACATCATCTGGTGGGCTTGAGTCTTCGATGATGAAAGTTAAGAAGTTCTTCCTGGAAAAATGTACAGACCCACCTACACACAAGATCTGGCATGGTTTCAGGCAATTCCTGGATCCTTGAAAGCCAACCGTAGATCCTTGCCCCCAGTGTCAGAACCATCCCCTGATGGAAACACCAGACCTCAGCTCACCCCTGCCACGTAGGCTCCCCAGACCTCTCAGCGAAATCACTTCTCTGCATTCCCACGATGATTGGTGAGGACATAACTCCATCAGGGTAGCTGTGTACATATTTGCCTCCCCTCCTGGACTGTGGGACTTGAAAACAGTCATTTTCCCCCCTTCTTAACACATGAGAAGATAGACTTCCCTTTGAGGTTCGGCCTAACCATGCGATTTACAGTAGCCGGTAAAATGTTGGTGATACAAACTTTACGAGCCAGTGTGGGATTCACCACACTCTCTTCACCTTTCCCGTGACCTTGGAAATGCGCATCTAGGTGGAGGAGCCACTAGCTGCTGTCCCCGAGTACGTGGGTGAACAGAAACCCCTGCCCACCTGTGTTGGACACACAGCACGAGCATGAACTCAGCCTGTGTTGCGCTAAGTACTGGGTTGTTTGTCGCTGCAGCATAACCTGGCTTGTCCAGACGGATTGGGTGCTTTGAAGCCATGAGCTTTGGGTCTCCAGCTCCTTCACAGGCTGGTGCAGAGGAGGCCCTCAGTCACACCAGCTACCATTTATTAAGACCTTGCTAGGTGCCAGGCACTGTTCACTGTTATCTCACCGAAAAGTCCCACCAACCCTAGAAGTCAGATGTTGTTATTCCCAGTTTACAGATGAGGGATGTTTCTGGCTAGCGAGTGGCCTAGGAACCCACGTCTCTGTCCTCCAGGACCCTATCTGCAGCGCCACTTAGGACCCAAGAGACAAGCGGGCTGGTGGCTTTTCTTGCCGCCCCCTAAGCCACTGGCTTCTCACTGAACCTCGGTGTCCACAGTCATAGTAATGCTCCTCTCCCAGGTCGGCTGTGACAGGCGAAGTGCTCTGCACAGCACCTGGCAGGTGGTAAGTGCTCACTAATGGTAGCTATCACTTTTAGTTATGATGCTTCTCTGCCTTGGAGACAAGTTCTTTGAAAGAACAAATGAATGGAGAAGGGTGGCGTGAGCTGGAAGTTGGGACGAGAAGTCTGGGGACACACTGGGAGCCAAAAAGCAAACGTGGCTCTTTTTTTAAATGCCTCCCTCAACCAACCTGGAAGTCAGCCTCCCTCTGCTGAGCCGGTACTGTGTGCCTGGTTCGGGGCAAGATGCTTCACACGCATCACCTTGACCCGATGAGAGAGGGGCTGCTATTCACCCCCATCTTACAGATGCGGAAACTGAGCCTGGGGCAGTGAAGGATCTTGCCCAAGGACTCACCGCAAGAAGAAGCAGCGCCAGGGGACCCAGCCGGCTGCCTCTGAAGCCTGGGACAGAAGTCTCTTCATGGGGGAACCCAGGGCAGGGCAGGCCAGGCAGCAGCGAGCCCAGGTCCCTGGGCTTCCACTTCCGCTCTTTCTCCTCTACAGCCTTCTCTCTGCTTACGGGAAAGGTGTGGAAAGAGCACACGCGCACCCCCCTTCCCCCGCGCCCCGCAAAAGCGAGCCAGCCCAGCCGAGGAACCGCCCCCGGGCCGCCCGCGGCCCCTCCCCGCCCGCACAGACTCCCTGTCACCACCGTGATTGGTAGACTAAACAGCTGGAGCGGAGCCGGCCTCATCGCCTGCTCTGGCCGGGGCGGCCGGCTTTCAAAGACGGGCCTCGGCGGCTATCTCCCCCATCAGCCCCAGCAGCATTTAGCCACTTTCTTCAAACACCCAGCCAGGGCATGATGGTTAACGTCAAATCTGGCAGCAAGTCATAACCTATAGGGCTGGGACATTTATCACGGGGCCGGGGAGGCCCCTGGGGACTTCAAAGAGGCCTGAGGGGCGGGGAGGGGGGGGGCGGGGAGGGGGCTCCTGGCTCGGGCTTTTCCTCCACCCAGATCCTCAGGTCCCTCAGAGCCGGAGGGATCAAGGGGCTATCTCTGTTGGCCGGCCCAAATCATAATAATGATAATAAGAAATGCTGTTGACCTGTAATAGCTGTTGAGTAGCGAGGGTCACTCTGCATGTTTTATTTTGATTTTAAATTATTTATTTATTTATTGAAGTAATCTCTACACTCAACATGGGGCTCGAACTCCCGACCCGGAGATCAGGAGTCACATGCTCTCCAGACTGAGCCAGCCAGGCGCCCCCACTCTACATGTTTTATCTCATTTAATGCCCAGAGCCACTCTGTGAAGCATTTATTGTTATTTTTAGCGATCAGAAAATGGGGTGGAGAGAGGTTATGCCATTTGCCTAAAGCCGCCTGGTTAATAATAAAAATAGCGTCAACAACAGTAATTGTATCTGTCATGTTTGGAGTGATTACTCTGTGCAGGTGCTTTGTGTTACCTCATTTAATCCTCCAGGTACTCTCTGAGATGAGCATTATTATTCTCCTCCTGAAGAGGAGAAAGTCCGACAGATATTAGTGGCTTTCCCAAGGTGACAATGACTGGTAAGTGGCAGAGCTGGGATTCAAAAGCAACAGACCTGCTTCAAACCGGGTTCCCAACCATCTTGTAGTACAGCCTCTGGGGGCTGGGGCCTGGGGTCCCCAGGGGCAGCCCCATCCTCTTCATCCTTGTCATTGCATCCATGGGGCACTGGGAAGCCAGAGAGCAGTCCTGGGTGTCCTGCTGTCAGATCCCAGGCCTGACAGAAATCCTTGGCCCGCCCTAGAAGCTTCCAGCTGGGGAACTCAAGGCCTCCTGAGGCAAGGTGGAGAAATGGAGGAGCCAAGAACGTTGCCTCCATCCAGCTGCCTGCCCAAGACTCTTTCATGCAGGTTGCCCCCCTACACGTGGCTAGTGTCCCACGTGAGAATGCTCCAGAAGGCTTCCTGGAGGAGGTGATATCTGGGCTGATGGGAATAAGGCTTATGTAGAGGGAGCAGGCCAATGTATCAGCCAAGATTCTCCAGAGAAACAGAACCAATAGGATGTATATACACATACATACATATATATGATACATACATATGAGAATGAGAAAGAGAAAGATCGAAATGGAGATTTTAAGGAATTGGCTCACGTGATTATGGGGTCTGGCAAGCCTGAAATCTGTAAGGGAGGCCAGCAGCCTGGATACTCAGGGAAGGGTCGGTGTTGCAGTCTTGAGTATGAAAGCTAGAAATGTAAGCAGAATTTCTCTGTTGCAGTCTGGAGGCAGAATTCCTTTTTATCCGGGGAAACTTAATCTTGCCTCCTAAGGTCTTCAAATGATGGACGAGGCCCACCCACATTATGGAGAGTGATCTGCTTTACTCAAAGTCTACTGACTTAAATGTTAATCACATCTTAAAAATACCTTCACGGCAACATCTAGGCTGGTGTTTGACCAAGCAAGTGGGCACCACAGACTAGTCAAGTTGACACATAAAATTACCCACCATGGAGGGCAACTATCTGTATGGCTCCATTTATAGGAGGGACCTAGAAGAGTCAGATTCACAGAGATAGAAAGCAGAATGGTGGTTACCGTGGGCTGAGGGAGAGGGGAATGAGGAGCTAGCATTTGAGGGGTACAGAGTTTCAGTTTGGGATGATGAAAAAGTTCTGGAGACGCATGGTGGTTTGCACTGAAATGTGAACGTAAGTAATGTCACTTCACTGTACACTTAAAAATGGTTAAAATGATAAATTTTATGGTATGTATATTTTACCACAATCAAAAAATAACCATCACAGTCACCGAAGGTCCAGGTTGGAAAGGGTGATGGGGAGGAAAGGCCCCATGTGAAGGATGTGAACTCATTCAATTGCTCACCCACCAGATATTGTATGTTAAGTCTACACATGCCAGAACCATGCGAGGGCTGGGCAGACAGCGGGCAATGACAGGATAACTTAGATTCTTTATCTCATCTCGTGGTTGCAAAGAGCCCAGGATGGAAGAGTGGTACTATCTCCATTTTACGGGTGAGGAGGCTGAGAGGCCTATGATTTGATCAAGGTCAGACCATAACCCAGTGGCAGAGTGAGGACTGAGATCCAAATCTGTCCAATGACCAAGTCATTTGCGGGGAGTACTGGCTGGAAAGAACACAGAAAATAATTTTTGCCTCCAAAAGTTTGGGGGTGAAATAAAGGAGAAAGAGGGAGTGGGGGCCTGAAGGAGAAAAAGAACTGGGGCAGGTCTCCTTTTGGAAAATAGGGAAGACTTGAGAATGTTTGTGGATGTAGGGGGAGAACCCCAGAAGGAGTGGGAGAAAGGTCAGGGTGGGTGGTTGAGGGACACAGCTGAAAGCAAGATGGTGGCACATGGAAGAATCAGAGACTCTTGAAGAGAGGGGCAGGGCAGCTGCAGGGGCAGAGTTGAGGAGAGGGGGCCAAGGGATGGGGTGCAGGAGGAGCAAGGTAGGGGCATGGGCTCCTGAATCAGAGGGATATGGGCTCAGAGTTCAAGTCACAGCTCTTGCCTGTTAGCCTTGTAGCCTTGAGCAAGCCACTTAAGCACCTCAGAGCTCAGTTCTATCCCTCATTCAATGGGGGTGGTAATAGGTCATGGGTTATTTTGAGTATTAGTTGAGATATGATTGGGACGTTTCTATCCACAGTGGGTACCTGGGTCAACAGGAGAGGAGAAACAGGTTGTGTGGGCTGCCGAGAGGGCCCAGCTGAAGGGTTGAGAATATTCCAGTCAGCTCAGAGGGCATCCTTCCCCCTCTTGGCTGCCCAGGAGCCATGTGGGGCTGAGCAGGCTTCACCGGGATGGAGGTAGGCCAGAAAAATGTTTCTGCTTGTTGTGCTTGTGATTCAGTCCCCCTGAGACCACACCACTTGGCCCTGCCCACAGTGGACCTGGGGTAAAGGGGAACTGCAGCCCCATGGGCCACACAATTGGTATATAATAGATACCTAAGGGGGAACGGTTACAACTTTTGGTTCCACTGCTTCGTAGCTGTATGACCCTGGACAAGTCTCTTAGCTTTCCTGAGCCTCAGTTTCTTCATCCGTCAAAGTGGGGTTTACAACCCTAGCCCCAAACTCTCAACAGTCGGTATCTCAGAGTAGAGAGGAAAGTGAGACACTCATGGGGAGAACTTCACCCTCATGGTGGAACCAATGAGAGAAAATATCAGCATTATCATTTACAGAGCATTTTTTCAACTTTTGCAAAGACATTCAGTTATTTCCAAGATTGGACCTCACCCTTCCTTCTTAGCTGCTTATTAGATCCTTCAACTCATTCAACACATGTTTATGAGAGGCTGACTGTGTGCCAGGCCTTGTAGTAGGTGCTGTTGACAGAGGAGTGAGCAAAGCAGAGAAAACATCTACCACCATTGAGCTTACACTTGATGGGAGAGAACAAACACGCAGGCAAATGTCCACTATGTTAGGGAGTGATAAACACTATTAGAAATATAGGAGAGGGGTGCCTGGGTGGCTCAGTCAGTTAAGTGTCTGACTATTGATTTTGACTCAGGTCTTGATCTCAGGGGCAAGGTCATGTGAATTTGGGCCTAGAGTTGGGCTCCATGCTGGGCATGGATCCTACTTAAAAAAAAAAAAAAATATATATATATATATGTGTGTGTGTGTGTGTGTGTGTGTATATGTAAATATAAGGGCAAGAGTCAAAGAGGGTTTTATTTTAGATTGGGTGGTCAGGGAAGGCTTCCCTGAGAAAATGGCATTTGACAAGAGCCTTAAGTGAAATGAGAGCTAAGTCAAGGGAATATCTTGGAGAATAATACAGGCAGAGAGAAACCCAAGGACAAAGACCTGAGGTGGGAACTCATGAGGCAGCTGCCATTCTTGCACCTGACCTTCAACCATGCTCTCATCCATGCATTCATCTGTCCATCCGCCCTCCTATTTCCTGTACATTTCGTTTATCTGTCCCTCTCTCCCTGCATATCTCCAGCCATCTCTCCATCCATCCATCCATCCATTCACCCATCCAACCATCATGTACGGGGAATCTGTTGTGATTTGTCATGGGGAGGCATGGAGAGACTTGATGAGGAATTAGACACCATCTCAACTGATATGGAGATCACAACCAAAGGGAGACAAGGGCAAACAGTTGGTGCATGGGATGGCGGTTGATGGCATGTTCTCCATCACTCACTGTGTAGTTTTGCTAAGGAAGCTCTCTCTGTGTTTCCTCGCCTTCACAGTTTTAGGAAGTCTTGCTCAGGTTTCACAGCTCAGGTTCTAACCACCTTTTCTCCATGAGGTTTCTGGTCCTTCTTAAAATTCACTACCCCTTCTGGTTGGGACCTTCATCCTGCACTATTATGCTTCAACCTCTTTGGACTTCCTTGTATAAATTTGAGTCTCCACCACTGGCTCATGAACTCCTTAAGATCAGGGTGAACATAGACAGCAACAGTACCAGCCTACCATTTATTGAATGCTTAACTATGTGCTAGCATTGTGCTAAGCCTATTTTAAATATATTGCCTTATTACTCAAAATACACTTGAAGGGGACCTGCCCTCCTATGAAGGAAGTGCTGTCATTACCCCCATTTTATAGATAAGGAAACTGAGGCACAGAGAGTTAGGTGATTTGTCCATGTCACAAGCTAGTAAGTGGCAGAGCCAAGACCTAAATCCTGGCCTCTCCAACTGCAAAGCCCATCTCTTGAATGTTGCCCCCCTTACTGCTTAGTCAGACCCTAGCCTATACCCCCGTCCCAGCAGGTGCACTGAATAAACAGAGGGGGGGAACAGTGAAGTGGGGTTCACGGCTCTGGCGCAGACTGCCTAGTTTGAATCACACCTTCATTACTGGCATTCTAGTTTTGTGACCTTGGCCCTGGTCAAGTCAATTAACCTGTCTGTGTTTTAGTGGCCTCATCTGCAACGTGGGCGACTCATAGGTTTATTGTGGAGTAAAATGAGTAAAAGAAGGTGAATCGGTGCCCGGCACAGGGTACACAATCCATGAAAGTTAGCTACTCATCTTATGTAAAAAACAGACGGCGACCTCGGTTTCTTCACAGTTTGGCTCTTGGTTCTTTCACAATTTGCCTATTGTACTTCCTCATTCTTACTTTATATTTCTGATTGAGACCATCCCTAAAAGTACCAGTATTTTTGCCTTTAGAACCTTTAAACTCTGCCAGGGGCCTGCAAGAAGAGGGGCAGACTGAAGCATGGACATAGAGGGCCTCATCCTGGTGGGGGCGGTAGAGCAGTGGGTCCGAGTCATCAGCCCTCACCGGGACTGGCAGACAGGCCCGTGGGCTCAGGCGGCACTTATCTGCCCCTTCCCAGGGGCCCGCATCAGTTGGGCCCTCAGACCTTCCAGGGCCTCCCTGTAAATCACCCTGGATGATTTATACAGAGACGCCCAGTCCGCTAATCCAGTAAACAGGATAAGCAGGATCCAGCCGGATTTATGGGCTGCCAGAAGGGCCTTCATTGTGGAAGATGTGCACACCGTTGACCCTTCTCCTGACCACTAGTCTGGAGTACCCTAAATGGGCAGGGGTCAAGTCACCGAGTTCCAGGCCTCACTCTGCTCCCCCAACTGCTGATGGTGATGTTGGGTTGGTCCCTTTTCCCTCGTTGGGTTCCAGGTCCCACAGGCCCAGATGTTGACTGGGCAGCGGGCATGCACTCAGCACCTGGAGAAGCTAAATGAATTACAAGTTGTGCCCTGATGTTCTGTGATGGGGACAAAGGCCCTGGAGTGTGGTGATGGGGGCTACAGGTGCCAGAGCCAGGCTGCGCCACAGTCAAAACCTGGCTCCATCTAATATTTCCTAACTGTGTGATTCTCTGAGCCATAGTTCCCCCTCTTCATGTAAAATGACAATATTAGTACATTTTTCATGGGGTTGTTATTACAATAATAGTATAAGAGAACGCATAGCCTCACATAGCACCAGGCACCTAGTGAGGGGCCCGTAAGTATTGGCAGATCACAATTATTTCACAGATAATGGCACTGGGGATATATCACAGAGATTCTCGCCCAGAGCAGGGCCTGCTTGAGGTGTGTTGCAGAGGAACCTGAGTCCCTCCATGGGCCGCGGATGGGTAATCACGAAGTTTGGCAGAAGGTAGATACGACAGACTAAATGTTCACATAGCAACATGGATGGACCTTGGAAATGGAATGGAAAGAGATAAAGCAAAGAAATAGTAACAATCCCATAACTTAAAAATACACACACACAGGGGCGCCTGGGTGGCTCAGTCATTAAGCATCTGCCTTCAGCTCAGGCCATGGTCCCAGGGTCCTGGGATTGAGCCCCGCGTCGGGCTCCCTGCTCGGCGGGGAGCCTGCTTCTCCCTCTCCCACTCCCCCTGCTTGTGTTCCCTCTCTCGCTGTGTCTCTCTCTGTCAAATAAATAAATAAATAAAATCTTTAAAACAAATACACACACACACATACATACAGATGCAGTCCAATCGCTAACAAAATCTCAATAGTATTTTTTGTAGAAATAGAAAAGCTCATCCAAAAATCCATATCTAATTTCAAAGAACCCCAAATGGCCAAAAACAATCTTGAAAAAGAAGAACAAAGTTGGAGGTCTCATATTTTCTTATTTTGAACATACTACAAAGCCACAGTAATCAAAACAGTTGTGGCATAAAGATAGACATAAACCAATGGAATAGAATACAGATTCCAGAAATAAATCCTCACATATATGGTTAACTGATTTTTGACAAGGGTGCCAAGACCATCCAGTAGGATGAAAAGGGCAGTCTTTTCAACAAATGGTGCTGGGAAAACTGGATAGCCACATGCAAAAGAATGAAGTTGGGGGGCGCCTGGCTGGCTCAGTCGTTAAGCGTCTGCCTTTGGCTGAGGTCATGATCCTGGGGTCCTGGGATCGAGCCCCGCATCGGGCCCTCTGCTCTGCGGGAAGCCTGCTTCTCCCTCTCCCGCTCCCCCTGCTTGTGTTCCCTCTCTCGCTGTCACTCTCTCTGTCAAAAAAAAAAAAAAAAAAACTTAAAAAAAAAAAAGAAATTGGACACTGACTTTATACCACGTGTAAAAATTAACTCAAAATGGATCAAAAACCTAAACTTAACAGCTAAACCTACAAAACTCTTAGAAGAAAATATAAGGGAAAATCTTTATGACCTTGGATATGGCAATGATTTCTTAAATACTACACCATAAGTACAGGCCACACACAAAAATGATAGATTGGACTTCATAAAATTAAAACCTTTTGTGCATCAAAGGACATTATCAAGAGAATGGAAAGAAAACCCACAGGATGGGAGAAAATATTTGTAAACCATGTATCTGATACGGAAATAATATCCAGAACATATAAGGACTCCTACAAATTAAGAACACACACACACACACAAAACTCAATTAAGAAATGGGCAAAGGACCTATTCAGGCATTTCTCCAAAGATGATGCATGAATGGCCAACAAGCACATGAAAAGATGCTCAACATCATTAGTCATTAGGGAAATGCAAATCAAAACCACAATGAGATTCCACCTCACACGCACCAGGATGACTATTATTAAAGAGCACAATAAAATAACCCCCAAAATAACAAGTGTTGGTGAGGAGATGGAGAAATTGTAACTTTTGTGCATCGCTGGGGGGAATGTAAAATGGTGCAGCCTCTGTGGAAGACTGGCAGTTCCTCAGATAGTTAAGAATAGAATTACCCTATGACCAGCGATCGCACTCCTAGATATACACCTAAAATACTTACAGACAGGGACTGAAACGGATACTTGTATACCAATGTTCCTAGCACCGTTATGCAATGGCGGAAACAATGCAAGTGTCCATCACCAGGCGCATGGATAAGCGACATGTGGTACACCTGTACAGTGGGATATGGGTCACTCAGAGGGAGGGATGAAGTTCTGACACAGGCTACGATAGGCATGGACCTTGGAAACATTATCCTAAGTGAAATAAACCAGACACAAATGGATAAATGCTGTATGATGCCACTCGGATGAGGTATCTAGAATAGGCAGACCTGCAGCGACAAAGAGCGAGTGCTGCTTCCCAGGGGCTGGAGGAGGGGGGCTGGGGAGTTAGCAATCGATGAGCAGAGTTTCTGTTGGGGTGATGGAGACGTTCTGGAGAAGGATGGAGGTGACGGTTGCACAACAATGTGGATGTACTTCATATCACTGAATCATACACTTAAAGATGGTACACATTATGTTATCTATATATAATTTTTTAAGATTTTATTTATTTATTTGACAGAGAGAGGCACAGCGAGAGAGGGAACACAAGCAGGGGGAGTGGGAGAGGGAGAAGCAGACTTCCTGCGAGAGGGAATACAAGCAGGGGGAGTGGGAGAGGGAGAAGCAGGCTTCCTGCGGAGCAGGGAGCCCGATGCGGGGCTCG
The DNA here is from genome assembly GCF_029215605.1 of Mirounga angustirostris. Lineage (NCBI taxonomy): Eukaryota > Metazoa > Chordata > Mammalia > Carnivora > Phocidae > Mirounga > Mirounga angustirostris. The sequence goes on from NW_026991715.1 coordinate 108,877,960, forward strand.
ATCCCAGGACCCTGGGATCATGACCTGAGCCGAAGGCACACGCTTAACAACTGAGCCACCCAGGCGCCCCTATGTTATCTATATTTTATCACAAGAAACACACACAAAAAAACCAATACACATTTCATTTAAAAAAGTGTGTTTGAAACTGGTAGGACACTTGCCTTTTTATGTGGTGTGTAGTGTGTGTGTGTGTGTGTGTGTGTGTGTGTGTGTGTGTAGGATGGGAGGGGAAATGAGGATAAAAGGGAATAGAAAAAATACATATGAAAACTCTGGGCAGCAAGGACCAGTGGTGGTGGTAAGTCATGAACACAGGAACGAGAGTGGTTAAGTCGATGCTTCGAACTTGAAGTCTAAGAAACAAACATGCCAACTCAGCCCAAAGGACAGAACAATGGGTCATGAAGGGCTAAAACACCAGGCCACCAAGTGGGCATAGAGATGCCTGTTGTACTATCCATCTTGGTTTGAAATTTTCATCATAAACACGAAAACAGTAAACCTCGGGGGCTGGTGTTGATAGAGCACAGGAAGTCAGAGGGGATGACCTGGGTTGGAAGGTGACGTGGACCTACTCACTTGCTCAGTGTGTTTGGACAGAGTATTGAAGACTTTGATCCAGTTACCTGTTAAGGAGGATGGGTCTAACAACACTGTATATTGGGTGCAGTGGATTTCTTTTTACACATGCTTTCTCTGCTTCCTCCAGAGGCTGTGGTGAGGAAGGCTTCTAGAAAAGTCTGTGGTTAATGGCAAGGCACCAGGTCAATAAGAGGTTTAGGTGTCTGATAGGGCAGACACCTGTGAGCTACGCATATCTTGGTGGGTCCCATGGAGGTGGTGGTAGCAGGGCTCATCTTGGCCATGAGGCTGTATGTGAGGTAGACAGGTGGAGAGGAGGGGAAGGAAGAACAAGAATTAGCACTTGGCAGCTGGAATAAAAATGACAGATGTGGGCAAAGGAAGGGCCGGAGCAGGAGGAAGGAAGGAAGGGGAGAAGGGAGGCGGAGGAAGAGGGACGAGGAGGAGGTGGCTCACGTCAGGGGCGTGGTCCACAGGGCACCACCCGCCAGGCCCATTTACTCATTCCTTGACTTGTTCACCTGTTCATTGCTGCAGCACGCACTGGATCCCTCCTGCATGCCAGACCCTGTGCTGGGGGCCAGGGATGCAGCAGTAAACACCACAGACAGGGCTCCCATTCTCATGGAGCCCACATGACCAGGAGACCGAGCTACAGACAAATACAATGGAATAACGTCTCTGATCGTGACCAGTGCTGGGAGGAGAGAAAGAGGGTGCGGGGGAGACCAGCTTGTTTGGCGGTGACCGGGAAAGGCCTTCAGGGAAGGTGATGTTCAAGAAGAGGTCTGAAGGATGAGAGCCGTCAGCCTTGTGAAAATCAGGGGGAAGACCCTGCCAGGCAGAAGGCTCAGCTGCAGGTCCCCTCCGCTGGAGGAGAGCCTGGCACATGGAGCTCCAAGATGGCAGGAGCAGGTGCCTCCACCCAGCGACAGCACTGCACTTTTCTTTGTCCAGACTTTGCTTCCAGAAAGGCCTTCAGGGATCCCTTAGTCTGTTACACAAATGGGGAAACTGAGTCCAAGAGAGGGGCTTTCATAAGGTTACAGTTTGTCTGTGTGGGGCCCCAGTTCTCCTGATCCCATTTAGATTCTTTCCTTCTTCCTTCTTTGAAATGGGCATTTTCTCATCTGGACGTGGCCTCGACAGAACGGGTCGAGAGGGAGGTGGCACAAGCCTGGTGACTCTGGCTTCCCACACACATTGGGGGATGTGCCAGCAGCACCCAGGCATGCCACTGGAGCTCATGGACTCAGGATTTGGGGACAGCTTAGGCTCTATCTACTAGATAAAAACACAAGATGCACACACATCCTGGGAGTTCATATGAACCACAACGAAATGGAATTTTCTTGTCTTGTCCCGAAATTTCCACTTTGGCCCTGAAGAGACTTGTGTTTTGGCAGTGGGGTCGGGATGGCCAAGAGAGCTGTTTTCACTTGAATCAAAGTCCTGCGGGGGCAGATGAGCAGCAGACTTGACAAGTCCTGAAGGACAGAAATGGGTCACCAATGGATGAATGTTTCAGGAAGGCAGATTTCAGCCCAACATCAGAATGCGCTTTCTGACTCCTCACCGTGTCGGCCATGGGGAGGGTGGGCATCGCCAGAAGTATTCAAGAGGCCAAACGGCCATCCATTAAGGAGATGCTTGGGAAGGGAAGATGAATTTCTGAGATATTTTCCAACTAGGGGTCAATGACTATAGAGGTTTAGGATTTAGGATCCAACCATAAGATTAATAATATACTAGATATTAGTTGAATTCATAACTGAATAAATGATCCCTTCATTCCCATTCTCTATGGTCCCATTTTCTATGGAGTTGCTTGGTTGGCCCCCAAAAGGCATGTCATTGGGCACCCAGGTATGAGAACCCTCAATATGTTACAGTCTCAGATTTTTTTTTTTTAAAGATTTTATTTATTTATTTGAGAGAGAATGAGTGACAGAGAGCACGAGAGGGAAGAGGGCAGAGGGAGAAGCAGACCCCCTGCTGAGCAGGGAGCCCGATGCGGGACTCGATCCCGGGACTCCAGGATCATGACCTGAGCCGAAGGCAGTCGCTTAACCAACTGAGCCACCCAGGCGCCCACAGTCTCAGATTTGTTCTGGGGCAGGGGCATTGGCTGGAGTGACAGCCACAAGCACTTCATTTCCCGCCACCATGGGTCTCATCGAATATTGACTGAGTGCTCACTATGTGCTGGGCCAACTGACAGGCACTTCCCTCTCACAACTGTCCCGGAAGGAGGTTTTATTGGTGTCTCTCACTCTAAGAAACTTGATTCTGTTACTCTTTGTTGTCAGTGTGAGGGGAGCCTTTGCATTCTCTCTTGACAACTGGAAGAGATTTTCATTTGCACAAGCAAATCTGGTTTGAGGCTGAGCATAGGAAGTTCTGGAAGAGAGAGACCTGCCAAGTTCTCTGCAAGTCCTGAGGAAACAGGAGAGTCTGGGTAGAGGGCCAAGGAGAAGGTTGGTGAGGAGGGTGTCATTTTAGCAGAGCTGAGTGTGTGGGTGTGCGTGCACACGTGCGCCCATGCCGTGTATATGTGTGTCTGTGTGTAGGCGCGTGTATGCTGGCCATACAATGGGTACCATGTAATTCAATGACATAGTCTCTATTTCCAAAAAATGGATTCCAGATCACTCCAAACACATCCAGAAATCATCTCTGTACTTCTAGATGAAGTAGACTTGACAAGTAACAACCAGAAGAATTGAATAAAGATGAAGTGGGATTCATTTTTTTTTCTCTTTCCAAACATTGGCAACAGCTTGCAACACTTTGGAATGCTGGGCAGACAGCGGACGAGGTTCTGGGAAGCTCTCTCCGCCATCCCTGTACTGCTTCCCTTGCATCTATTGGGAGCTGAGACTAAGCCCACAGCCCCTGGAGTTGCAGGGAGGGTCATCTGCCACATTTTCTGGTCCCTAGGTTTGGACAGAGCTTTAGCACATTTCTGCTTGATTCTTTTGATCAAATTTTTGGAGAGGCGGGTTTGTTTTCCTTTTTCTCTTTCTTTCTTTTTAACCTGGAAACAAATTGCAGCTGAGGGAAAAAAGGTGTTGCTTAATTTCGAGGTCAGTTGTGTTTTTCCAAGATTTAGTTCTCTAAAAAGTAGGATAAAACAAATATCTATTTACCACAACTAGGCTTTCTAATTAGCTCCCCTGTGTCCTCCCCTAAATTCAAACCACTTGTCTCCACATAAAATCTCCCGTAGGTACCACCATTAACACCCTTCAGAAGGAAGGGCCAGCCCACAGCTGGCCCACAAGCCCCTAGCTTGTGGGCTGCAAGCCACGGAAAGTGTGGGGCTCAGACAAAGGCGCGTGCAGAGAGTGTGGGATCCCAGCACTTGAGAAACCTTCTTTGTTGAGGTTGCAAGAGGTCTCATCTCACAGTGAGAGAACATCTGGGGCCACAGAGATGGGGACTCAAAGGGCCTCAGGCCCAGGTCTGAGAGGTCACTGTAACTTCGACACAGTCTGGCAGAAGATGTCCAGTGCTCAGAGGGAAAAGAACCCATTTCCACATTCTTCTGCCCCGGACACCCACTGGATGTTTATACATCCCTGGGAGAGGTTATCTGCGTTTGACTTGAGGCAGGCCCAACACCAGACCCAACACTCCGATGGGTGAACCTGGGGGATGTTGCAAAAGACAGCTGGGAGTGTGTGAGCGCGTGCATGCGTGCTGGGGGGTTGGGGATTCAGAAGAGGGGATCTGTGGAATCCAGAGACCCAGAATCAGCTCCATTGCTGGCCCTACTCCAGCCACTCCTTGCCAATGAACGAAGAGGTCTTCCCCTGGAGATGTCAAGGTTTGAAGGGGCCTACCTCTGCCCTTGACTAGTTGTGTGACCTTGAACAAGTCATATCCTTGTCTCAACGTCCCCAACTGTGAAAAGCTTGTTGGATCATGGGCTTGAGCCAGTGGTTCTTCACATTTTAGAGACCCTGGTCTTTTGACAGTCTGATGTCAGAAGGTCTCTCTGGGAAGGACATTTTACATGTGCAATTACTTACACATTAAGATGTTCTTAGACCCCTGGAATCCCTGAGGACCCTCTGTAAGACCCCTTGGTGGGATTCTCCAAGGCCCTGTGCACAGTGCTTGTACATCATGGGTGCTTAAGAAATGTTTGTGGAATGAATCAGTTCTCCCTTTAAACTCTGGCTTCCTATGAATCTGTGATTCTAAGCACCCAGGTTTGATTCTGCTTAAGTGCCTTCAGCAGACAGAAACAAAGGTACGTAGGAAAGACCCTTCCTTGAATGTTAGAGGCATGTGCTCGCGCGCACGCGCGCACACACACACACACACACACACACACCTTCTGATTGCCATCCCTCTGCCGCACATCTTTTATCAAGCACCTACCATGTGCTAGGCACCAAGAACATGGTAGTGAGCAGCCCTGACCCTGCCCCCGCCCTCACGGAACTCACAGGCTAGCCGTTCTGGGCAGAGACCTGCGCTGGACCTGGGTGCGCAGCGAGGCCCAGACAGCCTTGCAGTCGGGGCTGAATTATGGCTTTTGTGGGCCTTGGGCACTTTTGCCTCCATTCACCTTCCATGGTAGAAGCTCCATCAAAAAATGTTTTAAAATACCACCAAGTAGGTATCAAGATGAATATAACTCAGTTCGGATTCATTGTTATGTATTCATTTGTTTGTTTGTTTTTTAATCTTGATTTTAAAAGAAAGAGTGAAAACATTTTTGCGGGCCCCTAAATGTATCATGCGCGCTAGGTACAGTGCCTCGTGGATAGTCGGCCCTCCCTGTAGCTCAACCTCACCCATCAGATAATGCCAAATAGAGGCTGCCAAGCATGGGTTTTACAAAGAGAAGCTGGAAGGTGTCAGAGGAGGAAGAGGCCATGGAAGATTCTGGAAGGAGACTGCTTGAGCAGAGCCTTGGAAGGTGAGCAGGACTGAATGGGAGCAGAAAAGGCGTTCTGGATCAGGGAGGGAGCAAGGAAGCCAAAGGCCTGGAAGGAGGAATATGCAGGACATGTGTAAGTACAGGGGCGACCAAAGTCCCAGTGTCCCTCAACACTGGACCCGGGGGTCATTCAACATCTTACCAACAGCCTTATCCCCTTCCGGCACCCCATTTCTCCCACACCCACTAGTAGATTCTCAGGATATGAGCTCTAGGGGACCACCACAATAACCACCGTTTATTTATTTTTTAAAAGATTTTATTTATTTATTTGACAAAGAGAGACACAGCGAGAGAGGGAACACAAGCAGGGGGAGTGGGAGAGGGAGAAGCAGGCTTCCCGCCGAGCAGGGAGCCCGAAGTGGGGCTCGATCCCAGGACCCTGGGATCCTGACCTGAGCCGAAGGCAAACGCTTAATGACTGAGCCACCCAGGCGCCTCATAACCACTGTTTATTGAGCACTGAGTAGGGCCAGGCACATGGAGCCCTTTGTCATTATCCCATTTTATAGATGAGAAAACCAAGGTGCAGGAGTGAAGTAACTTGCCTGTAGTCAAACAGCTAGAAAAGGCAGAGCTGGATTCACTCGGAGAGCTCTCACCTCCCACCACTAGGCCACACTGACTCTTGGAGAGGCTGAAAGAGCCCCATGCAGTCATCTGCACATGGGAAACCAAGGCCCAGAGAGGAGATATGGTGGATCTAATGTCACAGGAGTTTTTCGACAGGGCTGGGAATAGAATCCAGGAGTTTTGGCTGCAGCCTGGCGGCCCTGTCCAGCAGCAGGAGGATGGGGGTCTTCTGAATGATCACACTGGCACCGTGAGGCCTTCCTCATCCTCTCAGCCTCAGAAGTTTCCACTACGGTCTTGCCCCCTTCTGAGCCAGTCCTTCTGGCCCCTGCTGTTCGTGCAGGTTCCTGAAGACCCACTTTCTGTAAGAGTCAGACTCAAACACCCCTTTCTCAAAAGTTGTTCCTGAAAAGGGGGATCTTTCTTCTCCTACCCCCTACTCCCCGCCCCAGGGGAAGGCTCAGCAAGGACAGAGGAGGCTCCTCTGTGTCCCAAACCCATCCCTCCAGTGCACGAAGCACCTGCCTCCCAGGCTGGCTATGTAGATGTTATCATGGGAATGAGCTGACTCACCTTCGTGACATCTCAGCCCGCTGGGCAGGAACGCTATTCTGGGCGCCACAGTCTTCCAAGGGTATAGACATAGCGAGCAGTCCCAGGAGGGCCAGGGGCCTCCATTCCGTGCCCCCTGGACTGTAGGAACAGGGCCGGGAAGTTAGAGGATGTAAAAGCTGTCATCAAGGCTTGGCTGAGCATCCAGGAGAGAAAGGGTGATAAAGGCTTGGGGTTCCTCAACAAGAGCATCCGGACTCTTGGCAGAAGTGACGGGGTGGAGTTTCATTCAATCCAAGACCTTACCATAGTCAGTGCTGACCAAGGAGGAAGTGGGCTGTTCAGGGCGGGACTGGCTCTCCTCTTCTGGTGGTGTGGAAGCAGAGGCCGGGCGGGAACATTGGGAGGAGATTGGGGCACCAGGTGGGTGACACAGGGGTTCAGAGTTGTGTGAGTTGGAATGCTTTATGAAGCCCTCTTCTCGTTTTCTGAGGAGGCAACGTGGTTGCATGGAAAGAAATATCATGGCCTTAAATATCTGGTTTCTACCACTTACTGCCTTTTATTCTCTGAGACTCAGTTTCCTCTTCTGTAAAATGAGGACAGGACAGTAACAATGACAAGGGGTGTTCTGAGAGTGAGATAAGACGATGTAGATAAAAGTCCTGGTGATCAGTGAGTTTCTTTTCCCATTTTACAGGGGACGAAACGGAGTTTGGAGCTGTTGTTAAGTGACAGCCAGGGCCTGAAGTTAAACGACTGGTAGGGGTGGTTGGTTTAGAATGGGAAGGCAGGTGTCTTCCGGCACCGTGGGCTGTGTCCTACCTGGTTAGGCCCCACTTACCGAGCACCCACAACGTGCCTGCTGTGGTGTTCCCCTGAGCAGAGAGTCTATGACCAGGTGCAACTATTCGCCTCATGCTACAAATGAGGCTCAAATAATTATGCCGTTGTTCAAGCTCTCACAGATGAAGACGCAACAGAGTTAGGATTCCAATGCAAGTTCAACTCCCAGGCCCATGCTCTTAACCAGGGGCTGGCAAAATGCAGCCTGTGGGCCAAATGCGCCCACCCTATCTGTTTTTATAAATAAAGTTTTATTAGAACACGGTCGCCCTCATTTATGTACGTGTTGCCTGGGGCTGCTTGTTGCAAACCGAAGATTTGTCTTACGAAGCCTGAGCTATTTACTATCTGGCTATTTACCACAAAAGTTTGCCCAGTTCTCTTCTTAACCACCCTTTTATAGTCTTTACTTGAGAATTTAAAAAGAGAATCTACTTAACACCAGGGCTCATTTTCAGGCTGGTAAGTAAGTACTTAACATGAATTCTGGATAGAGATTGAATTAGTCTCTTCTTTCTGTGAGCAGATCTTCAGTCAAGGGGTTGCTGAGTAAAATGAATTCAAGGGCATTGTGCCAAGCACATTAACAACTCCCTGTGCTTTGCATTTGTATATGGTAGTATAATTAGGGGATTTTTATTGTTTTATTTAACTTTTTATTCTTAAGAACGATTTTTATTTCACTAGTTGTTGATATTTAGAGTTTATTATTAATGCTATTTATTATAGCTGTATCAGAACTGTATTTTTTTCTCCTTTTAAATATATAATCTACATATGAATGTATAATATCTTCTGCAGGTGAACCAGTGGGATTTTTAGCCATAGCCAGGGAGATAATAGATTTTCATATATAGAGATCAAAGAACAGATCCAGTCCACAAAAAAAGATATGGCAATGGTGAAGCTGAGTCCAGGAGTCAAGAGACCTTGGTTGTAGACGTAGCTCTATCTAATCAGTGGGGTGATTTGAATTTCTCATAAGCCCTCCCGTGCCTCCATTTCCCCTTATATAAAATGGGGCCATTGCACCAGATGATTGCTGATGGCTTTTCCTAGTATGGCATTGTATTCCCACAAAAGCCCACCCAAATCAAGCCTTTGGTGTAGAGCTGCTTGAAGGCAGAGGCTTAACAGAGATGACCTTTGATCCCACAATGCACATTCTCTTCTGAACCTAGCAATTCCTTAGAGAGTAAGGAACAGTCTACGTGCACCAGGCATCTTTCCAATCTTTTCTGGTCTTGTCACAGGATCCAGGACTCTTTATCAGAAGAAGGGGGATTTAGGTCTGATGAGGATGGAGTGTCCCTGGTGGGCAGCAGTGGGCCAGTGGACGCCACAGCAGGTCTCCATGACGGGGAGGAGGTGGAAGCCAAAGGAAGCAGGGACTCTGTCCTGTCATCTCTGCTTGTCCTCGAGATGACTCTATCAGAGCACCGGGGAGCAGGACAGGACGGACTTGTCATCACCATTAGGGGTGCGGGTGTCCTCCTCCCTTGCCTGCTAATCCTCATCATGATTACCCTCTCTCTAGGGCAAGCATGCAAACATTTTGGTCTTCATTTCTAATCACATTTTACAATTTGATAGGCACACACACAGAAAGGAATTTCATTGTTGTTTTAATTTGTATCTATTTGATCACTCTAAGATCCAGTCTTTTTTTCTTGTGTAGCTATTTGTATTTTTTCTTAGTAAATGAATTTTCTTTTTTCTTTGTAAATGAGTTATTCATGGCCTTTGCTTTGATTTTTTTCCTACGGTAATATTTATCTTTTCACTTTTGATTTTTTTTTTTAAAGATTTTATTTATTTGACAGAGAGAGACACAGTGAGAGAGGGAACACAAGCAGGGGGAGTGGGAGAGGGAGAAGCAGGCTTCCCGCTGAGCAAGGAGCCCAACGCCCAGGACCCTGGGATCATGACCTGAGCCGAAGGCAGACGCTTAACGACTGAGCCACCCAGGCGCCCCTCACTTTTGATTTTTTTGAGGTTACATATTTAATATGTAAATGCATCTTTTGTTTTGTTAGGCTCTTACAAAATCAAACAAAACTGAGTATAGCGAGAAAATGTTAATAGCTTCCCCTTTCTCCTCTGCAATTCTGAACTCCCAGGAAAGCACTGATAATTAGCATTTGCTGGGTAACTGCTGTCACTTCTTCGGGTGTTAATACAAATTTATTCTCTTCTCTCTCTCTATATATATATTCTATATGCAATATATACATATAAATATATATGCAATTCTGTTCTTTCTTTTTCATTTTTATAAAATTGGAAACATTCTATATCTTTTAACCTAAGATCTGTTTGTATTTTTTTTTATTTTTTAAAGATTTTATTTATTTATTTGTCAGAGAGATAGAGAGCACAAGCAGGGGGAGTGGCAGGCAGAGGGAGAGGGAGAAGCAGACTCCCCGCTGAGCAGGGAGCCCGACGTCGGGCTCGATCCCAGACCCCGGGATCATGACCTGAGCCGAAGGCAGTCGCTTAACCGACTGAGCCACCCAGGCGCCCCCCTAAGATCTGTTTTTAAAAAATTCTACATTTTAAACTGATTCTCAGATTCCTATGTGTCTTCTCTGTTTTGCAAACTCTTTCTTGTTATCGTCACTTCAAGAGTTAAGCAAGAATATCTGGCCACTTTACAGATTAGAGAAACTGAGTTTCAGGGAGGACATGTGATTTGCCCAGATCCTTCAAGGGCTCAATAGGTGGACGAAAGCCCCAGGACAAGAACCTCCTGATTCTGGAGGGTGTTCCTTTTCTATGCTGAGTGAATCAGGCCTTCTGCCCTTAAAGTCAGCCTCCTGAGGTACACAAGCAGGAGCTGGGAGTCCCAGAAGGTGTAAGTACTAAGAGAGTCAATGAGAGAAGAGAAATTCAAATCAATCCCTAATGTGCTGGGTGGCCTTGGGGTGACTTGTTTGCCCTCTTTGGGTTCCCTGTTCTCATCTATGAAGTGTTTGGCCTAACCAGAGGATTTCAAACTGAGCTCTTTGGGGCTTTAAGGAGCTCCTACAAGTTACTGCTCCTCAATGGGGCACATGGGTGGCTCAGTCGGTTAAGCGTCAGCCTTCAGCTCAGGTCATGATCCCAGGGTCCTGGGATCGAGCCCCACGTTGAGCTCCCTGCTCAGCTGGGAGTCGGCTTCTTCCTCTTCTCCCTACTCGTGCTCTCCCTCTCCCTCTCTCTTGCTCTCTCAAATAAATAAATAAAATCTTAAAAAAAAGTGAACACAGGGAGCATGTTCAGGGATGCTCACTGCAGTAGTTTGTGTTGGTGAAAAGTTGGAAGCAATTGGACATGTACTCTGGTATGGGGTGGGTTATATGCATAGGATCATTCGTTTACCATCTCTTCATTCATTCATGGAATAGTTATTAATCACTGCCAGGCACTGTTCTAGACATGGGGAATCCTCTGTGAACAAAACAGACCAAGTCTCCATCTTCTCAGAGTTCACCTGGAAGGCAGGTCCACCTGTCATGAGCTGCATCCCAGTTAGGGGACATGAGCTGGATCCATGCATCCCCACATGCACGGGTCTCCCCAGGCCATAGGGCTGAGTGGTGGAAGAAGGCATCAAGACCAGAGTGGGCTGATTCCTTTCATATAAACTCCCCACCCCCTATTTATCAGTCTGTCTGTAAATTTGTCTGCGGATGAGCAGATAGATGAAAAGGTGCTGAGGAGGGTTTGGGGGAGTACACGCCCAAATGATGGTGTTGCTTCTGGAAAGAGAAATGAGGGTACCCTGGATTGAGGGTATCCTGTCTGGGGCACTTTAACTTTATCTGTATTTTTTTTTTGAACAAGTATTACTTGTGGTTAAAAAATATATTTTTTTTAAGGTTTAAAATAAACTTAAGTCCAAAGAGAAGGAAAAGACAAAAAGGAATTTACAAGTTTCAATTTCAGAAGCCGTCAAAATCTAACATGCTCAGACTCTAGAGTCTACCTAAAGCGATGAAGCATCTAGGTTTGGGGATCAGAGATTTTAAATTACACAAACCAATGAATGTTACTGTCTGGATCCAAGGACCAGCTGGCTTCATCATTGAGCCAGAATCCAGTATGTTCAACCCCAGCTGGTTCCTTCTTAGTTACGTAGAATCCCCATCTCAGCATTGCTGGAAGGGAACACTCCCCACCCCCAGACTTCTTTTACAATGGTCCAGCCATTGTGATTTTTCTTTTAAATTTACTTAATATACTTGACATATAACACTGTGTAAGTTTCAGGTATACAAAATTTAAGTGATTTCTTGTTTTGCCACGAACTCAATTAATGGTAGAGCCCAGATTATGAAGTGGGAAGCAAGCCTGCCTTGCCTCCAAATCCTGGGCCCAATGTCCCAGGGGAGGGGACAGAATGGGAGAGTCAGGGACGCCATCCCCCAGCCTCCCCCCCGGAAGCTCCAATGACAAGTCCCTGAGTCCCAGTGCCCAGCACTTGCTGAAAGAGAGCCTTGTCGACATGGAAGGAGATCAAGGCAGCCGGGGGGTGCCGAAACCTCCTGTCGGGTCCACATCTCCCGAAGAGATAGGGACACTTTGGACACTGCCCCCACCCCCTCCTCGAGCTCTCTCCACTCAAATTCCACGGGGCTTTGGAATCACTAGACTGTCTCCCGCTCCCAGGAAACCCCAGGCTTCAGTGGAGCCAGGCGACTGGCCATCCATCACCCTTATCTCCTGGCTCTGGCGGCCCCAGGTCCCTGGCCTGGATGGGCCCGGGGGGCCAGGAGGGGTAGGGGACGGGTGGGGCCTGGGGGGGCTTCGATAACAAGAAAAGCAGCTGTCCCCTGGGGGAGCTTCAAAGTGCCTGGAGCTGAAATTTATGTGCAGACTTGCTCCCATTCGGGGTCAGAGGGCCATTCATCCCACAAATAGTCATTGAGCACCTACTACGTGCCAGGCACTGGGCTCGGGCCCAGAGATTTTGTTGTTTGTTGGGTTGTTATGTCTACCTCATTCATTAATTCAGTAAGTATTTATCAAACACTCCCTAGGAGCTGAGGGTTTCTGGGGACCTGGGGCTGTTGGACCAGTCAGATGAATATGGAGAGGCTTTCAGTCCCCTCATGCCGTGCTTCTGACTTTGGAGTCAGGCAGACTTGCGCACGTTACCAAACCTCTCTGGGTCTTGGCTTTCTTTCCTGTAAACCCGACATAATAATCACACCCATCTCGTCGGCCTTGGGAGAGGACAAAATGAAACAAGAAACTGTCGGTCCAAAGCTTTGCCCAAGCCTGGCAGATGGTCACGGGGCAACAAAAGTGGCTGGTTTTATGACTGCAGTTGATGGATACAATCACTCATTTATGATGCATGTGGTGAGCCGCTGGGCGCTTGGCCCTTGCTGGCAGGGCACGTGGCACGCAGGCCTGGGGCGGTTTGCAAGAGTCCCCCCCCCCCCCCACACACACACTGCCCCAGGCCTCTCCTCTGCTGAGGCCTCAAGGTATTCAAGAGGGGGTTTCTGCACGGGGCCCAGGAGAGCCACTGGACTCGACGACTTCTCAAATCCCTTTCTCCCCCAGACTCTAGGGGCCCCCATCTGAGGAGCTGAGATCTGCCTTTCTGAGATGTTCCCCGGTAGGGTCCTAGCTCTGTCATCTGGGCCGCACTCAAACTCTTAGAACCTCAGCATATTCATGAACAAAATGGGGTTAGCAACAGTTCCTATCCTGTTGGGTTATAGTGAGGATAAAATGAGATAAAGATTGTAAAGCACTTGGCACATGTCTGCACAATTAAGTCTTCAATAAGTGGTAGCCAATAACGAACAAAATAATGATAGTCTTGGGAATCAGTAAGACAGGTGGCAGCAGCAGGAGGAGGAGGACTGAGTAAGAAACGTATTAAGAGCTGTACTTTCTGGGATGAAAGCAGTTTTCGGTTCTGGGGGAACCTCAGTTTGGCCAGGCAGGGCACACAAGGTTTCCGAAGATGCTTTGTTGCTGCGAAATTCACATCAACAGAAAAGGAAAGGCACCTTGAGTTAATGTACTTCTGCTCCACCCAGTGGGGGCAGTATGACTGCAGATGAGCTAGGGGAGGTGGCCCGGAAGCTTAATAGGTTTCCCAGTGTCACGGAGCTAGGGTGAGCTGGGCTTCAGCAGAGCTTGGTCCCCCTCTCATCCCTGCCAGGGCTGCCGGGGGAGCTCCCTGTGGACAGGGCTGTGGGAGGAACTGTGTGCCCCCTCCCAAATTCATACATCGAAATCCTGACCCCTGGTATCTCAGAAGGTGACCGAATTTGGAGATAGTGTCCTTACAAAGGTAATCAAGTGAAAATGAGAGCATGAGGGTGGGCCCCCATCCCGTATGACTGGTGTCCTTCTTACAGGGGAAATTTGGACAGAGACACGCATAGAGGGAAAGCGATGTGAAGAGACTGGGAAAAGATGGTCATCTACAAGAGATGCCCGGGACCACATCCATCCCTCACAGCCCTCAGAAGGAACCAACCCTGCCAACACCTTGATTCTGGACTTCCCAGCCTCCAGAACTGTGAGGGAATAAATTTCTTTTTCAGGCCCGCAGTCTGCGGGACTTTGTCAGGGCAGCCCTGTGGGTAGACTGCGTGTCTGGGCTAAGTGCTGGGGGATTCCCTAACGATGTCGTGGGCAGGCTGGGGGAATGGTGTGAGCAATCACCCTGCTCCTCTCCAGAACCTGGGATGGTGGACAGAACGGTGAGGCCAGCAAGGCTGAGTCTGATGACCAGGCCAAGGCCTTAGGATTGATTTTTCTGTTTCTTGTGGCTCTCTGAGCACTGAAAAAATTTTCCCAGTGCCTTCCTAGGGAAGCTGATTAACCTCACCTGAAGCTGTGCTCCAGGAAGACCTGGCAGATGTGTCCTGGCCTCCCTGGGACTGGGGGTTTGTCAGAGTCTGGGAATTACTGAGCTGGCTGCATCTCTTTCCTCCTCTCTCTGTGATCCTTTTTCTAGTTCTTCCCTCCCTTGTTCTCCGGCTTCCCTGTTCCTGGACTATGCTCTGCGGTATCCTCTCCACATCCCAACCCCAGATTGCTTCCTTCAACTCCCACTCTTCCCAGGCCACCCTCACTTGGTGGCACTCAGCAGGACAAGGGAGAGTCCAGAGCCCTAGGTTGCCTTGGAGACAGAGGCAGGAAAAGTCTAAACTTGCTACTTTGGAGCTGAGAAGAAATTATCCAGAGCTGGTTTCTCCTCCTACCTTCCAGGGAGCCTTGTTCTTGTCCCTGGCCTGGATACATTATTATATTTTGCTTTAATTGCATCAAAGCAAATGACTATGCCCCCTGTGGTTTGGATCAGGTCAGGGATCTGATAATCGACCCTGGCACAGTCTAGACAGGAGTCACTTTGAAGCTGTTTTTAGCAGGATGAGAACAAACAATTTTTCCAAAGTGGTTACATCAGACAAACAGGCTGGTGGGTCATCTTTTTGGGAGGGAGCAGGCCCTGGCTCCAGGCTGCCTACGGACAGACTCCCAGGTCCCTAGGAGGACTGTGGACCGGACTCCCTGGGACACAAAAAACTGAAGTAGAGATGTCATAGGCTTAGGCCCCCTACGATGTCAAACCTGGAAGTGCCTCTTCCTGGAAGCCTATCCTGACTGACACCAGATGCCTCTTCCTGGAAGCCCATCCTGACTGACACCACCTGGCTCAGAGCTGAAAGGTAGCTGAGTGCAGGAGGAGGACATAGTGGGCCTCAGAGATGGAAGAGAGATGGAATTCACCCAGGGCACTACAAAAGGTGGACTCATGTGATGCAAAAGTATTCTCTCTTCAGTTTTCTTTCAATCCTTTGGATTTCATCCAGAGGAAAGCCTCGGTGTGGTACTACTCGGTCTCTAATACCTCTCTACCATTTGCTCATCTCCCCTTTTAACAAAGAGAGCAGGCCTAACGCTCTGTAGGGTGCTAAGATCTACCTATATGTGAATAACACTGTTTTCTCTTCACTGTATTTATTTCCTATAGTTTCTTACAAACAATACCGGTTTTCACTTTGAACAGTAAGGCAGAGACCCTGAAGGTAGGAGCTGAGAGGGGACTTTGGAAGGCAGTGCTGAGGGGTCTCTCTCTCTCTCTCTCTCTCACTCACACACACACACACTCGACTGATGCCGGCTCCACACTCACCTGCTGTGTGACTTCTGGCAGACCCAGACCGCTGTGCTTTCTGAGCCTCAGTTTCCCTGTATAAAATGGGGTGGACAGTGCTTCTGTGCAGGATCGTATGGGGGTTTTCTGAGAGCATATGCATGTAAAGCATCCACATGGTGCCTGGTATAGGGTCTGCACTCTGCCTGGTGGCCTTTTTCCTTACAGGGGCCACAGCTCCCCTCACCCATTCTCAGAGACTTCACTGGTCCCATAGTCAAAGCTGACTAAGCTCTGGTTTCCGTGGAAACCAAAGGAACCTGGAGCCCTCAGCCATGCTCTGGCTCAAGCTCCCTGGTCCTGGGCTTGTCTCATTCCCTCAGTGGGCTTCAGTTTTCCCATCTGTCTGCAGAAGCTCTGACCAAATGGTTTCTAAGTTCCCTTGCAGCTCTGACATTAGAACATTTTGAGCAGTAACCAGAGAGTGGCAGCTCCACGATAGAAGACCCTCTGCTTTACCAAATATATCTTGTGCTCCATCCTGCTTGCAGCTTTGGCCATGGACCAGCCGCATGGACCTCACTGGGGAGCAGGATAGAAATGCAGATTCTCGGGCCCCACCCAGAGCTCCTGAATCAGAATCTGCATTTTTTTTTTTTAAGATTTTATTTATTTGACAGAGAGAGACACAGCGAGAGAGGGGACACAAGCAGGGGGAGTGGGAGAGGGAGTAGCAGGCTTCCCGCGGAGCAGGGAGCCCGATGCGAGGCTCGATCCCAGGACCCTGGGATCATGACCTGAGCCGAAGGCAGAAGCTTAACGACTGAGTCACCCAGGCACCCCAGAATCTGCATTTTAAAAGATGCCTGGCACTTGAAAAGCTGTTTTATATACCACTGGTCTGAAATGAGAATTTGAAAATGCCTTTATATCTTCAAATTTATTTGTATATTTTTGAGGAATTGTTAAAAACAATAAACATGTCATTTTATTCAAAACCAACAAAGCTGTTGCAAAAATGTTCAACTAACCCAGCTCAGTTCAGACAAGAAATGATTTATGTAAATCTGGCAAACAGCTTTTTCTCCAGGGAATTTTCTTTCTGTGTAAGTTAGGGTTGCCACTTGCCATAGGATCTTTGGCCTCTTCCCAACAAGTGTCTCCCTCATGCCTGATTCCTGGAGGGGTGTGTGTGTGTGTGTTTGTGTGTGTGTGTTTGTGTGTGTGTTTGTGTGTGTGACTGTGTCTTGCAGCTGATCCACTGGGCAGGGACTTCAGCAAAGTCAGCAAAACCAGGATGGAAATAAACTGAATTCCTGAGGGCTCTAGGGTAAGCCAGAGGGGCAGGGGAAACCAGTGCTCAGATAAACTCAAGCAGTGTGCATAGTCTGTGGATTAGTCAGGCATCCCTGCTTTCCAGCTGGGCCCATCTCCTAGAGGGCTTCCTGCCTCTCCCTCAAGCCCAGCCTCCAGCGGGGCTGAGTCCTGTTTCTCCTAGCTCCATAATGAAGCCCCAAACACTGGGCCATCCACTTCAAGGAATTGATCCCCCCAAAGTGAGCACAACATAGGCAAAGATCTTCGTACAAGAATATTCATCAGTGGTATATAAAACATCACATACTACTGGTAAGAGTGAAAAGCCAGGAAACAAATCCAAGTGTCCACGAGTAGAGGCCTGATGTCACTTTGTGATGGATTTTGATACCGCAGGCAGTGCCCGGGAGCAGGTCAGCTCTCACTTACGCTCCGGAGTCAGCAGGTCCGGACTTGAGTAATATTTTCGGCAAGTTATTTAGCCTCTCCAAGCCTCAGCTTCCTCGGCTGTAGAATGCAGGGATCCTAATACCAAATCCATTTTCTTGTTTTCAGGATTAAACGAGGACATGCGTGGAAATTATCTAACACAGAAGCTGGTACATGGGAAGTGCTTGCTATGTGTTGGTTTACTGCGCTCCTATTCACATCCAGAAAAATGTCCTATGTGGATATTCATGACGTGGAAATGGAGATGTGGTATAGTGAAAGTTAACAAAGCAGATTGTAGGGGCGCCTGGGTGGTTCAGTCGGTTTGGTGTCTGCTTTCAGCTCAGGTCATGATCTCAGGGTCCTGGGATTGAGCCTTACATTGGGCTCCCTGCTCAGCGGGGAGTCTGCTTCTCCCTCTCCCTCTGCCCAAAAAAGTGCAGATTGTAACTCAGCATGATCCATTTTATAAGGATATGTGTATGTATTCACATTTAAAATAATATGAATTAGGGGCGCCTGGGTGGCTCAGTCATTTAAGTGTCTGACTCTTGATTTCAGCTCAGGTCTCATGGGGCCCCACGTGGGGCTCCACACTGAGCGTGGAGTCTGCTTAGGATTCTCTCTCTTCCTGTCCCCCTGCCCCCCTCCCTCTCTCTTAAAAAATGATATGAATTAATAGCCACATAATGGAAATGTCGTTGCTAAAAGAATGGGAAGTGGTTGGACACCATGTAACCCTGTCTCATTTCTCAGACTCACTTCCATCATCTCTGCCTGGGAGTGCCAGGGAAAATCAGAGTTGGACCCATCTTTGGTAAGGACCATAAAGACAAAACAAAAGTGGTACTAACTGAATGCTTACTAGGAGCCCTGCACCCTCTGGGTGCAGTATTAGCTAATTTATTTCTCACAACCACCTATGAGGTGGCTACTATTATATTCCCATTTTACAGATAAGGAAGCTGAGGCACAAAAAGGCTGAGTAGCAATTTGCCCAAGGTCTCACAGCCAGAAAGCAGTTAAAGGATGGTTTCAAACCCAGGCTCTTAATTACTATGCTATGCCACCTCTTAGACATTTCATTTTACAAATAAGGAAACTAACACCCAGAGGAGCAGGACATCTGGCTCAAGGCCACATGCAAAGCAGGGGCAGAGTAAGAAATAGGACTAGGGGATCCCCGGGGCCCTGGGTGGTTAGCGTTTGCCCTCCTCTGCAGCCAGAGCCTCTGGATAAATCCAGGTCCTTGGCAAGCAAGGGAGACAATCCATGAAAGGCCTGCACCTTTGCCCTGGAGCACTGAGCCCCGCTCTAAGTCCTGTGTAATTTAAGGCAAATGGAATCCATATGGCTCCGATTCATTTACACTTAAATCTTCAAAATATTGTGTTTTAAGAGCTGTTACTTACAAAGCCTTCAAAACCTGTTAAATAAGATTCAGCTCCCCATCCCTCCTTCCCACCCCACCCCCAGGCCAGCCTCCTTCCCCGTCCCCCCCTTCTCAACTGGGCTCACACCGGCACCTGGCGGGCCTGAAAAGCCACTCCCTCAGATGTGGAAACCTGGGGGTGGGCACAAGGAGGCCGTTATCAGGATGTTCAGCACAACATTTTCTGTGGCCACCCCAAGGTGGAAAACCCTGGAAATGTCCATCCATGAGAGAAGGGATGAATAAATCATGGCAAATTCATACGATGTAATACCATACAGCAGTGAAAATTAATAAACAAGATCTACACATGTCGAAATGAATGAATCTCACAAACATATGGTTGGGGGGAAAAACCAAAACAAGTTGCAGATAAAATCATAACATGATACCAATTATATAAAACTTTAAAACCCTGAAAATTGGGGTGCCTGGGTAGCTCAGTCACTTGAGCATCTGACTCTTGATCTTGGCTCAGGTCATGATCTCAGGGTTGTGGGATCGAGCCCTGTATCTGGCTCCACACTGAGCAGGGAGTCTGCCGCAGATTCTCTCTCTCTCTCTCTGTGCCCCTCTGCTCCACTCTCTCAATAAATAAATAAATAAATAAATAAATAAATAAATAAATAAATAAATAAATAAAATCTTTAAAACCCCCCAAATCATTTTTTTAAATATATAAACTACTCTGATGAGCTTTATTTTTTAAGCTGGTAATGGGTACATGAAAGTTTATTACATCACGTATACATTTTTGTATAATCTTGAAAAACTACCTAATCAAATTAAAAGTCTAGACTTAGCATCATTAAAAGAAAGTTAGCTTGTGTATGAGGAAGTTCGAGCCCCTCATTTCACAGAAGGGAAGAAGGGAATAATTGAGTACTCGTTAGCTGCGCAACGCTTACTGAACACCTTCGGGCATAGCAGCCTCTCAGTCCCACACTCTTGCACTGGAGTAGATGTTAATATGACTTCCATTTCATAGGTGAGGCAGCTCAGGCTCAGAAGCTTCCTCCAGGTCATGTGGCTTGTGAACCATGAGGTCGGAATACAAATTTTGGTCTTCTGCCTCTCAGCTCACACAGCAGATCACATGCTGTGGAGCCAGGCATTGTTATTTGATCCTTACCCACAATTCTTTGAGTTTGGTTTTATTATTGCCGATTTTATAGATGAGGAACCTGAAGCTCTGAGTAGTCAAGCGACCTGCTAACAGTTGGTCAGGGAGGTAAATCCATAGAAAGCAGACCAGGGAGCCTCTTGACTCATTGTCTAGTGCTCTTTCCATACCAGCCCTGGTCTGGAGATCTGGGGATGGGAGGATGGGACCATGTTTACTGTTACCTTCCACTTAAAAAAAAAAAAAAAAGATTTTACTTATTTCAGAGGGAACATGAGAGATTACAAGAGAGCATGGGGTGGGGGGCGGCAGAGGGAGAAGCAGGTTCCTGTTCTATGCAATTTGGTTACTTCCAAGGGGAATGAAGGCCCCAAAGCCACCTTGGCCAGGTTGGGGCACAGAGTTGTATGGAAAGGGAGAACCTGTGAACCTTGGGTCTTGCAGCCAACTCCACTTTCATTCATGACCTGTGTCCAACCTATCAGTCAGCGTCCCTGAAGAAAAGAGGTGGCACACTCAAATCAGGTGATTTGAGGAGAATGTTAGAAAAGGACTATCCACACATTTATGGGTGGGGTGTTGGAAAAGCAACCAGTCCCAGTGCAGTACTCTGGGGCTGGCAAGAGCAGTGAGCTTTTTTTTTTAAAGATTTTATTTATTTATTTGAGAGAGAGAATGAGAGACAGAGAGCATGAGAGGGAGGAAGGTCAGAGGGAGAAGCAGACTCCCTGCCGAGCAGGGAGCCCGATGCGGGACTCGATCCAGGGCTCCAGGATCATGACCTGAGCTGAAGGCAGCCGCTCAACCAACTGAGCCACCCAGGCGCCCGAGCAGCGAGCTTTTACCATCTAGGGGGGGTAAAGGGAGGAAACATTCTCCAAGCCAGATGAGCAACTTTCTGGAGTGGGCGGTCTACTCAGAGCTGCGGCCCCTGGTAGAAGACGCAGCCAAACTAGCAAGGAGGGGTCGAGGAAATGTGTCCTGGGCTCACGCTCCTCCTTCCCTCAGATGCCCTGCCAGTACTCCTTTCAGCCAAATCCAGTGGGAAACAGAAGGCAAGGAGACTTGATGCAGTTCATACAGGTCAGCCTCCCAGGGCACAGAGCATGATGGGGAGAGTCAGAGACTGAATCCAGAAGGGCCAACCGGAAGATACCCACACATTCCACAGTAAATATTGGCTTTCCTTCAGACATGCACAAACTGACCATTTCTTACCACCTCCACAGCCAGCCCCGGGTCTGAGCCACTGTCATTCCTTGGCTGGGTCACTGCAGGAGATCGCTAGGTGATCTCCCAGCTTCTACTGTCTGTTCTTAACAATCAGAGTGATTCTTGCAAATTGAAAGTCAGACCATGGCACTCCTGTGCTCAAAATCTTCAAACTAAGAGCAAAAGCCAAAGTCTTTACATAACCTCACAAGTTCCTGTATATGGTCATTCCCCCAGGCTCCCTTAACCTCATCTCTGTATTTTTTCTCTAGTCCTAGCTCTGCTACAGCCACACTGATTTTGCTCTTTTTTGATACACAGGGAAATTTCCTGCTTTAGGGCCTTTGTTGATCCCTCTGCCTGGAATGTTCTTCCCCCTCCCTCCTTATCTCCATGAAGTCTAATCAAGTGTCTCCTGCTCAGAGACCTACTCTGACCCTCCTTTGTAAAACTACAAACTGTCTCCCCATCTCTTGCCACTACTGCTCCCCATCGTCCACCTCTAGTTTTCTTTTCACCATATGACTTGGCATCTTTGACTATGCCATACAGCTTACCTATTTGTTATATTTATTATCTGTCTCTCCACACTAGAATGCAAGCTCCATGAGCATAAGACTCTGTTTTGTCCATCAATGTATCTCCAGAACTTGGAAAACAGTAGGTTTTCAACACATAACTATTGGATGTTGTTGAATGACTAAAATGGGGTTGAGGAAAGATCAGACTTGGGATGTTCCAGTTAGGGAAGGATAGAGGATGGATAGAGCCAGTGAGAAGATCAGTGGACCCTATATGAGGGGAAAGGAAAAAAAGTCAACACGAAATTATTCATTATCTATTATATACTTGTTAAAAGTCATGTCTTACCAGCAGATATCAAGGGCCTGAACCTTCTGTACAACCTTTGACCTAGCAATTCCACTTTTAAGAATTTGTACTAAAGAAAATGGCATAGTTATTTGGGTAAAAATTTAATCACAATGAAATTCTTCACAGTTGTTTATAAGAGTGAAAAACTGGAACCAAAGTAGGTGTCTAGCAATTGTGGAATGCTTAACTCAATGCTAACTATGTTACAGCCATAAGATGGAATACTATGCAAATATTAAATGTATTCATTGACTTGAAAATATATTTATGATAATTGCTCAGTGGAAAAAGCACATTACAAAACAGCATTACTATGTAATCTTAAAATATATATTCATTTTTAACAGTCTGGAAAGCTATAACCCAAAATATTAATAGCACTTAATCTTTGAATGACCACTATATGTATATTTGATTTCTTTTATCTCTATTTTCTAAATTTGCTTCAAAGAATTTAGATTATTTATTTTTAAAACTACATTTGTATTTTTATTTATTTATTTATTTATTTATTTATTTATTTATTTATTTATTTATTAAAGATTTTATTTATTTATTTGACAGAGAGAGACACAGCGAGAGAGGGAACACAAGCAGGGAGAGTGGGAGAGGAAGAAGCAGGCTTCCCGCGGAGCAGGGAGCCCAAGGCAGGGCTCGATCCCAGGACCCCGGGATCATGACCTGAGCCAAAGGCAGACACTTAACGACTGAGCCACCCAGGCGCCCCTACATTTGTATTTTTAAACAGTAGTTATTTATGAGCTCTTGGACAAATAACCTGACTTCTCTGGGCCTCAGTTTCCTCATTTTTAAAAACAGAAATAAAAACAGCTTTGGGGAGGTGGGTGAGGGATGGGCTAGATGGGTGATGGGGATTAAGGAGGGCACTTGTTATGATGAGCACCGGGTGTTGTATGTAAGTGATGAATCGCTAAATTCTACTCCTGAAACTAATATTACACTATATGTTAACTAACTGGAGTTTAAATAAAAACTTGAAACAAACAAACAAACAAAAGAAATAAAAACAGCTTCAAGTCCTTCCTATTTCACAAGAGTTGTTCTTAGATGTGTACTGGAAGAATTGACCAAAATTACAAGAGAAGAAAAATAATTAAGAGATGTAAGGATTGAAAGGAAAAGATAAAACTATCATCATTTGCAGTGACTATGTTTATTGACTTAGAAAAATCAATTCCACCTATAAAAATTAATAACATTTCTCTGTGCCAGCAATAACCAACTAGAAAATACAATTTAAAAATACAATACCTTTTATAACAAAAACTACAATGTCTCTGGGAAGTAATTAGGAACAAATCCAAGACATCCCCTTTCACTATTTCTATTCAACATTAAAGTGATTATTTTAGCCATTGCAATGATAAAAGAAAAATTAATAAAAGGCATACAATTTGGAAAAGAATTAAAATTGGCTTTTTTCACAGATTACATGATTATGTGTGGAAAAACTTAAGAAATTTATGATAGACACTACTAAACTCAGGACACAAGGTCAATATTTTTAAAAACATCAATTTTATCTCTATGGTAGCTCATACAATTTAAAAATTAAATAAAAAATAATACCATTACCTTAGCTCCCAAACCCATTAAATTCTTAGAAATAAATTTGTCAAAAGATGTATAATACTTCTATACTCAAAGCTATAAAATACTGATAAAATAAACAGATCTAAAAGAATGGAGAGCTAGGGCGCCTGGGTGGCTCAGATGGTTAAGTGTCTGCCTTCAGCTCAGGTCATGATCCCAGGGTCCTGGGATCGAGTCCTGCATCGGGCTCTCTGCTCCTTGGGAGCCTGCTTCTCCCTCTGCCTCTCTCTCTCTGTCTCTCATGAATAAATAAATAAAATCTTAAAAAAAAAAAAAAAAAAAAGAATGGAGAGCTATACTATGTTCATAGATTGGAAGACTCAATATTGTTGAGATATTAATACTCTCCAAATTTATATATAGATTCAACATAATCTCATTCAAAAGTATTGCAAAACACTAAAGATCTAAATGTGAGAACTGAAACCATAAAACTCCTAAGAAAACATAAGCAGTAATCTCTTTGACATTCACCTTAGCAACATTCTCCTACGTATGTCTCCACAGGCAAGGGTAACAAAAGTAAAAATAAACCACTGGGACTACAACAAAATAAAAGGCTTTGCACAGTGAAGGAAACCATTGACAAAATGCAAAAGCAACCTACTGAATCGGAGAGGGCATTTGCAAATGATATATCTGATGAGGGGTTAATATTAAAAATATATAAAAAACTTATACAACTCAACACCAAAAAACTCAAAATAATCCAAATAAATATGGGCAGAAGACCTAAATAGGTATTTTTCTAAAGAAGACATACAGATGGCCAACAGACACATGAAAAGATGTTCAACATCATCAGTCATCAGGGATTTGCAGGGAAATGCAAATCAAAACCACAGTGAGATCTTACCTTACACCTGTCAGAATGACTAGTATCAAAAAGACAAGAAATAATAAGTGTTGGCAAGGATATGGAGAAAAGGGAAGCCTTGTCCACTGTTGGGAGTGTAAATTGGTGCAGCCACTGTGGAAAAACAGTATGGAGGTTCTTCAAAAAATTAAAAATAGAAATACCATATAATCCAGTAATTCCACTACTGAGTACCCCCCCAAAATGTAAACACGAATTCAAAAAAATATATGCACCTTTGTTTATTGCAGCATTATTTACAATAGCCAAGATATAGAAGCAACTTAAATGTCCACTGATAGATGAATCAAGAAGCTGGGGTGTGTGTGTGTGTGTGTGTGTGTGTGTGTGGAATGGAATATTACTCAGCCATAAAAAAGAATGAGGTCTTGCCATCTGTGACAACAGGGATGGACCCGGAGGCTGTAATGCTAAGTGAAATAAGTCAGACAAAGACAAATACCATATAATTTCACTCAAATGTGGAATCCAAACAAGCAAAGACAGCCCATAAATACAGAGAACAAACTGGTGGTTACCAAAGGGGCAGGAATAGGGGGATGGGCAAAATGGGTGAAGGGGAGTGGGAGGCACAGGCTTCCAGTTATGGAATGAATAAATCACAGGGATGAAATGTACAGCATAGGGAATATGGTCAGTGGTACTGTAATAGTGTTGTGTGGTGACAGACAGTAGCTACACTTGTGAGCACAGCATAATGTACAGAATTGTCAAATCACTGTGTTGCACACCTGAAATTAATGTAACATTGTGTGTCAACTATACTTTAATTAAAAAAAGTTTAAAAAATTACAGCAAGATTTCTTTGAAGCACAATTTAATTCTAAAATTTATATAGAAATGTAAACGACATCAAATATTCAAACCAACCTTCAAAAAAGGGAACAAAGTTGAAGGACTTACCCTACCTCATTTCAGGACTCACTGTAAAGCCACAATAATCAGGCAACGTGGTAGTGGCCTAAGAATAGATACATAGATCAATAAAACAAAATAGTGTCTAGAAATAAACTCACACATATATATGGTCAACTGACTTTCACCAAAAGTTCCACAGTAATTTAATGGAGAAAGAAAATACTTTTCAACAAATTGTGCTGGAACAGCTAGATATATGTGTGAAAAAAAATGACCCTCAATCTCTACCTCATTCTATACCCCCAAACCAATTCCAGATGAATCAAAGATCTAAATGCAAAAGTTAAAGCCTCTAGCATTGACTACAAAGCCTCTAGAAACAAAGAGGAGAAAATTTTCAACCTTGGGGTAGACAGATATTTCTTGGAGAGATGTCAATAGGCTACGCATGTGGGGGGTGGGCATAGGATATATGGAAACTCTCTGTACTTTTTTTTTTTTTTAAAGATTTTATTTATTTATTTGAGAGAGAGAGAATGAGAGACAGAGAGCATGAGAGGGAGGAAGGTCAGAGGGAGAAGCAGACTCCCTGCCGAGCAGGGAGCCTGATGCGGGACTCGATCCCGGGACTCCAGGATCATGACCTGAGCCAAAGGCAGTCGCTTAACCAACTGAGCCACCCAGGCGCCCCTCTCTGTACTTCCCTCATTATGGGGTATACCAGCCCCTCAAATCCCTCAACTTTGCTATGAACCAAAAACTGCTTTTAAAAGAATAGTCTATTAAAAATTTGATAAGTTAGACTTCATCAAAAACAAACTTCTGATCATCCAAAGACATCACTTAAAAATGGAAAGATAAGCCATAGATGGGAGAAAATATTTGCTATATATATGCTTGATGTCATATATATATGACAAAAGAATTGCACTGGAATATATAAGAACTCTTACAACTCAACAATAAAAGACAACCCAATTTAAAACAAAAGGACAAAAGAGTTGCACAGATACTCTACAAGGGGTATAGGAATGGCCCATAAGCACATGAAAATGTGTGCAACGTCATTAAACAGAGGGAAAAGCAAATTAAAGCCAATATGAGATACCCACTATATACCAGAATGGCTAAAATGAAAAACATAGACAATACCAAGTATTGGTGAGGATGTGGAGCATCTGGAACTCTTATGTTTCTGGCTGGACTGTAAAATGATAAAACCACTTTGGAAAACTCTTTGGCAGTTTCTTTTGAAGGTAAACTACATCTACCCTGTAACATAGCAATTCTATTCCTAGGAATAAAATGAAAATATATATTATGTATATACATATGTATACATTTGTGTGAATATTTACAGCAGCTTTATATGTAATAGCCAAAAGATAGAAATAGCCCTCATGTCCATAATTAGGTGAATGGATTAACAGCTTTTTACAATGGCATGCTTTTCAGCAATAAAAAAGTTACAATACATGCACTGGATGAAGTTCTAGAACAGGAGAAACTAGCCTGTGATGATGAAAATTAGGACGGTATTTGCCTTTTGTGGGAAACTGACTTGAGTGATGGAAATGTTTTATATTTTTATTGTGGTAGTGTTACATCAGTGCATACACTTGTCCAAACTCATCCAACTTAAACTCTAGGCATTTTTGTGCACACATTATAACTCAATAAAAATTCTGTAAAGCTACAAAACATTTAACATAAGGGAAAAAGGTATGGATATATAAAAATTAAGGATTTTTATTTTTATTTTATTTTTTTAAAAGTTTTTATTTATTTGTGAGAGAGAGAGAGTGAGCATAAGCTGGGGGAGCGGCAGGCAGAGGGAGAAGCAGGCTCCCCACTGAGCAAGGAGCCCAATATGGAACTTGATCCCAGGACCCTGGGATCATGACCTGAGCTGAAGGCAGTCACTTAACTGACTGAGCCACCCAGGCTACCCCCAAATTAAGGATTTTTAAACTGGAGAATAACATAGATATAGTAAAGAAATGATGGATGAAAGAAGATAATTTGCATTGTCAGAAACTAGTAAGAATGAAAAGGAACTCTTGACAATTAACCAGATAAACAGCCTTAAGAGAAAATTAGCCAAGGTTATGTTAATAGCTTACAGTCCTCAAATTGTGTACATGCATATATATTATGTGACCATCCTATTCCTAGCTATGGATTCCAGTGAAATAGCCACACAAGTCCACTAAGAACATGTTCTATCATGTTCAGGATTGTACTGTTTGTGAGGTTTAGTTGACAAAACAATCTGGAATCAGTTGGATGGTGAGGAGTTGTATAAACTCAACCCTCTGCACCTGAGGTCCCACACATGTACATGTTTATTGAGGATATCCTATGTTCCAGTTATGGTTGCGTGTTATATAAATTAACTCATTTAGCCTTCATAACAGGGAGGAATTGTCATCCCTCCCCATTTTACAGATGGAGAAATCAAGGCACAGAGCCATCAGATAATATTCTGAATGTCACCAAGCTAGTCACCTGCAGAACCAAGATTCCGACCCAGCAAGCCTGAAGCCCCCCCCATCATCTGCTTGCTGTGCTTCCACTGTAGGAATGCAGAGGAAGAAACTCAGAACCTTGAGGCCAAAGGCTTAGCGCTGGCGACCAAGTCACATGAATGGTCCTGTAAAAATGGTTAACCCAAAGCAAGGAGGGTCTGTGCCTTCAGCCCAAATAAACGTCCTCCTATTCCTCCTATTCAACAGTGGAAGGCAGAGAGCCAGGTGGGAGCCCATGTGGTTTTGATAGAGCCATTCAAGCGGAGCTTTAAATATTATGGTGGCACTGTTTGCGCAGTTAAATTTAAGGATCTGTCAGTTTATGATGAATTTTTATTTTTAAGGGTTTCAAGTAAGCTGTAAACATTCACTCCAGACTGAAATTCCCCCCATTTAGCACCTAAGAGGGCCAGGGCGAGAGAGCAGAGTGGGGGGAGCTGGGAGGTGAGCACAGAGGGGTGTGAAGAGGCCTGGCACCAGCGTGGGGGGTGGGGGAGAGCTCCCACCAGTATCTCCAGGAAGGGATTTGAGGGGCTGGTATACCCCATAATGAGGGAGGGAGGCCAACTGCTTCCCCAAAGGAAGCAACGCCATTCTCTTCACAACCTGACTCAGTTTCTTCCCGCCCCCCAGCCCCCATGGTAACTAAACTTCCACAAGGAATTTATTGGTACCTGGAAAGTGAAAAGAATCTAGCTTCAGGCACGGCTTAACTCAAATAATCTCGCTATCTCCTGGCCTGGCTGTGCTCTGTGGGCCGCTCCATTCTCAGACATGCTTCTCCTTCATTAGAGCGAAACGGCAGGAGCGACTGCACGGCGCACACCCTCGCACCTTCACACCCGCTGAAAGCGGCCGTCTCCCGCAGCTGGACTCTCATTGGCTGGACGGGGGCCACACGTGCATCCCTGAACCAATCACCGGAGGGAGGCGTAAGGGAAGCGCTCCGTTGCCGAGGCCCCGAGTCAAGGGCAGAATTAGCGCTTGGGCTGAGCGTGGGAGAGGGGTGGCGCCCTGCAGGAAACTGGGGATGGGGGGTGGGGGGCGCTGCTGGGCAACAGAAAGCCCAGCTGTCTACTACGGTCATTACTACCATTTTACAGAGGAGAAAGCAGAGGCTGAGACATTCGTGCGTTTAGCGAGGTGATCCACTGTTGGACGCGACTGTAATCCGCCTCTGCCTCACCCCAGAGCCTGCGTGATTTCCATAAGACCTAGCCGTCTCTCAGTCCAGAGGCAGAAGAAGATTCCTGAAGTCAGGCTGCCAGCTAACTTCCCTCTCAAACTTTGGGTCACCTTCCTGCCCGGAACTCAGAAGGCAGCAGCCAAGATGAGGAGGCCAGAGACCACGTGGTGTGGGGAGTTGCTGAAGGCACTGGGGTGGTTTGGAAGTGACCTGTGGCTGAGGGTCGCCCCCAACATCAGAGCACCTTCCTAGGAGAAGCCCATGCAGCTGCAGAGGCCAGAGCTGGGGCGGGTGGGTACAAACCACAAGGACGTGGATACAAGAGATCCCAGTGGACGGTGAGGGCCCTCTCAGGGTGCAGGGGGATAGGAGAAGGGGCCCAGGAGAAGGAAGAGGAAGGAGGGGGACGGGTGGGGTGGGAGGAGCAAGCAGGGGACTCTCATTGGCTGGTCGGGGGCCAGGCACCCACTGGGTGCCCTGAGCCTGCCCAGATGATTCCCAGGGCATCTTGTGCATTGGTCATAAGGTCAACTCTGTGACGTGGGATTCTCAGACGGTGACTTAGCTAAGTCAGCAGCAAAATCCAGACAGAAATTGTCATCTCCTAATCCTCCCTCCCCGAGCCGGGAGACACCTCCTAAATTCCAGCCCAAATGGTTTCTATGGAGCCCCAGTGACAAGGAAGTACAGTGGTGAGACCTCAGCCTTTGCCTCTGTCAGGGTGGGTTTGAATCCTTCCCTGACACTCCCCAGCTGTGGAAGAGTGAACAAGACGCCTCACTTCTCTGGGCCTCTGGTTCCTCATCTGAAAATGAGAAGAATTCTAACCTCCCAGGGCTGTGTGGGAACCCAGTGAGCTCCTGTGCGCCAAGTGTCGGTATGGAGTGAGAGCCCAGCACACCTGGAGTAATTGTGCATCTGTAACCCCCTCGGGGTCCTCCCACCTCAGGCCCTGCACAGCGCCCCCCACTGACTCAGAAATAGGTTCCAGGTGCCACAGACAGGAAACCGAGCTCCTCCACCTCCCTCCCCAGGCCTCTCTGTTCTTCCCTCGCCTCCTGGTGCCCACCGACACACAGGTCTCTTTCACCTCCAACTGCAAGAACCGAGCAGCTGATTTAGGAGTGTGCTCAGGGCCCAGAATGTAAACCGTTTCTCACCAGGAATGTGTAAACAACCCATAAAGCAAAGGATTTGGGGCCTGGTCACGTGGCCTGGCTGCCCATAAAACCAAAGCATTGATGTCTGCTCTCCAGCAAGCTTCTAAGCCACGGGAATGATGGAGGGGCTGCGTCCTGGGAACCTGTAATCTCCCACCATACATCTGAGGTGGCATGTTTGAAGTCCTAGGGTGAGTTATTTATATTATTTTTGCAATGTGTACTGAAAGGGCATTAGCCCAAATCACTGGCAATGGGGCTTACAGGAACCTGGCCACTTAAAAATATAGGGGGGAAGGAGGGGTCCCTCTGGCAAGTCACTCGCGAGCCAGAGTTTCTCTGGGCAGCCATATAATCAAAGCCAGATCGTCTAGCTTAGAATTCCCCAAGCCCAGCTGTTCAAGGACCACAGTCTCAATTTCTGCCATATCCTGGTACCACCTGATCTATTATTTATATAATGGCTTTTACTTTAAATCACTACTTTTTTACTTAGCTTCAATCCTGACAACATTCATGAAATCATGTGTTTGGTATCTTAGTTTAATTTTTTTCTCTTATACATTAAAATATATTCATGACATAAAATAACAAATGTTCGCTTTGTAGCATATAAAATCATCTAGCTTACCACCGGTGTACCACAATTTGGGAAACACTGACCTAGTCAAACGTACTCATTGTACAAATTGGGAAGTTGAGGCCCAAAGAGGAAGGGTCTTACCCAAGGTCACTCAGCTATTTAGGGGCATAACAGGGAGCAACAGAAGGGATTAATCACAGCTACCTACTTAAGGAGCATTTACTATGCACTCAGCACGTGGCTAATCCCTTTATGCGGATTTCCCGATTCCCGTAACAATGAGATAGTGTCTGTTACTGTCCCAATTTTGTAGATGAGGGAGCTGAAGCCCAGAGAGGTTAAATGGCTTGTCCAAGGCCATGTAGCTAGTCAGTTGCTCAACCAGCATTTTAACTCAGGTCTGCCTGACTTCAAAGTCTGGCTCTTAATCATCCAAGGGAAAGAGGGAGGGGAGAGAGGAAGGAAGGAACGGAATATTTATTAAGTGTTAGCAACCTTTACATCTAGTGCTCTATCCTACTCTGCTTACCTATTCACTGTCCTCGTCCCCTAAAATCCTCACCATGAGTTGCCAGAGTTGCCGCAGAGAACAATGTCTCATCCCCAAGCCTCCAAGGCCCCAGTATGAGTTTGCAAAAGCATGCTTTTATACTCATACCGTCAGCAGAGGCCCTAGCCAAGCTGTGGCTGAGTGTCGCACTTATGCTTGGGAAGGCGGGGCTCTGGATTAGGCTGACCAGAGATCAAATCCCAGCTCCTCTGCTCCCTGATTAAGTAAGCCGGGCAAGCCACCACTCAACCCCCTTCGGGCCTCAGTGCCCTGTGTATTCACTGAGAATAATGTCAATGCCTATTTCATGGGATTTTAGTGAAGGGTAAAGCATGCTGTGTGTAAAGTGCTTAGCACAGTGCCTGGGACGTGGCACTCAGTAGTATTTAAAAAAGAAAGAAAGGATCATACATGAGTATAATGAAGAATGGCTCGCATTTCCTCCAGGACACCAGAGCAGGTCTGCCTCTGGCGGGGCTGCTTGCAGCCACCTCACGGACCACACAGCGTGGCTGGACCAAAAGATGCTGAACAAAGCATTAGGAGAAAGAGCAAGGACCAAGGAGCAGAAAAGGCAGGTCCTGCACCCAGCTCCGATACCAAGAACCCTGGGGCTTGTGCCAGCCACAGGGCCTTTGCCACGCCTGTTTTCTCAACTGCCCGGTGGGGTCACACCTGGGTGTCAAGTTTAAGTGACATCTTTGTGTTCATGGAATTGAGTCCTTGGCTTGTCAGGGCACGAGGTGCTGTCCAAGGTCACCAAGACCAGTCCCTAATTTTACAAATTGGGAAACTCTTCATGCATGTGCATGCACACAGAGTCCTGTATGTACGTGAGGGACATTCTCCAAGTGTTTGGGCTTCTGGTCTTACCTCTGCCATTACCATTGAAATTGCTGGCCTTGCTAAACCTCAGTTTTCCTAGTTCAGAAATGGGTACAGGCAAAAGCTTCTTCTTAAAGAACCATTTTGGGGGTTAAATGGACAAAATCTGTAAGCACTTTGTATGGTGTCTGACATATGGTAAAGGCTTAATACATTGGTTCTTATTATTGTTTCTGAGAAACATACTTTCATGGTTTGATTTAGGAAATAAAGATACTGGGAAATGCTTGCTGGGGTCTTGAATAGAGGAAGGTGTGGATTTCTCCAAAAATGTGGAAGGTCAAATGAATATTAGCAGTGAGACTGGTTACACTTGCCTCATTCAGTACACTGTTTTCAATGCTAAATGAAGGGGCACTACCTGGCTCTGGGGCAGTTAGACCAAAGACACTGTCCCCGCCCACAAGCTGCTCCAACCTCCCAGCTGGACAAGAAGACCACTGGCAAACAGCACTGTTTGCATTGTTGATAAAGCTCTGTTAATGGGGCTCCAGGAAAACATGAATAATTCCAACCAGCAGGATCCAGTAAGCAGGAAGGCAGCCTTTGAGTTGATCCTTTAAGAATGGGAAGAATTTCCTTTAAAAATAAAAGGGAAGGCACAAAAACAGATACATAGATCAATGGAACAGAATAGAGAGCCCAGAAATGGACCCTCAACTCGATGGTCAACTAATCTTCAACAAAGCAGGAAAGAATGTCCAATGGAAAAAAGACAGTCTCTTCAACAAATGGTGTTGGGAAAATTGGACAGCCACACGCAGAAGAATGAAACTGGACCATTTCCTTACACCACACACAAAAATAGATTCAAAATGGATGAAAGACCTAAACGTGAGACAGGAATCCATCAAAATCCTTGAGGAGAACACAGGTAGCAACCTCTTCAACCTCAGCCACAGCAACTTCTTCCTAGAAACATGGCCAAAGGCAAGGGAAGCAAGGGCAAAAATGAACTATTGGGACTTCATCAAGATAAAAAGTTTTTGCACAGCAAAGGAAACAGTCAACAAAACCAAAAGACAACTGACAGAATGGGAGAAGATATTTGCAAATGACATATCAGATAAAGAACTTATCAAACTCAACACCCAAAGAAGAAATAATCCAATTAAGAAATGGGCAGAAGACATGAACAGACATTTTTACAAAGAAAACATCCAAATGGCCAACAGACACATGCAAAAGTGCTCAACATCGCTCAGCATCAGGGAAATCCAAATCAAAACCTCAATGAGATACCACCTCACACCAGTCAGAATGGCTAAAATTAATAAGTCAGGAAATGACAGATGTGGGCGACGATGCGGAGAAGGGGGAACCCTCCTACACTGTTGGTGGGAATGCAAGCTGGTGCAGGCACTCTGGAAAACAGTATGGAGGTTCCTCAAGAAGTTAAAAATAGAGCTACCCTATGACCCAGCAATTGTACTACTAGTTATTTACCCCAAAGATACAAATGTAGTGATCTGAAGGGGTATGTGCACCCTGATGTTTATAGCAGCAATGTCCACAATGGCCAAACTGTGGAAAGAGCCAAGATGTACATCAGCAGATGAATGGATAAAGAAGATGTGATACACGCGTGCGCGCGCGCGCGCGCGCGCGCACACACACACACAGGAATATTATGCAGCCATCAAAAAGACGAAATCTTGCCATTTGCAACGACATGGATGGAACTAGAGGGTATTATGCTAAGCGAAATAAGTCAATCAGAGAAAGACATGTATCATATGATCTCACTGATATGAGGAATTCTTAATTTTAGGAAACAAACTGAAGGTTGCTGGAGTGGTGGGGAGTGGGAGGGATGGGGTGATAGACATTGGGGAGGGTATGTGCTATGGTGAGTGCTGTGAATTGTGTAAGACTGATGAATCACAGACCTGTACCTCTGAAATAAATAATACATTATATGTTAAAAAAAAAAAAAAAGAAAAGATAGTAGGAAGGTAAAAATGAAGGGGGGGAAATCAGAGGGGGAGATGAACCATGAGAGACTATGGACTCTGAGAAGGTTCTAGAGGGGAGGGGGGGTGGGTTAGCCTGGGGTTGGGTATTAAAGAGGGCATATATTGAATGGAGCACTGGGTGTTATATGCAAACAATGAATCATGGAACACTACATCAAATACATACATACATACATACATAAAAAAGAAGATTAAAAAAATTCTGCCCTCTTCTGTGGTCCAAATTCCACCTATTCTTCAAAAGCCACTTCCTCCCAAAAGCCTTCCAGGAGTACTCTTTACTAAAAGTGCCTCCTCCCTCCTCTCTTGAAATCCCATAACCTAATATCTGCCCAGTTCATTTGGCTTTATCCCCACTATTTGGTATTTATGTCTTTCTGGGGGCTCTTTTGCTCATCTGGGTTTTTTTTTCCTTTTAAAGAAAACTCTCTGGGTGCCTCTCTCACACACAGTGGACACTAGGTGCCTGGACTGACAGGTGCAGCTCTAATGGCCTCATCAGGGCCCTGAGAAAAAAGGCCATGCTGTGAGTCTGTGGGATCTGAGTTCCCTGCGTCCATCCTAGGCTCCTCTGGAGAGCCCCTTGGCTTCTACAGTAACAACGAAGATGTGTGGGCCTCCTCTTCCATCTAGCCCACCCCACCCTGGTGATCAGGGCATCCCAGCCCTCAGCCTCCCCTCCTCTCCTCCTCCCCCGGGTGAATGCACAGAGCACATGGTCTTTGGGGTTACAGTAAGACCCCAACAGGTGGGCTCTGCTGACTTACTAGGGAGTGAAAGCAGTGACGGGCATACCCTTGGCCCGGCATTTCATATATGACTTCATTTCATTCTCATAACACTGAGAAACAGGGGTATCATTTTACCTAGTTTACAGATGAGGCGACAGGAATTTAAGCTCACCTGGGACTCTTCCTTGAGACTTCCCTTTCTCTTGCCACCCCCCAGGCAACCCATTCCCTATTTAGACCATTTGATCTGCTGGCTGCTTTTCCAACCCATCCTTTTCCCTCCATGCCCACTGCCACCATACTGGCCCGAGCTCCAGCCTCCTCTTGCCTGACTCCCTGCCACCACTGTGACCACTTTGGGAATGTCCTACTACTGACTTCTTGTTTTACAAGTCTCTTAACTTCTTTATGCGTGTACCTAAACTACCTACATACGTATATACACATAATTTACATAAGTACCTAAAAATAATCAGAAATATACTTCATTTAGTTAGTAGAGTTTTCTTTCCTTTCTGTTTGGCTCCTCTTTGTCCATCTCCTCCTCTCCCCATGGCACCCCGTGCCAACATCTTGTACGTGTCCTACCATGCTTTTATCTGTACTCATTCAATCCTAAGCAGACTCATTCAAATCTAGGCATTTGTATTCACATTACATATACAGAGTGAATTTATCAGTGTTTCTTTTTAAAAATGGGACCCTATTATAGTTTTCTGCTCCTTGCCTTCTTCATAGACATCCTCCCAAGTCAGCTAATATAGCTCTAGTTGTTGCTTTTTAATAGCTGCCTAATATTCTGCTATGTGGCTGTATCAGTTTATGCAGTTATCACTTTGTTCATGGTCATTCTGTGCTCCCAGTTTTCACCACCAGGAATAATGCTGCAATAAGTGGTAGGCTTCTAAGAAGCAACAGATGCTGACCTGTTGGATTGAGCTGGAGGCTCAGTTTCTAGATCAAAGCCCCCCAAAACACCATGGACTAGTCTGATGAGCTCACAGATGAGGTCTTGCCACACCTTACCCGCCCTGCCCCCTGCCTCTTCTGCATGAAAAATTCCACCCAGCAGTCTCTGGGAAACCACGCCTGGTGCTGTTGCACCAGCTCCCCACTTGCCCCACGCCAGCACGTGGGAGAAGTCCCACAGGACGAATCCGATTGGTGGAGCCTGGTGGGATGGCCACATCCTGGTGGCAAAGGAGGCTGGAATTTGAGTAGAGATTCCTTTTTTTTTTTTTTACGCATTTTTTTTTAAAGATTTTATTTATTTATTTGAGAGAGAGAGACTGAGAGAGAGAGAGCATGAAAGAGGGGAGGGTCGGAGGGAGAAGCAGACTCCCTGGCCGGGCAGGGAGCCCGATGCGGGACTCGATCCAGGGACTCCAGGATCATGACCTGAGCCGAAGGCAGTCGCTTAACCAACTGAGCCACCCAGGCGCCCGAGTAGAGATTCCTAAATTGGAGAAGTGAGGTTCCAACACAGGGATTTCTCCAAATATAGAGATAGGCTATTCAAAAGAAGATGGGCAACCATAGATACGACAGCCTCTACTGCAATTTTCTTGCACATATGTCCTTCCTCATCTGGACTTTTTTCCTATGGGACGGGTTCCCAGGAGTTGAATTGCTGCTTTCCAATCATCGATCACACTTCACGTTCCCACTGGCAATATGTGAGAATCCCGTTCTCTTTACTTCCCTCCCCCCAGCAGTAGGGGTCAGAGCTCTGACAGGTGTCAAACTTCACCATAGTGCCAGACTCATTTGCATTTTCCTGACTGCTGACATAAATTTGAGTGTCTTTTTTGTAAGATTGTTGGCCATGTCATTTGCCCAGTCATTAGCTGGCCAGTCTAGACTTTGCCCATTTTTCAGTTGGGATGCCCTCGCCTTTCAAGCTATGCTCGGGCTATCTTCCATCTGCCCCTCCAGATACATGCTCTGCCTTTCTCCATCTGTTCTGTGCCTTGCACACCGTGGGGTCTGTACTAAACGCCCAGTCCTCAGCTTCTGGTTGGGTTTGGCCAATGGAAGACACTAATGGGCAGGAGGAAAGAGAAGTTGGGGAACTTATCCAAGCCCTCCCACCTCCTCTCAGTGGGCAGGACGGGTCCCTGGCAGACGTGATTCCCCTGTGATGCTCCCTCCTGCACCTACCTGGGAGTGTTTCCCCAATCCTGCCTACACCTTTGAAAACAGCTCCTCTGCATTGTCCCCTTCATTCCATCTCCTTAACTACCCAGTCTGTGTGGGCCACCTACCTCTTGCCAGGACATTGACTGATACAAGATCACAACCCTTTCTCTGTTGTCAGTGTTAGAGTAATTTTTTTCAACCTCTATTTTTTGCCTAAAGAATTTTAGTATCTTTTGTCATACTAAAGATTTTATACATATATATACATTTAATATATATATTTAAAATTTAGATTTATATATATTTGAGTACACATACATTTTAAAATAATCTCTCTTCATTTTCAGCCTTGAAATGTAAGGTCTTCTCTGCCTCTATATCAGGAATTGGCAACTTTTTCTGTAAAAGGCCAAAGAATATATATTTCAGACTTCGCAGGGCATATGTTCTCTGTTGTAACTATTTAGCACCGCCACTGTAGCGAGAAAGCAGCTGTAGACAATATGTTAACAAACGTGTTCCAATGAAACGTTATTTACAAAAATGGGCAACAGCAATCCCACTCTTAGGCATCTACCCAAGAGAAATGAAAGCATAAGTCCACACACAAACTTGTACATGGAGTTCATAGCAGCACTAATCATAACAGCCAAAAGGTAGAAACAACCCAAATGTCCATCGATTGATGGCCATCACCAGAATTGATGAATGGATAAATAAAATGTGGCATAGCCATACATCTATAAAAAGGAATGAAGTACTGATACATGCTACAGCATGGATAAACCTTGGAAACATTATGAGTAAAAGAAGCCAGATACCAGAGCTCACATTACTGTTTGATTCCATTTTTATGAAATGTCCAGAAGAGGCAAGTCCATAGAAATAGAAACTAGATCGGTGGTTGCCAGGGACTGGGGAAGGATAGGAGATAGGGGGTTGATAGGTCATGGGTATGGGGTTTCTTTGTGAGGTTATGAAAATGTTCTAGAATTGACTTTGTTATGGTTGTACATATTTAAACCATGTAATTGTACACTTTGAATGGGTAGATTATATGGTATGTGAATTATATATCAATAAAGATGTTAGGAAAAACAAACAAAACAAAAAATGGGGCACCTGGGCAGCTCAGCCCATTAAGTGACTGACTCTTGATTTCAGCTCAGGTCATGATCTCAGGGTCCTGGGATTGAGCCCCACGTCGGGCTCATGCTCAGTGGTGAGTCTGCTTGGGATTCTTGCTCTCCCTCTCCTGCCCCTCCCCCCACCCTCTCTCTCTCAAATAAATAAAATCTTTTAAAACAAAAAACAAACAAAAACAAAAATAAAAGGCCATCAGCTGGATTTGGCCCACGGGGGGTAGTTTGCTCACTCTTGCTCTACTTCCTACCTGCAGTCTCCTGGAATCTCTTACAATATTTTGTATTATTTTAACTCTCACATTTAAATTTTTGATCCATTTGAAACATAGTATTTTGTGGTGTAAGATGGGGATTTGTTTTTATTTATTCCAGAGAGTTATATTATCGAGCCTGCACCATTTGGGAAATAAAATATCCTTTTTCCACTGAGATGAGGTACCTGTTTTGTCAAACATTAACGTCTGTATCCTGGAATCTAATTCTGGATTATTTGTCATGTTCCATGGATCAGTTTGTCTGTGCCTTTCCCAATACTACAGTGATCTTATTTTAGTGACTTTATTGTATGTTCTGGTTTCTGTAAAGGAAGTCTCCCCTTATGTTCTCTTCTTTCACACTTGACTTGCAGCCAGTGAGCTTATCAAAATGGCTATCACTCCCTGCTTAAAAGCCTTTAATGGATTCCCACTGCTGTTACGGTTATGGCCCAAATCCTAACTGGCCTTCAGTGCTGTGTGGCTGCCCCTGCCAGCTTTCCAGCCTCACTTGGCTGAGGACACATCACCTGGGACGCCGGACTTCAGCCATGCTGACGTGACTCCAGTGATTCTGCCCCTTTGCCCCAGGGCCTTTGCACTGGTGGTTTCCACTGCCTGGAATGCTTTTTCTTCCCCTTTGTCAGGTTAGGTCCTCTTCTTCTTCAGCCTGTTTGATCATCATTCCTGGGGAAGCTTACGCTGACCTACCTGACAAATACCCTTCCCACATTGTGGACCTTACTGCCCTTGTAATATTACATTTATTTGTATACTTTTTTGACTAATGTCTGCCTCCCTCAGCTCTTGGTTGCCTTCCTTGTATTTAGCATGTGTCCCACCCACAGTCAGTACTCAGAAGATTGTTGAAGGAGTGAATTAGTTTGTTAGAGACCGAACTTGGGCACCTATCTCTGCCTGGCTTCCACACCTCCCCTCTCCCTTCACCATGCTGTGTGCTGCCCTGTGCAAGACCTGAATGGGACATTGGGAGACCTGAGTTCTAGACTTCCATGTTCAGTATCTCTGACTGACACAATGCCCCAAACCTGTTTGCAAAGTGCTCTCTTACTCTTTGCCTCTCATGATCTCAAGATCCTCAAAGCCACCCCGGGAGACAAGCAGTGTGGGGATAAATTTCCCTGACTTTACCATTGAGAAGTCTGAGGCCGGGGATGAACTGAACTGTCACACAGTCAGTCAGAGGCAAAACCAAGGGCCCTGCTCTTTGGGTCTCCAAGTAAGTGTTATCTTGGGACAGACAAACCCTTTCCTGAGCTGAGCCTCAGTTCAGCTTCCCCATTTATTTATTTTTTAAAAATATTTTATTTATTTGACAGAGAGAGAAAGCAAAAGCGCAGAAGCAAGGGGAGCGGCAGGCAGAGGGAGAGGGAGAAGCAGGCTCCCTACCTTACAAGGAACCCGATGTGGGACTTGAACCCAGGACCCCGGGATCATGACTTGAGCCGCAGGCAGACGTTTAACCAACTGAGCCACCCAGGCGCCGCTCAGCTTCCCAATTTATATATGAAATGGTGAAGAGAGGTTCGGACTGGACAGTGGTTCTGGAGACAGTGTCACAAGTCCCAGGCACCTAAGGTGAGGCCATATCTGAGTTCCATCTGTATTATTATTGACACAATTTTTTATTTCAAGGATTTTTTTATCTTTGAATTTTTTAAAAAAGAAACTTTTAAAAATAAGGAAAATTGTTATTACTTCTGTCATTCCACTGTAACTTGCATTTTAACTAAGACATGTTCAGTAAATTTGTACCTAGTAGAGTTAGAATGGGCTTATCCGGGAGCTATCTAAAATCCTCTGACCCTCCAGCAGTTAAGGTCCTGTGCTCTGGGAAACGCTGGTCTGGGGCTACTTGAGGACAGGCACCCCTCTATGAAGCTTTCATTTGTTTAGTCAATCAACAAGCATCTGTTTAGGGCCACTATATGTAAAGCACCAGGCCAGGTGCTTCCACATCAATGGGTGTGGGGGGGTGGGGCACTGGCCTGGGGCTGTCCCAGGGAGGTGTTGGGGGGGCATAGCTGTGTGCTGTCTGACTGCATGCCTGGGTCAGAGCATGCTTGCCCATCCGTGTGTTGAAGTCAGTTGGGGTCTGTCTGTGTGAGAGCTTATGGGATTTTGTACCCATGTGACAGCCCGGGTATGGCCTGTTTTCTCACCGGCCTGGAGCTGTGGCATGAGGGAGACAAGGGGGCTACCAAGGCAAGAACCTCAGCTCTGCCAGGTCTCCTGGAGGCTCGTGAGCAAACTGAGCCCCTCAGGAGTCCTCGCTGGGGACCTAGAATTCTGGAATGTTCTTAGTCTCACCCTCTCATCCTACCACTGGGGAAATAGGCCCTGAATGGGCAGAGGACTTGCCAGAGATACTGCACATGGAAGTGTCAGGGCCAGGCCTCAGGATTCTCTCTGACCCTCTGCAGCTTTTCCCTGCACTTCTCGGGAACCCGCCGAGGACCATCTGCCACGAAAGCAACTTGAGGAGAAAACAAGGGCTTCAAAATAATACAAATAAAAGCTCATGTGTATTGAACTGGATGTCAGGCACTGTTTCAATCACTTTAAATACATTAACATGTTTAATCCTCAAAACACCTCTATGAGGTACGTACCACTATTACCCCATTTTCCAGATGTGGAAAGTGAGGCACAGAGAGGTTCACTAACTTGACCAGGGTCACACAGATGTTAAGTGGCTTCGTGGCCAACAGTCTTTGGCAGAAAAGGGGAGAAGGGAGAGAGGCCTTTGGACCAAAGATGCCTTTATTCATCTGACTCTGAGTTGAGAATAGCTGGTACCCTTCTGCCATTCCATGGCATGTTCTTGAAACCTCAGGTGCTCTTCTTAGCTTTGCCTGTGCTGTCTTGGTGTCACTTCTCAGATGAGGAGATCAAATTCAAAGACAGTTACACATGTGCTCAAGATCACGCAGCTGTCCCCGGGTCCCTTCACCATTTGCCAGGCACTGTGCTAAATACCTGCTTTGTTTAATTTAATCCTCGTGACAACCCTATAAGTAGGAACTATTATTCTGCCCATTTAATGGATGGGAAACAGAGGCTCAGAGAGGTTATGTCACTTACCCAAGGGCACACAGCTAGTAAGTGGCTGAGGCAGCTCTTGAACCCAGGTCTGTCTGACCTGAAACATGTTATCTTAACCAGCTGGTCCTCCTGCCTCACGTGTCCCTGTATCTCATAAGCACGTGCAAGGAGGGAAAGGCACAGACATTGCCCCATCTTACAGAGGAGGAAACAGAGGTAGCTTGCCTGGAGTCTATATGAGAGCCAGGACTCAGAACTCAGGTCCATCTGACTCCCTGGCCAGTGCCCTTTTCTTTGTTCCCTCGGGAATGTTCCAGAAAAGGCCCTAGTTCTACGGTTGTTTGTGATCAGCAGTCCCAGTCCAAAGCAATTTCTCACTTACTATTCTACTGGTACTTTCCCACAAGCCCATGAAAGTCAGAACATGCTCCATTTCACAGATGGACAATCTGAGGCCCAGAGAGGGGAAGAGCCTTGCCCAAGGCCTTGAACTAGGGTCCCTGACTCTGAGTACAGCAAAGGAGGCCCAGTGTATGTTGGGGGGAGGGAGGCCCTCTGGGGCAGGCTCCAGCTAGCTGGTCTCTCTGCTCCAGCCAGAGGCAGGAGGGTGAGGTCATCGCCTTATCAGGCTAATTGCCACCCTGTAGTATAATCCTGCCACTCAGCTGAAACCTGCAGGAATGGTTTCTGGAGACAGGAGCTGTTATTGTCCAGATGAAGGGCCCAGGGTGACGGGTGGGGAAGGGGGGCAAGCTTACCCTCATAATTCCCCTAGAAGCAGTTTGCTTTCTCAAAGACCTCTGGGGACAGAGACGTTTCTTGGTCTGTCTCGGGCAGGACTGAAGGTTTCTGCTGCTTCTGTGTGCCGTTGGCCAAGATGCCAGCCATAGTAACAGAAATGCATAATCGACAACAGAATTCCTACAAGTAGACAAACCAGGGCTAAAATAGATGCAGGTGGGGCCATTTCCCTCTGACACACAGC
This sequence comes from Mirounga angustirostris, assembly GCF_029215605.1. Classification (NCBI taxonomy): domain Eukaryota; kingdom Metazoa; phylum Chordata; class Mammalia; order Carnivora; family Phocidae; genus Mirounga; species Mirounga angustirostris. The sequence continues at coordinate 108,920,503 of NW_026991715.1, forward strand.
AGTTGGTCACTGACAGTGAAGATAAAAGTTGAGTAACCGAACTGGGGAAACCAGGTCACCCTGCCTAGCTGGGGAAGGTCCTAAGAAGCTGGCTTTGGTGGGCCGTGGGTGGGGGCAACCTAAAGCCGGATGTTAGAAGGAGGGACTGAGAATCAGAAGGCAACGATGACAGTCATGTAACAGCCACCTGCATTTAGTGTGGCCAATGTTCCCGGGCACCATATGCTCTATAAACAGCCAACAATTGCTGAGCCACTGTGCTGAAGAGGCCTGGAATGATGCAGGCCTGGGTTTGAATCCCAGGGTCACCACCTCCTAGCTGTTGATGTCACCGACTGAACGGCTGTGTCCTCAAAAACCCACAGGTTGAGATCGTAACCCCCAAAGGGATGGTATCAGGAGGTGGGGCTTTGGGGAGGTGATTAGGTCATGAGGGTGGGGTCCTCATGAAGGAGACCCCAGGGAGCCCTCTCCCGTGGGGAGACAAGAAGTTGGCAGTCTGCACCCTGCAGCTGGGAAGAGGGTCCTCACCAGAACCCATCCTGCTGGCCCCTGATCATTTTGAGCTATCCCCATTGGATACATAAGGAAACTGGTTCAGAGAGTTGCAGTGATTGCCTAAAGTCACACAGCCGGGACATGACAGAGCAGGGACTTAAACCCAGGACGGCCTGATTCTCTCCTCTACAGCTTGACTCTGCTGCTAGCTGGATGTCACACCTCCTTTCCCGAGCCTCAGTTTCCCCACCTGTCGAGGGAGAAGATGTAAGTCACGTGAGGTCATGGATATGGCAGTGCTTTGGATATTGCAGGGAGCTTGCTGTCTGTGCCTGAAGGATTATTAGCGTAGGTGATGCAGAAAGCATCACAGGGCTCCTGATCTGTGATGAGCACCCTTTGGGTCCCCTCTCCCCACAGAATCTTCCTTTGAGTCAGGGTTCTGAGACTCTTCACACTTCGCTTACATCTGTCCTGCTCTTAGGAGCAGAAGCATATGGGAACATTTTAATCAACAGTGTGGCTACATCTCCCCAAGAGAAAGGTTTTGTTTGGTCCCCATTTAACAGATGAAGAAACTGAGGCACAGCAAGGCAAGTCATGTAGGGGATACAGTCTGTGGTCGAGGGGGAGCCTGAAAAGTCTCTGTGTACCCCTTGCTGTAGTTTCCAAGTGGGCAAGACATTCCTGCTAAGCCAGCCATAGGACAGCACTTGAAGAATGAGGGCAGAGGCACCATTCTGCTCTGGGAGTGGGGTGGGGGAAGACAGCCTCCCAGCCTTCCAGCTCCCTCTCCCTGCCTCCCCCTTCCTGGGGCTAGAGATTTTTCTGCTTGGTGCTAGCCCCTCCCTGACCATGCTAACACCCCTGGTCCTTTCAAACTATATTCTCACCTGCCTGTGAGAGACTTTAATCCCACACCTTGGTTGCTTTCTTATGGGAAAAAAGAGGAGTCTGGAGCAGAGTGTCCTTTGGATTTAGAGATAGGTTCAAGATGGAGGGGGATGGGCATGGGGTGATGAAACAGAACCCTAATCTAGCCAAGCTGACACCCGCATTTTTTTAAACAGTTGGAACCCAGAAAGGTGCTCAAAGTCTCACAGCAAGTCAGGAGCAAAACCTGGGCCTGTGCCCAGGTCTCCTGAGCTCTGAGTCCAGTGACCTTGCCCTTGCCTTCTTTGTGCTGTGACCTTCAGAAGGCATGAGCCTTAGCTATCAGCAGCAGGGGGCATGGAGAAATACTTGTTGATACACGGATGAATGAATGCTGGTTCCTCCTCTAATGGGAGCAGGGGGTGCAATGTTGACTCCTTTGGGGGACCCTACCGGGACACATAGGGCTTAATCCGTCTGAAACCATCCCTCCTTCCCTTGGAATTAATTCACCTGGGGTTCCCTCCTTTCCTCAGAGAGTTGTGTGCCACCTAGAGGAAGCTGGAAGCCCAGCACCCTCATCCCTTGGGGGAGAACAGCGAGGGGACCAAGGAGTCCTGACAACTACACGCCACACGTGAGTCTAGCCTAGTGCAGAATCTCTGATGGGGTCTGAGGATTCTATGGTAGGAACGTGTTAATGTCCCAACAGTGACAGCTATATTATGGTTGGTAGGAGACTGTCCATGTTTGTTGGAAATATACACAAAAAGAAAAAAAAAATCTACAAAAAAGTATTCAGGTGAGGTGGGACATCATATCAGCAACTCCTTCTCAACCGGTTCAGAGGAAAAACTTCCATGTATTGTACTTGTGACTTTTCTGTAAACCTGAGAGTGTTTCAACATTTAAAATATATGTAGTATTAGGGGCGCCTGGGTGGCTCAGATGGTTCAGCATCTGCCTTTGGCTCAGGTCATGATCCCTGGGTCCTGGGATCGAGCCCCGCATCAGGCTCCCTGCTCTGCGGGAAGCCTGCCTCTCCCTCTCCCTCTCCCACTCTCTCTCCCACTCTCCCTGCTGTGTTCCCTCTCTTGCTGTGTCTCTCTCTGTCAAATAAATAAAAAATCTTAAAAAAAAATAAATTAAATATATGTAGTATTAAAAATAAATTAAATAAACATATTCCAGGAAAATGATGCAGACAGGGACACCTCCTTCTTCAGATGGGCATGGCAGTGAACTGAAAATCTGTAAGGTGATGCTTTCCACCTACTGAGCTCTGACTGGGGGCTTCCATGCCTCATCCCACTTGCTCCTCACATGCTCGGTCTCTGAATAGGTATCATCACCCCCATTGTTCAGATGCAGGAACTGAGATTCAGAGGGTTGAAGTGACTTGGCCAAGGTGGCTGAACTGGCAGCCCCAGTCTCCCTGCCACCACCCCATGCTGCCGCCATCAGTCTTCCTACTTAGCAAGCCCTGGCTGTGCCGCCATCTCCCCAGAAGCCTCTCTGATCCCCCAACTGGTTACGATCATCCATTTTCAGAGATCAAGCCTTCCCATGGCCAAGCGTTCATCCACTGAAGAAATATTTGTGCGGAGCATCCTGCCAGGGGCAGGGCGCAAGCTGAGAATAAAACAGACGCTGCCCCCACCCCCGTGGAAATGGACACAACCGCGCCAGCAAATACACGTCGAATCCCAGATCTGATGGGGGCCAGCGGGGTGGTCAGGGAGGTCTGGTGGGGGGGCACTGTCAGGGGCACAAGGGGTCGAGGGGGAAGCACCAGGACGTGAGGGCGGCAGGCCTCCTCGAGGAGCTGGAGGGAAAGCAGGACGTGGAGGATGAGGCGCCGGGAGCAGAGGTGCGAGCGGCCGGCAGGCGAGGTCCCACAGGGCCTCCAAGGCCTTTGTACGGAACCTGATCTTTACTCAACTGCAAGGGAAGCCACTGGCGGCCTGTGAGCAACGGAGAGCTGAGGAGATTGACATTTGGAAGAGATCACACTGGTGCTGCTGTGGGAGATCACAGGGGACCGGAGTAGAAGCAGATGGGTCCTTATCTCATCCTCCCTGTTTTCGGGTTGAATCCAGGTCTTATCTTGCTTTCTAGAGAGCTCCTGGAGGCCAGGCAGGGTGCCTGTCCCGGGTGCTCACCGAGCCCAGGCTGTCCCGTCCCCCAGGCTGGCTCCGTGTCTCAGCCTATGCTGTGTCCCGGGGTACAGCCTGGGATCCACGCTGCTCTTGGCTCCGGGGCTCGGCGGCCCCAGTGCGGGTGGAATGTTTGACAGAGGAGTGCGCACGTTCTCCAAACAGACCTTGATTCATGTCTCCAGGAGGAACTTGCAAACAGACTCTGCCGCTGCATCCATCAGAGGAGAGATGGGCTCTGTAAACAGAGGCCCACGGGCTGTCTCTGTCTTCCTGCAGACACCCCTCCCTGTGGGTCGCCGGCACTGCCCTGCCCCGCCCCGGCCACGGGGGCCACGCTCTGTGGCAAGCTCCTCTCGCGAGCCTCAACCATGCACGGCCCTCACGGCCTCCGTCGTACAGGTGAGGAAGCAGTCTCAGACATGGCAAGCCAGTTGCCCAAGGGCATGTCGTCACCCCAGCTACTACAAGCACTAGACTGTTCTCCTACTATACGTGATGGCTAATACAACTAACAGTAACTCACATTTACTTGTGAGCATGAGTCATGTGCCCAGCTCTGTGCTAAGTGCTTTATGTAGACTAACTCACTTGGTCCTCGTAATGATCCTGTGAGGTAAGGGCTCCCATTTTCCCATTTTTCATATGGGGAAGCCAAGGTAAAGAGAGGGAGATCAGGTGATTTTCCAAAGTCCTGCTGAGCATAAGTGGGGAAAGTGGGACTTGAACCCAGGCAGGGTGAACACGGAGCCCATGCTTCACTCTCCCTGAGGGAGGCTCACCTGCCTCCCGGGAGCTGGGAGCAGGCCCTCACTTTTGTCTGTTTGCCAAGGGCAGAAACTGAGGCCCCAAGAAAGGAAGTGACTGTGTCTCGGCCCCCTGGGCTTCCACGGCAACGTTGGGCCAGGAGAGTGGTGTCTGTGGGCTCTCCTTTTCAGAATCCATGATAGGAGGTAGAGGGCTTCCTCCTACTCCCAGCAGTGCTTCTGCCTTGTTGTGTGACCTGTGACAAGTTCCATCTCCTCTCTGAGCCTCAGTTTCCCCAACTGTTCGATGGGGAACCCCATTATAAGGCCTACTGTAAAACCAAGTGCGTGAAGGGGCAGGGGGACGGGATGAGTTTCCTGGCCCTGATTCCTGTCCTGTGAATGGAATGTCCAAGCGGCCGTCGTTCTGGAGTTGAAAGCCCCAGGGGTGGAGCTGGGCTGTGCTGGGCCTCCTCCATGGTGAGACCCCCCACCTTGGGCTCCAGCCCAAATTGCCAGACACAGGCCTGAGAGGAGGGCCCCCTCCAGGCGGGGGGTGACCAGGAGCCAGCCGGGCCGGCCATTTGTCCACAGATGGGTGTGCAGATAACGGGCGTCTGGAGATAAGGCAGGGCCTGCTCGAAGCCTAGTGGAGAGCCAGGCCAACTCGGGGGGGAGGTGGGGTGGAGAGACAGGGAACTCAGGGCAGCGGGGCCAGATATGGCTGGATCCCAGCCCTGAGGCCTGGACAGAACTCTTTCTGCCGCCCTGTTATACAGGGCTAATGGCTTCCCCTGTTCTGGGCCCGCCCCCACCCCCACCAAAACAAAACAGAATAAAGCAAGCAAACAAACAAGCAACATATACTTTTATCAGAAGCACTGCTTAAGCTGGAGAGCCCTGGGCTAGCCCTGGGTCCAGCCTAGCCCTGACTAACTGACAATCCAATTCTAACTGGGTTCTTAACCAAATGTCACTGCCAGCATTACTAAAGGAACCAAGCAAACTGCAGTTCGAACCCATTTTGATTGAAAAATACGCACATTTATGTTTGTATATTCATAGACATTTTGGGAAAAATATCCCTGCAAATGTCAACAGCATTAATACCCAGAGCAGAGCTTTTCAACCTCAGCACTTTGGACATTGGCTGCGTAAGTCCTTGCTGTGAGGACTGACTGTCCTGTGTGCCACACGATGCCGAGCAGCGTCCTGGCCTCCAGTCCGCAGATGCCAGGAATGGGGCCACCTCCCCGACCCGAGCTGTGACAGCATTCCCACATGTCCCTCTCTTGTTGAAAACCACGGATCCGGAGGACACGCGAGGAGGGACTTGTGCTTGTTAAACCCCACACTGAACGTGTTGTCGTGTGCAAGCATGACTCCGTGAGAGGAGAAGAAACCCCAATAAGATGAAAAACTCAAGAGAAGTCATTGCAGGATGGACAGACGGATGGGATGGACAGATAAATGAACACGGACTGAAGGAACCCGAGGAAAATCAGAGCCTGGGTGTTCAGGGGCAGCACTGGAGACCACCCAGTTAAGGCCTGCGGTTTACAGAGACGAAAGGGAGGCCCACAGAAGCCAGGGGCTTGTCTACATTCACAGAACGGGCTAGCACCGTGTGAGAGGGAAGGCTGGGTGTGTTGGCCCCCAGCCCAGGGCCCCGAACCCCACAATGGGGAAAAGCAGATGCGAGAACAGCGGGCTGAGAAAACGTTCCTGCTTTTGCAGCTGGAGGCAAGTGACCCCGCCGGCGACCTGGCCCCAGGGGCCCTCGGCCTGCCCCGTGCGTGCATCCATGCGGCAGTCTGTGTCAAGGGCCGGAGGAGGTGGGAAGGTCTGTTCCACGCCCCGGGTGGTGGCAGCACGCGTGGGAAGGCTGCCCGAGAGATCGAGGTAGCCCAAGTGCCAGGCCCCGGAGATAGTGGGGGGCCCTAGGCCTGCTGAGGGTTGGATGACCCAAGAGGTGGGCTGCCTCTCTCCCACAGATGGCCACAGCAGGGGGGGCGGTTCTCTTTTACTGAACACTTACTAGGTGCCGAGGGTCCCACGGGGGACCCCGAGGGGAGATGGGATCCAAACCTGGCGCCCCTGGCTCCAAAGCCGGTGACCCTCACCTTGCCCTCGACTCCCGGGGAGCCCTGTGCAGCAGACAGAAAGAGGCCATAGCAGCACCCCCACAAGGGCCACGAGGAGCCAGCCCCCCCGCATCTGCCGCGGACACCGATTGCAAAGTGTGGGCTATGCCACAGCGGAGCACGACTCAGCCTCACAAAGGAAGGGACTTCTGACACCAGCAACAACATGGATGAACCCTGAGGACATCACACTCTGTGAAATACGCCAGTCACAAAAGGACAGATGCCGTATGATTCCACTCACATGAGATCTCTAGAGAAGTCAAATTCGTAGACACAGAAAGAATGGTGGTTGCCAGGGGCTGGGGGAGTTTCAGTTTTGCAAGATGAAAAGGGTTTGGGAGACTGGTTTCACAGCGACATAAAATGTACTTAATGCTACTGACTTGTATACTTAAAAATGGTTAAGATGCGGGGCTCCCGGCTGGCTCAGTCGGTTATGCGTCCGACTCCGGATCTCAGCTCAGGTCTCCATCTCAGGGTCATGAGTTCAAGCCCCATGTTGGGCTCTCCGTGCTGGGTGTGGAGCCTACTTTAAAAAAAGGTTGAGGTGCACCTGGGTGGCACAGTTGGTTAAGCACCTGACTCTTGATTTCGGCTCAGGTCATGATCTCAGGGTCCTGGGATCGAGCCCCACAGTTGGGCTCCCTGCTCAGCAGGGAGTCTGCCTGTCTCCCTCTCTCTCTGCCACACTCCCCTACTCACTCTCTAAAATAAATAAATACATCTTAAAAAAAAGATTAAGATGGTAAATTTTATGTCATTTGTATTTTACCACAATTAAAAAACAAAGATGAGGGGCACCTGGGTGGCTCAGATGGTTGGGCAGCTGCCTTCAGCTCAGGTCATGATCCCAGGGTCCTGGGATCGAGCCCCTGGTCTGGCTCCCTGCTCAGCGGGGAGCCTGCTTGTCCCTCTCCCTCTGCCTCTCCCCCTGCTGATGCTCTCTCTCTCTATCTCTGTGTCTCTAATGAATAAATAAAAAATCTTAAAAAACAAAAAACGAAAGATGAGGCAGAACATAGGTGAAATAGTCAGTGTTCCCTCAGGGAAACAAAACCACTGTGATTTCTGGAAAAAGGGCTTTGTTATGGGAATCACACCCTTACACAACTGGGGGATGGGAATGCAGGAGGGGCACTGGTGGATCTGAGGAGACAGCAAGGGGGTGTCGCTGGAAGGGTTTTGGGAAGGTGCTTCGGTGGCTGCGTCTCTCCAGAGCACCTCCACTGTCCAGGGTGTTGGGTCCCAGCCGCTGCTGGTCTGTGGGGCCATCATTTGGCATTCAGCCTTGGGAGAGGAACGACTGCGGCTTCATTTCCGCCTTCCAGATCTCCACAAATTCTTCTTTTGACCAACTCTAACCAGAAACCCTTAGAGGGAAGGGTGTTTAGGGAAACAGCTCCCAGCTTAACCAAGATGGCCCAGAACAAATCACTTCATGGGGTGATGGTGGAATGATCTCCTAAATACATAGTTAATTGAAAAAGATGGACAAAAATGTGGATAATACACACATCATTATTTTTTAAATTGTGGTAAAATACACAGAAAATTTACTGTTTTACAATTTTTAAGTGTACAATTCAGTGGCATGAAGGACATTCACATTGCTGGGAAACCATCATTCTGTCCTGTAGAACCTTCTCATCATCCCAAACCGAAACTCTCCGCACATCCTTTTTTAAGGACACATGCACACACTTCTACTTCAGTATGCACAGAATATCTCTGGAAAGATACTCAAGAAACCAAGAAACCAGCAGGGAGGAGCGGGAGGGAGGTTTACTGATGGAGACTTACTTTTCGCTTTGTTGTTTTGTACTGTTTGAACACGTACTTTCATTCTTTTGTCTGTGAAGCTGCCCTAATCCCTTAATTCTGAGTTCAGAAGGAAGGAATCTTCCTCCTTTCCCAAAAGCACAGTGGCTGATCCATGCCCCCCCGAACCCTCGCCTGCTGGCATGGTTTGGTGTGGAATAAAGATGGCTACACTGGTAACTCATTGTGTGTAACCCCCGTGCTCAGAGCTCAGTGTCCCCCTCTCTACGAGGGAGGGCTTGGTGCAGGTGGCACCCAAGAGCCCATATGTTCAGGGACGTGTCAACTCTAATCAGAGTTTCAGAACACGCCCCACTCTCCGCCGGAGGCTGGGTCTTTGCAGGGGAGGGGAGGCAGAGATGCAGAAGGATAGAGGGACCTGGAAAGACCGCAATGGGGACCGGATTCGACATGAGAGTTCCTTCTGCTCAGAAAGAGCCAGGAAGCTGGCCCCAAACGAACATGGCTTCAGTAATGGAACAACGGCTTCCATTAAGCAATCGGGGGACGCTGTGGAGTTCCTCGTTATCCTCGGTTTTCTCTTATATATTCAAATAGGTTCCTAACGATTAAAATAATAGTTATGCTCACTTTGTACCACGATGTAAAATCATGTGGTTTACCATACTTGGGAAACGCTGTCAAACACGATCACTGTACAATGGGTGCGTCTGGGCCCCTGGACGTGGAGATGGTGGACAGGGTGTGATTAAGCCTTCTGATTTGAGCAGATTTTCATTTGGATGTTGGCTCTCCTAGGACACGGTAAAAACAAATGGCAACCAGGACTATTATTATGTATTGTGAAATGAAGTTATTGCATACTGTAAAATGAAACATGAACTTATTTCTAGTGTTTAAAAAATAAGATACCTATCACATGTACTTAATTAGGCATAGAGTACCTCCAGAAAGATTAACAGGGCATTGATAGTTGTGGCCGCCTGCAGGGAAGGGAGTGAAGAGCCTGGGAGGCTGGGGGTAGGGAGTTGGCTGTACATCCTGTACTTTAAAAAATGGCTTGACTTTTAAACCTTATAAATGTATAGCTTTTAAAAATAATTAATAGGTGATTCCAGACCTGGGGCAGGAAATGTGCACGATGAGCCAGGAACATCTTATAATCAATGTTAAAGAGCAAGGGAGCTCTCAGAGTCTACTGGGGTCATGTAAAACTGAAGAGGCTCTCACTGGCTAGAAGATGGGAGGAGAAAAAGGAGTATTAATATGGTAAATAACAGCAATGAGTCTAGAGTTCATAAAGAAACATCCATCCACCCATACCTCATTCATCTCTTGTGGAGGATGCTGGGTTTGGCTGATCACAAAAATAGGCCCAAGTCTTCACCCTTCCCTGAAACTCTGGGGAATTTTGCATCTTCTCCCTAGGAGGTGGGGTCTATCCCTTGCCCACTGTGAATCTAGGAAAGGCCACAGGATTTGCTTTAGCCAGGGGATGCTGGTGAACGTGACCAAACAGCAAGCTGAAATGTGCTTGCATGGATGGGCTTGCTCCTGAGCTCCTGCCCCTGGAGGAAGAACACGTCCCAGCCTGACCCTCTGGCCCCATAAGAACAAAAGACACGTAGAACAGATCTGAGCCCAGAAGCGGCCTGGGGCCAAGCCCCACCTCCTTCATCCAAATCCAGCTGCCCCACAGACATTCCAGAAACAACCACAAACCTGTCTTTTACACCACTGAGTTTGGGTGTTTTGTTACTCAGCATTATTGTGGCAATAGTTGGCTGATACAGATCTTATGATGGTATTATAGTTGGCTTTAAAAAAAAAAAAAGCCTTACATTTCAGAGGTATAGACTAAAATATTTACAAATGAAAAAAAGTAATTCATTTTAAGAGAAAAATTGTACTCTCTTGTCAGACAACCATGTGTCAACCATGTGTCCTATCTTGAGTCTTGGGGTCCTGAGGCACTTCTCCTCAGTGATTCTAGAGATTTGGAGTCCTGGAGTGTCGTAGTTGAGGGATACTCTGGACTATGCTGTCCATGTCCTCATTTGGGAAGTCTGTGGATCATGGGGGAGAAGGAACTTGCCAAGGTCACTACACGCTGAGACCCCACCCAAGACTCCTTTTTCCGTTCCTCCACATTGCTGTGAGCAGGAGGCTACAGCTGGGTTTGGGCATCAGTATGCCTTCCTGGGCCCCATCTCTGACCCAGCCTAGAAAAATCCAGAATTGTGAGTACAAAGAAATCTCTTCCAGTCTTCATCCTTTGGCTGTGCAAAAGTCCCATAAAAGGCCATCTAGATCCCCAAGGGCCTGGTATAGACCCAGGACTCCCCCAGAAAAAGAGATAGTGACAGAGCTGATTCTTAAGGACAGGCCCAGCTGTGCTTCCAATCACCCCTCTATTCCCCCAGTGCCTCAAACCATCACAGTAACACCAGCTCCTCCCACCTCGAGGCTTTTGATCCACACAGGCTCATATCTGTCCTTTGGAATGTCATTCCAATTCCATATGTTTGGAGGAGCCAAATGATTCCCCCGGTTATGTAGATGAAGATACTGAGGCCCCAGGGAGCCTTTCAAAGTCTCCTGGGGTATCAGAGGCCATCTCTACAACCCAGCTACCCAGGCCAGGCTAGGTATAGCCCAGGTGTATAACAGGCTTTCTAGGTGCCCCCAAGCTCAGCTGCCTGACTTGCTGGTCCTCACCACCTGCCCAGCAAACCCCCTTCCCCACGAGGGCCCAGGGCAGCTGGGCTGGAGCAAATCCTGCGTGCTCTATGGCCACTGGACAATTTGGGATTCCCTGACCCTGGTCTTCTCTGCCCCAAGTGCCATACCTCGACATCTGCATAGCCAACTCGTTCATGTCCTACAGGTTTGTGCCCCAAAGTTGCCTTATTAATTATTTAATTAGTTATCATGCCAAGTGAAGGAAGCCAGTCACAAAAGACCACACATCGCATGATTCCCCTTACATGAAATGTCCAGAACAGGCAACCCCACAGAGACAGAAAGTAGATCAGTGGTTGCCAGGGGCTGGGGATAAAGAGGAATGGGGAGTGGCTGGGGGCAGGGTTTCTTTTTGGGATGATGAAAATGTGCTGGAATTACACTGTGGTGATGGTTACACTACTCTGTGAATATACTAAAAGCCACTGAATTGCTTACTTTAAAAGGGTGAATTGTATGATATGCAAATTCTATCTCTATAATGCTATTTTTTAAGGAGTGAAATAGGAAAAAAAAAAAAAAGTGGCTTTATGAGTGAGGCCTTCTCTGACTACCCAACTTGAAACTGCAATCCCTCTCTGCCCCTCACACTGAGCCTCACTCTGCTTTATTGTCCTCTAAAACACTTCTCACCATGAGCCATGTGACCTGTGTTTTTGTTTATCGCCCTTCCCCTCCAGCAGGAAAGAAGCAGGGACCTCCCCTGTCTTGCTCCCCGCCTACCCGCGTGCCCAGAACAACGCTTGACGTGTAGTAGGCACTCAGGGACATGGTTGATGAACTCGTTACCCAGCCCAGGCATTTATAAGGTTCCCTACCAGGTGTATCCCACCTGGGGATCCTGAGACATGGTGCCTTTTAAGCATCTCCAAGCCAAAATTTTAGAGTGACTCCCCTTTGGTAATCCATCTGCCTTGCTCCCTCTCATTCCTGCCCACCGCCCCCAGACCCCCCCCCCCCCGCCGGCATAGCCTAGTACCCCCCCCCCCCTGCCCCCGGCCTCCAAGGAAGGCCTGCTGGGACACTTCCCTCCTTCCCACTGTCTGCGTTGCTCATCCTGGAAGCATCCCACCTAACCTGTCGGTCTCCCTCCTGCTGGCATGCTCCTCTCCACACAGCACAGTGACCTTTTGGCAAATGCAGCTCTAGTCTGATCCACATAGCCCCTGCTTTAACTTTAAACATCAGGGACTCCCCGCCGCTGTCAGGATAAAGGCTAGAGCCCTTGCCGACCTGGCTTCTGCCCCCTTTCCCTTGCACAGGCTCACCCTTCTCTCCGGAGCTCCAGCCGCACAACGCCTTTTAGGTCTTCGAACTCAAAGCCTGCTCTCTTGCTGCTAGTTCTTGTACAGTCTGTTCCCTCAAGAACACTTGTCTTGCCCCCTGTTTGACTTCAGGGCTCAGCTTAAGTGTTGCTTCCTCCAGGAAACTTCCCCTGACCCTTAGTAGACTCAGTGACACCCCAGAGGTCCTAGGCATCCTTCTTTCTCTTTTTATACCGTTTTGTCTTTCTATACCATTTTGTCTCTTTTTGCATTGGGCTTACTAGTCTGTTCTCCGAGGCTGAACTCTCCTTATGACAGGGGATGGGGAGCGACTTGCCCCACTCAGGGCCCAGCCAGGACCCGCTGCACATTAGGTAATCATTCAACATTCCAGTCAACAAAGGGGCGAATGAATCAATACACCCCTTCTTCCAGGCCTGTACTCCTTCCTCCTTTCCCTCTTTTCTAGTCCTGCCCACTCAGCAGGCGCAATTCAGTCCCATCTCCTCAGAGAAGCCTTCCCTGATGCCTGTAGCAGAAATGCAGCTCCCGTCCTCACGCCTCCCCTGGGCACTTGGGTGGCACACCCCCTGAGAACTGGGCTCAGGCGTGTTCCATCTCCTCCTTCACTGCCAACAACGTGAGTGAAGCAATGTGGCTATCCCTACACCCAGAGACTTGGGGCTCAGGGAGGATGCAGAGAAGGTACTGAGTGGAGACAGAGGTTGGGAGACACAGCAGAGGATGCTCAAGCAAGTGCACGTGTCACCCAAGAGTTCCGGTGTCAAAGAGTCAGAAGGACTCATGGTTAGAATAGATCGTCAAGCCATATGTAACACCTGATCCCCCAATGATGGAATTTTATTGATGACTCACTATGGAGCACTCACTATCTCCCAGGCTCTGGCTGAATTTTTTTACCACAGCATGTCACATAATCATCACAACTGCCTTATGCACTGGGCACTACTGCTGCCGTCATTTTACGTATGGAGGAAGGGAGGTTCAGAGAGGTGTAGTAACTTCCTCTAGGTCACACAGCAAGCAAGTACCAATGTCGAGATTCTTAATTTCTCTTCATGACTAAGGCATGCCACCTCTACAGTGTCACCCAGAGATAAACATCCAGCCTCCACTTGCTTCCCACCATTGTGAGAGAGCTCACCACATACCAGGTCATTCTTCCTTTATTCGTTAAGTCAATGAATATTTATTGAGCACTATGCAGACACTGTCACTGGGGCTAAGGGATGTACAACATATCTGTTCTCATGGACCTCACATTCTAGAAAGCAGGAGCAGACAGAGGCCACTGAAAAGTAAAAATCCGAAGGGGCACCTGCACCCCAATGTTTTTTTTTTTTTAAAGATTTTTTTTTTTTTTTTTGAGAGAGAGAGAGAATGAGAGAGAGCAAGCACATGAGAGGGGGGAGGGTCAGAGGGAGAAGCAGACTTCCTGCCGAGCAGGGAGCCCGATGCGGGACTCGATCCCGGGACTCCAGGATCATGACCTGAGCCGAAGGCAGTGGCTTAACCAACTGAGCCACCCAGGCGCCCCTGCACCCCAATGTTTATAGCAGCAATGTCCACAATAGCCAAACTGTGGAAAGAGCCCAGAGGGCATGTACTGCATGGAGCACTGGGTGTTATACGCAAACAATGAATCATGGAACACTACATCAAAAACTAATGATGTACTGTGTGATGACTAACATAATAAAATAAAATACAATAAAAATAAAGAAATACAATGTGTCTGCTCACATCCGAGCAGCACAGCGGGGACCATAGAGGCTGGTGTGGAGCCTGGCACCCAGGTTCGGGCTCTGCCTGCAGGACCCACAGGGTGTTGCTGGGGAAATGACTCCCCACACTGGAATTTGAGCTGGGAATGGGTTTCCCTACGGAAAGAGTACTTGTTAGAGACTCAAAGGACAAGGCTTGAGTCTATGTGAACTTGGATGGGTACCTCCCCCTCTCTGGGCCTCAGTTTCCCTATCTACATTCTGAAGGAGTTGGAATTTGCTACGAGTTTCCCAGGCCTGAGAAGCAAGTCCACGCCTCCCCCACTCGGGGTCCTGGACCCACACAGGATTCTGGGAAGCAGGTGAGAGGAGGACTGGGGAGGCCCCAGTTGTCCCCTACCCCCCAGGGCCTCTGCGCCTGGGAATGGAAGGAGAGATGCAGGAAGGGCTCCAGCCCTGATGTTAGCAATAGTCCCGTTTCCTGCAGGCCCCGTTCTTGGGGAACAGTCCCCCAGGGTTGTCAATCCTTTCCCCCTTTCCTTAACAGCCCTAAACTGAAACAAAGCTGGTGGGGGATTTTGCCTCTACCCCATGGGTAACTTCAGGCAGGCCCTTCACCACTCTGGGCCTCAGTTTCCCCAGCTCTGACCTTCCTGGTGCCCAAGCTATCTCAGTGGGCCTAAAGGCTGCAGCAGGGTCGCCGATGGTGCCTCGGTGGGGCCCTTTATTGGGAGAGAGCCCACAAGGGCGACCTGTGGAGGGAATGTGCTTTACCCACAGGAGCAGGGCCCGGGTCGGGTGGCGAGTCTGGTTACTGCCTCTGTGCATCAGGCCTGTCGCCTGTTGACAGGATTTTTTGTTTAATTGGAGGCATAAGAAAACAATAACATCTGTCTGCATGAGGAGAGTTACGGGAGCCCAGTGAGGAGAGCTCCAAAGGAGGTGAGTGGGTGTGTCAGCGGGGGCGGGGGGGGTTCTGAAATCTGAGCTCTGCCACGAGGGCTGGTGACCCTGGGGGAGTCACCATGGCCTCAGTCTTGCCCTCCAGAAATGGGAGGTTGGACTACAGCTGGCCCAAAAACACCTGCATCAGGATTCCCCAGGGAGCCTATTTAATTCCAACTCCCAGTGGTGTCCAGCGTCGCCGACCCAGAATCTCCTAGGGAAGAGGCCCGTGAGTCCGCCACATCCTGCGTGTGACTTGGCAGGGTGAGAATTGGCACTGTGGTCCCCAAGTGTCAGCACAGGGTCTGGTGCACAGGAAGTGTTAGTTCTTCTTGTGAGCTGAAAGTCTAAAGGATTTGCACCAGAATGTTAATGGGTGATAAAATTTTAGAGATTTCAATTTTCCCCTTTTCTTTTTTGCCTTCAAGCACTTGCTGATTTTTTACAGTGGACATGTATAGCAGTGTAACTGACAAAAATAATTATGGGAGAAAATGAGATGACTCTACAGTTTGGATGGTTAGTCTTTATGGTAGGTGTGCATGTAATTATATTTAAATTTTTTTCTTAACTGCATGACTTACAGGTTACCACAGCAGTGCAGGCTTACTAAAACAAATAAAACAACAGAACACAAATGTGTACACGTGACAGGTTGTTATCCAAACCCTCCCTGCTCTTACCCCTGAGGTAACTAATGTTAACAGCCCATTGGGGATCATTCCACACTGTTCCTCTCGCTCACACAGAGACTGACATCTTGGTGTAAGGTCTGTTTGGGACTTTTTGTTGTTGTTGCATTTACTGAAATCTAATCATCTTGTATACCACCCTGCAATTTATTTTTCTCTCTTGAAATATATCACAGACATCCCTAGGAGAGAAAACTAGCTCTATTCATTTCTTTTTAGATTTGCTCAATAAATATTTAATTCTCTTTCCTGCCTCTACAAACAGAAACAAATGAAAATAAAAGCTACCTCTAAAACTTCAGGATTCCAATTTTGAGCTTTGAGATGGACCATGCCATACCCATCCCCCTTCAACACACATAGCTGACATGTATGCACACACAGGTGTGTGCATGCACACGATATGCACGTGGATGTACACACACACACACACCCCTTCTTTCCTCTCCTTGCATTGTTGGTAAGCATGAAATCTCACCCCTTCAAGAGCAGAGAATGGGTCTTAGTCACCTGGGCTGGACGCACGCTATGAAGTCAGACCCTCCTTCTAAATTAGCATTGAAAACCAATAACAGCCAAAGCCAGAAGGAGCCCCCAGACCCAGCCCGATCCTCAGGCTCTGGAAATGGATTCTGCTGGTTTAGGGGGATAGCAGCCTTTTCTTTCAACACAATCATCCATCAAACCTTTAACCCAGAGTTGCAAACTGAGGCCACATCTGGTTACAGATGGGTTTAATTTGGCCCAATCAGCATTAAAAATGTGTTTTAAGGGGCGCCTGGGTGGCTCAGTTGGTTAAGCGTCTGCCTTCAGCTCAGGTTATGATCCCCAGGGAGCCTGCTTCTCCCTCTGCTCCTCCCCCGTGCGTGCTCTCTCTCAAATACAGAATCTTTAAAAATGTGTTTTAAGTTAAAACATTTAAAAAATGGGAAATTTCATGGGGACGCCTGGGTGGCTCAGATGGTTAAGCGTCTGCCTTGGGCTCAGGTCATGATCTCAGGGTCCTGGGATCGAGTCCCGCATCGGGCTTCCTGCTCAGCAGGGAGCTTGCTTCTCCCTCTGCCTGTGGCTCCCCACTGCTTGCGCTCTCGCTCTCTCTCTGACAAATAAATAAATAAAATCTTAAAAAAAATTTAAAAGTGGTAAATTTCATATAATAGCCTAGATTCCTGCTTTTCTTGAAAATTCCAGGATATGGCCCCTCTGGGCCCAAATTCCCAAGTGGCCACAGCCAGCCGGCACCGAGCACTGCTGCCCGCTGAAGATGGGGCGCTGCCCTCCGCACAGCCCCACCTGGCCCACTCCGCTGGGGGGTGTTTCCTGCCTGGTCTCTGCTGGCCTGTACTACAGTGGAGGCCCGCAGAGGAGTGCATCACAGGTGCGCCCGGGGCAAGAACAGAACGCCCAGAAGGACACTGGCATCCCAAGAAACAGTCCTTGCCAGGGGCCTCCTTTGGCCCTTCATTGGCTGAAATATGTCTGGTCACCCCTCTATGTTGGGAAGCCACAACACCACGGTAACAGCAGCTACTGTTTATTTATTTATTTATTTTAAATTTATTTGACAGAGAGAGACAGCGAGAGAGGGAACACAAGCAGGGGGAGCAGGAGAGGGAGAAGCAGGCTTCCCGCTGAGCAGGGAGCCCGATGCGGGGCTTGATCCCAGGACCCTGGGATCATGACCTGAGCCGAAGGCAGACGCTTAACCAACTGAGCCACCCAGGTGCCCCAACAGCTACTATTTACGGAGTGCTCGCTACGTGCTGAGGACCGAGCTGAACACTTCACTCTCAGGACCTCCTTTGACGCAACAATCTTATCTAGGCATTATTGTCTCCACATGGACCTGATGAAGAAACCTAGGCTCAGAGAGCTTAGGTAATTTGCCCAATTAACGCCATTAGCAAGTGGTGGAGTTTGGATTGTGACCTAGCTGCAGAGCCCGAGGGAGTACTTAGCCCGCGTGCCACACCCCTGCCTGGACCAGCAAGGGCCTTCCGATCATTTGCATATGAACCTAACCCTGAGGGAGTATGGGAGGGCTGTGGTCCACTTCAGCTTGCCCTCTCCCTCCCCCGTGGAGATAGCACATCAGAGCAGTCAAGAGCAGGGCTCTGGTGTGAGAGAGACCTGAGCTCAGAACCCAACAGCTGGTAATCCCATGTACTAGCTGTGGAACCCAAGCTACCAACTAAACGTGGAGCCTCAGCTTCCTCATCTGTGACATGGGAAGGAGAGGAACGCCTGGCGCTGAGGGTTCTTGGAGGGCTGAGCTTGTGCATTTGAATGCTCCATGTGTAGAGTTCTTTGGTGGCAGGCATAAGAGAGTCTAGCTAAAAAGTGAACCAAAAAAGGGATAGAAGGACATGGACTACTCAGAATCCAAAGAAAAACTGAAGAACCAGGAAATGAAAGAGCAGGAATAAGGACAACCCCTGGAGCAGTAAGCGTCTGACCTCTTTTCTTCCCATCCTTTATTCAGTGTCCCGGGAGACTTGCCTGCCCTGGGTCCCATTCCTACCTGGGTTCCGTCAGGTTTCCTGGAAGCAGAGCTCAGGACGAGGAATCCTGTGTGATCTATTTGCTGACAGGGTGCAGGCAGGAGAAGAGCAGGCAGGCAGCAGGACTGGGGAGGGAAGAAGCCAAAGATGTGGTTTCAGGAGCAGTCTAGTCCTGGTCTGATCCCACGGGCAGGCTGGAGCATGGTGTTTATACCAGTCTGTCCACACTTGAGGCCCAGCAGCTGGGTTTATAGCCCCCATGAATCAGTCATTGACCACAGGCTACCCCCAGGGAGACGCACACCCTCCCAAGTAGCTCCAGGTAATTCACCTGGGGGTACTCTTCCAGAGAAGGAGGCAGCTGAGAGCCATTAGCACCCAGCATCTGCATGGGGAGAGGGTGCGTTAGCCCAGGAAGGGAGTCTGGGCAGGGCACCCAGAACATTACTGAATGTCCCACAACGAGGGAGAGGTAATTACTTGAAAAGAAATCAGGGCACTGTTTGCAGAAGAAGGAGAACTGGAGACGGAAAGCTGCGGGGGGAAAAAAAGCAAATATTCACTACCAGTGGTCAGCCCTGAGCCTGCCACGTGTGTAGTAAGGGTCAAATTAGCGGTGGCTATTATTATAAGTGTAACAGGATATTAAAATGGAAGTGGCAGCAAGAGGCCAAGGTGTAATAGATGCCACATTCCAGAGTAAGGTACAAGACCATGGTAGATAAGAACTGGCTGTTTTCAACCCCTCATTGCGGGCAGTGTTAAAGGACTGGAAGAAGTTGAGGATGGGGGAGGGGGTAGTTCTGTAGAGTTGTTGGTCTTCTGTGAGTACCCTCTGCCCTCAAAAAAGAGTGATGGGGGATACTCTCCCTTCATCTCCCATTGGGAGGGTGGTACTCCTAGAGCTCAAAATATGTCTCCTACATTTCAGTGGGCACAACACCTGCCGTTGGACCACCCTGCCCGTCCCACTGAATGGGCCACCTCTGGGCTGGCCAACTGCTTCGACAGTGGATGGGAGGGGCTGTGGCTGCACTGGGTAGCCTACTCTCAGAGCTGATTGGAGCAAGGGCTGTGCAGTTTGGTGAGAGAGCCAGGAAGATTATCTCAGGGTCTGTCCGAAGAGGGTTCCTGGAGGGCAAGCCGAGAGGAGTCGGAGGGCCTGCTGGATGCTGAGGGGCTGAGGAAGGAGAAAGCCGCCTCCAAGTATAGAGAGATATATCCACCTTGCAAAGGACCTGCGGGTGAAGAGCCTCAGGAAGGGCAGAGCGAGCCATGGAAAAGCCCCCCTGCGGGAGTCTACTGTAGATGCCTGCCCGGCCCAGCGCGCCCCCACACGGGGCTACCGCAACAGGTAGCCCCTCTCTTCCTCCATGGCTCCAGCCCTGGAAGTCAAGCTTACCAAATTGTGCAGGGAGGGGAGATGCACCAGGCAGGAGACAAAGAGAGAAGCCAAATATGCTTCCTCCCTGAATAAAGGCTTCAGCGGACCTTCCACACAGCCAAGCTGGGGATGGGGGCTGCAGGGAGAAGGCCCTGCTTCCAGCCTAGTATGGAGATGTGGTGGTCTGGGGGGACTGAACTGAGATGATATCTAGTGACTGGAAGTGGCTCCAGGACTTTTCACTACTGAAAGGAACTAGAAAACTCATGGCTCTGCCCCAGTCTTCATATAGGGTCAGGATAACTAGCCTCACAGAATAAGTAACAAGGGACACAGGGAGCAAAATACAAGTTCCTTCTGCATCAAAGCCTGTGTGTTCTGAGTGTTGTAATAAAAGTGACTTGAGGAAAGGCATTGGAAATGACATTTCCAGATTGGGGCCTGAATATTAGGCCAGGTCTCATTCTGGAACCAGTGAGCTTTCCAGAGCTAAAAGGGCCTTAGGGACCATTCAGTGCCCCCAACATATTTTGCAGACTGGGAAACTAAGGCCCATGTATGAGCAGGGACTTCCAGGGGCTCAGTCTGGCCTCAGGCATGAGTAGGTTTGAGCCCTGGACCTTCCTCTGGAGGGCTCTAGGAGGAGATGCATTGGGATGAAGGGAAAAACTCCAGCCAAGGCATAATGGTGATGGGGGTGGGGGTGGGGGGAGGTGGAAATAGGACTTGTTCCATTTGGCTTTAACAACAGGGTATGTGGGGGGACACAGGCAGAAAGAATCTAAGGAAGGATGTGGACAGGTGCTGGAGAAGGTTGGCTTTCCCTGCTCAGGAGACCTTACAAACACCCTGTGGGCAAGGGGAAGTCCTCCGAGGGGGCTGGATAAGCAAGAGACATAATAAGAATTGCAAGTAGTTGGTGAGTGTTTCCTGTATGGTAGGCACTGTTTTAAGCATCTGAACATGCATTAGCTCAATTAATCCTCACTTGATCATGTCAGGTATGAATTGATATTAAATACCCAGAGACTGTGGTATAAGGGTTGAACCACTTACCCAAAGTAGCACCCTGGCTGGAGTCAGGATTCCAACCCTAAAAGTCTGACTCCAGAGCCCACTAAACCTGGCCTCGTGGGCTACAGAGGCTTTAGGAAGAGCATCCTGGGGGTCAGAGATGGACTGGGGGAGTGAGAACAGTTAGATGCATGTAGAGTCTGCCCTTCGAGAAAAAGCAGAAGTACAGGGTCTGTGAAGACCACATAGAGTTTGCCAGAATTTCCAGGATCAGAAGAATCACAGAACAGAGTGGAAGATGTGGGGGGGGATTGGGGGGAGGGGGTCAGCTAGTTTAACCTTGTGTTTGGAGGTGGGAACAGAGCCTCAGAGAGGCAGGGCAAATTGGCATGCAGCTTGCTGCCTAGGCTTGAACCCACATGTCTTGACTCCAGTGATGGAGATGGATTTTAAAAGATGTGAACTATTAAATAAATAAATAAATAAATAAATAAATAAATAAATAGATTTAAAAGGCATGAGCTATACTTTCTGGACCAATGTGATATCCTGTAAGAAAAGCTTTTTTAATGGGCATGTCCTTTGATACTTTTAGGACTTTGTCATAAGGCATATACATGCAAAGACATATGTCACAGAATGTTTCATTAAAAATAATTCTAGTTATTATAAAAATGCCCAATAATAGGGGAATTGGTGAAGTGAATGATGATAGATCTACCAGAATACTATGTAATCTTAAAGAACAATCATGTTGGGGGCGCCTGGGTGGCTCAGATGGTTAAGCATCTGCCTTCGGCTCAGGTCATGATCCCAGGGTTCTGGGATCGAGTCCCTCATCGGGCTCCCTGCTAGGCGGGGAGCCTGCTTCTCCCTCTGCCTCTGCCTCTCTCTCTCTCTGACTTTCATGAATAAATAAATAAAACATTAAAAAAAAAAAAGAACAATCATGTTGTAATTCAGGAGTTCTTAACCTGGGATATATGATTGGGTTTTAGGGGACTGTGAGCCTTCTAAAATTGTGGGTATGATATGGGAATGTGGATTTTTCTGGGAAGTGGGTCCATAGCTTGCTTAAAATTTTCAAAGGGATCTGTGACCAAAATAGGTAAAAAAACAAAACAAAACAAAACAAACTGGTATTATGGAAGAATATTGATAAAACCTCTTATTTAAAATGTAGATAAGAGAGTATCAACAATTACCAACCGTGGCCAGCCTTATTTTATTTCCACTGCCACCCAAGCCCCCCTCCTGTATTATTCTGAAGGGAACCTCAGACATCATTTGACTCAGAAACTGCTCAGAATGTATCTCTAGATGGACTGTTTAAAAAAAAGAATGGACACAATGCATTGTCACACTTAAAAAGCTAGCGACAATTCTTTATCATCATCAAATATCCAGGTAAGATAAAAAAGCAAATGACCAGGAAATAAAAAATAAAAATAAAATAAAACTCACAACCCATCGCTAAGTGAAAAAAGCGAAATAGGATAGACTATGACCCCGTTTTGAAAACCATTCACATCATAATGGCGACAGTCATTTGGGGTAGGTAGGGTGATAGGTGTTTTCTTCTCTTTCCCAGGTTCTCTGTATTACTTTTTGAGTTAAAAAAAAAATACAAAAAGATAAGAAGGTAGATTTCTTTTAAAATTCTAAATCCTCTGATTCATTCAGCATCTAAGTTTTAAGAGTTGATCCTGTTCCATCTTGAGATGGAGAGGACCCAGGCACCCAGGGAAGGTCAGGGTCTCAGCCACAATCATCAGGGAGGGGAGGCTATGAAGGGGGAGAGGAGGGTCTGACCGACTTTCCCAGCCTCTTGAGAGGAAATGTAGAAGCAGAGGTTCTGGAACATCTCTCAAGCTCTGGTCCCTGATGTCCTGCCACCTCCACCCTCTTACCTTTCCACCTTTATCAAGCCTCACACGTTTGGGGCACTTTGCTGCTGGAGTTGACAGACCAAACGAAACAGGGACGGGCAGCAGATAACCAGAGCCCTTTCTGGCCACACATAGGCCTGTTGGCTTGTCGGGCCTGGAAGAGAAGGCGTCTTGTTTCCCTAACACATTCCAGAGTCATGTCCCCCAGCCTGCTTGGCCTCCTGGCCAGATCCCCGTCCAGCCACTCAGGTCTTCCATGGTTGGGACAAAAAGTGAATGAAAGCCCTGACACCGTGAGGCTCCTTTATCCAAAGGCACAAGTCTCAGTTTTGCTGTGTGACCTTGGGCAAGTCCCTCCCCTCTCTGGGCCCATGTTTCTGCAGCTGGACAGGAAGATAGATCATTTCTGAGACATTCATCCCCGCTCCAGCCACGCAACTCTTTAGACGGCCAGAGTTCCTACATTTATCAGAAATGGGAAGTAGATCCACCACACCTCTAAATGTCAGCCTGGAATTTCATGGCTGCCTCCGGCCACAGCGTGAGGGCCAGTTGCTAAAACTTTTTTTGGCAAAGAGTTCATAAGATAGTCACTGCAGCTCAAGACCCAGTACACACACATATACTTGATATAAAAGTTCCGTGCAGGAACACTTACCTTTCCTTCACGAGACGCACTCTGATATTTTCCATTCTATTCTGCTTCTCTTTTTAAATCTCCGATTGCAATCTATCCAGGTGTTTTTCTAATCGAGGAAACAGGTATCATTTCCATGTTGAAAAACACTGATTCAGGCAGCTATTGCCCCTATTTCCGATAAGGCTGTACCAGCCCAGACAAACACAAATGGGTTTTCACTCTCTGTTTTTTTTCAAATGGATTCTATATTAACTGCGCTTCCTAGATTTTATTGTGCCTACAAATCTCTTGGAATGTTTTTAAAAAGTAGATTTGGACTCAGTGGCTCTGAGGTGCAGCTAAGCTGCATTTCCTTTTTTTAAAAGATTTTTTAAATTTATTTATTTGAGCAAGGGAGAGAGAGAGAGAACACAAGCAGGGTGAGGGGCAGAGGGAGAAGCAGGCTCCCCACTGAGTAGGGAGCCCAACATGGGACACAAACCAGGGACTCCGGGATCATGACCTGAGCTGAAGGCAGACGCTTAACCAACTGAGCCACCCAGGAGCCCTAAGGGTCTGCATTTCTTTTTTTTTTTAAAGATTTTATTTATTTATTTGAGAGAGAGAGAGCACATGAGAGGGGGGAGGGTCGGGAGGGTCAGAGGGAGAAGCAGACTCCCTGCCGAGCAGGGAGCCCGATGTGGGACTCGATCCAGGGACTCCAGGATGATGACCTGAGCCGAAGGCAGTCGTTTAAGCAACTGAGCCACCCAGGCGCCCAAGGGTCTGCATTTCTAATGAGCCCCCTAGGTGATTCCACTTTGGGTGAGCAGATGGGTATCTCTGATATCGGTTCACTGGTTCCATTTCATTCTTGCCAATGGACAATTTTCCTCCTCCTTGGGAAAATTTCCTTCTCTCCTTCCTTCTTTTTTCTATCCTTTCATAAATGTGTTTGGAGAAGCCAGCGGTTCAAATCACGACTCTGCCTCTTACTAGCTGGGGAAGCTTGGACAAGTTACTTAAATCTTCTGTGCCTCAGTTTCTTTACCTGCAAAATGGGGATAATTACTGCACTTTTCTGATGAAGTACTCTTGAGATGAATGAGATAATCCATGTAACATTCTTAATACGTTGCCCACCACATTATAAGTGTCAAATAAACGCTATGGTTGTGGTCATTATTATTTTTATTGCCCAGGTTACCCGATGGTACTTTTCTTATTGACTATCTCCTCTCATAGGAATTATGTTTCATGTTATATATTTAGTTTGGAGTATGAATTTATTTTTTAATCATAGAATCACAATTATACAACATTACAACAAGTTTGAAAAGTAGAGGAAAGGCAAAAAATATTATCCATAATTCCAATGATTCCATCAACAATGATTGTTTTGGGAAATCTTCTTGTGCATGCCTATTTGATGGTCCTGGTTTCTGGTTGATGCCTGAGTGCAACTTTTTCTTTTCTAAAACCCATTGAAATCTCTCGCTTACATTTGGATATAGATTCATGCTATTTGTTTTGTCTTAAAAATAAAGCCTTTCTTATTGTTATTTTGAAGGGGGAAAAAAAAGCCCAGTACATTTAATTTTGTGTCCTTTTTTTTTTTTACTCAACATTAGATTATATTCACTTTTTCCCTAGAAATTCATTCTAAAAGTATAAATGGGAGTAGTGTCCAGTGCGACAAGTCTGACTTCTAGAATCAAATCATCCCAACAAACTTGGCTGAGGTTTGACTCCAGTGCTAGCCTTGGCAGTGGACGCATGACTTGGGGTCTTACAGACACACAGAACTTTGGGACTTAATGGGCCCCAGGGAGGATCTGGGGTCTGGGGTCTCACAATGAGGGGGCACAGAACTAAGATCAGAGAGCATGGCCTTCCTTATGAAGGGTAGCAAGGGACTTAATTAAGGTGCAGAATCTATTTTACTTCCATTTTACTAATTTAAGTGAGACTTTATTTTAAAATTCCATATGCCAGCTCTCTTCCTAAAAGATTGTTCCTTCAACCACATCTTGCTGAGCCTCCACTGAGTGATGGGGCTATACTATATGATTAATTTCTAGATGATCATAGTGCCAGAGGCATTTCCTCAGGGTTGTCTATATTAAGCAAGTTACCATTCATTCAGTGAACAAATCTTTAGTTAGTGATTTCTATGTCTAGGTGCCAAGTGCTGGGGATACATCGGTGAATACAACAGATTTGACTCCTCTCCTCATGGGGTTTATAACCTTATTATTATGAGTTACCTATTTAGATGCAGCCTGATGAGCCCCATATGCTCCTATTAAAACTGATGAGCATGAACTCTGTGTATCAGGGAAGATTCTTAGTATATGGTATTTGGGGGTGAGGGAGTGAAACAGAGTTGCATTGCTCAGGTGGCAGGTTCATATTCTTTAATGAGAGTACATTATTATTATTAAAACATTGTTGGAGAAAGGGGCACCTGGGTGGCTCAATTGTTAAGTGTCTGCCTTCGGCTCAGGTCATGATCCCAGGGTCCTAGGATTGAGCCCCGCATTGGGCTCCCTGCTCCGCGGGAAGCCTGCTTCTCCCTCTCCCACTCCCCCCGCTTGTGTTCCTTCTCTCGCTGTGTCTCTCTCTGTTAAATAAATAAATAAAATCTTTAAAAACAAACAAACAAAAACATTGTTGGAGAAATAAAAATATTTTCAGGATATTAACAATCTTTCTTCCACCCCCAACACACACATCATTTCAGTGGTTAAAAGCAAGGACTTGGGGGTCAATCGAGACCTGGACTTGAATCCTACTTCCCCAGTGTCCTAGCTGAGTGACCTTGGGCCTATCTCCATATCTATAGAATGGAGTTGAGGGCCTTGCTGCAAGGATTAAATGAGGGATGTGTGTAAGGCACATGACATCCAGTAAGAGCTTAATGCAACTGTCGATGGTGGTCTGCTGTGACAGAAGGTGGTGGGGGGGGGAGGGTTCCTGCCTCATGGTTTCAGGAAAGAATTGCACATTTGTGAACTGCAAACAGCCCACTATCCTGTTTCTTGGGCTGTCTGTGCAATTTTGCTGGAGTCTCCAAAATGTACTCTGATAGTTCTGTTTGGTACAAGGTGGGGACTGCCCCACTCACTTGCAATCCACGGTGTGGCTGGGCTGCCTCAGGCAGGGACAGCCCTAAACTAATATCAGAGAGAGCAAGCAGAAAGCTGTCAGATCAAGTGACAAGACACGGAGGAAAAGCATATACATGTTTAAACGTCAAGAGTCCCAGTGACAAATACATCTGAGTTTATGCAATTACATTTTTCCCCCTAGAGCAGAAAATGAAAAATAGAATGTTAGGGTTGGAGGTGACTTTAGAGACCATCTAAACCACAGCTTCATTTAACCAATTATTTCTTTCAGGGAATAATTTTTTGGAGGTCACATGTGTGCTGGGTGCCAAGGGTAGGACAGGTGAAGACAAGAGCCTTGTCTCTTTCTGGAGTCTGTAGGATTCAGTGGAGAAAACTGAAATAGCTCATTAGGATCAAGGAATTGTCATTTCTCCCTATATTTTTCTATACTTTCTAAATTTCCACAATAGACATGTATCACATTTAACTGTGTATATATATTGGCTTTGCTAGAGTCACACAGCTAACAAGAAAATATATTTGTTGATAAATAGGTTCCTCTTGAGACCCTGCCATATTCATAGAACATGGTTCCTGCATCAGGATGAGCTTTATCGGAAACGCACATCCCACGCCCACCCCAATCCTACAAGGTTCCCTGCCTTGGAAACATGTTCAACAAGGGGATTGTGATACCCACTCAACTTTGAGAACCAGTGCCAATGAAAACTAACTGATCCCCAGGTAGTAAAGAAAGCAACAGTGATTTTTAGAAAACTCATCCCAGAAATTTAAATTAATGAACGAATTTCATGAATACAAACCCATTTATCTTTAACTGGAATAAAGTCAACTCCCTTTTTTTCCTCTAGTGCCACAACTAATTGCATCCATTATGTGTTTTTAACAGATGCTATAAATCAGTGTGCC
Source organism: Mirounga angustirostris (assembly GCF_029215605.1). Lineage (NCBI taxonomy): Eukaryota > Metazoa > Chordata > Mammalia > Carnivora > Phocidae > Mirounga > Mirounga angustirostris. The sequence continues at coordinate 108,947,541 of NW_026991715.1, forward strand.
CCGGGGGGGGGGGGCGTGGGGCGGTGGGGGGAGAGCGAAAAGGAGGGGGCATCCAACATCTGACAAAAGGGAATACTAAACAAGTGGCACACACCTTAGAGTGAGCAGCCCAAGGTCTCATTGCTGTGTGCTTCCCTCCCGCACCAGCGCCCTGCTTACTTCTGGTTGCATAACAGCTTTTTCCGGGCCCTACAAATCACAGCCCTGTCCCAGTTCTTGAGCAGGCGCCCTTTACACTGCCCAGCCCCACAGCCCTCCGGCGTTTGTAACCTCTCTCTCTTCCAGGTTATCATCATCTGTCAGATCTGAAGTTAAACAACAAGAAACATGTCAGGTGAGTGGCTGGGAGAGACACTTGGCTGTTTATGAGAAATATTCCATTACAATCTGACGCAAAATGTTAGGATGCATCTGCCAGCAAGCACCCAGGCTGAGAGAGTTCCCTTTCTCCGCAAGCAAGCTGATGGGTTTGTGGATTCAACCCATGTTTATCCTCTCTGGCTCCGTGGCAAAAGCCCTTGGAAAAACCTGGCTCGTCAGTCAGATTCATTCAATTAGGATACCCAGTTCGAGACATAATGGGTTTTGGCGAGCTCAGTAGAGTGATTGGTTTTTATACACATGCACAGAAAGATTTGATTTCCTCTGTGGAATTTATGGCAGGGGAGAGGAGGTGATTAAATTAATTTCTCCTCTGGTTTCAAGTCTTTCCTTTCTGTTCTCTCTTCTCCTGCCACCTTTGTTGTTCTTTTTAAAATTCTGAGGGCCTTGCTTGCATGGATGAAAATGAATGTAATAACTACCAGCAGTTGGCTTGAGTTTGGGGGTGGGTTCCACTGTGACTTCTTGTTCTTTGCTCCATGCTCTGAGTGGTGTTGGGAAGGTAATGGGGACCATCGTGTGCCCTGTGGTGTGTGTAGGTGAGGTAACAGGGTGTTCGTGTGGCTAAGGAGTGATGTTCATACCAGGAAGAGGGCTTTCTGGCAGGGAGCCGGCTTTCTTTTGAGTTTCATAATGAGAACCCAAAGTGTGTGCACCCTTTTCCTAGTCACCAGGTATGCCTTTCTTTCTGATTTTTGCTGTTCCCACCATGCACTTGTCTTCTCAGCCCCTGGCTCTGGAGCCACATTCTGCTGCAGCAAGGGGAGCTGTGGGGCAGAAAGGAGCAGATGCTGGGAGAGAGACTGAGCAAGCCTGCAGAGTTCCTGCCC